>NC_140583.1:92275962-93488462 GCF_964204655.1 Triturus cristatus
AATAATTATTCCAAGGGCCACACTTACCACTGGCCCGCAATATTAAGCAAAATAAGGAGCAGTTGGCAACGTGGAAGGTTCAAGCGTTTATTAGCCACCACAGAACTCTATATAGAGGAGCCTCGTCGATCCTCACCCATCAGGTGCGCCGAGGAAGACTGCTGGCTCCTTGACAGTAACACACTTTTATACATTATCAGTTCAGCATACAAAACCTTATATGTGGAAAAGTACCAGTTAGTCCTGGCGCTCCTAATGAGCTCATGCCTATATCTAGTTTCGGTTACACATACAAAGGGTTACTATCTTTACAGAGAAGGTCGAAAGGGTGACTCCCTTCTCGTCCCAGGTCTAGAGGAATTTGCTTGATACTCCCTTTTAGCAGATGTGACCTTGCTTCTCAGCAATTCAGCCTGTCTCCTAACAAATGTAAGAAAAGGGGAAGCAGATGGTGTGCGGAAGAGAACATGTGATTCCTAAGCGAGAGAGCCACAATCCAAGATGGAGGCGGTTCGGTTCTCGGCCCTTTCTGTCGTACTAAGCATAACGGGAATTTCGAACCCTTGAATACACCATAACTAATCATACAATCATTAGATATACTGCGCTAATCATACCATAGCAACTTGAATACCTCAATATCTCAGTTGAAAATAGTCCACAGCAGCGTGTGTCGTCCCCCTATGACCCTTCAACCATCAGTTACTAATACTCACTAGCTCCCTGTTGCCAAACGTACACTTTTTGTGACGTACTGGTAGAGTATTTCTCTGCCCCATATTTACAAGGACATGAAAAGCCACCCTGCGTGGCTTTTCCTGTCCATGTAAATATGGCCCCTTTACATGCACCAATTTGCGTGAAAGGGGCATTCCACGGGTATTGCTGTGGGTGTTCCCACTCAACACCCATGGAACAAGACACATTTCCAGATTTACGAGGAATCGCAAATCTGGAAATGCATGTGAATGCCACACCTCCCCAGGGGAGGCGTAGGGAGGCGCAATGAGGAGAAATGTTTACATTTCTCCTCGTTTTTTTCCTCTTTCAATGCGTGCTGCATTTTACAGCACACATTAACAAAGGAAAATGCCTGTAATGATTGTTTTTGTGCACAAAACAATCTCCCCATGACGCAGGCATCCTTGCACCATGGTGCAATAGTGCCTGCCACCAGCGCATGGCAGCTGTTTGTGCGCCAGCAGAGGAGAGAGCACAGGAATGCGACATATTATTCTAAATATGTCACATTCCTATGCTTTGGAAGTGCCGCAGCGTGGTGCAGCCAAGGGCCTTGCGTTGCCACGCTGCGACACTGCCTCGTAAATCTGCCCCAGAATTTTGCCATATCATCCCTTTGGTCCCCTACACCTCTTGCCATCTTTTGACGGTTCAAGCAAACATTTGAACTCACCCATTCTTACTCTGGTGTACAAAACAGCTTTCTAGTTTTCTGCAAATCTGTGAAGGCCCATCTTTCTCCACTGTAATCTATTTCAGGCTTGTTCCCTTCTGTAGGTGAGTGCTCGGACACCACCAGGGATAGTCACGTGCTTCACTAATTTCCTTCACCATCATCATCACCATCACTGGTGATTCTTGGTACAGAAAATAGAGATTTAATGAAACCCATCTGATTTTGACCCACCAACGGGGTGTAATGAAACCTAGGTAAGTGTGATGCACAGATTGGGGATTTCACTATTGCCAAGTGATTTGATACAAAGAATGGAGGTTTAATAAAACTCAGGTGATGAACAGAATGGTGATTTATTAAAAGGAGGTGTTACTGTTACCCTGAATAAGAATTTAATAAAATACAAGGAATTCTAATCTTAGAATAGAATTTTAATACAACCAGGTGATTCTAGTACAGAGTTTAGGGTTCCATAATAAAGTGTTCCTGATGCACAGAGTGAATTAAATAAAAAAGTTGATTATGATACACTGAATATGGAATTTAATACAACACGCGTGATTCTGACACAAAAAATAGATTTTTAATAAAGCCCAGGTGAGACTGATGCACAGAATGGAGATTTAATAAAACCCAGGTGATCTTTATACACACACTTGAGATTTGGTAAAACACAGGTGCTCCGGTACAAAGAATGGGGATATATTGAAACAAAGGTGACCTTGCTCACGTGAACTCCTGAAAAGCTATGCAGCTTTCCTCTGATGCCGAATGAAAGCAAGCAGGCTTACTGTAAATAATGAGTTTTTCCGTCTGACATTGGATCAAAGAGAAAATGCAACTGACGTCAGCACTGATGGAATGCTGATGCACATCCTAACATTCAATAGGATACTGCTGGGCTGAGCTACAGAAGACTGGATACTGATTGAGAAGCAAATACCGTTTGACAGAAAGATTACACATAGCCAAGGGCTTAGAGATCTCTGGAAACTGGAATGCGCCCCTGGGCGCTAGGAGGAAAGTTTATGTTGTCGGCACTATACAGGACCTGCATCGCCAGCATTGATCCATCGTGATCAGGACACAGCAAAGGATCGACAAAAAACTGCATATTTTTTATTATAGATAGTGCTTGACATATCTAAGCACTTTAAATACCGTCTATATTTTTATTCAATTTAATAGCATAGAATATACTGAAAGTCCAAAGACAGAAAGTTTACTTGGCCTGGTCAAGATTCAAAATTAAAATTTGCAAATGATAACAGATGTCAGTGACAAGCGTTCAAGCCACTGAGCTTACTGCCTAGCTGAAGCGCGCGTCCCTGACTTTTTAGTATATGTACCTGTATCACCGCACACATCACCTGCACCCATTTAGCCTGTGTTCACAATTGCGTGTTGTGACAACCTTTGGTCATAAAATTGGGGCACTATACAAAGCCATCATGATGCTGAAAGTGCTTCATTTGACGTTAATGACGGTATGTGTACATTAACGGCTAAATGTAGAGTTTTGCGGACAGGGTACTCCGTGGCAAATGAGACAGAGTACCCAGATGCAACAGAGTACCCGGCTGGACAAACCCACAATGGAGCCTGGTGGACTATATTCCGAGGCTTATTTACAAGATGATGGTTTCAAGGACTTCTGAGCAGCTGCCACTTTTGGGATCACAGGACACTTAATTCTTGATATAATGAGGTTTATTGAAGATAGCAGGGAAACCCCCAGAAGCAACCTCCTCAGCTCCTCAGCTAAGCTTCACTCTGGGTTCTCCAAACCAGATTCCAGCAGTAGAACCTTGTTGCTAGGAGATGAAGTAGAAACAGTAAAACATGGGAGCATTTAAAGAAACACACATGTAAGGAAAACATAACACATCTCCCTTTTTTTAACAAAATTATGAAAGAAGATTTGCTATACTAAAATACACATCAATGCATTAATGTAGTTTAACTTAAAAAGAAACTGAGGAATCTTTCCATAAACATACATAAGATTTGTACATAACAATGCTCAATTAAAAATATAACTCTCCAGTTTTTTTGGTCTAGACTTGATGCGATCACTTGGAACCCTTCTAGAAAAATCACTAGCTCTGCTAACTAAGTTAGGATTTTTATCCAACCACAACTTCGCTTCCACTTCATTACATCTTACAACTCTACGTACATTCCAACACTTGCCATCAGATAATTTAATCAAGTTACCTTGGACTTCAATGATCTTTTTAGGCTCTGACAATTTAGAAATACCCTTCTTCCCAAAGTTACCCGCACACACCATTCCAAAATCGCCCACCTTAAAGCTGATGGGAGCTTTATCTAACTTACTTGTGTCTCCTTTGATAAGTGTTTTGGTACTTCTCCACCTTATTGCGTAGGTCCACATCTTTAATATCTTTCTTACCACATCTGCCCATCCATGCAGGTACTGACGCAGTACAAGGTACTCTACCCTTGAGCAAACTAAAAGGTGTCTGCCCTGTTACAGAATGAGGTGTAGTTCTATAATTCCATATCAATTTCTTAACTTCAGTCCTCCAACATCCATTCATAGATAGAGCTAATTGAATGTTCTCACCCAGAACTCGGTTAAATCGTTCCACTAATCCCTTTTCCCTGGGATGATAAACAGGAGTCCTCAAATGTTTGATGCCCAACCTATTCAGAAAAACATCGAACTCCTCAGAAGTAAATTGCGGACCATTATCTGTCAAGATCTCCGCAGGACATCCCTCTCTTCTAAAGACTTCATCACAAAATGCAATGACACTGCTGGATTTGACCTCACGGACAAATGCAACCTCAGGTCATTTCGAATAGTAATCCATCATAACAATGGCATACTTTTCAGAGGCTGCTAAACTATCAAACGGACCACAAATGTCAATTCCCAATCTCACCCAAGGTTTCTCTGGGAACTTAATAGGATTAATGGGTGACTCCCTTAAGACATGAGACTTATCACTGCATGTGCAACCTATACACTCTCTCACAAACCTTTCGATATCCTTATCCATGGCAGGCCACCAGAAATCCATCCTGGCCTTTCTCTTGACTGCTGACATGCCTCCATGGCCTTCATGTAATAAAGACATTAATCTATTCCTTAAAGGTTCAGGCACTACTAGTTTTTCCCCTCTCCTTACAATGCCACTGACCACAGATAACTCCTACCACACCTCTTTGTAACCTCTTAAAATCATCATCTATCTTCTAACCATATGTAGTGGGTAACATTTTGATGATTCTGACCAAAATCGTGTCCTCTGCAATCGCCTCTTTCCATTCAGACTCGCTAATAGCTTGACACACATCAACGATGTTAGCTACCATCCATTCTTCTTCGTCCAGGTTGTCATGTCTATCGCAATGTACAGGTAATCGTGACAAACAATCCGCATTCACATTCCTCACACCAGGAACATACTTCAACTCAAATGAATATTCCTGTAATCAATACAGCCATTTTGCAATGCGTGGTGTGGCTCTTCCAGCACCTGCTGTGGTAAAAATGTCTAATAACGGTCTGTGATCTGTATATAGCTCAAATCTGGTGCCCCAAACATACACTCGAAAATGCTGTACACCCCACCAACACGCAAGCTCTTCCTTTTCGATAGTTGAATACGAAGATTCTGCACCCTTCAAAGTACGTGATGCGAAAGCTACTACTCTCTCTTTTCCCTTGCTTCTTTGCATCAATACTGCCCCAAGACCATACCCACTGCCATCTGTAACTATTATTGTTTCATCTTGTGGATCGAATGGACTTAAAGCAGTTGCATTTGCTACAGCTTTTTTGATGGCTACAAATGCTGATTGACATTCCACAGACCATGCAAATGACACCCCTTTTTTCATGAGATCACGTAATGGTTGTACCAGATCAGAAAAATGGTAGACAAACTTGGCAGAATACTCGGCTAAACCGAGAAAAGATCTTAATTGGTCCTTGTCTTGAGGAGAAGGGGCCTTTTCAAGATCCTCTACTAAATTTAGTTTGGGCTTTATGCCTTCAAATGACAAAGTGTGTCCTAAATAATCAACCGTTTGTTTACTAAATTTGCATTTTGGTAGATTAATTGTCAGTCCTGCAGTTTCTAGCTTTGTAAGTACTTCTAGCAACGTTGTATCATGTTGCTCTTCATCTCTGCCCCATATTAACACATCATCTTGAAATACTAATACATTTCTTATTTCCTTTAAAATTGATTGCATCACTCTCTGAAAAACAGCCGATGCAGAGGCTGACCCGAACGGCATCCTAACAAATTGAAATGCACCTTCAGGAGTTATGAAGAACGTCAAGTGCTTCGAATCTGATTGTAATCGCACTTGATGGTAGGCACTAGATAAATCTAGAGTTGTGAAATACCTACCACCAGCAACACTAGTCAACATTTCATTTATGCGCGGTAAAGGCTGTCTGTCTACCCATATGCATTCGTTTAAGTCTCTTAAATCCACACACATGCGAATATTTCCGTTGGGTTTGTGTGCGATCTCAATCGGACTTAACCACTCCAATGCCTCAATGGGTTCTATCACGCCTTCTTTACATAGTCTTTTTAATTCAATCTTAAGTTTACCTCTTAAAGCTAAAGGAACATTCCGGACTTTGTGCACCTTTTTCAATACAATTCGGTTTTCAAATTTTTTAAGACACCCTAGTTCATCCTTAAATAAATTTGGAAACTTTTCTACTCATTTATTGATGATTGGGATTGAGAATGATCCCCAAATTCTTTTGTTCCTTCCATCCCAATAAACACTTCCCTACCTCTACTACATAAATTTTAGCTTCCGTTCTCCTCCCTTTGAACAACAATGAACCATTAAAGTAACCTAGTACAGGTAATTTAGTACCACAATATCCTAGTGGTTCAACATCAGTAGGAGTTAATTTCTCTGTTCGTAACTCCTTCCACTTTTGTTTGTCAATTAGCATAAAAGGTGAACATGAATCTGCCCACATGGATATATCCACATCATTTATGCTAATTATGCATTTAGGGGGAACCTGTGCATCAGAGGAAACAGGATCAATGTTGTTTTTTATCACCATTACTTCTATGTCAGAGTAACTTTCACTTTCTGTTTCAATCATAGCTTGGTGTGTCACCACATCATTAATGATGTTTACAGATTTTTTGGCATTATGAAAATTTTCTCCCTTACACACTCTTGAAAAATGGCCAATTCTCTTACACTTGAAACAATGAGTTTCAGCAGCCGGACAATGACTGGCTTCAGCAGTGTGTTTATTACTCCCGCATCTATAGCACACCTTTTTTTTTACTATCATTTCTTGTTTCATCACAGGAATAGCCTTGTCCCCACTATCCGTTCTTGTGGTTTTCTTAAGAGGATTTAACATACATATCTTGTTTCCTTCTGGATCATTTTTTTGTTTATTATCAGCTAAGTCTTTAACGTATTGAGAGTTGTTCTCAATACGTTTCGCGATCTCTAACGACTTGTCTAAAGTAGGATCGTTTAAGTCCAACAATCTCTCTTGGATCTTGGAATTATTGGTCCTATTGATTAATTGATCCCTGATGATTTCATCCCTTAGGTCTTTGAACCTACAAGTTACGGGTAACCTCCTTAAAGCTGCGACATACTGTTCAATTCTTTCACCTTGTTTTTGAGCACGAGAGAAAAGCTTGTGCCTCTCAACTACCAAACTCAATTTTTTACCAAAGTTTTCTGACAATGCGGACAAAGCATTCTCATATACATCATACTGCTCATCGTCAGAATCAGAATTACCATTGTTGGTATCTGCCTGAAAATTTGGCAAAGTGCTTAAGACTTTCCTACCCTCAACTCCCAAACTTAACTTTAAAATAGCAAATTTCCATTTTGGAAGATATATATCTCCCCCAATGGCTTCTAAATACGTGACAAAAGCTTCTTTCCAATCCTCCCATTCCATGCACGTGGGACCTGGTTCCTGTAAAAAGGTGGGCGGAGGAGGTATGTTCTGAGTGGTCATACCTTGTAATGCTGTTTCTCAAAAATAGATTATACCGAAATGTAGCTTTACAGCCCTTACTATCTCACCTGAAACCTCTAGATGTTAAAAGAATAAGGAAATTCTACTATGAATTTATCATGGAGCGCTAGTAATAGAATTTGTCTCTAAATTAAACCAAATAACAACGATAAATTAAACGTTTAAATTAGAGTTGTTTCCGTTTAAATCAAAGTTACTTTTGTTCTTGAAATAATCAAATGAGGCATTCACACTGAAAAACAGCTTCCGTGTGCCTTCACGCTGTCCTGTTCCGGCGAGCTGAATACTTCTCCGCGTCGTGACTGGTAACTAGGCAACCATCGACAACACTGGTGATTAGTCGCGTATTCGCATTACACCAATCAGGAGAGATTTCAGAGGATTGAAAACATCCATTCAGAAGGCGGCTTATTTTGTTTGGATGCGTGACGACGTGACGTGCGGGACGTTCAGGAATAAGACGTCACTCCAGCAGTTCCGGTTCCACAGATAAAATATGGCTGCCTGACCACAGTTCCTCGCGCATCAAACTTGAACAACAACGCCTACTGGATCCGCAGTTGCCTCCTCACCTTGCAATGCAATGCGTTGTTTGCAGCTTCCCTCCTGTTCAGTGATCGGTGAGAATACTCTTAGAGATATAGAGCAGTAGGCAAATGTTTGCACAAAGAGTTTCACGCGCATCACAAGCGTACCAAGTAGAGGACTCCACACGCGTCTCGGGCGCACGCCGTTATGCCGGAGTTGTCTTACGAACAGCAACCGTCTTCAAGATGATCAAAGTCAATGTTTATCTCGCTCAAATCACAGCACAATCTTTTCTCCGTTCAGCAGGGGAAACTTCACGCCGCAATTATCCAACAGGTGCAAACTGGGGGTCTTCCAACATTTTCAAAGTGGAAAAAACAGTAAATTCTCCCAAATTTTCAAAAGTCCCAAAATATCCAAAGTATCCTAGTCTTCACAGGATCCCATCCTTGTCGCCATTTTTTGGGATCACAGGACACTTAATTCTTGATATAATGAGGTTTATTGAAGATAGCAGGGAAACCCCCAGAAGCAACCTCCTCAGCTCCTCAGCTGAGCTTCACTCTGGGTTCTCCAAACCAGATTCCAGCAGTAGAACCTTGTTGCTAGGAGATGAAGTAGAAACAGTAAAACATGGGAGCATTTAAAGAAACACACATGTAAGGAAAACATAACAGCCACCTAGTGGCCAGGATGTGTTACTCCAGGGCCTTTGGTGATGGTCATGGACCAGATGATGCAGACCCTGGAGGGATGCTCCTGGATCATTTGTGGACTGGACTTGCCTGTGTGAGAGCTCCAGCAGGAGGAGGCCCCTGAATCCTGCTGACACACAGGTACCTTGTAAGCAGCTCGGAATCCATAGGACTTGGGGAGTGCAGGCAGGAAGAGTGCTCTGCCATGAAGGCCTGGGCGGGAGGGGGGGCAGCTGAGGAAGACCCCAGACCCAGAAGAAGAGCCAGGTGCCCACACAGAAGAGAGGGCCAGGCCAAGGAGGCCCATAGGAGGAGGGCATGCCATGAGCTCACCCTCATCACATGGAGAGTAGTGACAAATCTAGCTTCTAAGAGCATATCAGATATCAGGGGAAAGTTAGCCCCAAACCAGCTGTGTCAGTGGGCAGCTGTTGTAGCCACAATTCTACTGGTTTGAAGATTTTCCCGTAAAGTTTCAATAAACAAGGGACTGATATCTGCATCTGACATTTGTAAACAGAGCCCTTTGGATTCAATAGTGGGAATGCTGAGGTGCTAAAACACTCAAATTACAAGAGCCGTTACTGCATCTTCAATTTAACATCACTAGCATTTATAGATTGATTTAGAAAACCTTTATTAGTAAACATATTTATTTTTTATTCATGCAGATTAATCTGAAAAATTCCAATGCATGAGCTGTGGATCTTTGTGTCGTTTTATCTTTTCTCTTTATCAGCCAGACAGGGAAGAGGACTGGAGTCGATGCTGCCACGGTGGATGCCTCGGATCCAGAGTGTTGTCCTGATGCTGCTGCTGGTCCATTAGGCTCCGGCTCTTAACTTGCCTTTGCTGTGGGTGAAATGGGCTGTTTTATTGCGTTCATTTACAAGAAATGCTCTGCTGTAAATGTGAAATGGATGTTGAAAGGTGCCAGCTCTCTCGTTGTGTCTTTTATCAATCGCCTTTCGAGGTCATTAACTTATATTGTTGCACCAAAAATGCAAGTGTAACTGGAGGACAAGAAGGGGACATACATGCATTTACATATATAAATGAGCTGTAGTTAACATCCATTATGCTTTTTCTAATGAGTGAAGATGAGTTGAATAATTGCTGCAGGAGAAGCTGGTGGCTCCCGCCATCAGGGTGTTTCAAGAAGTCACCACTTCCGCCTTGAAATTGAAGTCTGGTGGGAGAGAGGCACATCTTCTGTGTAAATGTTGCTTTTACATTTCAGAGGAGTCGAGCAAGCATGAGCTCAGAGGAAAGTAACTGAGGTGGATGGAGTGCCAGTCACTCCAGGAAGGTGCTCAAAGTGGGCTATTGAAGCAAAACTGGTCAATATATGTGAAACCTGGGAATCTGTCCCTCAGATATTTCAGCATCCACCATCCTGGGAATCCCGAAGAAACCTGATGCTGCCTCAGAGGAAGATGTTATTTCCAGGCCTATTTCTTGCCACCTAAATGCATATAGGACCAGTGGCTTAACGAAACCTGAGGCCCCCCCTGTAAGGGACATGAAGGGCCACCCCTCCAGACTTAGTCAGGAGCTCTCAGGTCAGGGTAATTTGCTGAGGGGGCCCCTGGAGATTGGGCCCCACCCCACACCGCATGGACTGCAGGGGCCTATGTTTCACCATCGGATAGGACACACAATTGACTACTTGGCTAGTTTTCCTAATTACACAGCCCTACTGCTCTCTGGGGCATACACAATAGCCATCAGTATGAAAAGGCTGGTAGCTGGTAGGAGAGATGCAGGGACGGGAGTTACCAATACCTGTCAGCATATGCCCCACTCCACACAGATTGTGGCTATTATGAGTTTCAGGGCTTTGAGGCAAGGATAACATGCATTTCCTGGATTTACAAGGCCCTATTCTGCAAAAAGTTCGACATGCTTTAGTAGTACAACAATGAGTTTCACCAGGAGCATTCCCACATCCTTTAAAAATCATATTCACGCAGGTGGCACCCCAGGCAATAGTTCTCCGCCTGACTCGTAATAAGCTGCAAATCCACCGTCCAGTTAATCTTGGGTGACGTGGTTATCCAAAGTTAAATTAGGAGAACTGGCTCCACCTCAGAAAGTTGAAAGCAGAGATCCTTCTTGAAAGCCCAGGGGTTCAAGTCTCCTGCCTCTGCCTCCATTTCCTGAGCACCACTGTGCCAGTCTTCCAGGGGATACTCAAAGAAAAGTCATTTGTAGTGCCATTCTAACTTTATTTTGCATAATTTCAATTTTGTAATGATTAATATCTTCTCTTTACTGTAGCATCCTCAAAGATTTTCTCTTTCGATTCTTCCCAAACAGTTTCTGTTGCTGGTCCACACAGTGACTTTGTTCCACCTCAACTACAGCCATGTACCTAGAATGGAATCTCTGCAAAGAACCCGGACAGAACTTCAGAGAGCTAAACACTTTGCCATCAGCATTCATGGCAAATATTGATTCTTGGCCTTCATTTCTCTTTTATTGATTATGCTGTAGGGAGGGACTCCTCACAGGTCTCCTAGATACTTACCCCTTGCCCACCTTATTTCCTTCAACTCTCATAGTTCTTAGCTCAGCTCTGGAAACACAGTGCTCAGCTGAAGCCACTGTAGGCTCAGGGAATTCCCCCAAAGTCACCTCAAGGGCATGCCCACGGATGGGTGGATCAGGGATAGTGTTAAATCTCAAATTCATGAGGAAACTTGTCCTAAGACAAAGGGCAAAGAATTGTAGGAACTTTACAGTTAAATAAGGAAGGACAGACTCAAGAAGTGAGTTTTATGGCGGAATTAGAACATTTTAAAGGATGTATTTCACAAATTCAATGCAAGATCATTAGAATGCAGGTGCATAAATTCATTGTCACTAAGGCTGTCAGCGATAAGATAATACTGAATAATAGACCAAATAACAAATATCATAAGTTCCAAGTGACCAGCAAAATCAGAAGGAAATGGACCAGCATCACTAGTAGCATTGTAAAGGTCTCTGGCTCACCCATAAATTTGAGGTTTTATATAGGAAATCTACTCATAGAACAGTATGAAAACTCAAGCTCGTCCTGATGTGCCAAAACAATGTAATTTCAACAAATCAGAGCATTAAGACTAAGAGCGTCATATTACCTAACCATCCAAACACTATCCCACTACATGTTCAGCCCCTCTATGCTAACGTCATCTGGAGATGTTAGAACAAAATAATTACAAAACAGCAGTGAACTTATGTGAAGAAACTTTGAAGAAAGTTACATTACTGAGCCAAGGTTAGAGGGCCTTCTTCGAGAACAAGGTCATTCGGACTTTGCTTCACAGTGTGTTGCAGAAATAATAAACAGTGAACGTGCAGGATGCGACGACTATTTTGAACAAGATGGTGTTGAGGCCTAGTTAGCATAAGCACAAAAAAGCCACTTAACAGGTCATGGCAAAATCGTTTCAAAGGCAATAATATCATATATGTATACATATGTACATTTGAGTGCAGATACATACTTTGCATATTGTTATTAATGTACAAATAGTATTAGTGTACACAAGCTTTTACATAACATAAAACATCCAGGTGCCCCCTGGGTCCAGACAGCCAAGAGGAGACTGAGGGCTTTCAGTGAAAATACTCCAGGAGGTCATCTGGTGATGGGAGGAGGCATCATCTCCTTCCCTCATTGGTTGATTGCTGGTGCCAAATAATTGCCACATTATGGGTAGAGGAGATGTAAGCTTGGGCTGCTTTGTCTCCACAGAATGCTGGGATGCTAAGTACCCACCCTTAATATATGTTAACCTGCTGTCCTGCACAAGCATGTGCTGTGCATGTTTGAGGAAGACCTTCCATTTCCACATGTAACATATACTAACTTATTTTCTTTTTTTGGGGGGGAATTTTATATAGCGTGAACTAGATCCGAAGGTATCAGAGCACTTTTCATAAGCACCAGTTGCGTTACAGATAGACACATTCGTCATTTTTGTTAGACACGGGGAGATTAAGTGATTTGCCCAGAATCACAGAATGTTGAGCGTCCCTGCCGAGACTCTAACCCGTTCCCCAGCTTCGAGGTCGACCGACCTCGCCTTTAAGCCACATCCTCTCCCCAACTTCAAAAACGTTCTCCTGATCCATAAATTGCTTCATAGCCTGGTCCAGGCTGCCTTCACAGAGTGCCTCCATAATTACTGTCGACAACAATCCTAGCCTTCTTTCACAGGCAGTCCCTTTGTAAAACAAGGCACACAAGGTGTATGGGAATATTATTGCACACCAAAAGTTCTAAAATTGGAGTCTTCCTTCTGTCTCTCTTCTTTCTCGAGTAAGATATCTGAATCCTGCAGCCTCTTTGAAAACCAGCCCTCCTCACTATGCCATTGGATGGAAACCTGTTCTCCAAAATGCCCCAACCTCTACCATTGGAAATTACTTTTTTGTGTATGCAGAATTTCTTAGCTGTTGTACTGCCTCCACCTGAAAACCCATACTAAACTTTAAAGGCTAAGGGCCTCATTTGCCAGACCCCAGCTACACTTTTGCGTTCCCGGAGCGTCACTTGTTTGAAACTCCGGTGGCTCAATGTTCCGCAGCATATTTATAAGGCCATGCAAAGCAACTTTGCGTGGATTTTCAAGGCCTTAAAAATATGTGCCCCTTTCAGGCAGAGCACTGCGTGAAAGGGCCGTTCCATGGCTGTAGCTGTGGGTGTTCCCTAGCAACACCCATGGAATCCGAAGAATTCCCAGATTTACGAGAAATTATAAGCCTGTGAATGTATCAAATTCTGACACCACAACAGGGGTGGCATTAGGGAGGTGCAACGAGGAGAAATATCCTTATTTCTCCTCGTTATTTTCTCTTTTCATGTGTGCTGCATTTTGCATTACACATAGAAAGAGGAAAACACCTTGGATGATTATTTTTGTGCAGGAAGATGTCTCTCCCTGCACAAAACCAATCAACCCTACAATGCAGACACCCTTCAAACATGGCGCAAGGGTGCCTAGGTTGGTTCATGGCAGCCCATTGTACACCAGAGCAGGGGAAAAGGACAGGAATGCAACGTATCTTATAGATACGGTACATTCCTGCCCTTTTCTTTTGATGCACAGAAGTGCAGCAAGATACCTTGCGGCACTGCCCTGCACCAAAGCCTTGTAAATGAGGCCCTAAATGTTCACACACACATGTTAACAACTGAAACTAGGTCTTAGAGCTTGCAGGAAATTGATGCATGCCTTCAGTGCTAGGTAGAATGTCACAGTAAAATATTTGAAAAGTTCGCCTCCTTTCAGCAGAGCACGTGTAGCCCATCCTATCAAAATCTTTAAACTCTTTGGGCCTAATGTATGTTTTTTTTGCCGTAGAGCAGCGCAGCAGGCCTTGCTGCTGCGCTGTCCTACAGGAAAAGAAAAGAGCAGGAATGTGCCGTATCTATGAGATACGGCCCATTCCTTCCTCTTTTCCCTGCGATGGAGCACAATAGGCTGCTATGCGCCAACGTAGGCACCTTTGCAGTAGGCGGTGCAAGGTTGCCTGCGTTGCAGGGATGATTGTTTTCATGCAGGAAGGGAAGCCTTCCTCCACAAAAACAATCACAAGAGGCTTTTTTCTGTTTCCATTGTGTGCTGCAGAATAGAGAATACATAGAAAGAGAAAAAAGAGGAGAAATAAAGATATTTCTCCTCGTTGTACATCCCTTACGCTTCTCCTATGGGAGGCGTACATTTTTGTCGCTGCCTCAGACTTACGATTTCTTGTAAATTTGTGCAGTGTTAAAAAGCTATGGATGTTACTGGTAACACCCTAGTAACACCCATGGAACACCCCTTTCAGTTTTTTGCGTGAAAGGAGCATATATTTATAAGGCCATGAAAAGCACGTAACATGGCTTTACATGTCCCTACAAATATTGCAGTGGCACTTTGCGCCACCGGAACGTCAAAAAAGTGATGTTCTGGCAGCACAATAGTGCCGGTAGGGCGTCATTATAGGGCCTCATAAATGACGCCCTTTAGGTTGATTACAGGGTGTATGAATTACACATTTACCCTCTGTTTCCCTGAATTGTTTCCTTTGGGTCGACCTTCACAGCATGGGATTTGTATTTCTGTACAGTAAGCAACTGCAAAGCACAGCATCTGCCCTCTCTGAATACATTGTAGCTGTTTAACCTTTTTGATTGGCATAGTTACAGCTTTTGTTAGTGCTAAATGAGCTCAGAAACCACGTGAGATCTGTCACACTCATATACCGCAGAGCAACGCGGCGAGGGTATTGTCGCTCACCTTAGAAGAATGCCTGTTAGATGACTTGCAGCCATCCACATCACTCCTGAGAAGGCCTGCAAAGTTCAAAGAAACTCTTTCTCTGATTTTTACAACTCGATACTAAATTTTGCATTAGATAAGTCGGCTGTCAAAGTGATTGGTAAGGGACTGCTGCACAGTTCTCAGGTGAATAATGTTTTATATGTAGAGACCTTTTAAAGGGGCTCCATGGGATGGAAGTGCTGCTCTGCACCTGAGACTCCAGGCGTTGAACATGCCAGACTCATGAGAATACTTAACTCCAACTTATGGTAGGCAGCAAACAGGCAGGGCGTTTTTATGACAGGTGAGACATTATGTTATGTTATGTTATGTTGTATTGCATTTGTAAAGCGCGCAGTTACTCAAGAGTGTCCCGGCGCTGAGCGCAACTGGGGAACCCATTCTGGCTTTCCCTGTGAGATGGTCCCTACTGGGAATCTCCAAGGTGAAGACAAGCATCCCCAGCGCTAATGGGGCCGTAAGTGGAGATTAAGCAAGCTATTGCCCAGAGTTGCTGAGTGGGATCCATGATTAGAGAAGGCACCGAGAGAATTATCGTGTCCGCTGACCTTGGCCCAAGACCCTGCCGCGTCGGGAATCGAACCGTGGTCCCGGGCCGACTTCCGCTTACGGGTCTGCCGCCTCTAGCCAGTGAGCCACACCAATCCACTATGTGGACTCAAATCATTAGTGAACATAGATTTTGAATGTATATGTTACAGCAATTACTGTCTCTGCAGCACATCTGTGATCAGCATTACAGCTACTCTGCAGCATTGAGAGGCTGGTGATGGTGCTCTTCCTGAGATCCAAGTACTTCCTAGAATAAAATGCTTCCTGAGCTGCAATCCCCTTTTGGTGACAACTATTTTTCAAAGGCATCTTGCTGATCGTAATTCTACTCATAATAAGGAAAGTCACCTTATCATTGCCTCCTGTCTTGACCAACTCTGTTAGAGGGAATCTGACCTGCAATTTCTGCATGGCATGAGATAATGAAATCTCCTTAATGTACATTTGTTTGTAAAAATACATATGTTGTTCTTTTCCTTTCAGGAATCAAGGTCTACTATTTCTCCAGTTATTTGGGCTACTGAGCCATTTATTACATTAAAACAATTTAATATGGTTGGTGTTCCCGCCCTAATTTGAAAGGTAGGCAGGAGATGAGTTTCCAGGGCACCTGTTTTGTCCTGATGAAAGCCGGGGACCCTGGGTGCCCATCTTTTAATAGAGGCTGAAACATTGTTAGAAATGTGGTTTCTGGTTGGTAAGGTATGCACCTAAGGCATGCAAAACCCACCACTCTAGTCAGGGCAAGGGAATTACACACCAAAGATAAATCCTGCTAACCCTCTTGGTAGCTTGTCAGAGCAGTCAGGCTTATCACAGAGGCAATGTGTAAAGCATTTGTGCCACACGCACACACACACACAACAGTGACACACTAGGCACACCACAAAATAAACTCCACTCAAGGTTTTGTAACAATATCCTTTGTATTATCCATAAAAACACATTAGATCACAATCAAATATATCACTGTGCCACCAGGCACTTGTCATGACTTCACAAGTATTACATAAACCATTTTGCCAATCGGGCAATTGTTATAAACATTACAGTTAGGGTGACCAGTAACAACTGGTAGGATTGCCTTAAGCATGAAACCTTATGCAAACACATCATCCTCAGTGCACATATTGGAAATAACCATCACATTACGGTACATTATAGTACTCACTGTAGAGTGTGCACACTAGGAACCTCGTGCTAACCATAGGCATACCGCCATTACTGCACATAGAACAGAGTAATTACTCCTAGCTTGCACAGGTTACCAAACCCCCTTTGTTATACACCCCATGGTGAATGCTCTGCACACACCCAACGGACACTCGTTACCCTGCCACTGCCATGCCAGGATGGCCTATCCTCGTGGACTCCAAAAGGGCGGTGGTTTGCACCAGGAAAAAAGCCCCTCCTTCCCACCGGTGGCAGAGAGACTTCACTCACTCCCCTCCACCTGAGGAATGGCCGCAGCAGCTCCGCAGGCATGAAGTGCAGCTATCTGCTTCACATGCAGCAGTAATTTTACTGTGGGGATCATTGGTGGGCCCAAGCAAGCTCACCATATGGGGACCTTCACCGGTGTTGCAGCGGTAATCCCACGGTAATCTCACTTTGGAAAATCTAGGAAATATGACACCATTACCTCTGATTACCGTTACCCTGATTGCCGCTAAAGGTCAATAGATCTTTGCCACCGTTTATGACCAGGGAGCTTCTACATAAACATGAGCAATTCATAAAATGCAAATACACATTTTAAGCAATAATGAGAGTTATGAGCAGTTTTAGAGAGATTTATTTTCCAATCAAAATTTAAGAATCTGACTCTTCATTCAGTAGTCAGGTATCAATCAGGTTACAGAATTGATAACAGAAAAATTAGGTTAGCACAAAGCATTATAATTTGCAAACAGCGCGTTCCATAAAGGAAATAATCCCTATTCTCAGACAATGGGGATCAAATGATGTCAGTCAGAACTCCTGAAAAGTTCCAGAAGCAAGAGTGAGTTAGCATAAGCCAATCAATAATTAATAATTGCAGAATCTCCCATGAAGGGAAACAAAGAATAGAGCAAATAAGCCTTGGCAAAGTCAATGAGTCAAACTAAAAATCAGAATGAAACTAAACCTACATCTAATCTGCCTACGTTCTGCTCTCCATAAAAGGTCTGCCCTCTCCTTCACTGCATCTATAAATCACTTCTGCCCTCTCCTTCATTTCTGCGTCGGAGTCTGAAACTCTTCTGCAGCTTTGTTTCTCTAAATCTCTGTCTGTCTGTCTCTCTCAAAGGGCTCTGAAAGTCTTCCTGCCTGCATTCTTAAAAGCATCCTCTCTCCTCCTCTCTTCTTTCTCCTCTCTCTGCTCTCTCCTCTCTCTGAAACTCCTAACTAGGAACGCGTTTATCAAATAATAATGTTACAAAGCATGTGGCGTGGCTTTCTCTTCCTCCAACTGTAATCCAGCATTCTCCAAAAGGATGCCTCCACCCATCTGCAGATTTCATACATCATCTCTCAGACAGGCAAAGATCCTTCCCATGGTACATTCTGCATCTTATTTAATACAATTTCATCTCCTAACCTTCCTTTTAAAAGAGACATTTTATTTCTAACTACACACATAACATGAGCTGCAAAAGAACCTTTTTAAACTAAGCAAGAAATATTAAACTTGGTAATGCACTTTGTCAAACACGTGATTTTCTGTTCTCACTAAAGCAAAGAATTAAATGAGGCTTTCTTCAACATTTCCAGCAACTACGGAGATAAAGCTCAGACCGAGGTCACAGCTGTAAATGATGCCACTGTTCTCTTCTCACGGAGAGAAAAACATTCCTTTGCTTATCTTTAAGGTCGACAGAAACTAACAGACCAAGCTAAATCACGGGCTGGTTCTGTTTCTACATTATAAAATGTTGTGCTAATTCAAATGCAAATTATTTCTACTAATGCACATTTAACAGTTTTCACAAGTTAGAGTCACATTTTCATAGTGAGAACAACATGTATCTAAACACATTTAAATCAAACTAGGAATTACTTGCACATGGGTTACATAAATTGCTAAATTAAAGTGTCTAGCTGAAGTCTGTGAATTTCAAGACCTCATGTTTTCACTCTGTGGCACAGAAATGTGTGTGTCACCTTTCAAAAAGCAGTTCTTTATTTCTGAAGCAAAGGCAGGATTTCCATTAGTAAAGAAAGCACAGGTTTAGGCTCTTTCAGTCCTCCCTCTGATGATTTAAATCATCACACCTCTGAGGATTTCTAATCATCACACCAAGTTCATTCCACACGTGAGATTAATCAGATCATATATAGCCAGGCTCAAAGGGTTCAGTGCAGAGTTCTGTAAGTAGCTTCTTAGAACGGTTAGTTTTCACGGAACAGTTATTTTTTTTTCTTCTTTTCATTGAGCAATACTTGTTTTCTTTTCAGCTTTTGCCAGTTCTCAGTCATTGGTCAGCTTTGCTCAGTTCTCTTTTTGTCTCAAGCTTGAAATCAGGGTGGCTTATACAGTTCAAATCCTGCATCACACAGTTCATCCATCGTGACGTTCAGTGCTTTGTCCATGCAACATGACCATTCAGGTGCTGGATATCTCCGACAGACTACCATTGATCTTTTAGACTTTCTCAATCCAAGCCTTCCACCATCGCTTTTACTTTGTTCTGATTCAGACGTTTCACCTATGAGTGCAAATGTTTTTCCAGGGGACAACTGCAGACTTTTCATGTACCCCTGTAGCCAGCTTTCTTCCACTTCCACTCGTGGGCCTACAGCACTAGTTCTTCCATCAGAGGCTGGACCTGGCTCCTTCACCACTTCGATACCGGTCTCATCCGAGCCAATTTCCAGTTCTTGCTTTTCAAGTCCCACCTCGGTTTGCTTTAGTGCTGTTTCAAACTCAGTGTGTTCCCCTACAGCTTGACTGACCCTCTCCCGTGGCCTTTCGATCACTGCTGGCATCTCTTCTGGAAGAGGAGCTGTTTCATCAAGGGGACACAGGACCCTACCAGCATGGAAGACATGCACCCAGTTCAGAAGGCCATCACTCTTCACAGCAATCATTGCGACCAGGATCATTTGGAACAGTCTTTTCCATTTTGGTTTCAACCTAGTCTTACGAATGTCATCATCTCTCAGATCGAGGTTGTCGCACCGTTCACTATGCAGATCTCGTGTAGCCACTGCAACTTGGTGAGAAACTGTATGCGCCACATCAGCCAATCGTTCACAGCAATGGCTCATCTTCTCATCTGCATTTGTCACAAGTGCTTTTATTGGTACATCGTTAAGCCACTCCAGTGATGTTGAGACACAGTCTTTTGCAAAGCGAGACTCTATGATGTCTTTCTGTTGCTCGATTATGCTTGAAACTTCAGGTCGATAGCTACAGTGCAATACTTGTTCAGTCTGTAGTTCTGCACATATCATTTTCTGGACCTCATTGATAGAGTGGGTCTTTTGATCTGATTTCAGAGAAACTTGCAATCTATATCTGGGGATCGATTTTTGCAATAACACATTTAGTACCATGTGATTGTCATCTCTTCTGGTTGTGTAGGAATCAGGCATTTTGATGACAGTGTCCTTTTGCATTCCTTTGAAGGGACCTTCTGACCTCCCTATGTGACTCAATGTAGCGTGTGTTCTTTTCTCTGTATTCTTTGGTTGACATGTCACATCTCGATGAAACTCTTCTTCTGCGAGCTTCCTAAACATTTGCTGGTATCTATATTTTCTAAAGAGACATTTCATTGAATCCCTCTGTGTATGTCCATGCATGTATTGTGTCATTGGCAACGACAAACTGTCTGGCAACATTGATCTCCCATCAGCTGATATTTGGATATCATTTGCTTTTTCCTCAAAATCTGTTCTAATCCATCCTTGTTGTTCTTCCTCTGAAACAGTTTCTTGTACACCCTGCAACTCTTCATAAGTGTTCGATATTGACATCAACATTGGATAGACAGTGTCCTTATCAGATTCACATTTGAAATTTCCCTTAAATGTGTAAACTAGCAGGACACTATATTGGGCAACCAAATTTGCATCTATCTTTCCCATGACAATTGTTACTCCCATTTGAGCAGTTAGACTGCATTCTATGGTAAGGACATTCAATTTTGTATCTTGGGCTGAGGTAACTTCTTGTAAACATTGGCCATTTACAAAATAGACATGATCGGGCTCAATCAGAGGTTCAGCATTAATGCCTAACCTTGGCTTCATGCATTGATTCATGACACCTAGGCATTCAGGTTCAGCTTCATCACAAACATGTTCCTTTACTAGCATTAGACTCAATACATTTGAATTTCGACATGTTTGAATTTCAAGATTTTTCAGTAACAATTCCAGAAAACGAGAACCCATTTCAGTTATTGGACATTCCATCATTAATTTCTCACTCTTTTTGTGACTGACATCAACCACAGCTACTAAGTTAAGGCAGCTGGGCATTTCTGTGACTATGGGGTCAAAGGTCATTGGGAAAAACGTCACAGACTTTTGAACATCTTCATGTTGTAGAACAGGCACTGAGAGAGCGCAGCCTTCCCTCTCACTGCAAATTGGTGTATATTCTTTTAAATAAACTTGCATCCCTAGTGCCGGGGCACGACACATTTTCTCTTTCGACTCTAGGCATGCTTTTGAGCAATCGTTGTCCAATGGAAGTGGATCAGACACATCCTTGTGTGTCAGCCTCAGTAAAGGCTTAGCCACAAAGGAAAGGTTTGGTGTTGACTGTCTACAGTAGCCAACCATTCCCAACAGCATTCTGACTTCTTTCTGAATTCGAGGTGGATTCATCTGGTGAATTGCTTCCACTCTCTATGGTGACACCTTTCGAGCTCCTTTTTCAATTATGTGTCCCAGATATTGATCTCCTTTCTGGCAGTACTCCTGACTATCCTCATTATAAACCTGACAGATATCAATAACGGTAAGCCATTCTTCAGTACATGCAATTTGAAAAGGTATATTGGCTGGATTCGGTTCCACAGGACAACACAGACCAACTATGCTGCTAATCCTCTGCACTAATCTATACTTCTCATTGGGTTTCTGTAAACCCGTGATCAGAGAGTTACATGAACTTCCAATCAATTCCTGCAAAAGTCCCTCGCTCAGTTTATCTTCAGTTACGGGTGAAATTCCTGCAACTGTCTCTCGTGTCGAATTGTATGATGGTGTTGCTGTATACATGGCATCTGATTCTAATTTGACTAAGACTGGTTCTGCACTTTTTATTAATTCGACATCTTTCGTTGTGAACTCCCATACTACTGTGTTCACCATTTCTTCCAAATCAGAGGGTAATTTTTCAACCGTCATTTCTGAAACCAATCCTTCAGCTGTCTCTTGTTGAGCCATTCAAAACTGTACATCCTCATCAGGATTCTGATTTTCAATATCTTCCGGTGTACAGTAAATTGTGCAGTTTAACTTGCAAAACAATAGGTTTCCTGTCAGGCCTGAGTCACAAACAATAAATTGGTAACTTTCCTCAAATGAACCTAATTTTGCTAAAACTTGCTCTAAAGATGAATTTGCAATCTGTCTGTTTAGAACTCCTGCAACTTCATACTTTTTCCTTAAGTAAGGTAGGTCTGGACCTTCCACTGTTCTCATAATGGATCTAATGATCTCAGAAATGTTGGGGCCAAAATTGTCGATTTCAAATACAGCCGACTGTTGAAACGTGTTCTGATTTTGGTTCTGAAAAAAATTCAAATTTGCTTTGGACAACTGATTTAAATTAATCTGAGGGCTTCCCATATTTTGTGGGACAATCTGGGCTTGGAGAACTTGTCTCATTGGTACCTGTTTCTGAATTACCATTTGCTTTTGCTGAACTGGCATCTGCATTTCTCCCTCTATTTGTGCATTTCCATTTACTGCATCAGGTTTAAGTCTACACTTCCTCTTCCAATGCTCAAATCTGTTACAAAGATGGCAAAAGGTCATTTTCTTCAATATCGCGACATCCATACTCAAATTTGGACCAACCAAAACTCCTCTATCTCTGTCCTGTAAAACACCAAATCCTCCTTCAGCACCTTGTACTCCTGCTTGTGGAACCACACCTTGTATCTCACCTTCGTCCTTCGCAATCCCATCTATCAACTTTCTTTGCCAACCAACCACACTTTGCTGAATGCACACACTGATCTGAGCAAAGATCATTAATCCAATAACAAATTGAGACACAAAGAATCTCATGTCACTAACATCAGTACACTCTCTCTTGCTGTGATGTTGAAAATCCTGTCACACTCTTTCACAAAATTCATTAGCCAAATCTTTTAGTTCTTGTGAGGCTCTCTTGATCTTTACCCAATTAAGATCTTTTGGTGGGACTCTGCCCTTCAGAAAAGTAATCACTGCTTCATTTTTCTCCATAACAACAGAAGATGGTGCATTAGTGCAAGACTCTCTCATTGTCTCCACCTGGCCCTTGCACAACAGCTTTACATTCAGACCACAATTCAATTAGCTCTGCAGTGTCATAGAACATTTTGAAATCAATCCACAATACATTTGAGATTTCAAGAAATCCATGAACTTGTGTGGTACGCACAGGTTTGTCTCTCAATTTTGGAAATTTGTTCACAAATGCTGCAAGTTCACCTTTGTCCCGTGGTACATGAACATGCACTTCTCCCACTATTTCTCTCAGTGGATGAGCTGAAATTTCTCCTTCACCCTGTTCATTGTTTTCCTCAACTAGGTCTGGTGGTTTCTTTTTCTTCTCCCATTTCCTTGCTAGGTCTGGTGGTTTCTTTTTCTTTTCATGTTTCCTTGCCCACTTGTCTAATTTCTCAAAACCCTTCTGTTAGACCTGGCATCTTTGGCGTGGTTACCCCTGACTTTTTGCCTCTACCTCCTGTGTTTTTTGATACTGTGCTGGATTTCGTTTTTGCTGGTTTAGATGCTTTGGGCACTTTGCCACTGCTGATCAGTGTCAAAGTGCAAGTGCTCCCTTGGTAAATTGTTGTATTGATTGGTTATCCATGATTGGTATATTTGTTTCACCTGTTAGCCCCTAGTAAAGTGCACTGCGTGTGCCAGGGCTGGTGATTCAAATGCTACTAGTGGGCTGCAGCACTGATTGTGCCACCCACAGGAGTAGCGCTAAAATGATGTCCAGGACTGCCATGTCGACCTGGCCAGTGTACCCACTGACCAGGCCTTATCCTTCCCTTTCTGTACATGTCAGGCATCCCTATGGTGGCCCTAGGTATCCCCCTGGGCTGGGTGCAGTGTATCTGAAAGGTAGGGCATGTACTGAGGTGTGTAACATGCCCTGGTAGTGAATTACAGCCATTTTCGTTTTTCACTGCTGAGAGGCTATCTTGCCCATAGGATAGAATGGGGAAGGCTGTTTACATGCCTATCTTCCCATAAGGGCAAGATAGAAAATCCAAGTTTGGTATCTCTGTGTTCAGAATTTAATTATACATCTTTTTAGCAAGATGGTTTTTAAATTCACTGTGTGAGAATAGCACTTTTTAGAAAGTAGCTATTCTCCTGTTTAACCTTCCTGTGTGCCTGTGTGCTGGTTGGCTGACTGGTGTCATGTGATGGGCTAGGTGGCTCCAGGAGCCTGGATGAGTCAGCAGCAGGGTGAATAGGGAGATCTGCTTTAGATGGGTGGGAGGAGTGGTCCCTGGGTTTGAATAGGGCTGCCCCTGACAAACACAAAGCTGGCTCCACCCCCTGCTGGCCAGGCTGAGGACTCTGCCTCTGCTGGCACAAAGAAGGCTCCACCTCCTGCTGAGCGTCTAACGACCCTGCCCCTCACTCTGAAAGGAACCAGGTGCTCCAGAGCAGAGCACACCCAGGAACCGGTTTGAGCAGGGGAATCCCCCCACTGGAACAAAGAGAGACAAAGACTTGGAGGGGTATAAGAAGAGGACCCCAGACACCTAAACTTTAGATCACTTTGGAACTAAGAAGAAACCTCTGCCAAGGAGAAAGCTGAAAAGGACTGAAGAGGAGAAGACTGCCTGCTTGCTGTTTTGCTTTGCTGCCAAGGAGAGGGGAAGGACTTTGCTGTGTCCCCTTCTTTTGATTCTGATCTCCAAGGGCCTGAGAAGAGCTGGCTCCCTGTTGAGAAGTCCCAGGAACAAAAGGACTTTACCACCAGCTCCCCTGGAACTCTGCTGAGAGAGTTCTGACCTGCCTTGGAGTGCTTGCCCAGTCTTGGGGTCTCAGGAGGTCGTTTTGCTGTGTTTGGGAGCTGGGAAGCTGAAGCGTGAACAAGAGTGACTGGTACCCAACGCATCATCCGATTGCGTGTCGCAAGACGAGAGTGCGAGGAAAATTTCATCGCGGCACCATCGCAACACGCAGGGTCCCCGCATCGCCGAGTGCGTCGAGCATCGTCCCGAAGCGTGAAGATTCCGGCCATTGCGAGGGTTATCGCAGAACCAGTTTGCGAGCCGCACCACTGCCAGTGCGTGAAAAGTCTCCAGTCATCGGGTGCGTCGACGCAGAGTTCCGTTCCGTGCCGCATCGAGAGTTGCGGCGCCGGAAGGCAACGCTGCGCCACGCATCGCACCACATCGAAGAGTGTCGCATCGAACCTGTGCGTGAAGCTTCCACCTAAGAAACCTACGCAACGAAGGCCAAAGTCATCGCATCCTCCCCTTACAGATCGGAGCCGGCGCATCCACCTCTGCTGCGTGAAGCAGGGCTGCTGCAAAGCCTCCCCAGGATCTCAGGAGTATCGCATCGCCTTTGCAAGCTTCCTTGTTATAGCTTTTGGGAACCTTATCGCAACTACAGGTAATGTTGGGCACGAAAGTGTCGCATTTTGTGCATTGAGAGTCGCATTGTGCAAGACACTGACTTTTACATCCTGGAGTACTTTCTGCAAACTCTTGAACTATCTTTAAAGTAACCTTTTTGAATTATATGTTGGTTTGTCTGTAGTATTTGGTCTTGTGAAGTTTTTAGTAAAGATACATTATTTTTCTAAAACTGGTGTGGAGTAAATCTGTGGTGTTTTCACTGTGTTACTGTGAGTGTTGGTACAAATACTTTACACATTGCCTTTGATAGCCTAGACTGCTCAGGCCAAGCTACCTAGGGGGTGAGCAGGGGTTATCTTAACAGTGTATCCCCCTTTCCCTGACTAGAAGCAAGGGTCCCTACTTGGACAGTGGTACCTACCCTGCCAACTAGAGACCCCCAGATCTAACATTGGTGGTCAGCGGTGAGGATTGAACTTGTATTTGTACTTGACCCACAGTAATTGGTGTACATCACTAGGAGTGCAGACCAATAGACAACCACATACTATATTTTTTGATTCTATTTTTGAGTAACTCTTCAAGAGCATCATGTCTCAGGTGGCAACAAGTGAGAAGGCAGAAGTGGAGTTTTCCATTGCGGATTTGTATTCGTACGGAGTGGTAGCACTCAAGCAATTCTGCAAAGACCGTGGTTGCCCCTTTAAAAGCGGAGCTAGAAAGGATGAGCTCCAAAAAGTCTTGAAGGCCTGGTGGGAGGCCCAAGAGGAGGATGATGCAGATGAAGAGGATGGTTTTGTTCCCCAAGATCTGCCCGTGGGCAGAGCAGTCTCAAGGGCTGGCAGCTCCCATTCCAGTAGGGGGCTCACTCCAGAGGAGTTGGAGGAGAATCAAAGGGTGAGAGACCATGAATTGGAAATAATGAGAATGAAAATGAAGCAAATGGAAGTAGACAAGGCGGTGGAGGAGAGCAAGAATGCCCGTGCCTTGGAGGAGAAGAAAAATGCCCTTGCTTTTGAGGAAAGAAAATTGCTTTTGGCTCATGAGTTGAGCATGAAGGAGCTGGACATCAAGGCCAAGCAGGTGGAGTCCGGTTCAAATGGTGGCAGCGCACAGCCAGTGCAGGGGGGTAAAGTATATATCCCCAAAGATTTAGTGCAGAATTATAACAGGAGTGAGGATATCTATGCCTGGTTCACATCGTATGAAATTGCATTGAGGATGAATGGTGTGCCTGGGGGGCGGGCCTGTGGAAACATTTTGAGGCTTCTGGGAGGAGTGCTCTAGAGCCCTTAGAATTAGCAGGTACCATGACCTATCCCAATATGAAGGAGGCCCTATGTCTCAGGTATGGACTTACTCCAGAGCAGTATAGACTGCAGTTTAGGAATTCCAAGAAGAAAGAGTCTGAGACTTGGATGGAGTGTGTGAATCTGTACTCGCGGGCACTGGAAGGTTGGATGAAGGAAAGCAAGGTAACTGATTATAAGGGGTTGTTACATTTAATTAGTTAAATGTAAAAAAATGTAAATTGATACTTGTATAGCGCACTACTCACCCGCAAGGGTCTCAAGGCGCTTGTACGAATACCGCTGTGGAACCCATCCTGGCTTTCCCTGTGAGGCGTCCACTCCTGGGCACCCCCAAGGTGGAGGCCAGGCATCCTTAGCGTTGTGGGGGCCGTTGTGGAGATTAAGCAAGCTATTGCCCAGAGTTGCAGAGTGGGACTCCATGATTGGAATGGCACCGAGGCGAGAATTATCAGGTCCGTGGAATTTTTGAGTCCAAGACCCGCCGAGGCGGGGAATTGAACCCTGGTCCCGGGCTAGACCTCTGCATCAGGGTCTGCCGCTCTAATCATTGAGCCACACTTCTCCAGTGGGAGCACTTGAGTAGTCTATGTGTTCCAGAGCTGCGCCAGCATCTTTTAGATAGCAAGTTGACGGACCCCATTGAGCTTGCTAAGGAGGCAGACCGCTGGACCAGTACCAGGGTCCACAGAGGAATTGTGGGTACCATTGCCAAAGGTGGGCAGGGTCCCCAGCAGAAGAGTGGGGGGGACAAGGGTAACTAAAAGGAGTTCTCACAAGGGCCCCAAAATAGTTCCCAGGGTAACCAGTCCCAGCCCCCCAAGTCAAAACCCAAACCAACCTGGCCCCCTAAGGGCAGGTCGGATAACAAGGGTCCCATTAGGTGTTATCACTGTCAGGAATTGGGTCACAAAGCTCCTGTGTGTCCCAAGAAATCCCAGGCACCCACTGGTGCTCCAACACCGGGTATAGCTAGTGTAGCTTTTGGGGGGGATTTAATTTCTAGTGATT
Source organism: Triturus cristatus (assembly GCF_964204655.1). Taxonomy (NCBI): domain Eukaryota; kingdom Metazoa; phylum Chordata; class Amphibia; order Caudata; family Salamandridae; genus Triturus; species Triturus cristatus. Next base: position 92,303,597 of record NC_140583.1, read on the forward strand.
TGGAGGGTTTAGCAGTTATGTCCCTTGTCTCTTTAGGAGACACAGAGATGGTCCAGGAAACCCCTGTCCCTGATAACACTAAGAAGTACAGGCAGTGGGTGACCATCAATGGGAGGAGGGTGGAGGCTCTCAGGGACACTGGAGCCAGTGTGACTACGGTCAGGTGTCAGTGGGTCCCTGAGGAGCTGATCATTCCAGACGTACTTCACCCAGTAGTGTCAGCTGACAACTCTGTGCGCCTTTGCAAGGTAGCACATGTTCCCTTTGAGTCGGGGGGGTTCTCAGGTCCTCTCAGAGTTGTTGTGAGTCCATCCATGCCAGTAGACTGTCTGCTAGGTAATGACCTGGAGAGTTCCCCATGGAGGGAGGTGGAACGCCAGGCTCATTTGGAGATGTTGGGTTTGCCTGAGTGGGTCTGTGTGACCACCCGGTCCATGGCAGCCAGACAGGGTTGTGAAGCAGACCTGGAGCCTGAAACAGTGGCCCAGGTCCCTGCCAGAAAGAGGAAGGGCAAGGGGCGTGGTGCGTCCACCCCCACTGTTCCCACGGTCCAGGAAGGAGCAGAACCTACGGGGGATGCCCTGGAGCCTACAGGGGAACAGGTAGCTGAGCTGGGAGACATACCTGAGCTGACCCATTGGCAGCAAGAGGGTGGTCCCTCCAGAGAGGAGTTCTGCCGTGCGCAGAAGACTTGCCCTACTCTTGAAGGTCTGCGGCACCAGGCTGCAGACCAGGCAGCAGGTGCTGATCCCAAGAACTTTTTTCTCTACTGGGAGAATGACTTGTTGTACAGTGAGCCTAGGTTTGCTGAGCCCAGTGGATCACGTACCCTGGTGGTACCCGCAGGGTTCAGAGACTTCCTACTGGGTCTGGCTCACGACATGCCGCTTGCAGGACATCTCGGGCAGGACAAGACCCGACAAAGGCTTTCCACCCACTTTTACTGGCCCGGGATGAAGACGGACGTCGCTTCCTTCTGTAAATCATGCCAGACTTGCCAGGCAAGTGGCAAGGCTGGAGGAAAATGCAAAGGCCCTCTCCAGCCTTTTCCTGTAGTGAACACCCCTTTCGAGCGGGTGGGGATAGATATTGTGGGGCCACTGGACCCCAGGACAGCCTTAGGCAACAGGTTCATCCTGGTCCTGGTGGATCATGCCACCCGGTACCCGGAGGCTATCCCTCTCAGGACAACCACAGCCCCGGTGGTGGGCCATGCGTTGATGGGGATCTTTTCCCGTGTGGGTTTCCCCAAAGAGGTGGTATTTGACCGGGGTACCAACTTCATCTCCAGGTATATGAAGTCTCTGTGGGAGGAGTGTGGGGTAACTTATAAGTTCACCACTCCTTACCACCCTCAAGGAAATGGGTTGGTTGAAAGGTTCAACCGGACCCTGAAGGGCATGATCATGGGGCTGACGGAGCCCATGAGGCGGAAGTGGGACGTCTTTTTGCCATGCCTGTTATTTGCCTACAGGGAGGTACCACAAAAGTCTCTGGGGTTCAGTCCCTTTGAGCTTTTGTACGGGCACCCTGTTAGAGGACCTCTCAGTCTGGTGAAGGAGGGTTGGGAGAAATCCCCTGGGAAAACCCCCCAGGATGTGTTCAGCTATGTGCTGGCCATCCGCAACCAGACACAGCGCTTCCGGGCCCTCGCTCAGGCGAACCTGGAAGCCAGCCAGGATGAGATGAAGAGGTGGTATGACCAGCATACCACTCTGATGGAGTTTCAACCTGGGCAGATGGTGTGGGTGATGGCGCCAGTGGAGCCTTGCGCGCTCCAAGACAAGTGGACTGGGCCATATGAGGTGGTGGAGCGCAAGAGTGAGGTGACCTACCTGGTCAACTTGCGATCTCCCAGGAACCCCATGAGGGTCCTACACGTGAACCGCCTCAAACCCCATTTTGAGAGGTCTGAAATAACAATGCTACTTGCTACAGATGCAGGGATGGAGGAGGATAGCGATCCTCTTCCTGACCTCCTGGAAGCTAAGGAGCAAGATGGGTCAGTGGATGGAGTGGTCCTCTCGCCCACCCTGACCCCAGAACAGCAGAGGGACTGTCGCCATGTGCTGGGTCAGTTTGCATCTCTGTTCTCCCTGACCCCCGGTATCACCAACTGGTGTGTCCATGACGTGGACACGGGAGATAGCATGCCTGTGAAACAGAAGTTTTATCGGGTGGCTGACAAGGTCAGGGCCAGCATCAAGAAGGAGGTTTCTAAGATGTTGGAGCTAGGGGTGATTGAGCCCTCCAGCAGCCCCTGGGCTAGCCCAGTGGTACTCGTACCGAAAGCTGCTGCGCCAGGTGCCACTCCAGAACTTAGGTTTTGTGTGGACTACCGTGGGCTCAATGCTGTCACGAAGACTGACGCACACCCCATCCACAGAGCTGATGAGCTCGTGGATCGGTTGGGAGCTGCCAACTACCTCAGTACATTTGATTTAACTTCTGGGTACTGGCAGATTGCCTTAACTGATGGGGCCAAGGAGAGGTCTGCGTTTTCTTTTTTTTTTTAATGATTTTTATTGGCAATTTTCACAAAATTATATAATATTTACATAAGCCCCCCACCCCTCCCTTTGGACCAAGGTATTACTTCTCATCATACCCATCCACAAGAGAGAAAAAACAATTAGGTAAATCTGTAAGATAATACAGCATGTATTGTCGCCATCTATATAATTACAATATATATTCTCCCAAATAAAACCATATTATAGACCAAGCATTTTAGGTGTGGTCTAATTGCCATTGCAAAAGCGGACCCCAGATCTGCATCCCTCTTCTCTTTTTTCTCCTCCCTTTAGTTTTATATATGGCTACTTCCAAAGTACAGATTGCTAGTAATCTGGTTCTCCATTGTACAAAAGCCGGTGAGGTAGCATCCAACCACGCTGAAGCTATACAGAGTCGGAGGACAGCCATAGCCACAAAAATAAGGCCCTGCATATGATTAGGTCTTTGATTATTAGATACTCCCAGCACAATTTCCTCCTGAGTGATAGATATATTAACTTGAAGAATTTCAGAAAGGAAGTCAGAGATTTCTTTTATCAAACCTGATAATTTGTCACATGAGGCAAACATGTGGATCATGTCGGCAGCCCCCGTCGAGCAGCGTGGACAGGTTGTTCCCTTTCCTACTGTCCATTTTGCCATCCTATATGGAGTATAATAAAGAGAAAAAAAAGTTTTATAAAATTGTGCCTGGAGGTTTATAGACATTAAGCACACTTGTGATAATTCATACGCTCGCAAAGAAATATTAGATTGGATTGCAAGAGAGGTCTGCCACTTCATTAGATGTTTTTCCAAGTCATCAGGGAGTTTATCCCTAAGGAGTTCATAGATGACTCCAATTTTAGGCGTATTTGGTCTACATATGGTATCTAGTATGATATTATTTTGAAATTTGTCACGTCCCCCTGTTTTTTTTTGCAAAAAATCCCTGATCTGAAGATACTTAAAAAAATCTCTATGATTGATAGAATATTCAGTCTGCAGGTCTGAAGAAGTTTTTAGACCAAAGGAATTGTAGAGACAGCCTAGTTTCTGAATGCCATTCTCAATCCATCTCGACATACAAGTGTCATGAAATAATGTAGGTAAATCGTGATTAAACCTAATTGGAGTGTAGCATGAAAAACGGCTCAGTCCTAGCAGTTTTCTTACATTAATCCAAACTTTATATATATTGGAGATCGTCTTAAGTTTTACTTTCTTAAAATAATTGTCGTTCATGTGTCGCCAAAGACAACCCTCGCATCCTATCCCTAGGATCAATTCTTGTGGAGTGGTCCTATCGGAGTTGTGCCCGTCTTCTATTGATAAAAGCGCAATACTATATCTAATTACCGTAGCCCAATAGTATAACTTAAAATTTGGCATTCCGAGTCCGCCTCTTTCTTTGGGCAGCATAAGCCATTTAAGTGCTCGGCGAGGTCTCTTATAGTTCCAAATAAATCTAGAAAAGATATTCTCTATGTTTTTGAATTGTTGGGGAGTGAACTCCAAACATATTGTGCGGAAGAGATACAGGAATCTAGGTAAAAATATCATTTTGATAACGTTGCATCTCCCGCCAATAGTAAGATGTAAGTTGTCAAGTCGGGTTAGTTCTTTCTTAGTGTGTTTAACCAGTGGGTCTAAATTTAAGCTTACTATACTATCAAGGGTTGCGGTTATGTCAACTCCTAGGTAGACAGCATGTTCAGTTATTCTATAGTCAACCATCCTTAGCTTGTCATTAATGACTATCTGTGTTTTAGATGAGTTCAACTTATATCCGGAGATCTTACCAAAGCTATTCGCTTCCTCTTCTATCGCTGCCATTGCTTGAACAGGATTGCCGGTGACTATGGCAATATCGTCGGCATACGCTAGGATTTTTGTATCAATATTAAAGGCCTTTATCGGAGTCACTAACGGATGATTTTCTAATTTCTGTACAAACGCATCTATATAGATTGCAAATAGCAGGGGAGAGCATGGGCACCCCTGTCTCGTTCCCCTAGTGATCTTAAATCTCTCTGAAAGAGTCCCATTAATCATAACACAGGCCCCTGGGTCGACATATAGTCCTTGCATGGCTTTAATAAAATGTGATGTGAGTCCACTCTTACCCATAATTTCCCACAGGAACCTCCAGGAGACCCTATCAAAGGCTTTTTCTGCATCCAAAAGTATTAAAGCCATAGGGTCTCCTGTTTTTCCTGCAAAATCAAAAAGTGATATCACCCGTTGGACATGGTCCGCCGTTGATCTCCCTGGGATAAACCCGTGTTGACGAGGAGACACTATGTTATGGATAATAGGGGCTAATCGGGCGGCCAATACTTTTGAGTAAATTTTCGAGTCCCCATTTATTAGTGTGATCGGTCTATAAGAACCCATTTCCATGGGGTCTTTATTTTTTTTCCAGAAAGACCATGATTTTCGCTGCAGACCATGAGGGAGGAGGCTTACCGCCATTAAAGATGGACCTAAACAATTCAAGCAAAATTGTTCTAAGCTGTAATGCAAATTTTTAAAAAAATTCTGAGGGGATTCCATCTATCCCAGCGGCTTTTCCATTAGCTAATGATTTCAATGCCATCTGGATTTCCTCCCACGTAGGGGTGCAGTTTAAATTAGCTTGTTCCTCCTCGTTAGGACAAAATCCCTCATATTGCTCCAGGTATGCATCCATGTTCTCCAGTTCTCTATTAGGCTCTTCATATAAATCTTCATAGAATCTCTAAAACGCCCTTCTAATCTCTGAGTCTTCCGATCTCACCCCTCCATCTAAGTCTTTAATGTTCTTAATTATATTTAGTGACTGTTCTTCTCTTGTGCGAACAGCAAGGTGATGTCCAACTTGTTCGCTAAGTTCATACGTTTTCAACGCCAGAGGGGCACTTCCAGTTCCGTGTCATGCCCTTTGGGTTGAAGAACGCACCTGCCACATTCCAGAGACTGGTCAACCAGGTACTGTCCGGGCTGGAGCAATTCAGCGCCGCATATCTGGATGACATCGCTGTGTTCAGCTCCACTTGGGAAGAACACTTGCAACACCTCTGCGCAGTGTTGAAGGCTCTGCATAGTGCAGGCCTCACTATCAAGGCCAGTAAGTGCCAGATAGGGCAGGGTTCGGTGGTGTATTTGGGACACCAGGTAGGAAGCGGCCAGGTGGCGCCCCTACAAGCCAAGATAGATACCATCCGGGCTTGGGAACCCCCCAAAACCCAAACAGCGGTGAGAGCCTTCTTAGGACTCACCGGGTACTATCGCCGTTTTGTCAAGGGGTATGGCACCATTGTGGCTCCCTTGACAGAACTAACTTCTAAGAAGTTACCGAAGAAAGTGATTTGGACCAGTGCCTGCCAAGAAGCTTTGTGTACAGCACCTGTAATCAAGGCGCCTGACTTCTCCAAGGAATTCATAGTGCAGACAGACGCTTCTGAGCATGGAGTGGGAGCGGTGCTCTCACAACTAAATGATGAGGACTTGGACCAACCTGTAGCTTTCATTAGTAGGAGGCTACTTCCCAGGGAACAGAGGTGGAGTGCGATTGAAAGGGAAGCTTTTGCTGTGGTCTGGGCACTGAAGAAGCTGAGGCCCTACTTGTTTGGGACTCACTTCCGGGTTCAGACGGACCACAGGCCCCTCAGATGGTTGATGCAGATGAGGGGTGAGAATCCTAAGCTGTTGAGGTGGTCCATTTCCCTACAGGGGATGGACTTTACGGTGGAACACCGCCCCGGTACAGAACACGCCAACGCTGATGGTCTGTCCAGGTTTTTCCGCCTTAGCGATGAGAACTCCCAAGAGGGTGGGTAGTTCTCCCCACTTTCAGCTGGAGGGGACACGTGTTAGACCTGGCATCTTTGGCGTGGTTACCCCTGACTTTTTGCCTCTACCTCCTGTGTTTTTTGATACTGTGCTGGATTTCGTTTTTGCTGGTTTAGATGCTTTGGGCACTTTGCCACTGCTGATCAGTGTCAAAGTGCAAGTGCTCCCTTGGTAAATTGTTGTATTGATTGGTTATCCATGATTGGTATATTTGTTTCACCTGTTAGCCCCTAGTAAAGTGCACTGCGTGTGCCAGGGCTGGTGATTCAAATGCTACTAGTGGGCTGCAGCATTGATTGTGCCACCCACAGGAGTAGCGCTAAAATGATGTCTTGGGCCTGCTTGCAGTGCCTATGTGCAGTCCAGGACTGCCATGTCGACCTGGCCAGTGTACCCACTGACCAGGCCTTATCCTTCCCTTTCTGTACATGTCAGGCATCCCTATGGTGGCCCTAGGTACCCCCCTGGGCTGGGTGCAGTGTATCTGAAAGGTAGGGCATGTACTGAGGTGTGTAACATGCCCTGGCAGTGAATTACAGCCATTTTCGTTTTTCACTGCTGAGAGGCTATCTTGCCCATAGGATAGAATGGGGAAGGCTGTTTACATTCCTATCTTCCCATAAGGGCAAGATAGAAAATCCAAGTTTGGTATCTCTGTGTTCAGAATTTAATTATACATCTTTTTAGCAAGATGGTTTTTAAATTCACTGTGTGAGAATAGCACTTTTTAGAAAGTAGCTATTCTCCTGTTTAACCTTCCTGTGTGCCTGTGTGCTGGTTGGCTGACTGGTGTCATGTGATGGGCTAGGTGGCTCCAGGAGCCTGGATGAGTCAGCAGCAGGGTGAATAGGGAGATCTGCTTTAGATGGGTGGGAGGAGTAGTCCCTGGGTTTGAATAGGGCTGCCCCTGACAAACACAAAGCTGGCTCCACCCCCTGCTGGCCAGGCTGAGGACTCTGCCTCTGCTGGCACAAAGAAGGCTCCACCTCCTGCTGAGCGTCTAACGACCCTGCCCCTCACTCTGAAAGGAACCAGGTGCTCCAGAGCAGAGCACACCCAGGAACCGGTTTGAGCAGGGGAATCCCCCCACTGGAACAAAGAGAGACAAAGACTTGGAGGGGTATAAGAAGAGGACCCCAGACACCTAAACTTTAGATCACTTTGGAACTAAGAAGAAACCTCTGCCAAGGAGAAAGCTGAAAAGGACTGAAGAGGAGAAGACTGCCTGCTTGCTGTTTTGCTTTGCTGCCAAGGAGAGGGGAAGGACTTTGCTGTGTCCCCTTCTTTTGATTCTGATCTCCAAGGGCCTGAGAAGAGCTGGCTCCCTGTTAAGAAGTCCCAGGAACAAAAGGACTTCACCACCAGCTCCCCTGGAACTCTGCTGAGAGAGTTCTGACCTGCCTTGGAGTGCTTGCCCAGTCTTGGGGCCTCAGGAGGTCGTTTTGCTGTGTTTGGGAGCTGGGAAGCAGAAGCGTGAACAAGAGTGACTGGTACCCAACGCATCATCCGATTGCGTGTCACAAGACGAGAGTGCGAGGAAAATTTCATGGCGGCACCATCGCAACACGCAGGGTCCCCGCATCGCCGAGTGCGTCGAGCATCGTCCCGAAGCGTGAAGATTCCGGCCATTGCGAGGGTTATCGCAGAACCAGTTTGCGAGCCGCACCACTGCCAGTGCGTGAAAAGTCTCCAGTCATCGGGTGCGTCGACGCAGAGTCCCGTTCCGTGGCGCATCGAGAGTTGCGGCGCCGGAAGGCACCGCTGCGCCATGCATCGCACCACATCGAAGAGTGTCGCATCGAACCTGTGCGTGAAGCTTCCCCCTAAGAAACCTACGCAACGAAGGCCAAAGTCATCGCATCCTCCCCTTACAGATCGGAGCCGGCGCATCCACCTCTGCTGCGTGAAGCAGGGCTGCTGCAAAGCCTCCCCAGGATCTCAGGAGTATCGCATCGCCTTTGCAAGCTTCCTTGTTATAGCTTTTGGGAACCTTATCGCAACTACAGGTACTGTTGGGCACGAAAGTGTCGCATTTTGTGCATTGAGATTCGCATTGTGCAAGACACTGACTTTTACATCCTGGAGTACTTTCTGCAAACTCTTGAACTATCTTTAAAGTAACCTTTTTGAATTATATGTTGGTTTGTCTGTAGTATTTGGTCTTGTGAAGTTTTTAGTAAAGATACATTATTTTTCTGAAACTGGTGTGGAGTAAATCTGTGGTGTTTTCACTGTGTTACTGTGAGTGTTGGTACAAATACTTTACACATTGCCTTTGATAGCCTAGACTGCTCAGGCCAAGCTACCTAGGGGGTGAGCAGGGGTTATCTTAACAGTGTATCCCCCTTTCCCTGACTAGAAGCAAGGGTCCCTACTTGGACAGTGGTACCTACCCTGCCAACTAGAGACCCCCAGATCTAACACCTTCCATTCACAAATGTATTTCACCCATTCTGCAATGTGTAATCGCATTTGTGAAGAACGTGTTGTCTCAATTGCTTCATCATCCACGTGTACCCTGAAGCTTTTCTGAAAAGGAAAACTTCCTGAAACATCAATTTCATCTTTTCGGGCCAAATCAGTCAGTCTGTCACGTATAGTTTCTGCACATTTTGTAATTTCCTTACTCAAGTAAATTAAGTCTTTTTCCTGATACTTGTTCAAATTCCCAAGATCTAAACCTTCCCTGACAATTTCTTCAAGTTCAATTTTTATATTTGAAACATTGTGTGGTCTCTCTTTTTCAGGTTCTGGGTCAATTTGTTCTACCATGTTCTTTGTCCTTTCAATCCCTGGTGCTTCCTCAAACCATGGTCGAAAAATCCCATCTTCAATTAACTTTGTTTCTCCCTTTGTTATTGGTGTTGTAAAGACAATATTTTCTCTATCTTTCAATGCTTGAACTGTTTGGGGCAGTTTCTGTTCTGTAATCTGTGAATTCTGAGATGTCAAGATAAACCCTGATGTAATTACTCCTTCTACAGTTCTTTGAGCTTCTTGAGTTGGGACCATATTAATTTGGACAGTCAAAATTTGTCTACGCATTGTTTGTGCAGCTACAGTTTGTAATTTTTGTACCGAATCAGTCACAATTGGAGCATTAACGCCTGGAGGTATCACTATCGGTATCGAATCAACAGGTGGTGGGGCAATTTGGAACGTCTTTAGAGTTAACTCAATCTGCATTTTCTTTGGTTCAACAGAAGCAGTAGCCCCTGTTGTACTTGCTGCTACACTACTATCAGAATTTGTACTGGGGACCACATTAGGTGGAGGACACTCAGTTAATAATGCATCCAATATTCCATCCCCTAAATCACTATTGGTTTGAGGCTTTTTGTCATCTATAATTTCCTCCTCCTGTATCTGATTCTTTACCCTTTCGTTCTCTCTTTCCCTGTCTCTTGCTGTCTTTTCCCACAAGCTTAAGGCTTCAAATTGTGCGGCTCTAGATGGTGACTTTATTTCAGATAACATTTCTCTTAATCTGTCAATAATTTGCAGTTCAAAAGTACCATATTTTGGAAAACACAAAGGACCCTCTTTCTCAGTAACCTTGCACCATTGGCGAATCCACAAACATGAAAACAATCCCAAATTCGTTAACATAAAATATGCAGGCGTTCCATCAGGTGGGGTCTCGTCACCGACCCAAATCGAATTTGTCGATTTACCTCTCAAAAGTGTCTTAAAACCTTTAAACAATTTCATTTCTGCAATAATTCAATCCAATATTTTTATTCAATTCCGCAAATTTCAAATTTTTCCCTCCAATCCTGTTGCAGTTTAAATTTTTGAAGATTTTCAACTAATCTCGATACGGTAATCACACAACGAACCTATCGCGGCACACTCTGATGTCACTATTCCCCCGCTCTGACAAATCGCCTCTGATAGGTTACAAATACTCAAATCCACATACAACAGCCCACGACCAGCGTCGGTTACTCACGCACTCACACATTCGCACCCCCTATCTCGGTCCGGGCAATCGATGACGTCTCACGATCCCCTTTTGGTGGTCAACAAAATCTACCGGGGGTGTCTTCTACACCCAGTCGCTTAAGCTACTCGTCGAGCCTAAGACTTTCCCGGGCTGCGCGCGCTCACAGCCTGATCTCACAGTCACTCAACACTCACTCCAACTACGCAAGACATCACAGATTCAAATCAACACTCCAATCTAACACACTCCATGCAATTACCACAACCGCCATTATCGCAACTGGAATTACCACAACTGAAATTACCGCATACCACAATCTAATCCAATGCAATTACCACATATGCCATTACCGCATACCATGATCTAATCAAACACAATTACCGCAGTGTGCAATTACCGCAATCAAAATTTACCACAATCAGAAATTACCGCAAATGTGCTGCTCCCTATTAATACTCACACCTTCTTCAGTAACCGCCTTCTTGGACCGCCTTCTAATACCGCTTTGCCATTCAAGTTCTGGGCATTGGAATCAGGAATCAGGTCTTTTTAGGGCTTGGGCCTTATTCGAACTTGGACAATTTATTTTTGTACCTCCTTCCAGGGCATTAACCTAAACTGCTCCTTCTGGTCAAGGTGTTTAACCTTAACTCTGCTACCATCCTGTTGCAGCAGTAATCCCACGTAATCTCACTTTGGAAAATCTAGGAAATATGACACCATTACCTCTGATTACCGTTACCCTGATTGCCGCTAAAGGTCAATAGATCTTTGCCACCGTTTATGACCAGGGAGCTTCTACATAAACATGAGTTATTCATAAAATGCAAATAAACATTTTAGCCAATAATGAGAGTTATGAGCAGTTTTAGAGAGATTTATTTTCCAATCAAAATTTAGGAATCTGACTCTTCATTCAGTAGTCAGGTATCAATCAAGTTACAGAATTTATAACAGAAAAATTAGGTTAGCACAAAGCATCATAATTTGCAAACAGCGTGTTCCATAAAGGAAATAATCCATTTTCTAAGACAATGGGGATCAAATGATGTCAGTCAGAACTCCTGAAAAGTTCCAGAAGCAAGAGTGAGTTAGCATAAGCCAATCAATAAGTAATAATTGCAGAATCTCCCATGAAGGTAAACAAAGAATAGAGCAAATAAGCCTTGGCAAAGTCAATGAGTCAAACTAAAAATCAGAATGAAACTAAACCTACATCTAATCTGCCTATGTTCTGCTCTCCATCAAAGGTCTGCCCTCTCCTTCACTGCATCTATAAATCACTTCTGCCCTCTCCTTCATATCTGCGTCGGAGTCTGAAACTCTTCTGCAGCTTTGCGTCTCTAAATCTCTGTCTGTCTGTCTCTCTCAAAGGGCTCTGAAAGTCTTCCTGCCTGCATTCTTAAAAGCGTCCTCTCTCCTCCTCTCTTCTTTCTCCTCTCTCTGCTCTCTCCTCTCTCTGAAACTCCTAACTAGGAACGCGTTTATCAAATAATAATGTTACAAAGCATGTGGCGTGGCTTTCTCTTCCTCCAACTGTAATCCAGCATTCTCCAAAAGGATGCCTCCACCCATCTGCAGATTTCATACGTCATCTCTCAGACAGGCAAAGATCCTTCTCACGGTACATTCTGCATCTTATTTAATACAATTTCATTTCCTAACCTTCCTTTTGAAAGAGACATTTTATTTCTAACTACACACATAACATGAGCTGCAAAAGAACCTTTTTAAACTAAGCAAGAAACATTAAACTTGGTAATGCACTTTTGAAATACATGATTTTCTGTTCTCACTAAAGCAAAGAATTAAATGAGGCTTTCTTCAACATTTCCAGCAACTACGGAGATAAAGCTCAGACCGAGGTCACAGCTGTAAATCATGCCACTGTTCTCTTCGCACGGAGAGAAAAACATTCCTTTGCTTATCTTTAAGGTCAACAGAAACTAACAGACCAAGCTAAATCACGAGCTGGTTCTGTTTCTACATTATAAAATGTTGTGCTAATTCAAATGCAAATTATTTCTACTAATGCACATTTAACAGTTTTCACAAGTTAGAGTCACATTTTCATCGTGAGAACAACATTTATCTAAACACATTTAAATCAAACTATGAATTACTTGCACATGGGTTACATAAATTGCTAAATTAAAGTGTCTAGCTGAAGTCTGTGAATTTCAAGACCTCATGTTTTCACTCTGTGGCACAGAAATGTGTGTGTCACCTTTCAAAAAGCAGTTCTTTATTTCTGAGGCAAAGGCAGGATTTCCATTAGTAAAGAAAGCACAGGTTTAGGCTCTTTCACCGTTCTCTACCCTCCGCTGACATGGCAACGCCGTTCCTTCTCTCCTGCCCGCAGTACTGAGGACAGCTTCCCAAGACGATGCTGCCAGCAGGACTCGCTCTCCTCTCCACAAGGGCAGGCCTGTTAGGGAAAATAGCGCTGATGCTGGCTGCCGCTCCGAGGTTTGGCGCTTTGGTGTAGACGGCCCGGGCGGACTTCTTCGCCCTCACTCTCGCCATTACTCCTCACGCTGCCGATTTCCAGCACTGTTGTGGGCCTGACGTAAAAGTGCTGACACGGCTAGAATTTCCATGGCCGGCCCTCTCCTAGCAATGCAGCGCTCTCCCTGACTCCGGAGAGCGCGGCTCCTTGGATGCCTAACTGCCGAGGCCCAGCTCCATCCCTGCACACACGCAGAGGGGCTCCCGGCCAAGAAGTCACAGCGCTTCTCTCTCAGGCGCTGAAGAGACGAAGCAAGCCCCCTCCAGCGCTGCTTTCTTTTTCTCACTGGGAGCGTTCTCCTAAAGCACGAACGCTGACCTGAACCATGAGCAACGGGTAAGAGTGACCTCAGGATCCCAGTTCTCACCACGCTGGGTGAAATGTAACAGTGCTCAACACGCGCTTTTCTTAAAAATGAAAAGAGGTGAACAGCAGCGCTCTCCACGTACTGTTGTCAATCAGACGTGAATAGCAGCGCTCTCCACGTACTGTTGCCAATCAGACTGGGCAAGTCATAAAGGCCTGGGAGGTCACTGGGGGCTGAGAACAGGGCACAGGCAGGCCAGGTCACAGGGTCACCCAGCAGAGTGGCAGTCCCTTGAGCAACCCAGCAGGCCAGTCTCACAAACAGATAGTCACAAATGGCGGTACCTCCTGGCACACAGCAGTCCCCTGGATACAGTCCACGCAGTGTCTTCTCCCCTTACATGGAGTCACAGCCCCTTTATTTATATTTAAAATGTTTTTGTTCTTGGGGCACTTTAAAATACATTTACTAGTGCACAGCACCCCCATCCACAGTGTAAGCTTTGGCCCCAGACACACCACAGCGGGGTGGAGCCAGCATTGTAGAAGGCAGGCACAAGCCTATTCAGGTGCAAGTGCAACTCCTCCCACCACTCCAAATGCAGACCGGGCCTATTCATGTGCAAGGGAAAACTCCTCCCGCTACTCTAATTTCAGCCAAGTTCTTTTCTGCCTAGAGCTGAGTCACCCTGGCAGGACAGATACACCTCAACCTCCCCAGGAGCTAGCTGGAGTAAATACACGTCCTTTCCTCCCTGTCAGTCAGAACCAAACAGGCAATACACATCAGGTTTTTTTTCTTCTTTATAAGAGTATATCATCAATGCACAATTTTGGTATCCAGATGAGACCTGACATGGCAATATCTCTTATGGTCCAATACACTTTTTGGACTATGGTTCCCTATGGCACAGCGTTTTTAACATGCACACTCACTTTTGAAGGGCCTGAAGTGTATTGTTTGGCTTGTTGAGAGACTACAGATTAAAATATTTTAAAATGTAGGGTCATAAAGGCACTGTATAATTTATTTATAATGGACCTCTCAGCCATTGATGAATATTGAGATTATAATGTTATCCCAACTACCCGCTTGCACTTGGTATGCTCGTGTCTTCTCTTGCCATTTAATTGGAATTTTTAGTGAGATAAAATCAAAGATTTATGGCCTAATATTGTCCCTTGTGGCTGGCCAGCCATCTGTCAGGGTCACAGATGTCATCTCCTCCTAATCTGGACTACCACCTCCCAAATTGCAAAATCACCACTGGCATTGCTGTGATCTCTTTGTGTTCACAGGATCTACTGCCACGGCAGTAGTTTGTTTAATGCCCCTGAATATAGTTTCTCCCAGGGAGTGGAGACATTGGGACACATGCATCATGCGAATCGGCCCGTTTGCGACCGGTAAAAAGCCATTTCTGATGCACCAAACCTCAATGCATTCGCAAAATAGGTAATCACAATTTTTGTGATTACCTATTTTGCAAATACATTTACGGAATTGCAATTTGCGATTCCCTAACTGCAATGAATGTAGGGGCACATGTACAGAGATAAGGAATTGCGATTCCTAAATAGCGATTTTTAAGGAATCACTATTTAGGAGTCACAATACCTTATGCATATAGGAATCGCAAAATGAATAGCGATTCCTACACGTTCTCTAAATAGCGAATATCAAATTGCGATATGCTATTATGGAATGCATTCCCATTCATTCCTCTGGGCCTAGAGGCATTGCAATTGCATTCCAATTTGCGATTACCTGTTTGGTAATCGCAAATTGTGAATGCTCTCCCATTCCTTCCTATGGCCCTTTAGGGAATGCATTCCCTAATAGCGAATCACAATTTGTGATTCGCTATTAGGGAATGTATAGGAATCGCTATTTATTTTGCGGTTCCTACATGCATAAGGAATTGGAACTCCTAAATAGCATTTCCTTAAAAATCGCTATTAGGGAATCACAATTCCTTATCTTGATGCATGTGCCCCATTGTCTTTTACTGCTTGAGACAGCCAGGTTTTTCCTGACAGTGACGGACAAGAAAATGAGCATATCAAAAATTAGCACGGTGGTGTGATGTAGTGGTTTTTACTTGGGCTATCAGAGTAAGTTTTCCAACAGCGAGTTTGAGAGGGGCACTTCTGTACATAAAATGATGGTACACCCGACTCATAATGGAGCATGTGGGCCTAGGGCTTGGCGGACAGGGTATTCAGTCACAGTTACATTTAATAGTAGTAACTTTACACATGCAGGCAGAGTTCAGCACAGGGGCAGAGATCTTGCTATTACAAAGCATAGCAAAATGTTGAAAAGTTTATTAAACTTTGAAAAGAAATAGTAAACACATTTGTATGTTCAAATTAAAATATTAAGGTAGATCAATTTGCTATATTTATTTTAAATGCAGAACACAATAAAATGTTACCACATTATTAACTAATAACTATTCAATATTTTTTTAATTGACTATATTACAGTCATTCATTTTTATTTTTATCAACAAAATCTTACCTTAAGTAACAGATTTATAGTTATGTAATATGTATTAAAGCTTACAAAACCTTAATTACAGAATTATTTTAAATTAATTTATATTTTTTTATTCAAGTTTCATGTATTTTCAATATTTTTTTTAAGATAGTTAATAAAATATTGTGTTATAAAATAATAATGAGCTGATATATATAAATAAATAAAGAACTCTTTGCCATCGTCAAGAGTTCACCAGGCCCAACAGCGAGACTACAGACGTCCCACCCTTCCAAGACCTCTGCAACAAACTTGTAACCTTCTTCCACCACAAGATCAGGCAGATCTATGACAGCTTCCACACCCAAGACCCTGCCACATCGCCCCTCCACCATCACTTGCAACAATGCAGCACACCAACACATTCTGCTGAACTGGACTCCGCTCACCACAGATGACACACTCAAGTCCATGAACAGCATCCACTCTGGAGCCCCATTGAATCCTGCCACCTTTCCCAACGTCTGGAAACACGCTGGGTTCAACCCCCTACTGAAGAAGTTGCCCGCCGACCCGACAGACCTCAAGAACTTCAGACCTATGTCACTCCTCCCCTTCCCAGCCAAGGTCATTGAAAAGGCCATCATTGCCTGTTGGACTTGGCCCTGTTTGCAGGGTCATCCCTGAACTTTTTGCTTTCCTCCTAGCCTTTTTTCTGACATGGTGTTGTTGGTTTTAGGACTCTAGGCACTTTAGCACTGCTGTCCAGTGTAAAGTGGGTGTGCTCTCTGTGGTAAACATGGTAAGATTGGTCTACACCTGTTTGGCATATTTCATTTACCTGTCAGTCCCCAGTAATTTGGTATCTCATATACCTGGGGCCAGTAAATTAAATGCTACTGGTGGGCTTGCAGCGCTGATTGTGCCACCCACCAAAGTAGCCTTTCAAACCTGTCTCAGGCCTCTGCCGTTGCAGGGCCTGTGCGCACAGTGTTACTGCAGCTGTGAAGTGACACCTAAAGTGTGTGCCACATCTGTGACCCCCCTTTTTCTGCATGTCAGTCACCCTGTAGGTAAGCCCTAGCTAGCCCTATGGGCAGGGTGCATTGTAGGTAAAAGTAAGGACTTGTACCGTAAGTGTGTGACATGTCCTGGTAGTGCCAAACGGCCGTTTTGGTTTCTCACTGCTGTGAGGCTGCCCTCTCATAGGAAAGCATTGGGGATTCCCTGATAGGTGTTTCAGTAGTAATTCCTATTATGAGAGGGGCAGTGTGGTCAAGTCTGGTATGTATGGAATAGTGATAATAAATGCTGTGCAATGTTGTGCACAGATTTATTATCACGATTTTAGAAATGCCACTTTTAGAAGTTGGCATTTCTGTGTGCTATGTGTCTGCCTGCCTGATGTGTTTGCATGTCTGGCTCTGGAGTGACAGGGGCTGGTGAGGTGTGTGGCTCCAGGGAGGGCAGGGTGAGTCAGCGCTAGGCTGAATAGGAGATCTGCATTTGGATTAGTGGGAGGAGTAGTCCCCTGACCCTGAATAGGTCTGTGCCTGCCTAGGTGAATGCTGGCTCCACCCCCCTGTGGAGTGTCTGATGACCGAGCCCCCACCTAACAAAGGGGCAGAGGAGCCCTGTAAACAGAGTGCTTCCATACCCCCCAGAACCAGTTGAAACTGGTTCCCCCCCCAAGCCCTGTGTCCGGGCAGAACAAAGAAGAAATATGGTATAAGTACAGGGGCTGTGACCCCATGTTGTTGTGCTTGCTGTTACCTGTTCTGAGGCAAAGGACTGTTGGGCGATAGGAGGAACCACCGTGGGACCCAGCTGCTGCTTCCTGGGGGTCCCTACGTGCTGGCCTGCCTGTGGCCAGCTCTGCCCCTGATGAGCTGTGGACTAAGTGTCCTGGAGAGCGCTTCAAATTCCCTTGACTGGGCAGAACCCAGTGTTTTACTATGAAGAGCGCTGGGGCTTTGCAGCGCAGCGCTAAGCTGCGACTTATTCCCATGGAATCCCGACATGGGGATTCCCCCGCATTGATGCCAGCGAAGCGGGAGTCCACCCCGCATTAAGGGCACTTCTGCAGAAGGGCGGGAGCCCACCCCGCACTGCTGCTTCCTATGAGAGCGGGAGTCCATCCCCATGATTGTGTATTTAATGGCGGGAGCCTGCCCCGCACTTTTACGTCAGAGAAGAAGAGCGCAGCCGGCCCGGAAGTCAGGCAAGATGCCTGACTCAGGGCGTGACCATTAATAGGAAGTCACCAGGCAGAAGGAGACTGCGCTCCTAATTGGGACGGCCCTTGCCAGGGCCAGAAGACAGGCGGCGTAAGCCTGACTGTGGGTGGGAGCCTACCCCACAGTGTTGAGCTGTCCAGAAGGGGACCGGAGCCTCGCAGGCTCCATACCGAGGTCTGAAGAGGAGGCCACGGAGAACGGCACCGGAGTCAGTCAAGGCACATTGTCGGTGCCTGCCCCGTAGCACGAAGGCACCAGGAGAAGCCCCGGTGAGTGGGGCAGAGCGGAGCGGTGTGGGTGCTCCCTGAGGCACCGTAGTGCCAGAGCTGAATGATCTGTGGGGCGATTTTGGTTCCCTGAGAGGCACAGTGGTGCCCGACCTCGTTATCACAGCTCCATCGCACAAGCGTGGGCAGCTGCAACGTTGGGCAGAGGCGCAACTAGAGCCAAATTTTGGGGGGGGCTAAGAAAATATTTGGGGGGATGCTGAATCTTTAAGCAATAGGCAGAGTGGAGCTGCAGGGGCTCTTAGAAGGGGTGAAACAACAGCAAGGCCTCATTAACATGCAAATGGTCTTTTAAAGACCTGTGAAGTGCTCGGGTGTGGCTGTGTGTGTGCCCGGGAAGCTGTCTCATCCTGGGCTGCTACACACGACGGGTGGAGGGGCTGAAGCCCTTTGAGTCCAATGGGTGTTGCGCTCCTGACGTTGGGCAATATTGTTTCAGAGTCCCAGTGGGGGCTCAGGAGGCATGGCAGTGCCAAAGTTCACTCTCTCAGCTGCACTGCGAGAGTGCGGGCAGCTGCAACAGAGGAGATCATTTATTTTAATGATGAGGAGGGGTTGAGTTGCACCCCACGCCCCCAGCGCATTACGCACATGGGTTTATGCTGCATTGGCAGCCAAGGGCCTGTGGAGGGCCCCAGTTATGACCTGACATTCTGGACAAAGGGCATTTGAGCCCCAGTGAAAGGCCAGTTGGCCTGGGGTCAGGTTTGGTATCTGTATGTGCCAGGAGGGCGCAAGGCCCTAAGGAAGGGTGATGTATGCACCCGCTCACCTTGGGGGTCCCACAGGGATCATCTCTGAGCCCCACTCTCTTCAATCTTTATGTGAGGCCGCTGGCTGCGGTAGTCAAAGGCTGGGGCATGACAATGGTGTCCTATGCGGATGATACGCAGCTGGCGGTCACACTAAGTGGGGACTCAGCCATGGACGCCCTCAACTTCTGTGAGGGGCTACGCTCGGTGGCCAATTGGATGAACCAGAATTGTCTCCAATTGAACACAAAGAAGACAGAGGTGATGGTGTTTGGGAAGCAACCTGGATGTTGGAATGACAGCTGGTGGCCCCCCGAGTTAGGAATTATCCCCTCTCCTGCTATGGAGTTAAAAAATCTCGGGGTCTGGCTGGACCCTTTACTTAGCTTCACTTGCCAGACTAAGAGGGTGGCTGCCTCTTGTTTTGGCATTATTAGGGGCATCAGAACGGTGCTTAAATTCTTCGATGCCCCCACTAGACAGCTTGTGGTCCAGGCCTCGGTACTATCCAGGATAGATTATGCCAGTGCTCTGCTAGCAGGCACGAACAAGGCTGAACTTCTGCGGCTACAACGAGTGCAGAATGCCGCCGCAAGAGCGATATTTGGGCTGCCCAAACGTTGCTCAGTGTCCAGAGCATTGCAAACACTCCATTGGTTGCCTGTTGCTCGGCGGATTGAGTTTAAGGTGCTCTGCCTGGCCTTTAAAATTTTGAAAGGCATGGCTCCACCTATTCTCATGAACCTTCTGACTCCATATGTCCCCTCTCGCTCTTTGAGATCGATGGGCCAGAATTTGGCTGTTGTTCCTCGCTTTTTGCTGAGCAGGATTGGAGGCCGCTCCTTCCGAGTAGTAGCCGCTAAGCTTTGGAACGCTCTCCCTAATGACATCCGTGCTTTGGAAGATTTAACCAGGTTCAGACGTGTCATCAAAACTTTTCTTTTTAATAAAATCAACTGACTCTGCTGCATTTTTGTGATGTTGTGTTTACCTTTCTTGGCGCCAGGACGCCCCTTTGCTGGGGCAGCTGTGCGCGGTATAAAAACCATTAACATAACATAACATAACATAAGGAGTGTCACTAAGGTGTCCTCCTAATTGTGATTTATGCATAATGCGTTTCGTGTCTAATGTGATGCAGACATAATGCGGTTATGTTGCTAGTGCTTATGCTGAGTACTGTATTTTACCAGTAGTTACTGGTTGTGTTATTTTTACTACTTGTTCTTGTGATGGTTCTGACATTGGCCCGATTGGCCATGTCATGTATATAATCCCCAGTGAATATTGCCTAGTGCCATTTGGCACAGTGTGTATGTGTGATTATGATTCTAATGTGTTTTGGATTATACAAAGGCTATTTTTTGTATAACCTTGTGTGGAGTTTCTTTTGTAGTGTGTCTAGTGTGTTGCTTCTGTGTGTGTGTGTTGCGCAAACGCTTTACACATTGCCACTGGGATAAGCCTGACTGCTCGTTCCAAGCTACCAAGGGGGTGAGCAGGGGTTCTCTTCAGTGTGTAACTCCCTTGCCCTGACTAGAGTGGTGGTTTTTGCCTGGCTTAGGCGCCAGCCCTAGCCAACCAGAAATCCAATTTTTAACAACGCCCAACACTCTGAGTTCATCGAAGAGAACCACGTCGTCGACATCTCCTCATCTGGCTTCTGAAGCAACCTCAGCACTGGGACCACACTCCTCTCCTCCACTGGCGACATCTGCTCCCTCCTGGACCGGAGCTAAATGGCAGCCCTCATTCTACTGGACCTCTCGGCTTCCTCCGACACGTCTCCCACTGAACCCTAATCACAAGACTCCACAACGCGGCATCCACAAAAAGGCACTGGACTGGATCTACTCTTTCCTTATGGGCTGAACAGAACGAGTCAGACTACCCCTGCTTCTCTCAGAACCTACAGATATCAGCTGCGGAGTGTCTCAGGGCTCATTCCTGAGCCCCACCCTTTGCAATGTCTAGATAGCCCTCCTCGTAGCCACCTTCAGAAACCATGGACTCAACATCGTCTCCTACGCCGACGACACCCAGTTGATCCTCTCCCTTAGCAAATAATTCACAGCCACCAGAATAAACTTTCACAGTGAAATTAAGGCCATTACCACCTGGATGAAAGACAGCTGTTCAAGCTCAACTTGGACAAGACCGAAGTACTCATCCTGGGAGCCGTCCTCTCAGACTAGGATGACTTCTTGTGGTCCGCTGCCCTAGGATCCCCTCCCACCCTTATGGACCATGCACGCAACCTCAGCATCATACTAGACTCCTCACTCATAATGTACCACCAAATCAACATTGTACTCTCATCCTGCTTCCACATGCTCCTCCTGCTTCAAAAGGCATTCAGATGGACCCCCACAGAATCCAGAAAGACGGTCACCTACACACTTATCAGCCGCAGACTTGACTACGATAATGTACTGATGGAGCGGGTAGTACAACATTTTGTATACCCCCCTTTTGTGCATGTTTATACTAATTAGAATAATCTATTAATTATAATATTATTAATGTGTTTGTGTGAAATCTAATCAACAGTTTCTAATATATGAAATACACGTGGGATTTGCATTTTGCATGGCTAAATAATTGTTATTATTAACATATGTACGCATTTTAACATTAGAAAAATAGAATATTGCATGATATATGTTGCTTTTGTGACGTTATCGTATGTTGCACCAGATGACATCAATGGGTGAGTATTTAAATGTCGCAATATGCTAGATAATTACAAGCACATAGGGGAATTAGTGAGGGTTTAACAATTTATTTGTTATTTCTATGTTTTAATTACTTTTTGTGTTTGTTTCGCTTAAGTTGGTCTTTGGGCCTAAAATCAAGATGACCGTCTGACTGACTCGACGCGATGGCCACCATTCCACGAAGTTTTGAGTGAAGTGCGCTTGCGCCAACCACACGTACCAGTTGCCTCGACATTACCCCAGACTCGATGTGCCCAAGCAAGGTCACGACGGGATGCCTGCCAAGTGTTTTGACAATAGACTTTTATAAAAACCGGATGGATCATGCCTGACGATATGACGTCATGACCTGTGTAAAACTTCACCGGACGACCCCAACCGACCAATCGGATGAGCCCAAATTCTCTAAATTGTATCTTTTAGACCTTATTTCTATTATATAAATGACGATAGAATAGAGAGGGCTGCTGCTTCCTTATATTTTCTTTGCTGACGGAGACGACGGCGACGCTACGCAACGGCTGCGTTCCTGAATCTTTGACAGACTGAATTGCTGCCCAATTTCTTGATGAACTAAAGACTTCCAAAATCTTTGGGCATTGATCGATACTTGCACGTCTCTGGTCTCTGACCCGATCTTTGGGACTTTAGCATGCTGACGACAAAATTTGATGACTTAGAGGACGACCGATAGCCAGAATGGGTAAATATGGTGTTCTGTGATTTGCGTAATGATTAATACATTTACTAAATGGAACTAAGGGGCATATCAACAACAACCGGCGATAATTATCGCTCAGCGCTCTTAGCGTGAGGATAATTATCGCCGGCTAGCGTGAATTTTTATCGCTGAGATAGCGTGCTATTAGCAACGCTTATCTCAATAGCGATAAAAATCTACACGCTAACAGGCTAACGTGAGATTATCGCTGGAAACCCAGCGATAATCACACGTTACCTTGTTGATAGGGACAGGCAAACTTAGCCATGATATCCTCCTTCCATAGGATATCATGGCTAAGTCTGAAAATTAGCAGACGTAAAAAAGCAGTGTTAACCGCGGTTAGCGCTGCTTTTTTTGTCTCTAACAGGGTTAGCGACATTCTTGATAATAGGAGAAATGTCGCTTAGCGACATTTCTCCTATTATTTTACTCTGGAACGCCCCCTTTGCATCTCATTAGAGATGCAAGGGGAAGCGTAGAGTAAAAGGGTGCTAACATGCAAATTTGCGTGTTAGCACCCTGTTGTTGATAGGGTGCTAGTTTTATCTCTGCTTTTTTGGCTTTTAAAGCCAAAAAAGCAGAGATAAAGCCCTTGTTGATATGCCCCTAAATTCTTACATTTATTTAGATAAACAAAATATTGATTAACAAGCGAATGTGTTTTGGTCATTTATTAAGAGAGGATAGATCAGGATCTTATGTGTGTTTAGCCGGAGTAAATTACCTTACCAATCCAACTAAATGATTCATCGATTACGTGAGAGGAGTATCTTAAATGTTTCAGGCTTATGATGTGTAGATATAAGGTTTAATGTACAGATGTGTAAATAATTTCTTCCTATAGGTTATAAGGTATTCCTTTCATGTCGGCGCTTGGAACATTTATCTCTCCTGTAAGTGCAGGCCAGTGAAGTGTGAATATTGGTGATATGGGCCCCACCACTGATTGAAAGAGTGAATGTGTTAATGTGATATTTGGCCTGTTACGAAGGGAGGATATTAGGTACGAGGTTTTGACTAGATTCCCGATACCCAGGTTTCCGCGCTGCAACAGTACTCTATACCGGCGTCACCCAGCAACAGCTCAGACAAATACAGAACCTCCAAACACAGCAGCCAGACTGGTCCTCGATATCCCCCACCACAGCCACATCACTCAACACCTCTGACAACTCCACTGGCTCCCAATCAACAAGAGAATCGTCTTAAAGCTCCTCACACATGCTTTCAAAGCCCTGCACGACGCAGGACCAGCATATCTGTACCAAGGTCTCGCATCCCAAGTATCCACCCGGCAACTTGTCCTGGCCACAGTCCCACAGATTCACTAGACCAGAACCAGAGGAAGATCCTTCTCCTACCTCGCAGCCAAGACCTGGAACACCCTGCCACTCCACCTCTGGCAATCATCATTGCTGATCCAATTCAGGAAGGACCTCAAGACCCGGCTCTTCAACTGAACATCCACACCCAGACGGATCAGAAGCACTCCCTCCCCCCCCAGCGCTGCTTTACACCCTTACCGGTGAGTAGCCGTGATATACAGGCTCCTGACTGATTGAAAAAAATGAATTTATTTTAACATTATTTACTATGCACCTCTATTTTAAGACCCCATCTCAATTATTTTCTATGTAATGGTCTTGCAGTAGCTGACCACGGATTGGTCCCACATATAATTTTATGAATTTATCTCCCATGGTAATTTATATGTAGAATTATCTTCTTTTTGGTAGAAATTGAAAGAACAATACTGGCACGCAGAGTTTGCCAATGAGTTGCTTAAAAAACATAAGGAGATGAGGTGTTCCTGTTAAATGCTTCCGGAAGCAAAGACACTCATTAGTAGGAAACCATATCATTACTTTTTTCTGCTGCTGTGACCTTTTGTGAAAAAGGAACTTGTACATTTAATAAAAAGTTTTGAACTATAAAAATAAATCTCAAGTTGGCTAGTGGTTTGAGTTCAATATTTCTGCTTGGCTTTGAAAGTTCAGTACTCAAAATGTGCAGGCACTCCATTACCTTTATCAATACGCCAGTAAAAACCCGGAAATAAATGACCATGAGCCGACCACTGTGTCTGGATTGCATTTCCAAGGCTAATACGATACGGTGTAAGACGAGCTGTGCGCCTTGGCTGCAAATCTGAAATTGTTAGCCATACTTTATTCAGGAGGTAATAGAATTAGCTGCAGTTAGAGATATATAGGTTTTGCATTTTAAATGCATTCTGAGCAGCTTGGAAGTTGGCACACGGTTCCTCACAGGAGACTGAACTTGGGTCTGACGCGGGTTAATGTAGCTGTTTGTCTTGAAATGATGTACTCTCTGTGCAATTGAATGTGTGGAGTAACTTATTATCTACAATTAGACTCCGAAGGCTGCTTGGAATAGGAGATTCTGCAGTACTGAGCCCGTCTCTTATCTCAGTCAAGGCATCAATCTCTCAGATCGCTGCTGTTCTAATCGAGAGATGCCCCTGAGCCACCTCCTGAGCTCTCAGGACAAGCGAGACTAATGCCAGAGCTCGCCTTGAATGTCCTGCAAGCATTACATCTTCCAGCCTAGGGAGGCCAGACGTTCACAGCTGGATCAGCAGACTGCAAAGATCATGCAGAAATTAGATCAATTCAGTTAAGTAATTGATTAGGAAGTGAAGATGGAACCAAAGTCCAGACTGACTCTAAAACCATTCTGCCACAGCAATGAAAACACAAATTACAAAAATGGCCATTAAAAACAACAAACAGCAGCTCTCTGTAACCACTCGGAGGGCTCACCCTAAACAATGCATATCACACTGAGGGCCATAGCTTTGACTCGGTTTGCGTTACTCTGGCGCCACAGAACGTGGTGCCAGAGTGATGCAAACCTTAAGTCATATTTTTGAAGCCATGCAGAGCCACTTTGCGTGGCCGCAACGCACATCAAATCGCTGTGTTGTGTCGCTCTGCCTAGGGTAGGGGTTCCATGGGTGTTGCTTGCGTGTTCCCACGCAACTCCTGTGGTTTCAACACATTCCCACGTTTAGACCTTGTAGACCTGGGAATGCGCCAAAAAGATATGCCTCACCAGAGGAGGCATAATGAGGAGAAGTATGTTTATTTCTCCTTGTTGTTTCTACATTCTATGTGTGCGACATTCTGCATCACACAAAGAAAAAGTAAAAAGACTCTCTTGATTGTTTTCTGCAGGAATTTGCCCCTTCCTGCTCAAAAACAAACCTGCCTACAACACAGGCACCGTTGCACCATGGTGCAAGTGTGTCTGCATTGGTGTTATTCAGCTAAAACTGCACCAGCGCAAGGGGAAGGGATGGGAATGCGCCATATTGGATAAATTCAGTGCATTCCGGCCCTTTCCCTGTGATGCAGGGTAGTAGGCAAGGTGATTTGTTGTACAGCCCTGCACTACTAGATTCATATATATGTCCCTAAAAGGTTTTACAAATCGACCCACCACACAACATACACAGATTAATGAAATTCACACTGTTTTTTTTTGCAGTATTATATAAATGAAATACCAGCATTTTAAAAGCACACAGCTACCTCAGGAGAGGTGTCCCAGGGCAGGGGGCCGTCGGGAAGATTAAGCGAGCTATTGCCCAGAGTCACATGGTGTTGGGCTAACCTGCCGCCGGTGTTGGTGATTGAACCGTGAACCCCGGTGTCCAGAGTCAGGCACCCTGGCCGCTGCACCACACCTCTTCCATAATACAGTGCGTTTGAAGAATCAGCAGTACCTCCCCTGCAAGCGCCTTGCGACCCTTACGGGTGAGTAGTCATGCTTTACAAGACAATTGATTAATTGATTGAACCTTTCCCCAAGTGCATTAGAGTGATTTAAATGAGGACCAGATTATATTAGACATTGTCTAGGCATAGAGAGATTAAAGAATTGGCACAGAATCACAGGATGTTGAACCAAGGCCAGGGCTCAAACTTCTTTCCCTAGATCCAATGTCAGCAGCTCAGGCCTTGCGCAGAAACACCACAAAAGTATTTATGATAATCAGAACAAAAAGGGACAAGCATTTGCAATGCAATCGGTCTCGCCTTTGGGACCTTATATGTATTTAGCTATGCAGCACATTAGCCTCGGTGCTGAAACATCTACTGTTCTTTAACATGGAGGGAAAGTGAGCACCAAACTGCGTGGCACGCCAGGTATGGGAACACATGGAGAGAAATATTGCCTTTCAGCTGGAAATGGTATGGTCCAAAGCTCTGTTTTTAATATAAAATCAGGGCCTTCAGTGGTCATATCACTGAAAATACAAGATTTTAAAATTTTTTTATTGTCTACAGGTGCTCATGAAAGACAATTTCTATGAACTGGAATCTAGAGAATGCTAAAGTGATTCTGGTATTTTACTGAACTCTGATGGTCGTTTTCTATCAAGAAAGGTAAATAGGGGCAGTTGCCAAAAAAATAAAAAATAAAGTCCCTCAGCAGAAAGCAATTCTGGTATTTTACTGACCTCTGCTGGTCGTTTTCTGTCAAGACAGTTAAATAGAGGCTGTTGAACAGAAAAAAAGTCCCTAAGCGGAAGCGGACAAGTCCTAGGGCTGATTTCCAGAGCCCACAAAGTACATACACATATTAGTATATAATAAGTATATACTAAAGTATATACAAGAGGTCTCGAATGCTCTACCTAAAAATCACATGAATAAAAATGACCAGAATTAAAAAAAGAGTGCCCATACCAGGCAGTAGGAAGCCCTTATCTGCATGGACCCAAAGTACCCCAAGTGTGCTGATGGTTGCCTATAAATTGTAGGAAATCTAAACGTTTTGCATGGTACCAAGTTTTATTTTGCAGGAAAATTTGGATAAATGTATGCTTAGAAAATGACCAATACATAGAAGTATGGGTAATTTCACCAACTATGTAACATTTCCAAACATTCAACAAAGGCAGACATAAATTTATGAAGAACTGCAGGCATACATGCCTGTTACCCTTGAAATGAGAGGGTTGCATGTCAGAATATCATGTACAGAAATATTGTGTGAAAAATATTGTTGTCATTAGATATATGTTGTCTAATATTAATTCCAATGAGGTGATGTTTTTGTAAAGAATATTAAGGATATTCTGACCACAACGCTCAGGGATCACACTAATAAGGAGCAGTTTACAGGCATACCTGGAACTACGAATGTAATTCTATAACCCATCGTATTACATTCATAGATGGTGCATAAGGCCACATGCCATTTAGGTGTTAAGAGAAAAAATAGCAGTCATCTCCCCTGATGTAATTTCACCAGCTACGTGCGGTCACTACGGGCTGAGGGGCTACACCCCCCACACACTTTTTTCCTGACCAGAAGAGTGTCTGTCAGGATGAGCAAAGGTCAGTCGGACAGTCAGTCTTCTTTTTGAGGTCAGGCAGCCAGCAGATAGACAGCGGCTAATTGCATAGGCGCCTGGCTACCAGATCTGAACGTTGCCAGATTTCACAGCCCTGTGGGTGTCACCTGCTTAGCCTGGCAAAAGTTCCTTGAGGCCCTCTCACTTGCTCACTCATTGCTTCAGACCTGGGTGATACAGTAGAAAGTCCTGAAGTACCCAGGGCTGAGTGACAATCAGTGACGCCTCCTCAAGAAGTGGGGTGGGGTCGGCATCTCACTAACCCCATTTCACTTTGTGACAAGACAGGAACTGCTGCCTAATCTCATTGGATGTACTTACAGTCAGCCTATGAGAAGTGGCAACAGCCCCAACCCTCATACGACCTCTTAGACATCACTCTCCAGGAGCTGCAGCACAGGTAAGTTTAATGTTTTGGAATGTTTGGTGCCTTTGTGCATGTATGTATACATTTGTGTGAGTGAGTGTTGCGAATGTGTGAGGGTGTTTATGTTTGCGAATGCATGGGTGTGAGTGAGTGTGGGGTGTGCATGTGTGGATCGTCCGCCGCCCCTTGCAAAAATAACAGTCTGCCACTGAATCACACACTCTGCACTGAAATAACAATTGCATTCACATAAATGCAATGAATACAGAGGACACTGTCATTTTCCCCTTGTGACATGCATTGTCTAAGAGTCACAGTTCTACTTCATGCAGCAAGATGCAGACCATCTTTTATAAATGGGGTCTCTGGTTGATAGAGGTATGAACCTGTCTAAGTAGGGACCACCACTCTAGTCACAGTAAGCTAGATAGCTTTTGCTCATCCTCTGGTAGGTTGGTACAGTGCAGTCAGTCATATCTAAAGAGGCAATGTGTAAAGTATTAGTGCAAAACATACACAAAGCAACAGAATGAAAACAGCACAAAAATACTCCACACAAGATTAGGAAAATAGATAATAGTTCTATTAGTAAATCAGGACCAAAATGACAAAATCCAATATGTATTTATTTATTTTATTTATAACGTTTTATATAGCGTGAACAAGATCCCGAGGGATATCAGAGCGCTTTACAATAGGATGGAAGGAAGGACATAAATACACAATTGTCATCAAGTAGGGGTAAAAAAAGACAAAGACATACAGGATTAATCACAGATTCCAGGACAATTGCACCATGGAGGGTAATACAATAAAACAGGGTTGAACGGGCAATGAAGGGGGTCATCGTATGCGGTAACGAGGAGCAGTAACAAAAGATGGTACAATGGACGTAGGAAAACAGTGTCTTCGAGCAGATGAGCCTAGCCCAATTAGGGTAAGAATTCATTCATAAGGAATCTTTTGGCTTCCAATTTGAACGCCGTAGTTGAGGAGATTCTGCGTACTTCCGGTGGAAGAGATTTCCATATCTTTGGGGAAGCGCCGGAGAAGGCTCTTTGACAAGTTCTCTTTTTGCTAAGGATGAGTGGTTATAAGAGGAAAATATTGGCACTTCTTGAGGCTCCTGCACCACAAGATAGCTCAAGTTTTTGTGCAAGGTACCTGGAAGTATTGAAGTGAAGGGCTTTGTGCGCCAGAACAGCAATCTTTAACTGAATTCATGGTTCAGAGGGTAGCGCTGACATAGTCCAGCCTCGGCAAGACAAGCGCTTGGACCACCTGCTTGAAATCATTTTGTGGAAGGAAAGGTTTGATATTTCTGAGTGTCCTCATCAAGTGGTTTGCTCCCTTACACACCTTGCTGATAGGATTTTTCATATTTAGATGCTTGTCCATGGTGACTCCGAGCGATTTGACTGAGTCTATGATGAGAGGAGTGCAGTTGAAGGCAGTGAGGTGACTCAGCCACATGCCTAGCTTGGGGATGTGGTTGGGAGGGGAGATGAGCAGGAATTCCGTTTTGGAGGTGTTGAGCAGGAGATGGTTCTCAGTTAACCAGTTTTGGGTAGAAGTTAGTGTAGTGTTGAGTGGGATGATGTTTTCCGAGGAAAAGATTCTCAAATAGAGTTGCGTATCGTCCGCATACATATGGAAGAGAATGTTAGTGGAGTTTAATGAGTTAGCTAAAGGTTCCAAGAACAGGTTGAAGAGGATAGGAGATAGGGTGGACCCTTGGGGAACCCCCATGAGAACTGGAGAGGGCTGGGAGAGAGAGTGATTTGCCTTGACTCTTTGAGATCTGTGGTGAAGGAAGGACGAGAACCATTGTAGCACCTGACCAGAGAAGCCCATCCTATTTTTCAAAATGGCAAGGAGGTTGTCATGATTAACCATGTTGCATGCAGAGGAAAGGTCGAAGAGGATCAGGAGGCAGGATTCGTTTAGGTCAAGCATTTTTAAGTTGTCGTCTATGACGTGAGTGAGCGCCGATTCGGTGCTGTGCCACATTCGAAAGCCGGATTGATACTGGTCAAAGAGTTGGTAATTCTCTATGTGAGCACAAAGTTGAGATTCTACGCATTTTTCTGTGAGTTTCGTTAGGGTGGGGATGTTGGAGATAGGGCGAAAGTCATTGAGATCAGCTTTGTCTGCATTCATTTTTTTTAGACTAGGAGATACCTGGGTTGCTTTTCGGCAATCCGGGATTGTGCCTTGTGAAAGACAAGCGTTTACAATC
Source organism: Triturus cristatus (assembly GCF_964204655.1). Lineage (NCBI taxonomy): Eukaryota > Metazoa > Chordata > Amphibia > Caudata > Salamandridae > Triturus > Triturus cristatus. The sequence goes on from NC_140583.1 coordinate 92,333,879, forward strand.
CTTGTCCAGGAGGGATGAGTACATTCTTGATTTTTTTTAAGATGGTCGGGGGCAATGGGTCACTGAAGTGGTTAGATGGGTTGATATTCTGAAGGATCTTGTTGATGTCTTTTTCACTGAGTGGGGTAAAGGTGCCCCATGACGCATTGTTCTTGGTTGTCAGGCTGGTAGATCTGCACTTTTCTAAGAGGTCAAGGGGTGATACGGCCCTGGGGGAAGGTAGTAGGGCCTTCTTAGAGGCGAGGTCAATGGAAATGAGTCTAGGTTTCTCAGTGAAGAAAACAGCAAGCTCGTCGCAAGAGGGTGGGTTGCCACACGGGTCAGAGTGGTTTGGACCTACAACTGATTACTGTTTGACTAATTCGAAAAGTTTTGTGGGGCGGTTTGCCGCTTGATCCAGATGGTGTCTGAAGTAGTCAGCCTTAGCGATCTTAATTTGTTTGTTGTAGATGCTCCTAGGCTCTCTAAGGAGTTTTAGATGGTCCGAAGAGGGATTGGATCGCCAGGAAGGTTCAACTGCCCTAAGGTTGCGGTGTTCCGTGTTTAAGTTGTCATTATACCAGGGTTTGGATATTTTTGTTGAGGCATTTGTTTGTTGGATTGGAGCAATGGCATCCATGATGTTGGAGATGGTCGAATTGTAGGAGTTGGTGAGTGACTGCACCTCAACCAAGTCAGTTTGGGAGGTGAGGGCCGATTTACATTGGGCAGCAAGTTCATCAGAGTTTATTGATCTGAGATCCCTTTTCCATATCTTTGATTCCATTGGTTGAGCCTTCCTCAGCGACACCTCCCTATTAATATAAAAGAGGATGCAGTGGTGGTCGGACCAGTCACACGGGGTAATGGAGTCTAAGGAGATGGTCTGCCCTTTTGAGATGATGAGATCTAGAGTTTCTCCTTTAATATGAGTTGGTTGGTCACAGTGTTGAGTCAGTTCTTAATCATTTAAGAATGATTTAAGGGAAGATACAGCAAGGCCGTTGGGGTTAGACCAGTGAAGGTTGAAATCACCAAGGAAGATTTGGGACACGGTTGAATCAACATTGACAGAGATGATTTCCATTAATTGCTCTATGAAGGGGAGATTGTCTCCCGGGGGGCAGTAGAAGGTGTGAAGTTTACAAACCGGCAGGTTCATACTTGAGATGCTGAGACAGAGATATTCACAGGAGGAAGGCTTAGAGGACTCCAGGTGAGAGATCGAGAGTGTGTTTCTATGACTACAGGCTGGGCCACCACCCAACTTCAGAGCTCTGAATAGCCTAATTATGTCATGAGTGGGAGGTTCTAAGAGGTCTAAGATCAGAGTGGAAGAGGAATTTAACCAAGTTTCAGTGAGGATGATAATGTCTAAGTCATTGTGTTGGATGAGGTCGAAGATGTCGGAGGCATGTTTATTGGCTGATCAGCAGTTAAGTAATACACATTTAAGTCGTAATGGATTGGGGGGAGGAGTCTGGGTGACTGTCATACGAGTGAGGCTGTGATAATTGCTGCCTCTAAGATTGCGAGGAGGTTCTCTGTACGGGTTGGAATGGATGGATTGTATCTTTTTCGGCTGGATCATTTTGGGGTTGGTCCAGGTAGAATAAGAGTTGTGAAGGTCATGGAGATCAGTGGACGCCAGGTGGGTCTTGCGTCTTCTGTGCGGGAGGGAGCGTTAGGTAGGGGAATGGATTTCGAGATGGAAAGGGCTAAAGGCTGATCCTTGCGATCACTATCACTAGTGGAAGCTCTGGGAACATTCGCAAAGGTGAGGAGAGAGCTGATTATGGGGAAAAGATCATTCTAGAGGGCTTTCAGGTCAAGTAGTTCAGAAGTGAGAAGGTGCAACTGGAGAGATATATCATCCAGGCACGTAGCCAGGTCTGAGTGTTGGGTGAGGGGTGGAGGGAGTGTAGGGAAGGTGAGTGGAGAAGGGGGGTCTTGGTGTAAGCCCATGGGGTCCACTTTGGAGGTGACTAGTTCCTGGGGAGGAAGTTGGTCATTTTGGACTAGAGGGGTTCCATGTCCTTTTAATGGTGAGGCTGGAGCATTTGCAAAGGGGGTGTGATCAATGAACTGAGGGTTAGGTAAATTCAAAACTGGAATGAGTGGGATTGACGGATCAAGAACTGTGGTGGGCGTTTGCCCAGATTCCAAACTGGTATGAGTCGTAGGGAAAGGGCTGAGGGATGGGGGATCAGTCGTTGGAGGAAGTGCTAGTAGGTCACACGGGGATCTCTCCAGTCGAGGATCGGGTAGGATCGGACTGGCAAGCTGTGCGCCGAATTAAAAGTCTCTCCCCATCTGAGACGAGGGACTAATTGGTTGGGGCACGTCAGTAGGGGACAGAGCCACTCTGTGATGATCTAGTGGCAAATGGTGGTTTAGACGGGGGGAGGGCCTTCCTAGTGTGGACACGTCAACAGGGGACAGCACCTCAACAGGGGCCAGAGCCACTCTGTGATAATCCAGTGGTGAAGAGTGGTTTAGATGGAGTGAAGGCCTTTCCGAAGAAGAGAGGGTGGACTCAACAGGTTCTGAGAGATGGTAGGGTGAGTGTGGGTGTCATTGGGTTTCTCCGAAACCACATTTTTGAGTAACGGGAAGATAGTGGTTATTTTAACTAGATTGACATTGGACGCTTGGATTAAGATGATACCATTGTTATAGAGAGTGATGGTGGCATTGACGTTGAGTGTAGATGAGGGTACTGTAGTGAGCTTGAGACCATGGGGTGTTTTTCTGGTACCTGCTATTCGGAGCATAGAATAGAAGACTTTTCAGCAGCATGCTCTTTTCCTGGTGTAGAAAATAAGGTCATTTAACTCTGGTGCCTTTGTTAGTACAGAAGTAGACGTCAGAGATTAACTTTTCATGTCTGGCCCTGAGTAGGTGATGCTTGTGTTTCTTGGCAGCGTTTTTCAATAAGTTGGGTGGGTAGCTGATGATGAAAGCATTGGATCCTGAGGAGTTATGAATTTTTTAAGATTAAATAAAAATGTAGTAATTAGAGTTATAAGGTGCCAACCGGGGACATCTGGTCACGCTAGACTGGGGTAAATCCAAAGTTCAGGGCAACCGTGATGGAGCACAGGCTGACTACTGGACACACACAGGACCATCTGAAAAAGTACCATAGATGGAGGAAGCATTGATGTCAGAGACTTAATGTGAGGAGCAGAGGAACCAATGCATCATCCCCTATTTCGTGGATGGAGGCGATGCATCTACGCAGTCAGTGAGACTTCATCGATGAACTCCTTGGCGATGAAGGTGATACATCATTGTGGAGCTGCACAGACTGTCATCGTTAACCCGTGCAGTTCATTGAAGTGCCTTCATCTAGCAGCAACTGAAGTGGGCTTCGTAAGGGGGATGCGCAGGTTCAAAAAAAGTAGTCAATGCATGGATTCTGCTGGATCAGCACAGAAAAGTCACTTCCAAGGGACAGGGTTGGCACCACTTGACAAGGCAGAACTCACCGATAGCGGAGTGAGGTGTTGTTGCAGGGTTGTAGGAAGTATTTGATGGCCCTGAGACTTATAACAGGGGGCAACCAGCAAGCCCTTGGAGTCACTCTGGGCTCAAGTGCGATGGGTCCAGTCCTTTACTCAACAGGGCAGAGGGTAGCAAGGAGTTGGCAGCAGGCAACACATAACAGCAGAAAAGCAGTTCTTCCAGAGTAGCAGTACAGCAGAGTGGTAGTCTTTGTAGCAGCACAGCAGTCCTTCGTGGCAGATGCCTTCACAGGTCCAGTAGTGTAATGTCTTATTAGGGTCAGAGACCCATTACTTATACCCAGTTGTGCCTTTGAAGTGGGGGTGACTTCAAAGAAGGGTCTTTGAAGTGTGCAAACATCCTTTCTTCCCATCCCCGGCACCAGACTATCAGTAGGAGCTAATGAGCTCTTGGTGGGACACAGGATGCCACCTATTCAGTTGCAAGTGCCTGCTCCTCCCTCCCATACTGCCCAGAATGGGCCATCAGAATACAGATGAGTGCTCTGATACACCTAACCTACCTGTGTTTTCGGCTGTCTAGAGGGAATGCACAAAGTGAAACTGTTACCCACCCCAAACATGTATTTGAGGCAGTCTGGAGGCACATAGAACAAGAAGAGCAGAGATATGCCCACTTTCTAAAAGTTGCATTCCTAAATGTCCAACTTTTCCTGTGAAGAGGATTAATCATTGCCATTCCAATGATATAAAACATGACACAGACACTCCTTAATAATCAGGAATTACAGTTTAAAAGTGAATTAAGGAATTCCCAATGTAAACATATGAGAGAAGTAGGCCTCACAGTAGTGAAAAACGAATTTGGATGTTTTTTACTACTAGGATATGCAAAATGTACAACTAAATGTCCTACTTTTTACTTACACGGCACCCTGTCCTATGGGCTACCTAGGGTCTACCTTAGGGGTGACATGGGTGTAATAAGAGGGGAGTTTAAAGCTTTGCAAAGGGTTTTAAATGCAGAGTCAAAGTGGCAGTACACTGCACACACTGACCCTTCAGAGGCAAGCCTGAGACAGGTTTGAAAGGCTACTTTTGTGGGTGGCACAGTCAGTTCCCTAGGCCCACTAGTAGAATTTAATTAACAGGCCCTGGGTGTATGGTATACCACTTCACAAGAGACTTACACATAGATTAAATATGCCAATTATGCAAACACAAATGTTACCATGTTTAGGGGAGAAGCACATGCAGTTTAGCACTGGTCAGCAGTGGTAAAGTGCTCAGAGTCCTAAAGCCAGCAGACAGATACAGCAAAAAGAGGAGGTTAGCAGGCAAACGGTTTGTTGGAAGACCACCGAAGGATGACAGGTATAGCAGCTTCCCTCTGAATTGGAAAAAGGACTTTACTGGAGAGCAGGAAGAGATTGTCTAACCCTTGTCCTTCATCAAAGCCCTCCCTGCAGAAACTGCCTCAACCAGACTTGCCATGGTCATTGCTTTCTTGAAGGTATCACAAGACAGGCTGGATTCTTCCACTCCTGGAGAACTTCACACTAGACCCTGATGACCTCATAAGATAGTGGCCCACCATTCATTTACCACTCATTGAGACATCAAAAAAACTAGTGAACCATTTAATTTTCTGTATTAATCTGATTAACGATAAAATGGAAGGTCAATTCTGATGTCTTGTAAATATTGTGTTCTGAAGGATACCAGGATTTGTTTTTGTAGCAGTTTTGGAAACCTCAAATTGGATAAACCATCATAATATTTAAATTAGAAAGCTTTACTTTAGCAAACTATGGTTTGTTTATTTGCTTCACACATTTAATAACAAATGAGTTACACTATATGAGTGAATATGTACATTATCAGCATAACTGGTTGCATGAATTTCATACCACATAAACTTAAATGTGCATGCTAAAAGATAAATAATTACAATGAGCAGGCCATAGAGTACAGTTGTTACTAGACAAAAAGATGCATACCTTTCTGGTCCTCCTGTCATAAGATGGTATCCAGAACCAGCACCACTTTACAAAGCTCACCCCTACTCATTTTGTAGAGCGAAACTCCTAATTCTTTTTCTCCTCTTCCTCCACGTGGGTGCCCATCTTCCAGGCCAGATTGTTCTGCCCTGCCCTGGTTCCCTCTGTCCTTCTCCAAAGTCAGTGCTTCTCACCGCAGAGACAATGGAGGGAATAGAGAAAAAAGTGCCATTACTGCATGGCTTATATCAGCGTGTACTACAAATTAGAACATTGGAATGGAGTGCTCTGGGCCACTAATGGCCGGTAGAAGCCTGGAGCGCCAACATTCCAATGTTTGTTCACAGCTCTGTTAAGAACAAAAGGCCTCACGGAGCCCAAGGGGTTTCATGAGGCCTTTCTTTTACAGATTAGAACATTGGAATGTGGCGCTCTCCATTTTATACAATGATGTGTTCCCGGCTTCTACGGGCCGGTAGAAGTCCACAGAGCAACATTCCAATGCTGTTTTTGTTCACAGTTGTGCTGTGAACAAAGGCCTCTCGGAGCCAGAGGGAATTGAAACCCCCTCGGGCTCCGAGAGGCCTTTGTTTTTCAGTAATTAGAACATTCTGCCCCATGGGGCGGAATGTTCTAATAACCTTAGGGCCCTCCATAGCGGGCTCTACTGGCAATTAAAGGCCTCATCTCCTGTTAAAGGCCGTCACCTTTGGCTTGGGCCTTTAACTCTGGAGAGGGCCTTTATTGGCCGATAGAGTTGGCTACGGAGGGCTCTAAGGCTATATTAAAACATTGGAATGTTGAGTGCTTCAGGGTATACCTCACAGAGTCACTGGAGCCTCAGAAGGAGAGAGGGGAAATGCGGCTCAGCTCCTAGGTCTTTCTGGCTTGGCTGAACAAGAAAAAAGCAGTTCAGCCAAGCTGGGGACAACTAGGGGCTTACTTTAGCCCCCTTTCACATCTATTGCTGTGAATTTTCAACAGTTAACAGTCGTGGTCCTGCAACAGCTGTGAAACAAAGGCTTTGGAACCTAGTTGATTTCAACCTCTGTGGTCTCCAGACCTTTAACTCCGCAGTGGGTCTTTAATGGCTGGTATATCCTACTACGGCAGGCTCCAGGGCTATATGAGAATCACAATAAATAATATTTATCTCACAATTGAACATTACACTACAACATTACATACCCCCAACTTAGAAACCTTGGATGTAACACATGCGTCATTGTCACAGTGGTCACAGAGACCAATAGAAAACATGGTTTACCCTGGAAAAGTAACAACGTTCTGCATCATCAACTAATATTATCACTGATTCATTAATGGAGGTACAACACTGACATTGAAAATAAACAATTGACTCCACCATCCAAGTCATTACATTTTTATTCTTTAGTGGGTGATTTAAAGTTTGGTGGACTGGGTACACCATCATGAGTGCAACAGAGTACACTGTGGACCTAAATGATGGTCCACCTGCCCTTGTTAGGGTCGGGAGGACCTTCAGCTTTCTGTTGACAGAGCCTCCTTTGACTCCGTCAATGGAAGGCTTCATCTGAAGCCCCAACAGAAAAAACACAAATATTGATCACCACATCCTTGAAAAAAAACTCCCTAGGTCTGAGGGTCATTAGTTTAAAAACAATACGCTTGTAAAGGTTTGATGGACGGCTGTCAACATTGACCTTTCAAGGTACAGAAATCACTGCAGAGTCGGTGATGAGTACTAAATTTGGCGGTAGATTCATAGGGTGGCCAACCAAAATCTTCCAACACCCTGACGAACGGAATATTATTCATCAATCTTTCGATCTGGTCCTTAATTTTCTTTCAAACTTTGTTAATCATTTACACTATAAAACAATATAGACATCTCCAGCTATTTGCCTTTTGTACAGTTTTATTTTGACAAAAAGATACATACACTAGATTTGTTCTAGCCATTATACCATATGATGTATGGCTATCCAACTATAAACTAGTCAAGTCAACACAGGTGTATTGCATGCTTATCTCACCGTGTGCCGTCTAACACATGACAATGTGGAAGTGATACTGCTAATAATATTGCATTACATCACAATGCATGACATACAACAGTATACTTTGCATTGAAATCAAATGTACTAACTATTTCGCTGATGCTCTTGGACCTCCTGCTCATGGGTTTTATTTGAGCCGGTGGTTTCCGGTGCTCAGCACCGGCACATAAGCACCAACACCGGTGCCTTTCATGAGCACCAGTTAAGGATATTTCCATTTATGGTAGGCATAGGGAGATTATGTGATTTGTCTGGAATCACAGGATGTTGAGCCAACGCCGAGGCTCAAACCTGGTTTTGCAGCTCTGAAGTTGGCAGCTCTGACCATTATGCCACATCCTCTCCCTCCTTTCATGCTTAGTAGTTGGCTCTGTTTTAGGTGGTGGCAATAGGAGAAATTGATTGGTGTAAGCTGCCTCCTGGCGAGAGCCCCGTTACGTATATTTTTACGAATGAACCACTGCTCCAGCTGACCAAAGAGGCCCGCCCATCTCCAGCACTCTCCACAGCAGCAGAGTGAGCTGGACAAGTTATTTATGCTGCTCTGAGTGGATCCCAGGGTCTCCCTGTGGCAGTACCCACTGCAGTGCAAGGCATGCATTCGAGGCCATCTAGGTGTCTGCACTTCTAGAGAGCTGGGAGAAACTTCAATGACTCCCTTGCTGATGATCTCATCTTCTTCTTAAACAGACTGGGGGCCCTCTCAGTATTGTTCTCCTGCCTTTTGGGACTGATGTAAGTAGGAACAGGAGCAGAATTAAAGTGGTTATAGTTCGGTCCCTGTGTGGCTTAGTAATACCCTGTCTGCACAGCAAACTTTTAAAAATATTTCTTAATGTTTTATATGTATGACGTGAATTTTATTCTATGTACTTTTAAGCATTTTATTCTAAATGAGAAATAAAGTTGATTGATTGATTGGCTTAATAATAGCCGAATTGCATTTCCACGCTGTTCTCCCTCCACTGTGCATACATGCTCTGCATAGGATCAGAAATAGGGTAGGAATCGTTGGCCTACCTGCCATCGCTGCAGACAGCGGTGCCTACGGATGCCGAACTGACAAACTAAATCAACCGCTGCGCCTTCCATGTGTTAGTCATCTGGGTTTCTTACAGTGTGGACCTGTAAGCATCTATTTATCACTATTTACAAAGCACACACGTAGCTATGGAGAGCTGTACATTGTGTAGCGAGTTGGGAGACGAGCACAATAAGAGGGGATGACACAAATACATTGTGCACACATTAGAATTCGCATTTTAGGCACAGGGAGATTAAGTGACCTGTCCAGAATCACACGCTGTGAGTCAAAAGCAGGGGCCAGGATTCGAGCCTGGCCCCTAGATTGCAAAGGCGCAGCTCTACCCTCCCTGGTGGACCATATCTCCTCATTGCATATATGCTGTAGGTGCATCACAAGGCAAATGAGGGGGAAACAATGACATTCATGACCCAGGTGTGTATTGAAAATAGTGCCAACGATGCTGTCTCAGTATGTTGTGTTCAGACACATGATGCACTTTTAACCCTTTACTACTCTATTATCCTATTTTGTGATACCATAACCAGGCATGCAGTTTAGGTGAAGGTTAGAGTTCAAACTGTGGTCCTGTACAAGCAGACTCATACTCTTAGAAGGGATTCTTTGGTTGATAAAAAACCCTGACCACAAAACATTTCCAGGTCAAAAATTACAAAGTTGTACAGCTACTTGAACTAAGCACCTACTGTAGTACTTTTTTGTACACAATATCCGTGCATTCCACGATTTCCAATAAAAGCTTTTGAATTCGATAATTCAAGCTAAATTTAAAATGTTTTTACAGGTGCTAATGCCTTTAGTATCATCAGTCCCTTCAATGTCTCTCTCAACACGGACAAGGCCAGAGCAGATGAAATAACTTTGTTCTGTATTAATTTGAAGCTCAAGCACTATTTCTACAAGAGGACCAGGAGGCTAAATGGCACCAAGGAAACTAACAACATCTTAATCTATGTCTTGCCCTTGTGGATAGAGAAGCCTGTTTTGGGAAATTCAGGTAAGAATCCAATACATACCCTACAGGATTCTTTGAATGTATGTCACAGGGGAAACAGCGTTTACAACGCTGGTAATACCACGCAGGTAGATAACAACGCGGACGTTACATCATTCGCGTTGTTACCACGCAGGCCTTCCATCGCAAGTCGTTTCAACGACTTGCACTAGATGGCGCCCAACACCAGGGAATGTGTTGGATTTTAAGTCCAACACCTCTGCTGTTGCGCTAACTGGAGTAGAAATAGTAATTTATACTATTCTTAAGTCCAGCGCGCCATCTAGCTCAAGTCGTTGAAACGACTTGCAATGTAATGCCATGCGTGGTAACAACTCAGACGATGTAACGATGGTGCTGTTACCAACCACGTGGTAACACCACACGTTGTTACATCATATATTCATGTCAGAGTAATCCATTAGTTTTGATCACATTTGTGTGTGTTTTGAAACTGCATTAAGAAAGCTCTAAACCCCAAAGAGTGTGGGCTTGCAAAGTATCCAATGCATCCAGTGGAAATTCATCACAATTATCCTGCGCCATGAGTAGCACACAGTGTGCTACTCATGGAAAAGAAAATGTCAAATCAACCTCCCAATTTCTCTTCCCGAGCGCTTTTAAGATGGTTTCGTATAAGCAGCTTGTCCCAGCAAAGTTTTCTAAAAAGGTCTAACTCTTGGTCAGTGAAATCTTGGTTAGTGAATGGGGTGAAACAAAAAGAAGGCCCTGTGTGTCTTGTTCTGCAACAGATCAAAACTTAGACCAACCATTTCCTTAAGGCTAACCTGCCCATTGGCTAAGGCCGGGGTCAGTGTTGTTCTGTTATGTTATGTTAATTTGCTCCTGTATAGCGCGTGTACACCGACAGGTCTCTTACCGCTGTGGAAGAAGTAAAACACAGTCAAAGGCGGGATTGTCTCCATGGTACTGAAAGGTCTTAGGCCATATCTAATGCTTCCCTAAAACGAATAGTTTTCAGTTGTTTCCGAAAGGGAAGAAGACCGGGTTATTTGCGGAGAGAAACAGGCAGCTAGTTCCAAAGTTGTGGCAGAAGAACCAAGAATGCTCGTCCCCATTTAGAAGTGGTGTTACATCGTTGGCAGGTCAGCCGGCTGGCACATATTTGAGTAGGTGTTCTTTTATGTACCATGGGGCGTGTCCGTGTAGAGCTTTGTGGGTAATGCACAGTCCCTTAAAATTTGCTCTTTGCTTGATAGGCAGCCAGTGAAACTTGCGCAGCAAGGAAGTGGCGTGAGTTCTTCTGGGCAGCCTGAAGATGAGCCTGGCTGCGTCGTTCAGTACCACCTGCAATTTGTTAGTGAATTTCTGGGGGAGCCCGACATAAAGCGTGTTGCGTAGTCAAGTCTTGAGACAATAGTTGCTGATACAATAGTTTTCAATGACGAGACTGAGAGAAGAGGAACCAGTTTCCTCAGCTGTCTTAAAAGACCTATATATGTTCCGACCACAGAATTGACTTGGTTGGTCATAGTGAGCTCAGAGTCGATCTTAATGCCAAAGCTTTTCACAACGGGTGCTGGGCTGGGAGCGGCCCCCAACTCTTGGGGCCAGAAATGATCGCTCTAGGGGTTGTTTTTTGTTGAGGTGGCTAGGATATCAGTTTTGTCTGAGTTGATTTTTAGGGAGTTGGCAGTCATCCAGTTTACTGTGAATCTGAGGATGTTCTGAGCTAACTTTTGGGCATTATTGATCCTTGGGATGAGTTGGGTGTCATCTGCGTAGTTGACTACTCGGCAGGCCATTTTGGCTAGCACGGCCACCAGACGCTGTAAGTATATATTAAAGAGGAGAGGGGACAGTGCGGAACCCTGAGAGACCCCGCAAGAGATGTTGCCTTTTTCCGATACCTGCTCGCCCAGTTGGATCCTCTACGACGGTCCTGATAGAAAGGATTCTAACCATTTGTAGGCCTGCCCCCGAATGCCTAGGTCCGCCAGCCGGGTCAGTAGTTTTGTGTGGCTGACCGTATCGAACGCCGTTGAAAGATCTAATAAGATCAGGGCGCTCGATTCTTTGTTGTCGGCCTTAATCCTAAATTCATCCAGCACTGATAGCATGACCAGCTCTGTACTATAGTGGGCTCTGAAACCTGCCTGGTGAGATTGGAGTAGCTCATGTTCCTCCAGGAACGCCGAGATTGTCTTCAAGACGTGTTGCTCAACAACCTTCACCAGGAAAGGGAGCTGGGAGATAGGCCTTCTCAAAGCTTCACGAGTGGGGCATCCTGAAAGGCTGGCCCTTTTATTGTACAATCATTGCAGAACAAAGATGAGAGAAGCATGTTTTTTATGTCTGGCCTTTGGGATAGCTTTAGCTTTCTTACCAGACTATTGATTTTAGATTAAAAAATATATATATTATACCTTATTATAGGTGCTATTCACCTGTAGTCTTCATTCAGTGGTCTATTAAATTGCCATATGCAGTTTGCTTTCACCCACCACACCTTATAGAATAGGAAAATGAGTCAGCCTAATTCAATGGGTTCTATTTAAGTGAGTGACTGAATTTTCCTTGTGTACAATCTATGCTTCTGGCACCAAAACAGTTAATTTGAGTGGTAGGTTTGGTGGTAGAATGCCTGTTTTTTTTTCAAACTACTTTTTTCCCCTCCATGAACATGTTGTTCCTGATTTACTAAGAAATTATTGTTAGACTTGGGGGTCTCTAGTTGGCACAGGTATGCACTTGTGACAAATAGGGACCCTCTCCTCTAGTCAAGGTAAGGGGGTACACTCCTAAAATAACCCCTGCTCACCCCCTTGGTAGCTTGGCACGAGCAGACAGGCTTATCTCAGAGGCAGTGTGTAAAGCATTTGTGAACACATACAGTAACCAAGTGACAACACTACAAATGGACACGACCACACAGGTTTTATATCAAAAATAAGTATTCTTTATAGAGATTTACCACAAGACCATTAAACGACAAAAGCACACAATACTGTTACTTTAGATGGTAGGATTTTGCGTAGTTCTCTTAAGTTCTTAAATGCGACACTTTAAGTCAATGTACATTTTAGATGCGACACGCAGGGCAACGAAAGTGTTGCAACGATGTTGATGCGATAAAGCTTTTGGTGCAAAGAAATATAGATGTGAAGACCTTCCAGATGCGGCACGCTTCTCTGATGTTGTGAGAAGACTCGACTCGATGCGTCAGCTGCAGCGGCGACACCCTTTACGCGATGCGACGACAGCGGCCTTGGCAGCGGCACTCTTCTCCGACGTTTGCGAGACGCTTCCGCTCGATGCGATGTTTCAGCGGTGACACCCCTTTACGCGATGCGACGACAGCAGCTCCGACGGCGGCACGCTTCTCCGTGGATGCGAGGCGATTTTCTTGATGCGGTGCAATGCGACAACTACGATGGCTGCGATGGCGACACGCTTCTTCCTCGATGCGAGACTCTTCTCTTGATGCGGTGCAATGCGTCAGCTATGATGGCTATGATGGCGACACGCTTCTTCGGCGTTGCGAGACACTTCCTGGATGATGCGAGACGGTTCCGCTCGATGCGATGCTGCAGCGGCGACATACTTTACGAGATGCGACGACAACAGCTCCGAAGCTCCGACGGCGACATGCGTCTCCTTCTTGAGTCGTGCTTCCAGCTCCTTGCGACACGCAGTCCCTCAGAAGGCCCAACAACAGCAGTAGGTACTTCCAAAGAACTCTGGGGAGCTGGGGGGGTGAAGTCTGTTGTTCCTGAGACTTCAGCAGGAGGCAAGCTCTTTTCCAAGCCCTTGGAGATCCTTCACAAGTTGAGCAAAAGTACACACAAAGTTCCTTTCTCCTCTCTTTGGCAGTAAGGCAACCACTGCAGGCCAATCCCCCAGTTTCAGGGATAGTTTCCTCCTCAGCTTCTTCCGGTTCCTCCCTCAGCAGAGGTTCTTCTTGTTTTCCCAAAGTGATCTAAATTCTTGGGATCAGGGTCCCAATATTTATACCCAGAAATTCTTTGTCCTCTGAAGGCAGAGGGGCCTTTGCCCAGTCCAAACCAGTTCCTGAGCACTCTGTTTACCAGACCTCTCCTTTCCTTTCACAGTGTAGGGCAGAAACATTAGACGCCCCACAGGAGGTGGAGCCAGCATTGTGGAAGGCAAGTACAGCACTGGAGCACTTTGTTGACAGGATTCCCTCTCTTCATTCACTGTGCAGAGCAGAGACATCATCCGCTCCCCAGGAGGTGGAGCCAGCATTGTGGAAGGCAGGCACAGCCCTATTCAGCTCCCAGGTGCAACTCCTCCCACCCATCTGGATGCAGATCTCTCTATTCACCACTGGGACACCTCACCCTGTCTCCTGGAAATCCCCAGTCCTGTCACTCAAACTCCAGACAAAGGAATACACACAGCGGGTTTGAATGGTTAGACAAGAAAGTGCATACTTTCTAAAAGTGGCATTTTCAAACACAGAATGTTAAAACCAACTTTACTAAAAGATGTATTTCATCATCCTGAGTTCAGCCATACTAAATTCGATTTTCGACCATGTTCCCTGAGTCAGTTAGGATTATAAAATGTAATAACCAAACTGCCCATTCTAACCTATGGAGAACAGGTAGCCTTGCAATAGTGAAAAACGAAAATGGCTGTAATTCACTATAAGAACATGCCACACACACCAGGGTATGTCCTACCTTATCCTTACAATGCAGCCTGCCCTTGGGCCTACCATAGGGGTGTCTGATATGAAGAAAAGGGAAGGTTTAGGGACTGGCAAGTGGGTGCACTTGCCCAGTCAGCATGACAGTACCAGACTGCACGCAGGCTCTGCAATGGCAGACCTTAGACACATGTTTACAGGCTGCTTCTGTGGGTGGCACAACCAGTGCTGCAAGCCTACCAGCAGTATTTGGATTACAAGCCCTGGGCACTCCTGGTGCACGGTACTAGGGTCTGACAGGTAAACCAAACCACCCAATCATGGAATCACAAATTATACATGAATTTACAATAGGGAGCACTTGCACTGTGGCACTGGACAGCAGTGGCACAGTGCCCCGAGCAGCTAACACCAGCAAAAATACATGAGGCACAACGAAAAAATGGAAGGGAAACTCACGCCTATGTGCCAGATCTAGCAATTATGTAATGCCGCACCTCATGTAAAGTTCCTGCGCTGTGTTGCGTGAACTAGAGCGAGCAGAACAGCGCCATGTCTACTAAGATGCGGCACTGTTATACTCTCTCCATGCACTGATGCATATAGGCTGCATGCGCCAATGAGGACATCCTTGCGCCATCCTGCAAGAGTGTCCGCATTGTAGTAAGCATAGTGTTTGTACAAGAGAGAGTTGCTTTCTGTAAAAATAATTATACTATAGGGCATTCCCCTGTTTGTATGTGTGCTGTACAATACAGCTGTTGCAAAGTCATCCTGTGCCCTGGGCACCCCCCAACGCTTTGCTGAATGGTACTGGTGGTAACTGACTCTGACTGACCCTGGACTCTGCCTAACCAGGCCCAGGGCCTGTGCTATGCTGAAAGAGACACATTTAGAATACAGTGGAAACACCTACATACACTAGGGTAAACTATGGTATGAAGTACCCCTGTGATTGGCATGACCTACCCTATCAGACCCCATTAAATAATAGGGCAGGGTGATTAAAACTACCTAGAAGTCCCTAGCCTACATTAGGGAATGGCATTTAAAAGGCCAGCAGCTTTTTCTGCACTTGCATATGTGCACTGCTGAATCCTGAGGTCAGTTTAAAAGTAGCCCTGGGTGGCAGGACTGCTTTTTGGGCACTTTAAAATGGATAACCTATAATGTTTTTGCATAGTAGGAACCCCCAGGGTCTTCCCTAGGTGTCCCAGGGGTGGGGGGTCAGGTATTTATAAGGTGGACCCTTATAAAATGAGTTTTATATGCCCTGGGTTAAGTGAAATTTCACATTTCACTCTCCACATTGTGATAGAGTGTTGCTGAAATTCGACTTTGATGCTAGGAGCACTGTGGAGGGAGGATCTGCAATATTTCTACAGATTCAGAACCCCAACATCTACCCTAGTTGTTCCATGGAGTGGGGGTCCTGTAGATATAGGGGGAGTACTTATAAAATATGTTTTTATAAGCCCTAGTGCTGGGAAAATAGCCCAAGTCATTTTTCCCATTGGACATCCCATGCCACATAGATTAACATGGCAAGAGGTTGTTGACTAATAACTCCCGATAGGAGAATTATAGAACTTCCATTCAAAGACTTCCCAGAATGGTGGTGATGAAGACAACAATATGATATTGTTGAATTTCTCCTAAAATGTATAGACAAGAAGTTATAAGACTTTCTTGTTTGCAGGTCCAGATTCAGCCTTCCAGTGGTCTGTCCTAATTGGTCAGAATTAAGTGGATTAGCCAGCCTGCTTTGAAGAGGTGACAAAGAGCCCCTGGAGTTAACCAGCTCTGCTGGGAGGGTAGTGTGCTGCTACACATTAAAGCCAGAACATTGGGAGGAGTCATAAACCATGGTCTTCAAAGGCAAGGAGACGGGCTCAATGTCATTTATAACTTCACTCTTTTGACCCAAAGCGAGAGCAACGCTTATGGAAGGAATGCACAGATGCAGGGGGGTGAGGCTATGGAAAGTAGCCATCTTACCTCCCACCTGAAAATTCAGCCATTATGAATTTGGAGGATTTGGTGCCCTCTGGGACAAAATAATGCCACACTCTACAGGATGTGGTCATATCCTTGGGGAGTTGCCCTGCTCCCATTGGTCGGGAGTTACCTCCTGCTTGACACAGAGAACTTGGAATAAGTATCTGAGAGGGGCAGAGTCTCTCAGATCTGCTGCTTGAAACTTAATAAAGCAAGACGCTGCCATGCTGAGAAGTGGGGGCGCAAATTCTAAGGCCTGCCCTCTGAAGACTGCACCAGCTGAAACTACAGCCCTGTGGATTGCCTTGCTGTACAATAACTAAAGAGTGGACTCCCTTCAAGCTACAGGTTAACAGAGCTCACCTGGAACATCACCACCAAGGATCCTTCACCTGGAGAACTACCAGTGGATTTGTAAGGGTTTTGTCCAAGTGGATTGTGGGAACTGAATTCCTCAACTTTCAAGGACCATCTTGGAGCTTCCAGACCCTTGGAGTGAGTTTGAGACACTTTGGGACCCTTTGGGGAACTTCAGGAAGAA
Source organism: Triturus cristatus (assembly GCF_964204655.1). Classification (NCBI taxonomy): domain Eukaryota; kingdom Metazoa; phylum Chordata; class Amphibia; order Caudata; family Salamandridae; genus Triturus; species Triturus cristatus. Next base: position 92,350,578 of record NC_140583.1, read on the forward strand.
GTTCCAGAAGGAAGGAGAACTTTGGAGCAACTTTAGAAAAAAGCTCCATAGGGGGACCGACTCAACCTGGTCAGCCAAGCCGCCTGCCTTCAACTGCGAGCTGGCCAAACCGCCCAGGTTAGTCCCACTAAAATCTCCGTAGTTCCGACTTCCAGAGTTTGACCTGGAGTAGAAGAAGTCCGAGGCCAGCGAACCCTCACCGAATCCGGCCTGGTGAAGAGCATCAAGGGACCCCACGGGAAAAAGCTCCAGAAAAGTTTCTAAGTCCGAAGGTAAAGATTGTGACCGGGACCTACCGCGAGTGGTAGCCGCTCAGGGCTCCATCGTGGTCGGCTTGAAACTTTGACTTTGAGCCGGTCTATCGCGACCAGATATCCCAATATGGTGCTATAAGTTTCTAAGTGCTATATAATGCTAAATCTTTGAAAATTCATATCTCCTGTTCCCTACATTGGAGTTTTGTTATTTTGGTGTCGTTTTAAAGATAAAATTATTTCCTATTTTTATAAATTGGTGGATGGATTTTTATTATGTGTTGTGTCTTAATTATTCACTAAATTGGTGTTTTTAAATGCTTTATATACCTGTCTTTGAAGTTAAGCCTGCCTATTCGCAGCCAAGCTACCAAGGGTTGAGCATGGCAATAATTTTCTAAGACCTATTCTGAGCCCTATACTGTGTTAGTGGCCTTATTGCCAGTGGCAAACCTACATTTGCCCCTACCAATAATCCACTTTCTAACAGGAGCAAACATGAAAAGAGGCAACAACAAGGAGAACTGAAAGTGTTTCTCCTCATTACAGCTACCTTTAGATGGTGCAGGATTTTGGTGCAAATCTCTGTCTATAAGTCTTTGTAGATTTGGATTTGCATCACAACCCATGGGTCGTTGGTTGCATGGGTATGCCCTTGCACCACACAGGGAACTCCCACTAAATGAAAAGTACATTGCACAGCTTTGCTTCCCATTTGGATACAATCCAACACAACTTGCGATTTGCGTTGGATTGCTTTGGGTTTACGTTAAAAGAGTTATGTAAACCCAACGCAAAGACTTTGCAAATCTGGGCAGTCATTTTTTTATTTTGTACTTTTTCAGAGGCTTGCCAGTTTCTTGGACTCTCTAGGAGGCCTTTGCATCAGCCTACAGTAGGCACTGCCCTGTGCCCTTGCTGCTTGTTCTCACTGATGCAGCCTAGTTATGCATTTCAGCAGTAAAGTAGACGGTGTCAATGTCTTTGGTTCCATCCTCGTGCACAGAACTCCTTGTTTTCAATCCATTCTCTGTAGATTAACTTTAAATTAAAATAGAGCATCAATTGTTCATGGAATTACACCTTTCAGCAGCACAGAAAGGCATGTGAATGTCCACCAGGCACCAACATTAGTTCATTCTGTTTAGCTGTATTTGTAGATGTGAATAAAATGGTAAAGTGGTGCTAGGTGGCAGTTGTAAATGTCTTTAATGTGTGGGGGCCCTACACCTACCCCACCCTAACATTTGTGTAACTGTATGTATGAGTAGTTTACGTTGAAACTGGGGAAACATCCTCAGACAGTAGTTACACTCCATGCAAAAGTGCATGCTTAAGTGCTGACTGGAGTCATGCAGCAGCATAATGTGAGTAGAAAGTAGACTACAAAGGTGTATCTTTTAGGAGGTCACTAGTCGTGGTATGTAGTTTGGGAGCCGCATACATGCTTCTCACCAATGTGCATGCCCTGATAGCAACATGGGTGCTTATTTTTCAATATTCTTATTAATTTGTTTCTCAAAAACCTAGCCTTGAAACTTAGCCACGCTCATTTTGGAATGGAAATTACTCGTGGGTGATAAACTCACCTCCCCGGCACAGTTTGCGGTGTTTGACCCACTCTGTGTTCCGCTTGAAATGTGGAGTTCAGGGAAAACTCCCCAACCACAGCATGGTGGAGTTTTTTCTTGCGCATGGTTCGTTAATGTTAAGTTGGCGAGTAAGAATTTGTGCTACATAATCCAATTTTTGGGTGCTGGTACATCTCCGGATGAGATTTCTCCGGATGTATGACGTTACAACGCACACTTTTACAACGCATGCACTTACAACGCATTTTTTACAACGCATAATCCATTACAACGCATGACATTACAACGCATGACACTACAACGCATTTTTAAAAAATACCTTTACAACGCATTGCCATTACAACGCATACTACCTTTACAACGCATACCATTACAACGCATTATATTAAATTACATTTAAGGTAAGTATTAGATAGTATAGGGGCAAAAATTACTATTCTAACTCCAGGGGGTGCAACAGTAGGGTAAGTGTTGGATAGTATAGGGGTAAAAATTACTATTCTAACTCCAGGGGGTGCATCAGTAGGGTAAGTGTTGGATAGTATAGGGGTAAAAATTACTATTCTAACTCCAGGGGGTGCATCAGTAGGGTAAGTGTTGGATAGTATAGGGGTAAAAATTACTATTCTAACTCCAGGGGGTGCAACAGTAGGGTAAGTGTTGGATAGTATAGGGGTAAAAATTACTATTCTAACTCCAGGGGGTGCATCAGTAGGGTAAGTGTTGGATAGTATAGGGGTAAAAATTACTATTCTAACTCCAGGGGGTGCAACAGTAGGGTAAGTGTTGGATAGTATAGGGGTAAAAATTACTATTCTAACTCCAGGGGGTGCATTAGTAGGGTAAGTGTTGGATAGTATAGGGGTAAAAATTACTATTCTAACTCCAGGGGGTGCATCAGTAGGGTAAGTGTTGGATAGTATAGGGGTAAAAATTACTATTCTAACTCCAGGGGGTGCATCAGTAGGGTAAGTGTTGGATAGTATAGGGGTAAAAATTACTATTCTAACTCCAGGGGGTGCATCAGTAGGGTAAGTGTTGGATAGTATAGGGGTAAAAATTACTATTCTAACTCCAGGGGGTGCATCAGTAGGGTAAGTGTTGGATAGTATAGGGGTAAAAATTACTATTCTAACTCCAGGGGGTGCAACAGTAGGGTAAGTGTTGGATAGTGTAGTGTAATATTATGCGTTGTAATGGTATGCGTTGTAAAGGTAGTATGCGTTGTAATGGCAATGCGTTGTAAAGGTATTTTTTAAAAATGCGTTGTAGTGTCATGCGTTGTAATGTCATGCGTTGTAATGGATTATGCATTGTAAAAAATGCGTTGTAATGGTAGTGCGTTGTAAAAGTTGCGTTGTAAAGGTTGTTCCCCGATTTCTCCATGCAGGGGGTCACAGCAGTTCACAACCAAACGCGTTGAGTAAGCTGCTGTTGGAGTAGTAGTACATGTCGTATTTTGCCCGCTCGCAGAACTCCGTAGAATCTCGCAGTGTTTTTAATGTAACTCGGTAGAATTCCGCAAAGTGAAACTCCGCGAGCTCGGCCTACCTCTAACTTGGTAATATCAATGCCTTTACAGCATTTCAAAACACAAAAGCAAAGCAGAAACCACCAGGCACTCTGAGGACTTCATTCTCTTTTGCTACATGTTGTAAAAGAGACTTTGGCATGAACCTTTCTCTAAGAAGGTCGAGCTTATTTATTTTTTCACAGTATTTGTCAGTAGTTGAACAGGAAGTCACAGTCTCTCACCGTGATATAGCACAAAGCAAAGGTTTTTGTGTCAGCTATCACCGACCCCTTGCAGCTGTGTGCTACATTAGAGAGAGTTAGCAAGCTGTGGTTCTTCTGGTGTGCATTTACCTCCTAAGAACTTCCACCCAAGGCGACTGCATTCATGCCATTCGGCAGCTGCGGCACTTTCCACATTATTATGGTTTTACTGTACTTGACACGTAATACAACAGCTGCTGCATAATTTGTAGATTTGAACAAAAAAATGATTTGACGTTAAAATGACAAAAAAAGTGAAAAACTGCCTAGAATGTGCTGTGACGTGCTGCTTAATTTGCTTATTTTTGCTGCATTCTCTAGTGACCCCTGCCGCACAATTTGTCACTCCTATGCCTCATAATTCCTGTGACCATGTTTAAGCATATTATTGACTTCTTTATTCAGAAGAGGGAAGGCACCGCTCAACATCTATGAACCCGTTTTATGTTTACCGTGTCCAGCTGCACCGTGTGACATTTTGTCCTGCTGTGTATGGCCGTGCGGATCCTGCATCATTGATACAGTCAACAATGAGTACGTATTGCAGGTAGTTATACATAAGAATAAAGCACATCCTAGAATGCATACATGCAAGTACTCTTACCAATTCTAGATCTTTTGTTATATCATTTTTTCAGAAATTGCAAACTCTTTGCATTTTTTTTATTTGTATATATTGTTACAATTTTACTTTAAGGTAGAATGAGGAAAATGAAGCCTGTGAGTTGTGGGCAACATAAACCCAAAATGCACCTTTTGTATGAGTGTGCACTTGTAGAACTCAGTCTGAGGCAAGTAAAATACTACATGTGGAAGCTAAGAAACAATGGGTCATATTATCTGGTGTGAAGGACATCAAACCTGGATTTCTATTGAAATTCTATAGGGCATATTATCAATGCCCCTTATCACCGCTTCAGCGGCAGTTTCCTGCCGCTAAAGCAGCGATAATATTATCGCCGTTCTTGATAATATGGCCCAATATCTGTGCTGGCCGTGGCCAGACGTACTGTGTTTTTTCATACTTGTCTTAAATGAGGCTAAGTGAACTCGCAGTGAGCCCACATCACACAGCCAAATGCCCCTCACATCACTCAACCAAATACCCAGAACATATTAGATGTATGATTATGAAATTGATTGCTTTCCTAAATGCTGTTTATATCTTGAGCCTTTCCTGAAGATCATAATCTCCATTTTGCAGGTGTTAAAAAGCTGACTAAAAAGTATTATTTAAATCTAATTACTCCAGTGATGTGACGAAAGCGACATGGATATGGTAAATATTGACCAGATCGTTTGTATATTGCAGAATTTGCATATAAACATATCTCTAAAGAATCAGTCCGATACCACAAGGGTGCTGAGATTCAGTAGTTACCTCTTCTCCTTCATTGTTCTCTATGACCGCCCCTAATTTTTCGCATACTAGAATACAGAAGCCAGTTAGGAGATAGTCAGTGGAAAAGAAAATGGGAAAGAGAGAAACATGTGTGGGACTCGTCACAGGATAACTATCTCCATATCTTTTCTCGTCTACCTTGATTGCTTCTACCACCTGGGGGCATATTATCAAGGATGGCATTAAAATTATCGTCGGTTTAGCGCCAGAAAACTGCCGCTAAAGCGGCGATAATGGGCTTGATAATATGCCCTGGAGTATTCCCATAGAAGCCCATGTTCATACCAGAACCTGGGCTTCTATGGGAATTCACAAGGGCTTATTTTCTGCCGCTAAACTGGCGATAATTTTTACCGCCGTCCTTGATAATATGCGCCTGAGTTCTGTTTTGAAAACAAGGAAGTACTACAGAGAGGTAAATTTCACAACACCCTTGTATCTCTTCGTAACATATGTCCCTCTCAATGTGAGTGTTATATGTATTTCTTCCTCATTACCCCATAAACCACTTTTCCTCAGGAATTACATTTTTATTCTTTTGTCTCATTTCGTCATACATCATGAAGTCTCTTGCATATCAGATGTTAAACCACTTGTTGTAATCTTTCGTTTTATGCATGTGTACTTTATGTGAAATATTGTCTATTCCCTTTCCTGTTTTCCCTTTTTTAGGTCTCGCCTGGCGAACGCAGCGCGAAACGCTGCTATCGCCAGCGAGATCTATTGTTGCTGACTTGCCTCGGAAGGGGGACAGGAGATGTGCATGCGCAGGCTTTTGGCGGATTTGAGTTGGTGTACGCGCCTACAGCCACGCGGCGTGCACATCTCCTGTCCCTCTTCCCTCGCAAGCCAGCATTTAGTTTCACTTTCGACATATGGAGAATCCCACTCACCCGGTCTGCGGGGGGAATCCTTCTGAACGGCGGCTTCCGGAGCACTCCAGCTCCACTACTGCCAGCACGACGCGGGGCTCTCTCCTTATGCATGGGAGCCCCGCACTGCTATCTGCCGCTCTTCACCCGGGCCCCCTCCTGGGACCCGGGACTTCAGCTCCCACACCGGCTGCACGCGAAAGTGACAGGTACTGCGCATGCGCGGGCAGCCCTCGCCTCCCAGGTCTCCTCCCCAGCCCGGAGCTGCTTTCTGTTTTGCTTGTTGTTGAAGGGTAGCGAGACACATATGTGGCTTATTTACTGTATTTCGGAGCGCGGCACCCGCTTCAGGCACACCGCGCTCCGTTAATTTAATTATTTGCCATGAGGTTCCCCCCTCTGCTGCTCTTTGCCTCGGGCCGTGCTTAAGATTCGCTCTCGTGTCTGAGCTGGGGAGTCAGCCGTGGCGCCGAGAGCAGCTAATCTAGTCCAGCGCCCTCCGCACACTCATTCGGTCACTGAAGCCAGTCACGCGTCCGGGAACGCGTGGCGATGGCGGAAGGATGTCGCGGATGGGTGGGTGGGTGGTTGCAGCCAGACCCCACGTTGGGGAAGTGCATGAGCATACTACGGCGCAGAGCTGCAAGAGAGGTGCAGAGCGTGGGACCCCCGTACCGGCTGACCCCTCCTGGCCTACTAAATGCCTAAGCTGGTAAGTGCAGGAGGGCGGTGAAGTGGGCATGGGGGAGAACTGAAGCACTGCTGCAGAACTTTCTTCGCTTTTTTTATTTACAAGTTTACATTGCTTGTGTTTTTAAAGAGATATGATCCCTCTCACTGCTTGGATGAGTTACAGTGAGGGATGGGACTCAAGGGCCTCTCACGTCCACCCTGGTGTCCTTTATGTTTTCAGTTTTTTGGATGTCTTTGTAGACTATTTTCACGTGGGAGTGTTTCGTAGTTATTTACTAGGCCGTCCGCTACATTCACACGACCCATGACCCGGGAGCAGTGAAATGCCTTATGCATTTAGACAAATAATGCCACTGTAAAGTCTCTTGTGATAAAACCAAACTACTCGGGAATAAATATGTTTTATGGAAGGTGCAATGGATGGCACAACTGTCATCGAGGGCCATGCTGGGCTTAGCTGCCAGGAATAGCAGACACATGGATTTCTGAAGTAAATGTAGTATGAATGCAGTTCCACATAAATTAGAACTATATTTGTAATTGATATTTAAACTCCTCCTCAGCGCTCGATATAGAAATAACAATAGCTTGCTCTTTTATAGCACGCCATATACCACCTCGGCTGTTACACTACTTTTTTGGGAGTAAGGGATGGGCGGACGTAGCTAGGATTCGAACTAATGACATTCAGCTTTCCGCAGATGTCAGCACTGAGCGTTTACCTCACCGGACAATTTTTCTAACTTACTGTGATACGTGGTGGCTAGTGCTCATTTGATTACATTGAAAACAAGCATTTGCAATGCAATAGGTCTCGCATTTACGAGAGTTTAAACTATTGACATTGCAAATAACAATGCCTTTTATTTCGTTTTTTGTTTTTAAAACAAATAAAAGGCATTGTCGTTTACAATGCCAATAGCTTAAACTCGTTTTTAGGTCTGGCTTCACAGTGCATCAGTCTATAAGACCAGTGGTTAACAATTCTTTCCCATATACATAGAGGGGTCTTTGTCTCTGCCCCACATAAGTACGGTCAGGACTGTTCAGTGGATCATTTCGCCTCCTATGGGGTGCTTGGACTGCAGTGCAGAAGGGACTATTCTGCATCTTAAAGGGAAATTGAATCTTCAGACATTAAACTGTTTATCTCATACATACGTTGACACGAAAAGTAATTGTTGCATTATTTGTATTTTCACCGTAGCAATCATGGGCTCCAAATGCAAGTCAGGCCTATTGGCTTTGTCAATGCTCATTAACAAAATAAAAGTACCTCACTCATTTGCCTTTGTTGCAGATGTTTACAGAAGACTAGTGCAATGGTGACTGGATGAATATTGTGTACAAGCTGTCCTGTTGGATGGTCAGTCACAATGTCACTTTTCACTGGTCCAAAGGAGCAGAATTATCTAATCGAGACCACTGAAAACATGTGTGAAACAACCGTAGCATGAACATGAGAGACAATCCGCAGTGTTGTATCAGATGTGGCAGAATGGCAGACCTTGTGAAAATCAATCTTCTGACCTATATGTTCGGTTCGGTGTCGGTTTTGTAATTTCTAATTTTCCAGCCCCTGGAAGATTTTCAAGTAAGGTTTCATCCCAGTTACTCGCTGTCGGATTTGCTTTCTGCGACTAAAGCAGCCCTTTCCCCACTGGTTTAACGATAGAGACTTTGGCGCGACAGAGGAAGATACCATTTATCAAAGATCACAGGGAGAGGGGAAACTAAAGATCAAGAGACTCGGACAAATGGGTGGCTGCAAGTAGAGGAAGCAGAGAAAAACAACTGAAAGCAGAGAGCAGGAAAGATGAAAGCAACCTATACAGGCACATCAAAGACAGCAAGGCCGGACGAGGGCAGTGGCTGTGGTGACTGCCAGCTTTGTCCGACATGCCCTGCGGCAAACACAGAACACAAGTCCGACTCCAGGCCTGCCACAGCCCACTGGAATGATACAGAGGGTCTCGTGACAGTTCCCATGGCTTTACACTGCCCAAGGTAGTAACTCCACACTCCTTTTATAGGTGCAATGACAGATATCACACATAGTCCCCGCTACCCAACCACACACCCAACCACACACCCAACCACACACCCAACCACACACCCAACCACACACACAACCACAAGCACACACACAAGCACACACACAACCAGAACACACACAACCACAAACACACACAACCACACACACACAACCACACACACAACCACAAGCACACACACAAGCACACACACAACCACAACACACCCAACCACAAGCACAAACACACACAACCACACACACACAACCACACACAACCACATACAACCACACCGTCAGTGCACACTTTCACCAGGCACAGACACCATCAGTCAGTGCATGCTTTCACCGGGCACAAAAACCACCAGCCGTCAGTGCACGCCTTCACCAGGCACACTCCACCAAATGTCAGTGCACGCTTTCACCAGGCACACACCACCATACGTCAGTGCACGCTTTCACCAGGCACACACATCACCAGCCATCAGTGCACAGTTTCTACAGGCACAAACACCACCAGACATCAGTGCATGCTTCCACCAGGCACACACCACCGGACGTCAGTGCACGCTTTCACCAGGCACACACGCACACCACCAGCCGTCTGTGCACGCTTTCACCAGACACACACACACCACCAGCCGTCAGTGCACGCTTTCACCAGGCACACACACACACCACCAGCCGTCAGTGCACGCTTTCACCAGGCACACACCACCAGCCATCAGTGCACGCTTCCACCAGGCACACACACCACCAGCCGTCAGTGCACGCTTCCACCAGGCACACACACACCACGAGCCGTCAGTGCACGCTTTCACCAGGCACACACACACACCACCAGCCGTCAGTGCACGCTTCCACCAGGCACACACACCACCAGCCGTCAGTGCACGCTTCCACCAGGCACACACACCACCAGCCGGCAGTGCACACTTGCACCAGGCACACACACCACCAGCCATCAGTGCACAATTTCTACAGGCACACACACCACCAGCCATCAGTGCACACATCAATTGTTAACGCATCCACAATTAACTATTGTAGCAATCGCAGTATGGCGCACTTTACTTTTAAACATATTCATCTAAAGCGCAGCATGCCACCATTGCTACAAAAATAAATACACATTTTTTTGGCCTACTATTTATTTAGACTTTTGTTGCAATTGGTGTTGCAATATTTAGCAATGCCAATAGCTCAAACTTAATTAATGCGAGACCTATTGCATTGCAAATGCTTGTTTATCTTATGTTAACTTGGTATTTCCTGGTCCTCTTTTCTCGATATCCGCCTTTGGTACGTTCCACCAGTCAGAAAGGAAGCTCACCTTACAATGTTTGGTGTGAGGCTTTTGGGTGTTGTGAGAGCTGCCTCTGTGGAGAGTGGAGACTCATAATAAAGGTCTTAAAACCATTCCAGTGTATTTTTTCAATTTATGAAACTGGCGATGATCTGTGTAAGGGGGCAGATGCTACGGTCTCCTCCCCTTTTGTTTTGATGGATGTCCTCCAATGACTACAACTTGATCAGCTGGAACCTTAAGTATTCAACTTGGTTCAAACAAGTTTTCTGCATTTTCTGACCATATTTTCTGCTCCTTCCGACCCGGTCAACCACCGTCTGCTCCTTCTTCCTTGTGCGGCTCCCGGCCCCTGTGCATAGACGCTTTGCCTCCCTACCTCCTTTGGGCAGGACTTGTGGATTCCCCACCTCTACAATAACACTGGGCTGCTGGAGATCTCAGTGGGTGAGGCTGCCAGCCACCGGGAACAGATGTGTACATCACCCTGCCCTACTGGGCAGGACTAATTTTTATCTCCACCCCAACAAATGCTCTTGGTTGCACATAGTTTGTGTAGGGATGGCGGCCGGTATCTGGGCGGGTATTTTTGTGCCGAGCCTTCCTCTTCTTCCCAGACTATTTTCATGTCAGTTCCTTTTATTCTGCCCTTCAGTTTGCTATGGTGCATGTCCCCGGCATATTTTCAGCTGATCAAAGGGATGGTTCCCCATGGACACGCACACAATCTGCATTGTGTACTCTTGGCACAAGAGTAGTTCCTGCAATTTTACTGCTGTGGTGTGTGCCCATGGAGACACACACACCTGCTCCGACGTGCAACTGCTTTTTAATAGATTGGTGTCAGTGCCCTTAGTGCGGTCCTGTGTCAGTGATTCAAATGCTTTTTTCAGTTGATGACACGCACAGTGATCCGCACACTTCCTTTGGTTTGGGAACTCTCTCACCTCAGCATTGTTCCTCCTCAGGCTACATAATGGATCGGGCGTTTCCTGCTCTGGTACGGGCCCTTATCGGTGATCCACACACCTGTTCCTTACGCAATCCTCTTCCAGCCGTCCTAGTGCGGATGTTTTCAGTAATTCACACACTTTCTTCATTCTACTATCTACAGTGCCCAATATTTGCCTCCACACTCTTCAGTGACATGCACACTATTGAGTTTTCTATTACAGTATTCTGCTCCTTCAACTTACAAGCGTGGTGCCCTCAACCTGTACAATGTGTTATTTTATGTCAATAAGTTGTTTATATTTGCAATGTGCATGCTGATCTTTGTGTTACTACTCTATTCCAAGGGTATTGATAGTTTTTTATTGGGCCACAAAATTAACCTTCCTTTTATCTTCACTTTCTTTCTCTTGCTATAATTATACTTTCTTCTTCAGTTTTCTGTGTTTTCCTCACCATGGCAGCGGCAAGCATGCTCCAGCCAACGCCATTTTTAAATGACTTGGGTGAACTTGTGGTGCCTTGGAAGGAGTGGATTGAAATATTCGAATCCTATCTCATTTTAATCGGAGGAAAAGTTTAGTTCAATTAGGAAACAATGGGGCATATCAGCAAGGGGCCACGATACAATTATCGCTGCTTTAGCATCTGTTTTCGGGCGAAAAGTGGCGATAATTGTATCGCACTATCAGCATGGACAAGTTAGCGCGTGTTTCCATGCCTCTGCGCCCTTTTCCTTAACGCCCAACTTTGCATCTCTAATGATATGCAAAGTGGGCGTTCCTCACCAAAATAACGTTGGAAATGTCGCTAACAGACATTTCTCCTATCAGCAATCTGATCGCAGGTTTCATTACGCCTGGTTTTAATCTTACCTAGTCATTGTATCCTATGGGAGGTGGATACTTTGGCTAAGAACACCCTGCACCATCAACAAGGTTTGCTATAGCGCTGTGCTTTTATCGCTGGATTTCCAGTGATAATTGCATATTTGCCCGCTATCGCCGGATTTTTTATCGCTGTTGAGATATGCGTTGATAATAACACGTTATCTTGGCGATTATATCCAGCGATAGCCAGCGTTAAACAAATTTGTGCTAAGCGTGCACTGCGATGTTTATCGCAGTATGTTGTAGATATGCCCCAACATATTTTGTTGGCTAATCTGGGCACCCATTGAAGAAGGATTTTTGAGATGTTACCTGATCCTGAGATTCTGCGTGCTGAACGTGAAGACGAAGAGGAGGAAGAGGATGAATACAAAAAATCACTTTGCACAAGTTACAAAGTCATTTTGGTGACAAAATGTATATTTTTCTCGAGTGTCTCAAGTTCTTATGCCCGTCTCAGGGAAAAAATGAAAGTGAAACTTACTATGTAGCTGTACTTACAGCGTTAAGCAAGCTGTGTGAGTTCAATGAATTAAACGAATCGCTCATAAGAGATCAATTGGTGCTGTGCACTAACAACACCAGAATTCAGGAAAATCTTCTACAAAAACAGCCTAATCTTCAAGATAGCGAAATCCATTGAGCACACAGCCTTGTGCTTGAAGGAAATCAGAACACTCACCACCAATAAAATTACTTGACAAAGATGGAAAAACTGAAGAACCAGAGAGGACTGTATGCAAAGTCAAGGTTACCAATGGATTTCGTCAAGCTAGGGAGTACGAAGATAGTAAACTGAAATGTTATTGATGTGGGACAGCAACAATTTAGCTAACTACCCTAACTGCCAGGCCGATCGGTTATTTGTAGGAAATGCAGTAAAAAAGGTCACCTACGAGAGTATGTAGAAACATATTTAGGAAAAGTGATGGAGTCAATATTGATAGTTCTGAAGGGAGGCCCCAATCTGGTAAGAAAATTCTATTTCAAGTTCATGATTTCAATGTTGGTAGTCATATCAAATACCCCAAGTGCTTTGTGATGCTTGATAGTAAGACTATAAAAATGTTTGCCGACTCATGCTCCCCATTTACATTAATTAACTTCTCTGATTACAAATCCATGTCCAATTGTCTCGAGGAGAACTTAGTTGCAGCTGACATTTCTCCCAGTGGGTACACCAAGGATCCCACCCCCTGAAAGGGATGGTTAAAACCCTCATAACTTTTAAAGACGTAGAAGAAGGTCCCAACATCAAAAAGAATTAGGAAGATAACTAGACCCTAACAACCCTGAACAGGTTTATACCATAAAGGAATTGTCCATCACAGGCAAATATATATGTGATGAATTCCCCAAAGTCTTCACCGAGAAGTTGGGCTTGCTTAAGGATTTTCAAAACAAAATTAATATTAAATCTAATGCTATACCAGTGGTGCATAAAACCAGACCCATACCACACCTTATGTAGGGCCCTTTACAAAAATAATTTACGAGAATAAAGAGTTTAGGCATTATACAAGCCATCAATTGTTCAGATTGGATTGCCCCCATTGTCAGTGGAAGAAAAGCCCAAGGAAATGACATCAGTTTATGTGTGGATTTGCGTGACCTCAATAGTAAAATCTGGGTTGAGAGACATCCTTTACCTCGCATCGACGAGATGCTAAGCACAATGGGGGAAGCTATATGCTTCAGCGTGTTGGCCTACCATCAAGCGTGCATGGCCTACCATCAAGTCTAGGTCCTTCCGGAGGCACAGTGGTTAACGGCATTCACCATACTCATGGGCACATTCATGTTCTGCAAAATACATTTCGGACTTGCTTCCGCGGCTGCGTGGTTTCAAAAAAGAATGCAGCAAATGTTAGAAGGAATACCGAAAAACCTTGTGTTTTCAAGATGATGTGTTAGTCTATGGGGCCACTGTGGAAGACCATAATGTAATATTGAGAAAAGTCTTTGCCAAATTAAAAAATGCAGGGTTAACAATAAAAAAAGACAAATATAAAATCGCTGTCAGATCTGTGGAGTACTTGGGTCATACCATTTCCAAAGATGGGTTCAGACCCAACATTTGTGTACTTGAAACTGTCAAGAATGCTCCAGCCCCAGAATCTAAAGATGAACTTAAGTAATTATATGTTTGTGTATATTGCCTCCTTTTTGCTCTGTGGTCTACTATCTGAAATTCAAAAAAATGTATCAACTTTATTTCTAAATAAAAATCTTTTGTACTGTATCCTTGTATGTTTGCAACTTGGTTATACATTTGGTTCTCCCCTGAACAAAGTGATTTGCTCATTTCTATCCATTAGAGAAGTGATTAAGCTCTATCAGTATCCTGTGGCAGGTGACACCTTCCTCCCTTGCCCTTGAGGGTGGACTATTCTTCATTGTAATTCCTGAGAGTCCCTGCCGACATTCGTATTCTCGGGGTCCCTTGTTTTCGGTTATACAATTGGGAAGTAGGCTGACTGGTCTATGTGAAGAAACCTGCAGAGAGGCACCATGGTGTCTCAAAAGTCTTTGGACCTATGCGTATACTTGAAATCAAATGTAAGGTATCAGTCATGGACAATGGGCAAAATTGGACATATTGGCCAAATATTCCCCGCCATTCAGTAATATACCTGATAATCCCTATATCTTGCCTGAACCCGAGCAAGACCTGAATCTCAGTAACTCGACGCATAATAGACTTATGTCCTCTCCTAAATGGCATGAGGAGTATCACATGTGGGTGTACATTTTTGCATTTGTTTTCTTTAATTATTATGGGGAATATGTGTTGTAATCCTTCATTTTATGCACATGTATTTTATGTGAAATTGTGTGTATTCCCTTCCCTGTTTTCCCTTTTTTATCTTATATTAACTTGGTATTTCCTTCATCCCTTCCCCCTATCTCCGCCTTCGTACATTCCAACAGTTGGAAAGGAAGCTCACCTTAGAATGATCGGTGTGAGTCTTTTAGAAGTTGTGAGAGCTGCTTCTGTGGAGAGTGGAGACTCGCAATAGAGGTCTTAAACCGATTTCAGTTTGTGGTTTTCAATTTACAACCCCACTGTTTTCTGAAAGCGGGCTCCTAAACTGAGTTAGGGTAATTTACTAAAGATGAGCTACGAAAAATAATTTGTTGTGCAAAAGGATACACTTTGAATGCTCTTGCAACTGAGGTGCACTTTTGGTTGGTCAGCTCTGGCTACTTGAGTCTCACTTGCTCTCCTAGATTATGAATCGATTAGTAGAGTTTCAAAATTGTTCACCTGTTGTCAGGGTTAAATCCTCCACTCTTAACGCTGATCTACTAGTGGGAGGGACTTTAATAGTTCTGTCCCTCCCGACATAATGAATATAATCTTACAAGAATGGGAGCTCTTCTGTTAAGAAGTGCTTTCTATGGAAATTTCTGAATCAAATGTATTACACGCAAGGTCTCTCTGGTTCTGGCTCTACCTCTCCTTCCCTTTACTCTGTTTCAGTTCATCGGCGACAGACTTTTTGGGGATGGCTTTCTTATTGCCTCTCTGAGTTTCTAATCTGTCTTGCTGTCCTTGTTATGTCATTTCAGGCAGCATGTCTGGTGGTCATTGCTATGTCCCCTCGTTGGCACTTTCTTTCATATTCCTTGTTGAGGATGAATGCAGAAGACGCATCAAATATACCTGATACTGCCGAACTGAATAACAGAAACACAGATCCTGTGTAGACCTGACATCCTTGGTGTGGTATTTTTGCCAGATTTTTGCCTTCAATCCCTGATTTTTGCTGAAGTCCTGTTTTTTGGTATTAGGACTTGTGTACTCTACCCCTGCTAACCAGAGCTAAAGTGCTTGTGCTCTCTCCTTCAAACATGGTAAAAGTAGATTACACCTAATTGGCACATTTATTTCACTTATAAATCTCTAGTAAATGGAACTACTTGTATCTAGGAACTGTCAATTAAAGCCTACTAGTGAGCACCATGTAAGGTTGCCCCTAAAGCCTCATAGAACAAGGTGTGTAGTATTTAAAAAGTAGGACATATTCGTTCAGGTTTTACATGTCCTGGCAGGGAAAGGCCACTAGATTGTTTTTCACTGTTGTGAGGCCTATCTCTTCTATTGACTAACACTGGGCTAACATATTACAATTAATAAGTGCTAACTCCAGATTAGGAGCATATGGAGATATGCTCTTTACACTCAAATGAATTGTAATTTAAAGTACTCTTTACTCTTTAATGATTAAGTCCGATTTTCAGTTAGAATTCTGAAAGTTGGTCTTTTCTGGTCCCAACAACTGTGCCTTTCTGCCAGAGTCCAGTTGTGTATTGTTTACAGACAGTGAGACAGAGGGGGCCTATGTGTGGGTAGAATGGGCCACCCTACAGGATGGCTGAGGACAGGCTGTACCAAGCCCACTTGCACTGCAAAGGGCTTTGCCTACAGCACACACAAACAAACGTGATGCCAGGTCTGCTCTGTTTTTTGTCATCCCAGGCAATTTGAAGCCTGGAGCAGGGTAAGGGGGAGAACAGATAGAAACCAGTTTTGGGGGTAGGTCAGGGATTCCCCCCCACAAAGGCTGGCACCAAGGATAAAAAGAGAACATTCAGTACCACTCATAGACCTATGGATGATTCGAGGAAGGACATGCCTGCTGCCAGAAGATCTGTCCTGCTGCTGGAAGGACTGCCTTGTTGTCTGAATAAGGAAGTTTGTACCTGGTTGCCTTAATCTGAGGCCACCAAAAGATACTCCAAGAGTTAGTTGGCTCACCTCCTGTGTGAGCTACAGGAACACACCTTGCTTCCAGAGGTCTCGCTGCAAACGCTCAGCCGACTAGCAGCAAATGGAACTGCCTGGACCTGCCTGAGACCTGCTGCTGGCTTCTGCTGGAGTGAATTCTGATCCCACAATGGTGCTAATCAAGCCGTGGATCCTTGCCTTGCATCAGCGAGTGCTCTTGTTATAGGACGTTTGGGCTCCTCATGATCTGGAACAGGCCCGTTTGCCCAAAATTCTGCCAACCCATGTGATCACTAACGTGAAGCTCCAGTTAGACCTTCTCTTCACACAGACAACAATGACAGCCTGCGATGACCGTCAGTGCAAAGCTCCAGTGATGATTGGGTCTTTGCGCTACAGCAACGACCATCTGAGACACTCAATCAGCTCTTTGAGCTAAAAGCCTCCATCTCGCAGCCTCCTTCTACTCAAATGGAACTCTGAGCTAGACTTGAAAACATAACTTGTTAGTGGGGCTATGGTCTAATTACCCAACCCGCACCCAATCGCACTCTGCCTGAGCTTCTGACTTTCCCCTGGTCTAGCGTGGCGAGATCACCGTGGGCGGACCATTCTGCTTTTAGGCACTATTTTCAGTAAAACTTAAAAAATTGATATCTCTATTTACTTTATTTTTCTAAATTGTTTTTGAATTTTTCTTCAGTATTGTTTTCACTTTATTACTGTTTGTGTTTTATATAAATACTTTACCCATAGCCTCCAAAGTTAAGCTTGACTGCTTTTGTGTCAAGCCACCAGAGGGTTAAGCACAGGTGTATTTAGTAACACTTGTTATTCACCCTGACAGTAATTGTGGTTGTTGCTTGAGTGGGGCTACAACCTCCCCAACCAATAACATAATACCTTACACTGGCACTGACCCAATTTCTGTGGAAAAGATTTTGTCTGTTGCAAATTCAAACCCACATCATCAGTATAGAGGCTCAATAACAGGGGGTACACCACACAGTCCTGCTTTAGATCCTCATTTGTCATGATACAAACGGAAATATGATGATTCAGAGTAAGTTTTGCCCCACCCACACCCCTAAAACAACTTGCCGTAAATGCTCCATCATTAGAGCTTTGCCCTCAAAACTCCTCTCTCCACTTCATCGAATTCTCTTACATTTTCCTACATCACAGCTAAGACATGGAATTACCTCTCTCAACCCATCAATAAGCTGAAGACCTATCTCTTCGTATAAGGACCTTGGGGACCACAAACGTACACACCTGTCCAAGAGCCTGGATACGTTCTCTGGTAATTAGTGCGCTATACAAATCAACATAACATAACATACCATCACACGGACTGGTGCTATAATCCACAAAGCAGTTCCCCGACGTGTGGAAATAGAACTCTTCCCAAACATTATCTAATTTATTATATTGGAATCTAAAGCCTGTTTGATGAAAGACTTCTGCATCCACCTGAAGAAGGCCAATCCGCCTGCAGCGCCGTTCTTGAAAGGCGAGTGCAACACAGAACCACTGCATGTTGAAAGGCTGCAGCATAGGCTTGTGAGAGTCTTCTGGCTACTATATCTGCCTGAACTGGTGCATGCTGGAGCCCTTTAGGTTGGGCGCACCATCAGCTCTTGATACATTCAGTGCCTGATCCACTGTGGAGATGTCTAGATGAATTACTGGGGTACATCTGGCAGCAGCAGTCACATTTTTGGAAGGCACCCCCCTTTGCTGTGTGTGTATGGACACTAGTCATGTGGGAAATCCATGTTGCTGGTGTTACACTGTTTGAGCAGCCCATGATAATGAACATTTATTTAAATGACCAAGAGTGTGCACATCTCAAGAATCCTTCTCCGTTGCTCGTTTTTATTATATCACCAATTAGTTGCCCAAACAAGACTTCAGTAGTCCTCAGAGGCCGGGCGTGCTTTAATAATTTTTCTATGTTGTCTTGAAGCACCTTACGCTCACTTTTAAGTTCCTTACTGTACCAGTAATTGGCTGATTTAATAAAAAATTGTTTACAGTGTGGCCACATTCTTATCCGAACATGAATTCAGAAATTCTTTAACAGGCTTCCATGTTATATGAGGGCATGTACCTACCCTTCCCGGCGACAATGGGTTCTTCATCAATATGAGATGCACCAGATTCACTCTACCAGATGTTAGATGTTAGAGCATTCATAGCCATTTCATTCTTTTAATTTGACTCATACCTTCTATGTCACCCACTACATTGATGGACTCGGCCAACTCTCAAAATTAATGTCACATTACTTGAAACAACAATATTGGTAAGTCTTAATATCCTGCTATTGCAAAGTCTGTAGTAACAAGGGGGCATATCAACAAGGGCTTTATCTCTGCTTTTTTGGCTTTAACCCCTTGTGTGCCACGCCCTTTCCCCGCCCTGTGCCGGCCGTTACATTAGCGGGCGGGGTTTATGACGAGCTGGACTCGTCATGGGCACAGCGCAACCGCGGCCCATGACGAGTCCAGCTCGTCATGGGCACACAAGGGGTTAAAAGCCAAAAAAGGAGAGATAAAACTAGCGCCCTATCAACAACAGGGTGTTAACATGCAAATTTGCATGTTAGCACCCTTTTACTCTACGCTTCCCCTTGCATCTCTAATGAGATGCAAAGGGGGCGTTCCAGAGTAAAATAATAGGAGAAATGTCGCTAAGCGACATTTCTCCTATTATCAAGAATGTCGCTAACCCTGTTAGAGACAAAAAAAGCAGCGCTAACCTCGGTTAACGCTGCTTTTTTACGTCTGGTATTTTTCTGACTTAGCCATGATATCCTATGGAAGGAGGATATCATGGCTAAGTTTGCCTCTCCCTATCAACAAGGTAACGTGAGATTATCGCTGGGTTTCCAGCGATAATCTCACGTTAGCCTGTTAGCGTGAGGATTTTTATCGCTATTGAGATAAGCGTTGCTAATAGCACGCTATCTCAGCGATAAAAATTCACGCTAGCCGGCGATAATTATCCTAGCGCTAAGTGCGCTTAGAGATAATTATCGCCGGTTGTTGTTGATATGCCCCAATGTCTCTTGGTGGTAAAATGTCTCTCGGTCGTGAAATGGGGCATGAAAGTAAATTACAGCTCAGTTCTGTCTCTCCCGTCCAACGTCTTAATTTGTAGCTTTTCAATTAACAAACAAGAGAGATAATAACTTTACTAAGCCAGTGATCTGATGATATTGGAGATGGCGACCAGCCCAGAATGCTCCTAAAGGATGATACATTTTTGGGATCCATCATTCTCTTTTCCCTTCAAAGGCCGGGCATATTCTGACGGATTCTTTTGTTTGAGTGGCTTGTCAACTTATATCTCCCAAGAGGTGCATGTACCCTAATATTTAAATACCAATCCAAACAATTTAGCTTTGACCAGGTGAAAGCAGTTTGCTCTCTAGCTAGATACCTAAGCCGTAGAAATGGCTGCGGGCGTAATATTCGATATCAAATACGATTTCACATGGCTCGACAAAGGATCAAGGGTGAATACAGTGTATGTGAGACTGTACAGACATAGAGGTATTTGTTGGAAGTTATAGTACGCCTCACACTAGTAGTTTCCATAACGCTACAGGAGTACAGACTCATAGGTGCAGATTCACAAGCCACATGCGCCACATTCACGCCGCCGTTGCATCACTTTTGTAACACAGCGGTGGCGTAAACCATGCGCCATGTTGCGCCTTATTTACAACGTGGCACATCTAGGGAGGTGCATCACGTTGTAAAGCCCTGCGCCACATGAAACCTGCGTTAGGTTTTATGTGGGCGTTCCGGCGTAGGGTGGGTGTTCCGTACATCCCTGCTGCCTCAAAACTCTGCGCCTGCTTGAAGCAGGCGTAAGGAGTGACACAGCATGTTAGGCATAGGGCGCCCCTGAGCATTGCTGGAGCCGCGGCACACTTGCGACACGACTCCAGCAATGCCCCGCCCTCACACCACAGGATGCAACACGCATTGCCCTATCCTTGCGCCACGGTGCGCCGCATTGTAAATGCGACGCATTTGTGATGGCGCAGGGAGGGAATTGCGTTTCGCATCTTTTCTGGCGCATCCCTGCTGATTTGCAGAGATGCGCCAGAACTCGTAAATCGGCCACATATTATTTAGTTCCTCCATACCTGCTAAAATATGGGTACAGTTCATTGATAGGTATTTAAATTGTGTTTTGTGTGAAAACAATGAGTTCCTACAGCTTTTCCTTAAACCCCAGAAAGATTGTCAAATAGTACACTTTACAAAATCCTGTAATTTTGCAGCCACGGAAAGAAAAGTAAACACCAATTTCCTTGTTGAAAGTATAAGCAGCAATTTGTCAGAAGACAAAGCCTGACTTTGGACCTCAGTCTCAGAATGCACAGGAAATATGAAAAGATCAACATAACATTCAAAAGCATCTTTTTGCGTATTAACTAGTGGCGGCCGGCACAGGTAAGAGTGGTGGATGGGGGCGGGTCGGGGTAGGGGTTGGCTAAGACGACATAAAACGGGATAAGTAAAATTAATTTGACAAAACTAAGCGCAAGGTATGTAGTTTTTTTTTTAACATTTAATTTTACTTATTCTGTTGTATGTCGACTCACCCCACACCCACCACACCCTTCCCCTGCACTTCCCCACATACTCACCACTCTTGCCTGTGCTGGCCGCTACTGTTATTCAACTTTGTACCACCAGCATAGTGATTTTGGGGGTTATGCACTACTCAGCGTCCCTGCCTATGTTTGTGCTCCTGAGCTATGATGGGCCAAGGTAAAAATATAAAAAGGGCAGACATTGAACATGCATTTTTTTCTCATTAGTTTTTAGAAGAATATTGTGCACAATGAGGATTAGTAAATCCTCATTGTGATGAAATGAAGGGTGACTGACATTTGCCTAGATTGTCGCTAACTTGCATGGTTGCTTCTGCCCTACCATGCTGGGTTGTCACTATATAGGAGTCAATGATCTTGCATTCTAATTTAGGGGCGTATAGCGACACCCACCCTGTCTGATTCAGCATCTGAAGGGTGGAAGGTATACCCTGAATGATGCCTCTGGACAGTGTGTGTGCTCTGTTTGACATCCTTGGATTGCTGAAGGGGTAAGGAGATGGAGAGGTCAATCAAACCATCCTCTTCAAAGAAGAGATAAACACATGAATTAAAGTCCAACTTCATTCGCCTTTCCATCTGAAGTCATGTAGGGACGAATGTTGTGAACTGTGCCAGACATATTCATTTCATGCTCCAGGGTGCACCACATCCTAGCTTGCCCATGTCACAGTAATCATTGACAATCAACTAACGAGGACCGATGGAAAAATAAGCTGTCGTGTTTTTGCCAGGCAAGGCAGCATGCAGATCAGTGTTCCCTAGCACCATACCCAGCTTGCCCCTCTCTGATGTGCTAGGTTGTTGATTGAAATTACGGTATGCCATCTGACTGGCATTTTTGTGCAGTTATAGGCCCCTAGCTT
This sequence comes from Triturus cristatus, assembly GCF_964204655.1. NCBI lineage: Eukaryota > Metazoa > Chordata > Amphibia > Caudata > Salamandridae > Triturus > Triturus cristatus. The sequence goes on from NC_140583.1 coordinate 92,372,580, forward strand.
ATGGGGAGATGGTCTGTGCTACCCATTGTCTGGGCTGCATTTACTGCAACATGATATACTGCTGTGCACAACAGTTAATACACCTCAGTACCAAGTGCAGGCAGTGGGATTGCATTATATTTGTTTACACATATTCAGGGACACTCGGTCCAAGTCCTCATGCCCTGTAATGGCAGCTTGGACCAGCGGACTATTGAAAAAAGCTCACTCGGTCAATTAGAGGCCCTTTTGTTTGCAATTATGGAACCACTGGACTTCTTCGGGACCAACCATCCAGATATCACTATCTTTTTAACTCCTTTTTTGCCATCTAAAGCACCACAATTTCTCAAAAACATGTATTAATACCAATTAACTCTCAAATATTTCCAAATTTGGTGTAATTCAGTTTAGCCATTTTTAACATGGGCAAATTATGTTTTGGCACACCTTTGATTTTTGGTGCCAGCTTGAGGAATCACCCCAAAACGTTCCTGGAAGGAGCTAAGGTGAATTACATTTTCTTTAGAAAGGTTTGTGAAGAATGTTGTAAGAAAGTTAAACATGTTAAACATGTTTTAGGTAGATAGTAAAGTGCACTATAAAGAGGTAAAGGGATTTCAGGACATTGTGATCTTAGCTGGCAGGGTGGCTCATGAGTTAACTTCTTGCCTCTGACCAATGCAGCAAATTGAAGTTTACAAGTTCAAATCTCATCCAGAGAAGGCCGACTCAACTTTCCATCCTCCATACCTAGGTAAACTGGCTGCCATAAACTGGTAATTATAAATATTTTATTTACCGTGTTTAGCAATTGCAGAAGCACAGTAGGAAGTACTAGACATCGTCCCACATAGGAGCAGCAGGAACTGCTGCCATCTATCTGTGTTGTTTCAATCAAGTGCTAAATGCTCATATCTGTTGTTGACCAGATGGCATTGTCCATGACCAGACTGGTGTTGGTAATGCATGGTTCTCCACACTGGTGTATGGAATCATTTGTTCAACACTTTACATGTGTTGTGTAAGGCAGCCGCTTGCACTCAGCATCATATTAAAATGCTTTAGGATTTTCTCCTCTATCATATAGCGATAGGATCAAGCCTTGGTAAAATTAAACTTACCCTGGTGTAATCTGTATAATTTCAGGTATTTCGTGTTATGCTTGTTTCGGTCAAATTTCAAATTGCACTATTAAGGCCACTTACCGTAACTGCTAACTGTAATAAAGTAAATCCACACCAGATGAAGATATGTGGTAAGAGGTATTTATTACAGCCTCAACCAACAGCCAGCATATCAACTGTCATCATAGAACCCTCACATGACAGAACCTCAGAACAAGCTGGTTCCATGCCTAGTGTTCTGGCATGGAGCCATGTTACATCATTACACTTATTCCTCTTTACATTAGAACAAAAGTAACATGAGAACAATAAACACATTTGAACAACAAGAAAAAGAAGGTAGAAAGAACTACACTAAATCACTAAAATGCAAAGGAAACCTGCGTGTTCTGACACCCCTACAAGTACTATCAGACCTTACATCAATGCCTGAGGGAAAACGATAAGAAGTATCATCCCTCCTGTCGGCCACACCACACCCCCGAAAATGTGCTACACAACTATGATTCCAGATGCGACCATCATCCGTCTTGACAGCATTTTTAAACAGCTTAATGATAGTTTTTGGAGAGGTAAATTTTGACCAATTTTGACACCCAACAGGAGCTTTGACCTTTACTTTATCTCCAACCTCAAAATTTGAAACTTTCGCATTATTCCTTCTATCAACATAAATCTTCCTTTTGTTTTGCAGAGACACTTCTTTGTCTCTCCATTCCCCAATACCATTGTTTTTCAAACCCTTCCCAGCAACCATCCAGCCAGGACACAAACAAGTATTTGGAGACCTTCCCCTGAGCAGTTCAAAAGGAGTCTTCCCCGTTGATGCATGAGGAGTGTACCTGTAGGCTGTTATACGACACTGCAGTTCTTTTCTCCAATCTAAACAGTTTACCTTTGCTAATTGTATACTCTCCTTTAAAGTCCTGTTAAATCTCTCCAAAGCACCATTCGCCTCTGGATGATATAATGCAATTTTTTTATGTTCAATTCCACATTTTACAAAATACTCCTCCATCTGAGCAGAACAGAACTGCGGACCATTGTCAGAAAGAATAGAGTTAGGAAAACTCTCGCGTTTGAACACAGATTCTAAAAAACTGATCACAGAAAGAGAAGTGATCTCTCTCACCAAACTCACCTCCACCCATCGTGAATACAAATCCAGCAACACCAACAGGTAAGGAGTCTGATGTTCTCCATGCAATGGTCCCACAATATCGATAGCTAATTCATCCCATGGACTTTTTGGTAAACTTCTACAAACCATAGGTGAATATCTTGGTTTGAGCACCTTATCACTAGCTTGACAAGGTGTACACTCCCTAACAGTACGTTCCACCATCAAATCTAATCCAGGCCACCAGAAATCCTGTCGGATGCGCTCTTTGGTTTTAGAAATGCCCATATGCCCTTCATGAGCCATGTTCACGATGACTTCTCTCAAACTCAATGGGGGAATCATTCTTGTGCCCCTCATTAGAACCCCATCAACAACAGCTAACTCATTCGCAACTAAGGACCAAGGTTTAACCAGACTTCGAGACTTATGCTGTTCCAAAAGAGACATCACAGAACACAATTCACTATCCTTTTGCAACTCATCCCTCCATTCATCTTCCTTTACAGCCCCCAGCGTAACGTCACAAACTCTTATGCCACACTCAGCATCACACTGATCATTTTCATCCTGAGATTTATCATTCTCTACCACCTCCACCAATCTCGACAGACAGTCTGCCGTTACATTTGCCTTTCCTGGAATGTATTCAAACATGAAGTTATACTCCTGTAAGGAAATGACCCATCTCCTGATCCTCGAGGAAATTGAGTCCAAACCCTTCTTCTCAAAAATTTCTTTCAGGGGTTTATGATCAGACCTGACAACGAAAGAAGATCCCCACACGAACTTTCTGAACTTGTTTATGGCCCAGAAAATTGCCAACTCTTCCTTCTCTATAACAGAATAACCTATCTCCGCACCTTTCAAACATCTTGAAGCACAAGCTATTAGCACCTCTTGGCCCTTCCTGATCTGAAAGAGAAGAGCACCCAGCCCCTTTATACTCGCATCAGTAACAATGAAAGTGGGATTCCCAGGTACAAAAGCTTGTAAGTTTGGTGCATTCCTGAGATCATTTTTTACTTGTTTAAACTCAGCACCACACTCTTCCGTCCAAACAAACTCTGCATTCTTACACATCAACTTCCTTAGATTTACTTTCTTATCTGCAAAATTTCGTATAAATTTGTTATAAAATTCTGCCATACCTAAGAATGAAGAAACCTCATCTTTTGTACACGGTTCTTTTAACATTTCAATAGTGTCCACCAAATCCTTTTTTGGACTTACCCCCTGCCGTGAAATATGATGACCCAAATAGTCCAGCTCAGTGACTCCAAATTTACATTTGCTTCGCCTAAGAGATAACCCAGCATCAAGCATCCTTTTAAGCACAGCATGTACCCTCTCATCATGTTCTCTCACGTCTCTCCCACATATTAATACATCATCCTGGTAGCACTTTACGCCTGAAATGCCTTTAAAAAGATCTTCCATAATCCTCTGGAATACAGAGGCCGCAGAAACAAGCCCAAACGGCATACGCAAAAACTTGAAGGCCCCCATTGGCGTAATGAAAGCTGTTAATTCTTGACACTCTTTACTCAACGGAACCTGATGGTATGCTGATGCCATATCCAGAGTGGTAAAATAACCAGCACCATCCAACGATGATACTAATTCCTCAATATTGGGAAGTGGGAACTTGTCAACCACTACTTCTTTATTTAAGGCACGAAGATCCACACATAAACGGATTTCATTATTTGGTTTACATGCCACAACAATGGGAGCTAACCACTCCGTTGCCTCTACAGGCAGTATAACACCAGTGGACAACAATTTATCTATCTCTTTTTGTACAGCATCTTGGATACAAATGGGAATGCGTCTAACTTTTGCCACAACTGGTACTGCACCCTGTTTCAACTTAATATGGTGATTGTACCCCTTTAAACACCCCAAGGTGTCACTAAACAATTCACCAAACGCTCTCACAAACTTGTTTTCGTCACCCTCAATAGATTGTACCTGAACAGATGGATGTGCATTAGGATTGAGAATGACACCCAAACGAGCTTGATGACTCCAGCTCAACAAATTATCACCCCTCTCACCAACATAAATCCTAGCATTAGTGAACCTACCATTGTACTCAATGCAGTCATCAAAATAACCTAATAACTTAATTGGCAACCCACCATAACCCGTAGGTTTAATATTAGGTTTGGACAGTTTCTTCCTTCCTTGAAAATTCTTCATAAAAAGATCCTTTGAGAGAAACGTGATGTGAGAGCATGAATCAAATTTCATTTTGACTCTAACATCCCCCACCAAAACCCACTCAGAGGGATGTTCCACCTCACTCTCACTAACTTGAAAACTGACTTCCTTTATTTCTGATCTTGGATCTCTCCTATTCCTCATCCTACAATTTTTTCCAAAATGTCCTCTTTTTCCACATACATTGCAAGTAACCCTATTAGCAGGACACTCACTTGCATTAGCCATGTGTCCAAATCTTCCACATCTGTAGCAATTTCCCTGAAAAGGTGTTGCAAACCTCCTATTCCCTTGTGTATTTCCTGCGTTTTTTTCTATTACAACACCTTTCTCGCAGACACCCTCATCATTTTTTTCCCTCTCATCTTTTTGTATGGCTCGACACTCCACTTCTTGTGCTTTTACACTGACCTTGTCTTCTTTATGTTCTTTACTTAGTTCTCCAACACACTTTAACATATGCTCTACCCTTTTTGCAATACTAATAACCTCATCCAACGGTGGCTCGTCCTTTAGCCAGAGTTCTTCCCTCACTTTATCACTGCAACACCTCAGCACAAACTGATCTCTAATCCTTTCCTCTACCAACGGCCCAAATTTACAACTTGAAGCCAACTTCCGCAAAGCCGTAATATATTCTTCCACACTCTCCTCTTTTCTATGCTCCTGCAAACCAAAATGGTACCTTTCCATAATAGTACTAATCTTTGGCAAGTAATGTAAATCTAGTTGTCTTGCACAATGTTTCATATTCATTCAACCCCCTGTGATTATTTTGCGACAAAGGAGGTAGATTTTCCAACACCTCTTGTCCTTCACCCCCTAAACAATGTAACAAAAGTGCCTGCTTCCTTTCACCACTCAAATTCGTTCCACACACCCTGGCATAATTTTCAAAAATCTTTTTCCATTTCTTCCACTTAATAACCGGTTCTCCTGGATCTGACAAGAAAAGCAGCGGCGCTGTAACATTCTGCATACTCACAAGAGGTGTAAATCACTACTTCCCCACAACCCAACTAGTTGCTAAAAGTGCTTAAAGTCCAAAAGATGTGTGAGTCACCATATGTCCCAGCACGATACAGCTATATCAAACACGTTTGTTGATGGTGTGTTTGTCACCGCAGATGACCTTTTCAGTTTAATTCAATTTACAACGCTCAAATACTTGTATTCCACAAGTGTAATCAAGTTTCAAAAGAAACGTTTATTCCCCGGACCACCAACCAATATAGTGACCCTTATCCAGTCTCTGACCAATTCTCAACTTCCAATAGACCGTCGATGATCTTCTTCGATGTCCTCCAACACTTGTGCTGCAAAAAAGATTTTTTTTTTTAAATATAAGAAAAAATTCCTTCTTCCTCATCTAAGATGGCCGCCACAAAACATTTGGTCCATTTTCTTCAGGCAGTTGGGCTTGCTTTCTCTTTGAGCAATCTCGGATCGTTTTCCTCACTCAAAATGGCCGCAACCAAACTCTTCCTCATCTAAGATGGCCGCCACAAAACATTTGGTCCATTTTCTTCAGGCAGTTGGGCTTGCTTCCTCTTTGAGCAATCTCGGATCGTTTTCCTCACTCAAAATGGCCGCAACCAAACATCCGGTCTATTTTCTTTAGTTAGTCTGGCTTGTTCTTCTCCTTTCACCACACTCAACATGGCCGCCAACCTTTCCCACAGCCTTCAGTCCTTTTTCAATTGCTCACTGACCTTCAGACGTCGTGAAGCATACAGAGACCACTTTGATCCTCAGTACCTGCTCAAACAGCTTTCCACAAGGCTCTTACAACCGCAATTTCCCACTTTTCACTGCTTGAACATGCTTCAAAACGCTCGATCCTCATCCAGCACGTCTCTGTAAGTTATCACCTTTTTTTCTCTGAAATAATCCAAGCTCTTCCTTCTTTGTTGTTGTTGAGGCTGTCCCTTCCTCTGGGTTCTTTTCTCCGCCCAAACGTCGCCAGTGTAATAAAGTAAATCCACACCAGATGAAGATATGTGGTAAGAGGTATTTATTACAGCCTCAACCAACAGCCAGCATATCAACTGTCTTCATAGAACCCTCACATGACAGAACCTCAGAACAAGCTGGTTCCATGCCTAGTGTTCTGGCATGGAGCCATGTTACATCATTACACTAACCATTACTTAATTGCACGTGAACAACAGAACACAAGCCGCTGAGCTATGCCACTCAATGTGCAGACCTGAAGGCACCTGTCCTTCAGCCCGTCATCTTTTTTTCTCTCTGTCTCTTTCCTTTATTCTGTCTTTTTCTCTCCTCCCTTTCCCTCTTCCCCTAACTTTCTTCTTCTATTTCCCTCTCTTACTCCCTCTTTATTAAACCTGTCTCCTGGTCGTGTCCTCTACCAGTCATCATATCTTTTTGCCTTGTCCCCTATCTCCTTTCCTAACCTTTTTTCCACTGTACTTTTTTCCGCTCTTGCTTCCTCACGCATTGTTCATCCGTCCTGGTGCCTTTTTGCCAGGATAGGCTTCTCAGCCAGCAACAGCAACAATAAAGCAACATTGTCGCAAGTGTTTTTTTACATTTTAGGTAGGAACAACAGGAGTGGTATTATACAAGTGCCCCGGGGGCGCAACGGGCGTTGGCGCCCACTTTGCCTGCCCCCGGTCTACTTTGGTATTACAAGAGGGGACGTAGAGGCTTGTGCGGCACCTTCTGTAATACCGATAGCGCTGGTGCACAGAAAGTGCTAGCACCATCTTTAGAGAGAATTCCTCATTTGCATATGGGTGTGCCCCATGCAAATGAGGGAATCCTTTTACCTCTGCACCTGTGCCGTATTACAGACGCGGGCATGGAAGCAGAGAAGGTTTCAGGTGGCACACTATCTGTGCGCTTCCTTGCGGCGGCCCTTTGCAGGGGCAAAGAGGGTCCTTTGGACCCCCCAGACATCCCCTGCAGGTGGCTGCAGTCACTCACTGCTCCTGCCTGCAAGGGGATCTCAAATCCCCCTTCAAAGTGCAGGCAGGATTCCGCCAGCACTGTAAAACACAGAGTGTCTTTAAAGCAGCTGCTCTGTTTTTCACCTGAATGCGCTGCCCCCGGGGGTGTGTGAGTTCACTGTTGCCTTGGGGGCAGCACATTCATCATAGTGCTGCACATTTTTATTGTTTGTGCTGGGCGCACCATGTAAAAGGTGCACCTGGCACAAACAATGAAGATGCGTATTTTGTGCAATACCGCTGCAGGTGTACAGAGCATCTCTGACTAATTTCAAACATTTACTTTGTTGGCTATCCTCACCTAAGATCGAGATTGTAGCATTTTGACTTTCTGCTAGGAGCGCGCAAATGTGCATGGATAAGACGAATGCACTGCTGTATGTGCGATGGAAAAGGTTCAAGAATAAAAATTGTTCAGTAAATGTTAACCGCTGTAAGGACAAGGAAAGAAAAAAAGGATCAAGATGTTTGACTCTGCTCTGTCCTGCTCAGAGCTACTTACCGCGACTTACACATATTAGATATTTTGAAATTGCTAACCCAGCACACTGCCCTGAAATATAGGTGAAAGTGAGGTCAGGCAATTTAGTTTTACTGCTCAGGTGGAACAAACGACAGAAAACTAAATGTTATTCCTGATTCTGAGGCACAGTCCCTGGCACCGCTCTGACTGTGGGAGCAGTGGACAGTGTCAGTATTTCCTGGCACCGCTCTGACTGTGGGAGCAGTGGACAGGGTCAGTATGTCCTGGCACCGCTCTGACTGTGGGAGCAGTGGACAGTGACAGTATGTCCTGGCACCGCTCTGACTGTGGGAGCAGTGGACAGTGTCAGTATGTCCTGGCACCGCTCTGACTGTGGGAGCAGTGGAGAGTGTCAGTATGTCCTGGCACCGCTCTGACTGTGGGAGCAGTGGACAGTGACAGTATGTCCTGGCACCGCTCTGACTGTGGGAGCAGTGGACAGTGTCAGTATGTACTGGCACCGCTCTGACTGTGGGAGCAGTGAACAGTGTCAGTATGTCCTGGCACCGCTCTGACTGTGGGAGCAGTGGACAGTGTCAGTATGTCCTGGCACCGCTCTGACTGTGGGAGCAGTGGACAGTGTCAGTATGTCCTGGCACCGCTCTGACTGTGGGAGCAGTGGACAGTGTCAGTATTTCCTGGCACCGCTGTCACTGTGGGAGCAGTGGACAGTGTCAGTATGTCCTGGCACCGCTCTGACTGTGGGAGCAGTGGACAGTGTCAGTATGTCCTGGCACCGCTCTGACTGTGGGAGCAGTGGGCAGTGTCAGTATGTCCTGGCACCGCTCTGACTGTGGGAGCAGTGGACAGTGACAGTATGTCCTGGCACCGTTCTGACTGTGGGAGCAGTGGACAGTGTCAGTATGTCCTGGCACGGCTCTGACTGTGGGAGTAGTGGACAGTGTCAGTATTTCCTGGCACCGCTGTCACTGTGGGAGCAGTGGACAGTGTCAGTATGTCCTGGCACTGCTCTAATTGTGGGAGCAGTGGACAGTGTCAGTATGTTCTGGCACCGCTCTGACTGTGGGAGCAGTGGACAGTGTCAGTTTGTCCTGGCACCGCTCTGACTGTAGGAGCAGTGGACAGTGTCAGTATGTCCTGGCACCGCTCTGACTGTGGGAGCAGTGGACAGTGTCAGTATTTCCTGGCACCGCTGTCACTGTGGGAGCAGTGAACAGTGTCAGTATGTCCTGGCACCGCTCTGATTGTGGGAGCAGTGGACAGTGTCAGTATTTCCTGGCACCGATGTCACTGTGGGTGCAGTGGACAGTGTCAGTATGTCCTGGCATCGCTCTGACTGTGGGAGCAGTGGACAGTGTCAGTATCTCCTGGCACCGCTGTCACTGTGGGAGCAGTGGACAGTGTCAGTATGTCCTGGCACCGCTCTGATTGTGGGAGCAGTGGACAGTGTCCGTATGTCCTGGCACCGCTCTGACTGTGGGAGCAGTGGACAGTGTCAGTATGTCCTGGCACCGCTCTGATTGTGGGAGCAGTGGACAGTGTCAGTATGTCCTGGCACCGCTCTGACTGTGGGAGCAGTGACCAGTGTCAGTATGTCCTGGCACCGCTCTGACTGTGGGAGCAGTGGACAGTGTCAGTATTTCCTGGCACCGCTGTCACTGTGGGAGCAGTGGACAGTGTCAGTATGTCCTGGCACCGCTCTGACTGTGGGAGCACTGGACAGTGACAGTATGTCCTGGCACCGCTCTGACTGTGGGAGCAGTGGACAGTGGCAGTATGTCCTGGCACTGCTCTGACTGTGGGAGCAGTGGACAGTGTCAGTATGTCCTGGCACCGCTCTGACTGTGGGAGCAGTGGACAGTGACAGTATGTCCTGGCACCGCTCTGACTGTGGGAGCAGTGGACAGTGTCAGTATGTCCTGGCACCGCTCTGACTGTGGGAGCAGTGGACAGTGTCAGTATGTCCTGGCACCGCTCTGATTGTGGGAGCAGTGGACAGTGTCAGTATGTTCTGGCACCGCTGTGACTGTGGGAGCAGTGGACAGTGTCAGTATGTCCTGGCACCGCTCTGACTGTGGGAGCAGTGGACAGTGTCAGTATGTCCTGGCACCGCTCTGACTGTGGGAGCAGTGGACAGTGTCAGTATTTCCTGGCACCGCTGTCACTGTGGAAGCAGTGGACAGCGTCAGTATGTCCTGGCACCGCTTTGATTGTGGGAGCAGTGGACAGTGTCAGTATTTCCTGGCACCGCTGTCACTGTGGGAGCAGTGGATAGTGTCAGTATATCCTGGCACCGCTCTGACTGTGGGAGTAGTGGACAGTGTCTGTATTTCCTGGCACCGCTGTCACTGTGGGAGCAGTGGACAGTGTCAGTATGTCCTGGCACCGCTCTGATTGTGGAAGCAGTGGACAGTGTCAGTATGTTCTGGCACCACATTAAAGACCGCTGCCAGTGGTGCAAAAAGTATCAGATCAGATTTATTTGAACCCTTTTTGCTGCTGGTGTGAGACGGATTACGATAAATATTATTGGCACTAAACTAAGGGCCAGATTTGTCAATATTTGACACACCGCAACTGAGCAAGACAACTGACTGCACTGCGCTGAGTCAACTGGAGATGGGGCGCATTCCTGCTTTCTTACTGAGCTGCTGCACTATGTGCTGCCTGGCGCCAACACGGGCACCCTTATGCCAAGGTGCAAGGGTGCCTTCTATGCAGGCAGGATTGTTTTTAAGCAGGTAGGACACGGTCCTGCACAAACACAACCCTTTGAGTTGTTTTCCCTCTTTCGTACTGTGTGAATGCAGCACACTCAGAAAGAGGAAACCAGGAGAAATAAAGATATTTCTCCTTGTTGCGCCTCTATTGGGAGGGTGTACAATTTTGACAGATTCCCAGGTGTACGGGTCTTAGATAATCTGTGAATGTGGCAAAAAGCATGAGTGGATGCGTTACTCCAGATTTACCAAGCCATGTAGGGCCACGTAAGGTGGCTTTGTGTTGCTTGGGAAGTCTGAAATCAGGATTGCGCTGAAATTGCATCACCTTGCGTGATGCAAGGGCAATGCCCGGCTGGATAAATATGGCCACAAATCTCTGCACTGGGCAAATTTAGGTATAGGTGAAATTTAAATTACAATGGTGCAATCTGTGTAATTTCCAGAACTTCATGTTTATATTGTTATGCAAAATTCCCACAATTACACTTTAATGTCACATCACGTAATTACAGTGTCGTTTGCTTCAACATTATATCTTGGGAGCTACGTGACTAGCCGGGATGCAAGTGGCTGTTGTTCAGGGCAATTTTGGATTTTATGCTATTTTTGTGTAAGAACAAAATGCATACTCAAGTAAAGAATTGATGCAAGGATCAGGCCCGGGCAGAGCTGGCATAGCTGCACTACGCGGAGTTCCATGGAGTTGGGCAAAAGCTCAGTGGAACTCTGCTGCTCTCCGTGCCTCCACCCGCATCTAATAAATATTTAAAAAAAGAAAATTAGATACAAAAACACACTTACCTCTATTGCGATGTCTCCAGACTGCCTCCTACTCCTCGTCGTGGTCTCTTCTGCAAACCGAAACCACTATGTCAGACGTACGCCTTGTAGGACTGCGCGCGCATTTGCAGTCCTACCATGACGTACTTCAGACGTATGTCTGACGTAGGGGTTTCTGCAGGAGAGATGACGGCGAGGAGGAGGAGGGAAGCCCAGAGACCCCGCGATAGAGGTAAGTGTGTTTTTTTAGCTTCTTTATTTAAAAAAGATATATATTTATGGGGGGGGGTGGAGGCAGGGAGCTTTTACTGTGAGGCCCAGGGCTGAACTCTGCTGCGCTGCGGATTCAGAGTTTTTCCTATATCCGCGTTCTCAGGGGAACGCAGAGTAGGCAAAAATCCACAAGCTCCGCCAGCTGAGCGGAGTTTTCTGTCCACCCCTAGCAAGGATGCACTGTGCGCTAAAGATATAAATGACAGCTTTGTAATTTTTATTAAATGTACACAATTGCATGAAAGCAAATCACACTCATTTTCCAAACCTCTAAGCTAAATCTTAAGCTAACTGAGTTCAACCAAGTCTTTGCTCTATGGAATTTATAAATAAGTTATGGCAAGGTTAATAGGAGTGGCCTTTTCTTCAGTAAAGGAAATATAGCTGTTTTGCTTTACAAATATTGATATGTGGTCTTTATATCGAGTTTCTGCAATTGTAAGTGCTCTAAATAATACTTTCACTGTTGTGGAATTTAATGGCACTCATCTCCAACACTGGAACGATTAAGATATTATCTTAATATGTGCTATGATGTCACACCTTTGGGTTCTGTCACGTCTGTGCATTGTATTTGCCACATACCACCTGTTGGTAAGTGCCATGCATTTAGGGGCATATTTGTGCAAGAGCTGCATTGCCCTTGCGCCATGCTTCTCGGTGCGAGAGCGACACAACTCCAAAGTTTGATTTATCAAGACACACAAGGTCACCTTAATAAATCCAAAGTAACACATGCAGATTGCTGCGTTGGGTTACTCTGCCCCAGAGAAGGTGTTCCATGGATGGCGCATGGGTGGTCCCAAGCACCACCTATGGCTTTTGGCACATTGACAGATTTACAATCAGTGTTAAACCTGGGAATGAGTATAAATGCTACGCCTCTCCAGGTGAGGCACAATGAGGAGAAATATCTTTATTTCTAATCATTACTTCCTCTTTCTATGCATGCTTCATTCTATAGATTGCATAGAAAGACGATAATGTGTCAGGGGATTGTTTTTCTGCAGGAAGGCACCACTTCCTGAACAAAAACCATCCTGCTTACAATGCAGACACCATTGCACCATGGTGCAAGAGTGCCTGCGTTGGCACTAGGCAGGCAAAAGGGTACCAGCACAAGGAAATCACAGGAATATATTGTATTATGTTAAATACACCGCATTGCTGCACAGCACTAAGTGAAAGCTACATACATATGCCACTTTATTTGAAAGCATGCATTAGGAAGAGCATGAGCTCTGTGAGCCCTCTTGTGTGCTGTAATTAAGATTATTTGGGCCAAGGCAATCCTTGAGCATTGTTCTTCAATGAAGTGTGGAAGGAAAGGCATGCCATAGCTGTAAGTCACTAGGGACTATTGTTCACTGACATGCAACTATTGTGCATAGTAAAAAAAAAGGTTTTCATGTAATCCACGCGGGGGAATCTTACTGCGCGGGCCGCCAAATATCCAGAATTTCCATCAGAACATGATGCACAAGTGCAAGGTGGTGCACTGCAGGGAATTGACATAAATACACATGTGGGAAAAAAGTAAAATAAACTATGCTGCAATGTCTCAGGGTATTTTGATGCATTGTTTTGCTGCAGCACGGTCTGCATGAGAAACAGTGCGTGTAACCATGCCAGTAGCATGGAGGCACACACAGCTGCCACCTGTGAACATGTCTCGAGAACACACTCGCCCTGAAGACATGTTTGGACTCCAAATCCTGCCTTTCCGCTGACCTCTTCATGTTGGTGTCCTCACCAGGAAAAGGTCAGCAGAAAGACAGGTCATGATACTGACAGCGGTACTAATGCTGACACCGCCATTGTCACTATTGATCGCTGCTATCCCCACTGCCATGGGAGCTCAACTCTTGGAGGAGGCAGTGGTCCGGAGGCAGTCTGACAGCAGACTCATCCCCCGCATTGTAATCCAGCAGTTGGACCAGCAGGTGATGGCGATCCTAGGACCGCCAAAGTCAAAATCAGGCCCTTAGTCTTAAAAACCTTGTATCAGTCATTACTTATTAGATGGACACTTAAAGACAGGAAAAAGAACTAGGAAAATGTGAAAGAAGTCCATCCCATTCACAATAAAGGACTTGGCATTCTGAGCATCCTCTTATCATAAGCAAGCCAATGAAGATAGGAAGATAAGAGAGGACTGGGTACATAAGGACTAAAAGTCATTAAGATTACTGGGAAGAAATCAGGGGCATGGTATTCAGACAAAATATCAAGTAAGAAATATCAGGATGCAGAATTATCAAATTTTTTATATAGTGATCCAGATATCTCATGATGCAGGAATATCGTCGACAAGAAGATCGATTTTCTAAGGTAAGTAAAATCGATGTTATAAATATTCATGGGGCTGAATATGATGGTGGTCAGACAAGGGTCTGAGCGCCATCCCGTCGGGAACGTGACCAGCCGACAGGGAGTCAGTGGTCCCGCCAGGCAAAATTACCATCCGACCACCTTGGGGCAGTCAAAAACATGATTCTTAGCATTGAGGCTTGTGCTGCGGCACAAGCCTCACTGCTAAGAGGCATGTTTTGAAACATCTCTGCACATTATGACCATGTGGTGCCTGCCACACGGTGCAGGGATGTTTAGACCTCATAACGGCGGGCCAGGGGAAAGGGAGGAATGTTAAGGGATCCAAATTTATTTTCCACCTGCCTTGTCATGGCGGGTGGACCGCCTTGAAAGGGCAGGCGGAAAGGGACATTGTAATCACTGGGGCACTGCCTGAGCAGGCACTGCCCCTGTTGTAAGGATTACTGTCCCTCCGACAGTCTCCCTGCCAGGTGCCTCCCCCGCCACATCCGAATGCGGCGGGCGGACATGCAGGGGCTGGTGGCGGTGGAACCACAACTGACCACAACTGACGGCCTGGCGGTGGCGGTGACGGCCTGGCGGTGGTGGTGCTGGCCTGGCGGCGGCGGTCCCTCTGCCGTCATAATCAGGCCCAATGTTATTAATATCATTTACAAAAATGCCTGTGTTGTTAATAGCTATGGTAAATGTAGCTATGTTGTTAAAATCGTTTACAAAAATATCAGTGTTAATAGTATTGTTTTTTAACAATTTTTATGTATTTTAGTATGTTTTAATTGTAAATGTTATAGATTGTTTGTATAATTATTGTTCGAAAATGTCAACTGTTTTTAAATTTCATTTAATTGTTTATTGTAATTTTTTTGTGTCGTAGTGGGTTGTAAGGTTTGTAGTGGTAGATTAAATTAAATTAATTATAATTGTTAATATTTGTTTTAAATTATTGTTTAATTGACTTTAATTATGTAAATTGTGTAATTAATTTATTTTTTAAGCTACATGTTATGTGTGGGTTGTGGGGTTTGTAGGGGAACAGGGTGGAAAGTAAAGTGGGAAGTAAAGTAATTATAATTAATTACTAATGTTTAATCATTATTATTTTTAATTATATATACACAATTTAAATATTTACAATAAAAAAATTAATACTTAATTAGTATTATATACATTTTATATAATTATGTATATGGTGTAATTCATTTATTTTTTAAGTTTTTTGTTTTAGGTGCAGGTTGTGGTGTTTGTAGAGGTACATGGTGGGAGGCAAATTCATTATAATTAATTGATAATTAATGTTAATTAATAATAATTATTTAATTGATATTTAAGGTAAATTGTGTAACAAAGATATTTAAGATATATTTCACATGTGTGTTGTGGTTGTAGTGGTAAAGGGTGGGAAGTTAATCAAAATAATTAATTAATTATTAGTTAATTACAGTTAATTGTTTAATTAATTTGCCTATCACCCATCTATCTTATGCAGATGACATTGTGCTGTTAAGCCACAGACGAATAGGCCTCTAAAGGGCGATCAATGACCTGGCACAATTTGCCAAGGGAAAAATGATGGGAATCAATACTTCAAAAACAAAAGCCATGATTATAAGTTGTCGTGCTCAGAAACTTATGCCATTCAAAATCAGCAATGCAGACTTGGAAGTGGTTGACAGCTACAAGTATTTGGGAGTGCTCATGGATGATTGACTCACTTTTTGTAAACATAATGAGACCCAAACAAAAAAAGGAAACAGGCTAATATTTGCCTTTTGCTCAATGGCAAGAAACCTAAAAGGTTCATCATTCACCCCGCTGTTAGCAGTTATCTAAGTTAAACTCTTGCCCACAGTGTCATATGCAAGTGAAATCCAATTTGGGAAAGACTCGGCAACGCGGGATGCCTTACAAACAAAGGCTTACAAGATAGTATTCTTTCTAACCCGCAACTCCTCACTGGCACAGGTGAGGTTGGAATTTGGGTTGCAGCAGCAGCACGTACAAAGAAGATACATAACAATAAAAACATGGTACAAAATCTGGTCTAACCGGAAAAACCCAATTAATAATGTGCTGTGGAGGGCCCTAGACGGTGATCCTCAGTCTGCCTACACTAAGTACCTACGATCATCCTTGGAAAACACACAAATACTAAAGGTCTCTGGCAATTGAATCTTCCATTTTCCTACTTTCAGCAAACGCTAAAGAAAGTGTACATAAAGCACTCGCTAATGGAGGACAAAACAAGTTTAAGCACGTGAGCCCATGCAGGAATGGTCTTGTGATCGTTTACTAAACTGCAACTGATAACGTATTTAGGCCAGACATACTCCCCATATTTAAAAACAAAGTTTTTAGCACTACTTCTCGGCTCAATTCCGTCCAATGCTGACCAACCAAGCTGGCAATACAAATGCAGCACTGAAGCAGGACCTAATTCACCTAATCTGCGTCTGTTCAACCTTAAAACCATATTGTCTTCTGTTACTGAAAAAACTATTTAATATGAGAGGCATTCACACCTGTAGAGCAGCAGTACTAAAATGTCTTGATCCCAATGACCCAAAGCTCAACAGCAACATAGTGAAATGTGTAAACTTGCATGAAAAAAGTCTGGTCCGAGGGGAGACACTCAATAGCACTTTAGAGTCCACATCTCACACAATGGTCCTCTTCTGGCCCGCTTCGATTTTATTGTATTATATCAATATGTCAATAAGTCCAATGAATTGAGGTGGTAAGCCTAAAAGTACGCTCCGAGACTTTGCTTCACAAAACAGACTATTTGTTCCACAGTCTCATTTTATCATATTTTGTCACTTTTAGCATGTTTAAATGAGCTATGTAACTAAAGCACAATGGGCAATTGATGATTTAAAACCTGTATACGTTTCTTTTAAATTCCGTATAATTACTTTTTGCGAGCATATTGTCATGGTTTTAATTAACTAAAACCATAAATAATATGTTGATTGATTGATTGTTTAATTAATAATTTATTATGTAAATTGTGTAATTATAATAATTTGTAAGATATATTTCAGGTGTGGGATATGGGGTTTTTGAGGAACAGGGAGGGATGTTAATTAAGAAATCATTTTTTATCAATAATTATTAATTTGTTATTAATTATGTAATTTATAATTATGTAAATAGTAAAATTATCATATTTGTTAAGTTATATTTTAGTTGTGTGTTTATCATATGGTGGTATAGGGTGGGAAGTTCTTCAAGTATGAATATATTTTAAATGATTTATTCATTTATTAAAAATTGTGTTATTTATTATGTAATGTGTTAATTGTGATAATTTTTACGTGTTGGCTGTTATGACTGTAAAAATATATTGTAGTATTTTAATGAAATTAATAATATTTGTTTTAATTGATGATAATTATTAAAAATATGATATTTATTAATTTGTTCATTTCTTTTGAAAGTTTATATACATATAACTCTACAATTTAAATATATATTTTGTACTTATTTAATAGAGTTGTTAAAATATGCAATTTGTATGAAGTGAATTACTCTGTCTCTGCTGTTGCATCGACTGGAGTGGGAATAGTGAATTTTATCCCTCCTGAGACCAAGCTTTCCCTACTTTTGCACGGACTGGAGTGGAAATAGTACATTTTACCCCACAGAGTACAATGGTTTCCCTACTGTTGCACAGACTGGAATGGGAACAGTGAATTTTACCCCTCCTGAGTTCAACCCTTTCTCTACTGTTGCACAGACTAGAGTGGTGATAGTAAATGTAACCCCTCCTGAGTCCAATGCTTTCCTTACTGTTGCACATACTGGAGTGGGAATAGTAAATTATACCCCTCCTGAGTCCAACAATTTTCCTACTGTTGCACAGACTGGAGTGAGAATAGTCTATTTAACCCCTCCTGAGTTTACTGCTTTCCCTATTGTTCAACAGACTGAAGTGGAAATAGTCAATTGGACCCCTTCTGAGTCCAACGCTTCCAAACTGTTGCACCGACTGGAGTGAGAATAGTAAATTGTACCCCTTTGAAGTCTAATGCTTTCCCCACTGTTTCACCCACTGGAATGGGAATAGTAAATGTTACTCCTCCTGAGTCCAACACTTTCCCTACTGTTGCACTGACTAGAGTGGAAGTAGTATATTTGACCCCTCATGAGTCCAACTCCTACCCTACTGTTGCACAGACTGGAGTGAGAATAGTATATTTGACCCGTCCTGAGTTTAGCGATTTCCTTAATGTTGCATAGACTGGAGTGGTAATAGCCAATTTTACCCCTGCAGAGTCCAACGCTTTCCCTATTGTTGTACTGACTGGAGTGGGAGTAGTGAATTGTACCCCTCTTGAGTACAACCCTTTCACTAGTGTTGAACAGACTGGAGTGGGAATAGTAAATTTAACCCCTCCTGAGTCCAAAGCTTTTCCTATTGTTGTACATACTGGAGTGGGAATAGTACATTTTACCCCTCCTGAGTTTAACACTTTGCCTATTGTGGCACAGACTGGAGTGGGAATAGTCAATGTTACCCCTTCTGAGTCCAACGCTTTCCCTACTGTTGCACACACTGGAGTGACAATAGTAAATTGTACCCCTTTGAAGTCCAATGCTTTCCCCTCTGTTTCACCTACTGGAATGAGAATAGTAAATTTTACCCCTCCTGAGTACAGCACTTTCCCTACTATGGCACCGACTAGAGTGGGAATAGTAAATTCAACCCCTCCAGAGTTTAACGCCTTCCCTTCTGTTGCATCGATTGGAATGGAAATAGTAAATATTACCCCTCCTGAGTCTAACGCTTTCCCTCCTGTTGCACAGACTGGAGTGGGAATAATAAATGTAACCCATCCTGCGTTGAACGCTTTCCCTATTGTTGCACAGACTTGAGTGGAAATAGCAATTCTAACCCCTTCTGAGTTCCGTGCTTTCCCTACTGTTTCACCGACTAGAGTGGGGATAGTAAATTTTACACCTCCTGAGGGAATGGGAATAGTATTACAGAGCCCGCAGAACTTCTGGCAAGATGTTTTATTCTTCCTTCACAACCCACGCACGATGCGTTTCGGGCCTCAGGAGCCCTTGATCACATACGGTTTTCCATATTGCCATTACATTTTTTA
The DNA here is from genome assembly GCF_964204655.1 of Triturus cristatus. Lineage (NCBI taxonomy): Eukaryota > Metazoa > Chordata > Amphibia > Caudata > Salamandridae > Triturus > Triturus cristatus. The sequence goes on from NC_140583.1 coordinate 92,391,706, forward strand.
TGTGTTTGCTTAGTAACCACCCACTTTCACCACTCCGCGTCACATGATGATTACCATGGAAGAAAGACTTGCTTTGTATAGCGACTTGTGTGAAACCCTTTACAAGTATACAACTTAGTTTATAGTTGGGTATTTACACATTGCCAGCAAAAAACAACATATTTTACATAAATATTAAAACATATATATATATGCACTAATGTTTAGTTTTTATATAGCTATATAAATATGTATTTTTCATGTGCAACAAATATTGCAGGATAAATCCACATTATAAATGTAGGTAATTTCTAAGATTTTTTAGAAAATGTATTTTTATATATTGTTTAAGTTTTATGTATAGTTAAAATGGAAATATTTTACATTTTGTTGTAGTTTATTTGTAGTGCTTTTTAAATTTTGAATGTTTGTGTATATATATATATAATTGTTATATTGCTAAATTTAAAAAATAATTATCAAATTTGACTATATGTTAAAATGTTGTGCATACAAACATACACAATTTGAGATATATGTGTGTTTGCTTAAATTAGTAAATATTTATATTTATTTTAAAATATTATTTAAACATATGTAATTCAAATAATATTACTTTTCTATGGTAAAATATTTAGGTTTTAATTATTTAAACTACATATATAGTAAAATACGAAATTTCTGCATAGATTTCTTGATATCAGTAAAAAACAATATTTTTTTCAATATTTTTGTACTTACCATATATGCATAAAAAAAGTATATTTGTGTGATCGATATTTTTGACACGATATTTTAGTATCACAACATTTATGATTTTGTATTGTGTCAGTGAACCCGGGAACATTACCTCTACATCATAAGTCATCATTACTGTAATTGATTTTAAGGCACACCAAAGGAAAATCAGGCTTCATTAAAGCCTATAAAAAGACCAAACACTCAGATCAAAGCAACCTTCAAAATGGAACTCAACACTAACCGTGGGTGGAGAACTCCGCTCCGCCTGTGGAGTGTGCAGAGTTTTGCCTACTCCGCATTCCACGGAGAACGCGGAGTAGGCAAAACTCTGCACACTCCCTGGCGGAGCCGAGTTGGCCTTCCCCCGCCTCCCACCTGCACTATAATAACAATTGCTAAAGGTCTAAAAAATATGTTTAAGAGCACCTTACCTTATCTGCAGCTTCTGCAGCGTCCCCGGCTGGCCTCCTCCTCCTCTCTTCATCGCGTTCGTGGTAAAAACTGCGCATGCGCGGGCACCCGCACATACGCATTTCTCGCAAGAAATACGCATGCTTTTAAACTTATTTTTGAAACCTTTAGCATTTGTTATTATAGGGCGGGTGGGAGGCAGGTGGCGAGTTTGTTATCAACTTCTTGGTGCTCCGCGTAGTCCCACTACGCACACTACGCCCAGGCTTACTCAACACTCCCACATCAAAGTTAGTCTCATCATTTCCCATTAATCCATGTAGCCTTCTTACATCCAGTAAGTGTAAAAGCTCTTCTTTTAGGGAAGAGGGAAAGGGACAGAAAAACGGTGAAATGACTTCCTTTTCCCTATTTAAAGACTGGGGGCTTAATTACAAGCCCCTTGTGCCACTGGTGAGTCACTTTTTATGAAGCTCCAGCGCACAGGGTGCAGACCCATATCTATGAGACCAGGCAAAGCTACTTTGAATGGCTTTTCATGGCCTCATAAGTTATGTTGTAAGGCATCACAGTGCGAACGCTGCGTTGCCTTACACTGCTTCAGGCAGGAGTTCCATGAGTGTTGCGGTGGGTGTTCCATGCAACACCCATGGGTTTTGACGCATTCCCAAATCTGGGAATGCATCAAAACTGTACACCTTCGCATGTCAGGCGTAATGAGGAGATTTCTCCTCATTTTTCTATATATGGTGCATTCTGCAGTACATATAGAAAGAGGAAAATGCCTCCATGTATTGCTTTTGTGCAGGAAGGTATCACAGCATGAGAGCAGCATCTCGATTGGGTGGGAAGTCTGGGAGCCTGTGCTGGCCCAGAACTTCTGGAAGAGAGGAGCACCGAGGTGGCCGGCAGCGGGAGAAGAAGGTAAGTGCATTTTTTTTAATTATTTGGCCAGACAGCACCCCATTACTTTATTTTGGCAGCTGCAATGAAGGCAGTTACACCAGTACCCTCCAAGAAACACATACGCAATAATCCCAACACAAAATACTGGCCCTTTTCATAGCAATCGTTTCCGGTTGCTGCACCTCTAGACTGGAGCCCACACATGATACAGTTCTGTATGCTGAACACTATGGGGCAGATTTACAAGCCCCTTGCGACACTTTTACACCACCGTTGCGTCACTTTTAAGACGCAGCGGCGGCGTAAACCATGTGCCACGTTGCGACTTATTTACAACGTGACGCATCTAGGCAGATGAGTCACGTTGTAAAGCCCTGCGCCACATGAAACCTGTGTCAGGTTTCATGTGGGCGTTCTGTTGCAGGGTGGGCGTTCCCTCGCAGGAAAGCCCCATAAAACTGACGCAGTGAAATCTACAAGATTTCACTGAGTCTGTTTTACGACGCTGCTGCGTCAAATCCTTACGCCTGCTTGAAGCAGGCGTAAGGACTGACGCACCACGTTAAGTATGGGTGGCCCCTGTGCATTGCAGGAGTTGCGTCGCACTTACGACGCGACTCCAGCAATGTGCCACCCATACGCCACAAGATGCGTCACGCATCTTCCCCTCCTTGCACCATGGTGCGCTGCATTGTAAATGCAACGCATCTGTGGAGGCTCAAGGGGGGGGATTACGTGACGCATCTGTTCTGGCGCATCCCTGCTGATTTGCAGAGATGCGCCAGAAGTTGTAAATCTGCCCCACAGTCTGCAATAAAAAAGAGGAAAAATGCTGTTCCCTGGGCTACGGTATTCACAATCTTCCTCTTGGGTCGTGTCTTTGCAAGCAGCCCTCACAAAGCAGGCACCTTGCCTTTTGTGCAGTTGGCAGCGCCTCCAGCCGCCCAGGAAAGTGGAATCTCGCAGTAAACGGCCTGCACGTGTGACCCATATTCCTAGAAAAAATGAGAGGTGCGATATCATTTGTTTCACTGCTAGGTCACTGTGCCTCTTACCTTTGGTGTTACAAAGAGAGATGGCACAGCCCTGCCCCCTGCTCGGGCACTCCATGCTCGTGATGGGATTCAGTGCGGTATATTTGTCATTCTGTGCAGGGCCAAGCCATAGCGCAGGCTGGAGACAGATGGAGCCGGCAGCCTCTATCTGTCCATTGCAAGGCCTGCTTGTCAACACGGGGAAGAAAGGAATGGAAGGGGTGCCAGAAGGTGCTGAGGGTGAAAGTCAAACTGCGCCCGACAAGGGGAGCATCCATCAGAGGGGGTTTCCTGGCACTGCTCATGCAGGGAGGGGTGGAGGGTGCCCAGCGTCGACCACTGCATGAATACATACAGGCGTTGAGTGATCTATATTCAGGAACTGTAATGCAACGAGGCGAGGAGAAGCAGTCCCAAATAGAAGGGAACATTAGCAAGATGATTTCACACTTGATAAAATGCGTTCAGAACACCGAAGAAATTGGTGCAATCGACGTTGAAATGCATATTCATGTTCTCAATAAATGTAAAAAAAAACACATCAAACGATAGTGACAATATTTAGAAAACTCGGAATTTTTAAATCTTTTTATCCTCTTTTTCTAATTTTGTTGCATTGCTTTATTTACTGTTGAGACAACTGCTTAGTTATGTCTGGAAATGTGGTAATTGGACAAAAACAATGATCTCTCTACTCTTTTTTATTGTAATGTTTATATTATTATGTATCAACAATACTTTATATGTATCTTCTGTTACTTGCCTCCTGATCATCATCTGTTTTATTTGGGATGAAATCATTAAAGAATCGAAATTAAAAAAGCATATGTAAATTAAATAAATAGGATGTCTCCTCCCCAAAAACTTGTCTTTCCGCAGCCTCTTTTATGTGCGAATTGATTGATGTCTAAATTTCGTTTTTGTTTCTCTCAGACACATCTGCTATCCTCTTTATTCATTTTTTTTCTCAAACACATCTGTCAGCCTTTTCATTTGTTTATATAAGACTTGTATAAAGAGCCACGTGTCACATATCAGCCATTGCTGAAGCAAAGGAGTTATGATAACTCAGGGTATATTAACTAAGATTTTGCGCAATGTTTTCATCACAAAAGTGACACAAATCGATGCAAAATGTTTTTTTCCAATTTATTTTCCAGTGCAAATCTTGCTTTGTGCAGGGAATTCACTTAAAATGGCTCATAGCAGCACTGAACGCCGAGTTGCATTCCATGGGTGGTGCATGGACGTCCTATGCAACCTCACTTGGCGTTTTTATGCAAAACCTAGAAAAAGTAGAGCTTAAAAAGTCGACAGAATTTTAAAATAGGAGCTATCAAGGAGAAATGCTTTAACTTCTCCTTTCTTTTCTGACTTTGCATGTCTGCTGCACTGTAGAGCACATAAGTACAGTGGGAAGAAGTTTGACGATAATGTAAGCATAGCATTTTGTATTTGAAGGGTAGCCTTTTAGTATCAAACCTATTGTAGACTCATGCAGAAACCTTTGCACTATTATGCAAAGGCGCCTGTGTGGAGCTTGGCAGCCTAAATGTGTGCCGACGCAGATATGGTGCAGTCCTGCTCCCTCCTTTTACGCAACACAGTGCAGCACTTTTGTCTGCTTACCTGCATCAGTGTGCAAATCTAGTAAATAACCGCTTGTTGACTTATGCCCAGGAGCAGCTGACTTTGGAATTGGGGAACCAGGTTTCGGGTCCCAGAGTTGGCACAGCGCCCTTTGATTTTTGGCAAATCACTTAGGAAGGGTTGCTACCCTTTTGCATTGGGTCCGCATCACTTTTTATATATAGCCTTGATGCAAATGTATGTCGGGGTTTACTAATCCATGCAAATCCCAATATGTGTGGCTTTGCACAGCTTACTAAAATAAACAAGTGATGCAAGGCAGCACATAGAATTGCCTTGCCTTAACTAAATTAGGAAGGTGTTCCATTGGTGCAGCATGGGCGTTCCTATGCATCTACCCATGGATTCTGAAGCACACCCGGATTTACTAAAGTCTGTAAAATTGGGCATGAGACAAAATGTTGTGCCTATTGAGGGCTGGCGTAACAAGGAAAAAATATATATATTCCTCCTCATGACTTCCTCTTTCAATGCATGATGCTTTCCACACATCGAAAGAAGAAATTGCCTCTTAGGAATGTTTTGTGCACAAAAACAATCCTGCCTATAACTCAGGCGCCTTTGCACCATGACTCAAGGGTGTTTGCATTGGCGCTAAACGGCACACAGTGTACCAGCATAAGGACGGAGCTGAAGTATCCCATATCTTAGTATATATGGTTCGTCTCTGCTCTCCCCATATCACACAGAGCAGCAAGTTCCTTTTCTGCCTTGAATTGCATGATACATTAGTAAACCTGATCCTTAATCTTCCCGTGTCTAAAAAAAATGGATCTGACCTTGTGTAATGTACGTGGTGCTCATGTAAAGTGCTCCAGTGCCCTTGGGCCGAGTTTGCGATATAGAAAATAGTAAAAACAAAAAAAAAGTGTACGTATGCTTGCCGCATTCATTCAAAAGAAGATTCTCCACTGGGTTGATCGGGTGAATCGTTCTAGACATACCCACTTCATCAAACCTACTGTTCAGATGAGCCTGCAGCTCATCTGAGCTGCAAAAACATTATTTATTCAGAAAGTTTTTTTTTTTTTAGGCACTGCTTGCCTCCTTTTGGCTTACTTAGCAATCTTGACAGAGGTGTGGTGGAGCACAGCAGTGTGACAGTGAGTTAGAGTCCTGAGCAACAGGTGATTAACCATAACCGACATTTTTAACTCATGCCTGCCTCCTGTTATGTGTTCAGTTTTGTTGAAAGCCAATGTGAATTGTTATTTTATTTTAAAAAGATTCTAGACTCGCATTGGGGGGCATATTAGCAAGACCGACGATAAAATGATCACCGTTTTAGCGGCAGGAAAATGCCGTTAAAACGGCTTTAATGGGCTTGCTAATATGAGTTATAGAATTCCAATAGAAGCCCAGGTTAGATGTCCCGCACATCTAACCTGGGCTTCAATTGGAATTTCATAGAGTATATTATCAAGCCAATTATCGCCGTTTTAGCTTCCGTTTTCTGCCGCTAAAGCGGCGATAATTTTATCGCCTGTCTTGATAATATGCCCCTAAGTTGGGTTTGGGTCTCAGATCGAGCTTAGAGCATTCTAATTTCATCCATGATTTTCATCCATGTTTTAGCCTTTTCAATGATTGCGGATTGAGCCGATGGTGACCATTCGGTTCAGGGCTCTGGATCCAATGCTTTGGACTCCGTCCATAGGACTTTCAATGTATTCCTGCCATTGACATGGGAAGCCACTTTAAGGCAAATCTTGCTACTGTGTCCTGAACTTTTTGGAGCCCGTCGGTGTTATTTTTTGGGGGGCTTGAGTGGATGACCGCAGGCGAGCCAAGATATGCCAGAATCAGAGGTCTTGTCCACTTGAGTGTGTGGACCATTCAGAGGAGTGAAAGGATTTGACAAAGGATAGAGAGCAGCTTTTGCCACAACGTTGATCTGGGATGGGAAAGTGATGTGGGTCTATAGAGGAATCCCAGGGTTCCTTTCATTTGGCGAGGTGGAGGGTAGGAGTCCAGGCTTTAAGGCAGCTGGATGATAGGGGGTCAGATTCAGACGCTCTGGTCACTAGAAGCACGGTCTTTGTCAGATTTAAGCATAGGAAGATCTCTATCGTTATGTGGAATATGCAGTTCTGATACTTAATTATGTTGATTCAGGTATTTGGGCCATTGCAAATCTAAATTTATTTTGTACGTCATCAGTGTACATTTGAAGATTGCCTGGTGCTGCTCGAGTTGCTTGTCTTTGGTAATCGATGCAACCAAGCCCTTTTTCCTTCCTTTCTGACCCTTCTACATACTTTCTCTTGAATTTCAGCCAAGGATGAAGAATGCAACTAAAATTTTCAACATTTTCAGGGCACAAGAAAATCAGTGTGCTTTTCAGAATATCTTTTGCCAAAGATTTGGCCAGCTCCTCATTCTAAGGCAGTGCAGAACAGGGAAACAGTGTTTACAACGCTGTCTCCACAATGCAGTTCCTTCACAACGTGGTTGTTACAACGATCTCGTTGTTACCATGTGTACCATTCAACACAAGTCATTTCAACAACTTGCTGTAGGAGGCGCACTGATGTTGGATTTACAATCCAACACCTTCCCTGCTGTAGCGCAAACTGGAGTAGGAATAGTAAATAATACTATTCCTAAGTCCAGTGCACCCCCTACAGCAAGTCGTTGAAATGACTTGCAAAGTAATGTTTCGCGTTGAAACAACACGGTCGTTGTAACGACCACGTTGCAATGGAATGCGTGAACAATGCATTCATTGTAAAAAGCCATATTCTGCAGAACACTATTGGAGTTGCCATAAATTCCTTTCCAAATTATCCCTTTTTAAGTGTAAATTACCCTTCAAGAAAAATGCCCTCATTACGATGGTGGGAAGACAGCCACTGACAGGCTGTCAGTGGTGATCAGCTCACTGTCTAGGGCATCGGTCCAACTGCTGCCTTACAATGCAGCCAGTTGGACAGCAGAGGTAGGTGGGTAGGACCTCCGCCTCCAACAGGATCAAGGATTCCATCGGGATGGCGGTTGGGTACCTGATCCATGAACAGACAGCTGGAAAGGGCTTTGGGGGCCCCTAGCAGGGCCCCTGTTCCACCTCGGCCTCTACTATGTAGCCTGGGGGGGGCACATGTAGCTCCCCCTCAAACACCCATGCACCGTGTGCCAGGCACCACATTTTCCTTTCGTGTTTTGTGCTGCGGCCCTTTGTAGGCCCGCAGCAAAGGCCGCAATAGAAAATGGGATGTTTCCAACCTCTTACACAGCGGTCGCATCCTAATCTAACGGGTGGGTCCGCTTGCTACTTGTCGACTGGTCCCACTCCCGCTCTGATGACTCTGTACTCGTTGATGCGGATGAGAATGGTATTTTGCTACACTATCAAAGTTTTAATATTGGCATGCACACAGTTCGACTCAGCAAGATTAGAAACCAACGTAAAATTAAGATAAGTAGATGTGGAGTAAAGAATAGTGAATCTTTACTTCTCCATTTATACTGAAATTAACTAAATGTTGATTGTGTACAGTTGATAAATGTGAGGTCAGGTCAGTCAGTCAAATATTCTTTATTCGGTTCTTTTTGCAACCATAAAAGAGAGCAATAAAAGTTAAAACAAGAAAAGGACAATATACAATACAATTCATAATGATGACATTCATAATCATCAAAGTAAAATAGAAGATAATCTGGCATTTCATCACATAGCAGCAAATCGCTAGACAAAGGCAAAACTTTTGTAACAATAGTCATGTGTCAGCAGACAGACAATACACATATACATGCTAAAAACGATGCTGTTTCCCCAAAGAACCATGATATTCACAGGCAATTGATTAGGGATCAGGTAAAACCATAAAACTATAAAGCATGTGACTGGACCATGGTGTAATGATAGTAATAAATTCAATAAAAGTGCCATTTGCGAATAAATAAAATGATTTCTCAACTAAATTCCGTAAACTGAGTTCTGTGGAAATATATCTATACACCATTAAACATGTGTATTCATTGTTCAAAAGCTGGAGATGGTAGAAGGCCGGCCTACACTTCCTGATATTAAAAAACTTAATAGGGAGATAATAAAATCCCTCCTCGGTTTAGTGTAGATTCAACAGAAAGAAGAACAAAAAGTGCAACATGTTCTGAGTTGATTTAGAGGCACACGGACAGGGTTCGAGTTCAGCCTCACAATATATTTAAGAGAGTAAGAGACCAAGAAAGGGACAATGCTGAACCTAAATCTAACGAGATAGAACATTTTCGAATGAGAAAATAAAAAGGAGATAGAGGGCTCTACACATGGGGAACGAACTAAAGGCAAATATTCCAAGACTCTCTTTTTCCCAATCTCCAGATGCTCACTGGTTATCGTGAACGAAGATAAAAGTTCCCTCTCAACTGGATTTTTAAGATCTTGGCAATTCATTCAGGGTTATAAAAAAAAGATCACCATCCCCACTGTCTCCAACTGCCTTTTTATATAATTAAGCCATGGTATCTTCTGCATATGATCAAGGCTAAAGCAATCCAATATTATTGCACTATTGATGAACGGCTCATCTTTTGCCCATACTGTGTGCCACAGCAAAGTTGGAGCAATTTGTATACGGTGGATTACAAGAGTCAGATCAAGTTCATTGTGACAAAAATAATTAGGAAACTGCTTGTGACTGTCAGTAATCATAATAGGAAATTATTCTCCACTGCTTGAAGGCAAGAGGAATTACAAAAGCCCCCCACTCCGGCCGCATACAAGGTTACAGAGTACGAGTGGGCCTTGCAGAAGTCAATAATTGAATCAATAGGTCTGCATCCTTATTTCTTTGTAAACCTGAGCATTGCCTCCAAATTTTGGTTGAAACTGCTAATCCTAGTTTCAACTTAATGATGCCAAGAACCTTTCTGGTCAAAGGGGGCACCTAAGTATGAAAAGGTGAGAACATGGGACTCCTCTCATTATTGATAAAACATGATATAAAAAGGGGGTGGAGATTTTCCTACCACCATGATATAAGACTTTGTTGTATTAGTCTTTAGGCCCAAATCAGACATAAAAACATTAAGGGCCTTATGTAGGTAAATTACATTTACCGATTCTTAAATACCGAATTTTACCGATTCGATATTTATGAATCGGTAAATGTAATGTAGGTAAAAAAATACCGATTCGGTAAGTGTCGGTATTTTAGAATCGGTATTTACCGATTCGGTAATGGTAACCTGTATCTCATTGATTCCTATGGGCCAGGAGGCCCATAGGAATCAATGGGAAGCCAGTTACCATTACCGAATCGGTAAATACCGAATCGGTAATGGGGGGAGCTCAATCAAGGGTGGCAGGGTGTCACATTGACACCCTGTTGCACCCCTGATTCCTGCATGTGTGCACATGTGGCACACATACATGCCCTGAGGGCATGTGTGTCTGCCACATTGCACACATCTAAGGGCCACAAAATGCATTTACTGAGTCATTCGTCATTTACCACCAACTTTCAGTTGGTGGTAAATAACGAATCCCCACACCCACCACACACTCCCCCTACATCTCATTTCTGTATTCGGTATTTACCGAATCGGTAAAATTACCGATTCGGTAATTTTACCGATTCGGTAAATTACCGAATACAGAAATGATCCCCCTACATATCAAAAGCCTAAATACCGGTCGGTAACGGTATAATTACCGAAAATCGGCCGTTACCGACCGGTATTGGGCTACCTACATATGGCCCTAAATCTAGTAACAAGCGTTTTCAGACTTAAACCGGTTCTAGACATCAGCACACAATCATCAGCATAGAGTAACACCGGAAGATTTCTGGTACCTTTCTTTGGGAAATCAACATGCCCTTGGTTAATATACTCTTTCCAAATCATTGATGTAAAGACAGAATAAAAAAAGGGCAAGCACAAACCCTTGGCGTACCATGCGGTTCATTTTAATTGGAGAGGTATGTTCCCCATCCGCCCCATACCTGACATTCCCAGTCACATTCTGATGCATCTGTGCTAGGAAATGAACTAGGTCACCAGTTGATCTAAAATGACCCTGCCCATCAATTTAAATGTACAATCAATTAACAAGATTGGGCTATCGGGTTAGACCTGTCCACTTTTTTTAAAATGGGTACTATGATCACAGTGGACCTGATTCTGGAGGGCCCTGGGAAGCTATACAGCTTAAAATATTAGTGAACAGTGGGAGCCAAAGGAGAGCATTGGCCAGAAAAAGGTCAGTGGGGATATCATCTGGGCCAGAGGCCTCATTCTTTGTGGTTTGACTTATGGCTTTTTTAAATTCCTCAAAATTTGCAGGCGCCAACTCTAGAGGACCTGGACCAATTTGCTTGCCGCTATGTGCAATAGAGCTCACCCTCATTGCTATATAAGCTGGAGAAATGTTGAACCCATGCATCGGGTATAATTGTAGCATCAATGCTGCTATTGTGGGAACTTTGAAAAAAAAGTTGAATTTACAGTTTTCTAAAAGAGTCTAGGGTCTTTGTTGAGACTAGCTTCATGCAGTTGTTCCTATACCTCATTTCTTCTGGCCATTTTACGTTACAGAATAGCCTGTTTATATTAATTTCGGAGGTGTCTCACCGCTAAGTTATCTCTAGGTTTTTCTTTAGTGCTTTAATGAGGTCAGGTCTTATTGGCTTTATATTTTGAATTAAAACCTTCTGGATGACTTTCTCTGCAGTTGATCATATTCAAGTGAATGGTCTTGTTGATAGGTAAAATATACAGCTATTCCTACTGCTAATGTCACAAATACATCACTGGAACAATACATTGTTTCAACTACTCTCAAAAACCACTCGGATATCATGGCGTTTGGAAAAACTCACTTGAAATCCATAATTATACTCATTTAGAACCTATATCTAATACCAAACTATTAACTAGTAAAATCCTAATATGATGCTTCTGATTTGAGCTACAAGAAAAGATAGGCTATACACTTCCTTTCTATATTTTGAAGTCTGATTACTGATTGCACTGCAATTAGGCTGGCAAAAATATGGGCAACATTCATAGGTATAAAGTTTCCACTGGCAACATTGGAAATCCTGTTCTCTGCCTTCAATACAGTGGATCAGTTTTGCAAAGGCCATGGTTTTAGGCCTTGCTAAAAGAAATGTACTTGTGTTTTTAACACCCTTGTTTCAGGCAATCAGCAATAGGGATGTATTAGGGAATGCCAATATGAACTTTGGTTCACAAGTTCCAGTGCCCACTTGAATCGCTACCTTCGCCATTCTGGAGAAAATTGACTTAATCTTTGACTCCTTCAATGATTCAGCCAACCAACCCACGTCCGATCTTGAAACTACAAGGGCAGATCCCACTGCCAGCGACCTAATTGTGAACGTCTTTAACACGTTGCGTCCGTTAACCACTACGAAAGTCAAAGGGATCATTAACACCACCAAATCAGATTCCACAGATGATCCCTGACCGCCTTCAGTCCTGAAGTTGGTCCCTGATATCAATGCATCTAATCCTACTGATATCTTTAACAGCATGTTCAGAACGGGCATCTTCCCTTCTTGTTAGAAAAAAGCCTCCATCTTGCCCTTGCTTAAAAAATCGAATCTTGACCAGGAGGCTCCAGCCAACTATAAGCCTATTTCAAGGCTTACATTTCCTGCTAAGATAGCTGAAAAGGTGATGAACATTTAGCTAAATCAGTTCATCAAAGACAACAGTGCTGCCTGGATCCCACCCAATGTGAGTTCATATCGGAACATAGCACCGAGACTGCTCTGATCTGGGCTACTGATGAAATCAAGTGAATTTTTAATGATGGCGCATATGCCGCATTGATCCTGCTTGATCTATCCGTGGCATTTGATACTGTGGATCATTCCACTATGATCCGCCGCTTGGAAGTAATAGGTATAAAAAATCTTGCCTTAAAATTACTCTCTTCTCTCTTTAGGGAGAATACAATAGATATTGATGCCTTCTCATCAAATCTGTTTAGTTTACCCTATGGAGTTACACAGGGATCTTAACTTAGCCCCACCCTTTTTAATGTGTATGTTGGGAACTTGCTCCGCTGGTCCAATCTTTCGGCTTTGCTCTGACTTCCTCTGATGGCATTCAAATCGTTGTCTCCACTTCCAACACCTCAACAGAGACATGTCACCGCATCCAACACTGTATGAGGCACATCAATACCTGGATGAGTAAACACTGTGTCGAGCTTAATGCTGGGAAAACCGAGGTGATTCTGTTTGGTAACAACTCAAACTTCTGGTCAGCCCCTCGCTAGCCTGCAGAAATGGGATCCCTCCCTATTCCCACCAAGAAAGCCAAAAGATTGGGAGTCATCTTAGATGATCGCCTAAACTTAGGCAAACAAATTAATGCGGTGGTCTCGTCCTCCTATAATACACTAAGAATCCTCAAGAAAATACTAATTTTTCTCCCTACTGTAGTTAGGAAGTCTGTTATCTCTAGACTCATACTATCAAAAATATATTACTGCTATGGTCTTTACAATGGCTGGCAGGCCCAACACTTGAACAAACTGAAACTACTCCAGAAATCTGCAGCAAGATTATTATTAGGACTGCCTAGACACCGGTCGGTTTCTCTCGCACTGAAAGACCTTCACTGGTTGAATGTCAAAAACAGAATTAAGTTTAAGACTCTTTGTCTCACCTACAGAGCCCTTCATAACCCTGGACCGATCTTCCTGAAAAAAGCCTTATCCTGTAATACACCTATCAGAAACCTAAGATCATCAGGCGCTTTCAAAGCCAATTACATCAGATTTAAAAGAGCCAAATGGGGAGGAAGCAGCTTTGTGGTAGGAGCATCCAGATCCTGGAACCTCCTCCCACCATCCCTAAGGCCAGCCCCATCTCTTCTTCAATTCAGAAAGCACTTAAAGACGTGGCTTTTCAATCAGTAAGCTTTTTCTTTCATTTCTCTCTTGTTTACCGTTGTTCACAGGACTAGCGCCAAGACACCTCTGGGTAAATGCGCCGCTCTACAAATTGGCTAACATAACATAATGTAACTGAAGACGACTGGACCTGCTGTCTGTGACCTGAAAAGAATCTATACGATTTCACCTGTTCTCCCTCTTGTACCCAGGACCAAGAATTGGACTCCAAGGGGCATAGGGCTGGCCTCCTGTTCAGTGACACAGCAAGCTACAAGAATCTTTTGCTGCTGCTGCTCAGCTGACCAGTTTCTACTGGACCTGCCCTAGACCCTGCTGCTGGAAACTTCTGGAGGAAACTCTTGTCCCCAAGTGCTGTCACCAAGGTCCTGAATCCTTGGCCGGTGTCAGAATATACTCCTCCTACCCCTTCCTAAAACCTGGGAAATTTATAGCTCCAAAGATCTCAGATGACCGGACCAAACTGCCAAGCTAATCCAATGTAGGTGCTTTGCCACTAGACCGAAGATTCAGGTTGCTACCGCTCTAGACTTTACCGCACAGCAAATCCAGTTGAGCTGGACATCAAGGAGATGGAATCCAACCTCATGGATCCCTCCTCAGGCAACCTCCTGCAGCCTAGCTCTACTGGAAAAATTCAAACTCTAAAGAAATATGACTTTGTCTGAAGTTAGGACTCTTCACCAGTTGAAAGTGCCAAACGTTTGCAGCTGATGAGGGACCTTTTCTAGAATGGAATAAAAATTTCTCCCATTCTGAGCTTTCGTGTAAAAGTCAGTGGCTTTATCAAGACTTCATCCAGCGGCTTTTCATAAACATGGAACCCTCTTCAGTCAAAGCGTGTTGTCTTGCCCCTCTCAGGATTTTTTACTTTCATTTGTCGAAAGGTAAAACCGCCCACCGGGTCCAAACTCGTTTCTATATCTGACCTGCGTTCATCACAGGTGGCCGTAACTTGCACCCAGTGACGGCCCGTGCATTTGGCGATGCAGCGCGCGCAACGAAATTCGTTTTATTAATTTTTTTCGTAACTTACCTGAACTCGGCCGTATGCCGCATTTTGCAACCCCCCACCCTGCCCCTCCTCAGCGCCACATCATCGCCCCGGTAAAACGCCCTACACGGGCCGTCACTGCTTGCACCTAGGTACCATTCAATTGTAACCAGATGACTGTGGTTGGTACTTAACACTTTTGAGAGCTATTTTCACACTTAAAGTCAAAAATACATAACTCCATGTTCCCTTATTGGATTGTTGCTGGTTTGGTGTCATTTTATTAATTAACATATCCACTAATTTTCAAATTTGGGGGAGATTTTTTGGGTGTTTTAACTTTAGGACAGCTTTAGTACAGCACAAATACTGTACCTATTTCCTCTATGTTAAGCCTGTCTGCTCTTTGCCATAGATACCAGGGGGTTGAGCTCAGATTATTTTAGTGACTTTAAAAGTTCTCCCTGATACGGGTTGCTGTTATTATTTGAGATAGATTCTCACCTCCCTCAATTTCTCATAGATATCATTAAAAACCCTACTTCTAAAAATTGGTAAATTAAGATTTGATTTTTACTTTGAAGACAAGTAGGACATTTTCTTCATAAAAGTATTGAAATTCTCCTGATCATTTTAGTAAAAGAAATAATAAGGATTGAATACAAAATCAAAAAACCACAGACAACTGTTAGTTATGGTAGGCAACACAACCAAGTCTTTTACCATTGCATTACTCATGACCTCACACACGACATCACAATTGACATCATTTATGTAATCATAAGTGACATCACCTGTAACAACACCATTCACATGCTCTCTGCCACATTGAAGTTTCTCAATAGCTAATGAGGGTGAACAAATCAAACTTAAGGAGATGATGGACGAAGCGCTGAAATGTTTCAGACGCTCACCCCCAGTCACAGATCTGGGTTAAATCCATCATTATTCTTTAGCTCACTTCGCCACCCCAGTTCAGACTCAACCATATGCAAATCAGTCTTGACCCTGTTCCTCATGGGAACAGTCCAGCTCGAACTGCCAAGGCAGATCTTTCCTGGACACGAAACAAGCATCCTGGGACCAGTTTCGGGGTAACACCCCTCATCAGCCAGGCTAGCTTGAATCAAATAGCTCAATAGCTGTTGGCCATGCAATGCCTTTAACACTACTATCCAAAAAGGCAATTGGCCACAGAATCAAGGCAGATTGTGGCTTTGTAAATGCCTTCAGCGCTTTCAAGACATTGGCAAAAGCAGGAGGCATAACTTAACATTTTATGGAAAAATAGTTTCTCTTGATTTATGTGCAGCTTAATCACTTAACCGATCAAATGAGGAGTGTCCTGGCTGGGCACACCCCCATTTTTCACCTGTATGGAAAGCGAAAACGTCATGGCAAATCGCCTCCTTCTTCCAGATCTCATGCCATGAACACTAGCCCTACCAACCTGTTTTTGACTTTCTTACCTGCGTTGCTTGCGAGATCTGGAGTAACAGACTTCAGCGCAAGTCACTGCAGAGCGTTACTCTGCCCTGGGAAGAAGTTCCATAGGCGGAGCGTGGGTGTTCATGTGCATGCACTCATGGATTTTAGCGCCTTCCCAGACTTACCAAAGTGACTTAGGGGCATATTAACAAGCCAGGCGATAAAATTATCGCCGCTTTATCGGCAGAAAACCGCCACTAGAGCGGCGATAATGGGCTTGATAATATGCTCTATGGAATTCCAATTGAAACCCATGTTAGATGTCCTTCACATTTAACATGGTTTTCAATTGGAATTCCATAGAGCATATTATCAAGCCCATTATCGCCGTTTTAGCGGCAGTTTTCTGCCGCTAAAGTGGCGATAATTGTATCGCCTGGCTTGTTAATATGCCCCCATATGCGCTACATGACTTGGACACAAATATAGCCCATATTCCTTTTAGTTGAGCCAAAAAAATGGAAGGCAGTGGGAGAATATAGGGGCATATCAACAAGGGCTTTATCTCTGCTTTTTTGGCTTTAAAAGCCAAAAAAGCAGAGATAAAACTAGCGCCCTATCAACAACAGGGTGCTAACACGCAAATTTGCATGTTAGCACCCTTTTACTCTACGCTTCCCCTTGCATCTCTAATGAGATGCAAAAGGGGCGTTCCAGAGTAAAATAATAGGAGAAATGTCGCTAAGCGACATTTCTCCTATTATCAAGAATGTCGCTAACCCTGTTAGAGACAAAAAAAGCAGCGCTAACCGCGGTTAACGCTGCTTTTTTACGTCTGCTAATTTTCAGACTTATCCATGATATCCTATGGAAGGAGGATATCATGGCTAAGTTTGCCTGTCCCTATCAACAAGGTAACGTGTGATTATCGCTGGGTTTCCAGCGATAATCTCACGTTAGCCTGTTAGCGTGTAGATTTTTATCGCTATTGAGATAAGCGTTGCTAATAGCACGCTATCTCAGCGATAAAAATTCACGGTAGCCGGCGATAATTATCCTCACGCTAAGAGCGCTGAGCGATAATTATCGCCGGTTGTTGTTGATATGCCCCATAGTTTGCCATATTTTTTAGTCTTCTACAGAACTAAGGGGCATATTAACAACGAGGCGATAAAAAATTATCGCCGCTTTTGCGGCCGTTTTCGGCCGAAAAGCGGCGATAATTTTATCGCATTATTTACAAGGACACGCTATCGCGTGTTTCCTTGAATCAGCTCCTGTTTAGTTCACGCCTCACTTTGCATCTCTAATGAGATGCAGAGTAGGCGTTCCCTGCAAAAACTAAGGGAAAATTATCTCTAACTGCCCTACTCCGTATTTACAATACGGCCCAGGACACCCTTAGCGACGTAAAATACAGCGTTAACCACTGTTATCGCCGGTATTTTACGTCTGCTAATTTACATGACTACCCTATCTATGACATGGGAGGTGGATTCAGTGGCTCAATCCACATCTCCCTATCATCAAGGTTTCTTCTATCGCTGCGGGAATATCGCTGGTTTACCTGCGATATTCCCGCATAACGCCACTTTTGATGTAAAATTTATCGCCCTGGAGTAACGCGTTGTTAATAACGCGTTATCCAGGCGATAAATTACAGCGATAGGCAGCGATAAATATAAAAGCGCTAAGCGCGCTTTGCGATATTTATCGCCGTCTGTTGCTGATATGCCCCTTACTTATTTTCAGCTGCTGGAAGAAAACGAGCACTGGTAAAGCCAACAGGTCTGGCTTGTAGTTTGCGTTCTGAATAAAACAGTCAGAAATCCCTGCTGCTGTGTAAAAAGAAACCAAAGCATTTACTTTCTTTATACAGTTCATCTATGAAAAAAATGATTTAATGTTTGATGACTCGTAGTACTTTTGGCATGTAAAGTCCCCAATGGATTGCAATGCCCTCCTCCAGAAGAGGTCGAAGTATATGACAAACAGTGAATAGTAATGGTGGTGAATTATCTTCTTAGACAATAAAAGTCAATTCTAGTATATTTTGAAGAGTTGTAAACATCAAGAGTCCGCCAAAGCTTTATCAAACCAGAGCTAAAAAAATGATTCATAGGGATCATAATTTGTGTTTCTAATTCCGCCTTTTCTTCTTTTGTGGACTTCCGAGCTCCCTGTGGCAGCACAGAGATCCTGTCCAGCTTTGAAGTCAGGCACGCGCTGACAAGATCAAACAAAAACAATTAACGAAGTTAAAATCTGATTTGCAGCGACGTTGAAAGCGAGGTCGGTGTCTCATCAGCGCAGAATGTGTTTCAAATGTCGAGGTTTGATATCGGATGAGACGCCTTGTTCTGTGCTGATAGTAATCTAAATGTCAGTTCTGAGGGAGGCTTAAGTACATGAAATTAGCAAAACTCATTTTTGCAAAAGCGTGGTTGACAGAGACAATATGGGAGCTGTGATTATACCAAGGAGTCCTTATCGCGAGGCAACGCTGGCTCAATTTGGCTGATTTAATCAAATCTATTTCTTTACTTTAAGCTTTACATTTTGTGAATACATGCACAGGCATTATTAAGAACAAGCGTGGTTCTTCAGATTAATTCATATTAATAGATCCAGAATGTTCATTGCAAATAAAGCTCTTCTGGAAGGTTTGAGGAATAAAAATTCAATTAATAGATTGAAACATCCCATGTCAATAATGATTGTCAAAATGTTATTTTAGTGTCCTTTTAAGCTTCATGCATTTCTACCTGTATGTTTCTGAGAAAATCTTATCTCTTTATTTAATAAGTCCCCTTTGCAAATCTCCCACCATCTGAGGGAAACACGGACCTGTGAGACCTTCAAGATGTCCCATTTTAGGTCTCGCCTGACCCAGCGCATGCGCTGGTCTGGGAGACTTATTGCGAGGGCTCCAAAAAGTGCTACCAGGCCAGCCTAGAGCTACAGTGCATGTGCCCGGGCGCGTGCAACGCACTTTCCCGCGATTGCTCTCACTTTCGCGGCCGCACGGCTGCTTTGATGTTTGATCGTGATGCGATGGCGATCACTTTCACTTTTGCGGCCGCTTGGCATAGCCAATAGGTCTCGCTTTTGGGACCTTAGAAGTATTTAGTTATGCAACTGTTGCATGGCTAAACACTTATAAGGTACCAAAAGCGAGACCTATTGGCCATGCAAATGCTTGTCTGAGAGAGTTGGCAATCTCTTCGAAATTACGCCTAGTTCAGCTTGAAGTGCTACACCGCATATATTACACCAGGGTGATGTTATATAAAATGGGAAGGTCAGATAACCAGCTCTGTTTATGACAGTGTGGGGCAACAGGTACATTCTATCATACATTGTGGGACTGTCCCGAAATTGTAATCTACTGGAGGGCAGTGATGGCCACTATATCGAATGTTAGTGGTGCCTCAATTCCTCCGGAACCCAAGAGGTGTTTGCTGAATATCTGGGAAGCCACAGATCTTAATAATGCAGCGCAAACTTGGGAGACACTAGGCATAACCATAGCTAAAATAAATATTTTGCAAAACAATGGGGAGCTCGTGCTACCCCCGCGGTAGGAGATTGGAGTAAAGATATGGACATGGCTATGGTGGCCGAGAGAACGGTATACCTACACAGGGGATGCCCCAAGAAGTGGGAATGGGTGTGGGGAAAGTGGAATGTTTTTAGAGGTAATATCTGTGCATTACCGGCCGAAGATCTCTCAATGGATAATAGTGAGTGAACAAAAACGGTATGTTGATTCCAACTGCATGAAACCTGTGTCACATTGGATAAGGCAGCATGTACCGATGTTTAAATGTCACACTGTAATGTAAAGTGCTCATTGGTCTCACTGTTTGCAAACTTTGTATTAGCTTTGCCAATACTTTCTGCTGACGCTATTCAGCACTAGCAAAAAAATCACATGGTATTTCTTTTTGTCACCAATCCATGATAGTTGATGCCTCTTGGATCGATAAATAAAAAATATGGCAATGGATAGTTCACGAGGATGGGATTAAGTTGATGCTGTGTGATATTGATCTGGATAATGTGGCCAAGGCACCAAGGTGCATACATACCCACCAAAGAGAGTGGTGAGGCGTTACTCGGGGGAAGATGTTCCTTACTCCACTCTACCTGAGTACTATCTATCCTAAATGATTACCTAATCTAAAAATGTTGAGATATTGTTGCAGGTGGTCTCACCCATGCAATGTGGCATGGTTCATCGGCCTTCTCATTCCGCCCTGGTAAGATGGTGCAACCAGGGTGGATTCAACCTCACACTATAAATTTAAAAATACCTTAAGGTGTACTACAAGGATTTCCTTTATTAGGTGGTGTTAGACATTGGGTTACTGGTTGGTTGGGGAGCGAGCCCTAGTCAAGCAGTGTTGGAGGGAGGACCACCGGGTAGTCGGGGAGACTACTCCGGGGCACCTTCCTACCGCAAAGTTATAGCCGAGCGCCGTTGAGAAGCCCCCTAGGGGAGGTCCTTCTCCTATGATCGTACTAGGCCCAGTAACACCACCACACAGGACTCCGTATCAGTTGCTTATCTTGGTTCTTTATCAATAGTAGTACGTTCAATATTTACAGTGGGATCGAGTGATCCAGTAAGAGTCTCAATGTCTTTCGGAGGGATAGGGTAGCGGGACAGTCTTAGTACCAGCCAGGTACGGGAAGGCTCTGCGCCAGACCTTGAGTGCTGGTCTCAGAGCGGCTCGGACGTGGAGAGCCGCGACGGCGTCTGCAGGGCTCGGGTGGTAGTTCCGCTTGGGTCGAGCCGCGACACAGTCAGCAGG
This sequence comes from Triturus cristatus, assembly GCF_964204655.1. Classification (NCBI taxonomy): domain Eukaryota; kingdom Metazoa; phylum Chordata; class Amphibia; order Caudata; family Salamandridae; genus Triturus; species Triturus cristatus. The sequence continues at coordinate 92,412,559 of NC_140583.1, forward strand.
GCTCCGGTGGTAGGTCCGCTTCGGTCGAGCCGCGTCGAGGTCAGCTGGGCTCTGATGGTATGTTTCAACAAGGTCGGGCCGCGACAGCGTCAGCAGGGCCCCAAAGGTTCGTGAAGGTCTTTAAGCACGGTGGAGCCGCGACGTCGTCAGCAGGGCTCAGAGTGTGGGTTCAGGATGAGTTCTTCTCCGTAGGGTCAGCCGCGATCCGATCAGCAGGGCTCTTGACTCCAGGATACAACTGACGTCTTGTTGCCGGGTCGCCCCAGATATAGGTCTGGAGCCCTTTGATGTCCGGACCCTTGCGCCCGGGGGGGGCGGAGAGGCCGGGTAGGAGCGGCCAGACGCCCAGCAGGAGAGGCGCCAGGCCCCAGAGAGCCGTGGGGCGATCGCACCTAGGTGTGGAAGGACGGTTGGGGGTCCCATCGATACTGCCCTCCGCCGGGAGTGGGAAGGGTTCACGTGGTATCCCCCGGGCCAGGGGTTGGCGCCTCGATGTCGGGCCTCGCTGGGACCGAGGCCGGGTGGAGCGGGGTCACGTAGGTGGTTACGTAGAGTCACGTACAATCCAAAATGGAGGAGCCCCGAGGGGCATGGGACCTCGTGCGGCTTAGCGAGGGGGAATAGGACCACGCCACGAGGCCGGCTCCAACAAGCAGCAACTACAATCCTAGTCAAGGTAAGGAACTAGCAAACCCCAAATTAACCTGTCCTCACCCTCTGGTAGCTTGTCGCAGAGCAGTCAGGATTAACTTGAAGGTAACGAGTAAAGCACTTGTGCAACATGTCAAACAGTAAAGGAGTGAAAACACCTCACAAAAGTATCCCATACCAGGTTTAGAAAAATAGACAAAAATAGGGAGATTCTTATTAAATAAATCAAGACAAAAATGACAAAAATCTAATCAGCAATACTTGATATATTGAATGTTAATGTTTTTAAGTGCAATAGGGGCAAAAAGTAAAAAGCGTCAACAAGGAAATCAGTTCGCGCCGGACTGGAACAAAGTCACAAGTTCAGGCCAAACGCTATGGAATGTGGGCCAGCTACAGGAACCCAATTAAGCCTGCTGAACATAAAATCCTAATTTCTGGTTGCGGAGCGTTGAGTGGATCTGAGGCAAAAAAATGTCATGCAGCAGTAGCAATGCATCAGTTCTGCGATGCCGTGGCCCGCAAGGGTGCAGTGCGAGTTCCTGTGGCATTGATATTGAGTATCCCATCAAAAGGGCTTGAAATGCAAAGTCTAGCCATCAGGTATGCGGTGCGCAACTGGTGATGCATCAGTTCCGAAGAGCTGCGAGGCTGCGATGGGGAGGATGTCATCGTCGTCAAGCTGCCATTGATGATAGTTGTAAGGATCTGGGCTGGAGATGCACCACACTTTCGGCGATGCGTCAGTTCTAAGGACTGCCAGGGTGATGCTGACCTACCGTGCCAGGTCCAATCTACACAGCAGCGGCAAAGCATCAGTTCTGCTCGAGGATGCGCCGTTCAGCAGAGGAGATGCATCAGTTCCACTGGAAAGCACCTTAGGCCCACTTCCAAGGATCCAGGATTGGGGTTGCACTACTTGACCGGGTAAACTCACAGAAGGCAGTCTAGGTGAAGATGCAAGGTTGCTGGAAGTTGAGGGAGATTCTGAACTCTCTGCCGGTGGGAGAAAATGGCAGTGGGAAAATTCTACTACTGCTGTCGGCCAGAGCATAACCCCTTCGGACAAGTACATTTATTCAAATACTGATGTATGTGGTGGAGTCCACACTGTAGCCCCCCGATACAGCAACGGTTTGTTTGAATGGCTGGCCCTTCTTTAGAACTTTACACTCTTAGTTAAGAGTTTTGTAATTTAGACAGTGGTTCAGGTGCAATGAGCAATAACGAGGTGGGTAAGGATCCTGGGTTTGATAGGCTGAACAACTGCATAAGAAATGTCGTGGCAGGGGGGTTGGATCAGGCAGGCACTCACCTTGAAGTGCCCAATGAACCAGGCAGTGTAGTGAAAATAACAGGCACCCCACAAACCTCATACACAAAGTGATGTCATGGAATGTGGGTGGGCTTAAAAGCAAACATGACTGTGCTGACTGGGTTTCATTTATAGATCAGTATGATATCAGTTTACTGAAAGCAACCTGGCAGATCAAGGGATCACAGGTTATGCATATTATTTCAAGCTGCAATCATGGGGTGAGGGGTAGACCCTCTGGGGGGCTAACCACGTGGATAGCCCCACAGTTTGGCTGTGCTGCTAGTGTTGAGGTGACCCCTACAGAGGATATCCTTTGTCTTTGATCCTTTCCCATTAGCATAGATGTCTATTTGGTCAATGTCTATTCTAGACCAGCTAGTATGGGGAATTAATACCCGTCATGGAGCAATTAGCTACCCTCCTGTCTACATTCTTGGAGGGTGAGTTCAAGGTGGTGGAAGGTGATTTTAATTGTCAATTTAAGCTGCTTGAAGTTAACCATGATGATACATTATGTAATGAGGATAGGCTGTGGGCCATTCCCACGCTAAACATACCCCCTATCAAGAAATGGTTGCCCCTGACCCTTCAAATGAATGCCCTTACTTTAAACCACTCTATACACACCTGTAATGGGTGAACCAATCAGATAGCCAGGGGTCGAACAGACCCCTGACTCAATTGAAGCAATTTATAGAGTGGTGGGCACATCCCTAGTATAGCTGAGCAAATTAACCTCCCCAGATGGCAAACACTGCCAACAGGCTAGGGTGGCTCACGCTAGTCAGAGTACTCAACGAAGCATGGCTCAAGGGGCCCAGAAGAAATTCGCCATCATGGTTCGGCAAACAGTGCAGATCTGTCAATATAGCCATGTTAGAAGCAATTAAATCTAAAACTAGATATCTGATTTAAAATGCGAGAACCGTATTAATAAATATCATTAACTCTGCTAAAAGAGAGTGGGAAATAGCTAAATGAGAATCTCTACTTTGTGCTACTCAACGCAATGATTACAAGGCATTTTGGAGTATAGCCGCGACAGGGAATCCTAAGGACATTGTCAGCTGGGAGCACAATATCTCAGCTAATATGTGGAACGCACATTACCCGACCCTGTATTGCGAGCTCAGGGGATCTAGTGATCACCCGGCTGGAAGCTTTGCTGATGTTCAGCCAAGCCGAGAGCCCTATACAACCTGAGGGAATTCCAAGCAATCAGTCTTGATGTAGTGCACTGGGCTATTAATAACATTGCCCCCTCACAAGGCCCCATGCATTAATAAAATACCAGAGAATCTTTACCTTTCACAACAAGATGTTTGGGGTCCATACCTTTGGATTATCTTCAGTGCTAATATGAAGGAATGTCCCTTCTTCATTCATGGGAAGTGCGGAACTCATTCCCATCTATAGGAAAGGCTCCCCATTGCTACCTGTAAATTATAGACCTATCGCCTTGAAAGATATGATGCAAAAAGTATTCTCTAGAGTGATACTAGAAAGACTGCAACAATGGATAGAGGAAAATGAGGCCCTCAGCACCTTTCAAGCAGTCTTTCGGCAACACACAGCCACAATAGACCAAGGCTTCAGATTCCAACTTTTATATTGGAAATCAGTGGTTCTAGAGGGTGGCAGTCTTGATTTGATCCTTGTGGATCTAAAATCAGCTTTTGACTTGGTTTCTAGGAATTTACACTCGTGCATTTTTGCTGAGATGGGCATCCCATCCTGCTTGTGTCATATCATCCAAAGGTTTCATGAGAGGAAGTCTGCGCAGGTTTGTTGCAGCAAATTGGAGGAGCTTTCTAAACCCTTTCCCATTAACAAGTGTGTCTTGCAAGGCTGTGTGTTGGCGCCAACATTATTTACTTTGTACATCATTGGCCTTGTTGACTCCCTGAATACATCTGTAAAGGTGCCCTCACTGATGTTTGCTGATGATACCCTACTCCTCTTAAAGGCACCAATGGGCATATAAAGGGTACTCAATAATTTTAACACCTGTAGCAAAATGGGGAGCCTAGAAATTAAAATCAATAAAACCAAATTTATTGTCTTCAATCCATCCCATTCTACTCGCCCAAACCCAAGTCTGAACGGGATCCCGCTAGAGAAGGTTTTAATTTGGGATAACGCTTAAGGAACGTATGAATTGGTCGTCCCATATTGCCAAGCAAAGACTCAAACTGGCACATCCAACTTGTGGGCTCTCTAAGATGTATGGGAGGATCTTTTACAAGCCAATGAGCCCCACTATTGAGATTTACAAACTACAAGCCTTGGGAGCCTCTATGTAAGGGGCTGAGTTATGGGACCACAAGCCTGTTAGTGCCATCATGCAGACAGAGAATAGCTTTTTTTTGCCAATTTCTGAATCTCCCCTCAGTGCTCCATTGATTCCTCTCAGGTTTGAAATAGGCATTAGGCCTATCTCAGAGGGAATTGGTCTTAGGCCCCTCCTCTATTGGAGAAGAATTTGAAGTCCACTGAATTCATCTCTTATAGATTGGCTTTAGAGGCTATCCTAGGGACATTGTGAGTTGAGAGATTGCCATGGTTCAGTTACATTAGGGAAACCCTAAAAAGTATTGGTAGAACTTGCCTGTGGGGCAATCCCATCGAGGTGTGTTTAACCATCTTAAAATTGAACTTTCTAAATGCAACAAGAATCATATGTTGACATCCCTTCCATCGAATTCTTTCATGGAATCCTCGATCCTCAGAGGAAAAAGGAGTCATATAGATTATAAAGATGTTAGGATTAAATACAACCTAATTTAGAAAGGAAGCTCCATGTCGAGCTCAGGAATGGATCCCTTCCCTTGCGCATATTTACCAATCATTGGAAATCTGAGGGTCATCGATTTACACCAGTGCTGTCCATCCTGTAGCTTAGCTGAGGAAACGGAGGCTCGCGCTCTTTTCTTTTGTCTAATCTATAAGAAAGATAGGACCAAATGGATAGTCAGACTGTGTAGGAGATTAGGAACCTCTACCAACTAGAGACCTAATTTCTAAAAGTCCCCTAACTTTACTTCATAGCATTTTATCCATAGCTAAGGTACCTCCTGATAAAGGAAATCCTTGTGGTATACCAAAAGGGACTTTTAGATTGAAACTGCATCAACGATATCCAGAAGATTATTACGTCTTAGAACTTCTTCAATAATTGTGAGGTTGAGTACACCCTAGATCTTTCTAGGGTGGAATGAGGGGGCCAATGATAAAGCATTTTACATTACCTGGGCGAGACTACCTCATTCAATAGCTTAAAATTTTTAGTTTAATGCTGAGTAATGCATCACTGCTGTCTTTGGAGGTTATGAATTCTGGGAAGCAGTGCGGTGAGTGAAGCGTCTAATTCTCTCCTTGTGATAATAGACGAAAGGTGCATAGCTGAGGATAAACTACTCTAAATAAATGAGCAAATAAACTCTCTCTGGATAGCACTGTTAAAGGCCTGATTGTACTTCATGAGGGATAAGAAAACCTTACACTTCAGATCAGAAAAGAACCTCAAAAAATGGAAAAAGAGAGCCAGTGCTTGAGTCACTTTGAAAGAGATATTTATTCCCAAGGATTTTTGCACAAAAAAAGACACCATATTAGCTTCATGTCAATTGAAAATCTGTCAAGTGACATGACCTGGTTTCAAGCTTCTGGCAAGAAGGTGTTACCCGCTGAACAGGGGACGGGTGGAGACCGATGAGGCATCTAGGGAATCTGGTGTGGTGAGAGTAGAACAGACCCACCATTTCGACTGGAGTAGCAGAGGGCACCGTTTTAAAGCGACAGAGCTTCAGACCCACTCCACAGAAAGAACATGAAGCAACCCACACACAACAATGCTCAAAAGGAAAATACCAGCAGATTTCGTGTTCAGAAACAAAACTGCCCCAGCCACTCTAAAAGCAAGAAGGTAAATGAAAAGAAAATGTATGAAACACCTGAGGAGAGTTCCAACGGTCAATGGAGACTGTGGAGCTTGTAAAATGAAGGTGTACTTTGGCCCAAAATAGGATGGTGGGAGGACAGGATTAAGATGACAAGCGTCCACCCTCTCATCAGTGCTATAGGTTCCTAGGACAGAGACCATGCTGTAAAGGAGCATGGTTGGCAGTGGTTCAGGCCTGTGGTAGGGCTTCCTGAAATAAAGCAAAACTTTTAGAAGGTACAAAAAAATATGGGGCATATTATCAACGGCCAGCTTATAATTATTGCTGACCGTACATAGCGATAGAAATATTATCGCGGGCTATCGCTGAATATTATCGCCATGATAACGCTATATTTACAACGCATAGCGCTATGGCGATAATATTTCAGCGATAGCGGTGTTTTTAATGGAACATCGCTGGTTTTCCAGCGATGTTCCATTGAAAACAGCGATAACATTGCTTATAGGACCCTGTGTTCCTATCAGCATAATCCATCTCCCATTAAACGTTTGCCTTAGTCAGAAATTTAACAGACGTTAAATTCCTGAGTTAAGGCTGAGGTAGCGCGATTTTTTTTATCGCTGCACCTCCTTGTTAATACCGCGAAGCTGCCTTCAAGATATTAACATGTGTTGTTTTCACAGCCACGCCTTCTTTGCATTTATTAGCGATGCGAGGCTGTGAAAAAACGGGCTCTACATCAAGGAAACACGCGCTAGCGTGTCCTTGATGATATTGCACTATAATTATCGCCGCTTTTCGCCCAAAAACAGACGTTAAAGCGCAGATAATTATATCGCCAGCCCTTGCTAATATGCCCCCATGAACTTACGGTTCACAAAATATAAGGAACTGCTTCTTTTGGAAAAAAACCCAGCTTTATAGGCTGTGACCATTATTTTACACCAGGAGCCAGCACAAGTAGACATTCCCTGTGGGCAGATGGGTGTCTTAACACTTACAAAATATCATTGGCAGGGCCAATCTGTCTCGCCTACATGACATGTTGGCTTTGTCAATGTTGAACAGCAAAGTGCCTACTGTGCAGCATGTTTGATAGTCAAGAAAAAAGACTATATGAAGCAGACAATGCTAACCGTGTCACAGTTCTCATGCATAAATCAATCAATCAACCAGTCATTGTTTTTTATAGTGCGGCTTCTCACCCGTCAAGGACTCAAGGTGCTGGGTGAGGGAGGATGCTGGTGGGACTGGGATGAGGTTCATTTGAAGAGCCAGGTCTTGAGGTCCTTCCTGAATTGGGTCAGCGACACGGATTGACAGTGTGTTCCAGGTCTTGGTGACGAGGTCGGAGAACCACCTTCCTCCAGTTCAAGTCTTGTGGATCCTTGGGACAGAGGCTAGGGTGAGTTTGGAAGATCGGAGTTGTCTGGCGGGTCTGGCTGGTACGTGGAATGTGAGGCGGTGATTCAGGTATGCTGGTCCTTCATCGTGCAGAGCTCTGTAAGCATGAGTGAGGAGCTTCAAAGTGATTGTCTTTTCGACTGGGAGCCAGTGGAGTTGTCGGAGGTGTTGAGTGATCTGGCTGCGGAGAGGGATGTCAAATACCAGTCTGGCTGCAGTGTTTTGGACGTTCTGTAATTTCTTGAGCTGTTTCTGGGTGATACAAGCATAGAGTGTGTTGCTGTAGTTGAGTCTGCTGGTGATGAGTGTGTGGGTGACAGTCTTTCTGGATTCTGTGACGATCATCTGAAAGTCTTTTGAAGCAGGCAGAGCATGTAAAAACAGGCTGAGGAAACTGAATTGATTTGGCAGTTCATGGTGAGAGAGATGTTCAGTATGATGCCTACGTTGCGTGCGTGGTCCGTCGGGGTGGTGGGAGATCCCAGATCAGCTGGCCACCAGGAGTCGTCCAAAGCTGAAGGGTTCGGTCCCAGGAGGAGTACTTCGGTCTTGTCCGAGTTGAGCTTGATGCAGCTTTATTTCATCAATGTAGTGACGGCTTTCATTCCACTGTGTAAGTTGGTTTAGGCATATGAGACGATGTTCAGTCCGTGGCTTCTTAAAATTGACTGCAAGAGTGCCATGTAGACCTTGAAGAGGGTGGGGCTCAAGGATGAACTCAGGGGCCCTCCAAAGCTGATCTCAGTGGCTTCTGAGAGGAACAGGGGTAGTCTGACTCACTGGGTTTGGTCAATGAGGAAGGAGTGGATCTCGCCCAGAGCCTTCTCATGGATGCCTGCGTCATGGAGCCTCGTGATTAGGGTGCGGTGGGAGATGGTGTCGTAGGCCGCTGAGAGGTTTAGTAGGATGAGGACTGTGGTGTCACCCCAGTTTAGGAAGTAACAGATCTCGTCGGTGACAGTGAGGAGAGTGGTCTCCGTGCTGTGGTTGCATCGCAAGCTGGATTGGGAGGTATCCAGGACATAGTTCACTTCAATGAACTCGGGCAGTTGGGCATTGGTGGCCTTCTTGACGACATTGACTGGGAAGAGGAGGAGGGAGATGGGTCTAAATGCAGCACACAGAAGCTGCAACTCATAATGTTTTTTAATCATTGTTGATGTGCAGGAAGGGACATCTTTCTGCACACAAGCAATCAATGGTATTTTGCTGTTTCTATGTGTGCTGCACAATGCAGTACACATGGAAACAGTAAAGACGAGGATAAATAAAGCATTTCTCCTCATTATGCAAGGTTAAGACCAGGATTTCCCTGGTCCTATTTTGGCACTGAGCCATATTTACTCCTCCCTTGTAGCGCCAAAAACAATGGGTGATGCAGGGGAGTGCCCACCGCAACACTCATTGCCCATCCCATTCATACTTAGTGTAGCGTGAAAGGGGGCATTACTCGCAAGGCAGCGTTAAGCCACATTAATAGGCTTAACACCACCTTGTGAATAAAGTGAAGCCTCTATCGCCACAGGAACGTCTGAAAAAGTGACATTCCTGTGGCGACAGCGGCTTGTAAATATGCCCCATAGTTTGTTAAAACAACAGTGTCAAGGTATCCAACTGGTATGTTGTATCTTTTCGAAAACATAATTTTAACTGCTTCTTTTAGCTGCTGTATGTCTTGATAATGTCCTCATTTATCTATAGTAATAAAAAGATTTAACTCTATTAAAATTTACATTCATGTATTTGCTAACCTGGCCTAGCTTCATTATATTTGTGGTGATTAAAGGGGAATTTTATCACCTGTATACAAGTGGATATTCAATTTTTTTTAAACATCAATGTAAACAAGGTGCCATATGGCAACAAAAATTCTGGGCAGCAACAGAGTAGGTGTACTATGGATTTTCTTCTGGAGTTGCAATACCACCAGTTTAAGGTAGCAATTACATTGTTCTTCCAGTTGGATCTGTGATTGTTGATAGGCAAGACCATAACTCTAGCTCTCAGAAAAGCATGTCTGCAGACAGTGCTTAAAGCCTTCTTTAAGTGGTACTGCAATCGACTTACTTTATGTGATGGAAGAATCAGTTTGAAGTGTTTGTAGGATTCCAATTTCTCTAAATCTGTTCTCCTTGATATATCTGCTGTTTCAGAGAGGGCTTAAATTACGAGTAGGGCTATTGGTTGCTTTAAAATTAATCCTTGTTCAGCTCTAAATAATTAGCAGTAGTAGCTAAATATTTGGACCATGGTTGGTCATTTGTAAATTTAAATCTCTTCAGTTAGCTAACATCAGCTTCAGTGGCAGCTTTTCTGTTGGGGCGGAGGAGCACCAGCCCCCCTGCAAGCAGCCCAAAAAATGCAAAAAATACAACAATAATAAATGTGTGTTGATTATCTTTTTGTTTTTCTCTTTAGTGTCTTGTGTAGGTGGCGGGCCATGGGGATGTCTGTGCTCATTACGGTTTCGCTGGCCGTCTCATGATGCCCAAACCGTCATGCGCACTAAAGCTGTCTCCTACCCAAGCTGTGTTGTCAGGTTGGAGCCATCTGGCACAGCATGAGAGCTGCATCAGGATGGGCCTCAGGGGGTTCTGGAAGCCTGTGCCTGCAGTGCAACGAGCCGGAGAGGAGCATCGGAGGGGCAATTAAGTTCCGTTTTTTTGTTAGGTTGTATGTCGTCCCTGGTCCCACACCCCCACCTGAAGCCTCCGCTCAGCCAACCTCGCCCTCGCCACAGTCCCCCGCATCCGGAAGACCACCGGCGGCGGCAGATCCTTCTCCTACCTCACCGCCAAGACCTGGAACACTCTCCCCACCATCCTACGACAGACCCAGGACCTGCTGGCCTTCAGAAGACACCTCAAGACCTGGCTCTTCGATCAGTAGCGGCCCCCTCCTCCCCAGCGCCTTGAGACCCTCTCGGGTATGTAGCGCGCTTTACAAATGCAATGATTGATTGATTGATTGATTGTAGTGAAACCTAAATTTGGGCGTTTTAGACAGCCAGAACATTTAAAACTTAAAAGTACATGTCCTATGTTTCAGCTACACAGTACCCTGCCCTCTGGGCCTAATTTAGGGTTGGGTTTAAGGCTTGACATCTAGTTTTAAATGACAAATCGGCAGGGCAGGGAAAACTGCGCTCACAGGCTCTGCACTGGCAGTCCTGATGCATGTTTAAAGGGCTACTTTAGGGGGTGCACAGTCAGTGTTCGCGGTCCACTAGAAACATTTAATTAACAGGCCCTGGACATATGTACTGCAATTTCCGAGGGACTTATTAGTAAATTAAATATACCACTTGTGGATAGGTCAATCAAACCATGTTTAGGAAGAAAGCACATGCACTTTAGCACTGGTTAGCAGTGGTAAAGTTTCCAGAATTTTAAAAACCAATAAAAACGAGATCAGCAAAAAGGGGAGGAGGAAAGCAAAAAGTGTGAGGGTGACCCTGTCATTTCCAAAATGCATGCTTAACATATTTAGTGCAAAATTCAAGTTGCTAGCCTTTCTCTTAATCTTCATTTGGTGAGTACACCGACATGGTTGTATGACAATATATGGGCTAGCTTAACGAGGCCTTAGTGGGCTGCCCCACTCATTGTTCCACCCACTAAAGTAGCACTGTAAATCATGTCTATGGGCCTGTCATTGCAGCCTGTGATGGCAGTTTTATACTGCCATTTCAACCTGACAAAATAAACCTTTCGCCATGCCTAAACCTTTCAATTTGATACTTAGTATTACCCAAAAAGTAGGTCCTAAATGCCCACAGACGGTGCCAGGTATTTGAAAACGAGGACATGAATATTCAAAATGTTACAAGTCCTGGCGGTGAAAAAAACTCCAAAGTTGTTTTCACTGTAGCAAGGCAAGCTCTCCCATAGGAAAACACTGAGGGGCACATGTACAAGCCCCTATAGCCACAGGTACATTACTTTTTGTGACGTTCCCGTGGCGATAGGGGCCTTGCCTTATGTACAAGGCAGCGTTAAGCCACTTAATGTGGCTTAACGTAGCCATGTACATAAGACCCCCTTTCACGGTATGGTTAGCGTGAAAGGGGCGTGCAGTGGGTGTTGCGGGGGTGGGTGTTCCACCGCAACACCCTTTCATTTTGACGCTGCCCCCTATGTACATAGGAGGCAGAGGCAAAATTAAGACCAGGAAAACCATGGTCTTAAGTTGGTGAAACGAGGATAATTGCATTATTTCTCCTAGTTTTTGATTTTTCCGTGTGTGCTGCCTTGTGCAAGGTGTCCCTTCCTGTACATAAACAAACCTTTAAAAAATTGCCATGAAGCGGCACACATAATAGTGACAGAACTACATTTGAGGATTGTTTATGTGAAGGAAGGGACACCTTCCTACACATAAACAATCCTTCCTTGCACGCAGACACCCTTGCACTTTTGTGCAAGGGTGCCTGCGTTGGTGCTAAATTGCTAAACTTAGCACTATCGCAGGGGGAAATGCAACGCTGCACCACATTATTGTAAATATGGTACAGGTTTGCGTATCAGAAGGGGCGGAGTGTGTCGTTAAGCCAAGGAGGTTAATGACACACTCCGCTACTTCCTTGTACATATCCCTGAGTTGCATGTAACACATTATATTGCTTAATTTCGGTTTGGGATTAGCTAGAAAAAGGAAAGAAGGACTTATTTTGATAGCAATTTGAAATCTATCATAATGGACAAATCAGATGTTATATTACTGTTTTAGAAATGACACTTTTAGCAAGTTGTAGTTTTTATGCCTAAACCAAATGTGCCTTTCTGCCAGTCACTAAAAGTGTCACGTGACTGTTAATGTCTCTACTTTGGTGTTATGAATATTTCTCCCAGGCAGTAGACAAAAAGCTTTTCAGGTGCGGAGAGGAGATATTAAACACACTGGAAGTGCTGTAAAAGTGGACAGGGCCACCTATGGGAACCTTTAACCCTTTGGTTAGGGAGTGACCAGGAGTTTAGCCTAGCCACAGACTGGCACTTGTCATAAATGTGACATCCGTAGTACCCTCCTTAGAACACTTCTGGATCTGTGAAGACTCGCAAGAAGAACTACCTTGCTATCAGAAGGCACATGGACAGAACAAGCTGACCAGGTCCAACTGGATCTGTCCTGTACCCTGCTGCTGGCCTCTGCTGGAGAGAGCCTTGACTCCCACATGCTGTCCCCAAGCTCCTGCACCCTTGGCTGGTGTCAAATGTAGCCCTGTGACCATAGTTATGAGGAGGTCTATGCAGTAATAAGATGTGTCTTTGTGCATGCTGGGGGATTTCCCTTTTACGGACAGTTCCCCTCACACACCAAAGGTGTCATGCTTCATCATGGGGGTACCTCCAAGCTTGAGAGACCTAGTCTTCATGCGGGCTACAGCCCCCTCGCTACGAGGGAGGAGCTCAGGGATATTTTGATGAGGACGAGAGCTTGTTGTGATGAAAAAAGTGCAGTGCTGTAATATAAATGGTTAAAACTGGCTACAAGTTCAGCTATGGAACAATTTTAATTCAGCTGCCCGGTGTGTGGTAAATAATTCTCCTTTACCTGGACTTAATTTGATACAGGAACATAATAAAATAGCTCAGTAAAATGAGAGGCAGAATCCGTGGTATTAGAGGTTCGGAATGGGCTTTATTCCATTAACTCGATTATAATCGGTTGCTCCAATGTTCCGTCACCACGAAGGTTCAGGAAGTGAAGCACACACATTATTGACATGAAATGGCTTTTATAGTACATACATTACAATGAAGCGAATACAGTAGGCGTAACAATTGATAAGGAAAATGACGATTTGTCTGCGTAACCGAAAATGGGTGTAATAAGGAGTAAAAAGGAACATAATTGGTTATGATGTCATATATAGGTGGATCTATAAGATAATATTTGGCATAGATGCGCGCGCAGCAGCATGACGTGTGATTGACGTGTAACTAGGGGGTGAAGGGGACTTGACATTTGGCTTTACATGTGGAGACGAAAAGTCTGGGGGGTCAAGTCAACCTAATCCCAACTCATATCTAACATCCTATGTTTAAAGAACTATGTTATCCACAAAGGAAGGACTCTCGGACAGAATCTATTCTATACTGACTGTGTGTGCGTGTACAAGTGTCTAAGTGTCTACACTAAATGCGAGGGCAGGAATCTTCCATAGAACAGGGCTATGAATTACTTGTATTAAGACAGAGAAGCCGGGCTTTTTGCTCGGTAGCTGGAAGAATGTTTACTTAAACTACTAGACAGGAATGCATCGGCTGAGGGGGAAGCAGATAATTCGAAGGTGAAATACAGTTCTTGGCAGAGAATAGGCTGATGTCAGGCTTCGTGAGCCGCGCAGAGAATGAGACAAAGTTCATGGTCACAGATGCAGGCTCAGACTGGAGCTTTCAGAGGCAGAAGGCAAGAAGAGTTTTGATGACAGAATCAGGGCCTACTTGCCTGGACTGTAACATGGCATAAGTGAACCATATAAAGCCGGTGGCCTTTTGTACTTAGGAATGGAATATCCGGCCTATTCATGGCGGATCTGACAGAGGACATGTTGACGGTGGACGCACATGTATTTGCGTCTTCATAACTGGAACTGGAGGGAACATACATGTACTTGTAACATGCATATAGAACCGTTGGGGTCCAAGATAGGGGACATAACTGACCAGAAAAATCCATATTTCCACATTCCCTCCTTGTCCCCTACTTGCCCGTTAAGAGATATCAATCTTCATTAATCCATTGATCTGTTCATATAGCATCATTTGTTCTTCTTTCTTCTTCCGGGATCTTGAATGAAATCTTGGTGGTGGAATACACGATGTGGCACACAGACCACAAATCGCTGGTCCACATTGTAGACATAGACAGCAACTGAATAGTATGAGAAGGCCAATACCTAGGAAGGATAGAACTCTCCATCCCCAGGCTGATATCACACTCCAAAACCAACTGGACCAAGTCCAGGTGCCTGGATTCTGGTGTATCTGGCTTACAATCTTGTGAAGGCGAGTTATAGCTTTATATACAGATGGCGAATTTTCTGGTATGAATACGCAGCAGCTTGATCCGATGACCCTACAAGCTCCGCCTCTATCAGCCAGGATGACGTCAAGGACAAGACGATTTTGAAGCACAACAATCCGCATAGCAGACTGCTCTTCTGTTAAATTGCCTAAGGCGGAAATAGTTTCATTCACTACTGCTTCAAGGGTTCTAGTTAATCTACGTATCAGCTTGCTATTAGTAACAGTACCTATATAGGGAAATATGCCTTTATTGAAATCTGTGTATTTTTCCCATGCTGTTTCAGTGTAATCGACAACCGGGAGATCTCTCCGCTCTCTATTGTGTACTAAATGAATATTTCTATAATAATCAGGAGGAGCTAGGAAAACAGGTGGCAAAAGGAATGCAATGTAGCAGGTACCATCCCAATCTAGAGGTAGACGCATATATGCAGTCTGACCACATATAAAGTAGGAGTGGCGATAAGCTCTGAATGAAGATTTGCCTTGATCACTGAATTCTACTGTAGTAGTGCACTTACTATGGCCCATATGTATGGAACCAACCTTTCTTACACACAATTCACCCTTCGCTGGGAATACTGACATGGTGGGTAAGACTAGTTCAACTTCGGATACGACATTTAGAATCATGAGATTAGGTGTAAAATTACCTAATCCATATACTTCATTTTCTAGATCAGTTCCTGTTCTTTTGGGGCGACCCTCCTTGTCAGGGTAGCAGACCTTGAGTAAAACTAGGTTTAAGTTTCCCCATACCCACTGATCTTGGTAAACTGCTGTGTCTGAGTCTATGGAATTGATTAAACTAAACCATGCCCCACAGGAGCCATTATGTGTAAATGGATGTGGAAAGAAAGGCAAGACTCCTTCATAATTCTGATAGGGAGGGAGTCGGCCACACACCCAACAATTAGTTGCATTACTAGTCTGATGGGAATGATGTAACATACTAATGAAAGTGTTATTGCGCAGCGCAAGTCTATAGGACAATTCATGCGGGGGTAAGTCACTAAAAGAATGTTCTGCAATAACATTGTGAACATTTCTGGCAATAGGGTAATATATGTGCAACAACATACTGGTAGTAATTATTAAAAGACTTAAGGAAAACAAAATTAATAATGTCACTATACAATGGCTACGCAGTGATTTACAATACGCCTGTCGTTTCATCATTTTTCGCGACTGTCCATGATTCAGGTCTAGAGGATACATGTCAGAGACAGATTCAACCGCTTCACCTAGGAGAGGACTTAAACAATCAAATCGTCTGACGTCCTAGGCCTCAATTTAATTTTATAAAGTTCTGTTTCAGTCTTTTCAACCAAAGGAAGTTTTGAATCAGTCTGTGAGGGAGTGCAGGGCACAATGTCTATATCCGAGGATAGTCCATGAAATTTCTTGATATGACTTGAATGAATCCAGCCCTTGCGGCCCTCGATCTTCACGGCTGTTCTTGTGGTCAGCAGAACCAACTTGGGTGTCTTCCACCTGGGCTCCAGCTGAGTCTTTCGGTCGAAATTTCTCACAAATACGATATCACCCGGAACTACGTCATGGGGTTTTACCTCAGTGTTGTCGGGAAAGGCTGCAGCTACCTGTGAACGACAAGATTGTAGTGCAGACATCAAGGAGGCCAAGTAATCTGTCAGCATATTACAGTCAATATCAGTTATTTTGCGTGGTACAGGCGTCCCCCACATATTTGGTGGTCTGCCGAAGATCACCTCATACGGGGATAGCCCTGTTCGAGAGTGCGCTACCATTCTCATGTAAAAAAGTGCAACTGGTAACGCTACTATCCAGTCGACACCTTTTTCTCGGCATATTTTGGACAATCTAATTTTCAGGATCTGGTTATGTCTTTCTACGAGACCTGCTGCCTCGGGGTGTCGGACACAGTGGAATTTCCACTGATATCCTAACAGAAGTGAAACATGTTTCATTAATTCGGATGAGAACGGTTGGCCATTATCTGAGTAGACAACACGTGGTAAACCGTAGCGTGGGAAGAATTCTCGAACTAACTGTTTGGCAGTAGTCGGGGCAGTGTAATCTGAAACCGGGTATGCCTCCGTCCAACGGGACAGAGCGCAGACAACTACGAGAACATATTTGAATCCTCAACATCGTTCCATCTGGATATAATCCATCTGGAGGACTTCAAAAGGGTGATCAGGAGGATGAAATCCACCCTGTTCTACGGGAACGCTTTTTCCTGGGTTGAACTGGCAACAGATCATACAGGTACGGACTTTTTGTTTGGCTGCTGCTCGTAAATGTTTATTGAACCAAATGCGTTGAATGCTGTCTAGCATAGCTTTTTCTCCTAGATGGGCTGGGCTATGGATAGTGTTAATAATGACTTGGACCATTGAATCAGGGAGGAACCACACAGATTTTTCCTTCGTCATCCATACTTGGTCCGTTTGGATCCCTCCTAATTCAGTCCATCTCTTTATTTCATCTGGTGTAGCATGTGTCTGTATGTCAATTACGTCAAGGGTAGGATCTTTAACTGTCATACAATGTGTCGGCATCGGGACTATTGTCTTTGTCATGTCGGATGTTTGGGTTTGAGCAGTCTGTTTAGCTGTTCTGTCGGCTAGATCATTGCCTTGAGAAATGATATCAATAACTTTCGTATGAGCTTTACATTTCATAATTGATATTGCAGTAGGTAGATGTATTGCATCTAATAAGGCATGAATGAGGGGTCCGTGCTGAATGTGGGCACCATGGGAAGTTAAATAACCTCTCTCTCGCCACAGCACGCCGAAGTCATGTACAACTCCGAATGCATAACGTGAATCAGTGTATATGTTGACTTTTTTACTTGTGGCTTGAATACAGGCTTGTGTCAGAGCGATGAGCTCTGCGGCTTGAGCTGACAAAGTATTTATACGATTAGTTTCAATGACTTCAGTATCTGTTGTGACTGCATAAGCAGCCACCAACTCTCCTGTACTTGTTCTCATACATGAACCATCTACATACAATGTCAGGTCTGGATCTGACAATGGAACATCTGTCAAGTCTTGTCTGGGTTTTGTCGTTATAGTAATAACTTCAATACAGTCATGGGCTAGTGGGTCTGTTCCGGTTACTGGCAAAAGTGTGGCAGGATTCAATGTGTTACAGCGTCTGATTTCTATGTGTGGCTGAAACAATGTAAGTTCATACCCTGTAAGTCGCGCTATAGTCAAGTGTTGTGTTTGCGTTCTATTCACAAGGACTTCTACTGTGTGTGGTACTTGAACTGTCAATGGATGTCCTAACACTATGGCATCGCTTTGTCTGATTGCTAAAGCCGTCGCTGCCACTGATTTCAGGCATGCAGGCAAAGCCTGAGCTACGGGATCTAATGTACTAGAAAAATAAGCACATGGTTTGTGTGCTCCTGCTTGTTCCTGTGTGAGTACTGACAAAGCAGTACCTTCGCGTTCTGTAACAAAGAGTGTAAACTGTTTTCTGTAACAGGGCGTTGCTAAAACAGGTGCTTGACATAAAGCTTTCTTTAGGTTTTCAAAAGCTTGTGTATGTTCCTGAGTCCAAGGGAGAACAGTCGATGTGGCTGCCTCCTGGGTTGTCAACTGGATGAGTGGTTTTGCTAGAAATGCATATTGCGGGATCCACTGTCTACAGTATGAAGTGAGGCCTATGAAAGCCCGCACCTCCTTTTGTGTCTCGGGTATTGGCATGTTAACTATTAACTGAATGCGGTCTGGTGTAAGCTGCCTTCCCTCCTTGGACAGCGAGTGTCCAAGATAAATAACTCGCTGGACACAGAATTGCAGCTTAGAAGGGGACACCTTGTGCCCCTTTTCGGCTAGAAATTGTAAAACTGTCAGTGATGCTTTTTCACATTCAGGTTCGCTTCGGGCGGTGATCAGCAGATCATCGACGTATTGAAGCAGAGCAGTGTTAACTGGCATGTGGATACTGTCAAGTTCTCGTTTCAGTGCTTGGCTATAGATGCTGGGGCTTTCTGTAAATCCTTGAGGTGCGCGTGTGAATTTAAAGCTACGCCCATTTAAACTAAATCCGAACAAATATTGGCTTTCCGGATCTATTGGGACGCTGAAAAAGGCATTCTTGAGATCGATTACAGTAAAGAATGTCGCTTCGGAATCAATAGCTGTCAGTAATGACGAGATATCTGGGACCACAGGGAATTGTGGCACAATGCATTTGTTTAACTCGCGCAGATCAATAACCAATCGATAGACTGGCGGGGCCTTTGGATCTGTTCGTTTAAGAATCGGGATTATTGGTGAATTACATACATTGGAGTCTGTTTCTACAACCACTCCTTGGGCAATGAGCTCGTCAATGATTTGCAGCAAAGCCACTACAGCATCTGGTGGTAACTTGTATTGTCGCATTCGTGGTAGTACCACTCCTGCCTTTAGTGTAACTCGATATGGTGTAATGTTCATGCAACCAACATCAGTAGGGCCTTGTGCCCATAGACGTGTAGGTAAAGTCTGTAGTCGGGGATCCATGTCTCTAGATACATAATGACCTTTAAAATCACGTAAAAACAATCTTACTCCTTCCGGAGAACAACATATTATGGCTCCTAGAGCTTTTAACGTTTTTATTCCTAATAGATTTTCTGGACATGATTTAGTAAGCAACAAATCGGTAGTTCGGGTCAAAGGTCCTATCGTAAGTGGAAGAGGCTGTGACACTTCATTAACAATAGGCTTTCCTGAAAAACCAAGGGAAATATTCTGTGAGCCTGAGAGGGGTGCCCCTGGAACTTCACTACGTTTTATTGTTGTTCGACTTGCCCCTGTATCGAGTAAAAATTTTCTGTCTTGGCCTAATAGTTCACTATGTACATAAGGTCCTTCTTGATCTACAGGGATCTCGATAAGGGGTAAGTCAATTTCCCTCTCTAGGCTTTTTCATGCGTAACGCTGGTACTCAGGATATTCATACTGTGCGGTCTGATACATTTGTCGTGTTGTTGTTTGTGTGGCAGCAACAGGCAACGGTGGTGCAGCTGGCACAAACTGTATTGGCTGTTGTGCGGCTGGCATGGACTGGGCATGCTGCAAAGCTCCTTGCTCATTCTGATCTTGTCTGAGTGGCCGTGATCTTTCTTGTGTTTTACCTATGGCGATATTATGTTTTAAAACTGGGCAATCGTGTACATAATGACCTGGCTTTTTGCAATAATTGCATGTCCCTTTTACAGGTCCGGCTGAATCACCGGAATGTGTCATACCCTTCTTATGTCCTTCAGCTGGAACTGTCTGGGAAACTAACATTTTCATTTTCGTGTCTTTCATGCGTCTGTGTTCATGTTCTTGTTCCTCTCTAATTCTATTGTGATGGTATTGTAACATTTGTAACATTTGTGATGGAGTGTTACCTTGCCAGGTACTCTCGAATTTTAATACTCTATTCTTTACTTGGGGTAGAGCATTCTCAACTAATTTTGTTACAAACAGATGTGGGTATGATTCGCTACTTACTTTTATGCCACTATTTATACCAAAACATTTTTCAAATCGGGCATAGTAATCACTAGTGTCCTCATCTTGCTTCTGTTTACAGGCTGAAATTGTACCCCAGTCTTCCTTTTTCGTAGTTAATAAACGCGGCAGTACCTGTACTAGTAATCCTGGTAATGCCTTAGTTTTGTCCCCAAGCCCTGCTCCTGCAGTTCGGGCCTTTTCTTCTGCTTCTAATACTGACCATTCTATCTTTTGGTCTCCTACCTCCCACTCTTTTTCCTTGAGTTTCTCATAAATGCCAGCAGGCATCAATACCTTTAATATTGTCATAATGTCGGGGTAGGTATACTCTCCCATGAGTAACATGTCTTTAATTTCTCGGTGAAAACCCGCTGGGTCTTTGTCATGACTGGGTACCACTTTCTTCATTTGTAACAATTCTATTTTCGATATGGGCGTATATACAAATACGCGTTTAAACTGATTGTCCTCGCCCTTTATTGGGTGCACTTCTCGTAAGGGATTCTGTCTATCTATGTGATACGTAGTTCTCTCCTTGACGGGCAATGAGACATGTTCTGAACATACAAAAAGAATATACTGCTTTCTTGATTCTAGAATTTCTTTAATTAATTTAGTACCTGCACCTCTCCATTTATTCATAAGTAATTCAGTCAGTATGTCAGGTAAGGGACCAGGGTCCGAATGCTGACTTCGATATAGTATAATGAGTTGTTGAATCATATAAATCCCAGCTAACCTCTGTTCATCTGGGGTAAGATTCAAGAATGTGCGTACTACTGTATCATCACTATATTTTCCGGGACTGTCCACCCAATGGACAGCTGCCCTGGCTAAATCTTGTTCATCCATAGAATCGAGGAAATGATAACCCCTTCGTTCTCGGAGTAGTTTGTCGGCTGTTTGGAACGAATGCTCGTTAGACCTTATATGGACTATGGGTGTTGGGAAACCCCTGTTATTGTCTGGACCTATCGGGCGTATCGGGTCAATAAGACATCTCGTACTATTACAAGATCTTCTTTTACCTACATAGGCTATAGTTTCTGACTGTCCTGTGGGCAGTCCTGACCCTTCTTCCTCGCTTTGTTCGAACTGGTCTACCTCTAATCTCTCTTCGTGTAGGCGTTCTATTTCTTTACGGATCTTTCGGCACATGGCTATTATACAATTTTGCTTATCATGTCTCCCTTCTGATATATTCTGGCTCCATCGGGTAAGAATTTGCATTGCTTCCGGGTCTACCCCCGGTCGGTCTTCATTTCTGATCACACAATTTATGAGGAAACGCAACAGTTCCCCCTGTATCTCCACTTTCTGGTATTCCATAGCTCTGTTAATACATTCTGGATCTCGCCCTGTTTGGACAAAATGGTATATTTTATCTAGATGTGCAGTCATTCCTGGTAACTTCCCTAAATACACTGCGGCTCGTCTGATACGTAATGATGCTAGGGTCATTTCGTCCTCTTTTCCGGGCACAGGGTCATATCTACAATCTATAAGAAGTTCCTTAAGCGCACGGGCACTAATGAGTTTGGGTGTACGTGAATGTCCTGACTCTTGAAATGTAAGTTTATTTATTCTGGGTGGCGTAGAAAAAATATTGGTAGCACCTCCCGTAACCCCATCTGGGGTGTCGGGTGTGAAAGGATTCGTCGAACGTGACACAGCAACTACAGGTGTGGACACAGCCATAGAAGTAGCTGTAGGAACGGAAACAGATGTGCTTGCCGGAACTTGTGACTCGATTTGTTGCTGTAGGGATACGGGCACTGGATCTTGGCGTTGAACCTCCCTGGTATGCGGTCTATGTGGGACGGAATTTGCATACTCGGGAGCTGCGTCATCTAAATATGAGGAAAGAAAAACATCTTCTGCTGTTCTAGGATGCCCCTTAGGATGTACCTTTACTGGGAACAATGGGGGTGGCAAGTCTTTCGGCATTTCTGGGGTAGCCTTAGGTAATCCTTCGGCCAGAAGGGGATACATACCATTCATAAGGGCATTTCTTTGTCTGTCTACTTGTTCTGATTTCACTCGGATACCTTCCTCAATTAATAGATTTTCTCGAACTTTATTGGAATTCTCTTTACTCTTCTCTTCCAGTCTACGTGCTTTTTCTGTTCGTCTATGTGATTCCTTACGCCATAATTCAATGGCATCTTTCTGTGACTGTCTGACTTTCCTTTTCCATAACTCTTCTTCTACTTTCATGATGCACTCTGCATCCCAGGTTCCCGCTGTGGGCCACCTCTGACTTTCTGGTAATTCCTTGGTGTAGTCTACCCATAAATCAAGAAATAATATGGCATCTAAGCCATGTTTATGATACATGAAGTACCCTGGGGTGTCCCTAGGAGGAATAGGAACGGCTTCTTCGAGTACCCCTTTTCTTGTAGTGATCTGTCTTAGTTTCGAAAAGAACGGCATATTGAGAACTGACCTTATACTTGATTTTGACCAACTGACCCGATACTTGATTTTGAACAGACAATACAATAAACACGATAATGAACAGTCATTCATACCACAATATACAGAACGTATTTAAACATATTAAACATTAAACATTAAACCTTTAACTGAAACAACAATGATGATCGTCTGCATAACTAATCACCAAGCTTAATTCTCGACCATAACTAGACACTTCGGAATACTTGATATACTGCTAAACAGTACAGATACACTGCTAAAACAGTGCAGACCGGATTTGTGTACCCAAACCCGTCTTGACCGGCACAACCTATGTGCACGTCAGAAATGCCTCCCCAGCAATGGTACTCACCGGGTAGCTTCGGAAACGGAAGGCCTCGGTAACTTGAACTTGAACCGGACTGGACTCGACTCGACTCGTCGGACACTGGACTCGACTTGGGACTTCAGAAACTGGTGGGCCTCTGTATACCTCGGATCTTGCTCTCTCAGCTAGGCTCTGGTCGGGATACTTCGCACTTCTCACCGCCTCGTCTGGGTGTTGATCGCAGTCTCAGTCGCCCCCGCTTGACCGGAGGGAACTACAGGAAATCCTGCTGGTACGCGTTATTGTCCGTCCAGCTGTGGCAGGAGACCGGGCCTGCAACTCACCGCCGGCGCGTGAGATGAGAAAGTGTCCCTGTTCGGGCGCCATTCATGTGGTAAATAATTCTCCTTTACCTGGACTTAATTTGATACAGGAACATAATAAAATAGCTCAGTAAAATGAGAGGCAGAATCCGTGGTATTAGAGGTTCGGAATGGGCTTTATTCCATTAACTCGATTATAATCGGTTGCTCCAATGTTCCGTCACCACGAAGGTTCAGGAAGTGAAGCACACACATTATTGACATGAAATGGCTTTTATAGTACATACATTACAATGAAGCGAATACAGTAGGCGTAACAATTGATAAGGAAAATGACGATTTGTCTGCGTAACCGAAAATGGGTGTAATAAGGAGTAAAAAGGAACATAATTGGTTATGATGTCATATATAGGTGGATCTATAAGATAATATTTGGCATAGATGCGCGCGCAGCAGCATGACGTGTGATTGACGTGTAACTAGGGGGTGAAGGGGACTTGACATTTGGCTTTACATGTGGAGACGAAAAGTCTGGGGGGTCAAGTCAACCTAATCCCAACTCATATCTAACATCCTATGTTTAAAGAACTATGTTATCCACAAAGGAAGGACTCTCGGACAGAATCTATTCTATACTGACTGTGTGTGCGTGTACAAGCGTCTAAGTGTCTACACTAAATGCGAGGGCAGGAATCTTCCATAGAACAGGGCTATGAATTACTTGTATTAAGACAGAGAAGCCGGGCTTTTTGCTCGGTAGCTGGAAGAATGTTTACTTAAACTACTAGACAGGAATGCATCGGCTGAGGGGGAAGCAGATAATTCGAAGGTGAAATACAGTTCTTGGCAGAGAATAGGCTGATGTCAGGCTTCGTGAGCCGCGCAGAGAATGAGACAAAGTTCATGGTCACAGATGCAGGCTCAGACTGGAGCTTTCAGAGGCAGAAGGCAAGAAGAGTTTTGATGACAGAATCAGGGCCTACTTGCCTGGACTGTAACATGGCATAAGTGAACCATATAAAGCCGGTGGCCTTTTGTACTTAGGAATGGAATATCCGGCCTATTCATGGCGGATCTGACAGAGGACATGTTGACGGTGGACGCACATGTATTTGCGTCTTCATAACTGGAACTGGAGGGAACATACATGTACTTGTAACATGCATATAGAACCGTTGGGGTCCAAGATAGGGGACATAACTGACCAGAAAAATCCATATTTCCACAGGTGTCAGGATTAAAAACAAAATATAGCTTGTAACACAGGTGCCAGGATTCAAGGTCTCTGTGTTATTACAAGACCAACATGTTTCAGCCTATCAGACCTAAGATAGTGTCATGGCTTTCTTCAGGGTCGGTAATGTAGCTACTGCAATGAATAAGTGAATAATGCATGAAAAAACATAAAAAACACGTGAAAGGTAAATAGTACAATACTTGTGGAAATATGGATTTTTCTGGTCAGTTATGTCCCCTATCTTGGACCCCAACGGTTTCATGTATGAATCACAAGTACATGTATGTTCCCTCCAGTTCCAGTTATGAAGACGCAAACACATGTGCGTCCACCGTCAACATGCCCTCTGTCAGATCCGCCATGAATAGGCCGGATATTCCCTTCCTAAGTACGAAAGGCCACCGCCTTTATATGGCTCACTTATGCCATTTTACAGTCCAGGCAAGTAGGCCCTGATTCTGTCATCAAGCTTTTCTTGCCTTCTGCCTCTGAAAGCTCCAGTCTGAGCCTGCATCTGTGACCATGAACTTTGTCTCATTCTCTGCGCGGCTCACGAAGCCTGACATCAGCCTATTCTCTGCCAAGAACTGTATTTCACCTTCGAATTATCTGCTTCCCCCTCAGCCGATGCATTCCTGCCTAGTAGTTTAAGTAAACATTCTTTCCAGTTACCGAGCAAAAGGCCCGACTTCTCTGTCTTTATGCAAGTAATTCATAGTCCTGTTACCATGGAATATTCCTACCCCCTCGCATTTAGTATAGACACTTAGACGCTTGTACACGCACGCACAGTCAGTATAGAATAGATTTTGTCCGAGAGCCCTTCCCTTGTGGATAACATAGTTCTTTAAACATAGGATGTTAGATATGATTTGGGATTAGGTTGACTTGACCCCCCAGACTTTTTGTCTCCACATGTAGAGCTAAATGTCAAGTCCCCTTCACCCTCTAGTTGCGCGTCAATCACACGTCATGCTGCTGCGCGCGCATCTCTGCCAAGTATTTCTGCTGACATTGCGAAATCAGCTCCAGGTATCCACCCACACATGACAAATTACCCATTATCATCAAGTGGACGCCCACATGGACGCCCACCTTCACGCCTACTTACACGCCCACATGCTCTTATCTCATTCTCTCTTGCTCTTTTGCTTACGTACAATTGAGAAATGTATATATACTGTACTCTGTGAATAATGTTTTGAGAATATTGAGAATACTTTTCAGCCCCGTCCAGATCCAATTTTGGTGATGGAAATATTCTCCCTTTGACTCGAGTTATTGGAATAAAGCCCTTTATGAATCTGATACCACAGACTCAGCCTCTTGCTTTATGCATGATCTTATTGATATCTGAAAAATTATGACAGCGTGATATTTTATTTACCACATAATGGCGCCCGAACAGTTTAATCTCTTTCCCCACACGCCGGAGATGAAGGTCCAGTTTTGCCCCCTTCCATAGCCGTGATGGACTTCAAGCGCGCACGTCGCGGGTCTTCCCGCCAACTCCCTCAGGCCAATGAAGGGGACAGACTGCGACCAGGCATCCATACGAGGCGGTGAGGAACGCAGATTGTCCTACCCAGAGCCCACCTGCGAGAGAGCTGTGTCCGAGGTATACAGAGGCCCACCAGATTCCGAAGTTCTGAAGTATCCAGGTCACGAGTCGGGTCCAGTCCAGTCCAGTCCGGTCCAGTCCAGTTCAGTCAAGTTTCTGAGGCCTTCCGTTTCCGAAGCTACCCGGTGAGTACCATTGCTGGGGAGGCATTTCTGACGTGCACATAGGTTGTGCCGGTCAAGACGGGTTTGGGTACACAAATCCGGTCTGCACTGTTTCAGCAGTGTATATGTACTGTTTAGCAGTATATCAAGTATTCCGAAGTATCTAGTTATTGTCGAGAATTATGCTTGGTGATTTAGTTTTGCAGACGATCATCATTGTTGTTCATTTAAATGTTAAATGTTTAATGTGTTAAAACGTCCTGCATATTGTGGTATGAATGACTGTTCATTATTGTGTTTTTTGTATTAGGTGTGTTCAAGATTAAGTATCAGATCAGTTGTCAATATGCCGCTCTTTTCGAAATTAAGACAGATCACAACTAGAAAAGGGGTACTCGAAGAAGCTGTTCCTATTCCTCCTAGGGACACTCCAGGGCACTTCCTGTATCACAAACATGGCTTAGACGCCATACTATTTCTTGATTTATGGGTGGACTACACCAAAGAATTATCAGAAAGTCACAGGTGGCCCGCAGCTGGGACCTGGGATGCAGATTGCATCGTGAAAGTAGAGGAAGAATTATGGAAAAGGAAAGCTAGATAATAACAGAAAGACGCCATTGATTTATGGCGAAAAGAATCGTATAGACGTACGGAAAAAGCACGTAGACAGGAAGAGAAGAGTAAGGAGAATTCAAATAAAGTTCGAGAAAATATGTTAGTTGAGGAAGGTATCCGAGTAAAAGCAGAACAAGTAGATGGACAACGAAACACTCTTATGAAAGAGTAATTTTTGAAAAGTTTAGCTTGAAAAAAAAAAAAAAAAAAAAAAAAAAAAAAGAATTGTGGGTATTTCGAATTTGCAAATTGTTCAAGAATACAGGTTTGTGTTCTTGGTGGTCCAGTGAGCCAATGTGCTGGGTCAAGTCGGTGAGATTATGACCCCCTGAGTGCAAATTGTATGTAAAAATAATTTTTCAATTGAGCGAATTATTGCAGTTTTTATGGAATTGAGTAGTCTTTTTGTCTTTGACAGCTTCAGAGTGAGGAGAAGGTGGGGGCTGTGTAGAGCAGTATGTGATACAGAAATCGGAGACAGATTCTGACCTTGTAGCCAGTGTAGGTGGGGGCCGGTGAGAGGAGCAGAACAGAGGCACTGCTTAGAAAGCTTCTCTGACATCGCATCTGTGTAATGCCTGCAGCCGGAACAACGAAAAAAAAGTTGGCTGGCAGCCCAGGCTCAGGCCGCGCTGAGGGGCTATTTTTAGCTTCTCTGATAAGACAGGGCAGCTGAGAAATGTAAGTCGAGAAAGATTCCCTTGGTCTATTCTGTGCTAAACAAGTGCCCCGAGGAAATGTCTATGGAGAAGATTTGTTTTATTTTTTAGCAAATGTTATATTGCATCTGGCCAGAAAGTAAAATGTTGCTCTTGCTTGGAATTTTAAGGGCTATGTGCCTATATAAAAACGATTTTCAAATTCAGACATTTTTGAATTGTGGCCACAAGCTGCCACCAGTTGCATTGGATAAATGATCCAGTGGTTAAAAGTCTGTGAGGAGAGATGAGAGGTGCGTCTTCGTCTGGGACATTAGGGTACATTGTGTTGACGAAGATGCATAGCTCATTTTTATAAAAGAAAACAAACAGGTTCGTGTGTTCTTCGTTTTTGATTATTATTGCTGATTCTGTTTTTATAAAAGAAAACAAACAGGTTCGTGTGTTCTTCGTTTTTGATTATTATTGCTGATTCTGTGTGTCAGACTTGACACGGTGATTTCAGATGGGGGTATATAGGGCAGGTAAATGAATTATTGATTATAAGCCTGACAAATTAAGCAGGCCAGAATGTTCGCCTCTGAGCTGTAGGTACTGTAATTGCGCATCGCTGCTCATTTATATATGTTAGTGCAATTGTCTATGCTTTCTGTGCTTGGTATACTGATGGCTTGGCATATGTATTTTATATATGTTTTGTTTTTGTGTTGTATTGACCAGTCTGTTTAGCGTTTAATACCAAGTTCTCCTGTGCAAGTACAGAGATAGTCGTGATGACGGCGATCTTTGCACAGCGCTTGGCTGGAACTTGTTCACAATTACTAAATTTCACAGACGTGATATTACCTTTATCATGCTGTCAAAATAGCAGACAACACGTTATCAGTGTATGTCTAATTGGTGTTGGAGATGAATGAAATAAAAGGAAAAATTATGCAAGACTAAAATATTTTTCACATGACTGCCTTTCTCTTATAGACAGGCAGCCTCGGTCATATGTTTCCAGATTGGACATTAAGGAACACTTATGATCTGTGCACTCGCATCTTAACTCTTGAAAGGCCTGTTTTAAATAAGGACTGCCACCACAGAGTGACAAATGAGGCTCGGTATTTAGGGTAATGAGAAAATATCTGACAGGATTTCCTTTTTAAAGTTTGCTCTAGTAAGCTCATTCTTGTAAGTGGTGGCCCCAAAAGTTGACTTGTTTTTAAATTAGGCTGTTTATTGTATAGGTGGAAATTATTGCAGAATTACTGATTTTTTTTTAGCAGATGAATTATTTATTATCAACTTTAACAACTGTTCTTAAACTTGGTTTTCCGAATATTTAGGTAATTTAGCATTCCTATTAGGGCCTACTAGCATTAATATTGACTTCAGGTTGGTGTAGGTTCATGTAATAGGGACATTTGCATATGAGATGTCATTTGGCTAGCTTATGAGCTAACACAATGAGGTTTGTACATTAATTTGAAGGATTTCTCGCCGTTTCAAATACGCTGTGTATCTCCTATAATTTTGCTTACGCCCAGTAGCTACACACAGGGATTAATAGTGTTGACAAGACACAGGGTTTGATAGTGTTTGACAGCAGTGAAATCTGTTTCAGATTTCCTCCTGTCAAAAAGGGGGGGGAAGGAGGAGAATATTGGCTTTCTGCTGGCCCCTGAGGAGGTTCGCTTCCCGCTAGCCCCTTAAGAAATTAAGCCCCTTAGAAATTAGCCCCCTTAGAAATTAAGTCGAGGAAATAGGTATGGTGCTTTCCCCTTTTTCTCATGTTTTATTGTGATCTTTCAGGGGAATTAGTTGTGGGCACCGGAACGTATTCAATTGATTTCTGGTTTTTCCCAGCCCAAGACACAAAAAGACTAAAGTCCTCAAGAACACACTGTGGCATTTGAAGAATTAAAGAGAGCTTTATGTCAAGCACCAGTTTTAGCAAACCCTGATTACAACAAATCGTTTATGCTTTTTGTGACAGAGCGGGATGGAACAGCACTATCTGTCCTAACACAAGATCATGCAGGAAAACACGAGCCCTGTGCTTATTTTTCTAGTACATTAGACCCAGTAGCACAGGCTTTGCCTGCGTGCCTAAAATCAGTTGCAGCAACGGCCTTAGCCATAAGACAAAGTGACTTGATAGTGCTGGGCCACCCTCTGACAGTACAAGTACTACACGCAGTAGAGGTTCTCTTGAACCGGACACAAACACAACACCTGACTGTAGCTAGACTGACAGGCTATGAGCCAACGTTATTTCAACCACACATAGAGATCAGACGATGCAACATACTGAATCCTGCTACCCTTTTGCCCTCCAGTACAGAAAGCGTTTCACCACACGACTGTGTTGAAGTAATACATACCGTGACTAAACCAAGACAAGACTTGACAGACGTTGCACTCCCAGACCCCGACCTAACACTATAAGTTGACGGCTCATGCATGAGGACAGGGGCGGGAGAATTAGTGGCAGCATATGCAGTGACTACTGATACTGTAATAATAGAGACTAAAAGAATAGACATATTGTCAGCACAAGCAGCAGAGCTCATCGCCCTGACACAAGCGTGCATAAGAGCTAAGCACCTGAGAGTAAACATTTACACCGATTCTCTGGCGAGAAAGAGGTTTCTTGACCTCTCATGGGGCCAAGATACAGCATGGCCCCCATATTCAAGCCCTTCTGGAAGCGATACATTCACTAACAGCCATAGCTATTCTAAAATGTAAAGCACATACTAGAGCCACAGATCCCATTTCCCAAGGCAATGATCTGGCAGACCGAACAGCTAAACAGACAGCTCAGACCCCACTAGACATGACAAAGTTACAGGTTCAATAAGTGTCCAAAGCCATGACAGTTAGGGATCCTTCCAAGGATGTACAAGACATACAGACACATGCTACTATGGACGAATTAAAGAAATGGTCGGAACAAGGAGGGGTACTGACTGATCAGGGTTTCTTTCTGATTCAATGGTACAAATAATTATAAATACCGCACATAGTCCTGCACACTTAGGAGAGAAAGCAATGATAGATAGCTTACAGAATATATGGTTCAACAAGCACCTGCGTGCAGCAGCGAAACAAAAGGTCAGAACATGTATGATCTGTTGCCAATTCAATCCAGGTAAAGGCATTCCGATGGAACAAGGTGGATTCCATCCACCTGACCACCCTTTTGAAGTGCTCCAAATGGATTATATCCAAATAAACAGATGTAGAGGTTACAAATATGTCCTGGTACTAATGAAGCAGGTGTCCCTTCTGTTAGGGTATACCTGGAAATTCCATTGTGTGCGACATCCTGAAGCAGCAGGCCTTGTAGAAAGACATAAACAGACATTAAAAATTTGCGCAGACAAAGGTGTAGTTGGATGGTAGCCCTGCCGGTTGCCCTCTTTTACATGCGAATGGTAGCTCATTCTAGAACAGGCTTATCTCCCTATGAAGTGGTCTTTGGTAGACCACCAAATATGTGGGGCACTCCAATGCCTAAAAGATTACTGATGTTAATAGTAACATGCTGACAGATTACCTGGCTTCCTTGATGTCTGCACTACTCTCTTGTTGTTCGCAGGTTGCTGCCGCCTTCCCTGACAACACCCAGGTCAAAGAATACTCCATCGCTCCTGGATGGAAGGCGCCAAAGTCAGTGCTCTGGACCACGGGGACGGCCGTTAAAGTCAAAGTGCACCTTCACCACTCTTTTACAAAGGAAAAAGACTTTGAACTTGAATTTTGGATTTTGAACACCATTTTCTAGAGGAGACTCCCCAGCAGTTTCCACAAAGCTAAACTTAGATCTAAAAAAAAAAAGTCAGAACCCGTTTGATCAATTAAGTCCACTAGGTGGTGAAGCGGTTGAACATGTATTCTGGCTTGCATAAGATCTTGGACTATAATATTAAAAACAAAGAGCAAGATGTGCATCACGATAATATGTATCAGCTTAATACTACATGCTATTTTTCCTCCTATTGCCTCACTCTTATACTCCTCCACTAATGATACCATAAAGCACACATTTAGTGATCTGCCATCCTATGAGCTATCATATCGACTTGCCTTACGCAACAATACCTTTATTCAGATGCTGCACCATTCACATCAGACTAGCAATGCTACAGACTGCTGGGTCTGTGGCCGACTCCCCCCCCTATCAGAACTATAAGGGAGTTTTGCCCCTCTTTCTCTATCCGTTCACACACAATGGCTCCTGTGGAGCATGGTTTAGTTTGATTAATTCCCTAGATTCGAATTCCGCAGTTTATCAAGACAACTGGGTATGGGGAAACCTGAACTTAGTTTTGCTTAAAGTCTGCTACCCTAACAAGGAGGGACTTCCCAAAAGAACAGGAACTGATCTAAGAAATGAAGTATATGGATTAGGTAATTTTACACTTAACCTCATGATCCTGAACGTTGAATCTGAAGCTACACCAATCTTGCCCGCCATGTCCGTATTCCCAGTAAAAGGGGAATTATGTATAAGAAAGAATGGCTCCATACACATGGGCCATAGTAAATGCACCACTGTAATAAAATTCAGTGATCAAGGCAAGTCTACATTTAGAGCTTCTCGTCATTCCTACTTTATATGTGGCCAGACCGCATATATACGCCTACCTCTAGATTGGGATGGTACCTGTTACATAGCATTCCTCCTACCACCTGTTTTCCTAGCTCCTCCTGATTATCATAGAAATACTCATTTAGTACACAATAGACAGCAGAGAGATCTCCCAATTGTCGATTACACTGAAACAGCATGGGAAAAATACACAGATTTCAATAAAGGTTTCTTTCCCTATATAGGTACAGTTACCAATAGTAAGCTGATACGTAGATTAACCAGAACCCTTGAAGCAGTAGTGAACGAAACTATTTCCGCCTTAGGCAATTTAACAGAAGAGCAGTCTGCTATGCGGATTGTTGTGCTTCAAAATAGTCTTGTCCTTGACGTTATCCTGGCCGATAGGGGCGGAGCTTGTAGGGTCATCAAATCAAGCTATTGCATTTTTCATACCAGAAAATTCGCCATCTGTATATAAAGCCATAACTCGCCTTCATAAGATTGTAAGCCAGATACACCAGAATCCAGGCACCTGGACTTGGTCCGGTTGGTTTTGGAGTGTATTATCTACCTTTGGATGGAGGGTCCTATCCTTCCTAGGTATTGGCCTTCTTATACTATTCAGTTGCTGTCTATGTCTGCAATGTGGACCAGCGATTTGTGGTCTGTGTACCACATCGTGCATTCCACATCAAGATTTTCATTCAAGATCCCGGAAGAAGAAAGAAGAACAAATGATGCTATATGAACAGATCAATGGATTAATGAAGATTGATATCTCTTGACGGGCAAGTAGGGGACAAGGAGGGAATGTGGAAATATGGATTTTTCTGGTCAGTTATGTCCCCTATCTTGGACCCCAACGGTTTCATGTATGAATCACAAGTACATGTATGTTCCCTCCAGTTCCAGTTATGAAGACGCAAACACATGTGCGTCCACCGTCAACATGCCCTCTGTCAGATCCGCCATGAATAGGCCGGATATTCCCTTCCTAAGTACGAAAGGCCACCGCCTTTATATGGCTCACTTATGCCATTTTACAGTCCAGGCAAGTAGGCCCTGATTCTGTCATCAAGCTTTTCTTGCCTTCTGCCTCTGAAAGCTCCAGTCTGAGCCTGCATCTGTGACCATGAACTTTGTCTCATTCTCTGCGCGGCTCACGAAGCCTGACATCAGCCTATTCTCTGCCAAGAACTGTATTTCACCTTCGAATTATCTGCTTCCCCCTCAGCCGATGCATTCCTGCCTAGTAGTTTAAGTAAACATTCTTTCCAGTTACCGAGCAAAAGGCCCGACTTCTCTGTCTTTATGCAAGTAATTCATAGTCCTGTTACCATGGAATATTCCTACCCCCTCGCATTTAGTATAGACACTTAGACGCTTGTACACGCACGCACAGTCAGTATAGAATAGATTTTGTCCGAGAGCCCTTCCCTTGTGGATAACATAGTTCTTTAAACATAGGATGTTAGATATGATTTGGGATTAGGTTGACTTGACCCCCCAGACTTTTTGTCTCCACATGTAGAGCTAAATGTCAAGTCCCCTTCACCCTCTAGTTGCGCGTCAATCACACGTCATGCTGCTGCGCGCGCATCTCTGCCAAGTATTTCTGCTGACATTGCGAAATCATCTCCAGGTATCCACCCACACATGACAAATTACCCATTATCATCAAGTGGACGCCCACATGGACGCCCACCTTCACGCCTACTTACACGCCCACATGCTCTTATCTCATTCTCTCTTGCTCTTTTGCTTACGTACAATTGAGAAATGTATATATACTGTACTCTGTGAATAATGTTTTGAGAATATTGAGAATACTTTTCAGCCCCGTCCAGATCCAATTTTGGTGATGGAAATATTCTCCCTTTGACTCGAGTTATTGGAATAAAGCCCTTTATGAATCTGATACCACAGACTCAGCCTCTTGCTTTATGCATGATCTTATTGATATCTGAAAAATTATGACAGCGTGATATTTTATTTACCACATACTGAACCAGATATTTTCACTGTTCAGTATGTTCCACGTATACCTTATGATGGAGACAAATAGCAGCGTGTTAAATTTATATACAAAGAGACATCAAGGGTTCTAAATTAGATCCTACAATTGTTCATGAATTTAAAAACATTTCTGTATTTAGAGCATTTGTGTAATATGTTAGGATGCGTGACTCACCATTCCGGTTATACGGAGTTCACCACAACTGTCCCAGGCTTCTTAGCCAAATGGTACGATGCACCACAACCTGTAGATGCGATGTTGAGCATGATAGTAGTGTTACTTATGTCAGGTTACTGGGTATTTGTATATTTCAACATTTATCAATTATTTGTCCTCTTGGCTCTTGAGGCAGACATCAGCCTGAATCTCTGAATCATCAGCCTGAGGTTCTCCATTGGTGGTTTTCCTTCCTGATTCACATTGGTTTAGAAGGACGGTTTACAGGTGGTTGACCTTGAAGCTGGGGAACTGGGTTCGAGTCTCAGCAATGACGCTCAA
Source organism: Triturus cristatus (assembly GCF_964204655.1). Classification (NCBI taxonomy): domain Eukaryota; kingdom Metazoa; phylum Chordata; class Amphibia; order Caudata; family Salamandridae; genus Triturus; species Triturus cristatus. The sequence goes on from NC_140583.1 coordinate 92,446,771, forward strand.
CATCCTGTGATTCTGGGCAAATCACTTAATCTTCCCGTGCCTAACAAAAATGAGTGTGTCCATCTGTAACGATACTGGTACTCATGTACAGCGCTCTGATACCTGAAATCCCCTGGTCTAGTTTGCGCTATATAAAACTCTAAAAAAATATATATAAGATGTTCCGTTAGGTGAGGTGACTCTTATGGCTTTCCAATATAAGCTAGTGTAACTTAGACTGTTGAATGCATACTGGTTAATTTCTGAGTGATGATTCACAATGGGGTTCTGGAATTGAATGCATCTGCTTAACCTGTATCCTGGGAAGTGTTATTTTTGTAGTGTACTAGACCCTATGTCCTTCTGGTGGTTTTCAGTTTTCATACTCTACTCTTTGTGGACCTTCTATTTTCTATTGGAGTGTATTGCTCCTGATCTAGCATCAAACTAGGTTCATATTATCTGCTCTCCTTATATTTCTAGCTGGCCTGCTTCTCTTGTTGTTGGGTGCAATGTTATTGTGTTGGAATATTTGATGTTTTCCAGCCCAGTGTTGCTCAGTCACTATCTATGTGTCCTCTGTACCTGCACTACGTTGTACTTTCTATGGTGGAGCCCTGATCATCCCTATATGTGGAAATCCTGCATCAAGCTAACCACTGAAATGTCTGGGAGGTCATGGTGTCACACGGTTTCCAAATTTCAGTAAACGCTGCGGTGGTGCTAGACTGATTCCATGCACCCTCTAGGATATGTTGGCTTTTAGTCCTTCTATGTCGCAGTTCCAACATAAGTACCCCTAAACCTTTTAAGGTAATATAATGGTAAAGTAATAAAGTAATGGTTTGGGCAACCTATGAACATGACAACTTTGACCCCCAAGGAATCACGGCAACAGATCTAGAACCCTTTTGCTCAGTCACCTGCGCTACATAAAGGAGCGATCTCAATATTTTTTTAACCATCGCGATTCTTGTATAAAATATATGCGCTGCAATGATCAATAGGCAGAAGCAGATAATAGTGATTAGCTATATGAGGACAGTCAACAGAATGAATTATTTTACCATCATGCACAAACAGTGCATATAGGCTGGCATATAAATACTGTTTATAGTGTACTCCTACTTATGCATGCTCTAACTTAGGTGCAGAGGGTGGATGCTCTGCTGAGCATCCCCTACTGGATGATCTAAATCCCCATTACCTGAAGGCAAGGTATGGAGGTTCCCGTCTTGGTCACAGGCTGGACATCCCTCCTCAAGGAGGGTAAATAGAATCAGCTGTGCTGAAACATCGACGATAGCGATGACCTTGCAATGACAGTAGAGTGCTCCTCTAATAAGAGTACGGAAATGTGAGTATAATTATAAACCAACATTCTTGCTTTCATGTCAAGGTTTCAGCTGAGCTGACATTGTTTATTCTCTCTGTGAAAACACCATAGCCATGTGGACGAATAACAAACGACAACATTTGCACAATGTATGCCCAGACCTTGTGCTGAATGTTCAAGGTGTCATGATAGTGTACTTACCAAGTGGAATTGCAAGCAAAGTGGATTCAGAGAAACTAATACTGCACTGTCACATAAGGAAATGTGCATCAAAAGTCAGCATGTGGAAAAAAAGGCAAATTTATAAACTCAATTTTTGTTTCCAGACCTAACCTAGCCATTTGACATCCACCTCTCACCTTAAAATCAATATTGATACTTACAATAAAAGTATTTTTGAAACACGGAACAAACTTACTGAGAGGGTACAGAATGGTATTATTACGTGGGAGGAGTGCTACTTCCTCGAGAGAGACTACCCTAAACTGCCCATTATGTATCTCTTGCCCAAAATCCATAAAGACCCTGTAGTGCCACCCTGCAGACCTATTGTGTCTTCCATTGATAGCGTACTTGAAAATGTCTCCAATTATGTCGATCATTTTCTCCCTGAATGTGTCACTTTTCTCTCTTTACCTGTTAGGGACACCAAAGATTTCCTTTCTAAACTAGAAGGTATATTATGGGAAGACAGTTTCTTGATGGTTACCCTAGATGTCAATTCCTTATATATTATATTCGACCACTCACAAGGTATTGAAGCATGTTTCCATTACCTCAAAAACAGACCTATCAGGTACTTACAGCATACCAACATGTTACTCGACATGATGAGCCAGGGTCTCGAGAATAACATCTTCATGTGTAATGGTATCATATATAAACAGATACTCGGCACTGCCATGGGGACATGCTTCGCACCCAGCTTTGCCAATCTGTTTTTAGGCCTCTGGAAAGAAGAAATCATGGCCGACAACACCCTCAAATCCGATTTTTCTAAGGTGAAACTATGGCTGCGCTAAATTAACAATCTTTTTATAATTTAGGATGGCACTGAAGAAGAAGCCACCAGATTCATAGGTAAACTTGGGGATAACAACCATAACATCAATTTGTCGCTTAACATGAATAGACAGCATATAGAATTTTCTTGATATCATGGTTACTGCGCACCAGGACACCATGAACACCAAATATTTTTGTAAGACAACTGCAGGCAATACCCTCCTTCATGCTCTCAGCAGTCACCCTGACAATCTTGAGTGGAGCATACACTATGGTGAACTGCTGACAGCAAGAAGAAACTGAAGTACAGAAGCAGCCTTCATAGCTGAACAGGATAACATGCTCAAGAGATTCCTGAGTGGAGGATACCCCGTCCGGGTATTAGAACGAGCACTTGAAAAGGTTAGTAAAATTAGCAGATCACAAACCCTTGAGGTACCGAATACTGTGACTGAGGACACCGGCACCCCTGACTCAGAAGCCACCTGAGTAATCATGACATACAATAAGAACTCTTAACAAACACAGAAGATCCTATCACGTAATTGGAATATCCTGACCATTGACCCCATAATTGGTCATACCCTTCAGACAAGACCCAGAATTACTTACAAGAAAGGCCGTAGTTTGTGGGGTAAAGGTTTCTTTCCCTGCGGGCATTGAAGTACTAGGTTTTCAGAACCCAGCGGTGCCAGGGAACACACCCTTAGACTTCGAGTTCTTCCTGTTTCAGACTTCAGAAACACAGAGTCTTCTTGGTGAAGTCAAAGATCGTATTTATTGGCTGCAACCAGTAACAGGTATCCTAGAAATACAACACGGTGTATATTCTCAGGAGACTGCTCAACCTTACAAAGCCAGCCTTCTCCTTTTATACAAAATATTATGCTGTAGGCAAACATTCCTTATTTTACAGTTGACCATTCACCTATTTTCACTACAAAGAAAAAGCAGAGTCATGATGACAAGCCCATATTTCAGTTTGTCCAGTCCTCAATCAATTACCCGGCGAGTCTTAGTACTTTCATCAGATATCGACGGACCCCCAATAAAAACGGGCACCTCTTCCTCGTAAAGCAAGTCATAAAGTAAGAAACAGGGGCAGGTGTGTGTAAGAGTAGGCATGGTTTGTGTGTGATGAAAAGGTTTTATGATATGTTGTGCCTTGATACTAATCTCATTCGGCCACTGGGAAAGGAATTGACCGAACAGGTTTGGCTTCAGGCGGTGGAGTCAGCTTGCCCAGGTCACAGAGGAGTCAGCGAAGGTGCATGTGTCCTTCAGACTCGTTTTTGGCCTAGTCACTGGCCTATGTGAGGGCAATCACAAAATGGCTGCCGTTCAATGGAAACCGAGGGTTCAAGACGGAAATTCTGATTTCAGGTTGATTTCGTCACCCGAATATGACAAAAATACTTGTGTATAGTATTCTAATCATTCTCGGTCTGCTGATACCTAAATCGTCATGATGCGACGATGTTTATAACACAGGTCCAGAATTTTCACTACCACAGACCCTCCTTTTGCCCTTACATAGGCAATAACCTATCCTCACGTTAATCTGTGTCTAGGTCTGAGTCCAGGTCTATATTCATAAAATCGTTGAGATGTTGCTGTAGCATCATCCTATTACTTAGCTCGTCTCTTGATACAGGTTTCCTTACACACGATGTAGCACAGAGGCCACATATTGCAGGAGCACACTGTACACACAGACAGAACAGGAAAAGAATGGCTAAGATCATCCCAATGACTATCAGAATCTTCCATCCCCACGCGGATATCAGTTCCCAGAACCACCCCATCAATGACCAATCTCCTTTATCCACGTGAATAGATTCGGAGATCTTATGCAGTTTGGAAATGGCCTGGTAAACTGTCGGAGCGTTATCTGGAATGAAAACACAGCAACTTGATTGGATCACTTTACATACCCCACCTCGGTCTGCAAGTATTACGTCTAATGCGACCCTGTTCTGAAGAATCATAAGGCGATCCGACTGGAGCTCAGCAGTCAAATTACTAAGGGCACCGGCGGTTTCATCTACCGTGGATTCAACCACCCTTGTCAATTGCCTTATGTTCCTGCTGTTAACCATAGGCCCCCAAAACGGCAGAAAACCCTTTACGAAATCTCCAAGTTCTTGTCCTGTAGTGTCTTCTTTACTGATGACACCTCTAACTATCCTTGTCTTATGGTAATCTGCCGCGGCTGTGTAGGTGGGTGGCAACAGGAATGAAACAAAACATGTGCCTGAGAAGTCAGGGGGCAACCATGTATAGGCTCTATTATGGCAGATGAAATAGGTACCCTTAGCTGCTAAGAACGAAGGGGAAGTCTGAGACGCAAAAACATATGTTTCAGTGCAGATACTTCTCTCTAACTGAGCTCTGGGATTCTTGCCATTACCCTGCAAGAATTACGGGTACAATCCAAATCGGGGAGGATCTCTTTGCTAGCTGGTTCTCACTCAGAGTAACTCCATATCCTGTTATGTTCCATCCAATATATGCTAGTGTCTCATCTCTCGGGATAGTCTCATAGGAAATATCTTCCCTAATCATATCTACTATACCCTTAACTAGAGCACTATTCTTAGGATTATCTTTCACCGAACGTAGGGGGTTGGCTTCATGAGCGTATATGAATATCGTTCTATATGCCCACACAGAACCATTATGGCTGAAAGGCAGGATCAGATAAGGGATACCTTTATCAGTAGTATGAGGCATAAGATCACACACCCAACAGTTAGTTGTGTTAACTACTAATTGGTGTTGGTGTAGAAGCTGAATGAATGAATTATTGACAAATTCTAATCTTCTAGCAGACTCGTGTTCAGGCAGGGGGTGAAAAGAATGCGAGGAAACAGTAGAAAGAGGTATAGGCTGTGTAGTGGGTGCAAATGTCACTTGAAAAGAGAATAATACATATCCTATTAAAAACGTCATTACACTAAGCAACATGAAAATACATAATATCAAAAATCGTTTCTTTGTCATCATTATACACATTCTGGCTTTAAAGTCCATCTGTTTGGCAGGTCTCTCATTCTCGAAAAACTCCATCCTCTCTAATCGCTGCTCGTGGTGGTAGGGTGTTCTATGCTAAGGAATGCTTCTGTCAGTCCAGGGCCCTTAGACTGACCAGAACTGTCGACCTAACGTCTTCAGCTGCACTCCAAAGACTTGGGCAACCACGACCCTACAGCTGAACCCGGATGGTGGTTCGAAAAAACAAAAATAAGAAAGTTTCTCAGATGAGAGAGCTGCACTTTCAAAAATAGCAAAGAAAAGGAATTTTTTATTTGTCCATAGTTCTCGGCCTCAGATTGTAACGGGTTTTTCCAGGTACTGTCTGGTTCTGGAACAAGAGTTCAGGCTCTGTAGTGTTCAATCGAATTGACGGTGGCACAGCTTCTTGCAAAATACTGTCACTTTCTTGTTCAGAAAGTGTTCCTTTTACACGTGCGTCACTAAAAGGCAGAAAACGAGGCACGGTCTCAGTCTCAGAGTCAGCGATCCCCTCCTAGACCCACCGGTCATACGGTAGAGGCAAAGGGACCCTCTTGCAGTGTACGCCGTGGATCCAGTTCTTTTTCCCTTCCACTCGAACAGCTGATCTTGTTGAGAGAAGGACGAGATGGGGGCCGGTCCAGCGGGGCTGGTCATTGCTTGTCCGCTGGAAGTTTTTGACCAGCACCCATGATCCAGGATGGATAAGATGTCCTGGAGCTTCAGAGATCTGAGGCAGAGTATCGTGAACCGGTTGGTGTAAAACACACAATTTAGCCGTCAATTCATACAAATAATCAAGCAGTACAGGGCGTTCGATCTCACAGAATTTTGTCGGCCTTGGCACTCCCCATATGTTGGCCGGGTGGCCGAACACATTTCATAGGGACTAAGTCCCACTCGCGAATGCACAGTCATTCTTGTTGATAGGAGTGCTAAGGGCAGAGCGTCAGGCCATTTAAGACCAGAGCTCGCTTGTATCTTTGCTAACTTCAATTTTATCGTGCCATTATAGCACTCTACTAGTCCAGCTGATTGGGGGTGATTTGCAGCGTGAAATTTTTCCTGGATACCTAGCCCTTCACATACTTTCTTCATCACTCGACAAATTCACTCCCATTGTCACTCCAGACCATTCTCGGCATTCCAAACCTAGGGAAGAATTCTTTGGCAAGGGCTTTAGCTGTGGATAAGGCAGTGTTGTCTTTTAAGGGATATGCTTCTACCCATCTTGAAAAGGCACAAACAACAACGAGTACGTATTTCAAATTGTTGCACCTTTCCATGTGGATGAAATCTAGCTGCAAAACCTCAAACGGATACGTTGGAGGCGCAAAATGACCAGCTGGAGTTGGGGTTCCCCTACCAGGATTGTATTTCAGACACACCATGCAATTCTTGACCACATTCTCTGCACATTTAGGAATTCCAGCATTTTGCCATACTGGAGCCAACAATTTACAAATCCCTTTCACACTGATATGGGCCATCCCATGAGCCATTGTCACCACTGCAAGCACATACGCATCGGGTAACAACCATCGCTGATGTTCTGACAAGTCAACCCAACAACCATTTTCATCCAATTTACCCGTACTTTCTCTCCACACACTCAACTCTTTCTCTGAAGCTTCAGCTTGAAGGGACTTCACACTCTCTATCGTATCTTCACACATTCCAACGTCACCAACCCATCTTGCAGGGCCTGCAACATACATTCGATTCATCACATCTTTTGCTGTTTCTTTTGCGATTTCATCAGCAAATGCATTGCCACGACCAACATCATCAGTAACCCTCTTGTGTGCACTGCATTTCACAATCACAACTTGTAACGGCAAGGTCAGTGACTCAAGAAGCTCATTCACCAACTGACCATGCTGAATCTTAGCTCCATGCGAAGTCAGGAACCCACGTTCTTTCCACAATCGTCCAAAACTATGAGCTACACCAAACGCATACTGGCTGTCAGTATATATGGTCACTTTCATTCCTTTCGATAACACACACGCTCTCGTAAGTGCAATCAACTCTGCTGCTTGAGCTGAATTATGTGGTATACGTGCAGCTTCAACAATCGTATGCAAAGTCGTGATAGCATATGCTGCAGTCGTATCACCATTTGGAAGCTTGAAGCATGAACCATCCACCCATAAGGTACCATCACACTTTACAAGAGGAGTATCTTTAAGATCTACTCTCCCTTTCGTTTCTTCTTCTGTCCTGAGAAAACAATCATGCTGTTCAACATCATCTGTCTCTACTGAAATTGTCAATAACGTGGCTGGATTCAACGTATTGCACCTCTTTATGTGCACATGACTCGCTAACAGTGTCAACTCGTAACCTGTCAATCGAGCACTAGTTAAGTGCTGTGTCTTGGTCCTGTTTAACAACGTGTCCACTGCATGTGGAACCATCACAATCAACATATTATTCATCACTAACCCAGCAGACTGTCGAATAGAAACAGCTGCTGCCGCTGTGGCTCTCAAGCAACTCGGCAATACTTTAGCTACCGGATCCAAAGTCGACGAAAAATAAAGCATGGACGCTGCTTGTCTCCAAAAGACTGTGTCAGCACTGACAATGCACAACCCTCTTTCTCATGGACATACAGTGTAAAGGGCTTACTGTAGTCGGGGGTACCCAACACAGGAGCCGAACACAGTGCATTACGCAATTCGGAAAAACTTTTCTGACAATCTTCAGACCATGGAACGGGATTCGGTGTATCTTTACAGGTCAAAGCTACCAAAGGTTTGGCCAGCAAAGAAAAATTCGGTATCCACTGTCTGCAGTATGATGTAATGCCCAAGAAAGCACGTACTTCTCTCTGTGTCCTTGGCACACTCAATTTTGCAATTGCCTGAATTCTTTCTGGGGTCAGTTTCCTTCCCTCCTTCGATAAGAGATGACCTAAGTAGGTCACTTCTTGTCGACAATATTGCAGTTTTGAAAGAGACACTTTGTGATGTAAATCAGACAAATGACGCAACAACGACAAGGTGGCTTCTTTACAAATCTCCTCAGTATCTGCAGCGATTAGCAAATCATCGACGTACTGAATAAGGGTAGCGCCATCAGGTAAAACAATTGCATCAAGCTGTGTTTTTAAAGCCTGACTATATATTGATGGACTTTCACAGTAGCCTTGAGGAGCGCGTTTGAAGCGGAAGCTTCGGCCTCCTAAACTGAAGCCAAAAATATCCCTGCTCTCCTCGGCAATCGGGATGCTGAAGAAAGCATTCTTCAAGTCAATCACCGAAAACCAGGTGGCGGAAGCTGGAATCATAGTCAATAGGGCAGTGATATCAGGAACAACTGGAAACTGTGGCACAACTATTTTATTGACCTCTCTAAGATCAATCACGAACCTGTAAACAGGTGGCTGAGAAGGGTCAGTACATTTCAAAACAGGCAGAACAGGGCTATTACAAACGTTGCCTCTTGTCTCTTCAATTACATCTTTTTCAATTAAATCATAAATGATCGCTAGCAACGCCTTTTCACCTTCACTAGAGATCTTGTATTGGGGAATGCGTGGCAATTTAACATTGGCTTTCAATGTCACAACATATGGCGGTATTTCCAAAAGACCCACATCATTAGGACCAGTAGCCCAAAGAATATCAGGAAGTAACGACAATTCTGTCGGAAGTTTATCCTTCGACAAATACATTGGAGAGATCACTTTCTTACCCAGTGTAAGTTGTACTCCCGAAGGAGAACAATATAATGTCGCATACAATCTTTTCAACAAATCCAATCCTAAAAAGTTTTCACCACAACCTGTCGTTAGAATAAGGGGTGCTTCCAATTCACAAGGTCCAACAGAAAGGGACATAGGACTAGAAATCGGGTTCCTAACCGGGGCGCCAGAAAAACCTACTGAAACATTCATCTCGCCAGACAAAGGAGCGCCAGGGAGTTTTGAGTGCATAATAGAACTCTTTGTAGCACCAGTATCCAACAGAAAAGGCTCTGACACACCTGATGTAATCACCTTAACATATGGTCCACTCTGATCTACTGGAACTGAAACAACTCCCTCTCTTTGTCTATGGCTGTCCTAGCAATCATTACCTTCCATATTCTCATCTTCTGCATAGTAGTCATCAGCATAGTACTGAGCCGTCCTACCAGACGCGTGATTTTGCTGGTCAAAACTATTCATTGAATTCTGAGACGGAAGGGGACGCGCGTTCTGGGGGACACTTCCACGTTCTCTACCTCTAGGAGCTTGTTGAACACCTCGACCTCTTGCGCCAGAAGCACCATTCGCACGCTGTAACAAAATAGGACAACTATACTTAATGTGACCCTCTTCTTTACAATATGAACACTGATTGGGACCTACAGGAGCACGTGGTTGAGAATACTCGAACCTTTGCGAGTTTCTCTGAAACTGTTGAGGCTGCTGATAGTTACTCTGACCACCACATGGCGGATACGCCTGTTGTAAAAGAACCTTCGTATTCAATTCTTTAGTTTTCTTTTCTGCTCTATCCTTCTCATCTTTATCCCTATTTTCGTAGTACTGTGCAGTAGCCAATATTTGTGCTGAAGAGGAAACGGCCCAAGAACTCTCTGAATCTTTCAATTTCGTACACAGCTCGGGAAGCAAATTGTGCACAAATTTGTCAACGAACAATCGTTGACCACATTCTGGACTCATATCTTGACCACTGTGGTCGATAAACGTTTCTTCAAACCTAGTGAAGAAATCAGACACTGTTTCAGCTTTCTTCTGCTTACACGCAGACAATTTATCCCAATTCACACGCATCGCAGGCATTAAAGTCTTCATGTAAGTAATGATCCTAGCAGGAAGTTCTGCTACCAAAGGCTCAGGCTTGACACCACCAACTTGTCTATCATTTGCAGTACTAATATTAGCCCATGAGTCACCTAACTCTTGCGCATGATCTGTATGGCGAATCAAGCCCCACAAAGGTTGTGGAACAACATTCCCAAATAACATGTCTATGTCAGCTAAATTCATAACGCATGAGTCTGCAGTCTGTGATAATTCCTTATAATACCCTGCAGGGTTTTTACGGGGGTCAGGCAAAGTCTGCTTAAGTGCTAAAACTGCAGCTCGCTTCCAAGGAACATGTACCCAAACACGCTGAAAATGAGCTGGAGCAGCAACAATGTTATTAACGGCATCAGCCGCAACGGCGTCCTTCCATACCGGAGGGACTTCTCTCATTGGGTACTGTCGCACCTTTTTCCTAACAGAGGAGTCATGTTCAAACAGTGACTGGGAAAGATCCTTATTCCTAAAGGACAACAGCGTCGCAACTGCTTTCTCAACATCGGAACCCACAATCGTGCCCTTTGAAAACTCAAACCGTACACGGCACAACTCAGGCGGATTTGTTTCTAACTCATTATCTTCCAATTCCTCACAAAGGAAAGCACACATTTTCTCCAAAACGTATCTTTGTTTTGGTGCTTCCCATTGACGGAAGACATCCATAACAGACTCTACATCATATTTAAAAGGGAAAGTAACCCATTTACGCGCCATATGGTCAAACGCTTCTCTCTCTTGAGAATCAGGCAGTTGACTACGCGACTGCTTACGTTCCGAATTAGGGGTCACACCAGCTGACCCGAAGACAGGAAATATAATGCTAGCAACAGTATCAGTCATTCTCTGTCGGATAGAAGGAGAAGTTGACAAGAGAACTGGAGAAAAAACAGAGGGAGGCAAGGCAGACGCAGATGCAGACTCAGCGGCAGTATCAGGAAGAACACCAGAAGAGGCAGTCGATGTAGTAGACAAAGTCGAAGGGAGTACAGATGAAGCAGGTAGCAAAGTCAGCGGCCCTTGAGGGGGCTGCGCCATAGGAGTAGGAGCCAACTGAAGAGGAGCTGGCGGCTGTGGAAGAACCTGAGGCACAATATTTGGGGGTTGCACAACTAAAGGTTGCGGTGGTGCTGTAGCACTCTGCGCATAAGGGGGTGGCGAACTCAACAAGTGTGACATTAAAGGATCTTTCTCAAATTCTTTTGCTGCATCTTGCTCAAGAAGCGGCAAAACTGGATAACATTTATCGATCCCCATTTTACGTTGCCTGTGCAACTGCTCACTTATCTGTTCTTCTTCATTATCTTTAAACTGCATAGCAGCTTGCATTATCGAGATACCCTTTTCTCTCTTATTTCTCTTTGCTAATTTAATTTCCTTCTGTTTGGCTTCCTTACGCCATAGGTGGAAAGAGTCAAACATCGCCGGCCGGGCTTTCTTCTTTTAACCTCCAGATTATCCAGAATCTCTGTGTCAAAACTACCATATTGGGGCCATTTTAAAGCACCATCTTTCCTGGTGTATCGGATCCATACTTCATTATATGTGATGGGGCCTACGCCATGTTTCACATATAGTTCATAGGTTGGAGTTCCAATCGGAGGAACCGGACACGAGTCCTCCAATCGGGAATCCCTATTACAACCAAGACAAAACAAATTTCCAAGTCTGCTAAGACCAGGCATCTTCGCTCTCTAGTCTAGCTTCAAACTTCAAAGGATTATCGAATACGATAGTCTCGTGAATACACGAGTCCCTCTGCTTTGGTACTTGCAAGTTCCAAATCAAAGATCCCAAGGGGATACCAAACTAAGAACCAAACTAAGGACTGGGAGACGCTCCACTTATACTTAACTGAGGTATCGATGACGTCACCAGAAGACTCGTCTATCGTTTCGCTCTACCAATCATCAAGGGTCCAAAACAGGCCGATAGTTAGGGCAGCAGTCCTTCGTAGCCGTCAGGAAGCGGGGAACCTCGCAGCAAAGACTTTCGGACCACGTCGACATGCAGGGGTTGATGAAGTGGCGGCCTTCCTCCAGAATTTTCACACGAAGCTCCTCACGAACCTCTGGCTTGGACCGGTACCACTGAAATCTCCCCACGTTGGGCGCCAACTGAAGTACTGGGTTTTTCAGAACCCAGCGGTGCCAGGGAACACACCCTAAGACTTCGAGTTCTTCCTTTTTCAGACTACAGAAACACAGAGTCTTCTTGGTGAAGTCAAAGATCGTATTTATTGGCTGCAACCAGTAACAGGTATCCTAGAAGTACAACACGGTGTATATTCTCATGAGACTACTCAACCTTACAAAGCCATCCTTCTCCTTTTATACAAAATATTATGCTTTAGGCAAACATTCCTTATTTTACAGTTGACCATTCACATATTTTCACTACAAAGAAAAAGCAGAGTCATGATGACAAGCCCATATTTCAGTTTGTCCAGCCCTCAATCAATTACCCGGCGAGTCTTAGTACTTTCATCAGATATCGACGGACCCCCAATAAAAACGGGCACCTCCTCCTCGTAAAGCAAGTCATAAAGTAAGAAACAGGGGCAGGTGTGTGTAAGATTAGGCATGGTTTGTGTGTGATGAAAAGGTTTTATGATATGTTGTGCCTTGATACTAATCTCATTCGGCCACTGGGAAAGGAACTGACCGAACAGGTTTGGCTTCAGGCGGTGGAGTCAGCTTGCCCAGGTCACAGAGGAGTCAGCGAAGGTGAATGTGTCCTTCAGACTCGTTTTTGGCCTAGTCACTGGCCTATGTGAGGGCAATCACAAAATGGCTGCCGTTCAATGGAAACCGAGGGTTCAGGACGGAAATTCTGATTTCAGGTTGATTTCGTCACCCGAATATGACGAAAATACTTGTGTATAGTATTCTAATCATTCTCGGTCTGCTGATACCTAAATTGTCATGATGCGACGATGTTTATAACACGGGTCCAGAATTTTCAGTACCACAGCATTGCAAGACATGCCACAGTAGTCACATGACAAAGGAGTTCTCGATACCTGGGCGGATCAGTTGGAATCCTATAACCCAGTTTCTCACTTGTAGCACTCTGTTTGCCATATATGTATTGGAATGTCCCTGCAGACTCAGATATCTAGGTAGCACCACACTTATGGCAAAAAAGAAGGTGTTGGAACACATGCGTGCCATCAACAACAGGGACATCCATTACCCTATAGCTAGACATTTACTGGAATTCCATCTCTCCAACAGCTCCCTCTTGAGTTTATTTATTGTGGAACAAGTATACTCTGGCCAGAGAGGTGGCAATAGTGCTCTCAAGCTTCGCAAACATGAATCAAATTGGATGCTGGAACTTGAGACCATGTACCCCGGGGGCATAACTTGGATGAGAAGTTGAGTACACACTTACATGAAGGCTGAACTATCATGCAATGTCATTTATCTAGCCTGTGATCTGTTTTCGTTTCCATGCTGTGTTCTCAGTATTTTAAATGTACATGATACTATGTGTGCTTTTATTACGATAGTATTATGGGTTCATTTTAAACCTCACACGCCTTTTTCTTCTTTGTTTTTCACAGGAGGAAAGGAAGGGACCCACCTCCTTCGGACGGACACTCTTTGCACGGGTTCCTTACCCTTTTCTTTCCTAATACCAGTCACCCATCACTGAGATAAGATTTTCTTTGTTTCGTTAATTTATCATTTGCACTGTGTTCACCAGAATGCTTACATGTCGCATACAAACTATTGGGCTATTCTTATATGTATTTGACATGTTTGTTTACCTACTGCGCTTTCTTGCATTGTAATATGTGACCTTGACTCAGGTTACCTGATCTTATTATCCCTGTATTACCACTAAGGTAACTGCTATTGTCATGTATTATATTATATATACAACTGCTATTGTCGTATGTGCAATGCATGTATGAGCTCTGCCACCCCACCTATGCTGGGTGGTAATACTTGCTACAACCGTGCACCATCATACGCATTACCACTTGAGTGATTGCAATTTTTCGTTTCTTCATATGACTACTTTGGTGAAAACACTGTTTAGACTTGACCAGGCAACAACCGTTACCAAAAATGCAGCAACAAGTGTTACAGCATGGTGGAAGGCCCATTGTACACCTAGAATGGTCACCTGTTACTTATTGATAAATCTGGGTATTAAATCGGTACTAATGGTGTGTAACCCACTCTTGCTTCTTTCTGCGCCTCTCTTGCCTCTTTCTGCATTTCCGTTACTTCTTTCTGCACCTTTCTTTCTTTTTCTTTACTTCATTTGCCTCATGCTGCTCATCTCTTGCACTTTCTGCACCTCTCTAGCCTCTTTCTGCACCTCTCTTGCCTCTTTCTGCACGTCACTTGCTTCTTTCTACACCCCTCTTGCCTCTTTCTGTACCCTTCTTACCTCTTTCTGCACTTCTTTTGCCTATTTCTATACCCCTGTTCGCTCTTTTGGCACCTCACTTGCATCTTTCTGCACGTCTCTTGCCTATTTCTGCACCTCCGTTGCTTCTTCCTGCACTTCTGTTGCCTCTTCCTGCACCCCTCTGGCCTCTTTCTGCACCTCTGTTGCTTCTTTCTGCACTTCTCTTTCTTCTTTCTGCACTTCCGTTGCTGCTTTCTGTACCCCTCTTGCCTCTTTCTGCACCCTTCTTCTCTCTTTGTGCAACTCTCTTGCTACTTTCTATACCTCTCTTCCCTCTTTCTGAACCCCTCTTGCCTCTTTGCACACCACTGTTCCTTCTTTCAGTACTTCTATTGCCTCTTTCTGCACTCCTCTTTCCTCTTTCTGCACTTCTGTTGGTTCTTTTGCAGTGCTCTTGCTTCTTTCTGCAGCTCTCTTGCAAGTTTCTGCACCCCTCTTCCTTTTTCTGCACCCCTCTTTCTGCACCTCTTTTGCCTCTGACCGCACCCCTGTTCCCTCTTCCTGCACCTCTTTTGCCTGTTTCTGCAACATTATTGCTTCTTGATGCAGTTCTCTTGCCTCCTTCTGCACCTCTGTTGCTTCTTTCTGCATTTATTTTGCCTCTTTCTGCTCCGTTCTTGCTTCTTTCTGAACCCCTTTTGTCTCTTTCTGCACTCGCCTTCCCTCTTTCTGCACCTCTGTTGCTTCTTTCTGCACCCCTGTTGTCTCTTTCTGCACTTTTCTTTCCTCTTTCTGCACCTCTCTTGCTGCTTTCTGCACCCTTCTTCCCTCTTTTGCATCCCTCTTGCGTTCTATGTCCATTGGTTCAGAAAAGGCAAGGAAGGACAAATTCTATTGCAAGGACATGGAATTAATAAAAGTCCCTGCTTTCCTGTATTTGGGGGTTCTTTTTGATGATGGGCGTACATGGATCACGCAGCGCTTGCACAAAAAGAACACATTAGCTAGAGCATCGGGGGATATTTTAAGCTTTGCAAAAAGAATTGGCTCTAAGCCACTCCCAGCCCTCTTGAAGATTTACAATGCTAAGTGGCTCCCAATGGTGACCTATGGGAGCGAAATTTGGGGGTACACAGACACTAGAGAAATACAAGTGGTCGAAAATACTTTCTTCTGTCGGTTTCGAATTCTACCCCAGTTTTTAATATACATGAGGACCTAGGAGTTGGTTTTATTTCTGATCAGATCGCGGTCGCACCCCTATTGTGTTGGTTAAGAATCTAGGCTCAACCTGCGCCTAATCTTAATCAACTGATCATCCAAGACTGTATTTCCTTAGATAAGGGGTTAGACATACCATGGGTCCGTTATATTAATACCCAGATGGAAATTTACGTATGTCCTGACTTATTCTTGAGACCTAGAGCTCTGTGCAAGTCAGCCATTAGAGGTTTTAAGCGGCAGTTCCTGGACAGATCCAGTCTGTAAGGGAGGAAAGGGAATTGGTAAAACCGACCGTGAGAAGTTTTGTCACACTGACTCTGGGTAGACAGTTGCATCCATACTTATCTTACATAAACAAACCTTAACATCTATTTGTATTAATAAGATTTAAGCATAACATGGTTCCCTGGCTCCTAGCATTTCCGAAAGGGTTTTATAAAGAAGGGTCATTAAGTCCCTGCCCATGTGACAACTTCTCTGAACAGAATACTCTTCATCTGATATTTTTCTGTGCCTATTACGACTCACTACGTAAGACATATATTATCCCGCTCCTAAAAGGTCACAACTTTTAACAAGTTAGGCCAGCATTGGCATACCTGCAAATGCTGGCGACACCAGTGGTCTGTTTTGGGGTTGCAAGCTATATAGTAGTTGCAATTAGGCGCAGTAACAAGCTACCACCGAACCATAGTGGGGACTCTGTTTCCTAATTATGTCACTCATTTACTATTTTATTTTAACCTTGTTTGATAATAGTTACGTTTTGATCTGGTCA
This sequence comes from Triturus cristatus, assembly GCF_964204655.1. Classification (NCBI taxonomy): domain Eukaryota; kingdom Metazoa; phylum Chordata; class Amphibia; order Caudata; family Salamandridae; genus Triturus; species Triturus cristatus. The sequence goes on from NC_140583.1 coordinate 92,463,295, forward strand.
ATTTTTATCTTAGATATTTATTTAATTCCCAGGACTGATTAAAATGGGTTGGAGCACTTAACTCTGGTCTCTTCTATTAGGGACTATCTGGGGCTCGACTCTTTTATATGATGTTTTACTGCAATTTCAAGGAAGGCACCATAACCTGATTGAGTCATTTTAATGAATGTATGTGCTGTGCCTGAATTGTTTTGTTTTATGATATGTACTTTGATGGTTTTAAGTAATCGAATAAAGTTTGACTTGACTTGGCAGCCCTCTTGCCACTTTCTGCAGTTCTCTTGTAATTTTCTGCACCTCGCTTGCCTCTTTCTGCACCTCACTTGCCTCTTTCTGCACTTCTGTTGCTTCTTTCTATACGACTGTTGCTTCTTTCTGCACTTCCTTTGCCTCTTTCTGCACCTCTCTTGCCTGTCTCTTCAGATCTCTTGCCTCTTTCTGTACCTCTTTTGCTTCTGTCTGTACTTTTCTTGCCTCTTTCTATACCCTTCTTGTCTCTTTCTGCATCCCTGTTGGTTCTTTCAGGACTGCTCTTGCTTCATTCTGTACCGCTGTTGCAAATTTCTGCATCTCTCATGCCTCGTTCTGTACCCCTCTTCATTCTTTCTGCACCTCTCTTGCCTCTGTCTGCACACCTGTTCCCTCTTTCTGCACCCCTTTTGCCTGTTTCTGCAACTCTCTTGCCTCTTTCTGCAGTTCCCTTGCCTCCTTCTGCACTACCTCACTTGCCTCTTTCTACACTTCTCTTGCCTCTTTCTGCACATCTCTTGGTTCTTTCTACACTCCTCTTGCCTCTTTCTGCACCTCTCTTGACTCTTTCTGCACCTCTTTTGCTTCTTTCTACACTTCTGTTTTCTCTTTGGGCACCCCGCTTGCCTCTTTCTGCACCTCTGTTGCTTCTTTCTGTGCTGTTCTTGCTTCTTTCTGTACCTCTCTTGCCTCTTTCTGTACCCCTCTTCCCTCTTTCTGCAATTCTCTTATCTTTGTCTGCACCCTTGTTCCCTTTTTCTGCACCTATCTTGCCTGTTTCTGCAACTCTCTTGCCTCTTTCTTCACCTCTGTTCCTTCTATCTGCACTTCTTTTGGTACTTTCTGCACTTCTGTTGCATCTTTCTGCACTTCTCTTGCCTCTTTCTGTGCCCCTCTTGCCTCTTTCTGTACCCCTCTTGCCTCTTTCTGCTCCTCTTGTGCTTCTTTCTGCACCCCTGTCCCTTCTTTCTGCACCCTTCTTCCATCTTTCTGAACCTCTCTTGCTGGTTCCTGCACCCCTGTTCCCTCTTTCTGCACCCCTCTTGTTTTTTCTGCAATTCTCTTGCTTCTTTCTGTACTTCTCTCGCCTGTTTCTATATTCAAATGGGAAGTGCAAGCTGTCATGACTGAGGTATATGTCTACTTGCACATGCATTCTCACATGTGTTATGCATCTGAAGATGGTAGCTTAAAAAGCGGCTAGCTTCTCTTATAGGTGGTCAAATCTTGTTTGTTCTGCTCTGTCATTTGGTTGCACAGGCAGACGTGTCTTATGTATATATATGTTATAGATTCCTTCAAATATACTATTGAATGCTCATGTGTCCTGTATTGTTAGCAAAAAGAAATGTAAGCACCTTTTTTCCACAAATTTACAGAGTATGCTGTTTGAAACACAGGTATTCAAGTGCTTGTATGTTTATTTTCATTAAACATGTCACTAGGTAAAATCATTGACCTGCATGCATCCCTTCACAAACTTGGTCAGACTTACAACAGTGATATGCTTTGGATTGCTGTTTTATATTTGGTAAGCCTAACATTCTGAGCAGTCGATTAATAGTGAACCTTCAACAAAAAAGTGAGGTTTAAGATATCTTTGGAGAAGGATTAGTGAATAGGGTACTTTGTATGAGTCTGTTGTAAGGTACAGTCAAAGTAGGCCTCTTTCTGTGCCTCTGTTGATTCTTGCTGCACATCTCTTGCTTCTTTTTACACCTTTCTTCCTCTTTCTGGACTTCTGTTTCCTCTTTCTGCATTTCTTCTGCTTCATTCTGCACCTTTCCTACTCTTTCTGCACCTCTCTTGCCTATTTCTGCACTTCTCTTGCCTCTTTCTGTGCCTTTCTTCCTCTTTCTGCACATGTCCTACCTATGTAGGCATAGTAAGAAATTAGCATTTAAAAAACCTTAGCAATTCACTGAAAAAACCATAGGTTTCAGGGACGTTATAGTTAGACATTATCATTTAAAAAAAAAGAAATTAACAGAAAAAACCATAGGTTTCAGGTACGTTATAGTTAGAAATTAGCATTTAAAAAACAATGGAAATTTACTGAAAAAAACACAGATTTCAGGGATGTTATAGTTAGTTGGAAATTTCACTCGTACAAAACCAGAGAAATTCGGCTGCTATAGTTAGTTGAGCTAAGTATAACTCGTGCCCCCGCAATGCACTGCTGATGACATCACATATTACATCACTCATACCATGGTCAGTGACATCACTGATTACATCACTGATGACATCTCAAATTACGTTACTGATGACATCATCCACGTGATAATCAGATGCACCTCCTCATACCCTAATATACCTTTGATGCACCCACTCTAAAATTCAGACTACCATTCTCGAAACCATAGACACACCAATACCAATTACTACATACCCACTCACTGATTCCTGTTTCTACACACACATCCACTCACTCACCCGCACAGTCACTCATACATGCAATCACTCATCAATACAGTCACTATCATATGCACTCATATACCTACACAGACACTCACATACCATCACTCACCCAAAGAGTTACTTACACAGCTAGTCAGTCATGCAAAGAATCAATCCCACTCCCATTTACTCACCTATACAGTTATACACACACCGCTTAACTTATTCATACAGATACTAACACATACTTACTCTCTTATACAATCACAGACACAAGCACACGCTCAAACACACAGCCACTCTCACAATCACTCACTCTTACATATAGTCATTTATATGCTCCAACACTCACATATACTGCCTTTCACAATATGTAGTTACTTACACATGTACCACTGAGACATCCATTCACTCACCAACACAGCCATACACACACTCACCCACCCATACAGCCCCTCACAGATGCACTCTTGAACCCATACACCCAGTGAATCACCCACTCACACATCAATGCAGGGAGTCACACACACCCTACCATCCCACACAGACCCTCAGGCACCCATACAGATACACAGACAACCAATCAATAAGCCATATAGACACTCATGTAGCTACTCACCAACCCATGCAGCCGCTTACACACCAACAAGCAGACTGATACAGGCATCCAAACAGTTTAGTCACTAGCCCATGCATTCAGTAAGACATGTTTTTTTAAAAATTTCTTTTTATTTTAAACAAAACAATTGTCACAGACTTGGAAGAGTGCAAATCAAAAAGCATGAATATCGATAATACTTAGCACACAGTATTATTTTCTCGTTTACAGTTTTACAGCAATCAGTGAAGTATTAGGGTGTTGATTCCGCTAGAGATAGGTGCACTGGCTGAGCTGGCGGTTCACAGATATTCCCTCTGTAGTCGTTCCATTTCCCCCAGATTTGCAGCCACTTTCTAGGGCAGTCTCGCGCCACGTACACCTTTTTTTCATGAAACATGCACCAGTCCATGTTGCCCACCCATTCTCTAAGATTCGGGGTTGCACGCACCCCCCATTTTCTTGCTATATTTCTCTTGGCTATCATCAATCCCAGCGTCACCCAGGTTTGTTCTTTATTACTCAAGTCCATTGGCTCCCATATATTTGGAGGACTGCATTCAGCCTCGATAGTGATTGCCTGACCCATTACTTTCCCATGCATAAGTGGACCTCTCTCCAATATTTAGCTATATGTGAGCATTCCCATAGTATGTGGAAAAATGTGCCGTCTTATCCACAATGCATTCTACAACTAGAGTCAGTGTCCATCTTGACTAGTGTAGGCCCAGTTACTTAGATCCTGTGAAGACCCTCTTCCAGTTTTATATATCCTCTTCCAGTCTGCGAAGCTGGAGATGATTTCAATATATATTTATGGCACTGAGCAACTAATGTCATTAAGAAAGCCTTGACGATGTTTACGACAAAGCATAGATAGGCTAGCTGAAGTTTATTGTATTTATACAATGATTGAATCATGATAATTGATGTATTTATATCATGATTTTAATGCTTTGACAAAAATTATATGGTTTTGAAACTCGGCTCCAGACATGGTACGATACATACAAACATGAAGTATAATGTTTATGTCTATAACCACCAAATAATTGCACTTGTCACTTTAAAAAAATGGTAAAAAAGGCAAAGTGAAGCTGTGGAGTGCGTCATGTGATCAAGGCCCTCCAGGGCTGAAACGTGTAATGGCTGGCAACTGTTAACAGAATTATAAAGACTTTTTCTAGCACTTATCTGATGGTCCATGCTCCAGTCCTTGTGGAGGATCTGTAAGAGGTGGGTGGAGTCCTCTTGATATATTTAGCCAGGATGGTCTCCTCTAGCTATACACAGACCCCCTCTCGCCGTTGGGCAAGGCGTTTTTGAAGGAGCCACAGTCTGGCAACAGACTTGTGAAAATAATCCGGGAGGATTTGCCGCAAGTGAGCCCCCCAACAGCGACAATTTTGACCCACACCTAGGTCGAGGCAGGCGGATCCATGCCGGAGGACGTGAGCGACACCGACAGCGAGTGAAGGTAGGGTGTATTCCTAAAACTGGGTTAGAGAGGTGTCCTTCGATACATAAGGAGTGACTGTATTTGACTAATTCACTTCGGGGAGTATCGACAAAGATTTTCCATACTCCAAGCAGGATTTCAGCTGATGCGCTGAGAGTCCGGGAGGCTGCGGCAACTGAAATGTTGGACAATGCGCGTGCGCTAAACACAACTACACTTATTCACACTGCAACACAAAGCAGCAGCAATACCTGCCTTAAAGACAGAATTAAAAAGTTGGAAACGCTCATGAGACAAGAGAAAAGCAAGTGGTGGGGAGGAAAATCATTGCGACGTGGGTTGGATCTCACGTGGATTGAGAATACTCATAGCTCCCAACTATAAAATGAAGGAGTGGGCTGAAACCAATTTAGATTCATCAAGAAAATTGGTCACCATACTGGACAAATATGCGGAAATTGACAAAATTAAACTGAAAAATCAAATTGAATTAATCAGTGAAGAGCTGAGTCAGATGGGGCAGAATGACGAACTCGGTAAAATGAAAGAGGAAATGACAAAAAGACTGCACAAGGAAGAAGAGAAAATCTGAGAAAGAAAACCTTATAAGTTCCACAGGGAGAAAGTGGACTACGAATATGGTTGGTTATTTACATTCACAAAGAAGTACGTTTCGCTTAAAATTTCGAAATTCGGCGGACCAAATGCTGCAACGTCTAGCGCATTGTACAACAGGGAAAGACTTCCAAAAAATCTAATTCTGACCTGAGCTCAGCAATAGAGAGCAAAACAGAGAAGGACTCACGCAATTCAAAGGTAGCGCAAATACCATCCAAACTCTCACTCGCAGAAGAATTCGATTTTTTATGTCTGGATCGAAGACAGACCCTTCATCCAAGAACACAGGGGAACAAATCAGGAAAAGCAGATCAAGCCGGCGTTGGGAGAGGAGAAAAGCGCAACGAAAATGAATCCAACTCCACCAAAAAACAGTATGCAGGTGGAAACGGAAGTTGTTGAGAGTCCAGCCAACAACCGTACCACTGTTAATCTGGCAAACAAAGACTTAAACAAAGCCGAAGAACAACTATTGTCCCTTGGTTTGTCGTACTGTCCAGAGAGTACCTTCAAGTACGCCACAACTAGAATGGACATATTCAAATGTGTGCGCAAACTAAAATTGAAAAAATATCATCTACTTCAGAATAAAACAATGGACAACCCCCTGCGCAACGAACCATCACAATCGCCCCTTCTTAATTTAACTATGTCTGACCTACCAATACTGAGGGATCTTCAAGAGCTAGCTGAGGAAAATGTCATATCTAACTCACAAAATTTGAATCAAGACAATCAAGAAAGTGAAGCTACCATAAGTACAATTGAGCAGGGCAAAACTATCACGCCCTTCAAATCCAAGTCAACCTTTAATCCCATAACACCCAGGGATGCAATTGACATATTTCACGAACAAATAGTGTCCGGAATCAAACAGCGGAATCACAAAGTACAAGGAACTAAAAAAGAAAAGCACAGCAAACAAGAGCATCAACACCATCAACTCATGACTAAGTTACGCAACAATACCCAAATTATCATACGAAAATCAGACAAGGGAGAAAATTTAGTAATTTGTGGTAAAGAGGAGTACGTGGAGGAAGATATGGGAAAACTTTCCAACAGGAATTGTTATCGGAGAAGTGATACATTATCTCTTAGAGCCATCTATGATGAATATTACACAAAATTATTGGCGCAGTAAAGTTCCGGATTAATAACAATGCAGGAATTCAAATTTCTGAGGAATGATAATCCGACAGTACCCATTATTTGCTTCATTCCCAAAATTCATAAAAACCCATTGAAGCCACCAGGACGGCCTATAATATCAGCACGTAATAGTTTACTACAAAAATCATCTCAATATGTAGACTATTTTCTTCAACAACACGTTCGGCAACTTCCGTCCTACATCAGAGATAGACATGACTTTTTGGCCAAAATTAAGGATTTTGGGTGGCAAGAGGACTTCATGGTAATAACTCTTGACGTAACCGCACTCTACACAAGCATAAACCATCAAGACGGATTAAGGGCTCAGATGGCGCAGCACAACAGAATGCTTGTAAATATGGTTGAGTTCTGTTCATACAATAATATTTTTATGTTCCAAAATGTACTATATCGGCAACTACGAGGTGTGGCAATGGGGGCCAGCTTCTCCCCCAGCTATGGTTGTCTCCACATGGGCTGGTGGGAGGAGCTGGTACTGAAGAAAACTCATGATATGTATTTTAGGAACAATGTTAAACTTTGGTTGGGATTTATAGACAACCTTTTTGTGGAAGGCACAGGAATTTGTTGAGAGGCTCAATAGTAATGATATCAACCTGAATTTTACTGCAACCATCAGTGCAGAATCAGTGAACTTTCTAGGTGTCAAAATATATGTAAGCAGTGGCAAGATAGAAACAATAACATACAGGAAGCAGACTGCAGGCAACTCAGTGTTGCATGCAACCAGCTCCCACCCGCGACATCTAGTACAAAGCATCCCCTATGGGGAGATGCTTAGACTAAGTAGGATCTGCAGTAATAAGGATGACCTTAAATTAGTACAACTGGCAAGCAAAACTAGATTCAAAGCAAGGGGTTATTCGAACAAGAGCATTCATTTGGCAATCACCAAAAGCAATGCACTAGCCAGGTCGGATCTACTCATAAACGTGAAGCCCCAAGAACCCACTCAGCTAGCTGCGAAGGCCAATATGGAAGCAAGTGAAGGGGATGATACCTTTAGAATGATTTTAAATTACAGCAAACAGGAAAATGTGATCAAAAATATAATCAGAAGCAACTAGCCTATAGTTCTTAATGACCCTAATATAGGACATTTGCTGCCAACTAATCCAGGTATCACTTATAGCAGGGTCCCATCAATGAAGGATTGTTTGGTAAGAAACACCCCCGATAGCCAGATAGGGACTACATGGCTAACAAAACGTAAAGGATTTTACAAATGCAAAATGTGTAAAGCCTGCCTATATGGCATTAATAAAACTACGTGCTGGGTGCCTTTTGGCAGCCTGGAACGTGTCATCACTAAGGCATTAACATGCAAGACTGACCATGTCATTTATGTGCTGGAGCGCACATGTGGCCTACGGTATGTGGGAAGTACCAAACTTCAAGGCCACAAAATGGTACTCCAACACATACTTGCCACTAAAAATCAGGATCAGTCCTATCCTGTAGCACGGCATTTTGGAGAAAACCATAACTCTGATCCAAAAGATCTTAAGCACTATTTAATTGATTCTGTACCACCTAACAAAAGAGGAGTGAATTAGTAAAGGATTCTACGTAAATTAGAAACCCGGTATGTCCTAGACCTAGATTCCAAATACTCGGGTGGACTGAACGCCATGGAAGACCTATACACATGTCTATAAGCAAGGTTAGGTTGAGTGAAGTTTACAAATCAACAGTGTTGCTAAGTCAATGAGACAGTGTATTAACACAAGCTATTTATACAATGAACCTAATTGGTAAATTAAGCCAACCTCCCAGTCCAACTATTTTAGTCTTTTCACTTCGGTGTTACACGCACATGCACTTTCATACCTTTTGCACCAGAACTTCAAGTAATCATGATGTTTACAATATGAATGTTTACAGGTTTACATAACCAACATGTTTTATGTACAATATGTTGTTAGAACTGGGGGTCTCTAGTTGGCTGAGGTAGGTACCTTAGGCCAAATAGAGACCCTTGCTTCTAAGTCAGGGAAAGGAAGGTCACCTTCTCAGATAGTTCCTGCTCACTCCCTCGGTAGCTTGGCATGAGCAGCCAGGCTTATCTCCAAGGCAAATGTATAAAGTATTTACAACCACGCTCTCAGTAACCCAATGATGACACCATAAATGGACCCCACACGAGTTTCATAAAACAATTATATGTTTATAAAAAAAGATATACGATGAGACCACATGATAAAAATCCAACATATGCGTATTTGTAATATTTCACCTGGCCAGTTATTAGACCAGCAAGCACTAGTAGATTCTTACAGTATTAATGAGCAATTCTAGATGATCCAATGCAGTCCTAATGCAATGCTATGCAGTTCGTAATGCAAGAATCAGGCACTTTGTAATGTAAAAATAATGCAGTTAGTTATGCAACAATCAGGCAGTTCGTAATGCCAAAATAAGGCAATTCGTAAGGCAACAATCAGGCAGTTCATAATGCAAAAATAATGCAATGCGTAATGCAACAATCCGGCAGTTCGTAATGCAAAAATAATAAAATGCGTCATGCAACAATCAGGCAGTTCGTAATGCAAAAATAATGCAATGCGTAATGCAACAACAAGGCAGTTCGTAATGCGAACAATAATGTACTCCGGCACCAGTCACGGTGCTCTGGACGGTCTCTATGCCACTTTTACTGACCCGCGGTCAGCTACGGCCAAAATATGCCCCCAACGTGGGGATGGTGGAAACCAAAGTGCAGCTCCACACTCCCGCCCCAGTACTGCCACTCCTCGGCAAGTACGGGCCGCAATATACGAGCTTGAACGGAGGCTCGCGCTGCGAGAATGGGAAAGGCCAAGAGCGTTTCTCTTGGAGCCCAATCCCAGACCTAGGCAGCGACACACCCATGCTCGCTGAGCGTTACCTGGGGGTTGCGACCTCACCTCCTCTCCTTGCGACTTGGGCCTCTGATGCGAATTTGTTGATTTTGGGCAGTGGAACTCGGGCCACCCCCTGACGGGGATGGTTGGAGGTCCCTCCTTGACAATGGCAGGCTCGGGCCAGCGGCACAGCTCCTCAGGGGATGCCGGTCCGGGCCAATGGCAATGACAAATGTCTCAGGCTGCAACAGGGCTCACGCACACAGCGTCGCTGAGACTCACTTGAGCTCCGGGGGTGCACGGTCACAGGGCAATCCACACAAAGGTCTCAGGCTGCACGACGCACACGCACCCAGCGTCGCTGAGACTCACTTGAGTTCCTTGTGCCCACGATCACAGGGCAATTCTTACGAGGGTCTCAGGCTGCAAAAAGCACATGCACACAGCGTCACTGAGACACACCTGGAAACGTTTGTGTTCCTGAGTTACCAAAACAGGGAGCCAGCTCTCCTCGGGCCCTTGGGGATAAGTTACTTCAGGACACAGCACACAGCAAAGTCCTTTCAAGCAGGGGGACACAGCACACAGCAAAGTCCCTTTAGCCTCTCCTCGGTTAAATCAGCAAACTGCAGGCCAGCCCCAGAACATACAGCAAGGGTCAGTCCTTTCCTTCAGTCTCTTCAGCTGTTTCTTCCTTGTCAGAGGTTCCTCTTGACAACAAACTAGTTTCAACCCTTAAAGTCTTGAACAGTTCCATTCCAATGTTCAGGGTTTTCAGCTCTCCTAGATATACCCCTAAATGTCTTTGAAGTCTTTATGTTCAGGGGGGCTCTGACCCACGTCCAATACAGCTCTGGGTGTCTCCCTGCCAGTGACACCTTCTTCCTTTGATAGTGGGGGTCTGGATCCTCAATCACTCAGCAGGAGATGGAGCCATTATTTTATGGCAGTAGCCCATGCCTCTTTACCTCCAGGGGCTACTCCTCCCCCCTACACTCCAGATGCAGGTCAGCCTGTTGCTGTCTCACCTACTCCCCTGGGTCAAGACATTCCCCAGAGCCTATCACATCCAAATCCAGACAGTCAATCCACAACCAGGCAGAGACACACAGAAATGTTAGAACACAAAAACCCAGCCACTTTTAAAAGAGTGGTTTCTAAACACACAATGCAAAAATCACCTTCACAAAAAGATGTGTTATTAAATTGTGAGTTAAGGCACAATAAACTTCACCTCTCCATCTTAAGCCTACGGGAAGATAGGCTGGAAACACATTACACAGTCTCCCCATTCTGTCCTATGGGCAAGGTGGCCTTGCAACAGTGAAAAATGAAATGGAGAATATTTCACTGTCAGGACATGGTACATACCTCAGTACATGTCCTCCCTTTCACTTACACTGCACCCTGCCCAGGTGGCATCTTGGACCTACCATAGGGGTGTCCGATGTGCATAAAAAGGGAATGGTAAGGCCTAGCAAGTGGGTGCCCTTGTCAGGACAACATGGCAGTTTAACAAACTGTGCGCAGGCACTGCAGTTCTCTCTTTAGCGCTGCTGGTACGGGTGGCACAATTAGTGCTGCAGGCCCACTAGTAGCATTTGCATTACTAGCCCTGGCACACATAGTGCACTTTACTAGTAAGGCAAACATACCAATCATGGACAACCAATTACCATTACACTTTACACAGGGAGCACTTGCACTTTGACACTGATCAGCAGTGGCAAAGTGCCCAAAGCATCTAAGCCAGTAAAAAGAAATCCATCACACCATCAAAAATAGAGGAGGTAGTGGCAAAAAGTCAGGGGTAATCACACCAAGAAATGCCAGGTCTAACAGATGTATTTTACATGAACTATAATTTTTTTTCTTAACTATTTATGTACCATTACAATGAATATGATTTCAATATGTTTACAACAAAGCATTGATAGACTAGCTAAAGTTATTGTATTTATACAATGATTGAATCATGATAATTGATGTATTTATATCATGATTTTAATTCTTTGACAAAAATTAGATGGTTTTTAAACTCTGCTCAGACATGGTACGACACATGCAAACATGAAGTATATTGTTTATGTCTATGACCACCAAATAATTGCACTTGTCACTTTTAAAAAAATGGTAGAAAAGGCTAAGTGAAGCTGTGGAGCGCGCCATGTGATCAAGGCCCTCCATGGCTGAAACGCGTAATGGCTGACAACTGTTAACGGAATAATAAAGAATTTTGATAGCACTTATCTGATGGTCCATGCTCCAGTCCTTGTGGAGGATCTGCAAGCGGTGGGTGGAGTGCTCTTGATATATATATAGATATATATAGATATATATATATTTATTCACTGAAAAAACCATAGGTTTCAGACACGTTATACTTAGAAATTAGCATTTAAAAAACTTAGAAATTCACTGAAAAAACATAGGTTTCAGGGACGTTATAGTTAGTTGGACATTTCTCTCGTATAAAACCATAGAAATTCCCCCGTTACAGTTAGTTCAGGTAACTTTAACTTGCGCACCCGCAATGTACTGCTAATGACGTCATATATTACATCATTCATGACATGGTCAGTGACATCACTGATGACATCACTGATGACATATCAAATGACATCACTGATGACATCACTGATGACATCATCCAGTGACTGTATTTTTCTTTAAAGTTTAAATATGTATTATATATATGCCAAGGAGTATTGAAGAATGAGTGGGTGTATAAGTGTCTGAATGGAGGATTTAGTAGGTGCGTGACTGACTGTTTAAGTGAGTGATTACATGTGTCTTACTGAATGCATGGGTTAGTGACTAAACTGAGAATGTCTGTATCAGTCTGTCTGTTGTTGTATCAGCTGCTGCATGGGTTGGTCAGTAGCTATGTGAGTGTCTATATGGGTTATCGATTGGTTGCCTGAGTATTTTAAAAACAAGACAATTCTGGCCATCCCTGGGAAATGGGGTCCCCGGGGCCTTAATTGGCCTTGGGAGGGGGACCCGTCCCCATTATTAAATTTGTATTTTTTTAAAATAGGGGTCAGGCCCTGGGGATGGGGTCCCCAGGGCCCATAAAATAGTAAATGATGGGAGGCCAAACATCGTGCCATAGGCCCCGTCCCCTCCCTGCAGCACTCTTCAAAAGCGCCCCCTGGCGCGTTGTAAGTTTGAGAATTAATCCTGCTGTGTGGGACTTACTGTAGGTAATAAAAGAGGTAGTTGGCCCCCAATGGTGACGTTGTGGGCTAACTAACCCCCCTGTTACTTCTGCTAAATCCCACACAGTGGGATTGCTAAAAGGTGTTTGAAGGCCACGCTCACCTTTCTCCACCACTCTGCAAACGCGACTGCTATGTTATAGTTAGAAATTAGCATTTAAAAAACCTTTGAAATTCACTGAAAAACCATTGGTTTCAGGCACGTTATAGTTAGAAATTAGCGTTTAAAAAACCTTAGAAATTCACTGAAAAAACCTCAGGGACGTTAAAGTTAGTTGGACATTTCTCTCATACAAAACCATAGAAATTTCCCAGTTATAGTTAGTTCAGCTAACTATAACTTGCGCACCAGCAATGCACTGCTGATGACGTCACATATTACATCATTCATGACACGGTTAGTGACATCGCTGATGACATCTCAAATGCCATCACTGATGACATCATCCGCGTGAAAATCTGATGCACCTCCTCACACATTTTATGGGCCCTGGGGACCCCATCCCCAGGGCCTGACCCCTATTTTAAAAAAATACAAATTTAAAAATGGGGACGGGTCCCCCTCCCAAGGCCAATTAAGGCCCCGGGGACCCCATCCCCCAGGGATGGCCAGAATTGTCTTTTTTTATTTTTATTTGGAGGGGGCCGCATGGCCCCCTCCTAAAGCCAATTATGGCCCTGGGGACCCCATCCCCCGGGGTCGGCCTTTCCGTTTTTTTTTGTTGTTTTAAAAAAATATATATTATTGTGAGGGGGGCTGTGTAGCCCCCCTCCCGGGCCACTTCTGGCCCCGGGGTCCCCATCCCCTGGGGCCGGCCCTCAGCGTTGGGGACCATCGGGGGATCCCCAATGCCCCCACAGTCCCTGCCGGTTCCCCGCGTCCTGCAGGAGCCACATTGCTTTTTCACAAGGGGAGCGGCTGACATGCAGCTCCCCTTGTGGAAAAGCAATGCTGCTTTGCTTCGTTGAAGTGAGAACAGGTTTCCCGGGGGCTTTTTGAAAACGATGCGCAGGAGCCTGTGCTTTGTCTTTTTATAATTTTGGTGGAATTTGTGACCCCAACGAGATTTCTGCCGAAATTATTTATAAAAAAATTCTTTTTTGGGCCCTGGGGGTCCTTGTGGGACCCCCCCAGGCAGGCCTGGGGGTCAGGGTGTTTCTACCCTGCCCCCTTTTATTGTTTTTTAACCTTTTTTTCTGTTTTCTTGTGACTCGGTTCCACCGTGTCACAAGAAAACTTGTATCTTGTAACTTGTACAAGTGAAATTGTTTCTTGGCCTGTATTTGCTTTCCCTTCTGGTGCAGGTGAGTAAGACATGGCATTTGATTTATTGTAACAAAACTGAAAGTGTCTTGCCCTTTGACCACTTATGAACGACCACCGAACAAATGTTTTTTGTAAAACTTGGAGGCTGCAGTATGTGCATAGACCGTGGCAAAAGCAGTAGATGGCAAATGCATTTTTGATATTGAAAACTCAGGAGACAGATTAGTTGAACTACAGGGGTCTCAACACAGCCCTGCGGGGTTGTGAGCAGCCATACACGGGTATGGGTTTCCGCTCCTAAGTGGCTCCCACTTATCCTATTTGGAAAATCAGCAGAAAAAAACAGGAGTGCAGCAGATATCAAAAGCAGTGGTGCAAATGGTGTAAATGCAACTAGGTAAACAAAGAATTACAAAATGAAAACTAATTATACAGAAATAAATTAGGTGATCAAAAGAATGATAAAAAGAAACATCTCTAAGCAAACGCATATGGTGTACAAAGATTGTTGAAACTGTGTTTAGAAATTGCATGGTCCCATAATCGCAGAATCTCCCAATTTGACAGTCAATTAAAGATTATGCAAATGCACATCTGCAGAAGTTAAAATATGACGTAGCCCCTGGGCTGTATTTCCAACTTTGGTTTCGCCTCATTTATTCAGGTTTAAATGGGGTCTTTGGTTTATGCAAAACTATGCACGGAAATGCGTGTGCTAAGCTGCTGGAGATGGATGTCACTGCGAGGAAACATAATTGTATAATAACTACTTAAAATAAATGATGCTCGAGAATTTCAGTGAGGTCATGCGACGGGTCTTTGCTGTTAACCTAGAGAATCAGCAATGGAAGCCAACTTTAGGTTGGCTTAGTGCTTGGTGCTTGAAAGAAGGAGACGGGAGAGAAGAAGTGAGAACAACTGGCAGAAACTTTCATAACTTATAGAAAGAATGAATTAATTAATGGTGTGTTTTTTCAGACTGGTACAAATCAGACATAAGAGGTCTTCTTCTGGAGCGCTAGATAGAATGAGAGAGGGCTTCAGTGAGCTTCTAGAAGGCGAGTCAAGGAACCAGGGAGACATACAAGGTAGACAGTTTCTTCTAGGCAAGCGTGTGCATTATTCATTAAAAGGACCATGCAGACAACAAATGTTTTCTTTCCCCAGCCCTGTGTCACTAACAATCACCATGATGATGTCAGTTGGGGTTTTGCCATTTCTTGTGACATCATTCACTGGGTTGCCCATTTAAATCCCCAATAAGGTTCCCTTCATTTAGTATTGGATGTTTCAGTCTTTTGAAATAGCTCTGATCGCTGTCTATTAAACACTACTGGAACAGATGTTCTCTGCATTCATCGTAAATTGAACCGTAAGGCTTTTGAATGTCTCTTTTAGGGTGTCTCGTGTTCAGATTTAGAAAATGAAAATAGAGGCACCTTCCTGCACAAAAACTGACCTGCGAGGCATATTTCTGTATCTGCAGCATGCAACAGAGAAAGTAACGAGGAGAAATAAAGATATTTCTCCTTGTTACGCCTCTCCTGGGGGGGCATATCTTTTTTATGCATTGATGCATTCCCAATGCTCCAAATGTCATGGGAACTGCATGGCAACACCCCTGTAACGCCCATGGAATTCCTCCCTAGTGCAGAGTAAGGCAACGCAGCCATGTGTGCTGTGTTGTTTTACTTGAGGTCGCAAGTGGCCTTGAGTTGCTTCATAAATCTCATTCCAATTTTTCAGTTGCGTCACGCATGTTACATGTTGCGTGGTGCAAACGCTATGCAACTGGGATCCTAAATATGGGCCTTAGTATTCTGGTTATGCTTCAGTCCTGTGTTTATTGTCATTACTTGCTGCTGGACATGGGTATTGCCGCAGTTTTCATGCATTTATACTTCCAGCTCTCGCTTTCTCAGGATCTGTGACTCTGCTGAGGGTTCCAAAGATAGGATTGGGTTAGAGCATGGGTTGGTACGTGGACTACGTTTTACATTCTTTTCAATTGCAGTAATTTAAGAAGTGTAGAGCATGCTTGTGTCCTTAAGAGCTTTACCAGGAGTACTTTAATCAATTTGTCTATCAGAGTTAACATAATATTTTTAGATCTGGCAATAATACAATTTTGGCAACTCGCCAGTCTCACCCTTTAAAAAAAATTCTGAGTTGAAATATATACATCTATTTTTATATAAAAGGGCTTTCAGTCAGTTCTTCTAATCCATTTCACTCACATTTTCCTCCGCCTCCACCACCCCCCACAGCGCACAGAACCGGGCAGTGGGTCAACCCACTTCATCCATTTGACTGTTTGCACTGTGAGTGGCACAATTTTCTCTAGGTGCAAGAGCCGGTGTTCCTGGGCTCACATTTAGTTATATTTGTTTATGCTTTGGACATTTTTTGCATACTAAATATATTTATGAAAAAAATAATTGTCATCATAAGCCATGAGCAGGTGTTAGACCGGAACCATTCAGGTAGTGTTTCTCCAGACTTTTTGCTTTCTCCTCCCATGTTTTGCTAATTATCTTGTGGTGATTATAGGGATTAGAGCACTTACCCACAGTAGGTGTAGTTGGAAAGCACGCTATCACCCTCCCAGAACACATTAGAAAGTGGTGCTTATCTGGTGTGCAAATGCACCATTGATATTCCCAAATATGTGACCAGCCTGCTACTGCAGCCTGATGTGTGTGTGCACCACTGGCATTTTCCAATACGCGACCAGCCTCCCATTTGCAGACGGGTGCGTGTGTTACACCGCTATTATTCCCAAATCTGTGGCCAGCCTGCCATTGCAGACTGGGATGAGTGTTGCATAGAAGATGTGCACAAACCTGTGTCCAGCTGTCCAGCTCACTTTTGCTAACTGGTGGGTACACCAACATCGATGGTGCCTTGGAACCTGTGTTCAGCCTGCCATTGCAGACTGGTAAGGTGGCCTGCAACCATGCTGCCACCTCTTGTTTCCTATAACGTAATTCATAGTGACAACCCCTTTCCCATGGTAAAGGTGGCTGTGTCCAGATACTTGTGTAAATGCCACCACTAAAAGGTGAGCATTTTTGTTTGATCTGACACTCTCTTGTGTCCCTTTGTGCTTGGCTTCAGTCCACATAGAAGGTTGGGGAGCACATCTGGTTATTCCCCAGTGACAGCTGTAAAACACTGGTCATTCAATGCGAACGACAGCCATTTGCTGACCTAGATGGATAGATTGGATTGAGAGGTTTTGACACTTGGCCTTTGGAGCCAGACCTGGTCCCCACTATAGATTAGAATCTGCATTCCTAGGCCTCATGGGAGACAGGACTGAAATTTACATCTGCTGTTCAAAGGGAAACCCTTTGAACCACCCCTTACTGGAAAGACACACTCTAGTATAACTATGAGTGCCACACTACAGCAAAGGGGGAGGTACGCTTGTGGGGACATGGGACCGGAGAACCTGGATCTAAGTGGTGCACACTGCAAGAGGAACTATTGTGCACAATATTAACTTACACTGGAAAATGTGCCTCGTTTCCAGTAAGGTACTGATTTTGCAACTCTACGTTGAGCATGACTGGTGTGACCAATATCATCGTCCACCAGCCACTGTGCAAAAATTGCCTGGGTGCAACCCGGATCAATGTGTACCTGCCAGAGTGCCTCCTACTACTGAAAGGCTGCCCTTCCCTGCTACATTCCACATTACAGTGATTGTTATTTTCTGGCACTCAGCACATTGTACCAACTGCCCTCTCCTGACCAGGCCTGCCCGACGACACCATAGTGCCAGGTAGTATTGCCTGGCTATGGCCTGGGTGGAGAGATTGATGGGCTGGGCTGGAGAAATGTTTCTGAGAACGATCAGAAGCGGGTCAAGAGAGTGCGTGAACCCCTTCCTAGGCTTTCCAACAGTAGGATGGTGCCGGAAGGCCTTAGTCGACCCCTTTGGTGTACCAGACTATTGCCATCAGCTCGTTCCTGCTCTGCATCCTATGGGTGAATTTCTCAAGTGGCTGCCAAGCCCCTTCGGCTGACTGCCTTCCAATTGACCATGCCACCTATCGCCCACCTGCTTCCCTGGGTCCCTGACTAAGAGTGACTACAGCCGCATGCGGCCTGATGCCTGGGGAAGGAAGGGGTGTCTTCAAACAGTACGGGTATAGGATAGCCTGGGTGAGAGGGAGGTTGGAGGGAGGCTTGGGGCCATGGGGTTTTCCAGCGTCTTATCAATTAACCTGCTGGGTTATCAGTAGCGCCGCATTAGGGTGCTGAGTGCATATGTGTGCAAGCATGTGCTGTGCAACCCTGCCTGATAACTGTGGCACTGCATAGAGGTGCAGAGTGAGTGTGTGTCTGGGAGTGACAGAAGGTGAACTGACTGTGAGTCATGAAACTGGGCAACGCTTTACTGTATGTGTAATTTCTTACTTGAAAAGCATTACCTTTGACCTGCGCAATCTCAGCCCACTGTGCTGCTATTAAGTGGTTTAATTCAGTGTATGTGCATATTTTTGATATATTTGCAACCTGGAGTGCACCTTATAACTGTGTGGTGTGGTCTTATAATAATATGTTTGGGTGGGTCTGGGGTGGACAACGTATTGCAACACAAAAGGGTGCGGGTGTAAGACTTAATCTTTCCCAAGTGTGAATGTTCCTGATGTCATTTGTACATGGCTGGGCCTAGTACAAAAATATTTTCAAATGAGATTTATGCCCAGAGGTACCCAATGTTCATGCTATGTTGATTATTAAGTGTGTGCTGAAAGTCAACGTTGTTTAGATACATTGCTCACGAGTGAAGCCTCTTTTTGATGCTGCAGTTACTTGTCGTGGGTGAGTACTGTGCTAATTGCCTCTGTAATAAGCCTGACTGATCAATGCCAAGTTACCCAAGGGTGAGCGCAGGTTACACAGTATGTGTAATCACCGCCTCTGATGGGAGTGGTAGGTTCTGCCTGGCTGGAGGATTATCTCAGCCAACCAGAAAGTACTGGTTCCAACACCAGGCTGATCCCCTTGACAACTGCTTGCACATTTTTTGATGGGCTCTAAAGTTGCAGGTGTAGTAATGGAATCTTTTTACCTCTTACACCTCCTCTGTGTATTTTGGAAGTTTGTTTGACATTGTCTGGTTCGAGCAATTGACACTTGGTTTCCACAGTATAACATTTAGCTAGATCTTAGATGAGCCATTTGTTGGCTGCCTTTCTAATATAAATTCAAAAATGATTTCTGGGGTGAGTGGGTGGGAGGTACATAGTTTTTGAAATTGAACCTCATGTAGTCAGTTTCTCTGTGCTGACTTCTTTTCATTCAGTCTTCTCCAATGTAACTATACCCAAAAAATGGGAGACAGACTTTACAATGCACTGTTTATGACGGCATGCCTTTGTGGAAATGTGGATTTTCCTGATCAGTTATGTCCCCTATCTTGGACCCCAACGGTTCTATATGCATGTTACAAGTACATGTATGTTCCCTCCAGTTCCAGTTTCTAAGACGCAAACATATGTGTGTCTACCGTCAACATGTTCTCTGTCAGATCCGCCATCACAGGGCTGGATATTCGATTCCTAAGTATGAAAGGCCACCGACTTTATATGGCTAAGTTACTCCATTTTTACAGTTCAGGCGAGTAGGCCCGATTCTGTCCTCAAAGCCTTTCCCTGCTCTCTGTCTCTGACAGCTTCAGCTTGAGCTCGCATCTGTATCCATGAACTTTGTCCTACTCCCTGTGCAGCTAACGGTGCCTGCCTCGGCCAGTTTTCGCCTGTCTGCCAAGAAGTTGTATTTCACCTTCGAATTATCTATTTTGCTCTCCAGCCGATGCATTCCTGTCCAGTGATTTAGGTAAACATTTCCTTTAGCTCACAAGCAAAGGACTCAGCCTTTCCGTCCTCCTGCAAGTGATTCATAGCCCTGTTGCCATGGAAAGTTTTCTATCCCTCGCATCTCATATAGACACTTAGACGCTTGTACACGCACACAGTCAGTATAGAATAGATTCTGTTCGAGAGTCTCTTCCTTGTGGATAACATAGTTCTTTAAACATAGGATGTTAGATATGATTTGGGATTAGGTTGACTTGACCCCCAGACTTCTCGTCTCCACATGTAGAGCTAAATGTCAAGTCCCCTTCACCCCCTAGTTGCACGTCAATTACACGTCATGCTGCCGCGCGCGCATCTATGCCAAGTATTATCTTATAGATCCACCTATGTCTGATAATTCTAACCAATCATGTTTCTTTTATTCTTTATTACGCCTAGTTTCGATTATGTCACTGTTTTGTCACTTTCCTTATCAAATGTTACGCCTTCTACATTCGTTTCATTGTAATGTACTTATTATAAAAATACATGTCTGTTAATAAATTATTGTACTTCACTTCCTGAACCCTCGTGGTGACGGAACCTGAGGGCCGCGACTCGAGTCGGCCATTTTGAATGGAATAAAGCCCATTAGAAAACCTCTTATACCACGGATTCTGCCTCTTGTTATTTTGAGCTATTTACTTTATTTTAAGATTCCGTATGAAATTCAGTCCGGTAATATTTATTTTATTTACCACATAATGGCGCCCGAATAGGGACACTTTCTCATCTCACGCGCCGGCGGTGCGTTGCAGGCCCGGTCTCCTGCCACAGCTGGACGGACCACAAACGCGTACCAGCAGGATTTCCTGTAAGCTCCCTCCGGTCAAGCGGGGGCGACTGAGGCTGCGATCAACCCAGACGAGGCGGTGAGAAGTGCGAAGTATCCCGACCAGAGCCTAGCTGAGAGAGCAAGATCCGAGGTATACAGAGGCCCACCAGGTTTTCCGAAATTCCGACGTCCAGAGGGTCCGATGTCCGCAGTTATCGAGTCCTGTCCATTCTCTGAGGCCTTCCGTTTCAAGGAGCTACTCGGTGAGTACCATCGCCGGGGAGGCGTGTTGACGCGCACATAGGGTGTGCCGGTCAAGACGGATTTGGGTACACAAATCCGGTCTGCACTGTTTAGCAGTGTATATGTACTGTTTAGCAGTATATCAAGTATTCCGAAGTATTCAGTTATTGTCAAGAATTCAGCGTGGTGATTAGTTAGGCAGACTGTCATCATTGTCGATCATTGTTATAATGTTTAATGTTTAATGTTTAAAGTATTCAGAAATGTCTTGCATATTGTGGTATGAATGATTGTTCATTGTTCACTGTTCATTATTGTGTTTCTCGTATTAAGCAAGTTCAAGAGTAAGTATCAGATCAGTTGTCAATATGCCGCTCTTCTCGAAGTTAAGACAGATTACTACCAGAAAAGGGGTGCTTGAAGAAGCAGTTCCTATTCCTCCTAGAGACACCCCAGGACATTTCATGTACCATAAACATGGCTTAGATGCCATATTGTTTCTTGATCTATGGGTAGATTATACCAAAGGATTACCGGAAAGTCAAAGGTGGCCCGCAGCGGGAACCTGGGATGCAGAGTGCATCATGAAAGTGGAGGAAGAGTTATGGAAAAGAAAGGTCAGACAGTCACAGAAAGACGCTGTTGAGTTATGGCGTAAAGAATCTCATAGACGAACAGAAAAAGCACGTAGACAAGAAGAGAGGAGTAAAGAAAGTTCAAATAAAGTTCAAGAAAATCTATTAATTGAGGAAGGTATCCGAGTGAAATCAGAACAAGTGAATAGACAAAGAAATGCTCTTATGAATGGTATGTATCCCCTTCTAGCCGAAGGACTGCCTAAGGCTGTTACGGAGGTGCCAAAAGACTTGCCACCCCCATTATTTCCAATTAAGGTACATCCAAAGGGGCATCCCAGAACCGCAGAAGATGTTTTTCTTTCCTCATATCTAGACGATGCAGCTCCCGAGTATGCTAACGCCACACCACATAGACCGTCTGGCGGAGGGGTTCAACGTCAGGATCAGGTATCTGTCCCCGTGCAACAGCAAGTCCCGATACAAGCTTCGGCAAGCACATCTGTTTCCGCATCTGTCTCCGCAGTCGACTCTACAGGGGTATCGACACCCATAGTTGCTGTGTCACGTTCAACGAATCCATTCACACCCGACGCCCCAGATGGGGCCACGGGAGGTGCTAGCAGTACTTTTACACCACCCAGAATAAATAAACTTGTTTTTCAAGAGTCAGCACATTCACGTACACCTAAGTTCGTAAATGAACGTACGCTTAAGGAACTCCTTGTAAATTGTAGATATGACCCAGTGGTTGGTAAAGAGGACGAAATGGTCCTGGCATCATTACGTATCAGGCGAGCCGCAGAGTATTTAGCAAGGTTACCAGGGATGACTACGCATCTAGATAACATATATCATTTTGTTCAAACAGGACGAGATCCAGGATGTATTAACAGAGCTATGGAATTCCAGAAAGTAGAGATACAGGGGGAACTGTTACGTTTCCTCATAAACTGTGTAATCAGAAATCAAGATCGTCCGGGGGTAGACCCGAATGCAATGCTTATTCTTACAAGATGGAGTCAGAATATATCAGAAGGGAGACACGATAAGCAAAATTGTATAATAGCCATGTGCCGAAAAATACGTAAAGAAATAGAGCGTATTCATGAAAAGAGATTGGGAACAGACGAGTTTGAGCAAGATGAAGTGTCCGAATCAGGGAATTCCGCAAGACAGTCAGAGACCATAGCCTATGTAGGCAGAGGAAGATCTTGTGAAAATACTAGATGTTTTTCTGATCCCATACACTCTGTATGTCCAAATAATAGCAGAACGTATCCGACGCCTGTAATAAATCTGAAATCTCCTGAACATTTGTTTCAAGCCGCAGATAAAATACTACGAGAACGAAGAGGTTACCACCTCCTCGATTCCATGGATGAGCAAGAATTAGCCAGATCAGCCGTTCACTGGATTGACAGTCCTGAAAAATACGGTGATGAGACCGTAGCACACACGTTTTTTAACCTCAGTACAGATGAACAACGTTTAGCTGGAATATATATGATTCAGCAACTCCTCATATTATATAAGAGCCAACATGCTGACCCTGGTCCTTTACCTGATATATTAACGGAACTACTCACGAACAGATGGAGAGGTTCTAGTAACAAGCTAATTAAAGAGATATTAGTGTCACGTAAGCAGTATGTCCTTTTTGTAAGTCCGGATTCTCTCTCGCTGCCCCACAGAGAAAGAGCGCCGTACTATATGGATAGACAAAACCCCCTACGAGAAGTGCACCCAATAAAAGGCGAAGACAATGAGTTTCACCGTGTATTTGTTTACACACCCATATCAAAAATGGAATTATTAGAAATGAAGAAAGTAGTACCTAGTCATGACAAAGACCCAGCGGGTTTCCACCGAGAAATTAAAGACATGTTACTGATGGGAGAGTACACCTTTCCTGATATTATGACGATATTAAAGGTGCTTTTGCCTGCTGGCATATATGAAAAACTGAAAGAAAAAGAGTGGGAAGTGGGAGACCAAAAGATAGACTGGACAGCATTAGCAGAGGAAGAAAGGGGCCGAGCTGCAGGTTCAGGGCTCGGGGATAAAGTTAAACTATTACCAGGTTTACTAGTACAGGTACTGCCACGTTTATTAACTACAAAAAAGGAAGATTGGGGTGCAATCACAGCCTGTAAACAAAAGCAAGATGAAGACACAAGCGATTATTATGCTCGATTTGAAAAATGTTTTGGTATAAATAGTGGTATAAAAGCAAGTAGTGACTCATATCCACATTTATTTGTGACAAAATTAGTGGAAAATGCATTGCCTCCAGTGAAGAATAGAATATTGAAATTCGAGAGTACCTGGCAAAGTAACACTCCGTCGCAAATGCTACAAATGTTACAGTATCATCACAATAGAATTAGGGATGAACAAGAACACGAGCATAGACGCATGAAGGATACAAAGATGAAAATGCTAGTTTCTCAGACAGTACCAGCAGATGGTCACAAAAAGGGTGTGACACATTCTGGTGATTCTGCAGTTCCTGTAAAAGGAACCTGCAATTACTGTAAACAACTAGGCCATTATGTACATGATTGTCAAGTCCTGAAACGTAATATAGCTACAGGTATTGCAAAAGAGAGACCACGATTAGTTAGACAAGATCAGAATGAACAAGGAGCTATGCAGCATGGACAGTCCATGCCAGTTCAGCAACAGTCTATGCCAGCCTCACAGCAACCCATACAGTTTGTGCCAGCTGCACCACCGTTGCCTGCTACTGCCACACAAACCACAACACAACAAATGTATCAGACTGCACAGTATGAATACCCTGAGTATCAGCGTTACGCATGAACCAGCCTAGAGAGGGAAGTTGACTTACCGCTTATCGAGATTCCGGTAGATCAAGAAGGACCTTATGTACATAGTGAATTATTAGGTCAAGATAGAAAATTCTTACTCGATACAGGGGCAAGTCGAACAACCATAAAACGTAGTGAAGTTCCAGGGGCACCCCTCTCAGGCTCTCAAAATGTTTCCCTTGGTTTTTCGGGAAAACCTATTGTTAATGAAGTATCACAGCCTCTACCACTTACGATAGGACCTTTGACACGAACTACAGATTTATTGCTTACTAAATCATGCCCAGAAAATCTGTTAGGAATTAAGACTCTGAAAGCACTAGGAGCCATAATATGTTGTTCTCCGGAAGGAGTAAGGTTGTTTTTACGTGATTTTAAAGGTCACTATGTGTCCAGAGACATGGATCCCCGACTACAGACTTTACCAGTACATCTATGGGCACAAGGCCCTACGGATGTTGGCTGCATGAACATTACACCCTATCGAGTTACATTGAAAGCAGGAGTGGTACTACCACGAATGCGACAATACAAGTTACCGCATGATGCTGTAGTGGCTTTGTTGAAAATCATTGATGAGCTAATTGCCCAGGGAGTAGTTGTAGAAACAGACTCCAATGTATGTAATTCACCGATAATTCCGATTCTTAAACGAACTGATCCTACTGCTCCGCCAGTATACCGATTGGTTATTGATTTGCGTGAACTAAACAAGTGTATTGTACCACAATTCCCTGTGGTCCCTGATATATCATCATTGTTGACAGCAATTGATTCCGAAGCAACATTTTTTACTGTAATTGATCTCAAGAATGCCTTTTTCAGCGTCCCAATAGATCCGGAAAGCCAATACTTGTTCGGATTCAGTTTAAATGGGCGCAGCTTTAAATTCTCACGCGCTCCTCAAGGATTTACGGAAAGCCCCAGCATCTACAGCCAAGCATTGAAACGAGAACTTGACAGTATCCACATGCCAGTCAATACTGCACTGCTTCAATATGTCGATGATCTGCTGATCACCGCGAGAAGCGAGTCAGAATGTGAAAAAGCTTCTCTGACAGTTTTACATTTCCTAGCCGACAAGGGGCACAAGGTGTCCCCTTCTAAGCTGCAATTCTGTGTTCAGCGAGTTATTTATCTTGGTCACTCGCTGTCCAAGGAGGGAAGGCAGCTTACACCAGAGCGCATCCAGTTAATTGCTAACATGTCAATACCCCAGACACAAAAGGAGGTGCGGGCTTTCATAGGCCTCACTTCATATTGTAGGCAGTGGATCCCTCAGTACGCATTTCTAGCAAAACCACTCATTCAGTTAACCACACAGGAGGCAGCCACATCGACTGTTCTCCCTTGGACTCAGGAACATACACAAGCTTTTGAAAGCCTAAAAGAAGCTTTATGTCAAGCACCTGTTTTAGCAACACCATGTTATAGCAAACCTTTTACACTCTTTGTTACAGAACGCGAAGGTACTGCCTTGTCAGTACTCACTCAGGATCAAGCAGGATCATGCAAGCCATGTGCTTATTTTTCCAGTACATTAGATCCCGTAGCTCAGGCTTTGCCTGCATGCCTGAAATCAGTGGCAGCGACAGCTTTAGCAATCAGACAAAGCGATGCCATAGTATTAGGACACCCATTGATAGTTCAAGTACCACATGCAGTAGAGGTTCTTGTGAACCGAACACAAACACAACACTTGACCATAGCAAGACTTACCGGTTATGAACTGACATTGTTTCAACCACACATAGAGATCCGACGGTGTAATACATTGAATCCTGCTACACTATTACCTGTAATTGGAACAGACCCACTAGCTCATGATTGTGTTGAAATCATTGAAATAAAGACGAAACCTAGACAAGACTTGACAGACGTTCCATTGTTAGATCCAGACCTGACGTTGTATGTAGACGGATCGTGCATGAGAACAAGTACAGGAGATTTAGTGGCCGCGTATGCAGTCACAACAGACACTGAAGTTATTGAGACACATTGTATAGATACTCTGTCAGCCCAAGCAGCAGAACTTATTGCTCTAACGCAAGCCTGTATTCAAGCCACAAATAAGAAAGTTAATATATACACTGACTCACGTTATGCATTCGGAGTTGTACACGACTTCGGCGTGCTGTGGCGAGAGAGAGGTTATTTAACCTCCCACGGTGCCCACATTCAGCACGGACCCCTCATTCATGCTTTGTTAGACGCAATACATCTACCCACTGCTATATCGATTATGAAATGTAAAGCACACACGAAGGTTACTGATACCATTTCTCAAGGCAATGATTTAGCTGACAGAACAGCTAAACAGACTGCTCAGAATCGCACATTAGACATGACAAAGCCAATAGTTCAGACACCAACACAGTGTATGACAATTAAGGATCCCACACTTGACGTAATTGACATACAGACACATGCCACAGCAGAAGAAATAAAGAAGTGGACGGAACTAGGAGGGATCCAGACAGATCAAGGGTGGATGACGAAGGAGAAATCTGTATGGTTTCTCCCTGATTCCATGGTTCAAGCCATTATAGCTACAGTTCACAGTCCAGCACATTTAGGAGAGAAGGCTATGCTAGACAGCATTCAGCACATTTGGTTCAACAAACATTTACGAGCAGCAGCTAAACAAAAAGTTCGTACCTGTATGATATGTTGCCAGCTTACACCAGAGCGCATCCAGTTAATTGCTAACATGTCAATACCCCAGACACAAAAGGAGGTGCGGGCTTTCATAGGCCTCACTTCATATTGTAGGCAGTGGATCCCTCAGTACGCATTTCTAGCAAAACCACTCATTCAGTTAACCACACAGGAGGCAGCCACATCGACTGTTCTCCCTTGGACTCAGGAACATACACAAGCTTTTGAAAGCCTAAAAGAAGCTTTATGTCAAGCACCTGTTTTAGCAACACCATGTTATAGCAAACCTTTTACACTCTTTGTTACAGAACGCGAAGGTACTGCCTTGTCAGTACTCACTCAGGATCAAGCAGGATCATGCAAGCCATGTGCTTATTTTTCCAGTACATTAGATCCCGTAGCTCAGGCTTTGCCTGCATGCCTGAAATCAGTGGCAGCGACAGCTTTAGCAATCAGACAAAGCGATGCCATAGTATTAGGACACCCATTGATAGTTCAAGTACCACATGCAGTAGAGGTTCTTGTGAACCGAACACAAACACAACACTTGACCATAGCAAGACTTACCGGTTATGAACTGACATTGTTTCAACCACACATAGAGATCCGACGGTGTAATACATTGAATCCTGCTACACTATTACCTGTAATTGGAACAGACCCACTAGCTCATGATTGTGTTGAAATCATTGAAATAAAGACGAAACCTAGACAAGACTTGACAGACGTTCCATTGTTAGATCCAGACCTGACGTTGTATGTAGACGGATCGTGCATGAGAACAAGTACAGGAGATTTAGTGGCCGCGTATGCAGTCACAACAGACACTGAAGTTATTGAGACACATTGTATAGATACTCTGTCAGCCCAAGCAGCAGAACTTATTGCTCTAACGCAAGCCTGTATTCAAGCCACAAATAAGAAAGTTAATATATACACTGACTCACGTTATGCATTCGGAGTTGTACACGACTTCGGCGTGCTGTGGCGAGAGAGAGGTTATTTAACCTCCCACGGTGCCCACATTCAGCACGGACCCCTCATTCATGCTTTGTTAGACGCAATACATCTACCCACTGCTATATCGATTATGAAATGTAAAGCACACACGAAGGTTACTGATACCATTTCTCAAGGCAATGATTTAGCTGACAGAACAGCTAAACAGACTGCTCAGAATCGCACATTAGACATGACAAAGCCAATAGTTCAGACACCAACACAGTGTATGACAATTAAGGATCCCACACTTGACGTAATTGACATACAGACACATGCCACAGCAGAAGAAATAAAGAAGTGGACGGAACTAGGAGGGATCCAGACAGATCAAGGGTGGATGACGAAGGAGAAATCTGTATGGTTTCTCCCTGATTCCATGGTTCAAGCCATTATAGCTACAGTTCACAGTCCAGCACATTTAGGAGAGAAGGCTATGCTAGACAGCATTCAGCACATTTGGTTCAACAAACATTTACGAGCAGCAGCTAAACAAAAAGTTCGTACCTGTATGATATGTTGCCAGTTTAATCCAGGAAAGAGTGTTCCCGTAGAGCAGGGTGGATTTCAGCCTCCTGACCACCCTTTTGAAGTCCTCCAGATGGATTATATTCAGATGGAACGTTGTCGAGGATTCAAATATGTTCTTGTAGTTGTCTGCGCTCTCTCCCGTTGGACAGAGGCGTATCCCGTATCAGATTACACTGCCCCGACTACTGCCAAGCAGCTAGTTCGAGAATTCTTCCCACGGTACGGTTTACCACGTGTTGTATATTCAGATAACGGTCAGCCTTTCTCATCCGAATTAATGAAACATGTCTCACTCTTGTTGGGATATCAGTGGAAATTCCACTGTGTCCGACACCCCGAGGCAGCAGGTCTCGTAGAAAGACATAACCAGACACTGAAAATCAGACTGTCCAAAATATGTAGAGAGAAAGGTGTCGACTGGATAGTAGCATTACCAGTTGCACTCTTTTACATGAGAATGGTAGCACACTCTAGAACAGGGCTATCCCCGTATGAGGTGATCTTTGGTAGACCACCGAATATGTGGGGGACGCCTATACCACGTAAAATAACTGATGTTGACTGTAACATGCTGACAGATTACTTGGCTTCCTTGATGTCTGCACTACAATCTTCTCGTTCACAGGTAGCTGCAGCCTTTCCCGACAACACTGAGGCGAAACCCCATGACGTTGTTCCGGGTAATCTTGTCTTTGTGAGAAACTTCGACAGGAAAAGTCAATTGGAGCCCAGGTGGAAAGCACCCAAGTTGGTCCTGTTGACCACAAGAACAGCCGTGAAGATCGAGGGACGTAAAGGGTGGATTCATTCAAGTCACGTCAAAAAATTTCATGGACTACCTTCAGATATAGACACTGTGCCCTGCACTCCCTCACAGACTGATTCAAAACTTCCTTTTGTTGAACAGAATGACTCTCAGTGCTATAAATTAAAGCTCAGGCCCAAACAGTCGAGCAATTTGATTGTTTAAGTCCTCTCCAAGGTGAAGCGGTTGAATTGTCTCCGACATGTACCCCTTGGACCTGAGTAGAGACAATACCCGAGAAATGTTGAAACGACAGGCGTATTGTAAATCACTGCGTAGCTACTGTATGAGGACATTATTAATTTTGTTTTTATTGAGTATTTTAGTAATTATTACGAGTATGATTTTGCACATATATCATCCTATCTCTAGACATGTTTATAATGTTGCTGCAGAACATTCTTTTAGTGACCTACCGCCACATGAATTATCTTACAGACTTGCGCTGCGCAATAACACCTTCATTAGTATGTTACATCATTCCCATCAGACTAGTAATGCGACCAATTGTTGGGTGTGTGGCCGACTTCCTCCCTATCAGAATAACAAAGGAGTTCTGCCTTTCTTTCCACATCCATTCACACACAATGGCTCCTGTGGAGCATGGTTTAGTTTATTAAATTCCATAGACCCCGACACAGCAGTTTATCAACAACATTGGATATGGGGAAATCTGAATCTAGTTTTATTCAAAGTCTGTCACCCTAATAAGGAGGGTCACCCCAGTAGAACAGGAACTGATTTAGAAAATGAAGTGTATAAATTAGGTAATTTTACGCCTAATCTTATGATTCTGAATGTCAAATCCGAAGTTGAACTAATTCTGCCCACTATGTCAGTATTTCCAGTTAAGGGTGAATTATGTGTAAGAAAAGTTGGTTCCATACATATGGGCCATAGCCAATGCGTTACTACAGTAGAATATAGTGATCAAGGTAAATCTTCATTTAGAGCTTCTCGCCATTCTTACTTCATATGTGGTCAGACGGCATATATGCGTCTGCCTCTAGATTGGGATGGTACCTGTTACATAGCATTCCTTTTGCCACCTGTTTTCCTAGCTCCCCCTGATTATTATCGAAATGTTCATTTAGTACACAATAGAGAGCAAAGAGATCTCCCAGTTGTCGATTATACTGAGACGGCATGGGACAAGTATGTAGATTTCAATAAAGGTATCTTTCCCTATATAGGTACAATATCAAATAGTAAGCTGATACGCAGACTCACCAAGACTCTTGAAGCTGTAGTAAACGAGACTATAGCCGCCCTAGGCAATCTGACAGAGGAACAATCAGTGATGAGAATTGTTGTTCTCCAGAATCGTCTTGTCCTTGACGTCATCCTGGCCGATAGGGGCGGAGCTTGCAGGGTCATCGGATCCAGCTGCTGCATATTCATACCAGAAAATTCGCCATCTGTATATAAAGCTATAACACGCCTTCATAAGATTGTAAGCCAGATACACGAGAATCCAGGCGCTTGGACGTGGTCCGGGTGGTTTTGGAGTGTGATATCAGCCTGGGGATGGAGAGTTCTATCCTTCCTAGGTATTGGCCTTCTTATGCTCTTCAGTTGTTGTTTATGCCTACAATGTGGACCAGCGATTTGTGGTCTGTGTGCCACATCATGCATTCCACATCACAGGTCCCGTTCAAAATACCGGAAGAAGAAGGAAGAAGAAATGATGCTCCATGAGCAAATCAATGGAATGATGAAGATTGATGTCTCGTGAAGGGCAAGAAGGGGACAAGGAGGGAATGTGGAAATGTGGATTTTCCTGATCAGTTATGTCCCCTATCTTGGACCCCAACGGTTCTATATGCATGTTACAAGTACATGTATGTTCCCTCCAGTTCCAGTTTCTAAGACGCAAACATATGTGTGTCTACCGTCAACATGTTCTCTGTCAGATCCGCCATCACAGGGCTGGATATTCGATTCCTAAGTATGAAAGGCCACCGACTTTATATGGCTAAGTTACTCCATTTTTACAGTTCAGGCGAGTAGGCCCGATTCTGTCCTCAAAGCCTTTCCCTGCTCTCTGTCTCTGACAGCTTCAGCTTGAGCTCGCATCTGTATCCATGAACTTTGTCCTACTCCCTGTGCAGCTAACGGTGCCTGCCTCGGCCAGTTTTCGCCTGTCTGCCAAGAAGTTGTATTTCACCTTCGAATTATCTATTTTGCTCTCCAGCCGATGCATTCCTGTCCAGTGATTTAGGTAAACATTTCCTTTAGCTCACAAGCAAAGGACTCAGCCTTTCCGTCCTCCTGCAAGTGATTCATAGCCCTGTTGCCATGGAAAGTTTTCTATCCCTCGCATCTCATATAGACACTTAGACGCTTGTACACGCACACAGTCAGTATAGAATAGATTCTGTTCGAGAGTCTCTTCCTTGTGGATAACATAGTTCTTTAAACATAGGATGTTAGATATGATTTGGGATTAGGTTGACTTGACCCCCAGACTTCTCGTCTCCACATGTAGAGCTAAATGTCAAGTCCCCTTCACCCCCTAGTTGCACGTCAATTACACGTCATGCTGCCGCGCGCGCATCTATGCCAAGTATTATCTTATAGATCCACCTATGTCTGATAATTCTAACCAATCATGTTTCTTTTATTCTTTATTACGCCTAGTTTCGATTATGTCACTGTTTTGTCACTTTCCTTATCAAATGTTACGCCTTCTACATTCGTTTCATTGTAATGTACTTATTATAAAAATACATGTCTGTTAATAAATTATTGTACTTCACTTCCTGAACCCTCGTGGTGACGGAACCTGAGGGCCGCGACTCGAGTCGGCCATTTTGAATGGAATAAAGCCCATTAGAAAACCTCTTATACCACGGATTCTGCCTCTTGTTATTTTGAGCTATTTACTTTATTTTAAGATTCCGTATGAAATTCAGTCCGGTAATATTTATTTTATTTACCACACCTTTCATGCCTTTACTGTGCATCATTTACGAAGCAATGCTTTCACCACGTATTGCCTTTACCACACAGGCCTTTCTCACAAATATGCTGTTACAATGCAAGTCCATGCACGCAATGTACGAATATTTGAGGTAAGTGTGTGTGTTTGTTTATACACATATATATAAATGACATTTACGGTTTAGGGGTGGGAAGGGCTATAGAGTGATGATGATGTTTTTAGAATTTAGGGGTGAGAAAGTGTTTAGGGGTGGTAAGGGTGCTTTTAGGGTTTTGGGGTGGGTAAGGTTATAGCTTAGTAAAGATGGCAAAGGGTATAGGGTGGTAAGGATGTTTTCAAGGTTTAGGGATGAGTAAGTGTATTGGGATGATAAGGTTGTTTTTAGGTTTAGGGTTGGGTAAGTGTTAAGAGTGTTTAGAGGTTGGGTAAGAGTATTTGTTGGTAAGGATGCATTTAGGGTTTAGGAATGGGTAAGGATATAGGGTTGCAAGGATGTTTTAGGGTTTAGGGGTGGGGAAGGGTATTGGGTGATGAGGATGTTTTTAGGGTTTAGGGATGAGTAGGGGCATTGGGTTGTAAGGGTGATTTTAGGGTTTAGGGATGGGTAAGGCTGTTGGGTGGAAAGGGTGACTTTAGTGTTCAGGGGTGGGTTAGGTAATAGATTGGTAATGGTGTTTTAGGGTATAGGGTAGCTAAGGGTTTTGGATGGTAATGGTGTTTTTAGGGTTTAGAGGATGGGTAAGAGTATTTGTTGGTAAGGATGGATTTAGGGTTTAGGGCTGGGTAAGGGTATAGGGTGGTAAGGATGTTCTTAGGGTTCAGTGATAGGTAAGGGCATTGGGTGGTAAGGGTGATATAGGGTTTGGAGATGGGTGAGGCTATAAGGTGATAAGGGTGTTTTTAGGGTTTTGGAGTTAGATAAGGATATGTATTGGTAAGGGTGTTTTTTCAGAGTTTAGGGGTGAGTAAGTAGGGTGATATAGGGGGGTTTTAGAGAGTTTTCTAGTAAAAGATAATATTTATTTTTATAATAATTTTTTTTTAAACGGGAGACTTTCGGGAGGTATGTCCCCAATTGACAAAAAAAAAAATATATAAAATATATATAATATAGAAAAACACACAAACATATATTATAGATAATATATATATATATATATATATATATATATATATATATATATATATATATATATATATATATATATATATATATATATTATCTACTGGCGGTCGCCAGTAGATAGTTATAGTTAGGACCGAGTTTCCATAGGAAATCTGAAAATTCTATTTTGAATAACTTTGGCGCCGGTTGACGAATCCTCGCAAAATTTTCAAAACTAATGGGGCGCACCGTTCAGCTCCTACCCTGAAAGTCTCGGGGTGATTCGTCAAGCGGGGGCCGAGAAAAAAGGGGGGTCCCAAAACGCGTTTTCCCCATGCATTTTTCCAAAGGACCTTTAGTCGAAGGTACAGCCCGAACGGCTGAACAGAATTACTTGAAATTTGGCAGAGAGGTAGTCCTCAGGTCAGGGAAGTGCCTTTTGCAGGTCTGGTGTCAATCTGTTCAGTAGTTCCTGAGAAAATTGCATTTAAAAGCATATAAATATCTATAAGCGCGCACCGTGCGCGCACCGTGCGAGCACCCTAACGTGCGCAAGCGTAATTCTGATTGGTGGTTACATGTTAGTCAATGTTCGAATCGGTCGAAATCAGGAAGTGTCGGCCGCCATTTTGTTTGTTTTCAGTGCGAGAGTGAAAAAGGAAGGTGGCGAACGTGAAAAGGGGGCAGGGTAGAGAGTTCCTGACCCCCTAGCCTTTGTCAGGGGGTCCCTGAAGGACCCCGAAGGCAGAAAAAAAATTAAATTTTTTTTTTAAATCACGGGGGTGCGCGCACCGTGCGCGCACGGTGAAAAACCAAACCAGATAACTATAACTCGCGCGACCGCCACTCTATCACAAGGATGATGTCATCAGTGATGTCATGAGTGATGCCACTGACCATGTCATGAGTGATGTAATATTTGACGTCATGAGCAGTGGATTGCGGGCGCGCGAGTTATAGTTATCTGAACTAATTATAACGGGGGAATTTCATTGGTTTTTTACGAGTGAAATATCCACCTAACTATAACATGTGTGAAACCTATGGTTTGTTAAGTGAATATATATATATATATATATATGTTTATTTATTTATTTTTTATAGGGGTTTTCCTTTTCTTATACATACCTACCGTGCGGTGTAAAGGCATGTATGGCAAAGGTGTGTGAATGGTGAGGGCTTGCGTGATAAGGGTAATGCGTGGTAAAAGCATTGTGTGGTAATGGATTTCACCCTTGATGAAGTTAGAACAATGTCCACATCTTTCTAGAACTTCCTGGAGTATAGTGCATCTTGTACACTTGCTGTTTTAAGTAAGTTTTAAAGTTAACCAAAACCCAACATGGGACACAAAATGACATTAATTGTACCTGCATACTCGGGGCATACAGTATTATTGTTGCGCAAGTTTGCCTTTTTATAGAACTTCTTGGTGCATGATGGTGCTGTGGAGGTATAAAACAGTATATTTTTCACACAACTATTTGAGGGGAAGTAAGTTAGGATAATTGCAGAAAAAACAGTTTACGATTGCAAGCACAAAATCCAGAGGCAAAAGAATTGGCCAACTGAAAAGTTTATGAATATAAAACTTCAGAGCTTGGTACATCCGTTTCTGTCCCTTTCATTCTTGGATGATTCATTTAGCCTTTTGGAAATAAAGCTTGGGGGCATATTTGCAACTTTTTGCAACGTTCTGGTGGAGTTAAGTCCTTCGTCTTATTTACAAGGCGGCGTTAAGCCACTTAACATTGCTTACCGCCACCGTGTAAATAATGCCCCTATCCATGCAGCACTTAGCGTGAAAGGTGTGGGGAATGGGTGTTACAGTGGACGTTCTGCGACAACACCCATTGATTTTTTAAGCTGCCACAGATTTACAAGGTATGGGACAGCGCCAAAAATAAGACCTGGACATAGCTGGTCTTAAACAGGTGATATGAGGGGATATGTTTTATTTCTCCTTGTGTATTGCTCTTTCCACGTGTGTTGCATTCTGCATCACATATGATTAGAGATAATCGCCTGTTCAGATTGTTTATGTGCAGGAAGGTGTACCTTCCTGCACATATACAATCGTCCCTGCAGCACAGGCACCCTAGTAAAATGGCACTTGGGGGCCTGCGCTGGTGCTAGGCAGCGTCTTTAGCACCCTCGCTATGGAAAACGCAGGGGTCCGCCATATTTTTGTAAATGCAGCACATCCCTGCATCTTCAAACTGATGGAGAGTAGCATTACCAATTTGGGCGTAACATATCCCCTTAGGTCCGAGCAGAACTCTCAGAATTTCACTCGCACGGAGTTACATAAAAACTCAGCGAGATTCAGTTGAGTTCTGCCAACGGGTGGAAAATGCATATTGCGGTACTCGTTTCCCGATTTTTGGTGCTGGTACGCTTTCCGTGCTGAATAATTAGTGCAAACTGCACCACGTTATTTTCAAGTGGAATTTGTTTCCACAAGAGTAGAAAATCTTCTCATGAAAAAGCCATGTGGGCATGACCATTCATTACTGCCTGTGTCCTCCTAGTGACTGGAAATTGCACTAGGCAATGCCAAATTTAGCTTGTGCTTACCAGCTCACATTCTGAAGCTTCGCGTTGTTTCCATTGTAATCGCCCTGCTCTAACAGAGTCTCCAAAATTCTCAAATTTTTGCTTGCGCAGTTAAAATTCTGCCTGGGTCTTTATAAAACATTAGAACGGCTTGACAGAAAGGTGGAATTTAATTGAAAAAATGGACTCTCTCCCCTTCTTTAACAAGCTCATACAGTATAATCCTGACAAAGAAACACCTTCCCTCTTGTTTCTGTTCAAAGTCCCTTGCAAACCCACAGACTCTCCCAAGCTGCACATCAGCAAAATACTTAGGCCCTCATTTATGAAAAGTGACGCATCGCTGTGAGAAAACAGCAATGCGTCACTTTTCATTGCGCCCTCCTTGCGAAACCAATGATGCGTCATATTTACAGTATGACGCATGATGTCTCAAGGAGTTACAGATGCGTCAGTATTTCTGACGTATCTGTAAGCGCAAAAATGACGCATTGCTGAAGTGTGTCACAAAAGTGTTGCAACTCCAGCAATAGGTCATTTACACATGGGCAAGTCCTGTGTTTGGAGAGTGAACCCATAGCGGGTTGTGAATGCGCTTCGTTTAAAATCAGGCTAACACCCAACCTTTCACTGGCTGGTCTCCTGATCTATAAGCCCCCCGGATCAGCAACTAGCTTTAAGAATGACCTACTAAATAAAGTGGGTCATCTTGCTAGTAAGACAGCCAATTTCACTATTTTGGGCGATCTCAATCTTCATTTTGAGAGCACCGAACAGGCGGAGATTGGTAGTTTCTTGGCTGACCTGGAAGCCTTTCAATTAAAGCAGTATGTGCTTGAAGCTACCCATGTAGCCGGCCATGTCTTGGATCCAGTTATCACTAACCTCCCTCAAATCATAATGCGCTCTCCCGTCCCACAGTCATGGACAGACCATTTTTTGGTCTCCGTCTCCCTGCAATTTCAGATTAAAGTTGACTCTAGCTGCCCCATGAAGACCTTAAAGCGCGCCTGGCATAGGTTTAACCCTGAGATTCTCTCTGATTGGTTATCTAGCCATCAACCACAGCTACCTGCATGCGCTGATGCAGCGAATCAGTGTTATCAGGACTGGCTGACAGCGGCCTGGACACCTATATCGCTGCGAAATGGGGAAGGAAAGGACGCGGGCCATCCAACCCATGGTTTAACGATGCCCTTTCCTTAGCCAAAAAGGGTTGTAAAAGATTGGAGCGTGCTTGGAGGCGCACATATGATGTGACTGCCAAATTGGAATATCAATTAGCCCTTAAGTCATACCATAAAGAGATCCGTAGAGCACGGGCCAACTTTGTGGCTAGCAGAATTCTGGGGAGCTCCAACCCAACTAAGACTATTTTCTCCTTATTGGGTAATATGAAGAATTCCGGTGGAAATGGGGTCTCTCCTATCACCTCTAACAACCATTGTAGTGCGCTAGCAACATATTTTGTTAATAAAGTGGAACTGATTTATCAGGGACTCCCACAAGCATCCCCCCTGTCTGTAGAGGTGGACCCACCTGAGGGCGAGACCATGTATGACTGTAGTCTGGGGGTATTTCCTCCCATCACGTCCCTGGAGATCGCGTCTCTATGCTCAAAAATTAAATCGGGCTCTCCAGCGGACCCAGTGACCCACACTCATTTCCGTCAGCTGTATTCCTCTATCTCTGAATTATGCCTTGACGTGGTCAATCGGTCATTGTCTACGGCATCAGTCCCTCGAGCCTGGAAACATGCCAAAGTCATCCCCCTGTTGAAAAAACCCTCCCTAGCCGCGTCTGATCCAGGTAATTTCCGTCCCATTTCGCAATTGCCTTTTCTGGCCAAAGTGACGGAGGCGCATGTGAACTCCATCCTGGCAGGCTTTGTTGAGCAACACGCTCTATTCGACCCCACTCAACGCGGTTTTTGACCTCGACACAGCACAGAATCTGCCCTTCTGGTGGTGTCAGAAACTATTAAAAGTCATCTAGACGCGGGCGACTCTGCTGCCTTGATCCTATTGGATTTAAGTGCCGCATTTGACACAGTATCTCACAAAATACTTTTGAGACGCCTGCAGGACATTGGGGTTGGGGACAAGGCCTTGGCCTGGATTACATCATTTTTATCCGAGAGATCCTTCCAGGTCTGGGCACTGTCGTACTTTGGTATTTGGGACCACGTAGAAGACAGGGCCCTACCCCTGTTTATTCATGTATTAGCAAACCGCAAATGGTTAATGCGGTATTTACAAGCGCTTTGCATAACGTCCCATTGTCAAATGCACTATGTATACGTTATTCTACATTGACTCCGTGGGTTCCATCTTGGAGCGATGGCCATCTTAATAAGTTGCCCTCACATAGACAAACACATTATAAGCCTTTAGAATACATGTGCTTTCTGCTTGACTTCTCCATGACCTGGGCAGCTGGTCTCCGCTGCCCCAGGTCAGTCCGGTCTCACGAGCTCCCCTTCCTCCGGCCACCTGTGATTAGCATCAGGGCTTGACACACCATAAAGTCCTTTCATCGTGCACAAGCCTCCGGCTAATCACTTTCGCACCTGCTTGTTCCTGCTTATGGCCTGTTTCTCAAAACAGGAGATGCTCATGTTTATTGGGGTCAGATGTGGGATCTGAGCCTTGCTCGGTAAATAATTGCGGGCTGGCTGAACTGAAATGTGAGATTGCAATCATGACTCTGTTTGTTCTTTGAAGTAAAATATGTGAATGACCAACTGCAAGAGAAGGGCGGTGTTGCCCAGAGCATAATATGCATTATAAAAGCGAACACTGGTTTCTGTTCTGGAGACTGCCTCATTCAGTTGCTAAGGCTTCTGTGCGACGTAGTCTCACTCATTTGAGTTTAATAAAGATGTCTTTTCATATTTCAGCTTCTGTTGCCAAGTTCTTTGTGATATTATCAAGACATGCAGACTTTTATAATACCACATCAGGAAGTACTCGAAGTCATAGGGTGCTACCCCTAGCACCTCTGGAGTCTCAAAAATTGGAGTACTTCAGTTGGCGCCCACCAGCTAGGGCCTCATCAAAGAAGTGACTTTCTGTGGGAGTGATCTGGTCAGAAGACTGAAATCTACTGGAAGGACAGAACGGGATTCTACCAAGAAGGTACTCTGTGCACAGGGATTCTGGAGATTCTTTGATTATGTAGTCCGGTA
This sequence comes from Triturus cristatus, assembly GCF_964204655.1. Lineage (NCBI taxonomy): Eukaryota > Metazoa > Chordata > Amphibia > Caudata > Salamandridae > Triturus > Triturus cristatus. The sequence continues at coordinate 92,502,208 of NC_140583.1, forward strand.
TATTTCTGCTCTTCCTGATTTTGATCCTCCACATGATGTCACTCAAAAGGTGAGAAAAAGAACCCAATTGGCGTGAGTATTATAAAAGACGTTTGGGCATGTAGAACTTGACAATTAGAATTTGGATAACCTTTTGATTATTAAGAATATGAATTAAGTATAAGTGGGTCGCTCCCAGTCAATTTGGTTCTTTGGGTCTTTAATTTGGTTATCGCAATTACCAAAGCCGAGGGGTTGGTTTCTTGGTTTCTGATTTGGTCATTGCAATTACCAAAACCGAGGGTCTCGCATATTTGCGAGTTTATTGGTAGAGATAAACCCTTGAAGTTTGGAGCTAGATTAGTGAGCTATAAGATGCCTAATCTTAGCAAATTTGGAAATGTAGCTTTTGGTTTGTATAAGTTTGGATATGCGAATTGCAATTTGCGTAGGCAGGTAATGAGGAGATATTTCTCCATTTGGTTTTGATTATAATACTTGCGTTTTCAGCAGTATTTTTGGCATGCCTGTTTTGTAAGCTCACATGGAAATATGTGTTGCTTTTTGTTTTGAAAGGTACCATAGTGTGGGAAATACCTAAATAGGTTAGATTTAGAAACATATTTCTTCCTTGGTGATTTTGTATCCCCAGGGAATTAAAATATGACATAATACAAAACAAGGATCCTTAGTTCTGCGCAGTTTCATGAATGAGGATATGCACAACGATTTTGTGTGGTGTTCTGCTAGGCAGAGCTAGTGAATTGAGCGCATTCGCTGCTTCTTGGACATGCATCTGTCTGTGGGGCTGTTTATGCAGCCTTTTGGAACACTATTGAAAAGTGTTGCTTGTAAATATGACCTACAACCAGTATTTGCAAATGGTTTGTTTCAAGTATAGTCTGTGAGCTGTTCTTTCTTTCTGTCATGCGTATTGATTTGTAAGTCAACTGTGTGTTTAAATGTCTGTGTTTTTTTTATCATTAGTGCAACTTCCGTAAGTAAATTGCGACGGCGCTATTTATGAAAAATGGCTAAAGCGCGCTGTATTGTCTGTTTAACCCTTTTCTGTTTATGTCTGAAATGAGCTCAATGTGTGTTTGTGGGTCTTCTGATGTTTTCGGTCTGTTAAATAAATTGCTGGTTAGTTAATATCAAGTAGAAACTTAGGAAAAAAATCCAGAAATGAACAATGTGATGTGCTAAAATAGCTATGTGTTGCTCTTTAATTTATAGAATGAGCAATTGTGCCCATATACAAAACTGCCGCTAAATGCTTTAGGGATAAAATTAGAACCACATTCAATAGATATATATAAGGCCCCAAAAACGAAATTATCTATTTTTGCAAAAGTAAATAAATTTACAGCATTTTCCTTAGATGCATTGTATTAAATGTTCACAGGCAAACTTTTCAGCTGCAGTATATTTGATAGGAATGCTCCTTCAGCCAGCACTTTCCCAGTTAAACACGGGTGGAATTTGGCAGAACCGTCTTTTTAAATGAAAGTGGCGCAAAAATGTGGCGCGTTTCAAATTGGGCTTATGCGCTTAGGCTTGTGAGTTAAATGTGTCCAAAATGATAGGCAAGGGATGCAGCTTGCTTTTTATACATGGAATTATCACAAAAACGAATAATTGGGATTTTTAAAAAAGAAAATTATTAATCATGGGAAAAATTATTTTAAAAAATAAGTGCTTTTCAAAATCGTTTTTTGATATTTATAAAGCTTAATACTCATACTATGACCTCCTAGCATTAAAATTTGATTTAAGTTGTGTTGCATCACTAAAATGACAAGCATTCGCGCGTACAATTTTCCCTTGGCGCAGGCGCAAACAAGCTCATTTTTATACAGTATAAGTTATTATTTCCAATGCCTGACTCATGGGTTATGTAATAGACATTCTGGTAATGCATATTACGCCAGAAAATTGTAGGATATTCATTTTTTAATGCTTGAAATATCAAAGTCGAATTTGGGTAAAAAGGACTGTTTCAATTGCATTTTCTTTCATTCAAAGTGCTGTTTAAAGTGTCCCAGGCTTCAGTAAACGCATACGTTTAGGTTTTGATATATATTTACAGGTTGTGCCTTCTTATGATTCAATGAGTCAATGTGCCAGTACAAAGGCTTGTTTTAATATCAGGGTTGAAGGTTCTAACTTTAGCTGTGTCTGTCACGATACCACTGAACATGCTATGAAAAACAAGACCTTGTTAAAAACTTGGGGAAATTAAATAAAATATGGTGTCGCAACCCGCAACTATTTGATGTTAATAAAAAACGGCCTTAATGGAGTTAGCACCCACATAGAGAAAAAGAAATGGAGAATTGTTTTTTGATGAAGGAAAAAGAGGATGTTTGTGAGCAGGTACGTGATGAAGTAATGATAGAGGGGTGGAGAAATGTAGAACTACGGTTATAGGAACTGGGTAATGCGTAGGAAGGAGAGGAACGATTGGGAAAATACAATGCCGTGGAGGGAAGAGAGATGATGAGGGGGAGTAATAAAGACATGAAGAGTAGCATGAGGAAGGTTGTATTGACGAAGGGAATAAAGAGGAATATGGTACCGGTTTGAGTAAGTAGGAGAAGAAAGATGAGATTGCAGGTTCTAGCAGTAGGGGTGAAAATATTGTGATTACCTGGCGGGAGGCACTGAGTTTCATATGCTAATGCAAAAGGGACTAACAGAGCTCGAATAAAGGCAAATGACTAAATGATGAAGAAAATATCAAAACTCATTGTGAATACAATTCACTTAAGGTTGATGAAATGTATACCATTGCATAGGATTACAACAAGCATTTATTCTAAAAACTGGTATGTGTGTTATTAAGTTTTGTGAATTATTCACAGTACATGTAGTTTAACAATCTGGGAATAGGGATAATTTTTTTAGCGCCTAAAAAGGAGAAATTATTTTTCAACATAGAGCGAATTATTGCAAGTTAGGAGGGATTAGGAAGGCCTTCTGGCTTTGACGAATTCAGAGTGTCAGAAGCTGGGGGTTGGGAGCTGCAGAGCAACTCAGTCAGGCTGCTGAGATGCTATCTTTAGTGTAAACAATGAGTAGGCTGCCACGTTGACTTTTATGACCTTTTAAATTAGGGCCTTGCCTCTGTGGAATGCAGAATGACCTTGCTACAGGGGCCTCTAAAGGTGGGGTTTCTGGTTTCTCCATAGCATCACTAAAACTAAAGAACTTAATTCCACCGGGAAAAGGGGTTTTCTTTGAAAGTCCAAACATTATGTTAAATGCTTTGCTGATACATTGGTGCTCTAAAAACAAGGAAAATAGAATGATGCCTGCTATGGTTGCTCTTATTTAACAGAAAACGAAGTGTTCATTAAGTCTTAGATAAAAAACAAGATGCAGCCTTTTCCTAAAATTTCTTTAAGGCTACATGCCGATGTGAGAATGCATTGCCAATTAAGACTTCTTTTTCACAGTGGAAATTGTAGGTGCCAAATTACTATGGAGTGTCAGTGTAACGATTTTTTATTTCTAAGAAATGTAAAACTTGAGTGGCTGGATGTTGAAAGGACTGACAAGAGGGTAACAGTTAAGTAATGCAATTTATTTTTGTGTGTTTGGTTCTATCATGAATTGTTCTTGCTGGTCCTGTATGTTAGAAGAGAAACAGTAGAGTTATGTTTGACAGCAGATTTCCATTGCCTGGTGATCTACTGTCAAAAAGGAGGGTAAGTATTTTAAACCTGACAAATTAAACAGGCCCAAATATTGGGTTTTGGGTTGCAGTTTTACAGTGCATAAAGTACATGACATGGTGTTGTGTGTCACCGTTTTATTACATATGCTATTGTTTTGTCTATGCTTTTTTGTGCTTGATATACAGCAAGTATATCTGATGGCTTTACGTTTTGTTTACCTATATTGCATGGGGATAGTCATGACGATGCCCATCGCTATGCAATAGTTGGTTGAACTTGTTCTGGTTACTAAATTCCACAGCTAATGATATTTCATGCTGTGAACATGAGAGGCAACACTTCACCAGTGCATGTCTAAATTGGCTATAATGGTATTAAAGAAAACTAAAAGATCTACAGGATCAAAGTATGTCACCTGTCACCTGTCACGTTATACTGCCCTTCCCTTAAAGGAACAGGCAGCCCTACATTTATGTATCCTTGATTGGACCTAAGGATGAAATTATAGATCTGTGACTAAAGGTGGCCTAATTTCTATATTACATTAGGTAATGGTGTCCTTTCTCCTAAGTAGCATATGGCCTTTGCTTCTTGAAAGGAAACTAGGTTTTCATTTTTCCCTGCAGAAGGAACTGGAACATTACCTAAGATTACCGTATATGGTGTAGTCGCCAGCGGTAGAGTTAAAACGTATGTGACTTTGGCCTTTTGTGTATCACCCGTACTCTTGGTGATGTCACATGCCTGACTACCACCCAAGTAAATTCTTGTCCTTCCTATAGATTTTTATTTTTTATTGCTTTTGTTTCTTCCCTGCCCAATGTCGCATTATGCTTAGTGATTGGGGATTTTAGTTGTGTCCTAGTTCCAATTCCCTTTTCCGTATTCCTTTCATCAGTCAGCCCATTTATTATTGTAGGTGTATTGTTCAGGTACATACTTCCAGACTGCAGTGATGCACCAGGAACCCCCATATTATGTACAATTCCCTTTTGTATGACCAGACTGGTTTCCAAGAATTTTCCTTAGGCCTGCTGCAATGTTTTCCAGCCTGTCTGTCAGGGTAGCGATAGCCGGCTAACTGACTCAATATTATAGTAAGACAAGTTTTCCATACCAATAGGGGATATCTTGCGTTTACCCTTTTGAACATGACGAATTTTCAATGTCTATTTTTAATGTGGTTTTTACCCTTTTTGTTCCTGCTGCTTTAATTTTTGGTGGGATCAGATGTGTTCTAATCATACAAATATCAGGACCCTCTAGTTCTTGTCTTTTGTTTTTATATCTGACTATTAGCCTGTGTATTGCCTAGTGCACCTGATGTGAAAGGTTTCTACATGCCTATGATAATCTGTACCATGTGATTTCTCTATTGAAATGTCCTAGATAAGGAATTTAGAAACACTTATATGTAATCATTCAGAAAAAAAATGTGTGTTTGCCCTATTAGACAATGCCACCATATGTGAAGACATCCATTTTAGATAGAATTCTCGTGTAGTTATCTACCCTTAGATGATGAAGGCTCTCACACGGAAACCCAATTGAAAAGCTTAGAGGCACTGTTTTGCCTACTGCCTTTTATTTGTGTTGCTTCCTGAGAAAGACAGTGTATTCTGGACCAAAATTGTCCCATGGCGTGTGGCCACTCCCTTGAAGGACCGCAGGCCACCTGTTTACAGTCCCCTTGTTATACAACGAACTGTTTAAAGCATCGCACTTGCTTCATCAGAAGGCGTTCAACATCAGAAAGGAAGAAGGAGCTGGTTTTGCCAAAAAACAGAATTTCAGTACAAAAGAGCGCCTGTCATGTGCTGGTAACCTCTGACAGTGTGCAGTCCCTTGAGCCCCTTGGCCTGAGTCTTTGGCCACACACACCCCCTCTTTCCCTTTGCTCCAATGGAAGTGCAGTGCACCGGCGGATCCAAGATTGACAGAAGGCACTACATTCCAGTGCCCATGAAAGAGCAGCCTGAGCGTCCTCTGATACCGAATGATGAGTGTTGGATCCTGAGAATGGTCCCGGGTCTGCACAAGATGATCTGTGCCCATGACCAATGAAGAGCATACTATTTGTAGTGTCTGCAGCAGAGGAAAGACACAGGTGCACTGCCTTGAAACATTGAGACCGTGAGCTGTGAGTGTTTGCCAGGAGGGCACTCCAACTGAGCAGTACTTTCTTTTTTTTCATGAAAGGCTTGAATGAAGAGGCCCATGCAAAAGAAAACAACAGGAGAAGATTTGATGGACAATAGAAGCCTGCCAGAGAGGCTTTTTGAACGGACTCTGGGCATAGGTGGTTTCACGAGAGGTTTCCGTGTGATTGTATAGACTGGGTGTTAGAAGACTGTTTGTTTTGCTGGCATTGTCTAGTATAAGCAGAATAAAATCCATTTTCTGTGGAAAGGTGCCCCCTTTTCACCTCAGAGCATTGATGAGGGTCACCACTGTTTCACCTGAACATAAGAATTATTGTTTCATTTGTAATAGGGGTCGCTACTTTCTCCCGTTGTCTAAATATTCTTAATAATGTGTTTTCTAGTGGGTTTTAAACATGACATTGTCATTTATGGGTGGGATTGTTTTACTCTACCCAATTGACTTCTGCACCCGCTTCCCAACCTATGTCTTTTTTTCACTCTTTTCACTCTTTTCCTGAACATGAGCAGGTTAAAAGATTAGAATTCGTAAGCAACTCCTCTATACAGCTTCTGCATCGACACTAGTTAGTAGTAAACATCACTAACTGTTGGGGGTGTGATCTTATGCCACCTAGATAGAGGTATTCCTTATTTTGTCCTGCCATATGTGGCCTTTGTGCTACTACATGTGTCCCGTGAGAGTCGCTAAGTAATAGGATGATGCTACAGCAACATCTCCATGACTTCATGTCTATAGACCTGGACTAAGATCAGTATGAGTATAGTGATTGCCTATGTAAGGGCAAAAGGAGGGTCTGTCGTACTTTGGTATTTGGGACCACGTAGAAGACAGGGCCCTACCCCTGTTTATTCATGTATTAGCAAACCGCAAATGGTTAATGCGGTATTTACAAGCGCTTTGCATAACGTCCCATTGTCAAATGCACTATGTATACGTTATTCTACATTGACTCCGTGGGTTCCATCTTGGAGCGATGGCCATCTTAATAAGTTGCCCTCACATAGACAAACACATTATAAGCCTTTAGAATACATGTGCTTTCTGCTTGACTTCTCCATGACCTGGGCAGCTGGTCTCCGCTGCCCCAGGTCAGTCCGGTCTCACGAGCTCCCCTTCCTCCGGCCACCTGTGATTAGCATCAGGGCTTGACACACCATAAAGTCCTTTCATCGTGCACAAGCCTCCGGCTAATCACTTTCGCACCTGCTTGTTCCTGCTTATGGCCTGTTTCTCAAAACAGGAGATGCTCATGTTTATTGGGGTCAGATGTGGGATCTGAGCCTTGCTCGGTAAATAATTGCGGGCTGGCTGAACTGAAATGTGAGATTGCAATCATGACTCTGTTTGTTCTTTGAAGTAAAATATGTGAATGACCAACTGCAAGAGAAGGGCGGTGTTGCCCAGAGCATAATATGCATTATAAAAGCGAACACTGGTTTCTGTTCTGGAGACTGCCTCATTCAGTTGCTAAGGCTTCTGTGCGACGTAGTCTCACTCATTTGAGTTTAATAAAGATGTCTTTTCATATTTCAGCTTCTGTTGCCAAGTTCTTTGTGATATTATCAAGACATGCAGACTTTTATAATACCACATCAGGAAGTACTCGAAGTCATAGGGTGCTACCCCTAGCACCTCTGGAGTCTCAAAAATTGGAGTACTTCAGCACCTCCCTTCTCCTCACAAAAGTGTGCACTACACCAGGGAGTACCACAGGGCTCTATACTAATCCCATTACTATTTAATCTTTATGTCATCCCGTTGGCGGTGCTGGCCAAGAGAAGGGGGCTGTCATTGGTATCATACGCCGATGACACTCAATTAATGATTAGCTTCTCTAAGAAAAGCACCACCAACCTAAACAACTTCAGGGCTGATTTGTTGGCTATCTCCGACTGGATGGCAGCAAACTGTCTTCAGCTGAACTCCGGGAAATCCAAAATTCTGCTATTTGGAAAAGATAGGGAGCTATGGACGGATCTTCATTGGCCGGAACGTCTGAAGCCTGCCCCAGTCCCCAGGGACTCTGTAAAAAACCTTGGTATTTGGTGTGACAGAGGTCTGACCTTCGAAATACAGACCAAGGCCGTTGCTGGGGTCTGTTTTGGTCTCCTGCGGAGTCTTAAGCCACTGCTTGGGTTTTTCCCCCCTTGGTGCGGCAGACCATTATCCAAGCGTCTGTTCTTGCCAGATTAGACTATGGGAATTGCCTCTATTTCGGAGCTACAAGGGCCAGTGTAAACCGCCTCCAGAGGGTCCACAATGCAGCAGCACGGGTCCTGGTGTCACTACCTAAGTATTGCTCGGTCGCCCAGGTGCTTCCTAAACTTCACTGGTTGCCAGTCTGTAAGCGGATCCAATTTAAAGTATTGTGTATCTCACACAAAATTCTAGCAAAGCAGGACCCGCCACCTCCTGGATCTATTGGAGGCATATGTACCAGAGCGCTCTCTGCGATCTGCTGAACAGGCCCTGGTCTGTGTCCCTCGAGTGTGGAGGGCCAGAGCGGGGGGGGGCGCTCTTTTCGACACTTGGCAGCAAAATTGTGGAATTCTCTCCTGACTTCAGTTAGAACTATTCCTAGCCATCTGGCTTTTCGCAAAGCCCTGAAGACGTGGCTTTTCCCCCTTTCTACCATTTAACCACGATGACTTGTCCTGGCTCTCGTTTCGGGTTCTTTGCTGCTGCGCTGGGACGCCTCGTTGCTGTGGCAGCCATGCGCATTACAAATCTAATAACAATAATAATGTTAAATGTGTCTGCGTCAGTTTTTCGCCTGTGGCAGGCATAAGATATTGACGCATTTGCATCCTAGAAGTGACGCAGTGAAATCTCATAAATTACACTGCGTCACTTCTACGAGGCTTACTTGCGTCAGAACGCCCCCTGCATACATTATACCTGGTGCAGGTATAATGTGGCGCAGGGGTTTACAAAGATGCACCACTTTGTAAATATGACCCAACATGATGCATTTTTTTTACACCGCTGGTGCCTCACAAAAAGTGACGCACCAGCGGCGCAAAAGTGACGCAAGGGCCCATAAATAAGCCCCTTAGAGATGTGCCAAACCTGTGAAACATCTGGGTGAAATCCTATCTTTACACATATAATTCCATTCCTAGTTATAAGTTGGCACTGATCACTTCGACTTTGTCAAGGGAAACGGCTGTGAAAGCTCCCTTGTTGTTCAAAAAGTGAGAGAACTTCTGAGATGGTACAGGCAGCTGGGTAATGATACATTCCTTGGATGTGACTTAGAACCGAAAAATTACTTCTCCCCTCGGTTGCAGTTATTTTCTTTTGCATTTCCTTTGATTGTATGTGGAAATGAGTTCGGACTATCTTCTATCGAAGGCAAAGTTTACCCCAGTAAGTGAATGGAATGTTTTTTTTTACTGAAAAGACAGGAATACACTGTATTTAACATTATGCGGTGCATTCCAGGCCTTTCCTAGCGCTAGCACACTTTTGGCTGCCTAGCACCAATATAGTCACTTTTGCGTCATGGTGCAAGAGTGCCTGCATTATAGGCAAGATTGTTTTGTGCATGAAAGGATAACTTCCTGCACAAAAACAATCCTCTGAGGCCTTTTTTTTCCTTCTACGTGTGCTGCAGAATGAAGCACATGCAGAAAGAGGATAAAATCTAGGAGTAATGAAGATATTTTTCCTTGTTATGACTCACCTGGGCAGGCACAGCATTTTGATGAATTCCCAGGTCTACCATTAGAGGTAAATCTAGGACTCGTCCAAAATCCATGGGTGGATGGTTAGGAAAACCCATACACCATCAATGGAAGGCCTCCGTGGGGCAGAGTAATGCAATGCAGCGATTTGCGCAGCCTTGCCTTACTCTAGATTTATCAAGCCATGCAGGGGCACGCAAGGTGGGCTTGCGTGTCTTGATCAATCTCACTTAGATTTTGCGCCCCTCTTGCACCCCTTAGCGTGGCACAAGGGTGACGCAAAACCTTGATAAATCTGGAACTTGGTTTTTAATTTTCAGATATTTGTCACAGGAGATAAGTGGAAGACTTCAGAGGCTTTCACTCTTATGGATCCAGGAAACAAGGATATTTGTGATATGAACAAGGGATGAAGACTAGCATTGTTAAGATCCTGGCTGTTGTACAACTAGGTGCTATTAGGTTCCTCCTTTCTTGCAAGTTGTCTCAGTCAACTTTTGCTGCAGACATTTTCTCTGACCTGCAGATTTCCAGAATGCATCCGGGAAGTCTATCTTATCCCTCTGATATTCCGAGGCGCATCAAATGATGACATCCGAATAACATACTAGTAACGGATTGTATTGAACAGCACTTGAAGCGCGCAGGTGTCCACCATAGGTGCCACGATGACAAGTACAAAGGACTTTTGCAATACACAATTCACAATTGGAATTCATCAATCCATTGACTGACATATTACTCCAGTGACGTAACGTGGGAGCAAGTCTGTGAATGTTCCATAGCATTAATGCCATAGATATTTGAAAAAACTTTGAAAAATATGTGTGCCTGCTGGTATTTAAATTGAAAAACATAACTTGTTCCCATTCTTCAGCAGTCTCATACACTATAATGTATTAAGCACATTCTTGTTCTAAATATGTCTTGGTTGAGAATAAAAAAGAAAAGACTTACCACTTCAAGTTCACCTTTGCTTTGCTAGGCATTTACGCTTGTGCAGTTATACATCATGTGCAGATACAAATGTGTAACTTCTATGTGAATTCTGAAAAAATCACAAATCTATACCAAAGGTAGTTGTACATCTACAAGTTTAGATTTACAAACAGTTTCAAGAATTGATCCCCTGCTATTTGGAAAAATAAAGGCTAGGTTTTCATGGCGACTGGAAGTTGGAAATTTGAAGCTTGGAGACAGTTATAAATATTTAGATAATTTTCTGGTCCTTGTTTTGCAAGTGAGATTGGAAACACAGGGGCCTTGAGCAATTCCTGTGTTGCAGAGCTTGATGCAGTTCATAAACCTAATGAGGTGCTAACTCTTGATCATCTTTTAAAAACAAATCATGGAAAAACAGTTCTCATTTTCCAATATCCAACGTAACACTGGCCGTGGTGTTTTTACTTCTGACTTAAGAGCGCTGATCTCTGCAGACATATTGTTACAAATTCTTTATTACAGACAGAGTGGACTTTGACTCGACCAAGAGGGCTATCACTCTCTTACACATTGATATTAGCTATATGTTACATAATTCCACCTTCCAGGAAATGTTTCCATTTAAATGTGTCAGGGACTACTTTACATCTAAATGTACAGCCAATCATCATGCTGTTTGTCACATTCAATTCTTTATTTCCTGTTTACTTTCTATACAGAAAGCATCCCGGACCTCTCCCAATCCAGCTTCCAAAGCAACCACAGCACCAGGCACACCCTCCTCGCCGCCACAGAAGATGTCCAAACACTCCTCGACTGAGGCGTAACTGCAGCTGCCTTGGATACCGTCTCTCACCGCATCTTAGGCATAACGCAACACAACCGTGGATTGTATCCGCTCCTTCCTCACCTGCCGAACACAGAGTCAGACTCCCTCCGTTCCTCACTGAGCCCACAGAGATCAGCTGCGGAGTGCCTCAGGTCTCCTCCCTGATCCCCATGCTTTTCAACATCTACACGACCCCACTCTCAGCCATTGTCAGGAACCACAGACGCAGCATCCTCTCCTCTGACCATGACACCCAGCTGTTTCTCTCCCTCACCAACAGTCACCAAGCAAAATTTACACAACAGGATGAAGGCTTTTGTCGCCTGGAAGAAGAGCAGCTGCATCAAGTTCAACTCAGAGAATACCAAAGTCCTTATAATGGGCTCCACCCTCTTCACCTGGCATGACCCCTGGTTGCCCGCAGTATTTGGAGCCTTCCTCACACCACAGACCATGTGTGGAACATCAGCATCATCCTTGATACCTGGCTCACTATAAGCCGCCCGATCAACGCTGTCTCATCATCCAGCTTCCACAAGCTATGCCTGCTTCAAAAGTTCTTCAAGTGAATCCCCACCAAGTCCAGAAAGATGGTCACCAACATGCTTGTCAGCAGCAGAATCAGCTACACTGGCATCACCCAGAAACTCCTCAAGAAACTGCAGAACTTCCATAACACCACCACCCGACTCATCCTTAACATCCCCCAGCTCACCCACATCAACAGCCACCTACGAGATCTCCACTAGCTCCCAGTCAACAAAAGAATCATCTTCAAGCTCCTCACTCACTCCTACAAAGCCCTGCATGATCTCGGACCTGCATACCTCAACCACCATCTCACATACCCACCAGAGAACTCCGCTCCGCCCAACTGTTTCTGGCTATCGTCCCACGTATCCTTAAGACCACAGCCGGAGGGAGATGCTTCTCCCACCTCGCAGAAAAGACCTGAAACATCCTGCCCCTGCACCTCAGGCAATCACCATCATTGCTTAAATTCAGGTAGGACCTCAAGATCTGGCTCTTCGGCTGAACCACAACGCCTTGATGGACTGCCGGGTCCCCACCCCCAGTGCCTTTGAGACCCTTATGGGTGAGTAGCCATGCTCTTCAAGACACTGACTGATTAATTGATTTTTTGTCACTTGTTTCCCCAGAAGTGGGCCTGATTTAGAGATTGGCGGATGACTTACTCCATCACTAACATGATCGATATCTTATCCGCCTTTATCTCAAGTCCATTACATCTTATAGCACTTGTAATAGGGCAGGATATCCGTTATGTTTGTCATGGAGTACCTGTACATCCATCTCTGACTCAGATCCTATGTTATTTGCTGGGTTCACAGTCTTCATCCAAATGCTTTGACCCAGGCTTTCGCCCTTGCCTAACCTTCCCCTCACATTCCGTTCTGAATATTCTAATGGACACAACTCTATATATGTAGCCCTGATCTTAAGCAGAATACGTCTGTCATACCTTGAACTTTCTGGCCAATGTGCACACCTTGCATTCCTGAGGAGTGAAGGCAGATGAAAGGATCATTGAATCCCAACTATATACTAATGGCCTGATTCGCAAAGGGCCAAGAAACAGAGTTGGAAATATGTTCCACATATACATCTTGGTAGGGAGACTTTTTGAAAACAGCAGAAGGTTTTGTTTCTGCTGGGCTACCACAACATGACAGAACATTATCACACGTAATTCTTTTTTCTACTGCGAGAAATTATTTTGACCAATGAAGACCACTTCACATGTATTCACAATAAATATTAGGGTATTTCCTCCACTTTCCCTCCCTGAAAAATATCTTAGTCCCACAATTGACAGTGGCATATTTGTGTATTTCCAATGTTGGGCATATAAGTTATGTGAATGCACACAAACGCTTGAGTTTGTAGATGTTCAAACAGCTCTGGATTGTGCCCACCATGAAACACCCACAATCCTTCCTTAAATATGCCAATGCCGTTAATCCATCACAAAAGCTATACTTCTATATGTGAACATAAACCTTCACCTATCCTGTTTCTGTGGAAAAAGAAAATAAAGTTTCATAAGATAATTTCTTCCGTTTTTTTTGGGTCACAATTTGCCCAATACCTGTGTGGTAAGCAACGTCTGCCTTACCCTCAACAGGGGTATTGAGGCTCATCATCATAAAGCCATTAGAAAAGTGTGACACATTGTTTTCCATCAATTTAGATAGAAATTGACTAAAATGCGACAGGTCTTAAATAAATAATCCTTCTTCAAGTTTTTCAACCTGCCTGGTACTCTCAGTCATATGTTTTGAAAGGAACACAGTGAAAAAATCAAATGTTATACAAATTTCAATATCCTGAATGAAAGACACCTGGCTAGATGATTCTGATAGGTCACACAATAATGATTTAGCTCAATTACACATAAATTACAGGACCAGACAGGTTATAGCAACTTTGATCGCTCTCGTCTCAGACAGCAGTAGTGATAGCATAGAAAGTAGTATAAATACAGATGATCAAATACCTCCACACATCTCATTAAATAACATCTAAGCAAAAGTTCAACCTGGTACCAAGCAATTAAAATCAGCAATAAGCTTTCAGAACTATGCTTGAACTTTCCTTCAAACACCAACTTCAAGATATCTTTCATAAATAGTCACTTATTATCTGAAACTTCAGCTTGCCACTTTCTGAACATGCAAATATTTCACACTAACCAGTGTTTTCATTTAAAATGATTAGGTTCAATTCCCCCAAAAGCTCACACTGTCCAGGCCAATTTTTCATCATCAAATACCAGGATCCTTAAAAACTTCATGTCAAGGATTTACACCATAAATATGAGAGAGGAACCAAACGTTTGTCAAGAAAGGCTACAATATTTGAAGAGCGGGTACCATTGTACTGGGGCTACCATGAGAAATGTCCATGACATTTCATGGAGAAGCTAAGTACGCAAGTGAGTGACAGTTTGGTGACAAAATTCCCACATTATGCCAAGGATGATCCACTACAAAACACCGTCCTACATCAAAGATGAATCACTGAAAAAATATGGATGGACAAAATATTGTGTTCCCAAAATATTGGGACATAAATATCGATGTCAAAAATATCGACATCCTATCTACATAATGGTAAGTACTAAAATAAAGAGAAAAAAAATTTGATTGTTGAAAATATCGAAGTAAGAAATATTGTTTTTTTTAAAGTATTAAAAAGTAAAATAAATTAAATAATACATATAACTTTTTTTTTTGAATTGTTAGAAAATGTTAACAATTATAAGTAAAAATTGTAATGTAAAAATAAATTAAACATATATATAAAATGTAATATATATTTACTTAAAAATAATTCATAATTATTTTAATAAATTATGAAATGTTAGACATATATTAAAATTATAAATACATATATGTACATACACCTGTAACATAAAAAAACTAAAATATATATAAATTATAAATTAAATTATTAAAATATTAATTTTTAAAACTACATTTTACACTACATTAACAGCAACAGTAGGGAAAGTGTTGGATAGCGGAAGGGAATAACTTACTATGCCCCCTCCAGTGAGTGCAACAGTAGGGAAAGTGTTGGATAGCGGAGGGGAAAACTTTACTATTCCCACTCCAATATGTACAACAGTAGGGAAAGTGTTGGATAGCGTAGGGGAATAAATTAATAATACCCCTCCAGGCAGTGCAACAGTAGGGAAAATATTGCATATCGGAGGGGTAAAAATTACTATTCCAACTCCGAGTGCAACAGTAGGGAAAGTGCTGGATAGCGTAGGGGTAAAAACTACTATTCTCACTCCAGCGAGTGCAATAGTAGGGAATGTGTTGGATAGCGGAGGGGAATAATTTACTATTCCCACTCCAATAAATGCAACAGTAGGGAAAGTGTTTGATAGCGGAGAGGAATAATTTACTATTCCCACTCCAATGAGTGCAACAGTAGAGATAGTGTTGGATAGCGAAGGGAAACAAAATTACTATTCCCACTCCAGGGAGTGCAAAAGTAGGGAAAGTGTTGGAAAGCGGAAAGGTAACAATTACTATTCCCACTCTAGCGAGTGCAACAGTAGGGAAAGTGTTGGATAGCGGAGGGGAATAAATTACTATTCCCACTCCAGAAAGTTCAACAGAAGGGAAAGTGTTAGATAGCGGAAAGGTAACAATTACTATTCCCACTCTAGCGAGTGCAACAGTAGGGAAAGTGTTGGATAGCGGAGGGGAATAAATTACTATTCCCACTCCAGCAAGTGCAACAGTAGGGAAAGTGTTAGATAGAGGAGGGGTAAAAATTACTATTTCCACTGCAGCAAGTGCAAAGGTAGGAAAAGTGTTGGATAGCGGAGGGGAATAAATTACTATTCCCACTCCCATGAATGCAACAGTAGGGAAAAAAGTTAAATAGCTGAGGGGATAAAACCAAAGATTACAGCTACTGAACCAAAAACCACAAAAAAAATAAAAACAAAACAATTACCAAAAATATATATAAATTAATAAATGAATATTAAAGATCAACTATGGATTCATTTATTTAAACTAAATTGCTTTTCACCCTCTACCCCAATAAACACCAAAACACACACCTAATATATGTACCCAATTTCCATAACTAATTTTGCTTTAAAAAATTAATAACAATTAACAACAAATCATTAATTAATTTTTAGAAAAATTCTTTCCAACGTTTACAACTATAAACCCCACAACTCACACATCAAAATTATTCCACAATGAGCATATTTAATATTTAATTAATTAATTAGCATTAATTAACAAATAGTTAATTAATTACAAATAGTATACCTACCACCATATTCCCCTATAAATGGCCCCACCAAGGGGCCGATTCCAATCCTGGAAAAAGGCTGTACGAATCGCTGTACGGCGCGTTTTCTCCGTACGACTCGTACCCGGTAAACTTTCCGTACAACCTAGGAAGTACGATTCGTACAGAAAGCCTATTTCCGTACGTTTCGTACAAAAGACCGTACAGGTAAAAAAAAATAACGATTCTGATCCGGAAAAGCTTGTACGCGACGTCCGGACGTATTTAAGCAGCGGTTTCCGGCCCAGCGAGTACGATTCGTCCCTACGTCACTCCGTACGGCTCTTTTTTTACGGGAGCCAAACACATCCGGAAAAGCAGAGTCCTACACGAACCGCTATGCAACGGAGCCCCGGTACGTGACGTACACGCCATGAACCCCATCGTACATGTCATCCCGGTCCTCCTAGCCTACGACCTGGTGCACCGGACCCGACGCACACACTGCAGAAGGTGAGAACACCACCCAGGGGCCAGGGTGGGGGTGAGGGGCAGGAAACATACCCCATACCCAAATCCAAACCTATAATATGGAGCCCATACATTACCACCAGGGTCTGGTCACTTGGGGGGGCGTGTCCAGCAACCCCTGCGTACCGCAACAACAGAAGTGGACATGTACGGTGCTTTACACACGTACCCCGACGGCACCAGTAGAATAGTGATACGGACCGTACACACGCAATGAATGCGTGGGTACGGTGCATTTCACATGTACCCCTACGGCACCAGTACAATAGTGATACGGACCGTACACACACAATCAATGTGTGGGTACGGTGCGTTTCACACGTACTCCTACGGCACCAGTACAATAGTGATACGGACCGTACACACGCAATGAATGCGTGGGTACGGTGCGTTTCACACGTACCCCTACGGCACCAGTAGAATAGTGATACGGACCGTACACACGCAATGAATGCGTGGGTACGGTGCGTTACACACGTACCCCTACGGCACCAGTAGAACAGTGATACGGACCGTACACACGCAATGAATGCAGGGGTACGGTGCGTTTCACACGTACCCCTACGGAACCAGTAGAACAGCGATACGGACCGTACACACGCAATGAATGCGTGTGTACGGTGCGTTTCACACGTACCCCTACGGCACCAGTACAATAGTGATACGATGCATACACACGCAATGAATGAGGGGGTACGGTGTGTTTCACCCGTACCCCTACGGCACCAGTACGTTTGGGATACGAGGCATACACATGCCACGAATGTGGGGTTACTGTCTGGCCCTGCATGTTACCTTCATATTGGTGTGTGTGTAGATCCAGGCCAGCAGTGTACTGCTCCAAGGGGGTGGGTGGGTGGGTGCAGAGGATTCCAAGCAGTGGCCAGCCATATAGGGGTGGCTGCAGATCAATACCAGCAGTGTCCAGACATGTAGGGGTGGCTGTAGAGGACTCCCAGCAGTGGTCAGCCATATAGGGGTTGCTGTAGATGAATACCTGCAGTGTCCAGCCATATGGGGGTGGCTGCAGATGAATACCAGCAGTGGCCAAACATATAGGGGTGGGTACACAGGACTCCCAGCAGTGGACAGAGACATGGGGGTGGGTGCATATGACAACCAGCAGTGGCCTGCAATATGAGGGGTGGGTGCCAAGGACTCCCAGCAGTGGCCTGCAATATGAGGGGTGGGTGCAGAGGACTCCCAGCAGTGGACAGAGACATGGGGGTGGGTGCAGAGGACTCCCAGCAGTGGACAGAGGCATGGGGGTGGGTGCAGAGGACTACCAGCAGTGGCCTTCAATATGAGGGGTGGGTGCAGAGGACTCCCAGCAGTGGACAGAGACATGGGGGTGGTTGCAGAGGACTCACAGCAGTGGACAGAGACATGGGGGTGGGTGCAGAGGACTCCCAGCAGTGGCCTGCAATATGAGGGGTGGGTGCAGAGGACTCCCAGCAGTGGACAGAGACATGGGGGTGGGTGCATATGACTCCCAGCAGTGGACAGAGACATGGGGGTGGGTGCAGAGGACTCCCAGCAGTGGACAGAGACAAGGGGGAGGGTGCAGAGGACTCCCAGCAGTGGCCTGCAATATGAGGGGTGGGTGCAGAGGACTCCCAGCAGTGGCCTGCAATATGAGGGGTTGCTGCAGAGGACTCCCAGCAGTGGACAGAGACATGGGGGTGGGTGCAGAGGACTACCAGCAGTGGACAGAGACATGGGGGTGGGTGCAGAGGACTCCCAGCAGTGGCCTGCAATATGAGGGGTGGGTGCAGAGGACTCCCAGCAGTGGACAGAGACATGGGGGTGGGTGCAGAGGACTCCCAGCAGTGGCCTGCAATATGAGGGGTGGGTGCAGAGGACTCCCAGCAGTGGCCTGCAATATGAGGGGTGGGTGCAGAGGACTCCCAGCAGTGGACAGAGACATGGGGGTGGGTGCAGAGGACTACCAGCAGTGGACAGAGACATGGGGGTGGGTGCAGAGGACTCCCAGCAGTGGACAGAGACATAGGGGTGGGTGCAGAAGACTGCCAGCAGTGGCCTGCAATATGAGGGGTGGGTGCAGAGGACTCCCAGCAGTGGACAGAGACATGGGGGTGGGTGCAGAGGACTACCAGCAGTGGACAGAGACATGGGGGTGGGTGCAGAGGACAACCAGCAGTGGACAGAGATATGGGGGTGTACATCATTATCAGATTACCACACCTACATGGTGGTATGTACCCATCCCTAACTTTGGACTATGATTACAGTGCTATAACAACACATCACTGACAGCAGTGTCCCACTCCCAGGAGGATGGATGTCTTTCACCCACTGCATGATACACCACATGTGGGTGTGAGGACAAATAACACATGCATACATACCCATGGCGGATGCAGCACAATACACAGCCTGATGTCATGCCACAAGACTGTATAGTCACGTAACTGCCTACAAAACTAAGATAGCCAAAGGGAACACACACTGTCACGCACATCCCAGGACCGATAGGAATGTCCAGGTGCTGGTCCAGCCACCAAGATGTTGTCTCTCATGGAAGGAATAGGGTGGAATACCCCTAGATACAATGCCCACAATTGTGAGTCAGGTGCCTAAATACCCTGCATAACAAGTACCATTTGTGTGGTAGGCTGTGATTACACACATGCATAGTGCTGAAAAGGGTGAATTTGTCGCTGAAGGCATTTCGACATACTCAAAACACAAGTACAGTGACTAGCAAGGATGGCACAGACGATTCAGCAGGAGACACCGGTGAGCAGGGATCGCCATTGTTGAAGGGATCCGTCACCAACAAAGGAAATGTTGACACAGGTCAGCACAACAATTGTGCAACTGTTTGCAGGGAAGATGTCAGGTGCCACAGCGGAAGGAACACTCTTTTGGACAATGTCTCAACACAAAATGAACACACACTACCAATGATTCTTTGCAGAGACATTGTGATGGCACACAGATACCATGGTCCACCTCATGACCATCATACAAAAATATTTCTCAGAACCCTAACACATTACCAGAACACCAACTCCAGGAGCCTCATCACCAACATCAAGTACCTGAAATGCATTAGTGTTGAAAGTAAAAATAAAGGCTTTATTCAGCACCAAAAAAAATATCAAAAAATAGACTATTTACAGAGGCCAATGGCCAGTCCATACGTAAAGTCCAAGAGGGGACGTAGGGGACCGCGTCTACCCCTAGCTTTCCTGCACAAATGAACCTCCAGGGGCATCATTTGTGGCAGTACCAGGCACCGCAGGGACAGGTGGGGAAAGGGTAGGTGTGGTGGGTGCAGGGGTGGATGTCTCCACCACAGGGGGTGTGGGCAGCACCCAAGGTGGAGGCGAGCTCGGCGCTGCACACCGCTGCCTGTACATCCATCCGAACCCCTGCAGCTGAGGATTCCCCAGGGTCAAGGGAGGGTGTGGTGGGCGAGGGATGGGGTGCAGCGCTCCTGGGGGAGGGGGTTGACATGGTGGGGGACTCAACTCCTGTGCCCGGGGACTTCCTTGCCCGCTTGTAGGGAGGTGGCTAAGCGGGGGCGAGGTCCAGCCCACCCAGAAAGAGCTGCTTGGGTGAGCGTTTGGCAGGGGAGCCAAGGGGAGTGGTTTTGGAGGGACAGGGTTGTGAGGACTGCGGAGTGCGACTTTGGCTGCGTGTATGTTGTCTGTCCCCAGACCCTGTGGGTGTGCCTACATCCCCCTGAGTGTGCGTGCCAGGAGGTGTGCGCTTTGCCTTACTTGGGGGTGTGCTGCCTGTGTCTGGTGGGGTGCATGATCATGACTGTCTGGGTGTGCATTGGCCAGGTATGGGAGAGGGAAGTGTGGATGGGTCCGGGGTAAGGGGGGGACGGAGCGCTGCAGGAGAGTAACTGCTGTCATCAGTGAAGAGTCCATGGACCGCAGAATCCTGCATGTTGGACAGGCCACATGAAGGGCTTGCTCCCTCCCCGCATGACAGGGCCCAAGCCCCGGACTCCCAGGTGTTACCCACAAGGGCAACCCGCACCCCGTCTCCCAACGGAACTCCTGCCCCCGGACAGCCATGTATCATGGGGCCGAACCACTACCGGCTCCCCCGGCCGGATCAGCCGCCATCTTGGGCGCTGCGCCACGAGGCCGCATGGCCTCGGCTCGACCCTAACCCTGGGCCTGGCCGGCCCTGACATCCCGGCACCACCATCCACCCAGGAGGTGAACGGACCACTTGGCAGGTCAATGGGAGAAAGAAGCGTCGAGGGCTCTCCCCCGCCAGGTGCCGATCACCCTCCAGCTCCCCCAGGCGCTGGCTCCACCCCCTGCTGGGTGTCTGGACTCCCTCATCCCGGACCCCCCGACCTCCAAGTGCGAGGGTCCGGACATCAAAGGGCGCCAGACCTATAACTAGGGCAGCTCCAGAGCAGGAAGGCAGTTGTATCCTGGAGTCGAGAGACACCGAGAGAACTCAGCCTTGACGGACTACTGGCGCTGCCGTAGCCCTGCCTTGTGAACTATCGTCCTGCCTGCTGGCGCTGCCGCGGCCTTCTGCATCCTCCATCCTCGTCGGGACCTGCTGGCGCTGCCGCGGACCATTGTAACGACCACCTTCATCGGGACCTGCTGGCGCTGCCACGGACCGTGTAACGACCACCTTCATCGGGACCTGCTGACGCTGCCGCGGACCGTGTAACGACCACCTTCACCGGGACCTGCTGGCGCCGCCGCGGACCGTGTAACGACCATCTTCACCGGGACCTGCTGGTGCTGCCGCGGCCCGTCCAAGCTAGAACACCGAGCTCGAGGATTGTGAGCTATCCACCATACCATCTCAGCTACCAGATTGGTAACCAGACTGTCCCGCTACCCCCTTTCCCCAAACCAAGAGACTCGAATCGAGGGGACCCCTGAGTCCAGACCTCCTTGTACCATTTCATCGTACCTTAAGAAATCACCTATAAAGAACGCTAAATCTTATCCTTGTGTGGTGTATATCTGTGGGGGGGAAGTTATTCATCTGTACGATCGCTGGAGACGGCTCTCCCCGGAGACCTCTCCCCTTGTCCTCGGCCGACCCTCCCGGTCCGTCTAACACTGCATTGGTCAGACATCGTTGCTGACATGCCCTCCATGAACGATACCATCTGTGTGAGCAGTTTAGTGTGGCCATGGAGGACATTCAGCACCGATGCCTGCCCAACCTGCAACTGCCACAGTATGTCCACAGACTCTTCACTGAGGGCAGCAGGGGTGACAGGGGCAGGGGGTGCGGTGCCTGGGCCGAAGGAGACATGGTGGGCCTCTGCACGGACAGAAGGGACGGGAGCAACTGGGAGGGCGGAGATGGTAACGGAGGAGGCGGAGACAGATGTGGGGATGCTGCCAGGTGGTGTAGCAGCCTCCGGCTCCTCCAGGAAGTCAGCGTCGGACCCGTCTGCGTCGTAGGTGGTATCGCCTCCAGACAGGTCCTCGGACTGACTCCCCTCGCCCTCTGTGCCACTGGCTCCCTCGGCCTCACCAGCAATGGTGGCACTGTCGCTGGGTCCCTCCTCCAGGTCCGTGCAGGTGTCTCCTTCGGTTTCGGATGATGATGCTATGGGCGAGGAGAAGAAACAGAAATGCATCAGTCACCTGTATACATCTGACACATGAGCACAAAAACAATAGGTCACAGTGCATATCAGGCAATGCATCATGAGTACCAGCTAGATTACTCCGCGCATATGTAAGCGCTGTACTGCCCAGTTGGTAGACCCACTATGCTACTTAGACACAAGGAAAAAACGAACAAACCAGGCCACAACTTGACTGAGAAATACACCGAGAAGCTAGTGTCTGTGAACAGGTGAGCACAGCAATACAATAAAGTCATGCCACCTCTTGTTTACCCTGAAAGAAACAGTAGTGGTGCACCCAAGGTAAACTAACACACCTTACTACTCAAGGTGTCCCCACACTCAGAGACCTGTAAGTACTTTGTAACACAAAACGAAAAAATGTTGTTACCTTGGGACTCACAATACTTTACACAATCGACATGTTCTGAATGTGGCAATTCGCCATTTCGTGAAAAGAACACTCATGTGCCTGCATGAAAGATGTCTCCCAAGGAAGTGCACACAAAACTACATTTACACTGTCATTAAAGAAGCTGGCACCTTTTTCAAAGAAGCCACTGTTAGAAATAAATGGTGTTGCAGAAAGTACATATACATGGGCCCACGGAGGTCTTGATGTCTTGACACACGTTAGTTTGTATCACCAACAACAAAGGAGTGTCACAAAATCAAGACCACTGTGGGAACATGTATACGGAGAATCTGCAACACAATTTAATTCTAACAGTGGCTTCTTTGAAAAGGTGCTAGCATGTTCCATGAAAGTGGAAATGTCGTTTGGTGTGCACTTCCTTGGGAGACATCTTTCATGCAGGCACATTAGTGTTCTTAACGCAAATCATCAAATTGCCACATTTAAAACATGAAGAACTGTCTACAAGTGCTGTGAGTGCCAAGGTACAAACATTTTTGACTAACAACTTGAATTATGTCAGTTGTCACATGGCCATCCATTACCTGATGACACAGTTGGCTACACATATGACCCACTGCCTGTCATGTAGAGTAGAGACAAAACCACAGGAGTGTAACCCGTAGACCCAACTGAGATCAGGGTGATAACAATGTAATTGCAACAATATCTCAGTAGGAGTTATTGAATTATTTGTAGTCGTATGTACAAGACATTACAAACACATAGAGAGAAAAAAGAGGCTGCAAATTTTTTGATTAATGCGCCCGTAGGCGTCATATATTAAGGGAAGATTAACGAAGAGAGTCAACAAATTATAACAGCACTTTACGGTCCAATTACCAAAACAACCCTAAGGGAAAAAGTGTACAATGTGCTCGTGACAAAAGTGTGACGGCGCAAGTGACAACGTGTAGAAAACCATAGCAAGGGGCGCAACACAGTATATACAAATTATGTACAAATTCAAGGTTCCAAGCAACAATTTCAATTATTCATTTGAAAGTTCTCAAGGAGTAATTTTCGGGAACCAAAAGATCAAAGAGCGCCAAAAGGATTTGGAGCTGATGGGAACAGGTCGACGACGTTTCGATCCTTAATAATTTCGGATCATCCTCAGGACCAGGGTCGTTAATTTCAGGGAGGGCTGTGGCCCAGGTTAGGGGGACTCTGTCAAGGAGGGTTCCGGGTAAGTAGATACAAGGTCACGGTGTGTCCAGGAGAGACATCAGAGGACTCGAGGTAAGTTCAAGCGTCTCGCCAGCAGGAGCGGAGCTGCGGAACCGGAGGGGCGCAGAAAGGCGCTTCAGTGTTTTTAGAAAGCAGGTCAGGGGAGTCGTGGTCCAAAATTTCACAAAGGTACATCCAGCCGCCACGGACGTGTGCGGCTGCGGCTGGATGTACCTGGATGTACCTTTCTGCGCCCCTCCGGTTCCGCAGCTCCGCTCCTGCCCGCGAGACGCTTGAACTTACCTCGAGTCCTCTGATGTCTCTCCTGGACACACCGTGACCTTGTATCTGGGAGCTATTAAAGGAGATGGGTGTACCCCTATATCTTTGTGACTTACTAGAGCGACTCCATAAAGACACCTTTGCCAGGGTCAGGTTTGGATTAAACGGTGAACTCACACTCCCATTTGGGGTAGAAAAGGGGGTGAGACAGGGGTGTGTCCTTGCGCCAACTCTCTTTGCCTTATTTCTAAACGGGCTGGTTGAGGAAATTCTGAGCCTAAGAGATATCGATGCCCCCAAGTTGGCGGGAAGGAAAATCCCTACATTAATGTTTGCTGATGACACCCTGCTTCTCTCCCGTACTCCTATGGGGATGGGAAGAATCCTGGATGGCTTTGCATCCTTTTGTAGAAAAAGGAACTTAGTCATCAATGTAAGCAAAACCAAATACATGGTGTTCCATGCAGACACTACTAATGTAAATGTAAATGTAGTTGAGCTTATATAGCGCACAGCTACCCGCTGTGGGTTTCCCGGCGCTTGCTTAGGGAACCCGTCCTGGTATTCCCCTGTGAGATAGCAGGGTATCCACAAGGTGAAAGTCAGGCATCCCACCGCGAGGGGCCATTGTGGAGATTAAGCAAGCTATTGCCCAGAGTCGCAGAGTGTGAACCCGTGAGTCGAGGAGGCACCGGGGCGAGAATTATCGAGTCTGTGGAATTTTTAGCCCAAGACCCGCCGAGGCAGGGAATTGAACCCTGGTCCAGGACTGATCTCAGCTTCCGGGTCTGCTGCCTCTAACCCCTGAGCCACACTTCTCCCTACACCCAAACTCGATGGCCAGTCTCTAGAACAAGTCACCACTTTCGATTATTTGGGTTTGACCCTTAACAATAAAATGACTTGGGGACCCCAGATCTCTAAAGTAAACTTGAAACTTGTCCAAATAACTGGGGGCAT
This sequence comes from Triturus cristatus, assembly GCF_964204655.1. Taxonomy (NCBI): domain Eukaryota; kingdom Metazoa; phylum Chordata; class Amphibia; order Caudata; family Salamandridae; genus Triturus; species Triturus cristatus. The sequence goes on from NC_140583.1 coordinate 92,527,235, forward strand.
CACCAAGATGCTTAAAAATAGCCACCTTAAATTGATCAGCCCACTTGTCGAGATTTATAAATCTCAGGGACGGGGTGTTGTAGCCTATGGAGCCGAACTATGGGGCCATATCCCCTGCCCAATTTTACTTAAGTCAGAAAACACATTTTTTAGAAACATTCTTGCTCTTCCAATGAGCACTCCTATGCAGCCACTTAGGATGGATTTAGGCCTTCAACCGATTACGGACATGGTTGCTTCCAGACCAGTAATGTATTGGCGCCGCCTATGGAGCACCCCTGAATTGATAAATTTTCAGGAGGAACTGAAGTCTATTTTGTTGATTCCAACGGCTGGCGCCATCCCTTGGCTAGCTTATATTAAGAAATCACTAAGGGAGATAGGGAGAGAAGATCTCTGGAATTCGCCAGAGTATGCATGTTCTTCTCTTCCAAAGAGATCCCTGGCCAAAATTCTGGAGGAAAGATATTTGACCGATCTTATTTGTACTGCCTCTACCACAAATTTGACCTCTGTATATCTAGAGGCCAAAATTAGCTATAAATTTGAGTCCGTAATAGACCTGATTCAACCAATCATGGCCAAAAAGTTATACCTACAGTTCAGGCACGGTTCCCTCCCGCTTTTTTCAAGAACAAATAAGTGGTTGGGCTCAGTCCAGCAATCCTGTCCTGGCTGTGGTACCCTGGAAGAAACTGAGGTACACGTTGTTTTTTTCTGTCCGGCTTATATTTTCCCGCGCAGAAAATGGATCATCCAATTGGCCAAGAATATAGGGGCTAGACATTGTATGGATCTCCACAGGTTGCTAAAGTATGATACCTCTCCCCTATATGCTACTGTGATTGCAAAATTTCTTTTTTCAATGTGGCTAATTAGAAGAAAACTGCTACCTCATCAAGGTTAATTTGATTTTATAATTCGTCTTTTTATTATCTGTTTTTATTCATTGATATGATGAATGAGTGTCACTAGATTATTGTTGTATTAATTTTAATAATATTATGTCTTTTATGCACTTTTATGGCTAAAGCCGAAATAAAGTTTTTCTGACTGACTGACTCTGTCATGTAGAGTGGCACACATGTCCAAACCCAGGACAATGCATAAGCGATCCGCCGGGTCCAGCACCGGATGTCCTGCCACCGTTTTCGGACCTGTGGTAGGCGCCGACTCTGATCCCCCGCCGATCTCACGGCCCTGACGATGTCCTGCCAGATCACCATCTTCTCGTAGGCAGTTACCTGTCAGGATGACAAAGTGAGACAACATCACTATACCTGCTCCATGTCCCAGAGACACACATTTGAACATCTTTGATATGTTGAACAGGGCATAGGATGCTGACAGGAATGGCATCATTCTCAATGAGAAATTCGCCTGTGTGCAAGCCCCAATGCACTACATGGCATTGAAAGTCAACAGGTGGCATAAGGGGTGCGACACACTCACTGATCATGGCACACACTGTGCAGCACATGCAACAGCAGGCTGATGGACAGCACGTGCCAAGCAGTCACATGTCCCACTTCACTGACGCACCTTCAGCAGACTAGACAGACACACCCAGGCACAGATCACTCGCCTGTCAGTGACAACAGCGGATACAACCCTCACTCTGCACATGTGCCACTTGCCTGTGGGGTGTCACAGGTGTTGTGCTAGCTCTGCAAGTCAGACACACAGCACGGCTTACTTGTCACATCAGATGGGTAGAGCTGTTGCCTCCTCCATGCAGCTGTGGTGCAACACTTCACATAGACACTCAACCACATGACAAGGAACATTCACACACATCAATGTCCATGAGGTCCTACACATCATTTGGACACTCTCACCACAGGTCCACTCAACTCATACACATCTGTGGGTACAGTCACCTGTCACACCGGGGGGACCACGGAATCACCTCAGGATAATAGGAAAAAAAGCCACCAAGGATTTGCCAGGCTGCATGTGTCAAGCACTATGCAGTGAATGTCACAGTAAGCACAATGCAAGTGAGGAGTGCACACAGGAACTACCTCATGCTCTGCATGAGAGACATAAGCATGTCCCCCCCTGGGACCCACTCTAAACAACTGTGCATTTCTGTCACACCTGGACACAATGCCAGAAGTGACAGTCACACAACAGGTGCGTAGGGAAAGGTAGTGGAGTCAGCACTTGGACTCCCATACAGCTTGGGGTACTGTGGGAGGAAGACATCCAGCAACGCCTCCTCTAGGGTGAATGGCTGGGCCCTCTCCACAGGACGCGACGGTATGGTGCGTTTCACACGTACCCGTACAGCACCAGTAGAACAGTGATATGGACCATACACATGCAATGAATGCGTGGGTACGGTGCGTTTCACACGTACCCCAACGGCACCAATACAATAGTGATACGAGGCTTACACACGCCAGAAATGGAGGGCTACGAGTCGCACAAGGATGTCCATCAAGTACTTGTCATTGCATACTTTCATGTGCAGGCCCTAGGTGTGTCAGCCAGTGATATTGCACAGGTCATCTCATCTAGTTGCACAATTGATGTGTGATGACCTGTGTACACATGTCATGTGTGATGGTGCACTATGTGGCACACATCACCTTGCCACTTGCCACATGTGTGTCTGTAGTCCAACTGTGTCATGCACAGCAGCAGTGGGTTGGCACAGTCATCACCACCCGCACCTGTCTCCTGATGCCAGGGACAGGGACACTCTATCAACTGACATTTCACGATCAGCGTGCCCCTCTGTGACTATGTCAGGTGTGTGTCATGTGTTCCCATGAGCTTGCTGTTAGTGTTCCGTCAACTGCATCTGCTGTTGGTGCATCCAACATGGGTCTGTGTGGAGATGGGCATGGCACACATCTACGCACACCATGCCACATGAGGATTCCCACAGCTGTAGGGTCTGTGTGCATCGGACATCATATTTTCCCAGGCATACATGTCTGCGTCGTCTCAATGGCTGTGTTTTTTTGTTGTCACGTGTACCCCTTCATCGCAATGTGTTTCATATGTACATTTGACATTGCATGTGACCTGTGCGTGTGCCTTGCAGTCAACTGTCTGGATGAGATGACATCCTTCCAATGCAGCTATGTGGATGTGTGTCACTCCGGTGATATCTCTGGCTGTTCACTCAGACTTGCCCCCAGCTCATTTCAGGGCATGTCATGTAGACTTGACAATCAACAGGTGTATCTGGCTTTTCGTAGGAGTGCCAGCAAGCTGGCATATGTGTCCTGGATGTATTGCACACACCAGACTCCATAGTTACCTGATGTTTAGTAGCAGTTTAGCATGTGCTATGTTCATTGACATTGATGTGGGCAGACTCTCAATCTTCATTATTCCTAACAATGTTCTGCAGGGCACCGCCTGTCCCAAAACCAATCCCAGACTTGGCTGCCATGAGGGAATGTGCCTGCATCCGACGTTACAGATTCACTCGACAGTTGATTGAGGACTTGACCGACAAGCTGGCACCACACCTCCAACCGCGACACAGGTATCCTACTGCGCTGCCCCCAAGATGAAGGTGATGGCAGCCCTACATTTTTTTGCCACAGGTGCGTTTCAATTGACCATAGCTGATGTTGGTGGGATGTCACAGACAATGTTCAGCCGTGTCCTGCGTGATGTTTTGGCAGCCATGTTGGAGCACCTTGATGAATTCATCAAAATTCCTGCTCCTGAGGAGTTGACAGATGTCAAGGGTGATTTCTATGCCCTGGGAGAGATGCCCCATGTCATTGGGTCCATTGATGGGACACATGTGGCTTTGGTACCACCACAGGCACAGGAGCAAGCCTATCACAACCGTAAACATTACCACTCAATAAATGCCCTTGTGGTGTGTCTTGCTAACATGCTGATTTCCCATGTCTGTGCACGTTTTCCAGGATCAGCACACGATGCCTACATCATGAGGCGTAGCAGGGTGCCACAAATGATGCTGCGGCTGCACAACGAACGAGCATGTCTTGTTGGTGGGTATACTCTGTTTGTCCTGTGTGTTGCGGTATCTTTGGCGCTTACGGCATCTCCTGACCCACTTATTTACATGATGTTTCCATATAGGGGACTCTGGATATCCCAACATGCCATGGCTAATGACACCTCTCCACAACCCAAGAACAGCTGCAGATCACCGGTACAACAATGCACACGGGCAGACCAGGCGAGTGATTGAGAGGACGTTTGGCCTCCTGAAGAGCCGATTCCGGTGCCTTGACAAGACAGGCGGGTCCCTCCCATTGTACCGGATAAGGTGTGCAAAATCCTCATTGTGTGCTGCATGCTGCACAACATGGCAGTTGAGAAGGCAGTGCCACTCATCCTTGATCCTGATGAGCAGCAACATCCACCCGTGGAGGATCCAGGGCTTGGTCACGAGGCAAGTGATGAGGAGGTGGAGGATGATATCCGGTGTCAGCTCATATGCAACTTCTTCTCATAATGGTGAGTCACTGGTATGAGTGTGCAAGCTTGTACCATTGAGTGGCATGTGTTACAATGTGTGTGTCCAGCTGACTGAATGCAAAGTGACTGATATGTGTACTGATGTGTCACTCGAGTGATGATGTCATGCCACACAGTTTTGCGCAGAGACTTTCTTTGAAATTTGCATGTGTCCAACATTGTTCATGTTTCGTAACTGACCATGTGTGCGGCGAGATTGGTTTTAGGTGACTTCTTGTGTGTCTGTCATTCCCAGGTTTTTGCGCCTGTTGTCTGCCTGTGTCATCTTTGTCCTCCTGCTATTCCTCATGAGGATTGCAACGTGTGCTGAATCAGCGTTCCATGCACGGACATGTGGAAATGTCAGTTTGGGTAAGGATTGCAGCAAGGCTTTTGGTGGTGGTACGGGTTGGGAATGTGTGGGGACTGCTTCTGTGCATGTTGTGGTACCAGGCATACATGTCTTCTCACCATGGAACATATAATATGTAGCATCACTCCCATGACATGATAGTCACCCTTCTTGACAGTCATCTGTAGTGGAGTGTGGAGTCTGATGAAGGCATCAATGTGCGTAAACCTTGCCTCTGAAACATTGCGGATGCTACGGGTGGACATAGTGTGGGACATCCCAACAACAGGCTCTATGGTGAATTGCAGCCTCTCCGTGTGCAGCAGGATGTGTTTGGCTCATCCCCTTAACTTGTGTGCCAGTTCATTGGGATTTACAACATCCGTGTTGTGAAGGGGGGGTCCAGCGTATGTCCCACATGTTCTGTCAACGACCTGTGAGTCTGTTCATATGAATGCATTTCCCTTTGTGTGAGTTTGTGCAATAAAGGTGTTCAGCACAATCCGAAGTGCCTCATCTCTGTCACTGCAGATCTCTTGCCAGTTTGCATGCGTCATCTATGGCATAATTGTCAAAGATTGAGCATATGAGTGTATGTGTACTTCGGCAACATGCAAGCAGTTCTTCATGGCTAATAATCTCTATTGTGCATGAAGTACCTGGTTGTGTATGTATTTGTGCAGGTTGCTCCCCACATTGGGATGTCAATGCCTGCTGACGGTGTGCCTCCTGTGCGCAGCTCCGCATTTCGTTGCCTGATCCTGTGGCCGTCATTTTTGTTGATTCTTCATACATTTTCTCGGAGTGACCCATGAGTAACCTGACTCTCCTTCCTTTACATACACCTGTTGCACTGTGCCTTTCTGACCTCCTTGTCTTTGTGTGCTACTTTTTGCCTAGTTTCTCACCCCTTCCGCCTGCTGCAGCCTCACCTGCGGCACCGCCCCAATGAGTGCCCTGATTCTGCAACCCACAGGCCTCCAAAATGCTCCTCCCTTCCCCCCTCCACCCATTCTTAATGCAGCCAGCAGCTGGTCTGTGCCACTGTTGTGCCAACGCCGTGCCAAAGGCAGGACCGTCTGCACCTGCAACGTGCACAGTGCACGGCCCTCTGGTCCTTGCATGACCCACGTCACACAACAGGCTCATGCTGCAGCCACCCTCCAAGCAATGACCACCAGACAAGCAACCGCCTGCTATCAGGCAACCCCTAATCGCACACACGACACCTTTGCATGCTGAGTGTGCAACTCCAACTGCCTACACAGCCCTGCCTACCAGACCCTGTCAGAACAACCAGGTCATGTGCCTCCTACTCTACACCCGCTCCGTCCACCAGCATGCCATTGGACTCTGTTACCTCCTCAACACAACAGCCCCACACATCACCTTCATGACAGTAACCTGGATAAAAGCATCCTCAGCACTCATTGCCATCTCTGACGGATACAAGATCACCCGCAGGGACGGCACCAACAATCCCGGAGGATGAATTGCAATTTATTCACAAGTACACCCTCAGAGTCACAAATCCGGTTTCGCACCAACCCCCTGGCAACCCTCAGAGTAACACTCATCTACAGATCTCCAGGCCTACATCCACAATTCCTCAAAGCCATCAACACGTACATCTGCACGCACGCCCTCACCTCCCCAGGCTACATGTGGCTGGGGGCCAGTAACTTCTTGCTGGAGGAGAACCACACCACCATCCACCATTGGTCCATCAACATTTGCATCTACGTCTCCGACAAGCAACACACTGCCCCACACCCCGCTACCGATCCCCCAAAGATGCTTGATGTAAGTCACCACAGACAAGCTGTGTGGGACACTCGAACCAACACCCCTGCCAATACCCTGCCACCTCACACACTGGATCAGCAACTTGTCCAACACATTGACAGACTTTCCTGTGAAGCACAACAACAGTTAAGCCATCTGGGACAAGGCAGACCTACTGGACTCATAAAGATCTAGCCGGACTCTTGTGCAAACCTTGTAACACAAAGAACCATCAGTTACCTTCCTGCCCTGGAAAACGCCACACACATTCATCACCATATCATCAGCAAGGACAAGTGGAGATCCTTCAGATAGGGCTGAGGCACCAAAACACATGACATAAAGGAGCTCATCAGCATTGTGAGTGAAGTGACAGCAGCTCTCCATCCAAAAGACACCCCACCCTTGCAAGGCAGATAAATTCCCTTGCAACTGTCTACCACTGCAAGCTCATGGACATACACGACAGCCTTGGCACACAGAGGCAGATAGCACTATTATCCGCGGGACAAACCCCCCTCAGGTTCTGGTCTCCCGTCAGCAGCAAATACCCCACCTGGCTCATGTGCACCATCCACTCTGGCTCTCCATCAGGCCCCTTCCCACACAACATCTCAACCACATCATTCCCCATCCTTGAAGCCCACGTCCAGCATGTCATGAATGTCTCCTTTGAGTTTGCCACATTCCATGAAAGCTGGAGGCATGCAGAGACCCAGGCCCTTCTTAAATAACGGATGGCAGTACCACAGGATCTCCTGGAACATCACCCTGCTTCCCTACCCAGCAAATGTCATGAGGAAGACACTCAACGAGCAACTGACAAACTTCCTCCATGCAAACAGCTCCAGGCAACCGGCACCAGACCATCTTCTACACTAATCACACCACTGCAAACGTCATAATTGCCAACACCAATGACAACTTTGCCCTGCTCAACAATGGTGGGACCACCCCCCTTGACCTCTCAATGGCATTCTACACCATGTGCTACCACACTGTCGGCTCACACATCTCCAACACTGGTATCCAGAGGAGAGCCCAGGATTAAATCACCAAGTAGCTCACCAGCAAGGCCAGGGAGTCGGCCTCCACCCTTCAGCATGTGGAACACTGGGGTCATCTGGCCCATGCCCTCGGGCTCATCTCTCAGCGTGACGATCTTCAATGTCTCCATGACCCCCCTCTCCACCATCACATGCGCACACGTCCTCATCATCATCTTGTATGCCATTGACACCCAGCTGCTCCTCACCCTCACCAAAGACCCAGCCATTGCCAGATCCAACCTTCAAGAAGGCATGAGATCCGTTGACGAATGGCTGAACATCAGCCACCTGAGGCTGGACTTGGACAGGACTGAGGTCATCATCTGAGGATTGTCCCCTTACGGCTGGGTCAACTCCTTGTGTCACACTGGCCTGGGCACCGCACCAGCACCCAGTGGCCACGCACGCAAGCTGGTGTTCATCATGGACTCATCGCTCACAATTACCATGCAACTCAACACCATCTGTACCTCATGCTGCAACACCCTCCGCATGCTGCAAATGATCCACAGATAGATCCACTCCAAGGCAAGACAGACCGTCCCCCAGGTCCACGACACCAGCCGCGTCAACTACAGCAACGCCCTCTACGGAGGAACAACAGCAAAACTGCAGGAGAAGTTGTCCACATCAAGGGTGCATCCGCACACATCATCTTCAACATCCCCCGCCCCAGCCACATCACCGTCCACCTGAGATAGCTACAATGACTCACTGTCTACTGCAGGATCACCTTCAGACTCCTCACCCACACTCAGGAGGCAGTCCACAACCCCAGACCCAAAACCGACCTTGGACGTCTGTCATCCAACACCCCGTTGGCCCAACTCCGTACAGCCAACCTTGCCCTGGCCACCATTCATCACATCCACAGAACAACTGCATGCAGGAGATAGTTCTCCCACCTCGCCAAACAGACCTGGGACTCCCTCCACATGACCCATGACCTCTACGCCTTCATGATACTCTTCCAAATTGGTCTGTCCGAGCAGTATTGCAAGCCCCCCCTCAGCAGCTTGAGGCCATCACGGGTGAGTATTGGGCTACATGTCTGTATTTGATGATACATTGTGACCCATGTGTGTCCTCGACCGGACTCAGATCCCAGTGTATGGATGGCTGGAGTTAGTTCCACACTCAGGCATACTGTGACATATCCCCACACGTATGTTGTGGACTCATGCGAAATGACTGCAACATCAAATTTAAATACTTTTTTTTAATTATAGGTCTGGGGCGTGATTTGTGCAAGAAAAAGGTCCAATACAGGGACCATCGAATCCAAAGTTCCCAGGGGGAGATGGGATCCTTGGCATTTGAAAGCAGCAGAGTCCAGACCACAGTGTTTGGCATCATTGGTCAGACTGTCACCAGCAAGTCCATGTGGCAGAGAATGTCACTCAATGAGGTGATGCTGTTGCACATGAAGGCCAGGTGCCAGGCCAGGTGACCTGGGAGATGTGGATGGGCCACTGCCTCTCACGGTCTTTTCCGTGGATGACCCACCTTCCTCGGGGGACCCTCAGATACAGGCCTTGACGATGCTTGGGACGCTCCGTCGGACAAACCCTCCTCCTCCTCTCTCCCTGTGGCTGGTGGTGGTCTTCGCCTGGTGGCACAGGGAGGGTTGCCCATGTTGTCTGCGATCCGACAGAATGAATGGCTTATGTCCCTTTGCACAGCCAGGAGCTCAGCCAGTCTTGCCTCCATCCGTCATTGGTGTTCTTGTTGACTAGCGTGTTGCTCGGCCTGCTGGTTCTTCATCTCTGTGATGGTCCCCTTTTATCTCTGTGAGTGTCCCAACTACCTGGCTGATCTCCCTGGTGTCACGCCGGTATGCCTCCATGATGTTGTGTATGTGTGACATACCGGTCTCTTCAGCTGGCTGGTCAGGTTCTCGCCTCCGCCTGCCTCCACTCCCACCACCACTGCCCACACGAACGTGGCCTGCCGTTGTGGGCACATTGGGTCTACGGGACCCCTGAGGGATGGCAGTGGTGGTGTTGTCTGCCTCCTCCTGGTTGCCCGGCGAACCTTGTCCCTCCTGGTCAGACTGGCTCAGTTTTTCACTGTGGGCAGGGCTCCTCGGTGTCTCCTGGGATGTGGCAGGAATGGGGGTGGTGGTTGGCACAGATGTTCCTGAACCAGGTGCTGCAGGGGCTTGGACAGAAGAGGGTCCATGTCGGTGTGGGTCATCCGCAGAGTGTTGAGAGGCGTCGCTGCCGGTGGGATCAGGTTCCTCCCGAGCCTGGGACTGTGATTCTTCACCCCCATTGTTGGAGGGAGATTCATCACGTTGCCCTGTGTGTGAGAGACAGACAATGTTAATGCTGTTTCATGCAACATCCATGTTTCATACACATTCTAGTTGGCACTGTTCCTCCAGGTAGTTGTATGTGCCTAGCATTCTCCTCAATGTTCACTTGTGGATGGGTATGTTGCGGGGGACAGATTGATATGTGTTCCTGAGTCTTTGACTTGTTGATTTTTGGCTTGGATGCTTCTTCGGCTATGTATTGGTCTTGTGTTACATGTCCATTGTGACAGTGGGTAAATACATTGCCTGTCCCGGGGGTGTCTGCTTGTGTAAAGGGTGTGTGTGACAGGGTCTGCTGGTGGGTGTAGTGTGATTTGACACTGGGGCTCCCAGGTGATGTAGCTGTCCCTCCATGGAGCATGCTGCCATAACAGTGAGTGTGAGTTCCTGTCCCAGATATCTGACCTTGTTGTCTTGGTGTTTGTGTTTCCACTGGTCACAGGAGGGCCTTGTGTTGCCTACACCAGTGCCCAGTGTCAGCTATCTTGTCAGTACTTTCCCAGTCCCTGTGCATTGAGCATGGTGCATGGGTATGTACCTGGGCCATATGGGATGAGGGCAATAGTGTCTGATTTGGAGTTCAACAATGCGTTTTGTGACACCCACCCTCCCATCATACGGACATCCATTCTTGGGTTATTGCGTCGTGTAGCATGGGACATAGCATGGCCTTGCTTTCTCAATGGGGCATACACATGTTAGTGGCATTAGCGTTGTTTTTGACTATGGTTCTGGCCAGTGAGTGTTTGGAGGTAGTTGCGTGCATTTTGTGTAGTTGGGGTGTGGATGTCATTACCCCCATGTTACATAAGTTGTTTGTGTACTCACCAGGCTCTGGGACTCCTTGAAGTCCATGTACTCCCAGCGGCGGAAGCAGGGCCATCACCTTCTCCTCCCAGGGATGGAAATGTACTGGTCTGCGGTGCACGCCACCTCCAGTGATGTTGCTCTGGTCGTAGTCATCATCATTCATTTTTCGCTTGACTGCCCTCTGCAGATCATACCACCTGGCTTGGCATTCAGTCCTGGTCCTTCTGATGGGTGCAACAGCATTCACCCTATCGACGATCCTCTGCCACAGGCGTGATTTTTCGGCTATGCTGGTCTGTCTGACCAATGTTCCAAACAGCTGTGGCTCGACTCTGATGACTTGATTGACAAGGATCTCCAGCTCCTCCCTTGTGAACTTTGGATTCTTGTCTGTGGGCATGGTGTGGGGTGAGGGTGTGGATGGTTGTGGGTGTGTGGGTCTGAGTGTGAAGTTGTGGGTCTGAATGTGAAGAGGGGGTATGTGTGAAGGAGGTTGTGTGAAGGTTTATATGTTAAGGTGGATCGGTGCAGTTGTTGGTGTCTGCTCTCTAGCTGCAGTGAGTCTGTTGCAAAGGCTCATGGTTAGTGTGTGTGGGCCCTTTTTATTGGTCCATTTGTGGGTGGGCCTCATTTTGAATTTTTGGTGGGTGTGTTATAAGGGGTGGTTGTGAGTTTGCCCCGCTGTTTGCCTGTTTGGATGTGGCCAGGTCAGTCATTTCCATGTTTTGTGCACTTTAGACGTGTTTTGTGGTGTTGTGCATATTGAATAGACCCTCCTTGTGCTGTTTTACATTGCCTATGTACGGTGCGTACATACACGATATTGTTGTGAGGTGCGTACATGCGCGATGCTGGGGTACGCACCGTACATACGCAATGTTGTAAGGTGCGACATACGCGATGTTGGCGTACGCGCCGTACATACGTGATGTTGGCGTACGCACCGTACATGCGCGATGTTGGGGTACGCACCGTACATACGTGATGTTGTTGTAAGTTGCGTACATATACGCGATGTTGGCATAGCACCGCACATGCGCGATGTTGGCGTACGCACCATACATGCGCGATGTTGGGGTACGCACCGTACATACACGATGTTGTTGTAAGTTGCGTACATACGCGATGTTGGCATAGCACCGTACATGTGCGATGTTGTTGTATGGTGCGTACATACGCGATGTTGTTGTAAGGTGCGTACATACGCGATGTTGGGGTACGCACCTTACATACGCGATGTTGTTGTAAGGTACGTACATATGCATGGGGGGGCCTGTACGACTCGTACCCCTATACGACTCGCACCCCGGGAACAACTTTTCCCGGGATACGAGTCGTACAAAGTTTGCTTCGTAGCGGGTAAAGTCATTCCCCGTGTACGGGACGTTTTCCGTACGAATCCTAAATCGCACTGTATTTTTAGGAATCGTATGGAAAAGTGTCTGGGTCTGTCTCGTACAACTTTTCCCGATCCAATTCGTACGGATCGGGCAGATGCGTATGTATTTTTCCCGTCCGGATCGTACTTCACGGGTGGGACGGGACTTGTACGATTCGAAGAGGAAAAATTACGGCTACGAGTCGTACGGAAAAAAAAAATACAGGATCGGAATCGGCCCCCAATTGTTGTAAAACATGACACAATTAAAATAATTAATTAACTATTAATTAATTAATAACAATTCACAAGCATAATAAAAACAATTAATAATAAATTAATTCGCACAATAAGCACTATAAAATAACAATAAATAAATCTTATATTAAAAAATGTATTAAAATTAAATTACTTCCCACCCTCCTCCCCTATCAACCCACAACCCGCTCCTAAAAAACATGACACAATTAACAAAATTACCAATTAATTAATAATAATTAACAACCAATTAATAAATACTTAATAATACATTAATTACCACAATTAACAATAAAACATATTAAATACATACATATTAATGCATAAAAAATATTAATTACGTAATTACAATTAAATTACTTCCCACCCTAGTCCCCTATCAGCACACAACTTGCTCCTAAAAAATTACACAATTAACACAATTACCAATTAGTTATTAATAATTAACAACCAATTAATAAATATGTATTAATAAATTAATTACCACAATTACCAATAACAAATATTAAATACATATTAATTACCACAATTAACAATAACAAATATTAAATACATAAATATTAATTAATACAAAATATTAATTAATGTATTACAATTAAATTACTCCCCACCCTACACCCCTATAAACCCACAACTAGCTCCTAAATAAATGACACAATTAACATAATTACCAATCAATTAATAATAATTGCCAACCAATTAATAAATAATTAATAATGCATTAATTACCCCAATTAACAATAACAAATATTAAATACATCAATATGAAATAATGAAAATTATGAATTAATTAATTATAATTAAATTACTTCCCATCTTATTCCCCTTTAAACCCACAACCCGCTACGGAACTAAAATGCAATATTTAATTAAAATAAAATTAATAACTTCTAAAAAGTATTGATAAATGTATTATAATTAAATTAATCACCACCCTATTCCCCTCTAACCCCACATATTTAAAAAAAACAAATGCAATACTTAGACAGAAAAATAGAACACATACATTTAAAACACATACTAAAATGCATAATACTAACTAAAAAAACGATATTTTTAACAACTATATTTTTGTTAATGATATTAATGACTTCGATAATTTTTAAAACGATCTTTATGACGTTCATATTGTTAAAAACGCTATTACTTACCTTAGACTCAATATTCTGTACCAAAATATTCTGACAGTCGTTATTTTTGTATACCAATATTTTGCACTCGATATTAGTGCAAGTCGACAATAACAACTCGATATTCTGACTATTTCCCATCAAAGACCTGCATAAAAAACCACATACCCCGACTCCCAAAAGACAAACACATTTGTGTCCGAATTCATTCAGACAGACAGCCTCACAAATGTAGAGTTATGAAGCTTGGTGATGACAAAATGCATTGCCCTGAATTTGTCTTCCTTGCAAATAGATCAAATGGTGGAGGTATTACCTAGCTACAAATCCTTCTGCATTTGGTAGGTTTTATTCTAACCGCCATTTTGAAACAGCACTTCAAACTGTGTTGGATGGTTAAAGCATGTACTTTCTTGCATGAATGTGCAAACTGAGGTGTTCGATACTAGTGTAAATAGTTTACATAACCCTTTTGCAAAAACACTCTCGCAGAACATAGTGGAAGATCACTTCATGAACTGTTATTCTGTTTATTGATTTTGCAATGTTCGTATTTCCACCTTTTTCGCACGATGCAGTCTTCAGAGAGTATGTGACTGAACAGCTTTATATGAGTACAGAAGAGTTATATGATTTTATATGCTAATCACAATGTAAGCATTGCATTCTACCATTTCTCCTATTTTATAGTCTGTCTGTCTATAGTTCTGCCACCATACTTCTGTTGTTTGTGCATCTCTCCTCTGCTATAACGCCTCCCTCTGTGAAGTCTGTGACTTCTATCCAATGTCTCAGAAATCTCTGTCTTCTCCACTTGTCTGCTAAACATCATCTCTTTTGTCTGTTAGTTGGTCTTTACTCTGCTAACCTCAATCCCTATCTAGTTATTTCCTCCACTGGACTTCCTACTTCTCTGCTGTGGGTTTCACTTCATCTTATGTTATTACTTCTTTTTTTTATTTGTTTGTATTGTAGTATTCTTCCACTATACAGTCTTTCTATATTGCTCTCCACACTGTCTCTCCTTTGCTGAACGTCCTCTCTGCTATCTCTTCATCTTTGTTATCCTTTCCCTCTCCAGTGCGTCTCAATGTTTTCCTTTTTCTAGGCAATCTATCTCTCGATGTTGCTCTGCTAATTTTCTCTCAGAAGTCTCTCTCCTCCGAACCTTCCTCCTGGTTATATTACCACAACACTTTCCTGAAATTCTACAGGAGAATGCCAAGAAGAGATAGATATCTGTTGGACATGGCCCATTTTTTGCAAGGTCACTCAAACTTGTTTTGCCTTCTGTTGCTGAACCCATGTTTCTTGGCATTAAGACTCTGTGCACTGTACAATTTGCATCTACCTGATTGGTACATTTAGGGGCCGATTCCGATACCGGCCGCAAAACGAACCGACCGACATGGACCCGGACCGAATACCGACCGACACGGACCAGCGCCGTACGACCAGTGCAGTACGATGCAACAAGTGTGAATTACAACCAACATGTACGGAATACAAGCCGTACGACCGAGCAGGAGGGAAAATAGTGATCCAGCCGGAAAACCGACGCTATTTTCACCGACCGACACGAACCGAGAATGAACCCGACCGACCCGTACCCACGATGTACGATTAGCGCGGTACGATGCAATGCGTGTAAAACCAGACCGACTCGCAACGAGACCAAGCCGCACAACCGACACGCACAGACAACCGGGCACACAAGCAATAGAGACCGACGGGAACGACGCGTACCAAACACAGAAGACAGGCAGCGTGAACGAGGTGGAGAAGCCCGCATGAGACAACAGCAGCGTCCGTTTCCATCACATGAACGTCTCCTTCATGCCTACAAAACACAAAAGAAAAAAGACAAAAAAAGGACCAAACAAGCAATAACTAAGCCAATAAATACCCCCCCAAAAAAAATTGGACAAAGACACACCCACAACTCCAACTATATAAAGGACTACAATCACTACCATCATCCCTTGCAAACAGGAGACACAGCCAGCAGCAAACACCAGTACACAGCAACCACAGACACACTCACAACTCCCCATCACACAACTCATACACCATCAGCACCTCATACAAAAGCACACACACATACACACAACAAAACCAACACCAACCCAACATCACTTGCACCCTCACACACACATCCCCCACCACCACCACCCATCACCATGCCTCCAAAGAAGAATCTAAAGTTCACAGATAGTGAGTTAGAAGTGCTGGTAGACGAGATTATCAGAGTAGAGCCACATTTGTTTGGTACATTGGTTCAAAGGACCCCATCTCCCAGAAAACCAAGATGTGGGCGAGGATTGTGTACAAGGTGAACGCACAAGCACCGACGTTGCGCACAAAGGACGATATCCAGAACCGGTGGTATGACGTGCGCAGGAGGGTCAAGAAACTCATCGAGAAAGATCACGCTTTGAGTCAGCGCACCGGCGGTGGCCCTCCTGCCAAACTAGTCTACTTCAGGACTTGGGAGGAGAAGGTGCGGGACATCCTACCACCAGAGAGCGTCCATGGCCTAACACACATCCCAGAGCCTGGTGAGTACACAAACAACATACCCAAGATTGTGTGGCAAGGGGACAGTGAAACCATGTACCGCGAGCAAAGCTACACTAACCAATAGATAATCAACCCAAGATGTGTATGCCAGTCACACAAACACAATACCTGCCATCTCATAGTGACTGGGGACTGTGTCATGACATGCACCAACCTACAAACAAATAGAGCAAGCCAGTGGCACTAAGCCAAATACACCCAGCCAGACAGTTTGCCACCACAAACACACCACCTCACAGTGCAGCTGACTGTCAGGAAGGACTAGTGGGGATGCAGGTGAAGTGAGTGTAGCCAAAAGCATGATGGGGCCTGTAGTCACAGATAATGCCCCCCTCCTGGTTGGCCCATCAAGACCCCTCTGAAACATGCCCACATCACAGGGAGTGGAAAATGACTGACAAGATGGCTGACACGAGGTCCTGCTGTGGGGAGCACAAGGCCCTGCTAGGGCTTGTGTGCAAATCAGAAGCAGGATACCACTGACTGACATCCTGAATGACAACTTGCACGTCCTACAATGGAAGCACGTTTCATGATGGGAAGGAGGACTGACAGCCCTGACCATACTACTCAGCATGGGGAGACACCCCCCAACACAAACTCCACACATCTCACCGGGTACAATGCATTGACACACACCTCATTGAAATATCAGCAAAAGATACCCTGTACTGGGTGCTGCTGTGTGAAGCACAGGGGCTCACTTGGGACTTGTAGCCAAACAAACACCAGAATTTCACAGTCAGCCATCTTGCCATTGCTGTCACACCCCCTCACAGGGAAGCAGAGTCAAAAGAGAGTAAGCATGGGCATGCTGGGAAGGGGGTTGTAGCCAAGAGTATGATGGGAGTCGCAGTCACAGATAACCTACACCCACCCACATGGCCCAGCAAGATCAAACTGAAACATACTCGCCTCACAGGGAGTAGGAAGGGACTGACAAGATGTCTGATACTGGGCTCTGTTGTGGGGAGCACAAGGCGATGCTGGCAAATGGCCAACATCATACATCAGGACTACACAGTCAGCCATCTTGCCATTGCTGTCACACCCCCTCACAGGGAAGCATAGTCAAGAGGGAGGAAGCATGGGCATGCTGGGAAGGGGGGTGTAGCCAAGAGTATGATAGGAGTCGCAGTCACAGACAACCTACACCCACCCACATGGCCCAGCAAGATCAAACTGAACCATACTCGCCTCACAGGGAGTGGGAAGGGACTGACAAGATGTCTGACACTGGGCTCTGTTGTGGGGAGCACAAGGCCAAGCTGGCAAATGGCCAACAACAATATCAAACTCTGTGACAAGCTGGGAAAAAGTAGCATACAGGCAGGCATCTGTTTGAAAAGTAGAAAATATCATGTTTGTGAACCAACGATGCATGTAGAAACATAAATCACATTGTGTGTCTCTTCCAAACATAGGTCGTTCTGGGCACCCAGTACCAAATGACGAGGATACCCAGTCCCAGACTCTGATGGACACTGAGCTCTCTGGTCTGACTCTCTCACTGTCCTCTTCAGATGATGACGACCAACCTGGCCTCTCCGGTGTGAGCCATCATGCAGCACCAGCAGCAGCAACATCTGCCCCGCCTGTACCCACGCTGCCAGCATCTGGACACCGACAGGGCACAACACCCACAGCACAGGGACACAGGACCCCCCAGAAGCTACAGCCAACACCACCAGCAACACCACCCAAGGGGTCCCAGTGTCACCTGTGCGTACCGCCGCTGGTCCTGCCCGTGTGGAGAGGGGTGCTGGGAGGGGTGGGAGGCACAGGGCACGCCTTGCAGAGGGGTCTGGACTGCATGATGACCCCCAACTGGCATGCATCTTAGATGCGTACCAGGATAGCACCGGAGGATTTGGCCAGATAGTGGGGATCCTCAAGGACATGCAACACGAGCAGGTCACCCACCATGCCCGCATAGAGGCCAAGTGGGATGACATCACTGCGGTGCATCGGGACAGACTACAATGCCTCTGCCAGAACAACACAAACCTTTCCACACCCCCCTGTGTGCCCACAACATCTGTCGCAACACCATCTGCCAGCGCCACAGGGAGGGAGGAGGACTCTGGCGGAGAGTCCCCTGCACCGCAGAGTCCTGCACATGAGGATCCCCCCCCCCCCCGGAAGAAGAGGGGTCGTCCGAAGAAGGACATGTGAGAGGCAGATGTCCCAGCACATCCACCAGGGTCTCCAAACCTGTTCTGGACAATGTTCTTTGTGCGCAACCCGTTCACCTTGTCCAATCGCACACAGCTCGCCCACATGACATGGAGGGTTCATGTTGGGCCAATGTATCAGATGACTGTGGACTGTACTCTGGGCATTTCATCTACCAGCACTTCCAACTCCAATGTGAACTTTGGATTCCCAAAACACTGTACAGCACCCACCATCCTGTGCACTTTACTCACACATGTTTGTAAATAAACTCACCAGTACACCATACTTGCCTCTGTTGTGATTCCAACTTGTCATGTTCAGGGAGATGTCGATCTGCTACACAACACAGTGCATGCCATATACTGCAACAATGTGACCAACGTTAGGTGAGTTATGGGGATGTGACACATTTGAGGGAGACACATCTCTATGGCAACACAAAACATACTCACCATGGCCATGTCACTCATCACACACAATGATGTTGACCTGAAACAAATTGGCATGCACAGACACAACACCAAGCACAGTCAGTGGTAACAAGTCCACAGGTGAGGTAAGCAGATGTCACTCAGATGTGGGAAGACAGACAACGCACATAACAAAGCGTAGCAAAGGTTCATTACACATCAGCAACACGTTTATTCCACACTAGTTGCACGGTAATTCTACGTAACAGTGGACACACACTCACAATGTGTTGGAGAATGGAAGTCCAGGGATGTGTGGTACATCAGTTGATGGGAATTGTCAACTTCCACACTGGTGTTGGCTTCTGGGTGTTGGGGGTCAGTGTTGACCACACAACAGGCAAAGGACCCTGGGAAGGACAGACAAGATACAGTCAAAAGCACAGAAGAACAGGAGAGAAATGTAATACACATGCACAAAACATGTTGCAAAACAACTACACAAACACTAGTTAGCAGTACTACCCTATTGTGGAGTACACACCACCTGAATGGACACATCACAGCACGCATCCAGTCAAGTGACACACTCAGACAGCAACAGAGCTGGCTCAACACATTCCAGGCTACCTCCATACATTCACATAACAACACTGGAAACTCACATTCAGGTGAAGAAGTTGTTGATGAGCTGGGAGCGGACGTCACCATCATCTTCATCATCACTGGCATCTTGGCCCAGGCCGGGATCCTCAACAGGTGCCAGAGGTTGGTCATTGTCATCGTCATCCTGGATGAGAGGCACCTCCTTCCGCACCACCATGTTGTATAGCATGCAGCAGACCAGTATTATTTTGCACACCTTTGCAGGCTCATATGGGAGGGCCCCTCCGGTCTTGTCCAGGCAGCGAAAGCGGTTTTTCAGGAGGCCGAATGTCCGCTCAATCACCCTCCTGCTCCGACCATGTGCCTCATTGTAGCGCAGCTCGGCTGGTGTCACAGGGTTCCTGAGGGGTGTCAGCAACCACGGCATGTTGGGGTATCCGGAGTCACCTACACACACAGAAATGAACAAGTAGCTGAGTTTTGTAGGAGTGCGGAACACAACACTGACAAACACACACAATGAGAAACAGTCAGTACACACCGACAAGCCAGGCACGCTGAGCTGGCATCTGTGACATCAGCATTGCAATGCCACTACTCTTCATAATGTAGGCATTGTGCGCCGAACCAGGGAACCGTGCACACACTTGTGTGATTGACATGTCAGCAAGACAGACCACCAGAGCATTGATTGAATGGTAGTGCTTCCTGTTCCGGTATGCCTGCTCATGTGCCTGTGGTGGTATCAGGGCAACATGTGTCCCGTCAATGGATCCAATGACGTTTGGCATACTCCCCAGCGTATAAAAGGCATCCTTAATTTCAGGGAGTTCATCTTGGCTCGGGAACTTGATATACAGGTTGAGGAATTGCAACATCCCCTCCAAGACATCGCATAGCACCCGACTAAACATCGTTTGTGACATACCACCAGCAGTACCCACAGTGTACTGGAAGGTACCGGTAGCTGCCATCACCTTCACCTCTGGGGTCAGTGCTGTAGGGTATGTCCGGCCAGGTAGCAGATGTGGCACCAACTGCTCCGCCAACTCCTCAATCAGTGGCCTGGTGGAGCAGTACCGTCTGATGCTGTTGCATTCCTGTATGGTTGCAAGGACTGGGAACGGACGATGGACAGCTGGTGCCCTGCAGTACAGAGATGCACAAAGGAAGATTGTCAGTACATCCACCCATGTGGCCATGACCACGATCACTATCACATGCTAGGTCATGACATTACACAATGTACTGAGATGTGTGCTGTTGGTCATGGACACATATGTCACCTACAAGACCACCACCTCACATCTCAATTCCACATGTCCACATGAGTGCGATGTAGTGCAATGGGCTAATCATCTGGCTGTGTCACCCAACCTATCTGCTGCTGCAACGTTGAAAAAACCCACCCCAGTGACAAATGAGGACTCATGTCTCCCAGGCATCACAGATCTTTGCCATGCAGAAACCCAAGCTCCCTGTATTGCCACATCAACACAGCAATGGACATGGCGTAGCACGTACACACCACAAGGCAAGCGTAAGTCCCACAGGTAGTGGCCACTGTTGTTCCTGCCAGCCCTACATGTACGTCTCGTAGACACACACCCCATCAAGGTTGATGCATATACCATATGGATGTGGAGACTGTCACCCATTGGCAACATGTGATCAGACACATCTGAGACACAAAATGCAGACAGACTATGGGTGCACATCAGTATTGGGGCTACAGGTCTCACTGTGACGTACATGCCATCACCCCCAGGACTCAGGGTGTATGTGACATGTCTTAAACATATCCAACCTGACACTGAGGCCTTCACTCATGCCCATTACTGTCCAATTGCACATCACAGTGGTAATGTGCACAACACACAAATGACTCTGCACCCATGTACAAGATAACAGCCTGGGAGTGGCTGCACAAAGTGCCAGACAAAAAACAGCTGTGGTCCCCTCAAACACCCAGGGAAGGCAGCCTTACATGCCATGGGACACTGTGTGGCCAATGCTATAGTGTGGCAGGTGTGCGCAGGTGTCCATGGCCAGTATATGTGTGTTGCATCCGTCTAATTGTCACACTAATGAGGTCCAACGCGGGTGATGACTGAGCCGTGCGTACGCTTTGTCATTGAATCCAATGAGGTCAGACGCGGGTGACAATGAGTACGCATTGCACGGTTCATGACCGAGCCGTGCGTACGCTTTGTCATTGAATCCAATGAGGTCCGACGTGGGTGACAATGCGTACTCATCGCACGGTTCATGACCGAGCCGTGCGTACGCTTTGTCATTGAATCCAATGAGGTCCGATGCGGGTGACAATGCGAACGCATTGCACGGTTCATGACCGAGCCGTGCGTACGCTTTGTCATTGAATCCAATGAGGTCCGACGTGGGTGACAATGCGTACGCATTGCACGGTTCATGACCGAGCCGTGCGTACGCTTTGTCATTGAATCCAATGAGGTCCGATGTGGGTGACAATGCGTACGCATTGCACGGTTCATGACCGAGCCATGCGTACGCTTTGTCATTGAATCCAATGAGGTCCGACGCGGGTGACAATGCGTACGCATTGCACGGTTCATGACCGAGCCGTGTGTACGCTTTGTCGTTGAATGCAATGAGGTCCGACGCAGGTGACTATTATGCATACGCGCCGGACAGGCATGGTCCGAGACAGGCGTACGCCTTGGTCATTGAATCGTATGGAGACGGGTGCATGTGTATATTCAAAATACGCGTTGTACAGTCAGTTGAACGAGCCGGGCGCACCCACTGGCTCAGGACTGTCATGGAGACGGTTGCGGATTCAAAACTTATACGAGTTGTGCACTGCAAATTCAATTGGATGCCTCCAACAATGTTGCAATTTCCAGTGTTCCATGAAGGTGAAGATTTGAACGATGCGGAAGGTGTGTACGAGTCGTACTTTTGAATGGATTGGCCAGATTCATAGAATGCAACCGTGTTGGACCTATCACTTGGGACACATGGCACAGAGTCTGCCTCTGCAGCACAGATATAAAGCTGGCTGGCCCCCAGGGAGTTCACTTGCCTGCACTATATGCTACTGGACCACATCCCTGCTACCACTGCTGCTGTCTATGCATCCTCTGGCTCCTGCTATGGCACATACTCTGGAGACGACCCCAGCCTTCACTGAGGAGGAGAACCAGGCCCTGCTGGACGGGCTCCTTCCAGAGTACAGAAAGCTCTATGGGACACCAGGGGAGCAGGTGAGTGTGTGTCCACTGCCTTTCTAATTATGCATGTTGTCTGACTAGCAGTACTAGCAGTGTGTACACCATTGGCAAGTATTCTCACTGACTACTTTCATCCACCAAAGTGTGTAGGTACTTATAATGAATAGTTTTCCTGCTGCTAAAGTGCATTATTGCAAGCTTAAACTATCCAGGCATTGTTAACATGTTCGACATGCATGTGAGTTTTCATACCCCGTGGTTGCACTACCTGTGTAATTTATTTCCGTTTGTGATTGATGACATGTATATCCAATTGTGTGCTGCACAAATCTGGGGCATGTGTGTTAATGTACTTTTCACTTTGTCATTCTCACAGGTTGATGCCCACCAGAAGCAGGAGATCTGGCTGACCATCGCCCGGGCTGTTTGTTCTGTGGGGGTCTATAAGCGCCGCATCCGCAACTGCCAGAAGAGGTGGCAGGACCTTCGGGGCTGGACCCGGAGGATAGCTAGAGTCCAGCTGAAGCTGTCACCGCCACGCAGGAGGGGTGGACACCAGACCCTGACTCCCCACATGCTCCGGATACTAGCGGTGGTCTTCCCGGACCTGGATAGGCAGCTGAAGTCCAGACAGCAGCAGGAAGGGGGTAAGTCCATGCCTGATCTGTGTACTATGTCGGACATGCAAATAGCAGTCTTTTGTCCTGGTCACACTTCCACATTACGTAGGTCTTGTAGTCTCAAAATCAGGTCCCTCATTTGTGTGATGCACCCTCCTCATCTGTTCCACAGGTGTGGTCCCTACAGTCTGTTGCTTGTGTCACTAGGGCACTGTGTCCCTGCTGTCAGCTATGCTTCAGGTACCAGTCAGCATCAGTTCCCGTGACTCTGTTGTGTGTTTCATGGGTGGGTCAATTGTTTACACAATGCCTGAGATGTGACATGTGAACTGTGTGCACCCTTGAGATGTGTACCAATTGCTGGTCTGACTCACAACATGTGTCTGGGGTATTCCAAATAAAACCATGCAGCAGGGGACTCCAATTTTTGGGCATCAGGAGTATGTATATCAAGTATGTCACAATTGCTTAGCCACCTGACTACTGTCCGGGGCAAAACACTGTTTCACTTAGTCCTGCCCAGTCATGCCCCCTCAAGGGCATTCAGAAACACTCTGTAATCCCAATCCTGTGTATGAAATTGCAGGTTGTGCTTAGTGACATGTGCCCTCAGGTGTCTGCCTCTGTGTCATTAGGGTGTGGCTTGTTGCTACGTACAACTGGTGTGTCCATGATTCAGAGGTTCAGCATGACATCTGCAATGTGACTGTGGGAGACAAGACCTGTGTGACATATAGGTGTGTGATCATCTGACAGTGCACAATGGTGTATGCAACTGTGTCCCTCATGCAGCTGGGTTACATGCATGGCAGACTGTGATGTGTTAATGTACATGGATTTGTGTTTGCTGAGACTCATATGAATGATTTGCATGATGTGGGGTCTTCTGGGTCCTGGATATGTTGTTTGCATGGGAGGGGCAAGTGCGCTGGTCATCTGAAGAGTCAGCTTTACCCCTGAGCTAGGATTGTGAGTCAGTGCAAATTGTTGTTGTCTGGATGCCCTGCCCCTGTGACAGGAGACAGTGTTGACTAACTTTCAGGGCATCCCAGTGCCATGGCATTGAACTTGCTATGAGTGAGCCTGCGTTGTGTTCAAGTGTGCACCATGCACCCCATTTTGGCCTTGCCCATCAGGACATGAGTACATCATAGTGTGTGTTGCTGGCATGCATCCCAAGCATGTGAAATGAGTCTCTGCCCATCCCTTCATCCGGACACCTGTACTGAGTCAGTTGCAAGAGATGTGCTGTGTGTATAGTGACATACTCCTACATGTCCACTTGCATGTACAACTAATGTGTGGGTGGTGCATGTTGGCACATTGGTGTGTTAGCATCCAACATGCAACGCACATATGTGTGAAAGTTAAGGAGGGATATGTGTGCCATGGTTGATGTTGATAATGACAATTGTCTTATCCTAAACAGTGTTGGCACTTTGAGCTGTGTTCAGCTGATGATGTCAGGGCTTGCCCTGTGATGTGGTGTACTCACTGTGGTCTGTGCAGTCGGTGCAGGTGACTGATGTAGTTCTGGTACATCCTATTCCTATCCAGATACATCCACGGCCACAGGAGGGGACAGCTCCACGGACCAGGAGGAGCCACAGAGCCTTACAGGGACAGAAGGAGAGGAGTCAGGTGGACCCAGTGGCACGGAGGGCGAGTTGATGGCCACAGCAGCTCTGAGGATGACTCCCTTGTGGAGGCGGGTGTCAGCAGCCACCAAACCCCAGCTAGTGAGGCTGTCTCCGCCACCGCCACCACCACCACCCCCCTCCCATCGGCTCCCATCCCAGAGGTCCCTGTGGGCTCCCGTGTTCGTGAGCATGTCTCCTTTGTGCCAGGCACCGCACCCCCTGCCCCTGTGCCCCTGCTGCCCTGAGTGAGGAGTCTGTGGACTTACTTCGATAGATCCATGCAGGGCAGACGTCGATGCTGAAGGTCCTCCATGCACACACAGGTCTGTTGACACAACTGGTGTCATTCATGGAGGGCATTTCCTCGGGCATGTCTGCCCTACAGAGGACCAACCAGTCCGTGACATCCTCCCTGGCGGCAGCAGTGTCCCTCCTCCAACAGTCCCGCACCCCTCCTACCCCTGCACCACCCACGATTCCTAGCACCCTACCTGTCCCAAGCACAGAAACCCCCAAACCATGGGCTAGATGTGTACACAAGCAAGCGCAGAGGACTGATTCCACACTCACAGGGGCTGGTCTGCTGACACACACACAGTCATCCACAACCACTCCACAGTCCTCCGAGACCTCTCCCTCCCAACCCCCTTCCCTTGCCTCACCTGCAACCCCATCCCCCCAGAAGCTCTTCCTCTGTGACCTTGGCCTCTTCCCCGCTGACCCAGCAGATCCTGATTACAAGGGGAAGAGGAAGTCTCCACACACAGAAGGGAGTGCCCCTCACACCCGGACACCCTCCCCCAGGCGCAGTCAGACCGAGACGCCCACCCGCAAGTCCCCCTGTCGCAAGAAGAGCAAGACCCCCCTGCCACCACGCAGCTCCAAGGCAAAGTCTCAGTCCTCCATCCCACAGGCCACCACTCCAGAGGTTCCCCTGCCACTCCCTGCCCCGGGTTCCCCCACACACAGATACACCATCAGTTGTGACAGCACCCACCACTTCAGTCATC
Source organism: Triturus cristatus (assembly GCF_964204655.1). Lineage (NCBI taxonomy): Eukaryota > Metazoa > Chordata > Amphibia > Caudata > Salamandridae > Triturus > Triturus cristatus. The sequence goes on from NC_140583.1 coordinate 92,553,028, forward strand.
TCCACTGCAGTTGCAAGTGTCTCGCCTGCATCCCCCACCTCTTCACTGCCTCCTTCTGCTGCACCCTGATCCTGTCCCTGCGGTGTCTGGCCTGCCCCCATGTATGCCCCTCCGAGGGGATGACCCCAGTCCTTAGCAGTGCAGGCAAGCAAGGTGTGACAGTTGTCTCTCTAGTTCACTCCTTGGCATTTTGACATGGACTGGCCATTGGCCTTTTGGTTGCACAGACGATTAGAATTTCATATACTGAATTTGTCACTCTAGTTATCTCCTTGGCATTTGGACATGGACTGGCCATTGGCCATTTGTTTGCACAGACGTTTAGAATTTCATATACTGAATTTGTCACTCTAGTTCACTCCTTGGCATTTGGGCATGGACTGGCCATTGGCCTTTTGTTGGAACAGACGTTTCACTTTTCATATGCTGAATAAAGCTTTTTTCGTTGTCCCTGTGAACTTGATTTAGCTGTACATCATGTTGATGTTGTTTTACATGCCCTTGCACCTGTAATGCTTGGTTTGCAATGTTGCATGTGTTGATGTGAGGTACTCATTGTGGTACATGAGATATGAATCCTATTCTGGTGGGTATCCATGTCATCCTTTGCAGCTACCTGGGTATGTCTGGATCAACTATATGTGTACATCTCTCTGTGAGCATTTCATTGGCATGGTCACATCTGTGGCTTGCACCCCTGCACATATGATGTGCTTCCCATTGTCCAAATTGTCACTTCCACATACTTCGGGCTCATCAATACTGGACCTACAGGTGTGGGCATCATTGTAATAGGAGCAACTGGGGCCTCTGTGCAACTTGCTAGACATATGTTTTGGGTATGTGCAGATGACTTAGGGGAGACTCACGTACCCAGGCTGTTGTGACCAGAGCCTTTATTGTGTGGTAACTGATGGCTGACTGACCAAGTGTTCTGCAGACATGAGTGGGACTTGCAGTGAATATGTTTTGCACAGCTGGGCTCCCACAGGAGTTGTGTCCCCTCAAGTTAGTGTGTTGTCCAGTGACATGGCCTGGGCCCATGGTGTGTGTTGTATGTGCATGTGTGTGTGTCCACATCCCTGTTCATATACAGACAGTGTTCCCTTGATATGCTCCTGTTGTTGATGCTTGCTGAGTGGTACTGGGTTCATCCCACTACTTTTCCAATGGGCTACCAGATGTGTGGGTGCATGACACACTACTGTTAATTAGTGTATCATCATTGGGATTTGTCAGTTCTGAGTGGTGATGATGTTGTCAGACACAGATGGGACACGGTCAGGGTTCCTCAAGGCACTTGTTTGTTCGCAATATCATGTAGTTTTCCCTAGGTGGTAGTTTTCAGTGATTGAGACATTTTTATGTGTATGTGACTGCTCCCACTTGTCGGGTTCACGGCTGCGATGCAGGCAAGTGTCAGCATGGGTGCCTTGTGTTTCTCCTTGGCACCTGCATAGTCCTGGGACTGTGGCAGGGATTCTGAAGGTTACATGACCTTTGAGGTCATGGCCATGTACTGCATACTGTGCAGTGTGTCTGTCATTCCCCAGGGTTGTAAACAGTCCTTGTGTGATGTGTGTGTGCACCTTAGTTCCTGCCAACATTCCTGTGTTTGTCATGGGTGCATGTGCAATGTCACCTGTCCATGTGGACTTCACAGATACACATTGTTGCAGTTCCGGTGTGTGGTGTTGAGGGTGGACAGATGTGAATGTTTGCATGGATGGTCCCCTAGCTCCCATTTGACCATGGATGAGGGGCCATGCTGAGTGATTTGTGTTTGTGTATGTGTGATGTACGTTTGTGGCACAGGACACATGTCTAGGTTTCCCAGTTTGTACGACATCTGCCTTTGTCATCACAATGGAGGTGTCATGCATGCTTGTGTAACCCCACTGTCTGTTCCCTGGGGGTAGTGGTGTTGTGTGTCAGTCTCTTGCTGTGTTAGTTGGTGTTGATTCTAGCTTGTGTCACATGTGTCTGTTGTGCTTCCTCTCATCTCCCAACGCCTGATTGCCCACTGAGGGTGTCCCAATGATGGTTTACTTTTGTATGGTACTGTGTCCACATCTGTGTCACTGTGGTTCAGCCCCCCTCATGTGTTGTGTAGTTGCCTGGGGATACTGTGACACACACACACACATGTTGTGTCCGATGTGCAGTGTGAGTTTGCCTGTTTGTGCATCTGCACCAGTGCATTGGTATTGCTGTTGTGGGCCTTGGTCTGGATGCTGTTTCTGTGATTTTGCATGCTGTCCCTGTGAGTCATTTCACATCATTGTGCACATTCATCCTGGTTGTTGGGTGAGTGGGGGTGGCAGGGGTGATGGGCAACAGGTCCCCTGTGAGTGGGGGTGGCAGGGGTGATGGGCAATAGGTCCCCTGTGGGTGGATGTGGCAGTAGTGATGGGCAACAGGTCCCCTGTGAGTGGGGGTGGTGGGCGATGGGCAACAGGTCCCCTGTGAGTGGGGGTGGCAGGGGGTGATGGGCAACATAAGCCCTGTGAGTAGGGGTGGCAGGGGCGATGGGCAACAGGTCCCCTGTGAGTGGGGGTGGCAGGGGTGATGGGCAACATAACCCCTGTGAGTGGCGGTGGCAGGGGTGATGGGCAACAGTTCCCCTGTGAGTGGGGGTGGCAGGGGTGATGGGCAACAGGATCCCTGTGAGTGGGGGTGGCAGGGGTGATGGGCAACATAAGCCCTGTGAGTGGGGGTGGCAGAGGTGATGGGCAACAGGTCCCCTGTGAGTGGGGGTGGCAGGGGTGATGGGCAACAGGTCCCCTGTGGGTGGGGGTGGCAGTGGTGATGGAAAACAGGTCCCCTGTGAGTGGGGGTGGCAGGGGTGATGGGCAACAGGTCCCCTGTGAGTGGGGGTGGCAGGGGTGTTGGGCAACAGGTCTCCTGTGGGTGGGGGTGGCAGGGGTGATGGGCAACAGGTCCCCTATGGGTGTGAGTGGCAGGGGTGATGGGCAACAGGTCCCCTATGGGTGTGGGTGGCAGGGGTGATGGGCAACATAAGCCCTGTGAGTGGGGGTGGCAGTAGTGATGGGCAACAGGTCCCCTATGGGTGGTGTGGGCTGTAGTGATGGGCAACATAGTCCATATGGGTGTGGGTGGCAGTAGTGATGGGCAACAGATCCACTATGGGTGGAGGTGTTAGTCGTGCTGGCCATGCAACCCCTATGGTTGGCTGTTGTTAGTGGCCAGGATGTGTATCCCCTGTGTGTGTGTGCCATTTTGCGTGTACGTGTCGTTTGTTTGTGTTGTAGGTGTCTGACTTACCGCCTGCGCCGTCGGCGTCGGTCCCTGATCGGATCATAGATGTAGAGTACTGGTATGACCTGTGCGATGGGATTCATGATGTGTTCATGTCGTACACACTGCTTGTTGCTCCGTCTCTTACCCGCTGCAAGCTGGTCCGTCTCGTAGCCGCGTATTGATTTGTGGCGCGAATCGTAGCTGAGATGCTTGTTTTCCGGATGCTGTGACGTGCCATACGTGACGACCCGTCCGGCACGTAGGAAGTACGCATCGTACTTGTCATGCCAAAAACTGCTATGGATACTGCTTCCGGGTGACTCGGTTCCTCTTTAGGAGTTACGGCTCGGACAGAGAATGGGGCTGGGATCACAGCCTACGTGTTCTTGTTAGACTCTAGTAAATGGTACTGCATGCACCCAGTGCCTATACATGCAATACTACTATTAGGCCTGCAGTACTCATTGTTGCAACCACTAAATGAAGCACTTAAAGAATATCTCAGGTCTGACCCCACAGCCTGTAGTGCAGTGTTAAACTGCCAGTTGGTCCTGTCAAAATAAACCTTTTGCTGGGCCTTAACCTTGCTTCTTAATACTTAGAAGTCACTCCTAATGTAGGTCCTAAAGCCTCATAGGGCAGGGTACTTTGTATTTGAAAGTAGGCTATGTGTATACATATTTTACTCCTAATATCATTTTTCACTGTTGTAAGGCCTATATTTCGCATTAACTAACAGTGGGTTACCTTATTACATTTGATAAATGCTTACTTTAGATTGGGAGGAGATAGTGATATGCTGTTTTAACTCAAATTAATTGTAATTTCAAATCTTCTTTAATAGTGAAGTCGGATTTTAAGTTACAATTCTGAAAAGGCCACTTTTAGAAAGTTGGCATCTTCTTGTCCCAATCATATGCCAGTGCTGTAGATCATATGACTGTGAATAGCTCTATAGTTGTGTTTGTGTATTGCTTTCAGGCAGTGATACAAAAAAGGGCTTAGGTGTGGACAGGATGGTCCATCGTGGCAGGACAACTGAAAGGGGCTGCACCCATCCCCATTTACACTTCAAGTGCTTTGCCTACAACATGCACAAATAATTCTGACACCATGCCTGCCTTGCCGGTTAATATTCCAGCCAGTCTGGAGCCTTGACCAGGGGCAGGATCTCTGGATACCTAAAGTGAATAGAAGGGTACTTGTAAGTTGACTGAACTCCTATGTGAGCTACAGGGACACAAAAGGTTTCAGAGCTCTCTCTGCAACTGCCCAGCTGATCAGTTTCCACTTGCCCTGCCCGGACCTGCCTGAGCCCTGCTGCTGGCCCATGCCGGGGAGTCCTGATCCTCAATAGGTGCCCACCAGGCCCTGGGCAATTGGCTGGAATCAGTGAGAGCTCCTCTAAATAAAAAGGTGAAAACCTTGAAGTTTGGGCTGCTTTGCAACCCTAAACAGGCCCGCGTTCTGAAACGTGGCTGCCTAAGACAACAGGTACTGCTCGACATGCACTTCATGCTACAGCAATAACAGCCCATAACGATCCCCAAGGCTAAGCTCTTGTGAGGACCTAATCGTCACACTACAGCAATGCTCGACCTGCTCTTCACACCCAAAGTCTCCCCCTCATAGCCTCCTCCAGCACGAATGCAACTCTGCGTGCTGGACATAACAGGGTAACTCTACAGCGGGACTAATCTAGTGCCTGTATCCGACCCACACAATATCACGGTCGGACTGAACTTGTGACTTTCCCCTGGTTTAGTGCAACCAGATTACTGCTAGTGGCTTTTTGGGCTTTTAGGAGCTATTTAAAATTACATTTCTCCTGTTCTACTAATTGGATTTTTGTCATTATGATATCATTTTATTAAAATAATATCTACTAATTTTTCTAAATTGGTTTGGGAGTTTTCTTGTGTTGTGATCTCACTTTATTACGGTTTATGTGCTGCAAAAATAGTTTACACATTGCCTCTGAGTTAAGCCTGACTGCTTTGTTCCACACTACCAGAGAGTTTAACACAGGTTAATTTAGTGACTTTTTGTGTTTCACCCTGATAAGGATTGTGGTAGAAGCATGAGTGAGGCTGGCTCCCACCTCAACTAATAAGCCAATTTCTTACCATCAGACTTGCTAAGAATAAACACAAATCTTCCATAACAATAACAACCTGTGCCAAGTTGAAGCTTCTAAATGTTTCACAGTGGGGACTAGCACGAAACCCATATTGCAGCCTGTCGCCATTACAGTGCAAGTGCGCTTCGCAAAGATTCCTCCTGTAGTGAACATAACTGCAGTGTGGGATTCTGCCAGTCCCTCCCCAGTTTGGTAGTATTCCACTGCTTTGTCCTCGACATGGCAAAGCCTGTCATAACAGTCATACTAAAGCCTATCAGAAGTAAGACTAGAGCTGAGAGCCAACCTTGTTTCAAATGGGGTTTGGGGAGAAATCATGCCACTTATTGAGCAAGCTCATATCCTTGGCATGATGTGTTGCACAGCACATACTCAGTATGTCTATGGCATTGTAAATGGGTGAGAGGGCTTACAATGAAAAATGTCCCACACAAATGCTTTTAGAAATTGGGTTTCTGGTTGGCAGAGGTATGCACAGTGTCCAAGCAGGAGCCACAATCCTAGTCAGGGTAAGAAACAAATACACCCTAACTTAACTTGTGCTCAACCCCTGGGAGCATGGCACATGGTAGCTATGCTTAACTTAGGAGGCAATCTTTAAAGTAATTGTGCAACACTTCAATCATTAAAATAGCGAAAACACAACAGAAAACGTTACCACAACTGGTTAGAACAATAGAACTTAATTTAATAAACAAATCAAGATGAAAATGACAAACATCAAAAACGTAGACTAAGAGTTATTAATTTTTAAAGAATATATTGAACTGTAGTGCTTCAAAGCATAAAGCACCAGCTGGGACTATCTGATCGCCATACATGGGGTAAAATCCAAACATCAAGGCCAACTGTGATGGCGCACGTGTCGGATACAGGGACCAGCCTTGGCCCACTGCAAAGTACTTAGTAACCGTTGACATCGAGGGAGATGCAAGGAGCATCATCATTGATCCTTAGGGTGGAGGTGATCCACCGCCTCCAAGCCACACAAAGTTGAAGATGAATCAGAGATGGAGGTGATATGCTGCGCCATCAGCGTTGCGATGCACTTGATCCTCGCAGCAGTGGTGATGCTTTGGCGTAGATGGAAATTTGCCCTGTCCAAGTGGCTCAAGGTATCAATGTATGGATTTCTGTTGGAGCAGTCCTTTGTACCCACTTCCAGGGGCCAATGACTGGATTAGCACCACTTGGCAAGACAAGGCTCACAAATGGCAGAGTCCAGGTGCTGTGGCAGGGTGGCTGGAAGTCTTTTACGTCCCAGAGACTTTAATCAGGGGGCAAGCTAGCAAGCCCTTGGACTCACTCTGGTTCTGGGTTCAAGTGATGTGGGTCCAGTCCTTCTCCCCCAAACAAAGAGGGCAGCAGGCAGGTCAGCACAGCAGAAAAGCAGTTCTTCCAGAGCAGCAGTCCAGTCCTTCAACAGCACAGCGCCCCTTCTTCCTGGCAAAGTATCTACAGGGCAAACATAATAAGATGATAGACAGATCGGTAAAACTTTTCAGACATTCATCCCCAGTCGCAATTAGATCTGGGTTGAATCAATCATCATTCTTTTGCTGACTTCGTCAACTCCATGGGAACAGTTTAACCCGAACTGCCAGGCTAGATTCTCCCTGGACTGGAAACAAGCATCCTGAGACCGATTTTGGGTTCTCACCTCTCATCAGCCAGGCTAGCTTGACTCCAGTAGCATGGAGAGCACAGGACTCATGTCTGGGCATACCCTTCCCAAACCTGGTTGACAAATGCAAAAAAAACTATTGATGAACAGAATGTTAAACATTGTCAAACATTCACCCCAGTACATCCGGGCCTAAATCCATTGTTGTTTTGCTCCCAATGCCATTCCAGTTTAAACCCAGCCATATGCAAATCAGTCTCGACCCTGTTTCTCATGGGAACAGTCCAGCCAAAACTTTCAAACAAGGTATTCCCTGAACCGAAAACAAGCATCCTGGGACCTGTTTCGGGGTAACACCCCTCCTCAACCAGGCTATCTTAAAACCAGTGGCAAAGTGAGCAAGGGACCCACGTCTAGGCATACAGATTATCTACAGGTCTAGAAGTATACTGAAGTGGTAGGGTCCGAAGTCCAGTTCTTGTACCCTGTGGTGTCTCTGAAGTGGGAGAGACTTCAAAGAAGGGGTTTGAAGTGCGCAGAGATCCTCCCTTCCTGCCCTGACTCCAGACTCACCACAGGGGGTTAAGCGGTCCTTTGTGTGGGGACAGGACACAGCCTATGCAGGTGTAAGTGTGAGACTGTGCCCAGCTGCTCCCTCCCAACCTCCCTGAATGGCCCAACAAGATGTGGATGGCCCATCAGTTATACCTTAGATCCCTATGTGTATGGTTGTCTAGAAGCAATTCACAAGGCCAAGCTGACATGCTGTCATGCAGTCCACATGTGATTAGAGACAGGCAGCAGGCACACAGGGTAAGCACAGACAAATGCCATCTTTTATCAGTCACACAACACCATTCGCGCCAGTACTGATAGCATTTTCTCATCATTTAGCATGATCTCACTTGATATGACCATATATTTTGTATTTTACTTGACTGACTCATATTATGTTTTGTCTGATATTGTTTGTGGTGTTGTAAAACATGTAAATTAATTCAACAATTGTTTTGTGTTCTTCTGTGCTGTATTCATTTTTGTGTGTTTTTGCTGTTTAATGGTTTGTGTAAAATTGATGGTCTAACAGATGAAAAATTCATCTCAGCATTTTTTTTTTATGAAATGATATGTCAGTGAAGTAAAATACAAAGTATATGGTCATATCAAGTGTCATGTGTGATGATTCTGAATGATGAGAAAATGCTATCATTACTGGCACGAGTGGTGTTGTGAGACTGTTAAGTAGGCCTAGCCTTACAGATTATGGGCCAAACCCTTTCTAGTTGAAGGGGATCTTTGTATTAGTGGCATTTTTAAAATTGTAATGATAAATTCGACGTGGGGGGGTGTGGCTACGACTGCGATGGCGGCGGACGTGTTTAGGTAAAGCTCTGCAGGAGGCGCCCCTAAACGGGCTGATGTCTCCGGATGAAGTCGCCGCGGGGGACACCGGCCGGGCTGAGCAAGTGCAGGACATCATCCTAGGGCAGCGACATCGATCGGAGCTTACCCGAGCCCCGATGTGAAACCCTAGACTGGCGGCGCTGGCGCCGCCCGCTGCATAGATCCAGCGGAGCCAACCACAGCTACTGGAGCCCGGGGTCTGACTCCACCCACAAGGCCACGAGAAATGGAGCAGTTGCTCTAAAGGGGCGACAGGTGACTAAGACTGCGGTTCCTACCTTGCTGCCTGTCAATCGATAGTGAGAGGTGGACGAGGCTCCCATTGTGCCGCTCACCTGCCCCTGCCTCTACTGGACTTTCCTGTCTGCCGCTCACCGAGCCACGAGAGGGGGGGGCTGGGAGCAGCGACGAAGTCCGGATCGCTTGTGTGGCCGTCACCATTGCTGTGGAGCTGCAGAGGGCAACTATTAACCGTTGTTGCGACTCTGTGGACACTCGCCCTCCTACTGTGTGGATATCCTTCCCTCTTTGCTGCCGGTGGGCGGAGACTGTTTGGGGCTCCTGCTGTGCTGTCCATGACGCCCCAGGCTCTAATCTTGCCGGGGATGGCTGGGGGTTGGCTGAGGAAGCAGGACAGGAGAAGACCCTGCCTGGCCCGACTGAGCCGCTGCTGCCTATACGGCGCAATTGGAGAGAGCACCCCCCCTTCCCTGCTGGCGGGCTGGAGATGGATGCTGCCTGAGCCGGTTTTACCGCCGTCACCGCAGCGGCATAATTGAAGTGCTTGGCCCCCCGCTTGCGGGCCGGGAGTTGCAGCGGACTATTCCATACCATCGCTGCATAATCTAGACGGTGAGGAGCATACTGCAGTTGGGGCCTCTGAGACATAGTAGATGGATTGCTGAGGCCTGAGACACCGGAGGCCTGCCAAACACCCATGGTAGTGAAAGTGGAGAGGCATTGAGAGGCGGCACTGCTCAGGCAGCCTTGACCATCTCTGCATTTGCGGCATGACCCAGTGGCGAAGGGCCTCTCTTCCACAACACTGTCTGCTGCATGTCATTGTTCTGCGTTGATACACTGGACTTCAGATGCGGCCACCCCAGGTGAGGCACCCAGCTTCTGCCCCCCGAGGCTGGAGTGGAGACACACACTGCTGTCCTGGTAGCTGATGAACTATTGGTGCAGAAACATCTCCGCACAGCTGAGCCGCACCCACATGATTTCACGCCCAACACCCGGATGGTGGTATGAAGGGGAACTCAGCTGATACTAGAGGGAAAATCACGCCCCCTCCCTGAGACATACACCAACGCCACCACTAGTAGCAAGACACAAGACTAGGACCTGCGATTGGTGACCAGGCTGCAACGTGTGCGTCTGGGAGAGGAGATGGTGCCCTGCTGAAACGGTCGTGGACTGTGAGGCAGTTACTGGTAACACCCGCAACGTCCTACCATCGGAGTGAGCCCTATCGTGAAGCACATGCTCAGGGGACAGCACTTTCTAATCCTGCTATCTACAGAGTGGCACCAGAGTGGGAAACAGTTGACCCATGTCAGGCGGCACCCGGGTGCGGACCGGAATAGGAGGAACACAGACCCCACAGCTACCACTTAAGCCTAAAACGGACAAGATGGCGAAGCACGGAAACGCAGATCAAACGGTGAATAAATTAGATGCAATGCTCACTGCGATGGAGTGGTTGGAAGAAAATATCAATAAGCCCCGCACCTCTCTGGAATCTAAAATTGATAAGGTGGCAATCGACCTCACTCATCTGCATGCAGATCACCGGAAGCTAACAGACCGCACACTTGCTCTCATCAAACCACAAGTGGTCCAGACGGACAAAAAAGTATAGGACCTGCTCAACCGGGTGGAGTTCCTGGATGACAGGGCTGAAGACGCTGAAGGGCGCGCGTGAAGAAACAACGTATGCATAGTGGGAGTGCCGGAACGCTGGGAAGGAAGGGAACCCATGCTACACATGGAAAATTGGCTCAATTTGCCTGCCGGAGGGAACCCTCTCGCCCCACTTCATCATAGAATGCGCACACATAGTCCCTGCAAGACCCCCCATACGGCGTCGAACCCACGACTCATGCTCCTCCAACTTCTCAACTACCGAGATCGTGACTCCATCCTACAGGAAACCAGGAAACTGCAGGACATCCAGATAGACAATCACAAAATAATGTTTTTTCCGGACTATACTATCCAGGTGCAGAGGCAAAGATACTCCTTTATGGCGGTGAAGAAACGTCTTTGACAACACGGCTTGAAGTATTCACTGCTCTTTCCGGCACGCTTGCGGGTAGTGGCGAGTGACAAAACGCATTTTTTTGCCACACCAGAGGAAGTAGAGGACTGGCTGGAGAGACCTCAAGGCGACTCCGTGTCGGCCACCTTACCAAAATTGAGGGGCCCCACCGCCACTGTCGGAGGGAGAGAAAATCGACGGTAACCCAGATGCCGCCCTCGCACCGATGGGACAGCACATGGACTTGATTCTCAGTGGCCAACGTGATGCCTTGCGGGCAGTAGCGGAGATCAGTGGTTCTTTGGGGGCTGAGGGTGCATCAAACTCGAGCCAACGTGACCTGTCCAGTGATGATGAGCTGGTGTATGGTCTGCAAAACTCGCAGGACTCGACTGAGCAGCCGGACGTCACTCCGCAGACAGCTGATCACATCATATGAACACTGCGAGACTTTAGCCTTGATTGGACTACAAACTGAGGTATTGTGATGTATATGTAGAAGTATCCAGTCGCTAATGATTTGTCCATATACGGAGGCCACAGTTCGGCCACTGAGTCACGTATGGAGCAAAGAGTGCCATAATGTTATTGGAGGGGAAGGAAGGGTTTGATCTTATGCTCTGTAATAGCTGCGTTGACGCCAGGGTGTGCCGTTGGCCTGGCGGGTGTCCCCGGGCTGGGGCACATAGTTTGCTTACAGTATATTGTACTATGCCTGTAGGCGGGGAACCTCTGGAACATGAGAGACGTATATTGTGAATCACAAGTACATAACACGCAGCGCACCCCCCAGGTCGTTTTGACTGCTGCCTCTATTAAGAGTTATTTTTTTTTGCGTATTTTTATATAGCGCGAACTCGACCCAAAGGTATTGGAGCGCTTTACATAGCACCGTATTTACATTACACATTCAGGCACGGGAAGATTAAGTTATTAGCACAGAATCACAGGATGTGGGCGCGACCTCGAGGCTTGAACCCTGGTTTACTGCACCAGAGGCGGCAGCGCAGCCGACGGACCACATCCTCTCTTGGACAATTGCTTGTTGCACCATCGCCCTTTTGGAATTATTTTAATGTTTGTGTCATTATATTGGTTTGTTATGAGATGTCTTTTATCATACACCTATCTCACCCGACAAAAACTGCCACGAGTCACCATGTGGGGGAAGTTGTGCACTGCAGGGTCATATACACTGTGTGAGTCTGATGGGTTGATGAGGACGCATGGTAGGTTCGTGTACTATAGAAAATATGTCTGCAGTTAAAATTGGTACATGGAATGTGCGAGGCATGCACACACCATCCCGTTGGTATCAGATATACTCATACCTCAAGAGACATCGCATACAAATAGCTCTCTTGCAGGAGACGCACTTGACCAAATCGGAAATCCAACGCTTACACCGCCACTGGCGAGGCCAATTATACGCCACAGGGTATTCAGCATATGCACGAGGTGCGCTAATCTGGGTGCAGCCAGGGGTCCCACTTAAAGTTACACAATCGTTGACAGACACAGAAGGCAGCTACGTGGTGGTGCGGGGCACGCTGGATGGCAAACAGGTTGTGATTGCATCACTGTATGCTCCCAACACCGACCAGGCCGCCTTTTTTGACGATATGTGGCGCATTCTAGTGCCGTGGCATGACATACCTATGCTTCTGGGGGGAGACTACAATAGCGTACTTGACGCCACACTGAACCGCTCCTTTCCACCCCTTCCGGGCACAACCACACATAATGCCATGAAGGCGCTGACTAACTGGGCAGGGCAGTGGCGTCTCAGGGACATTTGGAGGCACCATAACCCCAGTGACAGGGTATATTCTTACTACTCTGGTGCCCATGGTTTACATGTATGATTAGACCGGTACATGCTTTCTGATGAACTGCTTCCACATGTGTCTGCGGTCTATTATTTAGGAAGGACACATTCAGATCATAACCCGCACATATTGGAGGTATTGTGGGAGCGCACCCAGTCGTCGATCCCAACCTGGCGGATGCAGCCAAACATCTAGATGCACCCTTCCAGAATCTGCTGGCCACACATATAGTACATTGCTTTGAAGAGAATACTGGCACCGCCACGATGCTCCAGGTTGAATGGGATGCGTTTAATGTAGTGGTTAGAGGCGAATGTCTTGGTATGCAGGCGGGTAAATGAAAACAACTAGAGACTAAACTCACACAGATTGAAAATGACCTGCTCCAGGGTGAGGGAGAGGCTGTTAAGGGTGGCGGTGGGTCCTTGGCACGAATCAGAGGGGAGCATTCCAGATTACTTGACCGACTCCGTAATTTGAACTACGCAGCACATTCGGCGCGCACCCATCTGTACAAAACACACATGGCGTCACGGTTCATACCCAGAAAGATATACACAATGCCTTTGTAGAGCACTACACAATGATGTATCGGTCTTGCTTGCGGGCGACAGACACGGACATACAGGAGTTTCTCTCAGTCCTGACGCTACCGTGTCTGTCAGATCATCAGCAGGACGAACTGGGTGTCCCTCTGCTGCCAGACGAACTGCGAGATAGTATTTTCTCCCTATTCAACGGCAAGTCCCCGGGTCCGGATGGGCTATCGGCTGAATTTTTGAAAGCCTACTCCGATATATTAATACCGGAATTGCTGCGGGTGTATACAGCGGTCCTAAATGACTTCACCCTTACACTTACGCAAAACGAGGCGACACTGATCTCCCTCCTGAAACCATGTAGAGACCCTGCAACTCTTGGTTCTTATCGCCCACTGGCTTTGCTAAACACAGATTATAAAATCCTTGTCTCCACCCTAGCTAGGCGTATATCCCCGTTTGTACCAGCCCTGGTCCATGGCGGTCAAAATGGATTTGTCCCAACCAGGAGCACCTCTCTTAACATCCGTAGGTTATTTAGGGGTTCAGAAATATGCAACAGAAAATTGGCCACGATCTGGCTGCTCAGTACTAGACCTGGCCTTTGATTCAGTGGAGTGGCCCTATCTTACAGTGGTGCTGCGTAATATGAGCTAGGAGACGGGTACTTACAAATGGTGCAGTTATTGTACCAGCGACCCATGGTATGGGCCCGCACAGGCAAGCTCATGTCTGATGCAATCAGAGTCAGACGTGGAACTAGGCAGGAATGCCCATTGTCCCCACTGTTTTTTTCCCTTGCCATGGAGCCTCTGGCGGCTATGCTGCGAGGGAGTGGAGCGGACTGGGGCATACCCCTGGAAGATGATCTCCACACGGTGTCCCTATATGCTGATGACCTGTTGCTGTACATGAGAGACTTGCATGATATACCACCAGCTATATCCGACATATTCCGTAGGTTTGAGACAGTCTCAGGCCTTAAGGTAAATTGAGCCAAATCGGGCACTTATTCCTTTAGTGAAAATGTGAACGCAAATAATATAACAAGAAATGGTACGACGCTTGCCTGGTACCCGACAATGTTTAGATATCTGGGCATATACATCTACAGATCCCCTGCGGACATGCTGGAAGGCAACTTGGTGCACACTATCTCCTCCATATGGGCGCGGATACAATTTTGGAAGACTCTGCCACTCAATGTGACAAGTCGTGTCACCCTAACTAAAATGATAATATTACCTAGGCTACTGTGTTATTTTGCAAATCTGCCGTTATATGTCCCGGTGCGGCTGTTTCGGGAGCTGGAAGGGTTAATCAGAGGTCTAATATGGAACACGGGGCGGCCCAGAATAGCGCTGCAGAAATTATATGCACCACCGGAATGTGGTGGCTTGGCAGTTCCTCATCTAGAATTGTATTATTTAGCTGCACAGCTGCAGTGGGTTGCAAAGTGGCTAAGCGGTAAGCACCTGGTGGATACCTCCACTGAGTCATATTAATGGACGCAGACACAAATCTATAGCTTATTTCACCCACTGGCGAACTCACCCCGCCCCATAGTTACACATTGAGTTGGTCCACAGATGCTACCAAAGGAGTCTCCAACTCACAAAAGACACTATCCCCTATGTCCCAATAAAGCCACTGGTAGGTACGCCCCGAGGCAGAGACTTTGTAACGGACGTAGTACTTACGCCCTGGACTGAAGCAGGAGTGGAGACACTGGGTGATCTATATGCGGATGGTACCTTGTTGTCTTTTGCCACCCTGACAGAGGATACTGGCTTGCCGGTGGTTCAGTTTCTCCTATGTGCAGCCATCATGTGGACATTGACACTAACATGGGGAGATTTGTCAACTGAGCCGCAAACAGATCAGTTGCTGCAGTATCTACATGTGATGGGGGAGGGGACACATGTGATTCATTGGCTAGTGCAGGCCCTACTTACACACATTTTAAAGCCACCACAGAAACTCCAGACGAGCTGGGCTGATGACAGAGGTCAACCCTGGACGGACAAGGACTGGGAACTTGTCTTGGCCAGTGCCACACACATACTGCGTAATTCACGTTTCAAACTCATTCAAACGTACCTTATACACAGGGCGTATCTCTCACCAGATAAGATTAATAAATACTTTAACATCGCCACCTCTGCTTGCCCAAGATGCCATCTACTAGGTGCTGACCTACTACACATGTTCTGGTCCTGCCCCCTACTTCACTCCTATTGGCGCACAATAACAGCAACTCTCACACGCAGCATCAACACCGAAGTGCCACACACATGGGAGGTTTGCATCCTGGGGTTTTATAAATGCACAAAAGCTAACAAAGTAAGCTCCAGATTCTGTGATTTAGGTTTAATCACTGCAAAACGATTAATAACGAAGAGATGGAAACACAAAGACCCTCCGGAGACACCCCACTGGCTAAAATCTCTAGAAAATTGGGCACAGGCGGAGAGCACAGTTCTTCATAGAGAAGAGACGTCTGGGCTGCGAGAGTTTCCTATCGCACAGGCATGGGATGACATCCTGAAAACTCTTACACAAACTAGTGAAGCATTGTGTGCTCCCCCAATGCAACGAGTGGGAGATGACGCCTGAAGAGCTGCCTGGGTGGGGCGGATAGGTTGTGCACACAAGGCGCCGTTGGACAGGACAGTTAGCTTGGGCAATGACCCCACATTCCTTCATGGCACTACATGGACACAACCCTAGACGCATGATACCTTGGAATTCACACAATTATATACTGACTAGGAACAGCAACCCAAGTCTGCTAAAATGTGTGCGACCCTCGACATGACTTTACTCGAAAGGCACATAACATATTAAATGCATGATACTTTGTGTACTTGATATCTCACTTGTTTGTTGCATTTATTTTAAGTTTATTAGTTATGATTCAAAGGTTGAAAAATGAAGATATCTTGTAATTAGTGATGTTGTCCAATTCCTATCACCTATGCCTTATTGTCTATTGTTACTTAGCAATTGTATTGCACACACGCTATATGTAACTGTGCTGACAGACATACTTGCATCTGACCAATCACTGTAAGAAGATGATACATATGATTGACATGTCCTGCCCCTCAAATAGAGGTGATGGTATACGTGGGTATGATATACCCATACCAAGCTGCTAATGCACGTTACCTTATGCGAAATAGAAGTAAAATTACGCTGTGCTTCTCAAGTGATACTATCTGGAACTATATATGTAATAATACAGCAATATTGACTTTGTGTGTAAGTGCAATATATGATTATGCTTGATTTGTTTGTATCAAGAAAATGACGAAAATGTAATAAAGATATATTTTTTAAAAATGATAAATTCGACGTTATTTATCATTACAATTATATAGGTACCAAACATGACAGGTCAACCTCCTTCCAATTGGGAACTGCACTTACTATATGTAACAAGGAATCCCCAGTGTTAACCTATGGGAGGAGAATGCCTCACAGTAGTGAGAAACGAATTTGGGAGTTTTTCACTACAAGGACACATACAACTTAAAAGTACATGTCCTGTCTTTTAATTACACTACACCTGTCCTATGGGCTACCTAGGGCCTACCTTATGGGTCACTTATATGAAAGGCTTCCAGTTTTCTATTTTTACTGATTTTTACTGATAAATACAGACATAAAACAATCTATTTTCTGTTTGTATTTATTTTTAAAAGCAGAAAAATACAGAAAATTGTGATTGTTGGGAGTGACACTCCTTGTTGTCCTTCATGAATTCCAGATCAAATGCTAAGCACATAGACACCATGGTGGTTCAAAAATAGGATGCAATTCCCTGAAATTCAGGCATATGTTAACATATATTTGTGTGTAATGCTAAAATTTACCTGTCGGAGTGGTGTTTTGTTATATCTGGCTGCTTAATTTGCCATGTTTATCAGTTAAATAAAGGTGGAAAAATACAATTTTACGACTCCATTCATTCTCAAAACATGAAACAAATATGGATAAATGCTAATAAAATGGCCAAAAATGAAATTTGGAAAAATACTGATGAACATGTTAAAAAAATAAATACCATAAAACCAGGAGCCCTACTTATATATAATAAAAGGGTAGTTTAACATTTGGCAAGGGGTTTAAAATGCCAAGTCATCATGGTAGTTGTGACAGGCTGGCCTGGAATATGATGCCCACTAATGTACCTTGCACTAGTCCAGACAACCCTTAGGGTGATTTAAGAGGTCTTAGATGAAATGAAATGAACAATGCACACAATATGTTAGCAAAGAAACATAGTAAATAGCACAAAATACACAGTGGCTCCGGGGGGGACCAAACCATATACTAAAAAAGTGGTATAAGAACCAATCGAGTTAACACAGTGTTGAGAGGACATAGAAGTGCTGGTAGCCCAAGGAACCACCTGAAGTGAGTAGATGGGGGCCCCCGGGGACCGTGTGCAGTGTGGAAACACAAGCCTGTGCTCCGTACAACTCTATTTGCAAGTCGTGGTTGGATTTTTAAAGATTAAGGACCCCTCTGAATAAACCCCTTTGAAGACAGAAGGTTGGAGAGCCACCCCACCTGTGTATACCTTTGTACCCACGTGACCTACACCAGGGAAGCCGGGTGCATACGTGTGAAGTGGTGTTTCAAACTGCCGTCAAACCCAATTGAGGACTTCAGGGAAGTGCCGCTGCTGGAAGAGGAGAAAGTGTCTGTGGGAATCCAAATGTGGATTCTTGAAGAGGAGTACCTGAAAGCAGAGGGGCCAAAGTCTATGTCACTCAGGGGTGACCAGAAGACTTGGAAGATGAATGCCCTGCAATGTTGAGTGCTTCGGATGGATGACGAGGACCTTGACTCTGCAGCTGTGAGGACCAGGCAATGCTGAGGAAGACCAGGAGCCATGCACAAGCTGGGTTGGTGTCCAATAGGAGCAACAACAAGCCTTGGCAAAAGTAAGCCACACAGGAATCGAAGAAGGAGCAACATCGGGACCAGCAAGGTCCAGGGAACTCACTAAAGGCAGGGGAGTCAGGGCAGGCCCCGAGCAATCAGGGAAGCCAAAAATAAATAAGTGTGACCCTCAAGTGGAACCCCAGGCTGAAGGCACTGTAGTCGCAAGAGGACCTCAAGCAGCTCACCAAAAGATGCAGGCCACGATGCGGTGAGGCTGACGATTCTGGTCATGGGAGATGCTCGAGTTTGGGGCTACTTGAAGCCTGAAGATTCTTTTGTAAAGAAACCAACAAGCCTTTGCAACTGCAAGTTGGGCACGGTACCCAGGGATTTGGTTATTACAAACCCTACAAGGGATGCTGGCCTTAAACTTGGTGCGAGGGTAGAGCAGGCCTGGGGAGGTACCAAACCCCCACATTACTGAAAACTAGATGCTCCGGGAGTCCAGTGAGGTATGCCTTGCATGGACCCCCTAACGTTTTCCTACCAGAATCCCCTGCAAACGTCACATTTTGCTGAAAAAAAACAAATTTTTCTCAAATTTCTGTGTGGGAAAGGTCTGGAATCTCCATGGATCTGCAAATTTCCTACCACCCAGTGAAGGTATTACAGGGAATGTTACTTTTCGTATGTTTTTACAGTTCTGTTGTCAGTTTTTTCACAATGCATTGTCAGGGCAATGGGTTGATAAACAGGTTGGGTATAGAACGGGGCACTTAGTACAGGAATGGCACTACACGAGTGGGCAACACTGCAGGGAACACGACAAATACCACCAGGGGGGCCGCAGGTGGGACAACAAGGGGCTACTAGTCTCCGAATGTTATCCTGGAATGTAAACGGCCTGGGGAGTCGTATTAAACAGCGCATAGTGCTACAATATCTGCATCGACACTCCCCAGGTATCGTGTTGCTTCAGGAAACGCATCTCAAAGGCCATGGCTACCGAGCTCTAGATAGATATGGTTCTAAGCTGATTGCACATGCTGGTTATATATCCGGTTCCCGAGGAGTGGGCATTTTGGTCAAGTTGAGTCTCCCCTGGTGATTGACAAGATTTGGCATGATTCCCTGGGTAGGTCTGTAGCCCTCATGGGAACTGGGAGGGGCAAGCTGTCAATATGGTCTCCAGTTACATTCCACCAATGGCTCGCTCCGAGGCATTCACAGCGCTGGGAACCCTGTTGGTCGATCTTCCACTGGGTCTATTGGTGCTGGGTGGTGACGAACTCTACTACAGACCCAGGGCCAGATAGAGACTCTGCGTCAGCGAGGGAGAGAGGGGTGGAGCCGCTTCACGCATTCATCGAGGCAATGGGGTTGATAGACCTCTGGCGGTTGCATAACCCGGGCACTCACCAATATACATTCTACTCAGCTGCCCATGGCAGTTGCTCACGGCTAGATCACATATTGACACAAAGATGAGAGGAGGAATGGTTTTCCAATGCACGGATAGGTCCACGGGGTATCTCGGACCATTCACCAGTGGAGGTAATGCTGATAGGTCCGGTTCGTCTATATACCCTGCCACCCAGACTGAATGCACAGTTCTTTAAGAACAAAGACAATGCTCAAAAGGTCTGGGAACGGGCGCAACTTTATTTTCAGGAAAATGAGGGGTCGGTAGAGGAGACTTGTATTCTCTGGGAAGCGTTTAAGCCTGTTATGAGGGGGCACGTCCAAACCTGCATATCATGCGATGATAAAGAAAAGAGACTGCGATGGGATAGGTTTGAGGCCACAATAATGGAGATGGAAGCCTCCTTCCTGGAGGGTGGGAGGGAGGATAAGCACTTAGCCCATCAGTTAGACCTGCGGAGACATGAGTTACAAGAATTGGAAAATAATGCTGCAAGATCGGCTGCACTGGCCACACAGAAAAGAGTATACGATCTGGCAGATAAAGCTGATAAAGTGATCACCTGACTAGAAAAACGAGACAGAGAAAGGAGTTGGGTAGTGGAAATACGGGACACAAGCGGGAATGTACATACCGCTGGGGAGGACTTGGCACGAGTATTTGCCAACTATTATGAGGAATTATATGAGACGAACCCTGTTAGGTCAATCACAGACTATCGTGAGCTGCTGGAGGAAATGCGACTGTCAGTGCTGTCAGAGGAAGACAGAGAAAATATTGAGCGGGACATAACGACGGAGGAAATAGTAGGTGCCATACAGGATTTACAGGCAGGGAAGTCACCGGGACCTAATGGTCTGCCAGCAGAACTCTTTAAATGCACGGCTAACACCGTGGCCCCATATCTCTTAGATATGTTTAACAAGGTGAGAGAACGGGGGTGCTTGCCACTTGACTAGCGGACGTCAACTATTGAGGTAATCCCCAAGGCAGGTAAGGCAGCAGACCAGTGAAGTTCATACCGGCCAATATCCCTGTTAAATTTTGAGGTTAAAATATAGGCCATGGTCCTGGTGAACAGACTTCTGGTGCCAATCACGACACTGATACACCCAGACCAATTGTGCTTTATGCCCCACCGAAGTAGCAGGCTCAATCTTTGTCAGCTCTATGGGGTGATGCACCTGGTAAAGACCAACCCGGGGGTGGAGGCAGTGCTATTGTCATTGGACGCCCGCATGACATTTTATAGTATAGAGTGGCACTATCTATTCGAAGTTATGAATCGGTTTGGATTCGGCCCCCAATGCTGTTAATGGATTAAGCTGCTGTATACACAGCCCCTGGCCAGAGTTCAGGTTAATGGTTCGGTGTCCCGCTCTTTTGCTCTCCAGAAGGGAACGAGGCACGGACGCCCTCTATCACCAATTTTATTTGCGTTGGCGCTCAAACCACTCGCAGCATGGATAAGGGGGGACCCGGTAATATCGGGCATCTACGGGGGAGACCAGTGGGAAGAGAGGATATCGTTGTACGCAGACAATGTCCCCTTGTTTGCAATGAGACCACGGTTCACAATCAACCGGCTATTACAGATCGTTAAGCTCTTTGAAGGACATTCTGGATAGCAGATCAATTGGGATAAGTCCCTCCTATCCATGTTATCGAACAGGCCACCGCCGCTACTGGGCACAGATTCCAAACTACTGGTTAAAGATAGTTTTAAATACCTGGGTATACAGATAGCCAAAACACATTTAGCATTTTTGGCAGGGAATCTACAGCCAGAGCTGGAATGTTTGAGGAGAGACGTAACTCACTGGAGGACGCTACCGATATCCCTTACGGGAAGAGCTGTCCTCTTCAAAATGATGTCCCTGCCGCGAATACTATACGTAATACAAAACAATCCCTTTCAAATACAGGACACATTCTTTAAGGATGTGGATAGTGAACTGAGAACGTTGTTGTGGGATTGCCGGGGTGCACGGATCGCATTGGCTAAGTTGCAAAAGGGAGTATATGAGGGTGGTCTGGCCATTTCAGATCTTCAAAAGTATTACTGGGCCTCGCATCTAATGGTCATTAATGATTGGGTATTTGCGGATAGAAATGACCCGGTGTATAGGGTGGATCATTGGGCAGTGGGGACTAGCGGCTATTTAGGGGCACTTTACGGGCAAGGAAGGCAGGGAAGCTTGCCACCACATACTCAGATAGTACTGAAAGTGTGGTTAAGGACCAATCGATTTCTGGGTTGGGCCAACCGTCTGATGGAACAGACCCCTCTGTGGAACAGCGAAATGCTCTGGGAGGTAGGCAGACTACATGGCTTTTCTTAGTGGAAATTGATAGATATTGTACGCCTAGGAGATATGTGGAAGAGGCAGGCAGTGCTTTCGTTCCCAGAGCTACAGAAAGAATATCAATTGGTACACACAGAACACTACAGATATTTGCAATTGAAACATGAGCTGGGCAGACACCTCAAGAATGGGGATCAGATCTCCGTAAACAGCCCGCTAGAGGATAGATTAGTATCAGACCCAATTCTGGAGAAAGCCCGGTCGTGCACGTACAAGAAGATAATCAACAACTCCCCAGATTTACTCACGAAGACACGGGAGGTCTGGGAGGTCGATGTGGGCATGTTAGAAGATGATGTTATGGCGGAGGCGGTGCAGAGTCCTAGGGAGGTGGCGATCAGGGCGAGATTTAGACTGGTCCAACTGAGAATCCTGCATAGGTCATACTCCACCAGCACACTAATGTTTAAGTTGGGGCGTATATTAACAGAGGAATGTCAGAGGGGATATACTCAGAGGGGTACCTTCTTCCATATTCTGTGAGAATTCCCGATTATACAGAGATATGTGAGGAAGGTGACTCAGATTATGACGGAGGTGATCGACAGGACGTCCCTCTAGACGCCAGGTGACATTTACTATGCGTCTCTGGGGACCAGATATGGCCCAAATACCAAAGAATTTGGCTACTGGTGGCTGCAATGGTGGCCAAGAGAAATATTGCTGGGGCCTGGGGGGCTTTTCAACCGCCGAAAGTGTCACAATGGAAGAGAGATATAGACTGGTGCTGTGCTGCGGAAAAGACAATCTACGAGAGCCGGGGCGGTCCCCAAATATGGGAGAAAGTTTGGCAGCGGTGGGAAGAGTACAGGGCGAACTGGGGGGTACCTGACTGCTAGAAGGGGATGGGGTGGTAGATGGGGGTAACATGAAGGAGGAATCCACTTACAGTATAAATTGTTCCCAAATATCCATATGTCAAAGGTGTTGAAGGATAATGAGACATTTTATCTTTAACCATTGCTTGTGTAAAATGTATATTGATACTGACATATGTTTAATAAAAAGTAGTAAAAAAAAATGATCTATCACAAAACAACCTGGTTTTGCAAGGGGGTCACCTGGGTTTTCGGCCCAGGGCTTGGCAGCCACCTTGAGAAACTACCAAACCCACACATTTCTGAATACTAGACACCCGTTGGAGTCCAGCGAGGTATGGCTTGCGTGCATCCCCCAACGTTCTCCTATCCAGAATCCCCTGCAAACCTC
This sequence comes from Triturus cristatus, assembly GCF_964204655.1. Taxonomy (NCBI): domain Eukaryota; kingdom Metazoa; phylum Chordata; class Amphibia; order Caudata; family Salamandridae; genus Triturus; species Triturus cristatus. The sequence goes on from NC_140583.1 coordinate 92,575,982, forward strand.
AGATTTAGCTGAAAAACCTCATTTCCCACATATTTTTGTGTGGAATCACCTTGCCGGTAAAAATGTCCTACCCTACATCATTCCCCTCAGTCTCCCGAGTAAAATGATACCTCACTTATGTGGGTGTCCAATGCAGAATTGGCTAAAAACATATTTATTTTTAAAATGTGTCGCATTAAATTCTCCGTGCTATACCCTTAATCCCTTTGTTTTGGGCTCTTCCCAGTCACAGGCCCTTGCCCCACCCACACAATTGAGGTATCTTTTTACTCAGGAGACTGAGGGCAACACTGTGGGGTAGGACATTTGTGCCGGCACAATAATTCCACCCAGAAATATGTGGAAAATGTGTTTTTTTCAGCTAAATTTGAGGCTTGCAGGGGATTCTGGGTAGGAAAACGTTGGGGGATCAATGCAAGCCATACCTCGCTGGACCCCCCGGGTGACTTGTTTTCAGAAATGTGTGGATTTGGTAGTATCCCAAGATGGCTGCAGATCCCGGGGCCAAAAATCCAGGTGACCCTCCCTTGCAAAACCAGGTTGTTTTGTGATAGCTAATTTTGATGTCTCATGAATGCGTTTTGGGACCTTGACTGTCTTTGGTACTTGACCCACCCATGCGAGTGAGGTACCATTTTTATCGGGAGACCTGGGGATACTCTGGGTGGTAAGAATTTGTGGATCTACGTAGATTCCAGAACTTTCCAACACAGACATTTGAGAAAAAGTGATTTATTCAGCTAAATTTGAGGTTTGCAGGGGATTCTTGGTAGGAAAACTTTGGGGGAACCAAGCAAGCCATACCTCGCTGGACTCCCCCGGGTGTCTAGTGTGCAGAAATGTGTTGGTTTGGTAGGTTTCCCAAGATGGCTGCCTAGCCCGGGGCCAAAAAGCCAGGTGTGTTAAATGGTAGCGGCAGTTTCAGTCGATAACCTTTCAAGTATTTGCCCGGCGGTAATCGCCTCTCATACCACTCGATGATTTTACCAATAAAAGAGGCAGGCGCCGGAGACTGGAAGGCAGGAAACAAAGTTTTATTCCGTCGGAGCAGAACACATCAGATCAGACAGCAAGGTATCGTCACGAGGTGCTCTAACCGCATCTCTGAGACCTGGTCTCTTATACACCGGTTTATTGCTTTATTACATATAGTACATTCTTGAGATTCTCTTGATGCCTGAAAGAACATCCCCTGAAGCCCCGGCTCAGATCCGATCCCACACATAGTTACAGTAGAGGTTCCCACCCTACCCGCAGTGGGAGATGGCTATCGCGCAGCAGGGAATTCCGCTAATTCCCGGGGGTATGTGCAACCGGCCGGGTCTCAGGGGGTAGGGGCTTTGATCTACTGTAATCCCTTTGATGCGGGGTGTTTCCCTTACAGTAGGGGCAATAAACTGCATCCGCAGGGCTAGGTGATGGCCTGGGACCAGTTCGGACAATGGGGCGCAGAGGAAGGGGGTTATCAAAGGAGAGGCATGACCATGTATGGGATGTCGGTCGGATGTGGTTCCGCAGCAGGGTCGCGCAGAAGGAGAGGGTTTATGGCCTGTATGAGAGAGCGGGGGTGGCCGGCACGCGGGGGATGCTCGCAGCGCCGGGGGAAAGCGCTGGCTATTGACAATGAGTGGGGAGAGAGTGGGGTGCCTAAAATGGCGGCCGTGCATTCGCTGTGTGTGGCGCTGGGGAGGGGCAAGATGGCGCAGATAATGTTCAGTTTGCAAGCTAAATTTCCACAGTCCTCCCTTTTAACATATCTCGCCAGCTTGTCCGGCCAATATTCACCTTTGTTAGCCTTTCAGTTACAGTATCGTCAATGTTCGTCATACATTTAAAGATACAGAGTCTTTAGGGTAGGCAGGAGTAATCTGACACATTTGTACATTGTCTCATACAGTTTGATAAAGTAGGCGAGGAGGAAGTACATTCAAAGTTGCAGTATAGTCGTGTACATGGCTGGTGTTGTATGAATGTTACTATACAAAGTTACATTTTCTTAACTTCTCAGTGTACAGTCGGAAGTGATTGATGCAACATCATGAAGAAGATAGCTAATATAATAAGGTGGTTGGGAGAGTATTTTCAACTTTGACATGGGTTCTTCTTTCCAGTGTCCTTGTTTTATAAAGAGCTATCACTGGTAAGCTCTCATTGTTGTTCTTCTTTCGTTGGCACTGTTGAGCACCGGCGGTGGAGCCAAGGTCCAGCTCAAATCCGATTTCTCACGTGGCAGGGCGTGACCACTCACTGTTCTTTGATCACAGTCCTGTTCCTTAACACAGTTCACCACAGGTACTTTGAGACAGGGTGCCGGCCTTTTGTTCCTCTGTAGTAGGTCAAAGTCATAGTCCAAATGAAAGAGGAAGAGAGAATGGGGTGGCGTGGGATCGGATCAAAAATGCGGACCAAGGAGAGCAGAATCTTTCGGCACTGGGCCCATCAATCGGGCCCGACAGGTTGAGACTTCAGGCACGCTGGTCAGTGAGCAGGGGCCTCGATGTAGCCCTTCGCGCTTATCGTTCTGATAATGGTGTCTCGTCTCACACCCTTTTTGCTTCGTCGCTTCGCCCCTGTGCGTCACGTCCGACCCCTCTCGTCCGATGGCTGCAGGTTATCCTTGAATACGTTATAAGAAACGAAAGTCTTAGAGATTTTGGCAGGGAAGACATTTACATACTTCATTCTCTCTCCCAACCACTGAGTAGTTGCGGAAATGCTCTTATCTGTTACTATATTATTGGTGTCTATTAACTCTGATGTTAATGTGCGTGTTACTAATCTATTAATTACTGCTGTGGTGCAGGGTTCTGTGGGTGTCCCTGTCCATCGTCTGGCCTTCTAGGTGTCAGTTTCTGCGCCCTATTATACAAGGTTTGGTAATACCCGTAAGTGCGAGGTGCTACGGTCATGCGTTCATGGGTATCCTTTTCATACAGTAGGTGACCCTTTATCAGTTTAAAACAGGGCCATCAGCTGTTTCGTTCGGTATACTCTGAGACGGCTAGTATAGGGCTGGAGTTATCTTTGGGAGAACAGGGTGCTTTAGGCATTCTATTTCGGGCTAATTGGTCAGGGGTAATTCTGGGCGGTGGAGATGGTGTCCTTTAAGAACAAAAACCACTGACATATAGTCCCCGTGTTGAGGGTCAGATTGGGAGACATCAGTCGTCTTACCTGTCCTTTCCTTCTCAGCCAATTAGGCTTAACGTTTGTAAAAAGGAGAGGTAGTAACGTGGTAAAGTATGGTCGTTTTTGTTTCTGTCAATTTGTTCGAACACCACTGTGTTCAGGCCAATTATACACTTACCAAAGAGGTGTATGTCGTTAATTTATTCAAGAAGAAAGAGGGCAAGAAAGAGCCTTTTGCGAGGGAGGGGGAGAGAGAGTGAGAGAGAGAGAGAGAGAGAGAGAGAGGGAGAGAGAGAGAGAGAGAGAGAGAGAGAGAGAGAGACGTGTGCATCAAGTAGGCTATTTCGGCATACATACGACACAAAACGAGAGAGAGAGAGATGGGTAAGGTAATAGGCCACTTGGTGCACACACAACATGGAGTAGCATGGGTCTGTTCCATGTAAGAAAACACAAGCGGGGAAAAGACATAAATTCGGTGATCACGTACACACAAATGCCGGATAGGGTGTGACAGTACATGCATCAAGACGGAGACTCAGTGTTGCGTCGAGCACGGGGACCTCTCCTTTCCTGTCCTCTATTCCTATGCATGCTGCGTACCTTTAGTATTTTGTAGTTTATCTTATGGGTTGTCTGACCCTTTATTCTCCTCCCTTTGATCGGTGGACGAGCACTTCAATCATACAATGACGCTCTCTTTCAAGTGACCCAAACATGAAATGCATACACATTCATATCGTATAATCGTAGTACACACGCACAATCATATCATACAGTTTTTCATGTTCCCAATGGTGGTCTGTAATTTTACGCACTATCTCACAACGTTTGTCTATGTTTTCCCTGATATTGAATTTGGTGCGGTCCATGTCCACTCCACTCTTCAGTCGGAACTTCGTCGTGACCTATAGAGGGGAAAATAAGAGGGGAGGGGAGGTGCAGTATTCAAAATACCCCAGCGCGCGCAGACACGAAAGGTTCTACCTACCATGTACCAGGCTAGTCGCAGGGGTGGGTAATACCACGGACCTATTATTCTTTAGTTCGAGGCAAAGATGCTCTAGTTCATTCATCTCCTAAATTCGGGTCCCCTTGTTGTGCATGTATTTCTCAATTGGTCGTGTATTATGGTGCAGGATACCATACCTTGCGTGCGACATATACCTTAAGTTATAGTTCATTATTTATTTGACAATTCTTGGAAAAAGGGGGCAGGCGTGATGGGTACAAATTCCGTCAAACAAAGATATTTTAGGCAAATTGAGTCCGTATTATCTGTATGCTTTCGCTTAGGAGTGACAATCTTTTATTTAAAAAGAGAAACCTTTAACAACCCAGATTATTAGTCATGACACTTATTCCGTAATTCCTTTTTAAGAAGCCCTTTATTTAAAACAATGTCAGTGTAGAAATACGGGCCTACAGCCGCTATAGGCCGGCCACGGTGCGAGAGGCGTCGAGCAACATGAGCAACACTATATTAACATAAAAATCGGTTCCCCCCTTTCCCCCACCATCATGTGTGAAAGCATCGCATACATATATATATATATATCTCTTTTTAACACAAATGTCACGTGGCTGGAACGCCACAAGGAGTTGTAGGCCACTCCTACACCAGCGCAATCTTGGGGCGGGGTCGGGCCAGTGCACAGTCTAAGTCTTTCCATGAATTAGCTGTTGAACCAGAATTCCTTTCGGTAGTTCGAGAACTTTCGTTAGCGTCAACTTTGCGTCAGCATGGCGTCACTGCAACCTTGTAGCAATGCCATGGTTTGTTCTTAGGGCGGGGCAGCAGGCGGGTTCTTCCGCCGACGCTTTACTGTCTCACTGCACCAAGCGGAGGCAAGGTGGCTGCCGCCCGGGGGCAAAAAGAGCAATGGTGGTGGTTTTGTCCTTACCGGAAGTCCGCAGGAGTCGAATGTCAAATGACTCCAACCAATTCTGCAAGGCTGAGGGGAGCGTTCTGTCAAGGGTGGGGCCCATGCCCTAGCAAACAAGCTTTCGAGTCCAGAATAGTCTCACGGTGGGCCAGGCCTGGAACCGGAGGGGTCAACCGCCGGAGTTCAAGGGCAGCAGTAGCAGCAGCTCTTCGGTACAGTCACCGGAGAGGAGCCAGCAGCAGTAACAGCGGCAGTTCGGATGGTACTGCCACCGGGGTGATTCCAGTAGCAGTGACGACAGCAGTTTGGATGGTATCACCACCGGGGTGGGTCCCCGATTACCTTGCTGCGGGGGCCCACTCCTCACGTCGGGTGCTAGCGGCAGTCCTGGTGAACCCGGTGCTTGGGTGGTTGCCTGGCGGCCGCGTGCAGGGGTGCCGGCTCAGCCGAACGGCGAATGAAGTGGCAGGGCGCAACTCAGCTGGCTGACGTGTGAAAGATGCGGTTGGGGTGCCCTCATCTGCTGGCGAGCCTCCACCTGGGGAGGTGGGGGAGGCCCGTCCGCGTCGCCTCCCCCCGCCAGGGCACCCTCCGTTATTGAAGGAAGAAGTGACTGGGAAGATCCGCACAGCGTGCCAGGGTGAAATTCAGCAGGCCGATGAAAAAGATGGCTGGGTGCAGCTTAGCTGGCCGGCGAATTAAAGACGGTTGGGTGCAGCTTAGCTGGCCGGTGAGTCAAAGACGGTTGGGGTGCAGCTTAGCTGGCCGGTGAGTCAAAGACGGTTGGGGTGCCCGGCGAGCCTCCACCTGGGGAGGTGGGGGAGGCCCGTCCACGTCGCCTCCCCCCGCCAGGGCACCAGCCCTCATTAAAGAAAGAAGAAGAGAAAGCGGAAAGGCCCGCACAGCGTGGCGGGCTCCGGCTTGGTGTTGCCAGAACTTCGGCGCTTCGTATAGCCTCCGGCCTATTCGCACAATCGCCCGCCACTAATGTCAAGGGATTTTTGCATGGCTTTTATAGCCCAAAGTCAACTAAGAGGGACCGCCCAAAACAGGCCAATGTTGCAATTTCGAGGAAGGCGAGGCGAGGGCGGTGTCACGTGGACGTTAAGGCTTTGGGATGGAGATTGCAGCAGACTATCATGTAAATAGTTGTTTTAAAACGTGTTTTAACCTGTTTACCCTGTTGGTGTGTTTGTTATATCCTATAAGTTATTAAAATGTTATAACTATATTACTTCGTTGGAGTGTTTGTACATATTTGCAGTCTGACGACGAGCACAAGGAGGTTACTGTGCAATCGGAAAAATAACATAGCCCAATTGTGCGCGATCTAGCCCTAGTTTGGTGACGTCGATGGTGGGTGTCAGCAGGCTTCCGTTTGTGCGGGATTTTGTCATGCTTATTGGGCGGGGTGGGCAGTAGGGCAGACATGTTTAGGTAGCGAGAGTAATGGAGTCGGGCTACCTCACGGTCGTCTCGACCGTGAGCTTGACTCCTTCCCTTGGTTTCATATGTCCCACAAAGGGCTAACTCCTAGCGTTATTTTAGTTTTTGTAAGGTCAAAAGGGATCCTACCAGTGCCTTTACTATCTTGTCGATTCCTGTTCGTTCATCCTTCGCTAGCCGATTCATTCTGGTGGACTCTTTCTTTCCTATCTCATGGTCGTCTAGCGTTGTAGTCGACGTTGGGTTCGGCACAAGAGGCTCAGCCGGCGCGGAGGCCGTGAGGGCCGAGGCCCCTGTACTGCTTTCGCTCGTGTTCGGGGGTTGTGGGTGTTGCACTATTGATTGGGAGGGTGCATACGGAGGGGGCATGTAAATGATCGGGGGACCTAACAGTAATTCGTCATTCGTTCGCTGCTTGGAGGACAACTCAGGGTAGAGCAGAGAAGGGGTCCTAACAGCGTACTGGCCTGAGGTTTCGGGCTCCTGTCTTAGTTTAGTTTCCCTTCTCTCCTTTATGTCTTCTTCTAACTTTCTAGCGGCAAGGTGAGTTGCCTTTCGTAATTCCTTTTCTGCTTTTACTTCTTCCCTCTTTTTCCGTTGCGTCGCTTCTTTGCGCCACATGCCGATACTGTCAAGCATAGTAGGCGTCGTCTTATTGCTACGCAGAGCTATTTCTAGCGCTTCTATCTTATGGTCGTCGAAGGATCCCATCAGTGGCCACTGACTTTCGGGGTCCTTCTTGGTATATTAATGCCACAGCTTGCTATAGGCTACGGCGACTAGTCCATATTTAGTGAACATGTCCTTATTAGGGGTGCCTTCCAGTGGAGCCGGGTGGTTCACCTCTAATAAGCGGTCCGGGCAGAACCAACTACCAATCAGTGGGGAGAAGATAGGCATGACGGGTTTCAACGGGGACAAAAGTCAGCACTACCTATCTTTTCACTGCTTGCAAAGACTAGACAGAATATCTCTATTCTTCGTTATTTGTAAGCAGAGAATACCTCCAAAGAACCAATATCGAACAACTAGTGTTCGGACAATCAATCAATCAATCAATGGGGAGATAAAGATAGGCACGACGGGTTTCAACGGGGACAAAAGTCTGCGTTACCTACCCTTCACTATTTGCAAAGACTAGACAGAATATTCCTATTCTACGTTATTTGCAAACAGAGAATATCTCAAAAAGCACTATTCTTCAAAACAATCAATGTTCGGACAATCAATCAATGGGGAGATAAAGATAGGCACGACGGGTTTCAACGGGGACAAAAGTCTGCGTTACCTACCCTTCACTATCTGCAAAGGGAGAGAGAGAGTATTTCTACTCCTCCCCGTTTGTAGACAGCGAATATCTCAAAAAGAACAATCAATGAGCAATACTAGTATTTCCAAAGCGTCAAACAATCAATCAATTATTTCTCAATTTGTCGTGTATCACGACCTTACCCGGACCGCGTGGACAGTTTCTCGTCTTCCGCCTCCAGCGCCCGATCGTCCTCTACTCTCCGTATTTGCCGCGGCACTCCTGATGGTTCCCAGTCAGGACCGTAGATCACTCGAGAGAGGTCTGCTCGGAACCAGTGAAGTTCGGATGATCGGCTGCCAGACGAGGGTCTATTGGGCAGGAGCTCTCCCGATCGTTGCAGTCGTTCACTCTGTCGTCGGGACCTCTCCCACTGGATCCACGTGTCGCTGATGGGCCCCACGTTTGGGACGCCAATTGTTAAATGGTAGCGGCAGTTTCAGTCGATAACCTTTCAAGTATTTGCCCGGCGGTAATCGCCTCTCATACCACTCGATGATTTTACCAATAAAAGAGGCAGGCGCCGGAGACTGGAAGGCAGGAAACAAAGTTTTATTCCGTCGGAGCAGAACACATCAGATCAGACAGCAAGGTATCGTCACGAGGTGCTCTAACCGCATCTCTGAGACCTGGTCTCTTATACACCGGTTTATTGCTTTATTACATATAGTACATTCTTGAGATTCTCTTGATGCCTGAAAGAACATCCCCTGAAGCCCCGGCTCAGATCCGATCCCACACATAGTTACAGTAGAGGTTCCCACCCTACCCGCAGTGGGAGATGGCTATCGCGCAGCAGGGAATTCCGCTAATTCCCGGGGGTATGTGCAACCGGCCGGGTCTCAGGGGGTAGGGGCTTTGATCTACTGTAATCCCTTTGATGCGGGGTGTTTCCCTTACAGTAGGGGCAATAAACTGCATCCGCAGGGCTAGGTGATGGCCTGGGACCAGTTCGGACAATGGGGCGCAGAGGAAGGGGGTTATCAAAGGAGAGGCATGACCATGTATGGGATGTCGGTCGGATGTGGTTCCGCAGCAGGGTCGCGCAGAAGGAGAGGGTTTATGGCCTGTATGAGAGAGCGGGGGTGGCCGGCGCGCGGGGGATGCTCGCAGCGCCGGGGGAAAGCGCTGGCTATTGACAATGAGTGGGGAGAGAGTGGGGTGCCTAAAATGGCGGCCGTGCATTCGCTGTGTGTGGCGCTGGGGAGGGGCAAGATGGCGCAGATAATGTTCAGTTTGCAAGCTAAATTTCCACAGGTGACTTCCCTTTGCATTTTGGACCGTTTCCTGTCGCGAGCACTAGGCCTACCCACACAAGTGAGGTACCATTTTTCTCGGAAGACTTTGGGAAATGCGGGGAGGGTGGAAGTTTGTGTATCTGCACAGATTCCAGAACTTTCCATCACAGAAATGTGAGGAAAATGGGTTTTTTTGGACGAATTTTTAGGTTTGCAAGGGATTCTTGGTAAAAGAGCCTTGTGAAAGCCAGACAAATTACCCCATCCTGGATTCCCCTGGATGTCTAGTGTTAAAAAATGTATAGGTTTCCTAGATTTTCCTAGGTGCCGGCAGAGCTAGGGTTCAAAATCTACATCTAGGCACTCGTTTACAGACCCCCGGACCTCGGCCAAAGTTCATCGATGACATCTCCGACATCATCAGCGCGCACCCTCTTGCGTCCACAGACTATATCCTCATCGGAGACCTGAATTTCCACCTCGATAACCCCGATGACAGCAGCTTCGTGGCCCTGCTCGACAACCTCGCCGACCTCGGACTCAAACAGCGTGTCACGACCCCCACCCACACCACCGGACACACGCTCGACCCCATCTTCTCAGAAAGCAAACACATCACCCTCAGCCACACCACCAAACTACACTGAACCGACCAGCGCTGCGTCCACTTCACCTTCAAGAAACCCACCCCACCACCCGCAACGGACCCCCTACAGCAGCTGGAACAAGGTCACAGAAGACCAGCTCATCACTACCCTCACCCGTGACTCACCGACAGACTCTACCGACACCGACACAGCCGCCAGCAACCTCAAGCAATGGATCGACGACTGCACCAACACTCTCGCCCGATCAAAAAACCCTCAAACAGATGCACCGACAGAAAGGCCAACTGGTTCACTACCGACCTCCAGGAATCCAAACGGGTCTACCGAAGACTCGAGAAGAAGTGGCACCACGAAAAGACACCGGACAACCACACAGGCCTGAAGAACGCCAGCCGTAAGCACCACCAACTCATCCGAGCCAGAAAAAGGACCTCCTTCAAGGAACGCATCAACAACAACGCACACAACAGCAAATAGCTCTTCAACATCGTGAAGGAGCTCTCCAACCCCAGCTCCAGTTCCAAAGACATTACGCCGTTGTAAGACCAATGCAACTCCCTAGCCACCTTCTTTCACCGCAAGATCGCAGACATCCACGACAGCTTCAACACCCAGACCCTTCCCACAGCCACCGACACTGCAGACTGACCACCCCCCAGCCCCAGCAACCACCTGCTCTCCTGGGCCCACGTCAGCGATGACGACACCATCAAGACCATGAACACCATTCACTCTGGCTCACCATCCGACCCCTGCCCTCACTGCATCTTCAACGAAGCAAACCGCATCATCGTACCCCAACTCCGGAAGATCATCAACAGCTCCTTCGAGACCACCACCTTCCCGTAAAGATGAAAGCATGCTGAGATCAACACCCAAGAAGACCACAGCGGACCCGAAGGACCTCAAGAATTTCCGACCCATCTCCCTTCTTCCCTTCCCGGCGAAAGTCATTGAAAAGATCGTCAACAAGCAACTGTCCCGTCATACTGGGAGGAGGTGATTACACTATTGGGTGATATTACTGAAAGGGAGATAGAGCCCGATAGAGGCACTTGCCTCCTCCACTGGTTTCCCCACACACCTGAGACCAAGATTACTAGTACATTTTTGGACTTGGGTCTGGTATTGGCCAAAAGGGATATTACGGCACATTGGAAGTCTAAGCGGGACCCCAGTGTCTAGAGGTGGTGAGCTGAACTCCTTAGATGGGCAGAATGAGAGGGTACAGCTAGATTACAACTGGCTAGCCGTGCAAACAGCGACAAAGCTTTGGAGGCTGCAAGGGCCTGGGAGGGACTGGTGATATTACTGAAAGCCCCGGAGGCTGAGTTGGATGGGGGCTCTACGGCGAGTACCCCGGCAGTTTCGCCCTGATTAATATATTTCATTTCTGGCTGAATATAACTGTCATATTTATACATGTACCTCTCACTGGGGTTGTGGTGTCCCTTGATGTGTGTCTCATGATATCGATTTTGTGAGGAATGTGACCTATCCCTGATACTATTGCAATGTTTGACCTATGTGACACGCCGGGATGGGGGGGGTGGGATAAGAGGGCGTGGCGGGTTAGTTTTAGATTAAGTTTTGGTTTGTTTTCTTTTGTTTGATGGCTGCAGATATGATTATAGGCCTCTGATGACTCATTGCTTATTATTGCAAAGTGTATTCCTCCTTTAGTAGATTATCACATGACGCTCTTTTCTAGAGATTGCTGCATACATTTATTCTTTGAGAGTCTACAATTTGCGTTTGGATCTGTTAAGAAATTATTATTGTCCAGACAGCTGCTACTAGCCTTTGTTTCCTGTGAATGGCCGGATGTTTTGTTTGGAAAAATGAATAAAATATATTTTAAATAACAAAAAAAACAAGCAACTGTCCCACTTCCTTGAGGACAACAACATCCTGGACTTGTCCCAATCCGGATTCCGCAGCAAGCATAGCACCAAAACTGCCCTCATCGCTGCCACCGATGACATCAGGACCATACTGGACAATGGGGAAACTGCTGCCCTCATCCTCCTGGACCTCTTGGTCGCCTTCGACAATGTCTGCCACCACACTCTCCCACATGCCTAAACGACGCAGGAATCAGCGACAAGGCCCTGGACTGGATCACCTCCTTCCTCACCGACAGAACCCAGAGGCCTCCCCATTCCGCTCTGTAGCCCCCAACATGATCTGCGGCATGCCCCAAGGATCATCCCTCAGCCCTACCCTCTTCAATGTATACATGGCCCCACTCACCAACATCAACCAATCGCACAACCTCAACATTGTCTCCTACGCCGACGACACCCAGCTGATCCTCTCACTCACCAAGGACCCCGCCACTGCCAAAACGAACCCATACGAATGACTGAAGGCCGTTGCCGACTGGATGGAGAACAGTCGCCTGAAACTGAACTCAGACAAGACGGAGGTCCTCATTCTTGGCTCCTCCCGCACCACCTGGGACGACTCCTGGTGGCCGACCGCGCTGGGAGCCGCACTGGAGCCCACCACGCACGCAACCTGGGGTTCATCCTGGACTCATCACTCTCAATGACCCAACAAGTCAACGCCGTCTCCTCCTCCTGCTTCAACACCCTCTGCATGCTTCGCAAGATCTACAGATGGATCCCCACCGGAACCACAAAGACGGTCACCCATGCCCTCGTCAGCGGCAGACTGGACTACGGCAGGGCCTCTACGCTGGAACCACAGCCAAACTCCAGAACAGACTTCAACGTATACAGAACGCCTCTGAACGCCTCGTCCTGGACATCCCCTGTCACTCCTACATCACTGCCCACCTGAAGGACCTGCACTGGCTCCCCGTCAACAAGAGGATCACCTTCAAGCTCCTCACCTATGCTCACAAAGCACTCCACAACGCCAGACCAGCATACCTCAACAAGCGTCTCACCTTCTACACCCTGAATCGCAAGCTATGCTTCGCCAACCTCGCCCTTGCCTCCGTCCCACGCATACACAGAACCACCACCGGTGGCAGATCCTTCTCCCACCTCACCGCCAAGATGTGGAAAACACTTCCCACCCATCTGCAATAGACCCAGGACCTGCTGACCTTCAGGAGACATCTCAAGACCTGGCGATTCGAGCAGTAGCTGTTAACCCCCCTCCTTCAGTGCCTTGAGACCCTTACGGGTGAGTAGTGCGATATACAAATGGATGATTGATTGATTGATCTGCCAAAAAAAGGGTCGGTTTTCACTGTGAAAATGTGGTGTGTCCACGTTGCGTTTTTGGCTGTTTCCTGTTGCCTGCACTAGGTCAACCCACACAAGTGAGGTACCATTTTTCTCATAAGACTTTGGGGAATGCGGGGTGAGTGGAATGTTGTGGATTCACGCAGATTTCAGAACTTTCCACCACGGAAATGTGAAGAAAATGTGGTTTTTTTTAGAACTTTTAAGGTTTACAGGGGATTCTGGGTATCAGAACCTGGTGAGAGCCAGTAAAGTCACCCCATCCTGGATTACCCTGGGTGCCTAGTTTTTAAAAATGTATAGGTTTGCTAGGTTTCCCTAGGTGCCGGCAGAGCTAGGGTTCAAAATCTACAGCTAGGCGCTTTGCAAAAATAGTGTCCGTTTTCACTGTGGAAATGTGGTGTGTCCGCGTTGCGTTTTGGTCTGTTTCCTCTCCCGGGCACTAGGCCTACCCACACAAGAGAGGTACCTTTTTTCTCGGAAGACTTTGGGGAATGCGGGGTGGGTGGAATTTTGTGAATCCATACAGATTCCAGAACTTTCCACCACAGAAATGTGAGGAAAATGTGTTTTTTTTTTACAAAGTCTGAGGTTTGGAAGGAATTCTGGGTAACAGAACCTAGTGAGAGCCAGACAAGTCACCCCATCCAGGATTCCCCTGGGTGTCTTTTCTTCAAAGATGTATAGGTTTGCAAGGTTTCCCTAGGTGCCGGTAGAGCTAGGGTTCAAAATCAACAGCTAGGCACTTTGCAAAAAAAAGGTCTGTTTCCACTGTGAAAATGTGGTGTGTCCATGTTGCGTTTCCTGTCGCGGCCACTACACCTACCCACACAAGTGAGGTATCATTTTTATCGGGAGACTTAGGGGAACAGAAAATTGTGGCGCAACTGTTATTACCTATTGACTTTCAATGCATTTCTGCCTTCCAAATGTAAGACAATGTGTAAAAAAGAAGCAACTTGATGAATGGGTACCCACAATTTCAGAGATGTGCAAATAGCTACTGTTTCTAACCTCTAAATTTTGTTCCCATTTCAGAAATACATAGGTGACTTCCATACCGATTTTTTCCTGTCTATATTTTTCCAAATTAATTGCTATATACCCGGCACACAATAAAAAACCATTGCAAGACGCTGCTCAGTTATTGGCTCTGGGTTTCTCGGGTTGTATCCCCACCAACAGAAGGGTCCAGCAGATGTAACTGTATACTGGTTTCAAACATCTGTCATACTTAGTAGAAGTTACAGGTGAAAACATTGGCACAAATGGCTGGTTTTTTAACTCATTTCATATTTTTTCTATTTTCAACTGTTAGTTTCTATACAAAACCCTTGAAGGATCTACACATATTACCCCTTGCTGAATTCAAACTGTTATCTACTTTTCAGAAATCAATAGCTTTCCAGGATCCATCATTGCTTTCATACCCATTTTTACCATTAACTGGAAGGAGGTTGAATGCACAAAAAATAGCAAAAATAGACTATAACCCAGAAAAATGCCAAACCTGTGTAAAATTCTTGGGTTTTTCTGACAAAAGTCTGCTTGTCCCTGAAAGCTGGGAGGATGGTGATTTCAGCACCACAACCCCTTTTTTGATACCATTTTCGGGGTAAAAACAGACGCTTTCATCTGTAGCCCTTTTCTCCCATTTTGCAAAAAAAGCTGTATTTTGGCTAATTTCTGGGTCCCCTCCAGGGGAATCCACAAACCCTGGGTACCTTTAGAATCCCTGTGATGTTAGAAGAAAAGGATGCAAATTTGGCGTGGATACCCTATGTGGTCAAAACGTTACAGGGGCCTAAGCCAAAAATAGCCAAAAAAAGGCTTAGCACAGGGGGGGGGGAAGGCCTAGCAGCGAAGTGGTTAAACTAACGATCCAGAAGTGCTTTTAAAGCCTTGCCAGTGGCATGTGGCACAATACACATCTTGCAATGCAAAATAATACAATCCTGTAGAAGTGCTTTTTCCCTTTGTAGTCCGGCTTTTCCTGGTTTTTGAAGACAAAAATCAAAGATTGCAGCACACATAGAAAGAGGAAATAATAAGGAAAAAAAAGATTTCTCTCCTGTTACACTGTCCTTTGGGGGCCATAGCAATTTCATGCAATCCCAGGTTTACAAACCTTTGTAGATGTAGGAGTGAATAAAATCCATGGATGGATCAATGGGAACGCCCATGTTCCACCTACAGAATGCCTCCTAGGATGGAATGTAATGCAATGCAGCGCAAGCCACTACATTCTGTTACATTTTTGTTTACAAAGCCATGCAAGGCAGCGTAAATCACTCCTTGCATGGCTTTGTAAATATCTACTAGCATTTTGCGTCATGGATTGCGCCCCAAAAGTGATGCAAACATGATGCTACTTGTTTGTAATTAGGGTCCTGAATCTGTTAAGTGCTGAAAGCTAGCTATCTGAGCAGGAAGTCAATTATAAATCTCTGCAAGTCGTACAGCACCTTTAAATGCCTTGCAGTGCCTACTCGAATTATTGAGGGAAAACAAAGAACAGCATCAATGTGTTTTTAAATGGAAAGAGGTGTTAGTGAGGTAATGACTGACTACAATGCTCAAATGGTACTCATTCATACAAGGACATTTATTCTGTATGAAATTGTCAGGGTCATAGTCACACTACATTTGTCTCTAAGTTTAGTCCAGTGTCATGATGTCCTGTAATGTCATCAACAGGCCTTGAGTCACACAATGTCCTTTCCAATGATGTCATTGTTATGATATTAGGTGGTATGAAACCTAAAAATCATAGCATTTTTTCATTGCAGTTGGTTTGCAAGACTTTTCCTGTCGAACCACTGAGAGTCTCATAGAATTTCGAGGACAGTGAGGCTTATTGGCTAATATTGCATAATATTATGTCAAATTTACTTACCATTAAATACGCCCACAGACGCAGCACAAAACTGGTAATGCTGTGTGTGTGCCAGCTCAGACCTTTCAAAATCTAGGACATTGTGTTGTAACCTGTGTTCTCCTAGCCTGCTGTCTCTTTACTATAGGGTTTCATCAGGTTGAGTCCTGTGTATCAGGGATCCCATTTCCTATGGGGACTGTTGGAGATGAATTGTTACTTAGAGGCTGTGCACGATGTTGACTATAAGGTGGATGAGAATGAAGACTTGAACCCGTAATGTGTCAGAGCACTTCCTGGCAAGTGACAACATTTTTTTTGCAAACCTTACACCAATCTAGGACTGCATGAAGAGAGGCTCAAGTGAAAAGGTGGAATGTTAAAAGAATTCTGGAACAGAGGATCTTGCATTTACAGCATCACCAACTGAAGGAAGGAACTAGGAGTCAGAGCAGGCGCTTAGCTCACTTTCCCACAACTAGATGATGGTGACTCCTCAGTGATAACCCCACTGGGACGACCACCGCCTACTCTACCCAACAGCCCTCTGAGCTTTCCTGAATTTACAAAGCCAGTGCAGGCTAAAGTTGAGAAGGGCTAGGTGATATATTGATCACATGCAGATAGAAGCTTTGTAGGGCGATATTTCTGTGCAGTCGAGATTTCGGCTGTTTGTGTTAAGGAGCCTATTGCTTTTGCAGTTTGTGTTTCACATGTTACCGAAACAAACATCTCACCAGTAATCTTGATATGGTTCAAGGGTGCCTGCGTCGTAAGGAGGGTTGTTTTTATGCAGGAATTGGCACCTTCCTGCACAAAAACAATCCTGTGAGGATTTTTCCTCTTTCTGTGTGTGCTGCAGAATAATGAAAGATGAAAAACGAGGCTAAATACATATATTTATCTCCCTTACACCTCACCTGGGGAGGCATAGGTTTTCGGCCCATCCCTGGTCTGCCACTTCTAGTAAATCTGGGAATGTGTCAAAATCCTTGGATGTTTTGAGAGAAAACCCATGCAACGCCCATGGAAACACCTCCTTGGCAGAGAGTAATGCAACACCACGATTTGGGCTGCATAGCATTACTCGATATTTATGAAGCCACTGAGAGCCATGCAAGGTGTCTTTGTGTGGCTTCATAGATCTCATTTCTGATTTGCGTCACTCTTGCACCACGTTGCGTGGTGTAAGAGCGATGCAAGGGGGCTCATAAATTTGCTCTTTCGGGGAAAATTTATAAGAAGGATGCATTGCGTTTCCACCACGCAATGTGGTACATATGCAGCACAAACTCTAAAGAGATTTATGAAGCACGGAAAGCCACATTGCATGAGTCCGAGTGACTTCATAAATCTAGAGTAGCACAGCGCGAATCACTGAGTTGCGCTATTCTGCTTTGAGTAGACGTTCCAGGCACAAAACCAATCCTGAATGCAACCCAGGCACCCTAGCAGCAGGGTACAAGGGTGCCTGCGTTGGCGCGTGGCTGCCTAAAGTGCGTCAGTGCAGGGGAAAAGGCATCAATGCACCCTATTCCCTTAAATAGGGTGCACTCCTGTCCTTTCTCTATGCTGCAGCGCATCAAAATGTCTTAATGGCTGCGCTGAGCCATAGTTTCATACATATGCCCCTGGGTGTCCTGATGAAAAGGAGGGCTGTAAAGATTTAATCACAGCAATCAAACTCTGAGGAAATTAGAACCACTATTAAAAGTAGAGTGCGCCCAACCCGAATTAATACATTCCACATAACACATGCTTGGCCATTGTGCAGCAGTCTTACACCCACATCTGAGCTGTCCGTGTGGTGAGAAAAGTCATTGTGCGCTTGTCATCCCAGCAAACATCATACACAGTTGCTCAGCACCATTTTAAAGTGACCTAAACCAGCACAAATTTGCCTGTAGCTAATCTGGTCCCCGCTTAAAACACTGAATGAAACTGATTTCTGAAGTCAACGCTGAAAAACAGGAAACACCAACGCCAAGAGGACTCCGCCACAGAACCCTTTGCATATGCGTTTCTGACTCGCATTAACTGCATGCCAGAGAGTGCACATCATGTTTGCTGTGTATAATAAGACAGCCTTCATGGCAGAAACCACTTCTGTAAGCTGATGTTCTGTGCTTGGATGCAAAAGAAACCCAAAAAACATGAAAAAGAGATATCAGTCATTTCATTCCCCCGCCTCCAAACCTGTTATTGATTGATCCTGTCATCAAAATGAAAGGCAGGAGGATGCAGAGCCCCCTATCCTGGAAATCGGTAAATCGTGTTCTTTTCCAAACCATTGCAGTTCACAAAGACCCACTCAACGCAGCAGGCCGAGCAGACGGTTGGTGCTGTTTTTTGTGTTTTATTGTGCAAGTGTTACCAGTCCAGCAGAAGAGATTACGGCAGGCGCAGTAGGCCAACAGACTGGTAGCACATGAAAGCATTGTCTGCTGCCCGGGACATGATGAACAATGGCAGCCGAGGGAGCAGCGTGCAGGAGGCGGCGTCTGATTGGCCGGAGGGGCGGGCTCGTGGCGCGCGGACCCAGCCTGCGCCCGACGCGCCTGGCAGAGGAAGCGCAACCAGGGCTCCGCAGGGCAGGATTACTTTTGCATGACATTTGAGGAAGGAGGGGAATACGGCTTTGTCAACAGCCGTCGCAGACATGTTTCGAGCCGGTATTAAACAGAAATTGACCCTATTTTTCTTGTCTGCCACCTCTCCTTATGGTGCGGCTCAGTATGGCCATTGCTGGCTGTGGTTTCGGAGCCATTTCAGAGGCCGCCCAAACACGCTGCATTTGTGTTAGTTGGCATGGCTGCATGGCACGGCCCAGCCGTATGCTGCGGGGATCTGGAATCGTTGCTGTGCTCAAGAGACGATGGAATTTTAAATCAATTGCAAAGTTGGTTCTGAGGCTGTCACTCAGTGAACGGATGTGTGACCTCATAACACGGGTATGCACATCTGTGGGGTAGATGAAGACTACTTTGAGATTGTCACTTGGGGTTCAGGCCTAGATTACGAGCGGGTGTGATACCGCTTTGCCTGATCACCACTGCCCCATGTTTCTGCACCCGGAAACCAAGATCGATGGTACAACCGGAAAATCTGGGGGCTTATCATCAAGGCACCGCAATAAAATTATCGCCGCTTTAGTGTCCATTTTCAGGCGAAAAGCGGCGATAATTTTATCGCATTATCAGCAAGGTCACGCCATCACGTGAATCCTTGCCTTAGCGCCCTTTCCCTCAATGCCCAGCTTTGCATCTCTAATGAGATGCAAAGTGGGCGCTCCACACAAAAATAACGTGAGAAATGTTGCTAATCGACATTACTCCTATCAACAAACCTCCCACTAACTTGCATGGCGATAAGAAAAGTAGCGCTAACCGCGCTTATCGCTACTTTTCTTACGCCTGCTTTCAATCTGACTTAGCCATTATATCCAATGGAAGGTGGATATAATGGCTAAGTCTGCCCTGCCCTATCAACAACGTATCGCCAATCTTTGTGCGATTATCTCCGGATTTCCAGCGATAATTGCACATTTGGCAGCTAACTCTGGAATTTTTATCGCTTTGGAAATAAGCGTCGCTGATAGCGCGCTATCTCCGCGATAACATCCAGCGATGTCCGGCGATAATTATCCTAGCGCTAAGCACGCTTAGCGATAATTATCGCCGGTTGATTCTGATATGCCCCCTGGTTCGTTAAAACGCATGAGGATCGCGAAGGGATTGTGAGTGCAAAACCATACTGGACCCCGATAGATTGCCTCCCACAGTGTTTGCTGATGCATTATATAACACCATCCTTCCATTGGGCTATTTTACTCCTGCTCAGAGCAGGTGGTAAATGGCAGCGGAATGGTCCCTGGAAAGAGGACTCCGCATGAGTAAAGGCACCTGATAAATCCGGTGAGCATTTTACTCCACATTCTGACCACACTACTTGGAACACTAGCATTTAGGTGCGGGGAAACCAGGGCATATGTCCTAAAAAAAGAAGTGGAGGGACAAACCTAGTTAGGCAGTATGCAAGTGACTTCACGGCACACGACATCACGGTGCGCAACATCGGCACGCAGCATCACGGCGCATGACATCACGGCGCACGACATCACAGCGCATGACATCACACATGGCATCACAGGAATTGACATCATAGAAAGTGGCATCACAATCCACAACTTTACAGGAAGTGGCATCACAAGAAGTGACATCAGATCTAAAGCCCTCACATATATGTTTAGCAGGTCTATCAAGTGCGTTTGAGCACATTGCAAGGATAATAGCACAGTGAGCTATGGAAGATGATATGTGACTTCTACACCTTGCAATCCCCCAGTTTTATGTAACACATCCTGTACATTCATTTACAAACATATAATTTACTGTACGTGTAATATGCACATGTTGATGTAAAGTGATCTGACACCCTGCATTCGAATGAGTAGGGCTATACAAGAAAATATAGTAGTACTTACATTTTTTTAATGCCTCCTCAACGGGAAGTAACCTCTATATAAATGCAATTTGTTTTGTGTAAATACTGGGAAAGACCAACACATCAGACATTCTTACAGTGCATGCATATCACCTAAACAGGGACTGAACAAAGTGAAATCTGCCTCTCTTAAGTGTATGTGAAGTGCTAACAAGGTGTGAGCCTTTGTTTCCCCTCCACTTCATTTTCATCAGGTGTGAGGCTTCTAGCTGCTCCCAGCCAAGAGACTCGAACAAAAGGAGGCCAGATGAGCGCTCAAATTCGGCCTTTGTTATGAGCCCAGTAGGAGTCTTATTTAAGAAAGACCCATCCTGTCCCCGCCTACAGAAGGAAAGAGGACAAAGTGCAGTCGCTGCTGAAAGTGTTCCATTGTTTGGAAATTACACCAGGACAAGTTTAGCACATTATTCAGTGGGTCCCAAATTCTTGGCCGGCTGGACGGCGTTCACCCTGTGAAAAAAGTGGGTGCACGCTGTGTACCCGCATGTACCCCAGACTTGTTGCCTTGTTGACACCAGTTAGAAATGTTAATTCCAACCACATCTACACCCACAAAACATATCTCCCCTTAATTCATAATCTGGCCCATTTAACTCATAATCTGACCAGTAATCGCAACAGGGTTAAAGAGTGGTACTTGAGTACATAAGAGAGCATAGGTAACTGTAAAAACAAGTCTTCAGAGCAGCAGTAGGGTTTATAGTTAAGGACATAGGATCAGCCTGATTGAAAAAAGGAATAAAAGAGTAGACGTTTGTTTAGGGCAGACGGGGGTCCCTTCCAGTGGGGAGGAGTCCAACAGGTGTAGAGTGAAAGCTTAGGGTTGTCCTGTCCTGTGTAGAGGAGTCCTACAGGCGTAGCGTGAAGGCAGAGGGGGATACTGTCCAGTATAGAGAGTCCTCCAGGCGTAGAGTGAAGGCAGAGGGGGTCCTGTCCAGTGTAGAGGAGTCCTACAGGCGTAGAGTGAAGGCAGAGGGGGTCCTGTCCAGTATAGAGAATCCTACAGGCGTAGAGTGAAGGCAGAGGGGGCCCCCCTCCAGTATAGAGAGTCTTACAGGCGTAGAGTGAAGGCAGAGGGGGGTCCCGTCCAGTATAGCGAGACCCACAGGCATAGAGTGAAGGCAAAGGGGGGTCCCATACAGTATAGCGAGTCCTACAGGTGTAGAGTGAAGGCAGAGGGGTCCCGTCCAGTGAACAGAAGTCCTACAGGCGTAGAGTGAAGGCCGAGGGGGGTACCGTCGAGTGTAGAGCAGTCCTACAGGCGTAGAGTGAAGGCAGAGGGGGGTCCCGTCCAGTGCAGAGGAGTCCTACAGGCATAGAGTGAAGGCAGAGGGGGGCCCCCTCCAGTATAGAGAGTCTTACAGGCGTAGAGTGAAGGCAGAGGGGGTCCCGTCTAGTGTAGATGAGTCCTACAGGCATAGAGTGAAGGCAGAGGGGGGGTCTCGTCCAGGATAGCGAGACCTACAGGCATAGAGTGAAGGCAGAGGGGGGTCCCATCCAGCATAGAGAGTCTTACAGGCGTAGAGTGAAGGCAGAGGGGGTCCCGTCCAATGAACAGGAGTCCTACAGGTGTAGAGTGAAGGCAGAGGGGGGTCCCGTCGAGTGTAGAGTAGTCCTACAGGTGTAGAGTGAAGGCAGAGGGGGGTCCCGTCTAGTGAGAGGAGTCCTAGAGGCTTAGAGTGAAGGCAGGGGGGCATAAATGTTTTGGAGAGTAAAAGGGGGGGCAACCTTCTCAAGGTAGGCATTAACTTTGTCCCACATACATGGGCAGGACTTTGTGTTTCTAGGTCTGGGTGTAGCTCGTGGACACGGAACTTCGCGAAGTTACAAAAAAACTCCACAAATTTCCGCGAGTGGCAGAGTGCAGTGCGAACTGCAGGTTGCTCTGCTATTCATAGAGCTCGGGTAGAAAGTCTACCTGAGCAGCAGCTCGCAAACTTACCGTTCGCGATCACAAACTTACCATTTGCGAGCGGGAAAAAAACTCCGCTGCACATCGCGAAGCGGAATTTTCTGCACTCCGCGCGCTCCACAGAGTGCAGAGTGCAGAAAACTCCGCGAACGGAGCGAAGTTCACCGCCCAGGCCTAGTTGCCTTGCAGCGATTGCAGCGGTAGTTTGGTCTCTGAGAAGTGAAAGCTGTGTCCATTATGTCTGAACGGAGAAGAGTTCTGGGGATTTCAATTCAAAGGGGATGAGTTTGCTGCAGATTGTGATGTCACTTATTGCTGATTGTGCAGTCAGTAGGCGTAGCACCTGAGGGGCTGCATGTAAGCCTAGTATAAGTGTGTAAGCCTAGTGTAGTCAAGATACAATCAAGGTTTATTCGTATTTGATGCCATAGAGATATGCACTGACCTAGGTCCATAAAGCATGTATGAGTGTACGTTTGAATTTGATAGCATCTTCCCAGTAATTGCAACAAACATCAGACATTGGTGCATCAAGTCTTAGAAGTCTGGCAGGCATCCAATATGCTTAGGGAAGCAGGAATAGTTTGCATTGCAAAATGGATGGTAACATTTTATTTTTTTCATACATTAGTGCATATGGCGGCTGTCCATGCTTCACTTGGTAGGGGAGGTCTGGTTGGCATCAGCAGTTCTTGTTTAGGATTGGGGATTTTTTTGATATATGTAAATTGAGAATTCTCTAGATTTTAGAAGGCAGATATGTCTAGTTTGATCAGAAGGAAAGGCACAGCTGTTTGATTTAACATGCCCAATTTGGATAGTCTGTTTTGTAGTTGTAAGAAGTTGTAGTATATGCTATTTCGGAGGTTGTGATATGCCTAATTCACAAGCAAAGCAATCATGTATAAGAGAATTACACTTTAACATGCAAGAAAACATTATGCATTGTTTCTTCGTCAGCTAGAGTTATCCTTCACCATGTCACCTTTAGCATTCTTGGTGCCTGGGCAAAAATCATTGTTAGTGCCTCTGACATACACACACCCACACACACACACACACACACACACACACACACACATACGCACAAGTATACACACACACACACAAACAACAATGCCTTTAGTTCTGTCCTTGATTCCTTAGTACATGCTTTATTTCCCATAGAAATCAAAGTTAACCAATACACAGACCGTATAAACACACACACACACATATATTCCCTGAAAAAAAGAGTTAAAATGATATTATAGTTAGGTGTTTAAAAAAAGAAAAAACATTCATGTTTGCAAGTTAGAATTGAATGGAATAACTATTTCTTGGACCCCTATCCTGTAATATTAATGATATCACATACTGCATCACTCATGGCATGGTAGTTGGCTTCATTGATGATATCACTTGGTTTGTATGACATAATATTAGAAAGAAAACTAGTGCAATACAAAGGAGGTGTTAGATTTACCATTCGTGCTTCTATCTAAACAACAGTTGGGAAAGTGTTAGCCTTCAGAGAAATCAGACTTAATACTCCTAATTTCTTTTTAATAAAACATTTAAATATAGACCAAAAAAACTAAAAAATTTAAATATCTTTAAAACAATAAACATATTATTTCATATACAATTAATAACATCACATTTAAAAATACAGATGTTATATTACCGTTAAAAACTATTGTCGAAAATTATTTTCAATTAAACACCTTCTTGCCTTCTACCCTAAAAAACAAACAGCTATTCAAATTATGAAAACAATAAATTGTATACCTATGATAAATTATTCATATGACATTAATAAATAAATAAAAACAGAACATTCATACAATTAATAAATATGAAAATTAATGTTATTAAAAAGGATACATTGATGAGGCAATTCACAATGTATTCAAAATCAACAAATTAAAATAACAATTAATCAAATAATTAATTTACATGATAAATTATCAACTAAATACATAAATTGCACATAAAATGTATTAGAAATTAGAAATAATAATTTACTTATTAAAAACCTTTGATTTTGAGAACATATCTTATGCGAGATAACAACTTGGCCAGAACCAAAGAATCCTTTTCTGCTGGGATGAAGGCTATCGCTATCTGGATGATCGAAAACTGTCTCCAGTTAAATCCACAAAAACAGAGATTATGCTGTTTGGGAAAGCCCAACAGTTTTGTACTTCGGATTAGTGGCCCCCAGAACTTGGCATAGCCCCTCCACCTAAACTATTGGTTAAAAACTTGGGAGTACGGTTAGATCAAGCTCTTACTATGAAAGATCAGGTTGTATCCATTGTAGGCACATATTTCCTTATGATGCAGCTGCTGGGAAGAGCATTCCCTCTACTACCACTTATGCCAAGGAAAATGTGTCCAGGCGCTGGTGATCAGCTGTGTGGATTATGGGAATAGTATCTTGGCCTCAGCACATGAGTCGCTATTATCCAAACTTCAGTTGGTGCAGAACACCTTTCAAATAAAACCTTTCAAATAAATAAATAAACATCTCCGCATGCCTGATCCTTAACCTCTTTTCTAGTGTAGCCTCTTTCCCTCTTCTTCATACCCTACACTGGCTACTGGTGAAAAACTCACTTCTCCCCCCAAGACTTTTAAGATCCTCTGCCAAAGCACTGCTCAGGGTCCATAGGGTCAGGAAGTCCCTGTCAGGGGGCAGGTGATTCTTTTTCTTAGCTCCATCCTACTGGAATAAGCTGCCTCTTCGACTACGAATCTGCAAGGACCATCGGCAATTTAGAAAATTACATCAGACCTCTCTATCTCAACTGCATTAGTTCTGATGTCTCCTGGCTCCTGCGCCGCGACACCTCTCCCGTGGTGATTCGGGCATGTAATAAATTAAAGTAACATAACATAACAAATGACATCTTAGCACATCTTTCTCCTTAGAGCAAAAAACACAAAAAAAAGATTCTCTTAATACATAGGGCCATATTATCAAGAACACAGATAAATACCGCAAATGGCGCTTAGTGTGTTTTTTATTATCGCCCTCTATCGCTGAATTACATCGCCGTGTTAGCGGCGTATTAGCAACGCTCTGCTAACAGGCGAAGTACAATCCAGCGATAGACTGCGATAATGATCATTAATATCTGAAATCCAGCGATGATTTCACAGCGCTAATGAAAAGTTTAGTAATAGGGGATTGTGTACTTAACCATACAATCCACCTACCATAGTCAATAATGCTAAGTCAGGTTTTATTCAGGCGTTAGAAACATGCGATGATGGGGGCTTAGCGGGCCTTTTGTCATCGCTTCACTGTTCAGGGGCAGCGTTGTTAATACCGCAATGTTGGTTATGCGATCATTTCACATGTTGTCCGAGGAGGGAACGCCTACTTTGCATCTCGTTAGCGATATCTATCGCTGTCATGAGATGCGTTGCAGATTCGTCCGCTAACATGCGCTAATGCATGTTAGCGATGCCTTGCTAATATTGAGATAATAAAATGGCTGCTTTTTCGGCGCTATGTGCCGAAAACACGGCAATATATCTCTTGATTTTATGCCCCATAGTCTTTAAATTTACTTGCCATTTTCTCGCCCATGAGCAAGCAGAATTTATATTCCCAGATATATTGCTAGCAGTCGTCACAGGTACTTGAGCAACAACATCAGGATTGCACACCTCCATGTTTGGTTGTAACCAGGTTTGCCAATCAGAGTCATGGCTCACTACGCATCTCCTACATTTAATAATATTAGCTTGTGCAGAAGACATTTTGATCAGTTACCTTCTATTAAATCAATCGTTACCTTCCAATAAAATTGAACCTTTTGTGACTTTTACAACTTGCACTGTTAGATAAAATTTCGAATCACCTTAATGAACTTTTCTTTGATTTCTAATAATTACCCAATCTCCTATAATCAAATCTTTGTTAAAGACTTGATGTTTCCTTCTTCTCAATTTGTTTTAATGCAACTAATTGTGAAATGCTCCCGGCAGAGGGGCCGATTCCGATCCGGGTCGGAAGGGCACCGAACGCGATCCGGCCGGAAAAACTACGAGCCGTATGCGTGTTTTCCGCCCAACTCGTACAGCTGTACGAGCGAGCCAGTACGATGCGAGCTACTTGAAATTCACCGACCTAGTCGTTTCTGGGTCCGAACCGCTCTGTACATCTCGGTCGGAAGCTAACCGTGGCGTGCAATGAATGCGATTCACGACCGAGCCAGTACGATGCACGCGTGGGACAGCCTGTGCGAGCTGGAGTGTCCGGCTCGCAAAAGCTCCCAGAGTCGGACTTCGGGGGTCCACGTCGGACCCCCCGACACCCGCAGCCATACGACTCGCACACAGGGGGAGACACATGGGTCTCCCCCACAAAGGCATGTATGGCGCGGATGGCACCGACGCGTACCCACTGTAGGGGGCGCACTTGTTTGAGACGTACCCATTCAGTCAATGGGAGCGCATGTACGCGCCGTACAACTGGCTCCCATTGACTTCTATGGGAGTCCGACCGAACCGAGTCCGACAGCAGACGTGTGCATCGTACTCGCTCGGTCGGACTGTAGGGGTCCGGCTCGGTTGGAAAACACTCCGGATCCGACTCGGTCAGAGTGCTTTCCGACCCGGATCGGAATTGGCCCCAGAGTGTGCATTCTTTACTCTCTCTATTTTGTCTTCTAACCAACTAGGGAACAAATCTGTATGGACGTTGTTTCCTCTCAGTAAAGATAATGGATCTTCATCTGTACTACAAAGGGGAGTGATGTTAAAACTCTACACTTTTAGAAAATCTGCGGCCATTTGTATTCCTATTTTCATAATCCTGTTAGCTCTCTCCACTAAATCTTTTGAACTGGGTGATTGCAAAGCAATCTCGTGATGTTTTATGTCATGATGCTTAAACTCTATACTCTCTGACACCAGGTGAGTACCATTACCAGTAACAATCTCCTTAGGCGAACCTTCCAATATAAAAACATTCTTAAACAATTTATTGGCAGCATTGTTAGAGGGGGATCAGGAAATGTAAAATTCCTCTACTTTGAGTAAGTCATATACTCAAATCTTTGTTGCAGACTTGATGTTTCCAATCACACTTCAGAGTCGAATTTCTGCATGCCATTATCTTTCCTGGATTTTGCTTGAATAACAATACCAGAAGTGGCTATAGAGAGACTGCAGAAACACTTTTCTTTTCCGGGAGCATTTCACGTTCAGTTGCATTTATACAAATTGAGATGAAGGAGTACTTTGATCCGGAAACATTATGTCTATAACAAAGATTTGACTACAGGAGACTGGGTTACGGTTAGAAAGACAAGAAAAGTTAATAAAGGTGATTTAAAATTTTCTCTACCAGTACAAGTTGTGAGAGTTACAAAAGGTTCCATCTAATTGGAAGGTAAAGATTGGTGGAATAGAAGGCAACTGATCAAAATTTCCCCTGCCAAGCATTAAAGTTACCCACCATTTCAATGTCCTTTTCTCCAAAGGCTTGTGGACTCACATTGGTTGGGATGAGGTTTAAATTATAACCTCAAATATCATAAAATGTAGTATCCCTCTAGATTGTTATGGATGATCCCGAATATGCCATGACTTGCAGAGAAATCCCATCCTTGTCGCCAATATGTAATGAGTCTCTTCACACGAAGAATATATGGAACGCAGGTTTTATTCCAACATGTATCACCCACAACATGGTACATGCAACTCTCCTGATGTCCTGGGAGTAACTGTTATACTGGTCACAGAACCTCACAAAGAGAAGGTTATGAACAAATCATTTTACATTCTACATTACAATTCCAAGTTACATTTTACCACAACACTCATAAAGTCTTCATACGACCCTCAATTTTAAGTCAAGAGATTAGCAGGTACACATTTGCCACTGATAAGATATCTTCTACCAGGCCCTATGGACCACCTTCCAAAGATGAGTAAAATAAACTACACACAATCCTAAGAAGAGCACGATGGCATGCAACTTTTAAGCCACACTTACTTGTGAGTTAAACCACCTCTATGTGGGTCAGCCCTACATTCAAATTATTAAACAATCTTCTATGCTCAAAATCTTCAGCAAAGTTCTGGAAATAAACATCCACAGTTTAAAAACAACATATATGTATATAATTACTGAAAATAACAAAGGTGAACATGATGTCATAGTTAGGTGAAAATGTCAGTTAAAACATTACATTTTAAACTAAAAACACTGAACTCCATTATTTAAAGTTAATTGAAGTAGCTATAACTAGTTCCCCCCACCTTACACAATGTTGTCATCAATGATGTTCTTTTAAATGTCACATTGGTGTTATCAATGTTGTCATTGAACTCATCATGAGTAACGTAATATGTGAGGTGTAAAGCAGTGCATGGTAGGAGTGTGAATAATTGTTACTTTAGTTAACTATAACTGGTGAATTGCAGTCTTTTTTAGCGTAAAATGGAACGTTTTAAGTGTCATTTTCAATGAACTATTACTTCATTTAACATTTGTTTTTTCAGTGAATTTTTTTTCCATTTTTAAAAATTTAAAGTAAGATATTATTCCGATATCTAACTCTAACGTCAATTAAAAATGTGTGTTTTTTAATGAATTTCCAGGGTTTCTCAACGTAAAGTAATATTTTAATACCACGTCTAACTAGGTCTACCACACACAGTGCTTGATCAAAATACAGACCCTGTGCCCAACCACCACGGGCGCCCAACCCCCTTTGGTTGCTCCACCCCCTGACTGCACCTGGCCTTTGGCTGAACGAATCATAGGGTAGGGTGCAGGGCAGGGCTGCCGGCAGCAAACCCTCTCCGTGCATGGTCTTTGGCGTGCACAGCATGGGGTTGGCCACAGCGTCAGGCCTGCAATTAGGTCCTGCACCCAAGGCCCCACTGGTAGCTCAGGTCCCGTTTCTGGCCATCCTCCTAGGCCCTGCCTTTTTTCCCATTTTGCTACTGCAAAATTACTTAGGGGCTACTCTGAGCCTTGCAGTAGTACAACACTACTGCTGTACTGCAGAGGCACGAAACAAAAGATTTTTAAATTGATTTGACCATGGGGACGTTCCACTTAGACATTCCCTCAAAGATTAAGTGACCAGGGTACCCTACCTCCTTGGTCATTATTTCAATTTGTTTTCTTTGATTTGAGGACTGAGTCTCCAAGTAATCAAAGGAATGCCCAAGCTTTCTCTTCAAGTCGTTTCCAGTTAATCAGAGTTTTAAGCCCCGTGTACCGCGGAACCCTGCGGTTTTTCAGCGGTGGTACTGAATATCTAAATAGACATACATTTTTAAAATTACATTTCAGAAACCAAGTACCAAAAACCATGCTTTTTTGGTAAAGATCTAGTTTTCTGACAGATTTATTGTAGTTTCGTTACGCTGTCCTGGCTGTAGAGGTGCATGGGGAAACATGTTTTAGCCTGGACTTCATTTTCCTTGGCCCCTGCTTCACGGGCCACCCTGAAACTTTTCAAGATGGAGCTAGGTTGTCAATAAAGTTCAGTCCAATAGATCTGTCTTTAAGGCATGTTGAGTAAGTGGAACCCTAAAATGTGACAGAATATGGTCCACAAGTGTAAGATGATTGGCTACAGGCTGGTCAAGGTCTTACCAATTGATGCTGATTTGTGATTTCTGAAGCGTATAAGGGGGTCATTTGCTATTTAGCCTACTCACTGCTTTATACAGCTGTGGCATTTGCAAAAGATCACATAAATGAGACACATTGATCAGCATGTAAAATGCGGTCCTATGCCAAGGTTCTTCCTGAATAAAAACTTATTAAAGATAAAGGCACTTTTTAGAGTTACAGTAATGAGCTCCTGCATTTATTACAGCTTTTTTGATTTCAGCTCTCACAATAAAAACTGTACAAATCTTTCCAATAAAAGGTTCATCCAATTTGGGTTCGGCACAGCAAGTTTCAGGCAGCTCTCGGAGAAGGGACAAAAGAGGGCTGTCAAAAAACTGCCACTTCCCATTTAATTCTCTGAGATTTAATTGGTCTGTGATACAGAATAAATGGCTTAATGGAATGACATCAAGTTTAGCATGAATTTCACATATTTAACTCCAATAGAAATCTTTGCTTTCAACCAGATAAAAAATCTCTTACCGGAAATACTCCACATTTGCAAGAAAATCTTGCTTTACTTCTGGAAATATCTTTGCTTGATCAGACATAAAACTGTTCTGAAGTTTTCAAGATTTTAACATTATAAAAATGTATCAATGAAAGTGGAGAATCCTTGAACTTAAAACTGAGGGCTTTCCATGGACCAAAATTTAAAAAAGATACTCCTCCCATTACACATGGGAGAGTTTTGCATAAGCAAGATACAATGGCCATCCCTCACTGCGAATGGCCAATGTCTTGGATCTGAGCATTTACCAACAGTGGCGGGTTGGTCACAGAATCTGTCAGAGACCAGACTTTGATGATAACCCCACTGCACATGGCTAAAGGTTGTGGAAAGAGTTGGTTGCCCACCTCAACATGTTTATTTCAGGGCCTGGCTGTCCACAGTCGAAGTTGGGCAACACTCTTAGTTTGTCTTCAGGATTTAGCCACAGGCCTGGACATGTCACAAACCTTTCTGCGTACTGCTGAACATAAGATAGAGTAGGCCTCAGATGGAGGCTCAGTCTCATGGCCTGGCTATATGGTGGTTCTGAACAGCTGAAGGCCATGCATAGCAGCGTTTGGCCAGCCATTGTGCATCAGTGGTAGGGTCGGGGCTCACTGTGCATTGTCAAAGTCAATGTGCAGTGGGGGTTGGACAACCACCTGCACACAAAGTACCAGTGAAGCGAAGGTTGGGTTATCATGTCCCGTAAGTCACAATTGTAGATGTAGGTCAGGTCCTGTTCCAAATCCGCACTGCATGCAGTAGAAGGTTGTTTTTCACAAGGGGAGTAGCTCTCTGCTGCATCTTGGTGACCATCCCCGCTGATGTACACACCCAAAGGCAGTGCACAGCAAGGTTTGACAACCATGGCAACTTCGTCACTGGCCCTGTAGCACACTCTTACTGCACACAATAAAGCCGATGCAAAGTGCAGCTGGGCAATCATGGTGGGTTGCTCACAGTGCCTAAACCTAGCTGTTGACTGGAAAATATGATAAAAAAATTCCCAGATATTGTTAAAAAAAAACAAGGTTAAAGGAAGTTATGGTTCTCTTTGGCTGCACTACCTTAATGTGCGTTTAAGCTACCTCCGAAATTCACCAATAACACAGTCGCCATATAATTCTGGCTAGAATGCATATAATATATTATGACTTGGAATTAAAAAAACATGAGAAATTCGTTGAAAAAACAGAAATAAAATGCAGTTAACAAAACATAAAAACACTAACATTTACCAGTTATTGTAGGGTAAACCAACCCAGTCATGCACTGCTTATTATCTTACTTGCGAAATCAGTGATGATATGACACAATTGATGACATCACTGATGACATCTCAAATAAATTACTGATGATCTCATATGTGACTTGTCTTTTGACATTATACTTGATTTAAACTAGGATATTGCTGGTTACATTACACCATTTTTCTTAAAACGTACCATGAAAATTCAATTTTCATCAACAGACATGCTAATTTAAACAACTTCTAACAATGTCCACCTTAAGGGTCAGTCGGCCCCAATGGATGATTTAAAAGCGTGGATCCCTATATTATGTTATCTGTACGACTATGTATATTTTTTATTACATGACATAATGTTGTGTAAAACACAATTTTTGAGATAATTATTGTATGACAATTTCCTGCTTTTCTTACACTTGTAGATTATTTCATGTTTCTTCACATATGACCTGGTTGAAGAGGAAAATGGCTTGCGGGATCAGAGAATCCAGATGTGTGCTGTATGTACTGCTCTAGCAACCTTCACTGCGAAACTTAAAGAAACCAGAATGACATACAGGTATCTCATTAAAATGTCAAGTATCATTCGAAGAAAAATCAACTAATTCTACTAAACAATAGTTACATGTGAATGGTACCAAGTAAAAGTTGAGAAAATAACCTGGCAACAGTAGAGTAGAGTTAAATATATTACTAGACAAAATCCTATTGTCCTGCTATTGTTATAGTGCTACAGTGGAGTATCCCTCGGAATGTCTATCCCAAATAGAATACCAGAAAACCCGACCTTACCTCCGAGTGCAGCAGCAAGCCCGAGCTCATGGGCAGTTGCTCGCATTTGATAATGCATTCATTGCCCTGAAAAAGTCCCAGGCCTGCGCCTAAGGAGCGAAACACATTTTGGCTGTCACTTTGTCTTTTTTTGAAAATAGCATCAATGTTGACATAGGAGATGCTTTTGTAATAAAACCATCTACTAAAATAACACAGTATCTGTCTTTATTTCAAGACTGAACATAAAGAGATTCAGCTTGAATATAATTAATATCATAAAATAATATAATAATAACTGTAATAATAAAAATAACATAATATAATGAACATATAGAGATTCAGCTAGAATAATCTGCACATTTATACTCTATCATATATATCATATATACACTATCATATTCAAACTATCAAACAACTAATTGATTTATACACAATCATACACTATCATTTATACATGTATATCATTTATACAGTATCATTTATACATTTATATCATTTATACACTATCATGTATACACTATCATATTCAAACCATCAAACTATCAAACAACGCACTTATTGACTCGTGTGAAATCTGTACCGATGAGTGCTGACGTCACAGTAGGAAGACATGCGCTTTATGGTGTTCCAGGGCCTGGAACACTTGCGCGCCCGGGTTTTTGCATTAGATCCTTTCCCTCTGTTCCATTTAGATGTTTACATTCCTTCCATGACATTATTATTTATTCCTCCTCGGTGGAAAAGCGGCTCATATTTATTAAAGATAAATGTATTAGAAAATTCAGGAAGATGGCTTGGGGAGTACAAGCTTCAATTTATAATGCATGGATTCCACGGAAATGAATAATACAGGCAGCAGGCAGTGTCCGACTTGAAGAGTGTTAAGGATAGAAATTAATGCAGACATAGAAAAAAGATGCATTGGGCTTCTAGAACATTCCGGCTCAGGTCACTTCAGTCTCAGATGGCCGAGGTGCGACTATGATTCGTAGCATACATTTAACAGCCCTCATCTCACGCCTGCATCTCTTGGTGTGTTGGGGGGAGGGTGCGTGGGGATGGAGACAGCTAACATTTCTGGAAATTGCCATTATGTATGTGTACAGAAAAGAGATTCTGCTCTACAGTCTTAAACCTGTTGGAGCCTATTTCTTTGTGGTATGTGTGTTGTGTTTTTGTGAAATACCATAAACTCATCTCTGCCAAGATTCCCCTGTTAAGCAAAGTGAATACTAGTGTCCGTATATAGGGGCATATCAGCAATGCGAGGCGATAGAATTATAATTTTATCACCTAATTAGCAAGCTCACGCTAACGCGTGAAAACTTGCGTTAGTGTAGGAATTCCTAACACCAGTTTTGCATATCTAATGAGATGCAAAGTGGGCATTCCTGACCTGACATGACAGGAGAAATGTCGCTAAGCGACATTTCTCCTCTCACCAAGCCCCACGCTATGAAGCATAGCGGCAAGAAAAGTAGCAATAACCCCTGTTATCGCTACTTTCCTTACGCCTACTTCAGGACTGACTTACCCATGATATCCTATGGAAGGTGGATATCATGGCTAAGTTTGTGGGGCCCTATCAACAAGCTAACGCCACATTGCGTGAGATTATCGCTGGGTTTCCAGCGATAATCTCACGTTAGGCAGTTAGCGTGAGGATTTTAATCGCTTTTGAGATAAGCGTTGCTAATAGCACGCTATCTCAGCGATGAAAATCCACGCTAGCCGGCGATAATTATCCTAGCGCTAAGTGCGCTTAGCGATAATTATCGCCGGTTGTTGCTGATATGCCCCATATTTATTTCTGCTTACTTTACTCACGCACTCCTTGGGGGCTTGTAGTTATCTTTTCCCCTTTTCTGCTCAATACTGTCTGTTTATATTTAACAGCGATTAAGGGCAAGAGGGCGGCACAGCGATCATTTTCAACGTGAGGAGTTAACTGTGACCCCACAGTGTTAAATGGACATTTGCTTTAACAGGCATTTTCTTTCCCACCATGCTGCTTGACGAGACGTTCATGCGCTTCTTTCTCGTGCACTGTTGACTCTCCTCGAGTTTCTTGCACCTCTCTCGTGCATCACTCGCTTGTGCTCGTGCTTGTTGCTGCTGCCTTGAGTCTTGGTGCATAGAGCCTTCACAAGGAAATGTTCCTACTTGTATCAGTGCCATCTTGGTTATGGCATGCTCTTCTACGATGTCTCAAAGATGTCTGGCCATGGTTAGGTCGCTCACATTTCTTCAAGTCCCATGAGGCTTTTGGCTTAATGGATCAGGGTGAATGGCAGTGATAGTGCAAGACATGGGTTCAGGAGCTCTATGAAGAATTTATATGGAGAATTGACTGAGCCGTCTTCTAGGGCTGGTTGGAGAACTGTTCTATGCTGGATGTTACTTCAAAACCTCTAAACTGGATTACTATTTTGGTAAAATGTAGTTTGACATGCCTTTGCTTGCTCTTGATTCTTATTTTGTCTTTCGGATTGGAGATTGGGTTTTAGGTCAAATACCGGTGAAGAAATATTACCTATTACATATACCAGTCTTATCATATTGGACATTTTACTTATGTCAGTCATATATTACTTTAGTGTTCTACATACAGAATGTTAATCCACCCCCCTTTTTTGGTCTCGCCTGAGCCAGCGCATGCGCTGCTCTGCGAGACATTGAGTATACGGGTTTTCAAAGTGCTACCAGACCTCGCTGGCCTAACGCTTGCGTTCATGTGAGCATGCACGCGTGCAGCTGCCATCTCCCTTCCAGCGTGATCACTGCTGCGCGCGCACCACTCACATGCTTACCACAGAGCGCGTTCTCGCAATCGCTTTGATCGCGATCACTTTCGCTCTCACGGCCGCGCGGCAGTTACTTTTACGGCCGCACGTACAATGCTTGTTTAAGTTAGTCTAAGGTTTCGCCTAATATTGTTTACTACGCTGCTGCCCAGATCCGTACACTTAGAAACTTGAATCGTGCTATAATGCGGATAGTGTGCAAAGTGTTTGTCAAAGAACAAGACGTCTGCATTGCAGTTGTACCTCCACTGTATTGTCAACTTTCAGGCTTAATTTTTTTACGTATTGCAGGCGTCTTTGTTTTAGTGCTTCATTGAAATGGAGTGACCTGTAATTGTTTCTTAAATGTAAAGAGGATTTATTTTCTGTTCTTTAAGAATTTCAGAAAAAATACTTTGTAAACCAATATTACATGTACTTTTCTGTTTTCCTTTGCTTTAAGTCCTCTGTGTTGAAAGGAACGGCATATGTCCGTTAAACGTATTTGTATTATTCCAAGTGGTGCGAACACGTAAGCACTTGCATTTGTGGAGATGTGTTTCTGTGCCACTCCGTGGTGCATCGCTCCTTAACTGAACACTGAATGATGCATGCGAGAACGCCAGAAAACACTTTGACCGTGCACTTGTATGGTGCCCATGCAAAATGACAACAGGAACTAGCGAATGCAGTGAGTCTCCCCGCGGTGCTGCAGCGGCCAGCCCTCGCCAATAGCTGCATGCATCTTCGGAGAGAATAAACGTTGTTTGTTGTCCGCAATGCAGGCTGCAAGAGAGAAAGAGGGGAGCAGGCCTTGAATGAAACACCCTCTTGTGTGGATAGCCTATTGTGTAAGTATCTCGCATACACAATGTCTTTTGTTGGAAGAATAGAACATTATAACAACTGGAAAAACACTCAGATATCTTGATTGCGCCTGCTTCTCTGTCCTCTTGATGCCATGAAGTGCTGCCTTCTTTCGGCTACCCTAAAACAAATAAACACTGAAAAGCACAAAATGTTTCAAATAACACACTGCGTGGGTCTTTGCTGTCACGCCTGTCCCGTGACTTGACGAGAAGGCCCAGGCAGCCGAGGTGGTGCTTGGCATGGGCACGAGCCAGTTCCAGAAATAGAGGCAAACACTGGTAAGCAGCATGTTTTTCAAGTGGGTGTGGACATACAATCCCTGTCTGTGTACTCTCTGTTTAGTATGTCTCCGCCTCTTAGCATGACTAGAAACTTGGATTGAGCAACATGATTCCGGTTAGGTTGGTTATCTTGCAACCTAAATTTTAGCCACTTGACTTCCAGGGTTGTCATGGGCAATAAGTCTGGGGCTGTCTCTATCGGCAGTGCTTTCACGGAGTTGAAGTTAGTGTTTTTTCTCACTTTATTTTTAATAGTTTCCAAAAGATATTAAGGACACTATTTTCATATTGAGCATGTTGTCATTTGCAGTATTGGTTAGTTTTTAGGTTCTGCCCGAGACAGCGCTCCTGTAAAAGTAAAGTAATTTTGTCAATAAAAAAAAGTTTAAAGCCCGCCCATTACTTACTATTGGTTGGCTTTGACGTATCTCTAACGTCCTTGCTTCCTATTGGTCACCGCCTCCAGCTCACTTCCTGCTGGGTCTTCGAGTGTTTGCTCCTGCTTGGAGCATGGACCAAGTATTGTTTTTTGTCTGCAGCCAGTGTCCTTCCACTGGCCGCTCGCTCCTGCAGGTACTGCTAAAAAATACAAGCATTGGCATAGCCAATAGGTCCCGCCTTTGGGACCTTATAAGTGTTTAGCCATGCAACACTTAATGTTGTTGCATCAAGGATATTGTGCTGGATAACTTCAGCACAATATCCTTGGTGCAACAACATCAACTGTTGCATGGCTAAACACTTATAAGGTACAAGGTTTAGCCATGCAACAGGTGATGTTGTTGCACCAAGGATATTGTGCTGCAAAACTAAATACTTATAAGGTCCCAAAAGCGAGACCTATTGGCTATGCCAATGCTTGTTTTAAAAGTCCTGGCGATACAGGTTTGTCATGGGGAAAGTGGAAAAAGGTATTCTTGCATTAAGCCTGGGTGTGTGGAACATCGTTAAGCGCGGAGAGGACATCTTCTCTGCTTCTACATTATTTCGGTTTAGAAGGCCAGTAGATATTCAAGCACTAACCTAAGTTTTATTCTGAAGATTTTTCTAGATTGAATGAGTGTAAATTGTGTGTCAAAAAATTTGATTCACATTTTCTTCCAAAATTGTCAATTGTGCTTGAGTGATATCAATAAATGCCGAGGGCAGGTTAATCTGTAGAGGAGTATATAACAGAACTCAGAAACCATGCCTCTACTTGTGAATTTGAAAACAGCAACAAAGAGTGGGACAGATTTACAAGTCCCTTGCGACATCTTTACGACACCGTTGCGTCACTTCTGGGACGCAGCGGCGTCGTAAACAATGCGCCACTTTGCAACATATTTACAACGTGACGCATCTAGGGAGATGAGTCACTTTGTAAGGCCCTGCGCTACATTATACCTGCGTCAGGTATAATGTATGCAGAGTTGGCGTTCCATCGCAGGGAAGCATCGTAAAAGTAATGCAGTGATATCTACAAGATTTCACCGAATCAATTTTACGACCCGCTGCGTCAAAACCTCACGCCTGCTTGTAGCAGGCATAAATAGTGACGCAGCACAACAAGTATAGGCCACCCCTGAGCAGTGCTGGAGTTGGGTCGCGCTTGCGACACGACTCCAGGACTGCGCCACCTTTACGCCGACAAATGCGTCACACATCTGCCTATCCTTGCACCAATGTAAATGCGGCGCATCCATGGTGGCGCAAGGCTATTTTTCTGTCACACACAATAACTGGCGCATCCCTGCTTCTCTGCAAGGATGTGCCAGTTATTGTAAATCTGCCTCAGCGTCTGAGAGATCAGTGTGTAGGATCGAATGGGCCAAAGAAAGTTTTTGGAAAAAAAAAACAATCACTCATTACTGAGGTTGTTGCATTTGCGAAAACTTAGGGAGGGAATGTATGATGAGGAAGAAGAGCCTGGTTGTGAGGAGATAGTTCTATAAGTCATTAGGTGAGATTCACAAGGACCCATGGAGGGAGTGAAAATTGAGAAGGAGTCAGTATAAATGTTGTCTGATTCGGGTGCAAAGAATACATTGATGCAAAACAGATTGATGAGAGAAATGAAAGGAAAAGTAAGATTGTACAAGCCTGATGTCAGACCAAAAGGGTATGGAGGTAAACCCATCAAATTTGTGGGTTATTTCTAGGTTGCATATGCTTTAGAGGAAGGTAATTTCGAGGGAAGTGTATGTCTCTGTGAGAAGTTATTCCCTCATAAGCTGGGTTCCCCCAAAATAGTTAAAAGTTTATCTTAATCCATATGCTGCACCCTCTGTGAGAGTGAAATGCGTTGATAAGTTTGAAGAGACGGAGGATGATATGGCAGGGGGAGCAGGTTAGTGAAAGACAATCTGGACAAGTTGTGTCTAAGAAGGTGTTCTCCGGGGTATTTCAAGAAAAACTAGGGTGTTTGAAGGGCTATGTACATAAGATTAAATTGTATTGATCATCTTTGACTATATGAATTTGATATATAATTCTATAAATTGTTTTTATTATATGTTTTATTAAACAGATTTGTATAATTGCCTTTCTGTCCCCTTATGATTGTCAAGGGTCATTATATGTGAAATGGAATGTGCGTATTTGATTATCGAGTCCTCCAGGAGATCCATTTTGTTAATAAATAAGGAACCCTGTTTCTTGGAGTAGTGGGGCCGCTCTCCTGTTTCTGAGGCTTAATAGAGGAAGACACCAGACCGACTGGGCAGGCGATCTGGCGCAGGGAAAGTCTGAGGCTTCGCTAAAGTGCATCGTAATTTATGTTATATCTTGCCAATATTTTGTGATGGCAGGCTGAGCAAGGAGTTGATAGTGAACCCCAAACATGTTGCTATCTGGGATGAGATCAGAAGAGATTTTTCCTGGTTTATTACAAATCCTAAACCTTCCACGAGGTGAATGGCTGTTTGTAACTGGACTGACAGTTGCTGGGGACATTGGGCTATGAGGAGCATGTCGTCCAAGTAAACGTTGAGGCCGATGCTGCACGCTTGAAGGTGCTCCACCACTTCAATCAATCAATCAATTTCAGCTTTATTTCGACTTATTTTGTCATAAAAGCAACATACATAGGTTAAAAAAAAACATAATACATAATCCAAAGTTCCAGGCAATATGATGGAGGTCAATCACGTTCAATTCTGTCACAGCTATGCTAAAAACATATAAATTAGTTAAAAAGCCAGATAATATATAAAAACTTATTAAAATACATTTTGCAAAGGGTGAAAAAGTAAAATTCATAATGTCAAACCAACCAAGTACATTAGCTAACCAGTCTTTAAATATTATAATTTGTATCCTTTCTTATTCCTTATAAGATATACATTAAATAGGAATCTACTTAGACCAAAGACTATTAGTTGTGAAGTATTTGCTTTGAATGTACGTTCTGCCTCTTTGAAAAGCCTAAACCCCAGATTTATACACAAGGGTTTAATCCATCGAATTCTTGGTTTTTTGTAAGCTGGGCAGAAAAACAGTACATGAGCATCATTTTCTATTGCTTTTTGTACGCAAAGGGTGCACAAACCACTTTCATCTTCATTACCCCTCCAACTACTAGTGTTTGCAGCTATCTGTAAAACTCCATATCGGTATTGAAGATACAGTGTTTTAGCTAGTGGTGGTCTTATCTCATCCATGAATTGTTCGAATATAGGGGTATCCTTAACAGATAAGAATTCCTGTGACAATGTACCCAGTCTAGTATTAGTGGATACTTCATTCTTTACATATATCCAGAAAGCAGATTTCAAACAGTTTTTTGAAGTTGGTGACATATTCTGAGGGTTTTCCCAAAAATGAGTAAACCCAAGCTTTTTGAACCACTGGGAGATGTGTTTTAACCAGGGGATACTTTTATATTCGTCAATCCTAATTATTTCTAGCAATCCGTTCTTGTAATCGCTCAACTCAGGGGTTGTCCATAATCTAATCCAATAGAGTAGAGGCCTTATTCTAGCTTGATGGTCAGTTCTCTTAAGATTAATATCCAGAAAGACTGGAATTATCGGTGTTCTTACTGGTATTTTTAGTAACCTGCGTATAAAGTTGTTCTCTTCCTTCCTAAAGTTGTTGTTGCAGGAATAACCCCAGACCTCGGCACCATAAAGTGCTGCTGATTGGGCCTTTGCTTTAAATAATTCGAGTGCCGGCGTGATTGATTTAGATTGGCTACTGCCGTGCACCTTTAGGATGGGCATTGAATTTTGTTTTAAAATTAAGTTACTTTTTTCCAATTGCCCTTTCCAATTGGGTGTACTGTCCAGCATAATGCCCAGGTAATTAAAACTCTCAACATATTCCAGCTTCTGGTTATTTAGGGCCAAATTCTTTCTAAAGGATTTCTGGGGATTTATGGACATATACTTTGTTTTAGATGAATTAATTTCTAGTCCCTTTTCCACACAGTAATTATTAAAGGTGTTTACTAAGTTTTGTAAACCTTGCGGGGTTTGCGAGATGAGGATTGTGTCATCAGCAAAAAGCAATGCGGTGACTACCTCATCTGCTAATTTCGGGGAATCATGTTTACAATCTTTAAGATAGTTAGGTATATTGTTAACGTATAAGGAGAAGAGGGTGGGCGCCAGCACACACCCTTGACGGACACCCCGCTCCACAGGGATCTCTTTTGAGATTTCTCCTCCCTTACCCCATCTAACCCTAGCATAGTTTCCTGTGTGGAGTCTAATTATTTCCCTGAGTAGCTCACTAGGGACTGCAATGTCTTTGAGAGTGGACCAAAGTAATTTACGGGGTACAAGGTCGAAGGCAGCCCTTAAATCGATAAATGCTATGTACAAACTTCCCTTTCTTATATTAATATATTTCCAGCAAATACACATAAATCTGAATACTTGATCTACTGTGCTGGTTTTTAGCCTGAATCCTGCCTGGTATTTAGTTAAAATCTGTTCCCCTTTTATCCACAATAAAAGTCTATTTAAGATATGTCTGGCGAAAGTTTTTTGTAAAAGATCAATTAAACTAATGGGGCGGTAATTTGCTGGATCATAGCGATCCCCTTTCTTAAAAATTGTTACAATTTCAGCCCCTTTCCATGAATCAGGGATTGATGTCCCAGCCACTATAGAGTTACATAAAAAATTTATATAGGGTCCCCAAATTCCTACATCGTGCTTTAGCAAGTCACCCGGGATTTTGTCAGGGCCAGGTGCTTTACCCGATTTAATAGCCAGGAGTGCCTCAACAGTTTCTTCATGGCTAAAGTGTAGACGGGTGTTATTATCAAGTAATCTATTTATTTCGATATCATCCATAGCCATCTCCTCATTTGTATTGCAGTATAGTTTAGAGAAGTGCTTGCACCAGGTTTCTTCATCAAGATATATATCCCTAGATGATCTGCCTGTTTTGTTTCCTTTGGAAATTAAGTTCCAAAATGTGGCCTGTTCTTTCTGGTGAGCTGCAATTAAAAGGTCATCCCAAAGAACATCATCCCAGGTTTTTTTGCTTGGGACAATGTCTTTTTATATGCTAGTCTACTGTCTTTAATTCCCTGTGCGTCCTTTACTTTTACAGCCTGAATCAGATCATTTTTAGCCTTGCGACAATCTTTATTATACCAAAGATTTGTTGTCGCTGGATTGTTATCTTTCTGACTCAGATCCTTTTTGTAGCTTTTACTTAGATGGAAAGTCAGTGCATCTACAAGTTTATAGTGTAAGTTAAGGACATCCTGGGTACCTAGAACAAGCATATGACTTCCCTCCAATACGTCAGCAAATGAATTATATATATTTAACATCGTTTCGTCTTTAGCCAGAATGTGGGGCCACTTAATAGCACGTCTGTTATTGGAGACCTGGTGATCTCCTACTGGGACATTTGATGTATCTGTCATATTTATTTTCTGTACGAAAGGTTCTGGATGTAACCATAAATGGAGGGGGAAGTGGTCGCTCTCTATTCTATGGTCTATTTTAAAATCTTTTATTAAGTACCATAGATTCATAGAAGCCATTAAGAAATCTATATGGGACCTGTAGTTCCCCCTACCAAAAGTTGGAGCCGCTGGTCTATCTGACTTAAAACGGCCATTACACGCCCTTAATTCATGGTTAACAGTAATTTGTAAAATCTGCATAGCTGCTCTTGAATTTTTTACCATGTTATGGGACTCTACAGAAAGGACATTATTAGCTATATCCTGTTCCTCAAATAAGGTATCCAAGCCCAATATCGGCTCATATTGACAGTTAAAATCTCCACCAACAATTACCTGCTTACTTGGACTTAAAGTGTTTAAAAAGGAGTCAAGGTGGATTATCACATGTGAATCTTTGCTATGGGGATGCGGTCTATTATAGACATTTATTAAATATATTGTTTCTTTCCCCTTAGTCGCCATTCTTAATCCCATTATATCTAGGGAATCAATCGGCAGTAATGTGATTTCTGCCTCCACAGTAACCCTTATCCAAATCACCAGACCGCCAGATGCTCTTCCTCTCACGGATGGCACTGCGCCCCGACTAAAAGTTTTATAACCCAGTCTATGCGGTGC
Source organism: Triturus cristatus (assembly GCF_964204655.1). Classification (NCBI taxonomy): domain Eukaryota; kingdom Metazoa; phylum Chordata; class Amphibia; order Caudata; family Salamandridae; genus Triturus; species Triturus cristatus. Next base: position 92,618,721 of record NC_140583.1, read on the forward strand.
ATCTGTGGCCCATGTCTCCTGGAGAAGAATAATATCAAAGTTTTCAATGTAGGAGCACCAACCCTCATCCTGCATATTCCTTGATACCCCTGCTATGTTCCATGATATTAATCTAACAGATGGGAATTCGGCTACACCATCCGCAATAGTATGTGATACATTATTTCCATGCGGTGGTGAGTTTACGATGGTTGGACCCCAATCCTTAGTGTGCCTGATACCAAATTGTCTCTTCTCACCCAAGCTATCAGTAGTTAACATGGGGACCCCCACCCCTATTTGGGCAATTTCATCACTAGCTACCACAGTGGACAGAGTCATATTTCCACCTTGAATTGTTAGCTTAGATTTCCTATCTGACACAGGTGGTGGAGTTAGTCAGTCATTCGAGTCCAAGGGGCTTAGTGCCAAGTACCTATTATTCATGTTAATCTGGAATGGTAAACCTTGGAAAACATTTTGAGATATGCTCGAAGTGGTAATCTGCTTACCCCTAGCTAGGTGCTGATAGAAATAGCCTAGCGGATGTGCACCCACACTATTCTCTGTCGGTACCAATGATGCTGCTCTGAGTAGTACGGTCGCCACGTGTTGAGGATGTTTAAAATTGATTATTATGCAATCTCCTTTACAAGCTTTCCTGGCACTCCCAATCCAAGGGACCCGTCTGGTTGATAGGATCTGTTCCGAATTGTTGACAGGGAACCCACAGTTGTGGTGTAGCCAGGAAACTGTTTTCCGTTTAAGACAATCATGTGTTTCATTTTGCACCTTAGACTGCATAGTATCTAAGGGTGGCACATTTGTGAGTACTACAACATATGGTTCGCATTGAGGGGGTAAATTAGTAAAGCGGGTTTTCTTTGCTTGAACCATTGTCCAGCCTGAAGGGGATGGATCAAAGTCCGGGGCGATTATTTTGTCTGGCAAATGTTTGCTTAGGGTAGAATTAGATAGGGGGATGTTCTCCTTGGACGGGACTTGTACATTTCTTTCCTCTTGCTCATTTGAACCACCCTGCAATTTAGTCTGAGTGTTAATCAATGAGGATAGGGAGCCACCTAGTCTGAGCACTTCTGCGGATAATCTATCTATTTTTTCAACTAGTGGTTTTACCACTGCCTCTATTTTGTCCTCAAAGGCCTTAATAATACAGGACATAGTGTCGGGTGAAAATGTATCATTGCCACAGTTATCGGTCATAGTCCCCTTTTGGGTAAAGGGGTTTTTTGTGGTGACTTGACAGTTCGATTTCTGCTGTGCCCCACCTCTGTTTTGTTTCGTTTTCCTACACTCCCTTACAACCCTTTTTTTTTGGGAGCATTCGGAAAGAGAGACAATTCCAGTTTCATCCAACAGATTCAGGGTTGTGGTGTTAGAGTCTACAGGCATAGGTACAGGACGCTCTAAGACTACAGGAGACTCAGGGAGCGCCGTGAACTCTGTTAACAAACACTCAGTCACAGGGACAATAGGCGTCACAGTATTTATAGTAGTGTTACCACTGTTACTCAAAGTGCCTAAATTGGTAGAAGTAGTATCTTCACGGCCCAATGACTTCCTTCTATCCTTGTTAATTTGGCTTACTACTTTCACAAGGTAATTATCCATAGTTGAATATTTCTTTGCCATAAATTGACAATATGGATCACAATTAAATTCAGAGCCCTGTTACTTAGCTCTCTACGGCCAACCTTAATGCCCCGCGCCTCAAGATATATTACTTAAGTTATCACCACAATTACAACACAGTAAATAGTAAATTCTAAGTTGGATCACACACAGAAACAGAAATCCAACGCGTGTCCTCTTATTGCACTATCTAGATTTAACTGCAATCATGTACCAAACGTATTAGGAAACCTCTGCCAGTAACGATTGGTGAAAATACCAAGCAAACCTGCAACTAATTGGGCACCATTTAGTAAATGACCACTGATAGGGTCGGTAGTCTCTCTAACAAACTTGTGGCCAACCAACTCTCAGGCTGATACAATATGCAAGCTTGCATGGGAAAGTCAATTCCGTGATAGTGAATGGATTCAGAGCAGATGGTGGTATAGTACAAGGGGTATCCAATTGTGACGAGAGCACTTGCCTTAGAGGGGTGGCCCAGCCCGGCCTCCCTCGGCCCCTGACGGCCACAGACGGCCCGCCCTCTGCCCGGGCTCAGCCCGGCGACACCCGCGCGCGTCCCGCGACGCGGAGGAAGCACCGTTCCTTTTGAGCGCCTCCTGGCGCGTAAGTGGCGTCAGCTGTTCCCCTGGCGCATGGAATGCTGGGAAGTGAAGTCCGTCCCCGCACAGCGGCCGCAGCTGGTAATGGCGGCAGCGGGGGACGGAGAGCAGCAGGACAGCGAAACAGGAAAATGCAGGTACGGAGGTGAGTGGGTGCCCAGAAAGACAAAACGCAACCACAAGGACCGCAAGCAGGAGCCCACTCTGCCGAGGAAGCACCGTTCCTTTTGAGCGCCTCCTGGCACGTAAGCGGCGTCAGCTGTTCCCCTGGCACATGGAATGCTGGGAAGTGAAGTCCGTCCCCGCACAGCGGCCGCAGCTGGTAATGGCGGCAGCGGGGGACGGAGAGCAGCAGGACAGCGGAACAGGAAAATGCAGGTACGGAGGTGAGTGGGTGCCCAGAAAGACAAAACGCAACCACAAGGACCGCAAGCAGGAGCCCACTCTGCCGAGGAAGCACCGTTCCTTTTGAGCGCCTCCTGGCGCGTAAGCGGCGTCAGCTGTTCCCCTGGCGCATGGAATGCTGGGAAGTGAAGTCCGTCCCCGCACAGCGGCCGCAGCTGGTAATGGCGGCAGCGGGGGACGGAGAGCAGCAGGACAGCGCAACAGGAAAATGCAGGTACGGAGGTGAGTGGGTGCCCAGAAAGACAAAACGCAACCACAAGGACCGCAAGCAGGAGCCCACTCTGCCGAGGAAGCACCGTTCCTTTTGAGCGCCTCCTGGCGCGTAAGCGGCGTCAGCTGTTCCCCTGGCGCATGGAATGCTGGGAAGTGAAGTCCGTCCCCGCACAGCGGCCGCAGCTGGTAATGGCGGCAGCGGGGGACGGAGAGCAGCAGGACAGCGGAACAGGAAAATGCAGGTACGGAGGTGAGTGGGTGCCCAGAAAGACAAAACGCAACCACAAGGACCGCAAGCAGGAGCCCACTCTGCCGAGGAAGCACCGTTCCTTTTGAGCGCCTCCTGGCGCGTAAGCGGCGTCAGCTGTTCCCCTGGCGCATGGAATGCTGGGAAGTGAAGTCCGTCCCCGCACAGCGGCCGCAGCTGGTAATGGCGGCAGCGGGGGACGGAGAGCAGCAGGACAGCGGAACAGGAAAATGCAGGTACGGAGGTGAGTGGGTGCCCAGAAAGACAAAACGCAACCACAAGGACCGCAAGCAGGAGCCCCACCACTTGTTTGAGAACCTTAATGAAGCACCAAGGAGCGGAGGACAGTCTGAAAGGAAGACTTGAAAATTTGAACACCTGCTGGCACCAAAGAAACGGAAGGAAATGCCGGTGCGGCAGAAATATTGGTACCACCAGATATGCATCCTTGAGGTTGAGGCGTACCATCCAATCCAAGGGCTGCAGGACATCCCTTAGGAGGTGAATACATTCCATCTTGAAATGCCTGTATACCAGCCACTCGTTGAATTCTGGCAAATTTAGCACTGGATGTTGAATCCCATCGGCCTTGTCCATGAGAAAAATATTGCTGGCAAACCCGCAGGGGTGGATAGTAGTTGGCAGGATGGCTTGCTTAGCTAATAGAGACTGAACCTCAGTGTCTATCAACACCTTTCTGCTTTAAAAAACTGAATCGGGAGTGGTCTGGACACCTGAAAGGAGGCCCCATAAAACTCTATGTGAAAACCCTGGGCAGTCTGTAGGATCCATGCGTCCGTCGTTAGAGCTCACCAAGCCTCTGGAAAGGATGCAAGTCTGCCTCCCACATGTGTACTTCCAGAGGGAAGAATACTCACCTGAATTGGAGTAGGCAGCATGTCCTCTGGAGCCTTTCCCACGGAAGCACTGTGACCTAGTGGGGTAAAGGTTTCAGAAGCGGGATTAATCTTGGTTACCATTGCCTCGTCTGAAGCCTTGCCCTCTGAAGTAGGGGCGCGATGCAAATCGGCTGGCCTAGCAGCCCCTATAACGACCGGCCCCTTGAAAAACCCAGGAGGGGACTACCTTTTTAATGGATGTCTGAGACTTGACTAAAGAACTGAAAGTATTAACCAAAAGCTTTCAGAGTTCCTTGACAAAGGGGTCTCCGAAGAGGGCCTCCTGGACCACTGCTGCCGCCTCTGAGACAGCTCGGTCCCCAAGCTTTGGGTCCAACTTTATCAGTAGAGATCGTCTGCGTTCCATGGACAAGTCGCATTTGGCATTACCCAAAAAGATAACCGCTCTCTGCGCCCATTCTGAAAGGGTTTCTGGGGAAATCACGATGCCTGATGCTTTGGCGTCCTCTGCTATGTCCAGTATCTTTGTCCAGGGGCCGACTGCATCTAAAAGCTAGTACTGTCAAGCCTGCCAAAGGTATCTATCCCTTTCTTAGTTTCCCTCATAAACTTAACCAGGAACGTAGCCATTTTTGGGTCAATTTCGGGAGTTTGGGCTACTTTCTCCTCTCAACTGACCTAGGAAATTCCCCTCTCAAGCAGCTACTCGCTTCTTTGTCCAATGGCCTGAGTAGGCAGTTGGCCATATACTGCTCTACCTTGTCGCAGGGAACCCATTCCATGGATTGGGGAAGTAGGGTTCAGCATGTCAGACTGTCTTGACCCTGAGGGTAGTTCACTGGGAAGGGGAGATGGCCGCCATGGTCTAGACGACCCGCCTTCTCATCAGAGGGAAGGTCGTCAACCTGCCGGTGTGGAGACAAGGGAGGGGCTTCTAACTGAGGCTCAGGGGCTGAAGGTGGGAAGACTGGGAGGCTTTTTGCCATGAAGCGTGTTTTCAGCGCTCAAAGGCGGCTGAGTCAACCCCCTCCACCCAGGGGGGCTCTGCAGGTGCAGACTCAGGTTTTAGTTGGGCTGTGGTTGGTATAGCTGAAGGGCTTGGTGCATCTATCGCTATCTGCGGTCTCTCCGGGCAATGCTCTGGTGGGCACAGCATCTATCTGTGCATTGCATCCTGTCAGTATCGTAACTGGCAGGAATTGAGCGCCTGATGGTGAAGGAGCCGGAGACACAGCACCATCTGGCGGGCTGCGGACTGTAGAGCAGCACAGTACTGTAACTATCGGCCGCAAAGGATAGGAAAGGCACTCCTACAGCCCGAAAAAGTTTCTAGAAAGGATTGTTGCCAGAACAACAAATACATAACAATCACTGGAATTACAAGTAAATGAAAGTCAATTATACTATGCTCACACGTTTACAATGGAAAGAAGGAAAAAATGACAACTGCAGGCTGCGAGCAGCAAAGAAGGAGGGGGATCACAGCTAAGGAAGAACTATTGCAAGCATTCGTAGGCCCGGATTGGCTATCCCTATGGACAACAGCTGTGATGCTATTGATTGTTGTGGGAGTGCTCTCCCGAGGACTAATGGGATTTTTAGTTTTAAGTGTTTTCTTTTTAGAAATAAAGATTAAGGATGGTTTTTTTGCTCTCTTTTCAAATTAAAGATTAAAGCAGATGTTTTTTATTAAAGGCTGCTGGCTAATAAAAGCAAAGAAGGTTCATCAGAATCCTCGCATCAGGTCTGGACATAGAATCAAGTTTTTAGTGGATGTTTTTGGTAGGGAAGACTTTCCGAGGACACTGTTAACAGATAATGGGGTTCAGCTTGTATCAAGGGAAAAAGAGGATTTTTTTGGTAGATAGAGGCATTAAACGTAATGTCACATCACTTTATGAACCAGAAGCTAATTGAGCGGTAAAAAGGTTTAACAAAGTAGTGACAGAAACTATTCAGAGAGTGTTAGCCAACAATTTGTGTTGGCAGAAGGAAGGGATGAATAAGGTGTAAATATACAGGGTAACTTCCCACTCTTTCACGGGGATTACTCTGTCTGAACTATTCAGAAATAGCATGATTTGTCCTGTTTCGGTGAATGAAATGTACCCTGATGGTTGTCAGACTAATGGCAAAATTAAGGACTGAAGGAAATTGGTATAGTAAAAGATGAGGAAAAGAAAGATGCCATTTAACAATCGCAAAGCTGTAAAAAAGATTGTATTAGAAATTAGTGATTTACTAAAAACCAATAATTACAGGATGTGTGGTTTTTGTTCCAAATATTCCTCGCCTTGGAGAGTTGTCAAAGTTTTTCGCAATGCGGTCAAAACTGATGAAACCTGAATAGAGTGGTGACAATTGGAGGTGAAAATGTTTTGATTGGCGTAGTGATGTGATGAAGGGTAAGGTGAGAGGTAAGACTGACTTCATGCCTGTTGGAAAGTGGATTATTGGTAGGGGCAAATGTAGGTCTGCCGCTGGCAATAAAGTCACTAACACAGTATAGGGCTTAGATTAGGTCTTAGAAAATTATTCCCATTCTCAACCTTTGGTAGCTTGGCTGCGAGCAGGCATGCTTAACTTCAAAGACAGATTGTAAAGCATTTAAAAACAACAATCCAGTAAATAATTAAGGTACAACACATAATAAAAATCCAACACCAATTTATAATAATAAGAAATATTTTTATCTTTAAAATGACACCAAAACGACAAAAATGCAATGTAGGGAACAGGAGATATGAATTTTCAAAGATTTAGCATTATATAGCAATTAGAAACTTATAGCACCATATTGGGCTATCTGGTCACGATAGACTGGCTCAAAGTCAAGGTTTTAGGCCGACCACGATGGAGCCCTGTGCGGCTGCCACTCGCGGTAGATCCGGATCACAGTTTTTACCTTTAGACCTAAAAACGTTTCTGGAGCTTTTTCTCGTTTGGGTCCCTCGATGCTCTTCACCAGGCTGGATTCGGTGAGGGTTCGCCGGCCTCTGATTTCTTCTACTCCCAGTCAAACTCTGGAAGTCGGACCTACGGAGCTTTTAGGGGGACGAACCTGGATGGCTTGACCAGCTCGCGGTTGAAGGCAGGCTGCTTGGCTGACCCGGTTGAGTCGGTCCCCCTATGGAGCTTTTTTCCAAAGTTGCTCTAAAGTTCTCCAAACTTCTGGAACTTCTTCCTGAAGTTCCCCAAAGGGTCCTAAAGTGTCCCAAACTCACTCGAAGGGTCTGGAAGCTCCAAGATGGTCCTTGAAAGTTGAGGACTTCAGTTCGCACAATCCACTTGGACAAAACCCTTACAAATCCACTTGTAGTTCTTCTGGCATGAGCATCCTTGGTGGTGATGTTGCAGGTGAGCTCTGTTAACCTGTAGCTTGCAGGGAATCCACTCTTCAGTTCTTTCACAGCAAGGTAATCCATAGGGCTGTAGTTTCAGCTGGTGCGGTCTTCAGAGGGCAGGCCATAGAATTTGCACCCAAAATTCTCAGCATGGCAACGTCTTGCTTCCTTAGGTTTCAAGCAGCAGACCTTAAAAACTCTGCCCCGCTCAGATACTTATTCCAAGTTCTCTGTGTCAAGCAGGAGATCACTCCTGACCAATGGGAGCAGGGCAACTCCCCAAGGTTATGACCACATCTTGTAGAGTGTGGCATTATTTTTTCCCAGAGTGCACCAAATCCTCCAAATTCATAATGGCTGATTTTCGGGCAGGGAGGTAAGAACTGGCTAAACACACCCCTAGGATGGCTACTTTCCATAGACTCTCCCCCTTGCATCTGTGCATTCCTTCCATAAGCCCAGCTCTGGCTGAGGTGAAAAGTTTAGAGTTGTAAATGACACTGGTTTCTTCCCTCCTCTGTGAAGACCATGGTTTACGACTCCTCCCCCTGCCCTGGCATTCCTGTGGAACAGCACACTGCCCTCCCAGAAGAGCTGGTTAACCCCAGGGGCTCTTTATCACCTCTTCAGAGCAGCCTGGCTAATTCACTTAACTCTGACCAATCAGGACTGACCCTGGAAGGCTGAATCTGGACTTACAAACAACAAAGTCTTAAAACTTCTTGTCTGTACATTTTGGGAGAAATTCAACAATATCATATTGTTGGATTTATCACTACCATTCTGGGAAGTCTTTGAATGGAAGTTCTATCATTCTCCTATCAGGAGTTATTAGTTAATAACCTATTTCCATGTTAACCTATGTGGTATGGGATTTGCACTGGGAAAAATGACTTGGGCCATATTTCCAGCACCAGGTCTTATAAAAACATATTTTATAAGTACTTCGCTTACATCTACAGGACCCCCACCCCATGGGACAACTAGGGGAGACTTTAGGGGCTCTGAATCTGTAGAAATATTGCAGATCCTCTCTCCACAATGCTCCTAGCATCAAAGAAGATTTAGGCAGCACTTTCTCACAATGTGGGGAGTGAAATGTGAAATTTCACTTAACCCAAGGCATATAAAACTCATTTTATAAGGGTCCACCTTATAAATACCTGACCCTCCACCCATGGGACACCTAGGGGAGACCCTGGGGGTTTCTAATATGCCAAAACAGTGTAGGTTATCCATTTTTAAGTTCCCCAAACACAAAAGTCGAGTTTGGGCACACATTGTAGGTTATCCATTTTTAAGTGCCCCAAACACAAAAGTCGAGTTTGGGCACAATTTACTTTTTAAAAGCAGTCATGGAACCCAGGGCTGCTTTTAAACTGATCTCAGGCTTCAGCAGTGCACACATGCAAGTGCAGAAAAGGCTGCTGGCCTCTAAACTGCCATGCCCTACTATGTACTAGGGACTGATAAGTAGTTTCAATCCCCTGCCCTATTATGTATGTACTAAGGGCTTATAGTGTAGGTCATGCCAATCACGGGGGTACCCCAACCCATAGAGTACCCTAGTGTATGTAGGTGTTTTCACTGTATTCTAAGGGAGATATTCAAAAGGATCTATCGCCGAGTTAACAGCACTTTATCGCAGCCAAAGTTGCGATAAACTTATCGCCCCGATCACAAGCTGGTGTTACCATCCCACAGCACCAGTTTACCCACGATAGCAGCCGCAAAAAACATCGCCACAGATGACCGCCGCAACTAGCGTTAATGAGATGCAGGTAGGCATTCCCATGCCAAAAGCCGCGACAACACCACTCCACATTCACAACGACAGCCAAAACTGCGATAAGAACAGAAAACAGGCGATAACGCGTGTTAGCAGCAGTAAAATAACACCTGCTCTGACCTGGTGCAAAGTCGGACCACAGCCTGCACCACAAAACGGAGCCCAGCCCACAGCCACACCTGAAGAACAACAGAGGCACCCGGGCAACTGAACATGCAGCCTGGAGGGCCGAAAGGGCAACAAACCCACCGCCACCACCCCTAGGACCCCCTCTCCCCGGCACCCCCCGACCAAAGACATGCCACATCAGCTACACCTAAACATGCACAAAATAATCCGCTTGATGTCACACAATCACAACTGGTGACATGCAGGTGTTATCACAAAAATGAGCATCACACATTCACTTTCGAAGCAACAAATGAAAGTTTATTCAAATGAACACTGAAATGAAATGAAGATACATGGCGGTTCTCCTCAGGACAATCCGTAGGTCACAGCCTGCAAGACAAAAATCATGATGAGAAGGTGTGTTTTGCGCACATCAAAGGACAGAGAGAGAGCGAAGGAGAGAGAGAGGAAGAGAGGGAGAGAGAGAGGAAGAGAGGAGGAGAGAGAGAGAAGAAAAGAGGGGAAGATAGAGAGAAGAAGAGAGGGGGAGAGAGAGAAGAAGAGAGGGAGCGAGAGACAAGAAGAGAGGGGGATAGAGAGAAGAAGAGAGGGGGAGTGAGAGAGAGAGAAGAAAAGAGGGGGAGAGAGAGTTAAGTAGAGAGGTGGAGAGAGAGAGAGAAGAAGAGAGGGGGAAGAGAGGTAAGAAAAGAGGGGGAGGGAGAGAGAAGAAGAGAGAGGGAGGGAGAGAGAGAGAGAGAGAGAGAGAGAGAGAGAGAGAGAGAAGAGAAAGGGAGAGTGAGCGAAGAAGAGAGGGGGAGTGAGAGAGAGAGAGAAGAAGAGAGGGGGAGAGAGAGAGAAGAAGAGAGGGGGTGAGAGAGAGAGAGAGAAGAAGAGACGGGGAGAGAGAGCGAGAGAGAAGAAGAGAGGGGGAGAGAGAGAGAAGAAGAGAGGGGGAGAGAGAGAGAGAGAGAAGAAGAGACGGGGAGAGAGAGCGAGAACAAGAGAGGTGGAGAGAGAGAGAGAAGAAGAGAGGGGGAGAGAGAGAGAAGAAGTGAGGGGGAGAGAGAGAGAGAAGAAGAGAAGGGAAGAGAGAGAGAGAAGAAGAGAGGGGGAGTGAGAGAGAGAGGAGAAGAGAGGGAGAGAGAGAGAGAGAAGAAGAGAGGGAGAGAGAGAGAGAGAAGAAGAGGGGGGTGTGAGAGAGAGAGAGAAGAAGAGAGGGGGAGAGAGAGATAAGAAGAGAGGGAGAAAGAGAGAGAGAGAGAAGAAAAGAGGGGGGAGAGATAGAAGAATAGAGGGGGAGTGAGAGAGAGAGTGCCACCCCTGTGCACCCAGGCCACACTGCTCACCTGCTGCCACCGGTGTGTCTCCAACCACTTGCAGGTATGTTTAGCAGTTCACCAGGTCACACATCTGAGACAGACCTGTCATCTGAAACAAAGTCCAGATACACGATTGGAATAGTACACACAATTGCACAAGACAACATCGCCCGCCCGCCCATGAACACCCAGACAGAGGTACCCCAGCCCCTCTCGCTGCCCATCGGAGCATGCCCACCCATGCACACCCAGGCCTCACTGCTCACCTTCCTCCACCGGCGTGTAGACAGGAGGTCCCACCATGTGCCACTGCAAGCCACAAGCACGGGCCCCACGGACATGGCATCCTCCACACCATGCAGCCCCGCTCCGCAGGCCACCAGGTTTCACGTTTGGAGCTGGGTCTTGATTACTCCATGGCAGAGGACATACCAGTGCACCCGGCCTCATCGCAGGCTGCACACCCACTCAGCCCAATAGGTGCCACTAACTCTGGGATCCTGGAAGCACTGCCACGTGGCGGTAGGCCTGTGCTGCCCGCTGGCTCTGGCCTACACTGCAGTCCAGCAGGGCAAACAAAACCTGAGCTGTCCAGACCGCCAGGACGGGGCATCATCGCAGGCTGCACAGTCGCTCAGCAGCTTAAGGTGCCCCTACCTCAGTGCACCCAAAGTCACCGTTCCTTAGCGGGGTGCCTATGCCGGCCGCAATGCTCTGGGTGCCACTAACCCTGTGCAACCCCAGTCAGCGCCACGTGGTGGTAGGCCTGTTACGGCCGCAAGGACTCAGGTGTCACTAACCCTGTGCGCAACAACTCATGGGCCCTTTATGATTGAGAACCGCGGAGCGTCCGTCATCCAGTCACCACCGACAGAGGGGAATGTGACGTTGTTGGCCCCTTATGTTGTCGGAGTCACATGGCCTGTGACGCCTGTGCCGGATGGGTGTGGTGTGCGTGCAAACCTGCCCTCAGGGAGTGGCTGTGACATGCTGACAACTAGACCAGTGACTTGCACACCACCAGCGAGTACACCTGCGACGGGTAGCAATGAGGGCCCACCCTCGGAGCATAAGCGGAGTGGTCTGGCCTGCCATATGCCAGTGCAGGGCTTGCAACAATGACTCATGGGCTCTGGGCGTGGTTCAGTCCATGTCTGGACATAGAAGTGACTGACGCGTGTGTCTCTGTTGTAGTATTCACGGGACCCGGTACACAATATGCAATGTGCCACCCTCTGACTGGCATCCCACAGGATGATCATCTTTGACGCAAGGGAAATCACTGTGCCTACATTCATCCACACATTCATACATGAATGATGAAAGACATAGCACAGCAGTGCGTCACTGGATGTTTATTGCACATCCAGTGCAGTTCTGCAGCTGGAGAGGTACATGGCAATGCAGAGCACACTACACAATATGGGCCCATTGAGGGCCAGCCAGAGTCCATCTGGGGATGACAAGAACTGCGGAAGAGGAAGGGTTCAGTCCGCAATCTGGTCGCCGTGTCATTGGTCACCAAACAGGATATGGCAGTCCATGTCGCTGTCCAAGGTGAGTGCATAGGAGTGTATTGGGGGTCAGTGGAAGGTCATGGGGCCATGTGCGGCACCAAGCAGAAACAGGCCAGGTGGCGGAAATGAATGCTAGTGCCTCCTGATCACAAACCCATCCATGTCCTCGTCCCCGGATGTGTGCTCTGCCCCACCTGTGGGTGTTGCAGTACCGGCTGAGGCACTGTGTGCCACTGATACATCAGGTGGCGGAGTGGATACGTCTGCCGCACTGTGAGGCAATGGCACACCAGGGGGTGAAGATGTGGATGGTGTGGGAACAGCAGCATTCATCTGTGCCACGCCTTGTGGCAGCAATGCCATGATGATGATATGCAGGGCATGGTAGATCCCAGCTACATTTCGCTGGTGTGCAGCGGTGGCTGCCATCCTTTCCTCCTCCATCCGCACCATGTCCTCCATGAGCCTCTGCATGTGTGCCAGCTCACGGCTGGTCTCGCTGGTTCCCCTCTGAGCAGACAGGTGTTCTCTCTGCGTCAGAACTCCAGCAATATCAGGCAGGGCTCGTTGGAGACCATGGAGTGGGCCTAGACACCCATGGATGGCGTCCAGTTTGGTAGCCATGAGGCCGAACCCTACCTGCACCTGCACAGCCATCTCCCTCTGGGCCTCGAGCACATGGCGTTGGAAGGCTGTGTGTTGTTCCTGGGGGTCTTGGGAGACTGCCAGGGCCGTGGGTGCCTCGTGCTGGGTGGTGTGGGTGGTGGGTGGGGTCTCCTCGATGCAGCTGGGCATCCCTGATCATAGAGGTGAGTAACGTATGATGTCAATGATGTCTAGGAGGGCTTGTGCGTGGATGCTGGGGTTGTCCTCCTCGTCATCAGTGAAGAGTGGCTGGGATTGCTCTGCAGGGGGTGTTGACGGTGGCCCTGCAATGTGAAGGGGAGATGGTGTATTGCAATGTGTCCACATGTATGTAGTCGCATGGTACATGTTGACATTCAGACAGCATGGCATTGTACATTGTGACAGTCTATAGATATGGCCGATGACCCAGAGTTATTGAGAGTGTGCACTGTGCTCTGCTTGATTGTGCATGTGTGCCATCGTGGCCATCTACACCCTTCCCCCCAGTACCTGATGGTTACTCACCCTGTTGCGGTTGTGTTGTGTCCTGTCGAGCGGTGTCCGGTCCCCTGACTCCGGCCACAGTATCCACACTGATGACTGTCGACACCAGATCCTCCATGTCATCCAGCACGAGCTGTAGCGCTGGGCCCCCACCTCCAGTTTGCATTGCTGCCTTCTGGTTGGCTGTGAGTTTCTCCTTGGTCTTTCGCTTGATGTCATTCCATCGCCTCTTGACCTCGTCCATTGGCCTCTTGTGCTCTCCAACGGCATTCACCTTGTCCATGATGTCTCGCCATATTCCAGTTTTTGTCCCAATGACACGTTGGAGGTGACAAACAGTTGTTGATGGTGTTCCATCACCTCCGTGACTATGATCCTGCAGACTGAACTTTGTCTTCCTCTTCTTTTTGTGCTTGCCCTTCCCTGTCCTCAAGGTCCCGGGCTGGTCGTCCGGGGTGCTTGTGGGGTTGCGCTTGTCCTCTGCGCCTGCTCCGGCTGCCTCCATGGTGCTTGGGTGTTGGTCAGTTTGTGTTTGTATGTTTTTTCTACTTTTATGGTGATTTTTCCCACTTGCCAGGTGTGTGTTGCAGGCCTGGCGCTGCATATCGCTGACTTCTTCATCGCGCTTTGGTCCATCGCAGGTATTTTTTGTGTTGTGGTGTGTGTTTTTATCTCCATCCAGGTGGTTGTTTCGCGCTAATTGTCCGCGTTTTCGGCAGACTATCACATGGTACCGCCTTGTTGTGGCACAGGGTTATTTTCCCACGATAGGCTGCGATGTGGAAAGTTGTGTTAAAAATTTTTGGTGATGTTTAGCACACGTTCCTGTGAATATACCCCTAAGTGTTTTCAGCATAGCACTGGCCTGGTTAGGCAAATCCCAGTGTCAGTCAGAGTCAGTTACCACCAGTACCAGTCAGTACAAAGTTGGGAGGTGCCCAGGGCACAGGATGGCTTTGCAACGGTGCCTCATTGAGAAGTGGTAGAATCTGTAAGAAACCATCTTGTTTTAAGGACTATTTTTTCTTACTTTTATTTATCTTTTGTAATATGAATCTTATTGAAAGGAAGTAGGTGTGTGGTATCCTCTGTATCCTCTTCAAGGATGGGTACCAATGAGGAATTCAAGTTGCCACAGTGAAATAAAAAGTAAAGTCTAAAAGCAGGAAGTGTCTGAGGATGTCTAGTTGCTGATGCTAGTGACTCTGTTTAGTGAAGTAATTATTAAACATTCCATTGAGAGTTAAGGAAAGCAACTGATGTGGGGAGAGATGAAGACAGGTCTTGCTCCTGCTTGGATGAGGTGTATTGCTCTGGGCTATGAAATAAATCCTTCTTCTGCAATACAACTCCGTACCCTGATTCATCATTACAAAGTTCTTTAACCCTGGCTAGCCTAAACGTCCATCTATGACTGGGCTGTGCATAATAATGTGTATAGAAGTTGTGGATGTATGCACCATGTATATATCAAACCCACTAGGCATTTTTTCAATTTATGTAATGAGTTTGCAATGCCTCAGCCTGACTTACATTTCTTGAGTACAAAAAAAGCCTCTTTGCCAACAGCACAATTTACCACAGTTCATAATAGTTCATTAATAGAGAAGCCAGCATGTGTCATGGAGTTAAAATAAGGAGTACAAAAAAGTGATGGATGGAATACTGAATTAATCTCAGTCACTGATAGTTAGTCAGAGCTGCATCAAGTCCATCGGTTTTTGGAATTCAGATGAGACCCAGCCATATGCAAATCGACTCTAGAACTTCGTGGTATCCTGCCACCATCTGTATTCCACCACATACCCGGTCCCGGTGCAGCTCCTGGCTTCCCACACAGCTCTCCTGCCGCCGCCGCAGCAACACTTCTTTGCGGCCGCAGAGTGCAGGGCTACAGCCCCCAGGAGCCCTAGCGGCGGAAGTCCGCTTTCGTAACAATCGCGCACGGAGGCGCATAAATTCGAACTCAGCCCCGGCAGAGCGGGCGACTCTAGAACTTCGTGGTATCCTGCCACCATCTGTATTCCACCACATACCCGGTCCCGGTGCAGCTCCTGGCTTCCCACACAGCTCTCCTGCCGCCGCCACAGCAACACTTCTTTGCAGCCGCAGAGTGCAGGACTACAGCCCCCAGGAGCCCTAGCGGCGGAAGTCCGCTTTCGTAACAATCGCGCACGGAGGCGCATAAATTCGAACTCAGCCCCCGCGTCGCGGGATGCGCGCGGGCGGTGCCGGGCTAAGCCCGGGCAAACGGCGGGCCCTCTGTCGCCCTCAGAGGCCAGAGGAGACAGGGCTGGGCCACGGACCCTGTATGTATTCGCTGTGGAACTTGTTCATTCATTATATTGTGAATTGTATTGTGCATAACTTTATGTGTCACTAGAAGTTAGCCGCTTGGTACAATCCCTGGTAAACCTGTACTGTTGCAAGGATTATTGTTACGGTTGACAACATGGCTAAGGTTAAGACGAATAAACCCGTCATGGGGGTTGGTTCCATGGAAAACTATCTTGTTCAAAAGGTGAACCAAATTAATAATACCCGCAGAGCTTCACTAGGGCGAGGTAACGATTCTGTCTTATCTGCAGAGTTGCCCTCTCCCTTGGTGTTTGTAGCTGCCACAGATAGACAAGAAGGGGGCAGTGGGGTTGCCGTAACTACTGAAGTTCAGGTACATGCAGACCAGACTGTAGATCACCCAGAATTAGTACCTGACTTAATAGAGGAAGAGACATCACTCTCATCACCCCACCATAGACCAGTAAGACTGTGCAGGAAGATACAAGTTAAGCTTGGGGGGAAGAACTGTAAGCTTAGAACAGGGAGGAGTAATAGAGTCTCTAATAGTGGGGTTGTGCAAAAGGACCTAGAGGAAGGTAGTGGCATGGGTGGAACTAGTTCTAATATTGATCTGGAACCAATTACTCTTCTAATTCACTCTCTGTAGGAAAAAATAGAGGCAAAAATCACTGAGTTGATGCTACCTTTGCTATCTAAATTAGATATAATGGCCCTGGAAGTGGAAAGATTAGGTGGGTTGTTAAATTCGCATCTGGCTGTAGCATCAGGAAACTCAGACGAAGTAAATAATAAACTAATCGTGGAGGGTATGGGAACAAGCAGAGGAAATTTTCCAAATAATTTACCAAATAACAGGCAGAATACATTGGCTGTTGCTGAACCTGCCCTACCTGATCCCAATATACCAATTATGCAGAACACCAGGGTTACTGGAATTCCTGAGGGAAAGCTAGCTTACAGTCATGTAAAGAAAATTCGTCATGTCAGTCTTCCACCTGATTGTGCACCTTATGTGGCTGTACTTACAAATGTCCCTCCCATTGAGTCTCATGCATATCAGGTGCCTGAGGAAACTCATGACTCTTTAAAGACTAGGACGGTCTTTTGGCTTAATAAGAATTGTGGGTTTCCCGTTAAATTTGCCGATCAAATAATAACAACAAGAAGGGTGAGTTGGATCGGACCATCTAGCAAGGCTACAAATGGTGATTGCATTATCGTCAATTTTAGGCATCCTCAACATGCTGCCACAGTCTTACTCAGAGCCGCTGCATTGGCCAACATTCCTAATAGTATTTGTATACGCCCCTTAGGGTTTTTTTACTCCCACTTGATTAGAAATCCACCGACCCTTGGTCCTCTTAGATCATGTACACCCCCCCAGTCACTGCCTCCCAATGGAGAATACGTATATAATGTTGGTAGCCAGGGAGGTAATGGTTTCAATATTGTAACTCATAACAGATTTGATGCCCTATCGGGATTAGAGTTATGTGACTGACATGAGGTATCTGTTGGGCAGGTAACTCGGAGTTCAGAGGTTCTGGAATGTATGGAGAGTATCTCGGCTGTTAGAAATTCAAATAACATAATTTCTTGGAACATTGCGGGTTTAGGTACAAAAATGAGGGACTGCAATTGGATTGAGTACATTAAGAAGTACCAAGTTATCTGTTTACAGGAAACCTGGTCAATTGATTGCAATTATTTCCTGGAAGGGTACAAGGCCTATTATGTCCCGGCAGTAGCGACTACTAGGGGCAGACCCAAAGCGGGATTGGTTGTGTTTATTTCTATAGCACTCTGTTGTAAGGTTCGGAGAATCATAACAAATCACACTGGTATTATTGGGTTAGTTTTAATAGGGGATAACTGTAGGACCGGCCTGGTCAACTTTTATAATGCTATTAATTGTAGCACTAACTCTAGTCAGATAGTAATACTGAATACCTTTATTAGTAATTCTATGAAGGATTGTATTCACAATCTCATGGTGGTGGGGGATTTTAATGTGCATCTCTGTGGTGACCCTCTTTTTAAAATGATTACTGAACTTAATTGCTCGCACTGTGAGAATTTCCATTTTGAGCATTCAATTGAGGGGGAATACCTCAACGATATGCTCAATGAGTTGGATCTAACACCTATGATGGCTTTGATGGCCCCGAATAAGTGCTTTGATACCCCGACATTTAAGGGGAACGGTAGGGCAACTTTTATAGATTTTATTCTGCTGACACTGGTAATGCAGTCTTTTGTGGGATCCTTCTCTATTGAAGCGAATGAATTCAGTGACCTTAATCCCCTCACTGCTCTTATGAGGGGTCCACTGATAGTTAAAGAAAGAGAAGACTCCCTTATTGGTAGGGTGAATACCACTGATGGCAGACGTCGGCTGAGATGGTCTATGGTTACCCCCGATTGGTTGTACAATGAAATTAAAGTTACATGTGCAGACGAAATTACGGTATGCACACAAGAGGGTGCACTCCCAAACATTGTCCTAAATGCTTTCAATTGTCTAGCGGTTAAGGTGTCTCAACTATTATCAGAACCTATAAAAAAGTCGGATTTCAAAAAAGGACCTAGGTGGTTTAATCAGGATTGTTCAAAAGCTGCCAGAAATCTAAGAGCAGCATTGGCGGCAAAACCTAGGATAAAAGCTGATATCCAGCTGTGTAGAAAGACCTACAAAAATATTATCGCTAGACATAAGGAATCTCTTAGAGAAGAGGCGTGGTTAGAGATTTTAGATCCTGCCACCCTTCGAAGTAGTACTGGATTTTGGGCCCTGATGAGGAAACCGTTTTTGGCTCAGGATCTGGGAGATGGTCTAGAAAGTTATATATCCAAGGAGGAGTGGGAAGTGCATTTTAAGAAGTTATACTGTTGTACAGGGGACACGAATACGACTTCTGCCTGTAGTAATACTGGTGTACAAATTGTTTTTAACAGAGGTGAAGTTTTGGAGGGCATACTGGGAATTACAGGCGGGAAAGCTCCTGGTCCTGATGGGATTCCCCCTGACTTATTCCAATCTGATCCTAATTTCTGGGCACCCATCTTAGAGTCTGTTTTTAATGCTGCTGTAAAAGAAGGATGCCCACGATCATGGGGTGTTTCTACAATTGTCCCAGTTTTTAAAAAGGGTGACAAGGGTAGCCCACACTGCTATCGACCCATTTCTTTGATAGACTCTATGGTTAAGATTGTAGGAAGAATCGTACTGCAAAGACTGTCTGACTGGGTGGAGGAAAAGAATATTATGTCTCCCTCGCAGTATGGTTTTTGCAAAGGTCGTTCGACAATAACTCAATGCCTTAACCTCTTCCTGATATTAAGTAAATATACCATAATACAGAAAGGCACCATTCATCTTGCCTTTATGGATTTGTCCTCCGCCTTCGACTGTGTAAATCGGGGAAAGCTGTGGCAGTACATGAGGTCGAAAGGGGTTGATAGCGGTCTGGTTGATTTTTTGGTTGACCTACACTGTAACACCAGTGCCAACGTGAGATACTCCCAAGATCTGAGGGTAACAAATAATTTTAGCATTGGAAAGGGTGTCCGGCAGGGTTGCATTTTGGCCCCTTTTCTTTTTAACTTTTATATCAATGACTTAGATGGTGTGTTACAGGATGTTTGTGCTGACTGCCCAAGAGTTGGCAGGCGTGGAATTCCAATACTTCTTTATGCAGATGATGCAGTCTTAATTTCTAGAACAGAGAAGGGACTTCAATCTCTGTTAACTGTTTTTAATTCATTTATGAGAGATAGAGACCTTCTGGTAAATAACAAATCGGTCAGCAACCAAAAAGACCCTTCCTTTTTAGGATTGGTGAAGAAATAATCCCCCTAACTAAAACATTCTCCTATCTAGGAGTTGTCTTTGATACAAAATTAAATTGGGAACCTCATCTTGCAAAAAAAAAAGGAGAAATGGTGAGGGTTAATGCTTCTATTTTTAATTTTGCTGCTAAATTGGGGAAAAAACCTATTTGCGCTATGCTGAAATTGTATAATGCTAAGTCCGTGGCAACTGCATCTTATGGCAGCGAAATTTGGGGGTATGTCGGTGGAGAGCAATTACAGACTGTAGAAAACTTATTTATGAAGCGTCTTTTGTGTATCCCCATTGGTACGTCTAACCTCGCTGTAGACGAGGAGTTGGGGTCACAATATTTATGTGATTTACTTTCCCTACGCCCCTTGACTTTTTGGCTTAAATTATGGCTAAATGAGGACATACCCCTAACACATTTAATTGTGAAGGACTTTTTGACCCTGGACAAGGCATTAAGCTCTCCCTGGTTAAGCTATTTAAAATCAAACTTCGCTAAACTTGGTCGTTCTGAACTTTTTGCCAATCCACGTCTAATTTCAAAGGGAGATCTGGAGTCCATTAAACAAGCATTTTTGCTGGATAGGAGGACTGTGAGAGAAGAAGTGGAGCTTCAGAAACCGAGTGTGAGGAAGTTTGTTATGTTAAAGACTACTGTGGCCATCGAGCCATATTTGGAAGGGTCCTTGACCTCACATGAGAAATTCTTACTGACCATATTTAGGTTTAACCTGTTCCATCACCTGCTTATTAGACCTAAGTGTGTTATTTTTAACAAATCAGCAGCGCCTTGCGGCTGCGACGGAAAGTCTCCGCAGGACATGCTGCATTTTATTTTTTTATGCAAATTTTATGAATTTCCACGTAAACAATATTTAGTAACTCTTTTAAAAAAACTTGTTTTTAAACAAATTAGGCCGGCACTTTTGTACTTGCAGCTTTTGCACAGTGACAGTATCCTCCAACTGAAGGAGTTTTTAAAATTATGCATTAGATTGAGAAAATGCTTGGACCAGTGAAACTCTGTCCTTTCTTTGTGTCTATATTGTTAAAGTATTCTTTCCCTTGCATTTGTACCTGGTGAAATGTTTGGCTTTCTGTGATAATGTATTGTATACTTTATGTGTCTTTTATGGTTTGCAAATAACCGAAATAAAGTCTTATGATGATCATATGCAAATCGGCCTTGCTTCTGCTCCAATAAGTACAGTATAAAATGCCAAGCCAGGTACACTCTGAGCCAGAACACGAGCAACCCGAGACCTGTTTTGACTGCCTTCGGCCTCTTCAATGGGGTAAAGCTTGGTTACAAAGGAATAGTGAGCACAAGACTCATGTCTGACTTACCCATAGCACCTAAAGTGTCGTAGTGAAGAATACAGAAGTGATGCCTGGATTGGGTGAATTAATCTCAGTCACAGGTAATTATTAAGGGCTGCATTCCAGTCCATAATTTATTTGCCCACCATGCCATTTCAAATTAGAACCACCTGTATGCAAATCAGCCCTGGTGCAGCTTCAATCAGATCAGTACAAACCAAAGTTCCAGGCCAGGTCCTCGCTGAACCAGAACACAAGCAACCCAAGGCCAGTTTCGGCCTATTTGGGCCTCTTGAATTGGGTGTAGTTTGGTGCTCGTGGCTCAGTGAGCGTGTGAACCACATCTATGCATAGCCATTGTACCTAGGGTGGCACAGTGAGGAATCAAAAAAGGAATGGCTGTGATCCTTAAGTGAATCTCAGACACTGGTAATTAAAAGTGGTCACAACCCAGTCCATTATTTTTTTTGCCTACCATGCCACCTCAGACAGGAACCAGCCATATGTACATTAATTTGATAATTCTTTAATAAAAACAGTCAAGCTCAAACTGCAAGACCAGGCTCAATCTTATTGGGAACATAAGTAACCCAATATCAATGTTGGTTCATTTGGGTCCTCTTCAGTTGGGTAAAGCTTGAGTCCAATGACAAAGCAAGCAGAGGACCAACATCTGGAGCTTTTAATCAGATATAAACGGTTGCACTGAAGTGTCCAGAATTGAGGGGTGGAATACCTGAATTAATCTCAGCCACTGGTAATTACTAGGGGTCGCATTCCAGTTGATTGTTCTTTTGCCCACCATACCTTCAGAGGCAGGAACCAGCCATATGCAAAACAGTCTTCATCTTGCTTCAATGAGTACAGTCCATGCCAAACTGCTAAGTCAGGCTCTCAGAGAGATATTCCTCACAAAATGGATCACAGTGTGAAAGCCAGAGGCAACTGAGAGGAAAATATTTCACATCCATAACAGGGATTTAAAAATATGGCAGACATCCAACCAGAGGGATAGTGGTGGCGTTTCCTTTAACACGTCATCGTCCCAGTGCTAAATTCAGCTCTAAGTGGCTCTGTCAACAATTAAGGTGGATCTTGACAAAGGAAATGTGACTTTTGAGTGCACATTGTCACTTAGAGCATTTTGATCAAATCCAGTGCAGAACATTATCTTTCAATTAAAGTTCTTTTCTAAACTTCAAGGATGGGCTTCAATGAGGGATTCAAGTTTCCACAGTGACTAAAGGCAAAATTAAAATGCTATAGGAGCCAGGAAGTGCCCGTGGATGGCTAGCTGCTGAAGCTCGTTGCTTCATTGTGTGACGCGCTAAGGGACTTCTCTTTTCAGCCACTATCGTGCTGTCTCTCTTCATAGAGTAGGATGGGTAAGTATAAATAGGAAACTATAATTTAAGATTCTGTATTCTACAGCTATGTACCTTGATGATGTGTTGGAGGTTAATAGTGTGAAATTGATAAAGTGCAGGTCGACATTAAAACTTTGATGGTGCGCTAGAACACGCCACTCCCCATATGTCCAGCAATGACTCTGGTACTGGAGGACAGACTTTCTCTTTCTGTCTCCAGAATCAGGATCCTAGACTGCTACAAGATTGTCTGGTGGATGCTACTTTTGTTGCCAAGTTTCCTTCCTGTTTTCAAGTCACTAAGGTTGTATGTTTAATTTTCTACAGTGCCAAAACATCAGTATCAGCTTTAGCTAGAGGAGTCGTGCTCCTATGTTCCTTATTGTCACTCGCCTTGTACTTCATAGAAATCTAGTGAGGCGAAGCAGAGCAGAGGGAATGTTCCAGAAAGAACAACCATGCTCCCTGTGAGGGTGAAGCAGATCAGCTGACTAGTTGGTGTAAAGTACCACTCACTGTTAAGAAAATGACATAAACATTTTCGAATTCGTTTTGCTTACCAATATATACCTACACCTTTCAAATGTTCCCTTTTTTCATTGCTGCAACCTTGATAATATATCATTCACTGTCCCTCATACACTCACCTGTATGTGTGACCCTTGTTAGTCACTTCTCCGGTTAACTGTGTGAACTGCATATGAGGGAAGGAGGAGTCATTTAAACAGATGCATATGGGGGTCGGTGTAAGTATACAGTCATTACACCTGTGGAACTCCTTCCCAAGGTCTGTGCACTTCAGCTTACCAGATTCAGTGACTGCAAGATGCACACATCGCTGCAGCCTTACCAAGCCCATCTTCCAAACGGCGCTGTCAATCAAACTGAGGATGACATTGAAACGACCCTGGGTACTTGATGGACATGATACATCATTCTATTTCTGCTTGGCTGCTGATTGTAGTATCTGGAGTCTTCTGAAGTCTACAAGTCTCATTTAAGCCAAAGCAGCAGAAGAAGGTTGCGGAACATGGAGGACAGGTATGGAATTATCTTCCAGAGAAGATCCTTGCACGGACAACATTGAACAGTTTAGAAATCCTCCAAAGATGTTGCTGGTAGTGTATATATTTATTAGTTTGATTATTTTTTTCTCTGCTTTTAAGAAGGCCATTTTAGTCCTGACGCATAGATCGGATAAATTGTTCGGCGTGCTTCTTACAAAAAAAACCCAAACTATTTACTAAAATTACATTAAAATAGAGTTCAGCAGACTCAAAAGCTGAGGGTACAGAAGAGAGGGAAGATAGAATCCATTTCAGTGCCTCTACAGCTGCGAGGGGGGATTGTTGCCCCCGCGCCTGTGCAGGGGACACTGTGCAGCATTGATGGCTGAGCGCGCTGCTCTGCTGCTGTTTCACATCTCCAGAAGTCTGACCCACCTCTGATGATCAGCTGCCAAAACATAGACTAAGGCTCTTCATGATTTGCATCTGAACAATGGCAAACAGGGTCAATGGCTGGGAGAGCACCGTGGCAGGATCACTGACTTCATTTAGGTTTTGCAAAGGTATATTTAAACAAATATGAAATACGTTATTAGGTTTGGAAGGTCACAAGGGAAGAGCACACGTGATCTGAGTGTCGCACGTTTGATTCGGGGAACAACCTTTACAACGCAACTTTTACAACGCACTACCTTTACAACGCATTTTTTACAATGCATAATCCATTACAACGCATGACATTACAACGCATGACACTACAACGCATTTTTAAAAACTACCTTTACAACGCATTCCATTACAACGCATACTACCATTACAACGCATACCATTACAACGCATAATATTACACTACACTATCCAACACTTACCCTACTGTTGCACCCCCTGGAGTTAGAATAGTAATTTTTACCCCTATACTATCCAACACTTACCCTACTGTTGCACCCCCTGGAGTTAGAATAGTAATTTTTACCCCTATTCTATCCAACACTTACCCTACTGTTGCACCCCCTGGAGTTAGAATAGTAATTTTTACCCCTATACTATCCAACACTTACCCTACTGTTGCACCCCCTGGAGTTAGAATAGTAATTTATACCCCTATTCTATCCAACACTTACCCTACTGTTGCACCCCCTGGAGTTAGAATAGTAATTTTTACCCCTATACTATCCAACACTTACCCTACTGTTGCACCCCCTGGAGTTAGAATAGTAATTTTTACCCCTATACTATCCAACACTTACCCTACTGTTGCACCCCCTGGAGTTAGAATAGTAATTTTTACCCCTATACTATCCAACACTTACCCTACTGTTGCACCCCCTGAAGTTAGAATAGTAATTTTTACCCCTATACTATCCAACACTTACCCTACTGTTGCACCCCCTGGAATTAGAATAGTAATTTTTACCCCTATACTATCCAACACTTACCCTACTGTTGCACCCCCTGGAGTTAGCATAGTAATTTTTACCCCTATACTATCCAACACTTACCCTACTGTTGCACCCCCTGGAGTTAGAAAAGTAACTTTTACCCCTATACTATCTAATACTTACCTTAAATGCAATTTAATATTATGCGTTGTAATGGTATGCGTTGTAAAGGTATTATGCGTTGTAATGGAAATGCGTTGTAAAGGTAGTTTTTAAAAATGCGTTGTAGTGTCATGCGTTGTAATGTCATGCGTTGTAATGGATTATGCGTTGTAAAAAATGCGTTGTAAGTGCATGCGTTGTAAAAGTGTGCGTTGTAACGTCATACATCCGTTTGATTCTGCAGGTATATGTTAGACAGAAGCTGGGGATCCCACATGCATGTACACAATGCATTATATTCAGACGTAGCCCGATCAGGCATGAGCAGCTGTGAGTGTAAACTCCAGGGCAGGTGGACGGTCATGTCTGGCTTGAGAGAGGGACTCAGGAGCGATGGCAGTGCCAGAGCAGTGAGTGTTCTGGCACCGCCTCTGAAGATCATTTTATGACTTTTCATTTTCATATGTTCACATTAATACTTCTGGACTGCTCGGAGACGCCTGCGACTTGGACCCGTCATTGCACATCTTGGCATCCTCTGGCCTCCTGGTGCTTTAATCCTCCTTAACATGACAGTTCCTGGTCCTTCTTCAAGTGAATCATCTGCCGCTACAAGAAATAGCAAAGATTCGTGCTACATATGGATGTCTCAGAGAACCCTACGTGTGTACATTGTGGTAGTACAATGACATCATGGGTGAGATGCCTCCACTGCTTGGCAGTTCTCACTCCTCTTGCAAGTTAGGATTGAGCTGGAAACTAAAGTATACATTAAAAAGAAAGCTGCATCTTCATGGCCCCATTGTGGGGACTGAGGCCAATTTGTTTTCGTTAGGTCTGGACCACTACGGAAGTTAGCAGTCTCCTAGGCTCTCCATGTGTCAGATTATTATGACTGAATCAATTAGAAATTAGAATAGCTAGATATTCTTGTAAGGTGGTTTTGGAGCAGCCAAGGAAGATATAAGAAGGGTGTCTGGGAAGATATGGAACTGGCGACTCAAACCAGAGGGGGTAAAGCTAAGTGGGAAACTGTTAATCAGCCGTAATTCACTTAGCATACCAAGCCATAGATTGAAAGGCATATTTACAACCCCCTATCGCCACAGGAAAGTCACTTTTTACTACGTGTCTGTGGCAATAAACCACTTGCCTCATATACAAGGCAGCGTTCAGCCACTTAGTGTGACTTAACACTGCCCTGTAAATAGGGCCCCTTTAGCGTGAAAGGGGTGGGCACTGGGTGTTGCAGTGTACGTTGTACCGCGGCACCTATTAACTTTGATGCTGCCCCCTATTTACAAGGGTGGCGTAAAGAGGAGACAGTGCCAAAATTAAGACCAGGGAAAACCTGGTCTTAACATGGCAAAACAAGGAGAAATGCTTAATTTCTCCTCGAATTTTGCAGTTTCTATGTGTGCTGCATTGTGCATCACACACAGAAACAGCAAATCACCATGAATGGTTGTTCATGTGCAAGAAGGTATCCCTTCCTGCTTATAAACAATCATTAAAAAAATGATGATTTACAACTTCAGTGTGAGTTGCAAAATGCAGCATACATAGGTGTTACAATTGGCCATTAGTGATTGCTTATCTGCAAGAAGGGGCACCTTATTGCATATAAACAATCATCCCTCCCAATGCATGAACACTTCCACTATTGTGTAAGGATGCCTGAGTTGGTGCTCGGTAGCTAGATTTAGCGCCAGTGCTAGGGGAAACACAGCCCCATTCTTGTGAATACGGCACATCTCTGCATACTCAGAATGGTGGAGTGTGGTGTTAGCAATATTAGCTTGATGCCACACTTCGCCATTACCGTGTAAATATGCTCCTGAGTGTCACATCTCTTCCGAATAGTGGGTAAGTCACTTTCCTAAGGCATTCGAAACAGAGAGTATACTCTTGCCCCCAGGCTGACCTTTCAAATACACATTTTTGACCTTCATAGCGCTCTTAATCTAAGCAATACGATTGATACCATTGATGTGTCAAGAGTTGTTCTAAAGAGCTCTTGGGCTGGAAGGTGTCCCTATTGACATTTTTAGACACAAGTCTGCGTTATGGGCATCGTTAATCACCAATATTCTTCAAGCTGCATTAGGGGAGATCTGTCAAGGTCATGGAGAGAATCCATAATAGTACCCATCTTCAAAATGGGAGATAGGAACCAACTAAATTACTATCATCCCATATCGCTTTTGGATTCCACCACAAAAATAATAGAAAGAACGTAATAATTTTTTCTCAGAAGTTCAATATGCTTTCCACCCTGGTATCGCAACAGTAGAACAATCTCTAAATTTATCCCTATTAATTGTAAAATAAGTCGAAGCCAGGAGAGGTTCATTACATATGGTTTTTATGAACCTCTCCTGTGCCTTCGACCTGGGGAATTGAGAGAAATTATTGGACTTGATGGGACAAATGGACGTGGATAACTCTCTTTTAGATCTACATTGGGGGACTGTATTGAAAATGCATTACGGCCTTGATGGGGAATCTTCTTCTGCTGTTAGGTCTAATTAGGGCATCAGGCAGGGATGTATTTTAGCCCCTTGCTTTATTCCTATTTTATATCAATGGATTGGATGGTGAGTTAGCATGAAGGGGGAAGGATTTGCATCAAGTAGGGTATCACTCTGTTGCTGTTCTCTTAAATGCTGATGTTGCCGTTCTTATTACAAGAACTGCAAATGGCCTTTCAATTTCATTAAAATCTATAAGCGCTTTTATGAATGACGTTAACCTGAAAGTTAACAATCTAAAAATCCTTGGTTATGATTACCAGCTCTAATAGCACTAGATACAAATGCATGAGATAGAACGGACTGCTGTTCCTAAAGTTAAAAATTGTGCCTATTTAGGCATTCTCTTTGATTCAAATTTAAAGCGGGAAAATCTATCAAATCAAAGTGCACAGTACCTCTCAAGGTCAACTCAAGCAATATTTAGGTTTGCAGAAGAGTTAGGCCAAAAGCCCATTAAAGAAATGATCCAGCATTCATAAACTTAAATGGCGTTCTGTTTTGATCCAACCGGGTGGGAGTGGGAGGTTATATTAACCCTGGAATCTTGTAAAATCTAGAAAATAATTTTTATCCAGGTTGCTTTCTGTCCCCAAGATACTGCGAGTTAAACTGTGCACTCCAAATTTGGCATTTCCTATATTGAGAATACCATTATAATAGCACCTTTACTTTTCTGGCTCAAGATGTGGTATACACTTGAGGTCAATTTCTCATGTTTGATACTCAAGGATTGTATCACCTTGGATGACATGGCCAAGATCCATGGCGATCTTACATCAAGCACATACTTTTCGATTTGAGGATCTGAAACCATTTTTTATCCCCTGACATAACAATTAAAAATTCTAAAACCTATGACAAAAACATGTTTTTGGACAAAGACATAAACTTTGGGTAAAAAGACGGGTACAGCTAATGGATACAGTAATTAAATATTAGATCGCTACAACTGTATGGCTCGAACCATATTTACTTTGAATATTAAATCCAGAATATACATTTCAACTTACTTGCCTATGTGTATCCACAGTGCACTTTGTAGTAGTTTCCCCCTAGCAATGATCCTAGTTTTCTGTCCTGCTTAGCTGTCCTTGTGGCCAATTCTGAGTGTAAGGCAGTATGACTCGTGCAGAGCTCAGGGGAGGGGAGGGGCTCCGTGTTAGAAATGTCTTATTTGTTTCAAAAAACACCTGCTGCAGAGTTTCCGGTGTGTTCAGCAGTTTACAGGGAACAATTAAATTATCAAGATAAAGCCGGTGATTAATGTTACTGCTGGAGAGAGAGCAGATTTGTTTCTAGTGCATGTAGCGCAGGGGGTTACTATGCCTAGTGCAAGAATGTGCTTCAAGCAGATCACCAATCTGTATTTTATGTGGATAGCTCAATGGATAATCTCTTTTGTCACAGAGATCCTTTGATATTTTCCACTTCATAAATTGCAATCCTAATATAGCACAATGGTTTATGAACTGTCGTCAAAGAGGCCTATGCAAACCGCATAGCATAGGTAAGGACCGTCGTTATGTTTTTATACCACAGTCTCCCATCATCTATTCCTAATTTTGCTAAACAGAGTTTGTTTGGGTAGAAATACATTCTTATTATTAAAGCCAACCCCAACCAGTGCTTTAAAGCAAATTAATTGTATGTGATATGGGGCCTATGGAAAGAGGAGGGGCACTGTTGGAGGGTGGAGATCATGGAAGGGGATGGGGGCACCAAAAAAGATTGTTTCACCGGGTGCCCCAGCACTAAAGCCGGCCCTGCTATATGTTCCCTCAGTCTGCAGTACACTTTATGGTGCTTTGTAGGCTTTGCAGTTTACCCAGAATGCAATTCCTGCACCCAATTTTGTGAGCAGAAAATGTCAGGTCTCATTTGTTAGGTCTACGGTTTCTACAATGTTTAGAGTCATATTCTATCTGTTGTGCAGTTATTACTTTGATACAGTGGGCCTTCATAATCAGGGAAAAGTATACCCATGCCTCTTAGAGCTAAATACAGTAATGCTGCAATTGAGGTATTTTAGTATGTGCATCAGGTACATTCTTATGATGATGTTTTTCACTTTGTAACTTTTTTTTGTTGTTTTTTTTAATATGACGATGGCATGTATGTGAATTCTTATTGATTTTATTATTGCTTTTGAAACTGATAATGTGCACATTTATGGCAACAGCTCAATAAAGATCTTGAACTATTTACTCTGAATTAGTGGGCTCTGACCAACCTCTAGAAGTGCATCATCCTACACTAAGAACTGAGCCGAGCCAGCTGTCGTCCAGCTGAATGCTGAAGATACCCGTCTGCTCACAAAATCTGAACTCATTAGGAGAAGCAGCACCTTCATTTTATGAGTATCATTAAGTTTCTCTCAATTTCTGATTTTTAAATCTGGCTGGACTGCCCAGCGGTTGCCAGATGATCAACAGAAAAAGAACTATAAAGGACAATAGAAAATGTTGTCTTGAAAACTTATTTTGAGTGGGCAATAGTTGTGTTCAGGTGTTTACGTCATTTGATGCCACGCAGGGATTGGCTGGCATTTACTTACTGCTATAGGGTGAACTTTGATTGGGACACGCCAATATTGGTAGGGAGATTGTGAACACAATTGTGCAGAGAGGGTGAGTGATTGGTCAAAGAGTGACTGAAAACGCTATCAAAGTGGGAAACCCTTTTTTGAAAAAAGAGAAAGATGCAAATAAGGAAAATAAATTCTCATCAGAAGGTACTCCAGCTAGGGAAATAGTGGCAAAAAAGGATCACACCCATGCATGTGGCTTAGTAAATGGCACAAATATATGTCCACAGATGGAGAGTTATGATCCCACTAAACAGGCTTTCCACATTCTCACAATTGAAAATTTAAGTTGAAGAATATATGACATGACACCTCAGCCTAGACCTACACAATTTGAGGGGAATAAGTTGTGAAGTAGAAAAAAAGAAAGAAGTTTTCATTACAATTCCACAATAAGCTTATTTGCGGATGAATGTTTAGAACAATAACAGGCAAAGAAGTGGAGGGAAGAGGTGATTGAGACAATTGGTGCTTTCCCACTGATAGAGGCCAAGGAAGTAGAGGAGGAAAAGACCACTAAGGACAGGGCAGCAGTAGAGAGTACACCTTTATTAATGAGCTCCTTCGAATAAGACCCCCCCCATATAATGTAGCTATCCTATCAAGTGCTACAGCACAAGCAGATAAAAACAAAACAAACCCTGTACCGCACTCTGGAAGTGAGTGTGCCCCCATGTTACCCAGAGACTACTGTTTTACCCCCTGCTCAGACCTCGACCACCATGGCAATGAGCATTTTGAAATTATCAGTAACCCCAAATGTTTCCCCTATTGCAAGTGCTGTTAACTCATCCTAGAGTCAGACCCTTCCGAGTGTCCCTCAGGACATCACCGAGGCATCCAGTATAATGTCAGGTCCTCCCCAGGGAGAGGCTTTGACAACTGCTGTGGCAGGAGCTCACACAACTACTGGACTCTACGTATCAACCCACAAAGTACTGGACAGTACACAGAAAGACTGAATGTCACCCAATTGAAAGGTGAATTTAATGAAATTGTTAAGTGCAATGCAGGTATGGATGTCCTAGGAAGCTGTGATGAGAGAGGGTGCCTTTACATGAGCAAGGAAGCTGTGAGGATGGCGTAAAAAGCATATGAGAAGAGGGAAAAAGTGGCAGATGAATGTGGATTTATTTGACACAAAGAAAGAAGGTGCAAAAGAATGTCAGGATGATGATGGGTGTCAAGGAATTGAGGGGTTTATTTACAAGTTCATTGCACCGCTGGTGCGTCACTTTTTTTTTACGGACCCGCGGCGCAGTGTGCCTGCTCATATTTACAAGGCCACATAAAGCCACCCTGCATGGCTTTTCATGACCTTGTAAAAATGGCCTCCTTTCATTCATTACTCTGCGTGAAAGGGGCGTCCCATGGGTGTTGCTGTGGGTGTTCCCATGTAACATCCATGGAACCTGACATTTTCCCAGATTTACAAGGTTTCGTAAACCTTGGAATGTGTCAGATTCCTATGCCTCCCCAGGGGAGGTGTAAGGGAGGCACAACGAGGAGAAATGCCTTTATTCTTCCTCGTTTTTCCTTTTTCATTGTGTGCTGCATTCTTCAGGACACATAGATAGAGCAAAATACTTCTTGTGATTCTTTTTGTGCCAGATTGTGTCCCTCCCTGAATAAGAACAATCACCCCTACAACGCAGACATTATTGCACCATGACGCAAGGGTGTGTGCATTGGCAGCCATTCTGCGTCAGTGCAGGTGAAAAGGACAGGAATGCCATTTTCTTTAGACACACAGCAGCGCAGCAGGAAGGCTTTCTGCGCTGCTGTGCGTCACAATATTGTAAATGAGGTCTTAAAACTCTTGAAGCTGAGGGGGTTAAAAAAGCATGTGAAGGAGTTGATCAAGAACATCAGAGATTGGAGTGAGACTGAGAAGTTAAGGGATTTGTGGTCCAAGAAGGAGGGGAGTCAAGGTGAAATGGAAAAAGGAAGGCCCGAAGGAGGACTAGCAAGAAGTTGTAGGTGAACCTGTCCCGGGAGGCGCATATGGGCATGTCCCATGGTCTCGAACAGAACTGTTCCATGTCACAAATTCTCTCCCCAAGTTGAGGGAGAATCCTGATAAGTGGTACACACAGACAGACTAGATAGTTACCATTTCAAAGGTTTTGTCGGAGGATTTGCACATGTTGTTTGTGGTCCTATGGTGGACTGCAAGAAAGCAGTGGAATCACCGTACCAAAAATCCCCTAGGGCAGCAGGTTCAAATGCTCCTTCATCCTTTGGTTAAGCCCAAATATGATGCAGTCATTAACCACCTAAAGACTATGGTCCGCCTAAAAGAGATGAATTGGCCACAATCTTCAGATCATTCCAAGAACCCAAAGAATCTGTACACGCATACTATGGAATGTTAATGCAGGTGTACAGAGAGCATAGGAATAAAATGTGAGGTTTTTCGACTCTTTTGTGCAGGGGCTGAGACCCTAAAAAAGCAATCAAATTATACAAGGTTTTCTCTGCTGGCAGAGTATGCCCGTAGACAATATCCTGTAGTATCCCAAGTATTGCAGTGATATGCTAAGAGCTCAAAGTAAGGGAGTGAAAGAAAGGTTCATGATCGCCCAGACCCAGTGGGCACAGAATGGAGGTGAGAGGGGACCTAGATTGCCCATTCAAAGGCCGGACACTGACCACAGTGCAAAAATAAATACAGAATCTCAATGGCTTAGGAGGGAATGCCCCGGGAATGGGAAGAGGTTGGGGAAGTGTGCCTAGGAATAGTATTAGTGCTTTAAATATGTTTACCCCTTGTTACATTGGTAATAAGATTGGGCACTGGAAGCGGGAATCTTGCTACAATCCTGATCAAGTGATGATCAATGTCCAAACCTCGCAGTACAGGGATTGCTTAACCCAGTACTCAGTCCCCCTTTGCAGGTCTCGAAGATCCTAAAGATTGGTATGCCTTAGTAATCCCATGGACCTATACAGATGCAGGGAGGGACCCCCCAATTCCAATTGATCCACAGAGTTCTCCATAACCCATTCACATCTCAGACAAACTACCCAGATTTCTAGGATGTTTGAGAGCTCCACAGATTTTGAACAGCCAAAATGATGGGGTTTGACAAAGGAGGAGGGCTTACTTGGTGCAGTCCCAGAATTGGTCCAGAGAGGCTCATATGTAAATAGAGAGGTCAACTGACATCTCATGTCTTTTTTTATAGGTATCCGAGCCACTCGCTAATGTGTTAGGACAGTTGAGATCATGAACCCACCTTTCTCGGAAAAAGAAGTACAAGTTGTTTGCATTACAAATCAGTGGCTTCCGAATCAGGTCACTCCCGCAGTTCCAGTAAAAATTGGAGACACTAGGGAAAAGCATCAATTTGTTGTGTGCGATTCAAGCCCTGAAAACTTTTCTATGGATTGACCTCCTCCTCAAACTGAATTATGTAATCTACTGCACGCAAGATGGAGTAGGTTTAGAGACCCAAACAGCAGATGCAGAATTTAAATTACATTATAGTCATAATTTATAGTCATGTTGTACCCGGTCATTACTAAAGAAGATTTACCTGTCGATTTGAGAGAGACAGTCAGAGAAGCAGGGGCGGTTCTTCTATAGAGGCGTGGGGGCATTAGCCCCCCACTGGGAGCCTCCACAAGCAGAGAGACTCATTATTAATATACTTTCCTTTCTGAAAACGTACCCATACTGTCACTCATTGTTTTTCCACCAGGGCCGGAGCTATGGTGCTCTTGGACTCATTGGGACAACCATGACCAGCTGCGGTTATGAAAACTGGGCTGTGCATGCGATATTGGCTGATGGTTTCACTGTGACCAGTCTAACATGCAGAGTACAGGCTTCCAGAAGCAATGCTATGAGGGCGCTTGGACAGCAGAGACACAGCCCATCGGTCTTTCCATCGGAGCTTTGTATTTACCTGACCCAGCCAATCCTTGCACTGCTCTGATGCAGTTTAGTAGTATAGGCAGCAGTAGAGCAGTGCTTAGTCTGGCAAGGAAGCTTCTGGCTTATTTTCTCTTGAACCAGCATTCAGCTGTTCTACAGCTAAGCAGCGCAACGCGGGAGAATTTAACCTTTGGTGACATACTGCAAGCTGAACAACTGCTTAATAAGGGTGTCAAGCCAAGGTAAGATAATGTTTAATATTAATGTACTTCGTATGTTTAACAGATGGTGAATACTTTATAATCAGAATTTGCCAAATCACTTCTGTATTACGAATTCCATTTTGCAGCTATGCTTCGAAATGGAATTTGTATTACAGAGGTGATAGGGCGCATTCTATTTATAAAGCATTTACTGTTCATTATAAATATATTTCCCTTTTACGCGCCCCACCAATTTCAAAGGCCATCAGCTGCCATGGCAGAGAAGATGTGTTGGACTTCGCCAGGGGAGCGATTGGATTGATTAAGGGTGCCAAGCAACAAAAGATAACCCTTTGGCCAAATGCTGTATTCCCTCAAACCCATCTTCACAAGCTGACCCCAGAAGCCATTGCAGGAAAAACGCCAATTATAGAGAATGTAACATAACAGGGCATTCTGAAGTAAGTCATCAGAAGTCCATGTAACTCTCTGATTATGGCTTTGCAAAAAGCAAAAAGTGGAGATTAGTGCAGGAACTCAGAAAGGTTAGCCAACTTGCCATTATTGCTATCCTGTGGTACTGAACCCTGCCGTGATCCTGCTCCAAATTTCCCCAGCAAACGGTGTGGGAGGTATGATTCCAAGCACTGGAACAGGCCTCCGTTAGGCTTTCAGTGCTCCCGGTACCAGTCTTCTAGACCCGGACAGCACAACATGGCTTCTGCCGACTAGAGACACGATTCTGCCCCCATGCTGCTGAGTCAATCTTGAACAGAGGAAGGCAGAGCAATAGGTATCCTGTCACAGGGAGGTGTGAACACCTCCCAGACAGGATTTCGTGTATTTGAGCCAGGTGGGTGCACTTGCCAGCGCCACTCAGTCTGCATGAGGGGCACATTTGGTGCCTCGATGCATAGTCCAGTTCAAACCAGCTCTGGCAGCCGTTGGCTCCCGCTCTGATGCAAAACTGGACAAAGAACATGGGAGTAACCTCCACCCGATCCATACGCTCCCCTGAGACGGTCCCCTGAATTGTCCCAACCAATTCTTTAGAGTACTAAAGGGCTTACCTGGGTGTGGGTCCCTAAATTCGTCGTGGGACACGATTTAATACAGACACCATTTCAACTTCTACAGTCTGGACACTCTGGACTTCGCTGGACTTCCTTTGGGCTTGAATTTGTCTCCCTTCCAGTGTGCTGCATCGTCTGCGCCTGTGCACCATGCAGGAACCTTCCAAGGCCTGTGGGCATCAAAGACACCTGAAGGAATCTCCCTTGAAGTGAAGAAGTCACTTCCCTGCATTCGTAGGCACCACAACGAAGCTGACCAGTCTGCTGAGCCTGGGCTCCTATGGACTCCGAAAGCTTCTGCAACACCTCTAGGCCTGCCCTATCCTCTCATCAAGTTTGAGGCCAGTATCCCTCCTCAGAGCTGCAGGAACTGAACCCTTGTGCACCTCGTCGACTTGCAGTTGCAAATGCTTGTTGGCTACCTTCCACCAAGATCTTCGGGCTCCAAGTAGCCCCAACCTCAAGCCTCTCCAGTGACCAAAATCTTTGTCCACATTGCATCGTTTACACCGTGGCCTGCATGTTTTAGTGAGCTGCTCGTGGTCCTCTTGTGACTCCAGTGCCACCGGCCTGTGGGTCCTGTTGAGGGTCACCTTTGTTTCTTTTGGGCTGCCCTGATTTGCTCAGGGCCTTCCCTGACTCCCCTGTTTGTGGTGAGCCCCCTGGAACTAGCTGGTCCCGACATTGCACCTTCTTCGACTTCCAGGTTGTTTGCTGTTGCCAAGGCTTGTTGGTGCTCCTGCCAGACACAGACCCCTCACCTCTCGACAGCCAACGTGGGTGAGCTCATGCATGGCTCCTGGTCTTCCTCAGCGTCGCCTGGTCCTCACAGCTGCAGAGTCAAGTTCAATGTCAACTCTCCTGAAACTCCTGACATCGGTGGGCATTAGTTTCCCAGGTCTCCTGGTCACTTCTGAGTGACATAGACTCTGTCCCCTCTGCTTGCAGGTACTTCTCAACTTGAATCCACCTTCAGATTCCATCGGACACTTCCACCTTCTCCAGCAGCTGCATTTTCCTGAAGTCCTCCACTGGGTTCGACAGCGGTTTCCGACACTACTTCACACCCATAACTTGACTTCCCTGGTGTAGGTAACGTGGGTACTATGGTATCCTCAGGTGGGGTGACTCTCCAACCTGTTGTCTTCCACTGGGTTCCTTCAGAGTCTACTGGGAAGGGTCCTTAATCTTTAAAATTGCAATCCCAATGTACACGTTGATTTGTACGGAGAACGCGGTCATGTTCCCACTCTGCACACGCTTTTTGTGGGGTTCCTAGTCACTCACCTTGGGTGGTTCCTTGGATCCCCAGAACTTCTACATCTTCTGGGCATTGTCTTGACATAAGTCGTGGTTCTTATACCACTTTCTTAGTATATGGTCTGGTCCCCTCCTGGGGTCCACTGAGTACTCCATGCTATTCACTTGATTTCTATGCAAAGTATTGTGTGCATTCTGTATATATCTGTGTAAGAGATATTTGTACATATCAGTGAGTGTAAGATAATAAATACATATTTTTCTAACTACAGTGTGTGGTTCCTTTTCATTTAATCTATACCTATAAGATTGCATTATGGTAAAACAAGCTGCTTTACACTCCTTCTGGACTAGGCCTGAAGGCTGCTGTCCACATAAACCACTTAGAGAGCTCTCTAAGGTTGTCTAAGACCTCCTAAATCACCATAAGTGTTGTCTGGACTGGTGCAGGAGGTCCACTTACTTAAGTGTACATCATATACCACGCCAGCCTCTCACAATGACCCAGTGCCGAAGGATGACAAAAGCATGGTGGCCTTCCAGGAGCTCAGAAATCTACTGTGCAGCATACCTCCTCTTGGAATGCCAGACTACACCGAAGAGTGTGAACTCTTTTGCCATCAGCGAGATGGCTGTGCTTTGTCTGTGTTGACGCAGACACATAGGGAAGTTAAGCACCCCATAGGAATTTTTTTTGCTACTCTTGATCCCATAGCCATAGTATTATCTGGTTGCCTCAAGGTGGTTGCCTTATTAGTCAGTAAACTGAAGGAATAGTGATGGGTTATCCATTCATTGTGATGGTCCCACAATTAATTGAAATTCTCATGACCCGCACCCGTATGCAATATTTAAACAACAGCAGCCTAACCCCCATGATTGAATCATTTTGTCTGCTCTATTAGTAAATATGGTATCTTAAATCCTGCTTCTTCGATACTGACCCCAGAGGGAGATGTAGTGGTGATTTTGACCAACATTGCACAAGTGTTACCAAGTTGTGCATAAAGCCAAGGTCAGACATTGGATATTCCCCTTCCCGAAACAGACCATACCCTGGTGTTGAAGGGTCATGTCTTGATGCAGAATTTTGAGAATCTCATATTCTGTGTTCACCCTGAGTGAGGTTGTGGAAGCCTCTTACCTGTGCCATTTAACTTCCGCACAGGTAGCAGAATTAATTGTCCTCAGCAGAGCCTGTTGTACATTCAAAGGATAGTGAGCTACCATTTACACTGATAGCCAATACGGATTTGGTATAGTGCATGACCTTGAGCAACTATGGCGACAGAGAGAATTTATGACTACTGCCGGCTCACCCATTAGAAATGGATTGTATGTCTCCAATCTGTTGGAAGCCCTTCAATTTACAAAAGAAATTGCTTTGGTGAAATGTGCAACACACAAGAGTGGCAAGGATTTTGTCACCAGAGGCAACCAAGTTGATATTGACGACAAGCTATTGATCAAGACTGTAGGTAAGATCTATTTATTATGAAAAGTTACATCAAAGGAAGTAGGCCCAATATATTTAAAGTGAAAACCATATGTAAAAGTCTATAGAACTATTAGAATGAATTTCTTTTTAAATGAAATAAAACAACACCACCAGCCTTTATTTTAATAAAATCTATAGCTATCAAAATCCACATGTCAAAATTTAAGCCATTTGTTTAAGTCTAGTCTGTTCAGTCTATTCTTAATACTAAACAAAACGAACCACACAAACCCACGATTTTCAAGTTGTGACAAAGTGCACGTTAAAAATAGTCACAATATGTTCCTTGATAAACAACAAGTCATAATTTAGTGAACCAGTAAAGAGCGGAAGACAGGGACACACCTCAAGAATGATGCAAGTGTTCCAAATAAAGTGTACAGGTGGCCTCTCGCCACATCAGCAAATTTGAAAAGTCCTGTCCTGATGTGATTATACGTTTACTCAATTGTTGAGTGGCACTAAGCTGGTGATGGCAATCTGTCCACCCATCCATCAATTCATTCAGTCACACCACAACACATCCATTCCTCTATCTGTACAGCTATTGTTTCAAACCTAGAAATAAAACCATTTCAACAGCATCCAAGATCATAAGATGGGTTTCCTAACAGATATTTTAGCAATGTTCTAAAATTAACCACTTTCTCACGTCTGAACCAAATTTATAGTGATAATTAATCACATTTAGTCCCCTTCTGTACAAGCAAGCATCCTCAAGGGCCATTGATTTGGGTTCGCGCACATTTACTCATCTAATTATTTTCACTTAAGGATGACTAACAGACAAATATGGTACATTTTACAGTCATTGTCTATTACAGGTTTAATGATCTCTTTTTCAAAGTGCTTAAATGTGCTTGCGAAAGAAGAGAGCTTCTCCTTCCGATTGAGTACAGGTGGTAATATTAAGTCCAGGTGATGTAACTTCTATGTGCTTCTATAAAAATAGGAGGGTCACACTAAGCAGCCAAACCTTTCACACACATCCTTTGCCCTTAACATGGTATCTCAGATTGAAATCCCTTAATAGACTTGGGGGCATATTTATGACTTTGTGGGGCAGTGCAGCAAGTCACCTTGCAATGCTCTGTAATACCATGTAATACTGTTAGCAGATGAGCTACAGGTTTAAAGATAAAAGTCAATAAAAGTGTAAGCCAAGCAGGACTAAAAAAATCATTTTACATGAACTGAGATGTCAAGGAATCATTACAAAACTCTCAGCTGCCACGAGCACTGCTATGCTTACAGTATTAAACTATCTTGGAAAATGCATTTGGATTATTGAAACCTGAACAAACATTACACAACCAATACAGTACAAAATGCTCATATTTTGGGATAAATAATACAACTCACATGCAAAAAAATCAACACACAGTTCCCATTTGGTGGGCCACAATACGGATTCACACAATTACCACAAGGAAATAAGAACAGAGCAGGTTTTCTTGGCCTGAATTATTGAGCTATAGAATGAAGATTTTAGAGTGGTGTCAAATGCAGACAAAATATATATATGCCACAATACTTGCTGGGGCAAATTATAAGTTGAACGTAAAAAGTCATCATACATCTGCTTGGTAAATGTAATCCTCCTAGGATGTGAATTGTCCAGAGAGGTAACAACTTGGATCAAGTACCTGGAGAAATGGTTGAAACCCTGGAACGACCAAACAGTCTCATGAAATTACTTGCATTAATGGTAGTTTTAAGCTTTGGTCAAATGTACCTCCCAGATGATGCAAAGACAGAGAAGCTACTGTGCAAGTTATTCGTCCCAGCAGTTAGAAGAAAGTCTTCAAGAAAGAACACACTCGTTTGCTTTGGAATGTACAGAAAGATCTGATAGACACTGCTCACTTTCAAACATGGTACAGCAAATCTAATATGGTGGCAAGCGATTTTCTTGTCAGGATAAATATAGAATATACTGTGGGTCAAACCACACCAAAGGCTTACAAATCACACTAGCATTTGTCCACAGAAGTGCACTGTGCTCCTACAGAGAAAGTTATTGTTATTGTACCGACATCCACCATTAAAGAGTGACCCACAGCACAGAGTAAACTCTGGGGCATATCAACAACGAGGCGATAGAAAATTATCGCCGCTTTTGCGGCCGTTTTCGGCCGAAAAGCGGCAATAATTTTATCGCCTAGTTAGCAAGGTCACGCTAACACGTGAAACCTTGCTTTAGCGTACGAAATCTTAACGCCCAGCTTTGCATCTCTAATGAGATGCAAAGTTGGCGTTCCTGACCTGCCATGACAGTAGAAATGTCGCTAAGCGACATTTCTCCTATCATCAAGCCCCAAGCTATGAAGCATAGCGGCAGGAAAAATAACCCCTGTTATCGCTACAGTCCTTACGCCTGCTTCAGGACTGACTTATCCATGATATCCTATGAAAGGTGAATATCATGGCTAAGTTTGTGAGTCCCTATCAACAAGCTAATGCCACATTTCGTGAGATTATTGCTGGGTTTCCAGCGATAATCTCACGTTAGGCAGTTAGCGCTAGGATTTTTATCACTTTTGAGCTAAGCGTTGCTAATAGCACGCTATCTCAGCGATAAAAATTGACGCTAGCCGGCGATAATTATCCTAGCGCTAAGTGCACTTAGCGATAATTATCGCCGGTTGTTGTTGATATGCCCCTATGTTCTTTCACATATACCAATGTTAGAAGCAGCAACCAAAGCAAGCATTCCGGCTTTATGAAATATATTTGTGCACTGGATGGAATGGACCACAAGCCCGAGTAGGCATGTTCAATTTGAAAATGTTTGGGCACTAAAACACTGAAATTCCTTCAATGTCAGAAAGTAGTCCCAAGGTTTCTGTTTGCAAAATCAGAAAAGGGAATGCCGTTTTGTGTCCTATGCGGACCGATCTGCACACCGGTAATAACACAAAAAGAGTTACTCCACTTCTTGTGTTGTTCTAGTAGTAGAAGTTTGAGGATCGTGAATTAAAAAATAAAACACATCATTGTATAGTCATTTCGCGATTCAACTACACAAATCGCAGAATTGAACACACTTTCTATAGCTTTAAACAAAATGAATGCTTCTGTCCCAAAAGTGAATCTTTCTGAATCATCGTTTTGCTTTCAGGGTAACAATGTAGACTTTGAAAATCCAATGATGACAAAGAATCAAGAGAAAAGATGATAAAAAAAATCAGCTCTGGGTACCGACACAACAATCTGTTGATGTAGGCTAAAAGCCAACCAGATATCCAGCTTTCGTTCCCCCTTACTGAACATGTTTCATTACTTTTCCAAGAATTAACCATGCCCAGAGCAGCTTTTAATTTGTGGCCAGATTGCCTGGAGAGATTTTTGGTTTGTTGATTGGCAAATAATGTGCAAATAATATTAAAATTCACTTCCCCAAGATACTGGCATGAGCAGTTAAAAAGAAAAAAATGGGCATCATAGGTGGTTCAGTAACAAAACAGATTCCAAACTCCCCATTAACCCAACATCTCAGCTCAACTCTTAGCTGCAATACCTTAAGGACCTCTTTGATGATGGAAAGTAATGCCAGTGAGGTCCACCTCCTCCATCTAGTGCTATAAAGGTCAAGGAGGAGCAGGCTCAGAATACTTGTGATAGAAGAGCTGGCTCCATTACAGAATTGATGGCGTGGGTAAATGGACTTTGAAAAGATGAGTTGGAATAAGAGTTCAGCCCAGCCTCATTCCTACTCTGACAGGTGCTTAAAAGTCCAGTGTTGCCCCACACACAGTCTGCTGCCCCTGCAGACCTCAGCAGGCAGGAGTCAGTGTCCGAAATATGAGTATTGTAAGCAGCCTGGTCTTAAGCAGAACGTGTACATCTATATTCACTTAGGGCCAAATTTATCAACGTTTTTCGTTGCCCTTGCTCCACGCAAGATGATGCAAAACATAGATTCAGAATTACCACGCCACGCAAGGCTGCCCTGCATAGCTGTGCATAGCTTGGTAAATCTTGTGTAAGGCAAGGCAGTACAAGTCGCTGCCTTGCGTTACAATGCAAGGTGGGGGCGTTACATGGGTGGAGTGTGGGTGTCCCTTTGCATCCACCCATGTATTCTGAAGTATTACCAGATACAAATTCCTATTTACATTACATTAAATTCAATTCAAGAAGGCTTTGAAAACATGGATATACAGCACCTCAGATGTTATGTTATGTTATTTATTTTTGTAAAGC
This sequence comes from Triturus cristatus, assembly GCF_964204655.1. Classification (NCBI taxonomy): domain Eukaryota; kingdom Metazoa; phylum Chordata; class Amphibia; order Caudata; family Salamandridae; genus Triturus; species Triturus cristatus. The sequence continues at coordinate 92,660,509 of NC_140583.1, forward strand.
GCACAGATGCCGCAGCGAAGTGGCGTCCTGGCGCTGAGAAGATGATACAACATAACGGCGAAGAAATACAAGTCATAGATGAGGTGAAGGACCTAAACCGTGGCAAACAGGAAGGTTTTCAAACATTTCCTGAAAGGAAGAAGATTAGGGATGGAACGAAGCGAAAGGGGGAGCGTGTTCCAGAGTGATGCGGCTAGCACCGAAAAAGAGCGTCCACCCATTCTAGCTCTGTTGAAGCGGGGAACAATAGCCAGATTTAGTCCCGCAGAGCGAAGCGCTCTGTTCGGGAGATAAGGGGAGATGGTCTGGGCAAGAATAGGAGGAGTGGACAACTTTAGAATTTTAAAAGTAAGGCAAAGTGCCTTAAATTTAATCCTCTGCTCAACCGGGAGCCAATGCAAATTTTGGATGGTTTGGCGGGCAGAGCAAAAACTTGGCAGGCCAACCAGCATCCTGGCCGCCGCGTTTTGGATGCGCTGGAGGCGAAAAAGCTCAGCTTTGTTAAGTCCTAGTAGAAGCGAACTAGCATAGTCCAGTCTACTTAGGACCATAGCTTGAACTATGATTTGCCTGGTGGTAGGGTCGAAAAATTTAAAGATTGGTCTGAGACACTGTAGAGTGCCAAAGCAGATCCCGGCCAATATTTTAGTATAGGGAATGTAGGACAGCTTGTTGTCGAACCACACCCCAAGATTTCTGACCTCGTCAGCAGGCACCGGAGCAGGACCAAGCTCCGGGGGCCACCACTGGTTACCCCAGAGGTCGGTGTTTTTTCCAAAGATTAGGACCTCGGTTTTTGAGGCATTCAGCTGCAACTTGTTGTCCGACATCCATCCCATAACCCCAGATGTATTCTGTCTAGCACTGATTTAGAAGGTCTAAGATCTAGCACGCTTAGGAACCCCTCTCACTTCCATTCTACCAGCGCCAGGATACTCCTCGCAGAGTGACAGGTCGCGCTATACAAATTCCTATTTACATTACATTAAATTACATGTACAAACACTGGTAGACCTGGAAATACCTCACAATTGTACACATTCCCACCAGAGGCGCAACAAGGAGAGACATCTTTACTTCTCTTCATTGCCCCTTCCTGCACAAAAGCAATCCTGCCTACGGCATAGGCACTCTTGCACCACGCCGCAAAGGTGCCTGTGTTGGCACAAGGCAGCAGTAAAGCGCCATATAATATTAAATATGGTTCATTCATGCTCTTTCCCTTTCACACATTACAGTGCAGAAATGTGTCCTGCTCCGTTGCATTGCATGATACATTTGAAAGTCACCCCCTATCCCCCACAGTGTCCCCTACCCTCCTCCAACTCCCCTGAGAGCTCAGCACTAGGAGAAAAAATAAAGCTGAGGTCAAGGGTCACCATTGGCAGGTGAAGCACAGTGAGGAGCTTGGTGAAAACAATTGAACGGTCGACTCTCAGAGGTCCCCATGATTTCCTTTGCTCCTCCTCCTCTTCCCCAGGGGTGTGGCTCTTGCAGGCAAAAAGCAACAGGATAGGGGTCGTCCGTGGCAGCAGGCTGTGGGCACTTTCCAAAATCTCTGCTCCTTGGATTCCCTGAATGCATTTGACTATAACTTAAAAGTTACATTTTTTAATCATAATATGTTGCATGATTTGACACTTATGACAATACTATTCCTACAACCTTTTGTATTGTTGGTAGCAATAAATGGTTCCAGACATCAAACAATACTTCTGGAAATTAAGGGGCATATTATCAAGGGCGGCGTTAAAATGATCGCCGGTTTAGCGGCAGAAAACTGCTGCTGAAGCGGCGAAAATGGGCTTGATAATATGCCCTTGAGAATTCCAATAGAAGTTAATGTTCTGGTGTGAACCTCGGCTACTATGGGAATTCTCAAGGGCATATTATCAAGCCCATTATCGCCGCTTTAGCGGCAGTTTTCTGCCACTAAAGCGGCGATAATTTTTAACGCCGTCCTTGATAATATGCCCCCTAGAGAGATGGCTATGTCCCTCGTGCAGTATGGAAATTCACACATTTCTGCTGCCTTGATGCTGCCCTGCAGATAAATGACAGACCTCCCTTTCGAGTTCTGTAAGTCTTTCAGTCTGCCTAGTCTATAACAATAATTGAACTATATAGAGGGATTACTGCCACAGCGCTGTAGCTCAACAGGAGCTGTGCTTACCGCAGGGCCTGCTAGGCCAATGTGGAGATAATATGAGGGATTGTGGATAAATCCCGCAAGAATGCTCTGAAACCTGAAAATTATGATGCTTTCACAGAAACACACACTGAATAACCACTGTGCTCTGCTGTCTAGGATCACGTATAGGCTTTCTCTCCCATTTAAAAGAAAACTCTACTCTGCACAGAGCCACCAGATGTCCTGGTTGCCACATGTGTGTAGATCCCTGCTGACCTCAGCATGCAAGCAAAGACTTCAGGACCATTTCAGATGGGAGGGAGGGCAATGGTACCAGATGTAGGGTGCTCCATCTGCACTTTCATTGGTCTGTTCCAGTCTGTTCACAATCCTCTCTCTCAGTGGCAACCATGAAGAACCCTTTAATACCCGTTGACACACCGTGCAAAGTACCTCACATTCTAATCAAACATATTTAGCAAACATTGAATTGTATTTAGTCATTTATCGAGAAATGCAACACAGGGAAAGCAGCAATTCTCACTGAAAATGACTGATGTTATAGAAATTCTCTTTTGTCACATGTCCTTTTACCGGCTTTCCTCTCCATGGTAATGACAGGAGAAAGAAAGAAGCATGGGGCATATTATCAACAAACGGCGTTAAAATTATCGCCGCTTTAGCGACAGAAAACGGCCGCCAAAGCGGCGATAATGGGCTTGATAATATGCCCTGGAGAATTCCCATAGAAGCCCATGTTCTGGTGTCAACATGGGCGTCTATGGGAATTCACTGCGGCATATTATCAAGCCCATTATTGCTGCTTTAGCTGCAGTTTTCTGCCGCCAAAGCGGCAATAATTTTAACGCAGTGCTTGATAATATGCCTAAGAATAAACAACAAAGTATGCAGTTCCTAACTAGAGAGGCAAAAAAATAAAGACAAAATTCTAACTGTAATCAGGAATACCAGTGAACGACAGGAGAGTGATCTCCTTTTTTTGGAATAAAGCCCTCACACACCTGACAAGAAGGTGTCTTGCTTCATCATCGGGCCCTGCTCCAACTCGGGCCGGCGATGCAATGCCCGATCAGGCGCCCGTGATGGGGCCTACTTATCGGAGATCTTTTTCCAAAGGCCGTTAGGTGAGATGTAAGTGAGGGTCTTAGTGTAGGTGAATGGGTGAGTATGTGAAGTGATTTAAAATAGGGGAACAAATCCAAACAAAACTATTTTAATTTACATGGTTCTTCCCCTAGTTAAAAAATGTGAAAAATTTGCGTATGTACACACTATGTTGTGTTTTTATACGCTAGTTTATGTGGTCAACATGTTTCATGCCTATTTAATCAAGTAGATGGCAATTCTTCAGGACCTAACCAGTAATCCTACCTACACACATTTTTTGGTGGTGGACACAAAACACACGAAGTGAGGAGTGGCCACCCTTACAGCACCCTAAAAAAAGTGTGAGGGTACCTCTGGTATAATCAAATCTAAATTAAACCCTTGTCTCTAATGATCCGGGCCAAGTCGGTACCGGTCGCTGCGGACACTCAATTCTAGTGCCGGTTTCCTTGGTGGAAGTCAACTGAGATCCTACCCGAGCAGCGTCACCGGTCCGTGCGCGCTGTTCGAATCTTGATAATATGCCCCCAAATTCTTTGTGTTGTCAAGATTAACAAAACACCAGATAGGAGGAATTTTTTACTCCTTGGTGTCTCTTTGCAAAGGTACCCTAGCACTCTAAAACTGTTTTGTGGATGATTTGTGGTTCTCTAAAACTGTTTTGTGGAAGATTTGTGGTTAACTGTGTAGAGATATTGTTCAGTGACAAAGTAGCACGTAACAAGCAATGGCAAACTGATTTTCAGTTTTTCAGTTAAAACCAATTCTTCCTGATAAAACAACACCAAAGGTAATAATACAAACAGGAAAACACCAGATTTTGCATCATACTTATAGCTGTGATGCCCTCTGGTGGAAAATCAGTACAAGTGCTGCATCTAGTTCTAAGCTCTTTCTGTGATGTTTTCTCCCACTATTACCCATTTGGGTCATAGTAAGCCATAGCCATGTGACAATTTGCAAAGTCCCTGAACCAGCAGGTCCTACTTCCACTTCATTTTTGGGAGCCTGGTTTTCCACATACAGATTTCTCCAACTATACAATAAACATTGCTGTTCCTAGCTTTACCTCATAATGGTCTCAAAAGTACACCTATAGTAGACACATCTCCTGAAGAAGGGTAAGAGTCAATATAATGAACATATTCTGCAACCATGCGCAGACCCTGGAGGCCTTCATGCACAACATTTGCTGAAACTGAAATGTATAAATTAATGTATGTGCTGGACACAGTATGGCTCAGAATTGTGAAGAGGTAACTATTGCCCAAGACAGGACAATTTCAGCAAAAACAGGCACATAGCCTAACTGTGAAACTCTGCATTGGCATAGCTCATTCATGATACAGCCCGAGATGAGAAAGAGCCTGTTTTTGCATCTCACCGCCATGCTTTGTGGACTAATACTGCTGGCTTTTTAACTCTGCACACTGGGGCACTAGTGTCTGGGCCCACATTTTGTGCTCTGACCCCTAAAACATGACAGCATTAGATAACTCCTAATTTGATCTTTAACATTCTAGTAGGGTCAAATCATTGTTGCACAGATTCTACTGGTCAGGCAGAACTTTGTGTTAGGATGACTGGATGTCAAAATGTAGGAATTGAGTCTCTCTACTTTATCGATACCTGCCGGCCCAATCCTGATTACCTGACAGGGCTTCACATGAACTCCTAACCTTCCCAAAGTAATAGATGATTTTGGCAACCTCGAACATGACCCTCTAGTCCCCAAGGGAACTGTGGAAACAGATCCTGCCCTTTCTTTACTTACTTGCTCACTCATGTATGCCCATAGTAAACGTAAGAAGGACACAAAGGAAGTTTACAATACGTTTATTGAAACTACCGTAGTTTATTATGAAGCAAATGTGCTGTGATCATTTGTCAGATGCAACTAAACAAAGTAATTAGCATTATTACCAGGCTGTATAGAACAGGCATCCCAACCATGGCAAATTATATATCTGCCTAGGTCTACTCTTACTTACTGTGAGCACAGGGATATATTCATGAGTGTAAACTTAATTCATGCAGGGCTGCGTGCTGCGCACTGCTATCATTTCAGAACAGTCGCCTCTGCCTGAATTCTCCTCGGTGGCCCCCTAGGGGACTGTACACACTGTTTATGATAAAACTATTCTGCTGGAGTTACAGCTGTGGGACTGTGGTATGACTAACCGTTTTTCAACTGTTGCTGAAAGAGCAAAGAAAAAAGTGCACTATGTTGTTATGTATTCCCAGCAACCTTGTACAAAACGTTTAGACAAAATCCCAAGAAGAGTCCCTGAATAACAAACAGCACATACAATATATTCTCAAAATACTGTTGCAAAAACAAATGTGTTATTTGTGATTTTGCAGAGCGAGCAGAGGCAGCCAAAAACTTGTAAAATGCAAAACTAAGGAAGAGCCAAAGTGAGTCCAGAAGGGAAATCACTACACCCCCTCTTTGGTCTTGAAAGTAACTCGGCTACTAAGGAAATTAAAAAAAAAACACAATCCAAACAAATTTACCATGAAATTAGTATGTATAATAATTAAAAATAGGCTTCATTTAAACTTAATTGATAATCTACTGGGAATGTAGGCTCCCAAGATTCCTTCGACATGATGGTTTTGCAACAGCCCCATTCAGAAGCTCCAAAGAACAGATATGAAACTCTTTATCACCTGAGAAAGTATCTTCTTATGCAGCAACTGTGTCAGTACAGCCAGAGTTTGAAAGTGCAGGAGCCAGAGCATCCATCTCCCAAGACGAGAGTGTCTCATAGGAGGTGTCTTCTTCAATTGCAAGTTATTGGGACAGGTCAGAAAATGGGTCATTATCGGACTCATCAATCGGTCCATGTCCATAGTAATAGTCAATTGCATTGCAAGACAAACGTCAAGTGCCAATTCACAGGGACGCCATAGGCAATTAAACACTGGTTGCATGCAGGTAAACCAGGTGGGTCGGAAAGAAAAGGACAAGTCAGACTTCAGTTACTTTAGCAGTGAAGTTCTCAAAAATCATGTCATGGCTCACGTGACAGCTCGACTTGTGATAACTCCATTACTAGTGGGTTTCGAAACAGAACTTCCTTTGTGGAGCAGCAAAAATAGAACCAAATGCCGCAAATGAGGAATAACACCAAGGGTTTGCCTCCTTGGAAATAGAGAATGTATAAAGGCCGGTATCACTTCAAAGAGTTCTGAAAGGTACTGATCAAACCAGTTCCGATTACTTTTAAAAAGTGTGCTGCACCGGCATTATTGGAAGAATTAAAAATGTGATGCTCAACCACACCAAAATGCTGTGGGAGGTTTGTGCTTAAAAGTGAATTCATTTCACTGTATGTCTTTACAACCTGCGGTACAAAGGTTTCTCAGGCAGTTGTTAACGCCACTTATTTTTGAAACAATAAATCTTTGAGTCTGCTAAGCTGATTGAAACCAGCCTTGGAAGGCCACTAAGAAATATCAGAGGAAAAAGCACGTTATTACAGCAGATCACTATATGTGAAACAGAAAGGACATAGAGAATACCGAATCTCAACCCATAGCAATCTTGGTCATTTAGCATTAAATAACTCCCATTGGAAAGCACACTAATTTTTGGGAAGAATTGAAGGTGTTGGTTTTCCTTTTAGAAAACAGGCCAAATTACCTATGGAAGCGTTACATGCTCCGTTGTTTGCAATATATTTACAAACAAGTGAGTAGCCAAAAGAAGAATCACATTAATTTCCAGTAAGAAATTCTTCTCTGACTGCTTGCTCACATCGGTAATCAAATAGAAGTTACCAGAATTCGTGAATAAAGCTACCTCCCAGTGGTTCATATCTTCCTACTGGAAAATGTTTCATGCAAGTTGTAAACTGGAATATTGAAATTGACAAAAATAGTACCCCATGAATTAAACACACTGCGGAGGGTGTTTCAGCTATTGTGAAAGGTAGTTATTCTGACTTCTCGATGTGTAACATTCTTCAAGTAGCATCTTTTTTTACAATGAGTCGCTGTTTACATGTCAGGTTGAAGGGCAAAAATAACATCCAAGAATTGAAATAACGCCATGGCACTCGGACAGATTTCAATACCTGAAGTGTTCTACTAAATTGCATTATAGGTCCAAGCAGACTTTGCCCATGGTATAGTAAAGACATGCCAGTTTGCATAAAATCACTAACAGACAATACGATGTTATTTAATCTGTAAATGCATGAAGGCAATGTGTGAGAAGCTGGCCTGGTATATGATTTGCACTTATGTAAGTGGGCACCCTGCACCAGTCCAGACAACCCTTATAGGAAATTAAGATGTCTTAGACAACCTTAGACAGCTCTCTAAGTGGTACCTGGGGAGAGAAGCCCTCAGGCTTAGTTAAGAAAACGTGTAAAACAGCTTGTTTTACCAGAACGCAAACTTATAGGATAGATTTACTAAAAAATAATGACACATGGTATATATAAATATATGTATTTATTATATAATACTCTCTAACACATACAAATATCTCCTGCCCGGAGATATGCACAATGCACACAATACTTTGTGAAGAAATGCAGTAAATAGCACAGAATACACAGTGGATTGGTGGGGTTCAAACCATATACTAAGAAAGTGGTATAAGAACCATGACTTGGGTCAAGACAATGTCGAGAGGATGTAGAAGTTCCGGGGACCCAAGGAACCACCCAAGGTGAGTGACTAGGAACCACACGGAAAACATGTGCAGTGTGGGACCACGACCGCGTGCTCCGTACAAGTCTATGTGTGAGTCGCGGTTTGGATCTTTAAAGATTAAGGACCCTTCCCAGTGGACCCTGAAGAAACCCCGTAGAAGACAGAAGGCCGCAGAGCCACACCACCTGTGAATACCCTGGTACCCACCTTACCTACACCAGGGGAGCTGGGGGCATAAGTGTGAAGTGGTGTCAGAAATTGCTGTCAAACCCAATGGAGGACTTCAGGAAAGAGCCGCTGCTGAAGAAGGACAAAGTGTTCGGTGGAATCCGAAGGTGGATTATAGATAAGAGGTACCTACAAGCAGAGGAGACAGAGTCTATGTCACTCAGGAATGACCAGGAGACTTGAAAGACGAATGCCCTCCGATGTCTGGTGTTGTTCGAAACATGACAACGACCTTGACTCTGCAGCTTTGAGGACCAGGCGATGCTGAAGAAGACCAGGAGCTGTGCATGAGCTGTCCCACGTTGGATGTCGAGTGCTTATGGGGCCGGTGTTTGGCGGGAGCACCAACAAGCCTTGGCAAATGCAACCAACGTAGATATCGAAGGAGGTGCAATGTCGGGACCAGCAAGGGTCAGAGGACTTACCACTAGCAGCAGAGTCAGGGCAGTCACCAAGCAATCAGGGGAGCCCAAATGAAAAAAAGGTGACCCTCACCAGGACCCACAGGGCAGAGGCACTGGAGTAGCAAGAGGACCTTGAGCAGCTCTTCAAAAGATGCAGGCCATAGGGCAAACAATGTGATGTGGACAAAGACATTGGTTACTGGCGGTGCTTGAGGTTGGGGATACTGGGAGACTGAAGATATTGGTGGAAGAAAGCTGACAAACCTTTGTAACTGCAAGTTGATGCAGTGCACAGAGGTTAGGTTATTGCAGCCCCCACAAGGGAAACTGTCCTCAAACTTGGTAAGAAGGCAGGGCAGGCCTTGAGAGCTGTGGAAAACCACAATCTGTGTTGCAGAACCTTTCAGAGTCCAGAGGAGCTCAGGATAAGCAGACCGGTTGACTTAGTTGCGGTGCCTGCGAATGCATGGAAGTGACTCCTTCACTTCAAGGGAGATTCCTTCAGGTATTTTTGATTCCCAGATGCCTTGAGAGGTTCCTGTATGGTGCTCAGGCATAGATGATGCAGCAGACTGGAAGGGAGACAAAGTCGAGCCCAAACGAAGTCCAGCAAAGTCCAGAGTGCCCAGACGGTAGAAGAAAAAGTGGTGTCTCTTCTAAATCTTGTACCACAATGAATAGCGGGACCTACACCCAGGTAAGCCCTTACATACCCTAAAGAAAGGGTTTGAACGATTCATAGGACCCTCCCAGGGGAGGGTCTAGATAGGGGGGGAGGTTACTCCCATGTCCTTTGTCCAGTTTCGTGCCAGAGCCGGAGCCAAGGGCTCCCAGGACTGGTTTGAACTGGACTATGCATGGGGACACCAAATGTGCCCCTCATGCAGACGTAGCACTGGCGAGCGCACCCACCCAGTCCTATTACATTAAATCCTATCTTGGAGGTGGTCACACATCCCTGTGAAAGGATGCCAATTGTTCTGCCTTCCCCTGCTCGAGCTTGGCTCAGCAGCAGCAAGGCAGAATCGTGTCTCTGGTTGGCAGCAACCATTTTTTTCTGTCCGGGTCTAGAAACCTGGCACTGGGAACACTGAGAGCCTAACTGAGGGCTCTTCCAGTGCTTGGAATCATACCTCCCACACTGTTTACGGTGTGCTAGGAATCATACTTCTCACACCATTTATGGTGTATGATACTAACATGTTTGATACCAAGCATGATAGGATTCGTTTCAGCCAATTTAGAGATGGTCATCGCATTATATGCGGTGCCCCTCTATATAGTATATGGCTGTTTCACTTGCAACCAGGTATAATAGACTCCGTAGGCTGTAGGGGTGTCCTGCTCATGCAGGGGCACCCTCACACTTAGAACCAAGTACCCTGCCTTCAGGATTGATAAGGCCTGCAATAGGGGTGACTTATAGGTTTTCAGTGCAGTAACCCTAGATATAGGAAAGCTATATCTTTAATAAGTTAGTAAGTGGTGCTAGCACCAGCTTGCACAGGCTGCAATGGCAGGTCTGTAGTTGCATTTTGAATTGTCTCCCATGGGTGGCCTAATGCATGCTTCGGCCCAGGGGACACCTCTGGGCTATCTATGCCCTAGGTACCTTAGTACCATATGCTAGAGACTGATATGGGTACCCTAGTATCCAATCTGGGGTGTACCTATGTACTTAATATAACAATATTAAGGGAGAAAGCAGATAGACTGGGGTCCTGATTAGCAGGATCCCATTCAGACTAGTCAAAAACAGCTTAGCACGAGGTAAAAAGTGAGGGTAACCATTCAGAAGGACCCTACCTTCCTACATAGTATTAAAAGTATCACCAACAACAGCAAGTACTTTATCCAAATTATTTTGATCAATTTGTCTTAAATGTGCCGCAGCTTTTATTTGTGACAATTTCCAAATTTCAATGTAAGTGGCATAAATGAATCTTTTAGAACACAGAGACTTAGTACCCAAAAAGATCCCGGTGGTACCATGTGTTCCGACAGGATAGAGAGATGCTGTTTAACTGCAGACAGTGTGCAATATTCCAAGTATTGTTGGCACAATTTCCCTACTGAATAGGTAGTGATTATCCTTAAGTGTTTAGACTGGGAACCACGAGGGTCCAGTCTGTTTGCCTTAAACCCCGATATGAAGTTAAACAAATGAGCATAACAACCATTTGTGTCCACTGGCCACAACACCCACCTGTTTGGACCAGAAAATGTGGAGTTAAATGTACCAATCTGCACCATACGTTTGAGATATTCCTCGGTGTAAAAAGTTAAATCTTGCCAAATGTCAAATCAGGGATGGGAGGAATATTTTGTGAATGTCTTTTTTTAATTTTAGCAAGTACTAGACATGTAGTCTGTTGGGCTATGCCATTTAGAAAAATCATTTGTGTTGGAATCAAGCACGCTCTGAATAAGGTGACGGTTCCCTGAATTTGCCAATTTTGAGTACCCCAAACAAATTTTAAACCAATGGTGTCCTTTCAAATAATCATAGCCTTAATGCTAATTGTGCGACAAACAAATTCGTATATATGAGTTTGGTTTGCATAAGCATATTTTTTTAGTTGTGTGGGGATAATTTTAAAATACAAAGCTGTTGGTGTGATGAACCATGGCCCTCAAAAATATGTAATCTATCCCTATATTTGTTGAACTCCCTTCTGCGGGACATAGTAATGTGCTTAATGATGACCACAAAACATTTCACCATAATTAGCAGAAGGAAGGTACAAGTCTTCACTTTCAAAAACAGTGGTGTAATATTCCAGCTCTGAGAGCATGGAGTTAACAGTACCATCATCCCAGTCATCAGAATGTAACCAAGGGGCATTAACATCACCCATGGAGACCTTAAAGCATAAAGAATCTGCATAATTTCTGTAGGAATGAAAATATCATAGGGGACCTTATCCCAAACAATTTCTTCAGTTCATTGGACAGCACAGAAGGGACAGGTGTATTTTCAGTTTATGTGCGGAACAGTGAGGCATTAACACCTTGTTCACCAGTTCTGTGGCACAGCGTTCTGGAAGGTAATGGTCATTCATTAACAACAGGAAAAAAGTCACAAATCCCATCCAAAGAAATAGGAAAACTAAGCAAAATGTTATCCAAACATAAATCCAAGGAGGGACCAGATAACTGTGTTTCAGCTATGAAAACAAAAACACAGGCCTTTTTTGGAGTATCTAGAGATGCGGAACTGTCAAAAGAGTCCGATGAAACATCATCTGTTCCCATAAAATAAACAGAAGCAGTTTGTTGAAAAACAGGAGCCATAGGTGTTGTAAAAGAACTGGTAGATCAATATAAACAACATCAACTGCAGGGGACGCAGTAGTAAGTACTGTACTCACTTCCATTGTATGGCTGGCATTTGTTGGACATCAGGAATTCACTGAAATTCATTCACCACCCCTCCCCCAGCTGGGGAGAAACAGCTTTGATGTTACTCACAAGCTGTGGAGAAAATTCCTAGTGTAGCGAGAGAAATTATGGAACTACCACAGAATCCTCCGGGCCTACTGTTTAAAATGAGCCACATGATATAACTTTAGCTGATCAATGGAGACAAAGCAATTGTCTTTGCAAACAGTGATCAGTGGCAATATCACAGTTCTTGTACCTTGAATGCCAAGGGCTGGCACCAGTGCACATTATAATGGGCCAAATCTTCTTTACTGCAATCCTCTCTTGAATAAAATCCCCAACTTGTGGAATCCATCTGGATAGGGGATGCCTGCTTTTTGATTCTGGCAGAGGCAGTTGTCTTCAACTGTTCATTAGCTTAGCCATCGCATAAGTTTTGTAAATCCTGTAGGAGAGCAGAATGATCATTTACCTCACAGGGCATGGCTACTGCCATGGAGTCTGGACCATCAAGGTCTGGAACAAATATATTAGATGCCAAAGACAACCTCGTATGGGGACCAGCCACCCGGAGATCGTTTAGGGAGATTATTAAGTGCTCTTTGTACCCCATAAAAGTAATGGATCCAGCTAAATCCTGAACCTAATACTCCGCCGATTACTTTACATCATGGTTCATCCTTTCCTCTATCGGATTTCCCTTGGGATGATAGGTGGAGGAGTAATGCACCTTTAAAGCCAGGGAAGCGACTGTATCCCTATATGCTTTTGAGGCAAGTAGAATGTAGTGCATGCTTATATTCCAATAAAGACTTGCAAATCTTTAATAATGGTGCGAGCATCAGCCAAACATCGTGGCCACATACAGAGGAACCTGGAGCAAGCATCAACTGCAAGTAGGATATATTTATAAGCACTAGCCCAATTAAGTGGACCACAATAGTCTCAATAAATGCTGTTGAAACGTTTATTTGAAAACAATGGGTGCGTCTGCGGTGGGCATGCCACGGTGGAACTTTTAATTTGTTGACAAATTTCACAAGTAAGGGCATATGTCTTGGCTTGTTTGTGCAAACCATAACCACTAATAACGCTGTTGTAATAAGGAAAATGTGGCCACCACACCTGTATGTGCAGATGCAACACCTTCATGTGTAGCTATCTCTAAGGATAGTTCGCGGTCTTGGTTGGGAATCACATGATCACGAACGCCCAGGATTGTAGCAACAGAACATTTTATTCTCTTAAATGATAAGTATATTTATCTGGTTTGCCTCCACACAAAGAGGTGCCGTTGTGTGAAGCATAAACAGCAACCAGTATATTCTCATCTATGAGAATGAGTAATCATAGCAACTGTTGCAGTCATAACTGCAACCTTGACAGCTTCATCTGCCAGAGAATTCCCAATAGTGTGGATTCCAACACGCTGATGACTCAATGTATGAATAACACGAGATCAGCTACCTTCATCCAAAACAGCTTATGCTTTTTAGTGTTTGCTTTAGAATTTCTGAAACGATTCTTGCACCAATAATGCAAATTGCCATTAAAAGACTGGACACAGTAATACGAATCACACACTGTAAGAGTGGGAAATTCAGGATCCGTATTTTCCAGAGCCAGAATTAATGCTTTCAGTTCAACCAGTGCTAGGGACTGTATGCGAGTTTTTTGTTTTTGGAAGTGATGATCCAACACTACATGATGAACAGAGGCGCATGTCGTGAAATATTTATGCTTGGTCTCTATAGAAGGTTGGGCTGAACTATCAGTATAAACAAGATCTTTATACTGCTAAAGGGGCAAAATATTGCTGGGCATGGGATAAAGAAGTTCTTATTGCAGATATTCCTGTGTTTGTAAAGACGGGTCAAAGTCTATGTCTGTAGCTGTTAAGGATGTTGGCCTTTGTATCCAATGTGGTTGAAGGGCTTTAACAATAGGGACACTTGCTTTTGTAACAGCCTCTAAGGCTTGAATAGGAGAAAAACGATAATGCATTTCCCCTGTGCCAGTATCAGTATCTTTTATATGCTATCTGCACTGTGTCACCTCTATTAAAGGTGATATGTGTAAAGCCAATGGCACCTGCTGCAACTACACGGATGACCAGATTTGTACTATTGATGTGTATGTGAGTGTTGTGTAGCAAGCATGTCAGTTTCTAATGATCTGAGTATGCCTGTCTGATCTGATGTCCAATGTAAGTTGGAAAAGTCAGGGGGAATTAATTCATATTATGGTTTAGGGGCACATGTATCGACATAGTCAATAGCGATTCTTTATTTGCGATTATTAAGGAATCGCAATGAAAGGATCGCTATTGCCTGTGCATGTAGGAATCGCATAACATTTTGCGATTCCTACAAATTCCTTAATTGCGAGTCGCAATTAAGAAATTGATTCCCATACATTCCTATCGGCTCAGAGGCCCATAGGAATGAATGGGAATTGCATTTGCAATTTGCGAGTACCCAGTACGTACTTGCACATGCAATTTCAAGGAGGAAAGGGTTCCAAAAGGATGCCCCAGGGGCATGTGTGTGTGTAACATGTGACTTTAATATACAAAGAAATCGAAAATTACCATCAACTTTAGATTGATGGTAATTTGCGATTCATATTAGCGAAATCGCTAAAACGTTTGTTTAATGCATTACATTTAAGGAATCACAATTTGTGATTCCTCAAATGCAATCCCAATTTAAGTAATCGCAAATTTAGCTATTGCTTAAATAGCGATTTTTGCATTTGGGATGATTAGGTCATCTGGTTTTATGTTTAAACCTATTATAACTGATCAAACTCCACCAAAAGGAAAATAGCCATCACCAGTGTAAACATATAAACACTGAAAAAACACCTTCACAACCACAAATTAAGTGCCATTCAAAGAAAGGAAAAGATGAGTGAAAAAGTAATTTTTATTTCTTCCTGAAGGGACCAATACAATGTAACTTTGTTATACAAGGCATCAGCAAGAAAGACTGGGCTAACATTATTCTGCTTGAGTTTTGTTAATTAGGGATGTCACAAAAATATTGTTTCTACTTCCTTCTGCTTGTTTCAGTTTTGTATTCTTTAGTCTAAAGATGCAGTATTTAGAAGCATGTTTTAGGTCTTATTTAGTTATTTTATAAACTGTAGACATTCAGGAAATATCAAAATCATATTTGATATTTTGGCTACAATTAATTTCACTGATAGGTAAAATGGCTGCTTTAACTAATATTTCCCATCACATTTACCCACAGACAGAGAATGAGTGAACACCTTTGATACATCAGCCCCCTTTTCAAGAGATTTAGTATTATTTGTAGGTCAATTGACAAACACCCCAGGCTTTAAACATTTAATGCAAGGTATAGTGACAGGTATATGTGAAAAGTGTGTTGTTACCAAGCATCGGAGATAGTGGTGAAAACATGGCACCAGACATTTGGTAAACATGGAACGCAGTATCACTTGGAATGCTGCTGCAAAAGGTTCCTACCAAGTACAATAAAGATTGGAGTGATATTGTTTGTATTTGCAGTAATACAGCTACGTATATGAACAAGTTGTATGATGACCTGTCAAAATCAATACCTAAACTGAAGTGCTTCCCTGTAAGAGATCCTTGTCACTTGCTAGATGGTATGCTGAAAGCATCTTTAAAATCTTCAGAGTTAATGAAGAATGCTATTGACTTTGTAGTCCATTCTGGTGCACTGTTTTCTTATTCACAGGAACTAAAATGCAAATATTTCCCATTTTGTGCTTTGTGTGGCATCATAGAAAGAGTCATCCTAACTGTGTCATTTGGCCGGTGGTTCTCAGTCCTAGAGGCTGTGAATGCTATATTATCCACGTGGTGACCATTTACAGAATTATGGCTTAGTAATGATGCCAAAGGCAAGACATTTGATGATCTTTGGTCACATATTGATAGTGATGTGAAAAAAGTACAGTCTACTGCATGCTTAGGTTTTTACAGGAAAACATGACTGCTGTAGTGGACATAATCAAAATACTAGAGTCTGAAAACACTCTTGTCTACTAAGTATTCAGCGTAATTGGTGTAGATGTGAAACATCTCCTTGAGAGTAAACTGGGCGACACTTTTAGTGATTTTGGCACTGCAACATGCTCCTTGTTAGATTTCTTGCCATTTGGTAAACAAATAAATGTTGTGTAGCAATTCAGTAACTTTTTTTTTATAGTCTATGGGAAATGGCTTACACTGATGCATAGAAATGTCCCTTCACAAACCATGGCATTTTAAGTTAATGAAGACTCACTGAGGTACTCTGAACAATTTCTAGATCTCTTCTGAATTTTCTTTAGACTTTGAAAAGTACTGTTTCATTTTTTACCACTTCAAAAACTGAGTGCATATACGTCCAATTCAACGCATATGTTGCAGAACATGTACTTGAAAATCACAATCTTCAGTTGCACCTGTATTGTCATGGAAAGCTATGTCATTGGCCAGAGTTATCAAATTGTGTACTGTCTGTTTTGGCATTGCCCGTCTCTAGTGCCATGTTAAGAGGGTCTTTACACAGATAAACGTTTAAATAGGAAGGAAAGAGCGAGCGTGCATGACCAAAGACTCTTAAGAAGTATTGTATGGTATACTACAATAAGTTTGATTGGTAAAATCTATTTGGACCTGATATACCCTGTACACATGCTGTCTATACACATGCACTATCAGTGCAGAAAGCAAACAATAATTGAAAGCAAAACATTCCATAAACACCGGAAAAACACTATTTCTGTTGTTTTTAATGGCGCACAAATGTGTAACCACTGAGAACCACTGTTTTTTCAAGGTATTGAAAACACCGAAAAAGCCCCACCAGAATTTACCAAAAATAGAAACTGAAAACAGGAAAGCCTAGGGATGCTGCATCCCAAATGCAAAAATACAGGTCGCAAAGTGGCAGATCCTGCGAAGCTGCCCATTTGCGACCGGTTTTTAGGTTGATGCATGGGGCCCTTAATCCTTTGAGCATAATCAGGAATGTAAGGGGCATATTAGCAAGGGCTGGCAATATAATTATCGCCGCTTTAGCGTCCGTTTTTGGGCGAAAAGCGGTGATAATTATATCGCAATATCATCAAGGACACGCTAGCGCGTTTTTCCTTGATGTAGAGCTCGTTTTTTCACAGCATCGCCTCGCATCGCTAATGAGATGCAAAAGAGGCGTGGCTGTGAAAACAACACATGTTAATATCGTGAAGGCAGCTTCGCGATATTAACAAGGAGGTGCAGCGATAAAAAAAATTGCGCTACCTCAGCCTTAACTCAGGAATTTAACACCTGTTAAATTCCTGACTAAGGCATACTTTTAATGGGATATGGATTATGCTGATAGGACCAAAGGGTCCTATCAGCAATGTTATCGCTGTTTTCAATGGAACATCGCTGGAAAACTAGCGATGTTCCATTGAAAACACCGCTATCGCTGAAATATTATCGCCACAGCGTTATGCGTTGTAAATATAGCGTTATCGTGGCGATAATATTCAGCGATAATTTTTCTATCGCTATGAACGGCCAGCGATAATTATCGCTGGCCGAATATCGCTGGCCGTTGATAACATGCCCCTAAGTTCTGCCAACATTTTGGAATCCTAGTAAGGATTGCAATTTCTTAAGTGTATTTGGTGACTGTAGCAGAGAATCCTTCTCTAGTGTGGTGCATAGCTCTTTCCCTATTGGGGAAGTTTGTATCCAAGAAACAGGACACCTAAAAATATGATACAAGATTTCCTAAAGTTGAAGTTGTAGCCATATTCAGCAAATCCCAATATTATGGTTTCCACTCTGGCTAAGTGAGCATTCATGTCATCATCCATAATGTAGATATCATCCTTGTAGGACAATGTATCTGGGTCAATTGCATGTAAAATTGGCACCATGCATTAAACATCAAACTAAACAATCCAGGACTGTTCATATACCCCCTAGGAAGTAGATAAAAGTGACACTAAGAGCCTAGCACAGCAAAAGCAGTCCAATCTCTGGTTGCAGGTGGTAAATTCTGGCAGAAAAAAACAGGAAAGATCCAAGGTTGTTTTATATTTTGACAGACTATATCATTAATAAGTACTGTAGTATACGTATTTTATATCCCAAATGTGCATGTATGAATGTTTAAATGTCTATAGTCTAAGACTATATGATAGGAGTGATCAGACATTACTACTAAAAAATGAGGGTTATTCATTTAGAAAATACATGGCTCAAAGATACCCTGGTATTCTAATTGTGAGAGTATTATTCTAACAGGAGCTTTAGCATCCCGTTTAATTGGGTATTGTGGTTGCACTTGCAGGCTGGACCTTATGGGTGTGATATGATAAGGAGAATCCTTATCTCAACCCACATGATTGTGGTATAAAGCCTGGACTTGTGCAAGAGCCCATTCAGATGCGTAGGCGTTTTTAACTTCATCCAGGACATGCAAAGAATAGGACAGTATTATTACATCTGCACCTTGCGTACAAACTCTGAGGGCCAATCGACCTCTGCTAAGAGAATGTCATATGATAATGTAAAATTTTCCCCGAATATTACTCGAATATTGCGCTGTATGTCACACTCAACTTGTATAACCATATCATATAATCTATATGGAGGGCCTATGCACCGACCTGGAGTTTCAACTGTAATGTATTTATCATTTGCTTTCAACGCCAGAAACTCATGGAGATTCTGGTGCACTTTTGAGGAGAGTCCTCGTCCAACTCCTGTTGAGGAGTAGAGTTCTTAGTGGTAGGGGTATATTTTGCCTTTAGAGCCGCAACTTTCTTTTTCTGAAATTGTGGCTTAAACTGAGGAAGTTTCTCATCCTACTTTATCTTCACACTAGACAAGACTTGAGTCTTTTTTCGGTTCACATACTCTTCTTGTCTGCATTCATAGCATCCTCCTCTCTCGTACAGTTCATCCTTCGAGTCCTGAAAGGAATGAGAAGGCAGAGTATCAGAATACTGATACCTATAAGATGGCTTCAATTGAGTGTGATCATGCAAATTATAGTATCTTTCAGAGGTCTACTGTTGAGGAGAACCCTCTCAAGACCTAGCCTTTTCTTTAGGTTTGGATTTATCCCATTGTTTTCTAATTAAACTCCGGGGTCTGCTTGGCGGTGTCCTTGTCGGAATCAGGTTTGCCAAGATGTGGTTCAATTTGTCTTCCTCCCAAATCCTGTGGAGGGGTACACCTCAGCAATAATTATAGGTTGCTCATGTTCCTGGTCGACTGGTGTGACCAGTGCGAGCCATTGACGTATTGCCAAAGATGCTGCTTCTCCCATAAAGTTCACTAGAATCATTGCGGACACCACTAGAAAGTTTCCTAATAATTTCATCCACAAGTCCAGGGTAGAGGCTGTCCTGTGTTCATTTCAACACCTCCAGCAAGACTGCCGTGGATTGAGCACCCTGCTTAAGGGTATAAACAGTAGAAAAAGACTGTGCCTTAAGTGGCACAGTCACCTATTCTGCGAACCATCCCAAAGGGTAAGCAAATAGTCAATATTCTATGTGTATCTTGTGCTCCTGTAAGGGGAAACACTTCTTAAATCTTATTTATTCGTTGAGCTATCCAAAATGGAATTGTATTACATTTATCTGGAATTGTACCCATAATTGCATTAATAATTGCAGGACTGATTTGTGGACATAGATCCAATTAGGCTTGTATTAAGGTTAGATCTCACTGAGGAATTGATAGAATCAAGTACATGCAGATCTATTAGCCGCTGGATATCTATCTTCAGGTGCAATACTATTGATAAAACATATGAGAAGGCTCGGGATAAGTGGCAGGCTAAAGAGAATCTCCAACTCTCAGCAGCAGTCTGGGATAAATAAATAAGTTCAATTCTACTTTATTAAAAGGGGCTAATTTTAGAAAAATGCTATTTTATGCTATTATTTAGAACGCCAGCGTTTTTACACAAAATATGCCTTCAGATACCCAACTAATGCTTTCGATGCTTAGCAGGGGGTGGTGGTAGTTGGATCCACATTATTTAGGGCTGCCCGAAAATAAGACAATTTTGAGATGCTATTGATGCTATTGAGAGGTACTGTTTTCATATTTTAGAAACGGGGGCAGCCATAGATGCTTGGACAGCTAGTCAGGAATATTCCGCTGATAGGATCATTAGCATACTACAGGAGAAAGGGTTATTCATTATAGTATTAGTCTCCAGATCTTTAATATTGCAGAATTGGCAGATGGAAATTACTCCAACGTTCCAGCAATGCTGGACCAAAATATGCAGAATTGTGGAACTGGAAAATAGATATGCTTCAATGTCAGGCTCTTATGCTAAGTATAATCTAGTGTCAGAGTTTCTTGGATAAGGAGATGGGAAAATGGAGAAAACACAAAATAAGAATACATTAATCCTGGAGAATTGGGGGCAAAGTGCAACACTTATAAATGTTTTTTATTATTTAGAGTTGTTAAGAATATGGTTTTGGCTATCAGACAAACTGCTATTCTCTTTTACTAAGATTAATTTTCATTGCATGATGCCAAGTTTGCCGATATTGTGATTGGCGAACTCTCTGAAATAAAAATAAATAAATAAAAGGACTGATTTGTAGTACAGCAGTCAACTGTGGTAGTCCTGCTAGAGCTGCCACCAAGATGCGCAAAACAAATTGGTTTAAGCATATATATAGCCTCATTAGACTATTGTATAGTGGCACTAGCTCATTAGCGTTGAGATTTTGTACATAAGGGTATGGGGTATAAGCAGCCTACTCAGGCCAAGTGGCCCCTTCACTATTAAGGGATTCTGTGCAGACATGGGCCAGCACGTGTACTTGGACTTCTCAGAACCAATTTTGATGTTCCCAAACAGATAGTTGTATTTCTAGTTGCTGATATATTCTGTATTGAGCCAGGGATGCCACGTTAGTGTACGTATGATATATTTATATGCTAGCATCCACAGCTGGAAAACAATGACCCAAGAACTAAAGACTTCTGGGGAATTGTGAGCTTCAACCACAAAGGTTACATCATCGCCAACATTGCCTAGTCCATATAAATCGAGATGTGCATGAACTGCAGGTATGCATCTATCAGCTTGAACAACCAACAATTAAAATCTAGGTACATCCTAAAAATACTGTGGAGAATGAATCCCTAACACCCCGGATATTGCCGGTTGAGGGCATAGGGTACTAAGGGTACACACAAGTACTACTCAGGAGACCTGTTAAATAAGTACCTGCCTAAAGTTGGTAGCGCCATGTTGCACAGATTCTGATGGTTATGCAGAATTGTGTGTTAGGAAGACAGGACGTCAGAATGTATGGACAGAGTCTCTCTACTACATCCGTACCTGTCAACCCAATCCTGGCTAGCTCACAGTGCCTCACCTGAACTCCTAAACTTCCCAGAGTAAGTAGGGATTTCGGCAACCTCAACCATGGCCCTCTAGTGCCCAAGTGATCCCTGAAAACAGATCCTCCCATTTTGTTACTCACTCACTCACTCATGCATGTCCATAGTGAATGTAAGAAAGACACAAAGGAAGTTTACAATACAATCATTGAAACTATTGTAGTCTATTATGCAGCAAATGTGCTGCAGTTAATAGGTAGATGCAACTAAACAAAGTAATTAGTATTACTGACAGACTGTATTGGACACACATCCCAACAATGGCAAATTATATATTTGTCTACTTCTACTCTTACTATGTGAGTACCAGGATATATTTGCATTCTCTGTGATCGGCCTAGGACCTCAATCCCTAAGTATGCAGCTAGGTGGTTCGCATCATTAGTGTAAACTTAGCCTACGCAGGGCAGCATGTCAGGTATTACTGTTCGGGCAAAACAGGAATGTGCTCAGGCTGGTGTGCATCCCCCCTACACTTTTCTCTCACCACAGGGACAAGATTGAGAGTTGGAATAGGCAGAGGCATCTCCTCTCCTCTTGTTCGTACAATCAATAGGCATTCATTATAACAGTTTAAGATGCACCTTCAATAGATGGAAATCCACAGGATTTAATGTAGTATCTAAAACAAAGGTCATTGGACGACATACATGCCCGTGCGCCACTATTACACATAAAGAATCTGTGCTGGTGGCACATCAGCAAAAACAAATCAGAAAGATTGATTTCCCCATTTTGTCTCGCCATATTTTAAGATACACTTTGTTTCGTTCTGATGAAAGTGTGCCCTAATTTTTGATACCATCGATACGTACGTCGACTGTATGTTTGAAAATACTGGCTTGCTTACAACAATAAAAAGAATAATTGTAGATTCACTCTGATGTGTAAGTGAGTTCAGGCTGGGGCAAGGAATGAAACATTGTAGTGTAAATATGTTAGTGTGTGGTTGGAAATGGTGAGTGGGTGTAGATTTAGGGATATGTACAGTCTATGTTGTGATGTAACTTTTGTATTTTTCAGTATACAATAATTTGTGTTCATTAATATGTATATATATGTCTGATGGGATAAAAAAAACAAGATTGAAAAGTGAACTATGAAAAGATGATTACAAATGAAAATAAATACATTTTATGTTTAAGTGATTGTTGGTCGAGACTATTAGGCACCGAGAGCTTAGATTGGAAAGCATATAGGTCAAGTGGGAATTCTTGCAATTTACTTTGGTTTTTCCCCCTGTTCCCAGACCTACAAACACTTTTCTTATGGGGGAAGGGGGGCTTTTTTTTCTATTGAATTACTGCTGTTGTTCCAGAACAGTAATCTTTGCTGAAATTCTCCTCTCTGGCCCCTAAGGCGACAGGACACAGTGTATTTGATAAAACTATTGTGCTGGAGATACAGTTGTGTGACCATGTTATGTCTAACGGTTAGGAACTGTTGCAAAATTAGCAAAGAAAACAGTACACTATGTTGTTATGTATTCCTAAGGAACCATGAAGAAAATGTGTAGACAAAATCCCAAGTTGAGTCCCTGAATAACAAACAACATGTACAATATATTGTCTAAATAATGTTGCCAAAGCAAATGTGTTTTATATGGCTATGAAGAGCGAGCAGATACAGCCTGAAATGTGTAAAAAGCTTAATTCAATCACTACAGTATATGGTGTAGAAAAGTAAACAAATGGCTTTGAAAAGCTAAATGTCACCCAGGGACTACAGTGCATGTTGCTCCCTCGATTAGACTGACAGGAAAACATGACTTCAGCACTACCAGTGTAGCCTAACTGCTGCAGCTCTTAAACCCGCAGGCACACCTGTCAAACGAATGATGGGTTGGAATGCTAACCTGAGGGATTGCCAGTGGATAGATAAATTGCAATTCTTCTTTCCATGACTTTTGTCTGTTTGATGTACCAGCAAAGATTTGCTCAGAACTGGGTCTTGTGCTCACTGTGACAATGGTACCAAGCAGCACCTATTGATGAGCCCTAATCAAGGTGAAACCAGGTTGCTTGTGCTCCAGTTCAAGGAGGACCTGACCTCGCAGTTACAGCTGGACTGGACTGTTCCTACTGTAGCAGGATCAAGACTGATTTGTATGTGGCTGAGTACAAACTGAGGTGGCATGGTGAGCAAAATAATGATGTGCTGGTATGCTATCCAAGAGATTGCCAGTAGTTAGACAAATTACAAGCATTCTTCCCATCACCTTTTGTGTATATGACTGACCTAATTATAACGTCACTTTAACCTTTGTTTTTTTTCAGTGCATTTCTAGGACTGTTTAATGTAAAGAATAATTTTACCATATCTTAACATACTAATGCCACGTGGTTGGGTCGGGTCTTCATCTATATGAACGCCCTGGGGTTTTGGTGCAGGGTCTGGAATCTATCATTTATGGACAGCCAACTGCACAATGGGCACAGCCTTTGGGTGTTCGTGGAGTGAGCTTGGGCGCAGGGACTGCCCTGTGGACACGCCCATAACTTAATTGCCTGCTGGCACCCATGTCCTCCAGAGTTTGTTTTTTTACTGTGCGGTTTTTGTGCGGAAACACAAAGAGGCTCAGGCTGAGCACCATGGAGGATCAGCATCTTCATGGCGCTGCAAAATAGAACATAATGGGGCTTATTTACAAGCTCCTTGTGCCACTTTTACGTCATTTTTAACATGGGAAAAATTACGTAAAAGTGGCTCAAAGAGCTTGTAAATAAGCCCCAATGTTCTTACTTGGACCTCATGGTCGCCATCTCAATCCCCCACTAAATGCAGGTGTCAGGGTACCCTACCCTGAACCTTTATGATTTTATTATATTTATATTTTAGGACACAGAAACTGAGTCCCTGAGTCCTAACATGGAGGCAGAAACGTTTTCTTCATGTTACGGTCAGCCAATCAGCTTGCATGGTTTGCACTCGCGGAACCGTGGATCTCAACATGGAGTTCTAATAGTACAGCAACATGAAATTTATATACATTTTGAACCTTCATTTTTCAAAACGTGCTCAATAGATTAAACTAGATCACAAAAAGTACACTTTCTGGGTAAAGATCTAGCATTCTGACAAATCTTATGTAATTCCATTCAGCTGTTTTCTAAATCACTGTCCACTTTCCCTGTGGAAAATAACATTGAGAAATGACATTATGGGACCCCGACTTCAGCCTTCAGTCCCAGCTTGGAAAATCATACGCTAAATTTATAGGGAGGATCCCAGGCCAAATTTCATTTTAAAGAGTAGGAGGGCCACGTGGCCCACTCCTCGACCCTCATCAGACCCTAGGGACACAATTCCACTGGGCCTTAAATATTTTTAAGGGGCAGGAGGGCCCTCTCCCAGAGTCTAATTTGGCCCTAGGGACCCTCATCCTTAGGGTCGTTTTCCTTATTAAAGGGGAGAGAGGCTGGATTCATTAGGCCAAAGGAACCACATCACCCAAGCCTTTTTCTTATTAAACAGGAGTGGGGGGCAACATGCCCCCCTACCAAACCTTATTAGGACCTGGGGACCCTGGGAACAGCAGTTTTTTTTATTAAAAGGAAGGGGGGTTGCATGGATCTCCCCTTCCCTGAGCCTTATTAGGCCCTGTGGACACCATCCCTATGGACGCTTTTTTTAAACTGAAGGCCACATGGCCCCCCCCCCCCCCCTGAGCCTTTCAAATGCCCTGGGAGCCCCATCCGCTAGGGTTACTACTTGACTTAAAGAGAAGGTGGGCACGTGGCCCCAGCCACAACCTCATGAGGCCATGGGGACTGAATCCCATAAGGTCACTCTAGGAAAGTAGGATCTGCTTTTATTGTTACCCCCACTTTTTGCCTGGTGCTAAGCTGTTATTGACTAGTCTCACTGGGATTATGCTAATCAGAACCCCAGTCTCTCTGCTTTCTCCCTTAAATTGTTGTGGTCAGTACTTGGGTACATCCCAGAATCGATACTGGGGTACCCTTATCAGTCCCTAGTATACGGTACCAAAGTACCCAGTGCATAGGTACCCCAGAGGTCCCACATGGGCTGAAACATGCATTATACCACCCATGGGAGACCATTCAAAATGCAACTACAGGACTGCCATTGCAGCCTGTGTAAGTTGGTGCTAGACTTACAAAATATATAGATTTCCTATATATAGGGTCACTGCACTTAAAACCTAGAAGTTACCCCTATAGCAGGCCTCATCAATTCATACAGCAGGGTGCTTGTTTCTAAGCGTGAGGGTGCCCCTGCATGAGCAGTTATGTATAAAAAACAAGGGAACCCCTCACGAATGTGACCTGGGGTAGAAGATAGTTCAAAAAGACAATGGTCTAGTGAGGTCAAAAATCCTCGAGTAGCGGAGCTACAGTTAGTATTTGAGAAAAAAATCAATAGTATTTAATGATAACGGAGACTGAATTAGATCCAATTATGGAACGTATACAAGGACACAGGAAAATAGAGGAAGACATCACATTTTATTAACATCATAAAATGGAGTTGCTTCCATTCCTACCATTTTTGCTTTTCCGACAGAGTGTATATTGTATATACAGTGCTCACATATACAAAAGTGAGGGTGCGTGAAGTGAAGTGCTCAGTGACAATAAAAACATTTCATTGCATTGAAAAACAGGTCAAAAATAACCCAATTGGTTTAGACAATGTTTAAGGGAACTTTGACATTATGGTCGACGGCGTTTCGATCTTAGTCAGTCAAGATCATCATCAGGACAATGTAAGTGTGAGCACGTAAGATTACGCGGGATCGTAGTAAGGGCCTGCAGGATTGGCCGAGGAGCCCAGTAATTACGGGAGAGCGTCCGTGTTGAAGACGGATCAGTCGTTCCAATGGCGATGTGTGGACAATTTCCATGGAACCAAGGTCAATCGGAGAAAAGCCGCTAGCAATCCGTGTTCTGCGGCGTGTTTTAACCCTAGGCGTGTGACTGACCCGGGAGAAGTTGGCAAGAAGAATTTTCAAGGTGAATGAATCACATCAGGAGCGCGCTGGCAGCAGTCCGAAGCGTGCTGTGTGTGCATGAGCAGGACACCCATACAGTCTACGGAGTCCATTCACCCGGGTAGTAAGTGAAGCATCCATGTACCATATAGAGGAACACAGTGTAATTATGCGAAGACCAACTTAAAATTGGCTGCAACGAATTCTAGCATGTTTGGTATCAAACATGTTGGAATCATATCCCCACACTGTAAACGGTGTAGGAGCACTGGAAGAGCCCTCCGTTAGGCTCTCAGTGTTACCGGTACCAGATTTCTAGACCCGGACAGCACAAAATGGCAGGGTGGATGCCCTTGCCAGCACCACTCAG
This sequence comes from Triturus cristatus, assembly GCF_964204655.1. Classification (NCBI taxonomy): domain Eukaryota; kingdom Metazoa; phylum Chordata; class Amphibia; order Caudata; family Salamandridae; genus Triturus; species Triturus cristatus. Next base: position 92,687,200 of record NC_140583.1, read on the forward strand.
TCTGCATGATGGGCAAATTTGGTGCCACTGTGCACAGTCCAGTTCAAACCAGCTCTGGGACACGTTGGCTCCCGCTCTGGCGCGAAACTGGACAAAGGACATGAAGTAACCTCACCCATGTCCAAACCCTCCCCTGGGAGGGGCCCCTGAATCGCCCCAACCCTTTATTTAGGGTACTTAGGGGCTTACCTGGGTATAGGTCCCTAGGTTGGTCTTGGGCCATGACTCAATTCAGACACCACTTCAACTTCTACCGTCTGGGCACTCTGGACTTTGCTGGACATCGTTTGGGCTCAACTTCGTCCCCCTTTCAGTCTGCTGCATTGTCTGTGCCTGTGCACCATGCAGAACCTTCCATGGCCTATGAGCATCCAAAACACCTGAGGAAATCTCCCTTGAATTGAACGAGTCACTTCCCTGCATCTGCAGGCACCACAACTAAGCTGACCAGTCTGCTGATCCTGAGCTCCAACGGACTCCGAAAGGTTCAACAACACATGTGGTGGCTCTGCACAGCTCTTGAGGTCTGCCTTGTCCTCTCACCAAGTTTGAGGCCAGTCTCCCTCGAGGAAGCCGCAGGCACCCTACTCCTGTGTACCACTTCAACTTAGTGTTGCAAAGGCTTGTTGGCTTCCTTTCACCAAGATCTTTGGGCACCAAGTAGCCCCAGCTTCAAGCATCTCCAGTGACCAGTATATTTATCCACACCACATTGTTTGAACCTTGACCTGCATCTTTTGGTGAGATGCTTGAGGCCCTCTTGTGACTCCTGTGCCCATGGCCTGTGGATTCTGTTGAGGGTCAACTTTGTTTCTCTAGGGCTCCCCTGATTGCTTGGTGCCTGTCCTGACTACCCTGCTTGCGGTGTGTCCCCTGGACCTTGCTGGTCCAGACATTGCACCTTTTTCTGCTTCTACGTTGTTTGCAGTTGCCAAGGCTTGATGGTGCTGTGGGCGAACACAGACCCCTCAACTCTCGCTATCCGATGTGGGACAGCTCGTGCATGGCTCCTGGTCTTCCTCAGCATCGCCTGGTCCTCACAGCTGCAGAGTCAAGGTCACCGTCACCTTTCCTGTAACTCCTGACATCGGTGAGCATTAGTCTTCCAGGTCTCCGGGTCACTCCTGAGTGACATAGACTCTGTCCCCTGTGCTTGCAGGTACTCTTCAACTTGAATCCACCTTCAGATTCCAACGGACACTTTCTCCTTCTCCAGCAGTGACATTTTCCTGAAGTCCTCCATTGGTTTCGACTGCGGTTTCCGACACCACTTCACACCTATACACCCGGCTACCCTGGTGTAGGTAACATTGGTACTAGGGAATCCACAGGTGGGGTGGCTCTTTTCCCTTTTGTCTTTCACGGGGTTTCTTCAGCGTCCACTGGGAAGGGTCCTTAATCTTTGAAATTGCAACTGTGACTTACATATTGATTTGTACTGAGACTGCACACACTCTCCATGGGGTCCCTATCTATTTACCTAGGGTGGTTCCTTGGGTCACCGGCATTTCTGCATCCTCTGGACATTGTCTTGACACAAGTCGTGGTTCTTATACCACTTTCTTAGTATATGGTTTGACCCCCCCGGTTCTACTGTGTATTCTGTGCTACTTACTTGATTTCTATGCAAAGTATTGCGGGGATTGTGTATATCTCCAGGTAGGTGATATATAATATAATAAATACATATTTTTATCAGCTGTGCATTGCGGGGGCGCGAGTTATAGTTAGCTGAGCTAACTATAACGGGGGAATTTCTATGGTTTTTTACGAGTGAAATGTCCAACTAACTATAACGCCCCTGAAACCTATGGTTTTTTCACTGAATTTTAAAGGTTTTTTAAATGTTAATTTCTAACTCTAATGTCCCTGAAACATATGCTTTTTTCAGTGAATTTCAAAGGTTTTTTAATTGCTAATTTCTAACTATAACATCCCTGAAATCTATGGTTTTTTCAGTGAATTTCAAAGATTTCTTAAATGCTAATTTCTTACTGTTTTTTTTGAGGTTTTTAATTGTTAATTTGTAAATGTAATATTTATTGATCAATGTTATATACTTTTCTGAAAATTGCATTTTTTTCTTTAAAAAATTGAAATTGTATTAATCTATACTTCATTTTTTAATTATTTTTAGTTTACAAAAATTATATAATGTCCATTTTCTATTGACAATTTCTTTTTTTTTTCAAAAAAATTTGGAGTTGCACACACAAAGTGCACCAAACACGGCAGGTGTGCATTCTCCTGTCGCCATATTGGAAAAGTCGAGAAGGTTTTGTGTACGGTGTGCGACGGGTGCGTGTTACATCATATACATATAATATCACGTGATGTGCACGAAAGGTATGAGACAGGTATGCGATTCCTGCTCCCACGTATTTGCGTCATGTGCGTATTATGGTACGTGACGTCTGCACGGTGGCGGGACCCGTGTGACGTCATAAACGTTTGGGACGCGCTGGGTGCGCAATTCCCATAAAAGATTTTATATTGTAAAACTATATGTATGTAACTTTAATGTACATATCACGGCAAGAGATTATCTAAACTACTCATAAAGCTAATATATTTCTACTTGTAATAAACTCATATTAGTTTTACATATATTTTCGCAGAGTCGCTTCGGGTGCGTTCTCCGTGCGTGGTGGGTGCGCGATTCCCGTAAAAGTTTTTATACTGTAAAACTATATGTATGTAACTTTAATGTACATATTAGGGCAAGAGATTATCTAAATTATGTATAAAAATAGTATATTTCTAGTTCTAATATACATAATAATGTTAAAAATATTTTTGCGGAGTCATGTCGGGTGCGTTCTCCGTACACGCTGGGTGCGCGATTCCCATGTGACCCTAAAAAAAAGGATTTGATTGGTTCCTAATATTTCTCACTGTAACAGTCGAAGGACCCCACCCATTTTGTTCATTCTTGTTGGAGCAGCTTAAGGGAAACATCTCTTCTCCTGCTAGAACTCATTTGATTTTTTTGGTGTTGCTTTAAAACTGAACAGTTGCAATGGCATCTCAGCAGCGGAAGTTCACCTTTCCTCAGCTGAAGAAGTGTTGGAGGAGGCACCACCCAAGAAAAGACAGGAGTCAGTTGTATGGAAGTTTTTTACTTTTCCTGCTGGAGAGAAAATAGTAAATGCAACAAAGGTGACATGCAAGATGTGTGACAGGGTACTGTCAAGAGGCAGCAATAAGAAATATTCATGTGGCACAGCTTGTATGTACAAACATCTACATACTATTCATCCCCGCAATCTTGCTAGGGAAGAAATGATAAGAGCAGCAGAAAATCCTGCACCAGGTGTTGCAAGCACCTCAGGAGCATCGTCATCAATGGCTCCTTTGAATATTAGGCCTGAATTCTCTTTCCTAGAGCAGCACTGCATTAAGTGCAAGAAGGTCATCTGTTATGGAGAGCAGTCTGTGGACGCTGTTTGTGCTGCCCAGAGAAATCACCAGTGTTCATTCTTTTTTTGATTTTTTCTTATTGGAATGATAATTAATTCCAAAAGTTGACTGTTTACTTTGTTCCTTTTTTTGTTCAGTTTTTAAAAAAATTCAAAATTGTTTAAAAAACACAAAAAAAAGAAAAAAGAAGAAAAAAAAGTTCCTCTCAGAACTACCTTATGTGGTTAAAAAAGAAAAATAATTGCATGATAATGTTTGAAAGTTTGCCTGAGTGTATCTGTAGAGTATGATTGAGTGACAGAATGTATTAGTAGTGAATGGTGATTATATGAATGCATCACTAGTGCCTGCCTGATTGCACAAGAGTATTTCTAATGTATGAGGAGGATATTAAATTGGAGGTGAACAAAAAGCCACACAAGGTAGTGGTGGATACAAGGTCGCACTTCAACACACACAGTCAGACATTGTGATATTGTGATCAATTGGATTGATCAATTTATAAAGACAATATCTTCTAAGACTAGATAAAGAAGAAAGGACCCCAAATAGACGTCAGAACTGCGAAATTGGATTGGAGAGGATTCGGGTGTATGCGACCTTGAGCCAATGAAATTTCTGGCCCCTGTTCGAGCATCATTTAAGCCTTGAGAAAGTCACGGTGGTGACGAAACGCGCATTGGCTGTTTTCCATGCTCCACACAGCAAGGACTGGACACCATATACATCATATATAATTAATTTATGAATGTATCAGCAAATGATTTAGTGCCAGTGGGTGTATTTTTGGGACTATCAGAAAATACATTGTTTCGATGAATGATCAAATGATTTTCTTCTCGATATTTCCTGTAATATGAGGTATCTCTTCTTATCATTGTGTTTCTTTGCTTTAGGGACAACTATACATAATTGTATATACAAATATTTGGAGTGACAGGGTTTTCGTTTTTGATTAGATTGCAGGTGCTTTGGAAACCGCGGATGGGTGATTGAGGAAGTGCATGGGATTGACAGAGTATACTTATGTTAGTGGCTAAGCCATCCTATAAGAACATAACAGGTAACTGTAATAATGACAGTGCTGCAAACAGAGTGCATGCTGAATTTATAAGTGCTTAGATATTGGTGGAGTGATAGGATAAGTAGATAATGCTGGATGGGTGATTGAGAAAGTGCATCGGAGTGACAGGAGGAATCCTAGGTTGTATGGGTAGTACCTTAGCATTTAGAAGAGTGTTCCAATAGTATGTATCTGGTTAGAGGTCTGCATGCATTGTACAGAGAATATTACAGTTGTACTTGTGTTAGTGGCTAAGCCACTCCATAAGTACATCACTAGTAATTGGAATGATTACAGTGCTGCAAAGAGAGTGGCTGGTCAATTTATAAGTGCTTAGGTATTGATGGAGTGATAGGATAAGTAGATAATGCTGGATGGGTGATTGAGGAAGTGCATGGGAGTGACAGGAGGAATTCTAGGTTGTATGGGTAGTACCTTAGTATTTAGAAGAGTGTTCCAATAGTATGTATGTGGTTAGAGGTCTGCATGCATTGTGTAGAGAATATTGTAGGTGTACTTGTGTTAGTAGCTAGGCCACTCCATAAGTACATCACTAGAAATTGGATTGATTACAGTGCTGCAAAGAGAGTGCCTGGCCAATTTAGAAGTGCTTTGGTATTGGTGGAGTGATAGGATAAGAAAATAGTGCTGGATGGGTGATTGAGGAAGTGCTTGAGGGTGACAGGAGGAATCCTAGGTTGTATGGGTAGTACCTTAGTATTTAGAAGAGTGTTCCAATAGTATGTATGTGGTTAGAGGTCTGCATGCATTGTGCAGTGAATATTGTACGTGTACTTGTGTTAGTGGCTAGGCCACTCCATAAGTACATCACTAGTGTAGTGTAGTGCTTGTGTTGTGGCACAGTGATTAGATAACGACATGGTACTGGCTGAATGATTAGAATATTGCAAGGAGACTACCTGAGGAAATGTATAACTGCTTGGATATTGACAGAGGTATTAAATTAGTACATTCTACTAGTAAATGACTGCAGAACTGCTTTATGAGTAACAGAGTGATTGGTGGACTGCATCGTTAGTGCATGAGGTATGTTACACATTAATGATCAGTAAGTAGGTGGTTTGAGGTTTTTATGGATAGTGCACAGGTGAATATAGTAGTGGATGGAGAGTGTTTCAATTACTTAATCTTACCTTTACAGTAGTAGATATCAAAATATTCTAAAACATTTTTGCAGTTGTTTTTTATAATTTAAATTTTAAAAACTTTCAAACTTTAGAATTTGGGTCTGTAAAAGAGAAGAAAAAATACAGTTATAATATATAAAGTTATAATTTGTAGAACACAACATAATTTTAGCATTATATAAATTATTTAGTTTGCCTTTTTTGCTGTTCCCAGAATATATTGAATTTTACTATAGATAGTGATTTCAATGTTACTCATCACATGACAGCGGGCAAAAAAATAACCAATCAATAAGATTGTTTAAAAAAAAACAAATCTGTGTCAAAAATATTTTCAACATAGTCAACTATCTCTGCACATCGCATAAAAACAACATCCTCAATAACATAGCAATAAATACAAATCTCAAATATATAAAATGCTTTTTTCTAAGAGAACTTTGTGACTACATAATGAAAGAACAGAAACAATAATTCAATCAACGATTCTTTATAATTTCCATATACTCTAAATGATGTTCTTTAAAATATTTGCTGTCAGAATATCCCAGAAAAACTGCTTAATTCATATTAATATCTTTCCTTTAGGCCAAATGATATTCCTGAAATCCTTCATACTGAAATTGTCCAAAGTAATCTTATTAATACATATTAACATATTCCCAATAGGCCGAAGTATGTTCTTAGAACTTTGGCTTTAAAAATATTAGGTATGAATTTGTTAATTAGTTAGGCAAACAACATCTAAAAACCAAATGAGTATCATTACAATATGTCTATCCTTTATTACATTTTAAATAGACAGTGTAATGTCCAGATGTTGTAGAAGGACCATTGTGGAAAATAATTGCTACTGCTACAAAAGTTCTTCCTGATATTGATAGTTGACTTGCTACAAATTTTTTAATTAAAGTTTCCAAATTTCTTCCATCAGCTACACAACGTTGTATCAATAAAATTATATATTGTCCAAATCTTTGTATAAATAATGTTGACAACATTTCTGATTTGCATTGGCTACACTCCATGTTTTGATTTGCTGCTTTAACTAATTTGTTAAAAGACACTGTTTTACAGTCTGGTATTGTCAAATATATGAATCTTTCAGTGTCTATGTTAGTGGTAGAAGTAAATCTGCAATTTTCACATTCATGTTCCCATTTATAACGAAGTCCAAACAGATTTTCAATTTGTATTCCTTCATCTTCCAATACTGCAAGCATATACATTAGAAATTCCTGAGCATCTTGTTGCACATTCTGTGTAAATTGCGTAGAACCAGAACATATACCCAGAAGATTTCAAATATCAGAAACACTTTGGATTTTACTTTTATCAGTTCTGAATTTTTCTAAAATAGAATGACAAAAGGAACAAAACCTTTTTTCACGATTCTCCATAATTTGTTGTTGCACATTTTCTAGAAAAAATATAACATTTACCACTACATTAGCATAGCAGTTGATACCTAAACTATTTTCTGATATCTGACAATCTCTTCAATAGTGTCCTTTTTCTTTTTGCTTGGAATCTCAACATTATCTTGATTTTTTTTCTTCTCTTTAACTTCAGCACAGATATTCTCATATCTCCGTTTTCGACCTACTCACGCTTTTCATATACAGGATATTCACCTAAATTGGGAGCATACATTCTTCTTAACCGATTATACTCTCTTACGCAATTTGCATCTGCACTAATCTTTCTCTCATCAAAATCAATCAAATGCAATCCAGATAAAGTTCTGACTCGAGACAAAGCAACATATGCCATACCCTCTTTAAATACGGTACTTCCGATGTTTACCAAAGCACTGTCTACACTTAAACCTTGAGATTAATGAATAGTCACCGCATATGCCAAAAAAAGAGGAAACTGTTTTCTACGAACATACAAATCTTTAACAAGCAAAAAACGAGCAGAACAACGAGCATTTTATTTTACTTCTTCAATGTGATCAAATTTAATTTTCAAACATTCAATTCCATCATTTTTTGATAATGAACAAAATCAACAACTTTTCCCATTGCTCCATTTTCTGCAATTGTTTTGTATATTATTGCAGGAACTATATTTTCATTTAGAAACAAGTTGGTAAGTAGCCAACTTTGCAAAGATTGTTTGCCATGTTCTGTCAATAATCCAATTCTTATATCTTGAAGAATGGTTCCATAAACAACATCATTTGCCTGTCGCATATTTTTAATGAGTTCTTTGTATTCAAAATATGACCAAATGGTAATGTTTCTAACACTTCCCAAAAACTTTCTGGTGTCTTCATGCACAAGCTTTTTAAATACTGGTTGCCCTTTTACAGGAGTAAGTTGCAGTAGATCACCAAAATCTATCACTTGTTCTCCTCCAAATAGGACATAGTATTCTGTTTTTAGAATTTGCTGCATTCTTAAATGCACAAAGGCAAGCATTAAGTTTGAGACCATGCTCACCTCATCAATAATCAGAAGTTTCATTTTCTTTAGCACTCTTGAAACTTCATAACAAGCTTCTCCAGATAGCTTATGATATTCCAATTTATTGTCATGTTCTACAGGTAGCATTAGTAAACGATGTAATGTAATTCCTTTAATGTTGTGTGCTGCCAACCCGGTTGGAGCAGTTACAACACAAGACAAATGTGAGTCAGTTGTTTTCCGTAGATAGCTGGTCAAAACTTTAATTAAGAAACTTTTTCCTGTACCAGCTTGACCACTGACATACATCCGGATAGGTTGAAATGATGTGCATGTGCATTCTTTCTTTTCATGAAGAAAACCATGGTCGATCTGTTGTCTCACATGCTGATATATTTCTTTCTGTTTAATATTTAGTTGTTCCTCCAAGTTTCCTAAGTCCATAATATCTTCTTGAGCTTGATGCATTGCTGTTTCCACTTCACTCATGGTGATTGCTGCTTCATTTTCAAGAATTGGTTGTCCTAGTGGATCCTGACTCAGAGTTGCAGAACTTTGTCTGTCTTGAGAACTGTCTCTAGCAATCTCAGCTGCAATAGTAGCTTCTTGATCAATTTCTTCATTCAACATTTTGAGACAATTTGCAAAAACTGTGCATTCAATGCTATATTTACATGCATTGAAAGAATCTTCATAGCACTGAAAATCTCCAAGTAATTCCAATTCCGTACGCCAAGGCTTGAACAGTTGCAAAAGAGCTAAATAGTAAAATTCTCTTTTATCAGGAGTGTCACAACTCAGTTTCCTATGATTACCTTTACTGTGTTTCACCAAACATCCTTCTGAACCAATCACTGCATATTTTCCTTCATTTATGTTTTCTGTAGTATTTCTCTTAAAACTGTAAAATTGCAGCACTTCATAGAGACATATATTTTAAAGATGACGACTTCTATTTGGATTTGCATACTTTGGATAGTATGTATCCAACCTGTTTGTTTTGACAATATCTGTACTTTACAGTTCATATACTGCTAAATATTAAATTTCTTGTATATATTTAAGTACTCGATTTCGCGTTGCAGCAAGACCTAGACTCACCCAAATGATTGCTCTTGACTTTGAATATAAACTTGCAGGCGACAACCGATCCGAGCATTTGTACGCTCCAATCTCTCGATGGGATAACATCTTCAAACTAAAACTGTACAATTTCTTACTAAGACTCTTCTCCTGAGAAATTTCTTCCCACATTTCTTTCAACTCCGTCTTTTCTGATTTTGTTATGTATGATGTTACATACCGAGCAACAGCAATGGAATTATCCGCAACATTCTGGATATCCATATTAGCATTCCACATCAACAGAATAACTGGATTATAATCATTGATATACTTTGATTCTCCACTTCTTTTCAAACTGTGGTAAATAAAATTCCTTTACCTGGACTTAATTTGATACAGAAACATAATAAAATAGCTCAGTAAAATGAGAGGCAGAATCCGTGGTATTAGAGGTTCGGAATGGGCTTTATTCCAGTGATCGATTATAATCGGTTGCTCCAAGTTCCATCACCACGGAGGTTCAGGAAGTGAAGTACATACTTTATTGACAAGAAATGACTTTTATAGTACATACATTACAATGAGGCGAATGCAGTAGGCGTAACAATTGATAAGGAAAATGACGATTTATCTGCGTAACCAAAAATGGGTGTAATAAGGAGTAAAAAGGAACGTAATTGGTTATGATGTCACATATAGGTGGATCCATAAGATAATACTTGGCATAGATGCGCGCGCAGCAACATGACGTGTGATTGACGTGCAACTAGGGGGTGAAGGGGACTTGACATTTAGCTCTACATGTGGAGACGAAAAGTCTGGGGGGTCAAGTCAACCTAATCCCAAATCATATCTAACATCCTATGTTTAAAGAACTATGTTATCCACAAAAGAAGGACTCTCGGACAGAATCTATTCTATACTGACTGTGCGTGCGTGTACAAGCGTCTAAGTGTCTACACTAAATGCGAGGGCAGGAATATTCCATGGTAACAGGGCTATGAATTACTTGCATGAGGACAGAGAAGCCGGGCCTTTTGCTTGGTAACTGGAAGAATGTTTACTTAAACTACTAGGCAGGAATGCATCGGCTGAGGGGGAAGCAGATAATTCGAAGGTGAAATACAGTTCTTGGCAGAGAATAGGCTGATGTCAGGCTTCGTGAGCCGCGCAGAGAATGAGACAAAGTTCATGGTCACAGATGCAGGCTCAGACTGGAGCTTTCAGAGGCAGAAGACAAGAAGAGTTTGATGACAGAATCAGGGCCTACTTGCCTGGACTGCAAAATGGAGTAACTGAGCCATATAAAGCCGGTGGCCTTTCATATTTAGGAATGGAATATCCGGCCTATTCATGGCGGATCTGACAGAGGACATGTTGACGGTGGACGCACATGTATTTGCGTCTTCATAACTGGAACTGGAGGAAACATACATGTACTTGTAACATGCACATAGAACCGTTGGGGTCCAAGATAGGGGACATAACTGACCAGAAAAATCCATATTTCCACATTCCCTCCTTGTCCCCTACTTGCCCGTCAAGAGATATCAATCTTCATTAATCCATTGATCTGTTCATATAGCATCATTTGTTCTTCTTTCTTCTTCCGTGACGAATGAAATCTTGGTGGTGGAATACACGATGTGGTACACAGACCACAAATCGCTGGTCCACATTGTAGACATAGACAGCAACTAAATAGTATGAGGAGGCCAATACCTAGGAAGGATAAAACTCTCCATCCCCAGGCTGATATCACACTCCAAAACCAACTGGACCAAGTCCAAGTGCCTGGGTTCTGGTGTATCTGGTTTACAATCTTATGAAGGCGAGTTATGGCTTTATATACTGATGGCGAATTTTCTGGTATGAATATGCAGCAGCTTGATCCGATGACCCTACAAGCTCCGCCCCTATCAGCCAGGATGACGTCAAGGACAAGACGATTTTGAAGCACAACAATCCGCATAGCAGACTGCTCTTCTGTTAAATTGCCTAAGGCGGAAATAGTTTCATTCACTACTGCTTCAAGGGTTCTAGTTAATCTACGTATCAGCTTACTATTAGTAACAGTACCTATATAGGGAAAGATGCCTTTATTGAAATCTGTGTATTTTTCCCATGCTGTTTCAGTGTAATCGACAATTGGGAGATCTCTCCGCTCTCTGTTGTGTACTAAATGAATATTTCTATAATAATCAGGAGGAGCTAGGAAAACAGGTGGCAAAAGGAATGCAATGTAGCAGGTACCATCCCAATCTAGAGGTAGACGCATATATGCAGTCTGACCACATATAAAGTAGGAGTGGCGAGAAGCTCTAAATGAAGATTTGCCTTGATCACTGAATTCTACTATAGTAGTGCATTTACTATGGCCCATATGTATGGAACCAACCTTTCTTACACACAATTCACCCTTCGCTGGGAATACTGACATGGTGGGTAAGACTAGTTCAACTTCGGATACGACATTTAGAATCATGAGATTAGGTGTAAAATTACCTAATCCATATACTTCATTTTCTAGATCAGTTCCTGTTCTTTTGGGGCGACCCTCCTTGTCAGGGTAGCAGACCTTGAGTAAAACTAGGTTCAGGTTTCCCCATACCCAATGATCTTGGTAAACTGCTGTGTCTGAGTCTATGGAATTGATTAAACTAAACCATGCTCCACAGGAGCCATTATGTGTAAATGGGTGTGGAAAGAATGGCAGGACTCCTTCATAATTCTGATAGGGAGGGAGCCGACCACACACCCAACAATTAGTTGCATTACTAGTCTGATGGGAATGATGTAACATACTAATGAAAGTGTTATTGCGCAGCGCAAGTCTATAAGACAATTCATGCGGCGGTAGGTCACTAAAAGAATGTTCAGCAGTAACTTTGTAAACGTTTCTGGCAATAGGGTAATATATGTGCAACAATATACTTGCAGTAATTATTAAAAGACTTAAGGAAAACAAGATTATTAATGTCACTATGCAATGGCTACGCAGTGATTTACAATACGCCTGTCGTTTCAACATTTTCCGCGACTGTCCATGATTCAGGTCTAGAGGATACATGTCAGAGACAAATTCAACCGCTTCACCTTGGAGAGGACTTAAACAATCAAATTGTCTGACGTTCTAGGCCTCAATTTTACTTTATAGAGTTCGGTTTTAGTCTTTTCAACCAAAGGAAGTTTTGAATCAGTCTGTGAGGGAGTGCAGGGCACAATGTCTATATCCGAGGATAGTCCATGAAATTTCTTGATATGACTTGAATGAATCCAGCCCTTGCGGCCCTCGATCTTCACGGCTGTCCTTGTAGTGAGCAGAACCAACTTGGGTGTCTTCCACCTGGGCTCCAGCTGAGTCTTTCGGTCGAAATTTCCCACAAATACGAGATCACCCGGAACTACGTCATGGGGTTTCACCTCAGTGTTGTCGGGAAAGGCTGCAGCTACCTGTGAACGACAAGATTGTAGTGCAGACATCAAGGAAGCCAAGTAATCTGTCAGCATATTACAGTCAACATCAGTTATTTTGCGTGGTATAGGCGTCCCCCACATATTTGGTGGTCTGCCAAAGATCACCTCATACGGGGATAGCCCTGTTCGAGAGTGTGCTACCATTCTCATGTAAAAGAGTGCAACTGGTAACGCTACTATCCAGTCGACACCTTTCTCTCTGCATATTTTGGACAATCTGATTTTCAGTATCTGATTATGTCTTTCTACGAGACCTGCTGCCTCGGGGTGTCGGACACAGTGGAATTTCCACTGATATCCTAACAGAAGTGAAACATGTTTCATTAATTCGGATGAGAACGGCTGGCCGTTATCTGAGTAGACAACACGTGGTAAACCGTATCGTGGGAAGAATTCTCGAACCAACTGTTTGGCAGTAGTCGGGGCAGTGTAATCTGAAACCGGGTATGCCTCCGTCCAGCGGGACAGAGCGCAGACAACTACGAGAACATATTTGAATCCTCGACATCGTTCCATCTGGATATAATCCATCTGGAGGACTTCAAAAGGGTGATTAGGAGGATGAAATCCACCCTGTTCTACGGGAACGCTTTTTCCTGGGTTGAACTGGCAACAGATCATACAGGTACGGACTTTTTGTTTGGCTGCTGCTCGTAAATGTTTATTGAACCAAATGTGTTGAATGCTGTCTAGCATAGCTTTTTCTCCTAGATGTGCTGGACTATGTATAGTGTTAATTATAACTTGGACCATTGAATCAGGAAGGAACCATACAGACTTTTCCTTCATCATCCATCCTTGGTCCGTTTGGATCCCTCCTAATTCAGTCCATTTCTTTATTTCGTCTGGTGTAGCATGTGTCTGTATGTCAATTACGTCAAGAGTAGGATCTTTAACTGTCATACACTGTGTCGGTGTCGGGACTATTGTCTTTATCATGTCGGGGGTTTGAGTTTGAGCAGTCTGTTTAGCTGTTCTGTCGGCTAGATCATTGCCTTGGGAAATGATATCAGTAACCTTCGTATGAGCCTTACATTTCATAATTGATATTGCAGTGGGTCGATGTATTGCATCTAATAAGGCATGAATGAGGGGTCCGTGCTGAATGTGGGCCCCGTGGGAAGTTAAATAACCTCTCTCTCGCCACAGCACGCCGAAGTCATGTACAACTCCGAATGCATAACGTGAATCAGTGTATATGTTGACTTTTTTTATTCGTGGCTTGAATACAGGCTTGTGTCAGAGCGATGAGCTCTGCGGCTTGAGCTGACAAAGTATTTATACGATTAGTTTCGATGACTTCAGTATCTGTGGTGACTGCGTAAGCAGCCACTAACTCTCCTGTACTTGTTCTCATACATGAACCATCTACATACAATGTCAGGTCTGGATCTGACAATGGGACATCGGTTAAGTCTTGTCTGGGTTTTGTCGTTATAGTAATAACTTCAATACAGTCATGAGCTAGTGGGTCTGTTCTGGTTACTGGCAAAAGTGTGGCAGGATTCAATGTGTTACAGCGTCTGATTTCTATATGTGGCTGAAACAATGTAAGCTCGTATCCTGTAAGTCGCGCTATAGTCAAGTGTTGTGTTTGCGTTCTATTTACGAGAACCTCTACTGCATGTGGTACTTGTACTGTCAATGGATGTCCTAACACTATGGCATCGCTTTGTCTGATTGCTAAAGCTGTCGCTGCCACTGATTTTAGGCATGCAGGCAAAGCCTGAGCTACGGGATCTAATGTACTAGAAAAATAAGCACATGGTTTGTGTGCTCCTGCTTGTTCCTGTGTGAGTACTGACAAGGCAGTACCTTCGCGTTCTGTAACAAAGAGTGTAAACTGTTTTCTGTAACATGGTGTTGCTAAGACAGGTGCTTGACATAAAGCTTTCTTTAAGCTTTCAAAAGCTTGTGTATGTTCCTGAGTCCAAGGGAGAACAGTCGATGTGGCTGCCTCCTGTGTTGTCAACTGAATGAGTGGTTTTGCTAGAAATGCATACTGAGGGATCCACTGCCTACAATATGAAGTGAGGCCTATGAAAGCCCGTACTTCCTTTTGTGTCTTGGGTATTGGCATGTTAGCTATTAACTGAATGCGGTCGGGTGTAAGCTGCCTTCCCTCCTTGGACAGCGAGTGTCCAAGATAAATAACTCGCTGGACACAGAATTGCAGCTTAGAAGGGGACACCTTGTGCCCCTTTTCGGCTAGAAATTGTAAAACTGTCAGTGATGCTTTTTCACATTCCGGTTCGCTTCTTGCGGTGATCAGCAGATCATCGACGTATTGAAGCAGGGCAGTGTTAACTGGCATGTGGATACTATCGAGTTCTCGTTTCAGTGCTTGGCTATAGATGCTGGGGCTTTCTGTAAATCCTTGAGGTGCGCGTGAGAATTTAAAGCTACGTCCATTTAAACTAAATCCGAACAAATATTGGCTCTCCGGATCTATTGGGACGCTGAAAAAAGCATTCTTGAGATCAATTACAGTAAAGAATGTTGCTTCGGAATCAATGGCTGTCAGTAATGACGAGATATCTGGGACCACAGGGAATTGTGGCACAATGCACTTGTTTAATTCGCGCAGATCAATAACCAATCGATATACTGGCGGGGCCTTTGGATCTGTTCGTTTAAGAATCGGAATTATCGGTGAATTACATACATTGGAGTCTGTTTCTACAACTACTCCTTGGGTAATGAGCTCGTCAATGATTTGTAGTAAAGCCACTACAGCATCTGGGGGTAACTTGTATTGTCGCATTCGTGGTAGCACCACTCCTGCTTTTAATGTGACTCGATATGGTGTAATATTCATGCATCCAACATCAGTAGGGCCTTGTGCCCATAGATGTGTAGGTAAAGTCTGCAGTCGGGGATCCATGTCTCTAGACACATAATGACCTTTAAAATCACGTAAAAACAATCTTACTCCTTCCGGAGAACAACATATTATAGCTCCTAGAGCTTTCAGTGTTTTTATTCCTAACAGATTTTCTGGACATGATTTAGTAAGCAATAAATCTGTAGTTCGGGTCAGAGGTCCTATCGTAAGTGGAAGAGGCTGTGATACTTCATTAACAATAGGTTTTCCTGAAAAACCAAGGGAAATATTCTGAGAGCCTGAGAGGGGTGCCCCTGGAACTTCACTACGTTTTATAGTTGTTCGACTTGCCCCTGTATCGAGTAAAAATTTTCTATCTTGGCCTAATAATTCACTATGTACATAAGGTCCTTCTTGATCTACAGGTATTTCAATAAGGGGTAAGTCAACTTCCCTCTCTAGGCTAGTTCATGCGTAACGCTGATACTCAGGATATTCATACTGTGCGGTCTGATACATTTGTCGTGTTGTTGTCTGTGTGGCAGCAACAGGCAACGGTGGTGCAGCTGGCACAAACTGTATTGGCTGTTGTGCGGCTGGCATGGCCTGGGCATGCTGCAGAGCTCCTTGTTCATTCTGATCTTGTCTGAGTGGCCGTGATCTTTCTTGTGTTTTACCTATGGCGATATTATGTTTTAAAACTGGACAGTCGTGTACGTAATGACCTGGCTTTTTACAATAATTGCATGTCCCTTTTACAGGTCCTGCTGAATCACCGGAATGTGTCATACCCTTCTTATGTCCTTCAGCTGGAACTGTCTGGGAAACTAGCATTTTCATTTTCGTGTCTTTCATGCGTCTGTGTTCATGTTCTTGTTCCTCTCTAATTCTATTGTGATGGTACTGTAACATTTGTAACATTTGTGATGGAGTGTTACCTTGCCAGGTACTCTCGAATTTTAATACTCTATTCTTTACTTGGGGTAGGGCATTTTCTACTAATTTTGTTACGAACAGATGCGGGTATGATTCGCTACTTGCTTTTATGCCACTATTTATACCAAAACATTTTTCAAATCGGGCATAGTAATCACTAGTGTCTTCATCTTGCTTCTGTTTACAGGCTGAAATTGTACCCCAATCTTCCTTTTTCGTAGTTAATAAACGTGGCAGTACCTGTACTAATAAACCTGGTAGTGCTTTAGTTTTATCCCCCAGTCCTGCTCCTGCAGTTCGGGCCCTTTCTTCTGCTTCCAATGCTGACCATTCTATCTTTTGGTCTCCTACCTCCCACTCTTTTTCCTTGAGTTTCTCATAAATACCAGCAGGCATCAATACCTTTAATATTGTCATAATGTCGGGATAGGTATACTCTCCCATGAGTAACATGTCTTTAATTTCTCGGTGAAACCCCGCTGGATCTTTGTCATGACTGGGTACCACTTTCTTCATTTGTAACAATTCTATTTTTGATATGGGCGTATATACAAATACGCGCTTAAACTCGTTGTCCTCGCCCTTTATTGGGTGCACTTCTCGTAAGGGATTCTGTCTATCCATGTAATACGTGGTTCTTTCCTTGATGGGCAATGAGACACGGTCTGAACATACAAAAAGAATGTACTGCTTTCTTGATTCTAGAATTTCTTTAATTAATTTAGTACCTGAACCTCTCCATCTATTCATAAGCAATTCAGTCAATATGTCAGGTAAGGGACCAGGGTCCGAACGCTGACTCCGATATAGTATAATGAGTTGTTGAATCATATAAATCCCAACTAACCTCTGTTCATCTGGGGTGAGATTCAAAAATGTGCGTACTACTGTATCATCACTATATTTTCCGGGACTGTCCACCCAATGGACAGCTGCCCTGGCTAAATCTTGTTCATCCATAGAATCGAGAAAATGATAACCCCTTCGTTCTCGGAGTAGTTTGTCGGCGGTTTGGAACGAATGCTCGTTAGACCTTATATTAATTATAGGTATTTGGAAATTCCTGTTATTATCTGGACATATCGGACGTATCGGGTCAATAAGACATCTATTACTATTACAAGATCTTCCTCTTCCTACATAGGCTATGGTGTCTGACTGTCCTGTGGGCAGTCCTGACCCTTCTTCCTCGCTTTGTTCGAACTCGTCTACCTCTAATCTCTCTTCGTGTAGGCGTTCTATTTCTTTACGGATCTTTCGGCACATGGCTATTATACAATTTTGTTTATCATGTCTCCCTTCTGATATATTCTGGCTCCATCTGGTAAGAATTTGCATTGCTTCCGGGTTTACCCCCGGTCGGTCTTGATTTCTGATCACACAATTTATGAGGAAACGTAACAGTTCCCCCTGTATCTCTACTTTCTGGTATTCCATAGCTCTGTTAATACATTCTGGATCTCGCCCTGTTTGGACAAAATGATATATTTTATCTAGATGCGCAGTCATTCCTGGTAACTTCCCTAAATACACTGCGGCTCGTCTGATACGCAATGATGCCAGGGTCATTTCGTCCTCTTTACCGGGCACAAGGTCATATCTGCAATCTATAAGAAGTTCCTTAAGCGTACGGGCATTTATGAGTTTGGGGGTACGTGAATGTGCTGACTCTTGAAAAGCAAGTTTATTTATTCTGGGTGGCGTGGAAAAAATGTTGCTAGCACCTCCCGTGGCCCCATCTGGGGTGTCGGGTGTGAAAGGATTCGTCGAACGTGACACAGCAACTATAGGTGTGGACACAGCTATAGAAGCAGCTGTAGGAACAGATGTAGAAACAGATGTGCTTGCCGGAACTTGTGACACGATCTGTTGCTGTAGGGATACGGGCACTGGATCTTGGCGTTGAACCTCCCTGATAGGCGGTCTATGTGGGGCGGAATTAGCATACTCGGGAGCTGCGTCATCTAAATATGAAGAAAGAAAAACATCTTCTGCGGTTCTAGGATGCCCCTTAGGATGTACCTTTATTGGGAACAATGGGGGTGGCAAGTCTTTCGGTTTTTCCGGAGTAGCCTTAGGTAATCCTTCGGCCAGAAGGGGATACATACCATTCATAAGGGCATTTCTTTGCCTATCTACTTGTTCTGATTTCACTCGGATACCTTCCTCAATTAATGGATTCTCTCGAACTTTATTTGAACTCTCTTTATTCTTTTCTTCCTGTCTACGTGCTTTTTCTGTGCGTCTATGAGATTCTTTACGCCATAACTCAACGGCGTCTTTCTGTGACTGTCTGACCTTCCTTTTCCATAACTCTTCCTCGACTTTCATGATGCACTCTGCATCCCAGGTTCCCGCTGTGGGCCACCTCTGACTTTCTGGTAAATCCTTGGTGTAGTCTACCCATAAATCAAGAAATAATATAGCGTCTAAGCCATGTTTATGATACATGAAGTACCCTGGAGTGTCCCTAGAAGGAATAGGAACGGCTTCTTCGAGAACCCCTTTTCTAGTAGTGATCTGTCTTAATTTCGAAAAGAGCGGCATATTGGCAACTGATCCGATACTTAATCTTGAACACATTTAATACAAAAGCACAATAATGAACAACCATTCATACCACAATATGCAGGACGTTTAACACATTAAACATTAAACATTAAACATTAAATATTTTTAACCTTTAAAATAACCAACAATGATGATCGTCTGCATAACTAATCACCAAGCATAATTCTTTGACAATAACTAGATACTTCGGAATACTTGATATACTGCTAAACAGTACATATACACTGCTAAAACAGTGCAGACCGGATTTGTGTACCCAAACCCGTCTTGACCGGCACAACCTATGTGCACGTCGGAAATGCCTCCTCAGTAATGGTACTCACCGGGTAGCTTCGGAAACGGAAGGCCTCGGAAACCGAACTTGGACCGGACTGGACTCGACTCGATTCGTCGGAAACTGGACTTGACTTCGAACTGGTGGGTCTCTGTATACCTCGGATCTTGCTCTCTCAGCTAGGCTCTGGTCGGGATACTTCGCACTTCTCACCGCCTCGTCTGGGTGTTGATCGCAGTCTCAGTCGCCCCCGCTTGACCGGAGGGAGATACAGGAAATCCTGCTGGTACGCGTTATTGTCCGTCCAGCTGTGGCAGGAGACCGGGCCTGCAACTCACCGCCGGCGCGTGAGATGAGAAAGTGTCCCTATTCGGGCGCCATTCATGTGGTAAATAAAATTCCTTTACCGGGACTTAATTTGATATATAAACATAATAAAATAGCTCAGTAAAATGAGAGGCAGAATCCGTGGTATTAGAGGTTCGGAATGGGCTTTATTCCAGTGATCGATTATAATCGGTTGCTCCAAGTTCCATCACCACGGAGGTTCAGGAAGTGAAGTACATACTTTATTGACAAGAAATGACTTTTATAGTACATACATTACAATGAGGCGAATGCAGTAGGCGTAACAATTGATAAGGAAAATGACGATTTATCTGCGTAACCAAAAATGGGTGTAATAAGGAGTAAAAAGGAACGTAATTGGTTATGATGTCACATATAGGTGGATCCATAAGATAATACTTGGCATAGATGCGCGCGCAGCAACATGACGTGTGATTGACGTGCAACTAGGGGGTGAAGGGGACTTGACATTTAGCTCTACATGTGGAGACGAAAAGTCTGGGGGGTCAAGTCAACCTAATCCCAAATCATATCTAACATCCTATGTTTAAAGAACTATGTTATCCACAAAAGAAGGACTCTCGGACAGAATCTATTCTATACTGACTGTGCGTGCGTGTACAAGCGTCTAAGTGTCTACACTAAATGCGAGGGCAGGAATATTCCATGGTAACAGGGCTATGAATTACTTGCATGAGGACAGAGAAGCCGGGCCTTTTGCTTGGTAACTGGAAGAATGTTTACTTAAACTACTAGGCAGGAATGCATCGGCTGAGGGGGAAGCAGATAATTCGAAGGTGAAATACAGTTCTTGGCAGAGAATAGGCTGATGTCAGGCTTCGTGAGCCGCGCAGAGAATGAGACAAAGTTCATGGTCACAGATGCAGGCTCAGACTGGAGCTTTCAGAGGCAGAAGGCAAGAAGAGTTTGATGACAGAATCAGGGCCTACTTGCCTGGACTGCAAAATGGAGTAACTGAGCCATATAAAGCCGGTGGCCTTTCATATTTAGGAATGGAATATCCGGCCTATTCATGGCGGATCTGACAGAGGACATGTTGACGGTGGACGCACATGTATTTGCGTCTTCATAACTGGAACTGGAGGAAACATACATGTACTTGTAACATGCACATAGAACCGTTGGGGTCCAAGATAGGGGACATAACTGACCAGAAAAATCCATATTTCCACAAAACTGTAAGTATTTTTGGGTGATTTTCTAGTGATGGTATGTCTCACTGCTGACATGAAACTGTTTACTCTTCCTTTGGATATTACTGGACGTGGAAATCCAAAACAACATTTGGTATAAAACTTTTCCTTCGATTTGTATTTCCATCAACAGTAGTTGCCACATCAATGACTTTGGAATCATAACACTTGTTGCCTTAAGATGTTTTCTTCTGCTCTTTTTGGTATAGCACATGTGACATAATCTTCAACAAAAGATAAAACAGTGTCATCCGAATCAGTTCCAAATTTGGGTGCATCCTTGATCCATAAAAGCATATGTATACGAGGAGCACCTCTAGCTTCATACTCATTTCTCCAAAAGAAATCAATAACTTCTCCAAGAGGAGGATTCTTTGTATTGCAGATAAAAGACATAATCGATTCAAGCCTATGATTGAAATATCTGCATACATTTACAGGATCCAAAGAACACAATTTTCCAGGTGTCTTGTATTCAATATTTTTAATGTTTGAATTTGCTTCTCGAAGAAATACAAGTAAATCATCCCAAGCGTATTCAGCACAGCTTAGGGTAACAAACCACGTAGGAGTTCCTAAGTTCCTTAGCATGCATTTAAGTTCTCCATGACGACGATACCAATACTCATTAGTACCACGCTGACATGCCATCAAATTAATCAGTTGAGATTCTAAATGATCGTCTCTCTGATGTACTTTATCCATAAATTCCTTTGCAGAAACATTTTGAAGATGTACTCCTGTTTTGAATATGTGGTTGACTGCAAATGAAAGTCCAGACAAGTCACTCTCAAACAAAAGATGAAATATATATGGGATACATTGTCGAAATCTTGCATCTTCTGCATACAATCTTGTTGTCCGATATTCTAATGCAGGAATCTGTACTGATAGTTCGTCATATTGTCCACCTTTTCCAGTTGGGAACAGCTGCGGAAAACAACAAGCTTCCAACTTTTTTCCAAAACACTCATGGGAGTCCCCTTCGCTCTCTTCATTTGGAATAATTCAATAGTGTTCCCCATCACTTCTTTTGAATGAAGTGGATGTACACTATAATGTTGATAAATTTCTACACTTTTGGACATGTCCACTTTCTCAATTTGACCACTTGACATTTCACTATCATCTGCTAAAAGTATTTCTTCTTCTTCCACATGCACATTTGTGCAGTAATCATTGTTTTTTATAAGATAAAATGATGCCTTTTGCACTTTCCTGACATCCACTAATTCCTGCCAGATTTTCTTACTCTTAGTAGAAACACCATTAACTAGAATAACTAGTGGTTCACTTTCTACATTCTCTACACCAATAGTTTCAATATTTTTCTTGAAATCCAGAGGACCATATACAACTCTACCTTTTAATCCTCTTTGTATATCTGTAGGAGGCAATTTACCTATTTTAGGCTCCATACGAACAATAGCCTGAAATGGGTGCACACATTGAATCAGAATGGACTTATACGTGTTTAAATCTATCAGTTTTGGAAGAATAGTTACCAACTCAAGATTATTATTGACAGCTCTGGCAGGCATTTTATTATCGTCTAATTTGTTATAATAATATTTACAAATACGCTGATCAGTACCCAAATCAAAGCCATCCTCTACCAACAAATAAGTTGCAAATTCCTTCCACTTATCATTATTTTCTCTTTCACTTTTTCAATACAGATCAACAGTCCTAGTCTGACTTTTATAGTGAGTTCGTCGACAACAAATACAAGTATAATTTGGCCTCTCACACGAAATTACCTTAAACTTTGTAATTTGTTCTTCAAACTTCCCTGTACTACTATTTTCCACATTTTCTTCAACACCTACTTCCATCAATGTCTCAGTTTCTCCACTCTCTTCTTCAGGACCAAAGTAACAAAACTCTATTTCATCCCAAACTTTTTTAACATCTGATACTGACCCATGCAAAAGAGCACTATTTAAGTCATTTAAAATTATTGCTGGACTTTTGGCGTAATACAATCTTCTGACTAACATCCGCATTTGAGAATGATGTACTGCTAACATTCTAAAATGATGAAAAACACTTTGGCATACATTTCTAGAAAGACAAGCCAGAGAATAACCTTGCAAACCAGTATCTTTTCTCACTCTGCAAGGATCCAGTACTTGCAACATCTTAATCTTTTGTTTGACACTTTGTTTTACTATACTCTTGTAAGAAATTACGTAAAATATCAATAGATTCCTGTTGTATACTGCATATACTACTACAATCCCAAGTATACACAGGGGCTTTAGTACGTCTCCCTAAAACTTCATCAGCTATCACTTCTTCTACATTTCTGGGCACCATCTTTTCTTTTTCAATTGGACAACCGTTTTTAACCTCATAAGCACAACCAAAGGTATCAACTGCATGCAATAAAGTATTGGTTTGAAAATAACTCTCTTCATTAAAAAAAGGCTCGGAACTTGAACTGTGTTTCCATTCACCCCAAAAAATATCACAAAAGTTAGGGGCATATTACCAACGGCGATTATATTATCGCAGGCTATCTCTGATGTTTATCGCCCTGGTAGCGCGTTATTAACAACGCGTTACTCCATGGCGATAAAAATTCCTGAGATAGTGAGGTTATCGCCCTTTTGCAGGGATAACCTTGCTGATAGGACCCACAGGGTCGAATCAGCATAATCCACCCCCTATGTTAGGGATGGCTAAGTCAGAATTTTAGCAGACGTTAGATTTTGGTGAAAACTTCAGTTTTTGCCAAAATCTAATGTGTGCTAAAATCATGTGGGCTGCTTTGTAAATATCGCGATGTAAACATTAGCGATATTTGCAAGGTAGTCCATCGTGGGTACGGCCAGTAACGCCCACTTTGCATCTCATTGGAGATGCAAAGTGAGGCGTTGGGAAAAAGGGTGCTAACAACGGATTATGCATGTTAGCACCCTCTTGTAAATAGGGCACTGGTTTTATCTCCGCTTTTTTGGGTTTGAAAGCCAAAAGAGCGGTGATAAAAACCTTGTAAATATGCCCCTTGGTTCTGTTAATTACTCTCTTCTTCTTACTTTTGGCCTTAAAAAAATGTATTGGCTTATCTAGTGATCGAATTCTGTTTAAAACTAAAATGAATAATTTCCTTTTTAATTCAAAAGCCTTCTCAACAATAGTTTCAACCTGTTTCTTCTTTTTATAAAATGCTGATCTTCTTTTATATTTCTTCAAAATTTTCAACAAATTAAAGACAACTCTATTGTAAAACATTCTCTTTCTAATTTCTTTATAATGATTCTTTCTCCTTTTACCATACATTGTTTCTTTAGAACGTGATTTCCCATTATTTTCGCTTTTTTTCTTCTTATTCTTTTTTGTTGTTGAGGCATTCTTTCTACTTTCCACAATGTGCATACTGTTCATAGCCTTAGGATTTTTTTTTATAAATTCTTTTGTTCTCTTACCGCAAGACTTTTTCTTTTTTCCCACATGTTGAACTTCATCTAATTCTTGCTGTGTTTTCATCAAATAAATTTCCTTTTTTTGTTGTTTCCTCTTTTGTGTTATTCTAGTCATGGTAAGTTTTTTTGTAATGATGATCAACAATATCTGTTAAAAAATATATATATGATATTATTAAAATAAATGTATAAAATATACTATTGTATTAATAAACAAATACGTTGTATATAAAAACCATTTAAACACTTTTTTAAAAATCACAATCCATTTACTGCAAGACACAGATACTAACTGGATAATTGTAGAACTGAATAAGTAGTGTTAATGTATTTACAGGACTGCATCAATAGTGGATAGATGATTGTAATACTAGATGTATTAGTACGTGGGTCATTATCTAAGTACATGGATACTGACTGGATCATTAGAGTACTGCAACAAAAGAGAATGGTGAATTTATAAATGCTTGGGTTTTCGTACAGTGATTAGATAAGGACATGGTTCTGTCAGGATGATTGCAGGAGTAGGCAGAGAGTGACAGTGTGATTGCTGAACTACATAGCTACTGCCTATATTTTGGCAGGAGTGAATCAGTAGTCTGCAGGGAGTTAGGGGACCGCATAGATTGTGCACATTTGACTGTAGCACTGCGTCTCTTAATGCCTGAGTCATTGTACAAGTGCATGGACAGTGACTGGAAAAGTAGAGTGCTAGTAGTTGACAGCAAGGTGAGTTTATAAGGGCTTGTGTTTCAGCACAGAGAATAGATAAGGACATGGTTCTGTCAGGATGATTGCAGGAGTGGACAGAGAGTGACAGTGTGATTGCTGACTTGCATGTCTACTACCTGGATTTTTGCTTGAGTGAACCAGTAGTCTGTAGAGAGTTAGGGGACCACATAGATTGTGCAAATTTGACTATAGCACTGCGTCTCTTAATGCCTGAGGCATTGTACATGTGCATGGACAGTGACTGGATAGGTAGAGTGCTTATAGTTGACAGCAGGGTGAGTTCAAAAGTGCTTGTGTTTCAGCACAGTGATTAGATAAGGACAGGGTTCGGTCAGGATGATTGCAGGAGTAGACAGAGCGTGACAGTGTGATTGCTGACTTGCATGATTACTACCTGGATTTTGACAAGAGTGAATCAGTAGTCTGCAGGGGGTTACGGGACCACATAGGTTTTGCACATTTTACTGTACTACTGCATCTCTTAATGCATGAGGCATCGTACAAGTGCATGGATAGAATTTGCAAGAGTGTTCCAATAGTATGTACCTGGTTAGAGGTCTGCATAGATAGTGCACACAATATTGTAGCTGTACTTGTGTTAGGGGCTAGGCCATTCCATTAGTAAATGACTAGTAACTGGAATAATTGCAGTCGTGCAAACAGAGTGCATGGTGAATTTATAAGTGCTTACATATTGGCGAAGTGATACGATAAGTAGATAGTGCTGGATGGGTGATTGAAGAAGTGCATGGGACAGAGAGGAAGATTCCTAGACTGCATGGGTACTAACTGGGTATTTAAAAGAGTGTATCAATAGTATGTACCTGGTTAGATGTCTCCGTGCATAGTGCACAAAATATTGTAGCTGATCTTGTGTTACTGTCTACGCCATTCCATAAGTACATGACTAGTGACTGGAATAATTACAGTGCTGCAAACAGAGTGCATGATGAATTTATAAGTGCTTAGGTATTGCTGCAGTGATAGGATAAATAGATAGGGTGAATGGGTATTGAAGAATTGCATGGCACTGACAGAGACATTCCTAATTTGCATGAGTACTAACTGGGTATTTACAAGAGTATATCAATAGTATGTAGCTGGTTAGACATGTGCATGCATAGTTCACAGAATAACATAGCTGTAGTAGTGTTACTGGCTAGAGCATTCTGTAAGTGCATGACTAGTAACTGGAATAATTACAGTGCAGCAAACAGAGTGCATAGACAATTTATAAGTACTCAGGTATTAGTGCACTCAGTGAATAAGTGTATGCTACTCGATGGTTGATTTGAGGAGTGTCTCAGTAATAACAGCGCAATACCTGCTCTGCAAGGACACTCCTCATTAAAGTACTGCATAAATCTCTACTGACACTTTACCTTTCTACAACTACTTTTAATATTACACCTAGTCAAATACAAAACAGAAACCATTCACATTTCTCTGCTATAAGTCTCACCATATCACTGAAAAACATGAATGAGTGTCTCTCCACCACAACACTATCTACACCACATAAATTTACAGAACAAACTTTAAATTGAAAACTAAACACCAAAAATGATGTCGCATAATTTAACTGTACCTCTTTAGAGACTTATAATAACTAGTCTCATCACTAATACCTTAACTCTACATATACATTTCCAATGTGAAATTAACACCTACAGTTATGCAGTATACTACTAATGTACATATCCACACATTAAAACAATCTCTCATAATCAGCAATCCCTAACCCCAAACACACATAATACTATACAAAATACAAAATGTATATTAAACAACATTTCAATACATTACAAAAAACTGCAATAAATATTTCTTCATAACAAAATATATCTCAAACTTCAAATGTTATGATTTTTTATGTTTTAAAACAAAGACACCACATAGTACACCTCACAAATTCACCTTTCAAATTGCTTTGTAGATTATGAAGTATTAGAATCACACACCAGATTTCTTATGCACACATATCTCTCTCATTCTCCACACATATACATGTAAATACATGTAAATATCAAATCACATTGCTTCCCAGGTTAATTCAAGTTCTAAAACACATTTCTATTGGTTACACATATCAACCCCTGCCAACTGACCTCTAACTGAACCGAAATTGCTTCT
Source organism: Triturus cristatus (assembly GCF_964204655.1). Classification (NCBI taxonomy): domain Eukaryota; kingdom Metazoa; phylum Chordata; class Amphibia; order Caudata; family Salamandridae; genus Triturus; species Triturus cristatus. Next base: position 92,714,244 of record NC_140583.1, read on the forward strand.
GGAGTCGCGCCTGGTCCGTGCACCATAAGCGACGGAACCGCTGATCCATACGAGACTTCAAAAGTATATTATAAATAATTTTATGTATCTAGCTTTGCAAAATGTGGACATTAAATGGATTGGACAAAGAGGATTAAAGTGGCACCAATTGATGCCTTTGGTTAAAACCTTTTTACATCTCCAAGCCCCTGACCTCATGATTGTGCACTGTGGTGACAATGACCTAGGCACATTAACTGGGGTAGGTCTGGAAATGCTGATCAAGGACACCTTTGCAGAATTGATGTTACTTTTCCCCCAAACTGCCTTTGTCTACCGTAACATATGCCAAAGACAGAAATGGAACTGGTCCAATCAATTTTGTCCACAGATTGAGAAAGCTAGAAAAAATGTCAATAAAGCTGTATCTGCTTATCTCAGAGACCATAGTATGGGGTTCATATAGAACAACAATCTGCGTTTTAATATGGATGGCATCTACAGGACAGATGGTGTACATTTCACAGATGAGGGGAACAACTTTAGACTCTGCATCGGCACTTACATGTAGCTACCAAATTCTCCCAATAAACACAAGGGCTCTTTTTAGAGCCACCCAAGATCCAAACATATAACCTAGCTTTATAATAAAAATATCTTTTTTGCTGGGAGCAGCGCACCCCTCACGTTCACACCAGTGGGCCACGCTGGGAGCCACGTACCCCTCGTGTTCACACCAGGGGGCCGTGCTGAGCGCCGTGCTAGGGTCGCGACTCCAAATTTTCAGAAAAAAAGGCTTCTACCACTAATTTATATGCGTCCCGAGGACCCCATCCCCCGGGGCCTATACAATTCGATGGGGACCGTGGGGGGAGCCCCAATGCCCCCACGGTCCCACCGGCACCCCGCGTCCTGCTTGCTTTTCCACATGGGGAGCTGCCGACATGCAGCTCCCCGTGTGGAAACGCAATTCTGCTCTCTCTTCCAAAATCCAAACCAGAGTTTGCTATGGTAGGGCAGGAGACGTGCTCCCGCCCTACCATAGCAAACAGCAGTGTCCCAGGGGTGGGCACCCCAGGACACTGTAGGAGCCGGCTCTGGGAGTGGCGGTCCCAAGTGCCATCGAAAGCTCCAGGAGGGGGGCCCCACGACCCCCCTGACAACTTTTGCAAAGCCCCGGGGAGGTGGTTGTCCCCAGGGCTCGGGGTTAAAAATGGACCCCCGCATTTAAACAGTTAGTGTCCCAGGGAGGTGGTGGTCCCCGTCCATTTTTTTTTATTTAAAAAACAGAGCCACGGGTAGGTGGCGGTTCCCGGGGCTGCGCTTTATTTTTCCCAAATCCCCCCGGGACCTGGCCCACCCGGGGTTAAAAATAACGAAGCGAGAAAGCCCTCGCTTCATTTTTTAATATTTTTCGCCCGTATCCGTGCCCCTAGCACGCATTATGCTGTTTTAAAAAAAAGAAAATGCTTTTTTTGGCCCGAGTGTCCTTCTGGGACCCACTGAGCAAGCCTAGGGGGTCAGGGTGTTTCCACCCTACCCACTTTTCTTTTTTTTTACGTTAGTTTTCCTGTTTTCTTCTGACTCGCTTTTACCGAGTCACAAGATGGCTGCCAACTCTTCCTAGTTTGGGGTGTTGACAGCCAATTAGAATAAAGCTCGTGATCGGGAGGGTGCGTGGATCCACTGCGCCTCTAAATATCGAAACTTTTATTTTTTGATTTTCTCAGCAACTACTGAATGGATTTACACCATTTAAAAAAATGGTCTCTTTCTGAACAAAAAGCTACCTTTTGTCAAATTTGGTGTAATTCCGTTCAGCAGTTTTGGCTGTAACCGTGTCTAAAGTTTCGTATGGGAAATTGATTTTCCGACCTCTATTTTTTTAATTTCTCAGGAACTACTGAACGGATTTACACCATTTAAAAAAAGGTCTCTTTCTGAACCAAGGGCTAACTTTTTGCCAAATGTAGTGTAATTCCGTTCAGCAGTTCGGACTGTAGCTGTGTCTAAAGTTTCCTATGGGAATTAATATGGAGAAAACATGTTTTGGGAACCCCCTTTTTTCTCGGCCCCCCTAGCCAAATCCCCCAAAATTTTCAAGATAGGAGCTAACCGGAGCGCCCCACGAGTTTTAAAAATTTTGCAAAGATTCGTCAACCGGCGCCAAAGTTATTAGGAAAACAAAAAACGAGTTTCCTATGGAAACTAGGTCCTAACTATAACTACCTACTGGTGACCACCAGTAGGTTATATATACATATATATGATCAAGGTCACTTGCTGACCGAAACCCGTTATGACATTGGATTTCGAATCAACGCGGAAGAAATAAGAGGAGTTTGTGCCCTTTGTATTCATATCAAGGAGGAGAAAGGGTGCTTTTGAATTAGCCAGTGGTGGTCGCCACTAGGTAGTTATTGTTAAGTCAGTTGTTTCATAGTAAAAGCATTTTTTGTGTTGCAGATAACTCTGGTCCTGTTTGGTGAAACCCCATAAAACTTTCTAGAATGGTTCTACTGTTTGACTAGTTTCTGCATAGAAGGTTTTGGGGTGATTTTATTAGGGGAGGGCGGACAACTCTGTTCCGCCCACGGAATGTGCAGAGAATCCCCTCTTCCGCCTTTAACAATGTAGGCGGAGAAACAAGGCAAATCTCCTCACACTCGGGCAGAAACGGAGTTGGCCTCCCTCCCACCTCCCGCCCGCAGTATTAACACTTTAAAAAGCATTATAAATAACATTTTAAATAACCTTACTGTTGTATCTTGTCACTTCATTACACTTACCTTATCGGCGGCATAACCGGGCTTCCACCCTTCTCCATCGCGCCTTCTTCTGGGAACTGCGAATGCGCGGGCACGCGCGCATGCGCAGTTCCCAGAAGAAGACGCGATGGAGACGGCTGGAAGTCCGGGGCCACCGCCGATAAGGTAAGGTTATTTGAAATTTCATTTATAATGCTTTATAAAGTTTTTAATACTGAGGGCGGGAAGCGGGTGGGATCAGGTGGCGTGTAACAAAGCTATGCGGAGAGTGCGGAGATTGGTTCCATCTCCGCTGCCTCTCCAAGTCCGTCCCTTACGCAAATTACATCCACCCCTAGATTTTATCAGTGAATTTCTACGGTTTTTTAAATGATAATTCCTAAGTATACCATGCCTGTATCCTTTGTTTTTTTTTTGTGAATTTCAGCCGCTGCCACATTCAAAACTTATAACTGCAAGATGGATTATAACCAACACACTAAACACATTACTATCTAGTTGACTCTATGATAGCATGTATAACTCCGTTAATAGCTCCATAACACAGTGTATACCTCTTTCAGTGGAATATGTGACTGCATGCACCACTGTATCAGTAAGTTTCTCATTCAGAATCCTAACCAACGCTTACAATACTAAACAATCAATCAATCATGGAATTTGTATAGCGCACTACTCACCCGTAGGGTCTCAAGGCGCGGGGGGGGGGGAATGTTACTGCTCGAACACCCAGGTCTTGAGTTGCTTCCTGAAGGCGAGGTGGTCCTGGGTTGTCCGGAGGTGGATGGGTAGGGAGTTCCATGTCTTGGCAGCCAGGTAGGAGAAGGATCTTCCTCCGGCGGTAGTTCTGCGGATGAGTGGAACGGCGGCGAGGGCAAGGCTGGCAGAGCGGAGCTGGCGGGTGGGCGTGTGGAAGGTCAGGCGGGTGTTGATGAGCTTGGGGCCGAGGTCGTGGAGGGCCTTGTGTGCGTCGGTGAGGAGTCTGAACGTGATCCTCTTGCTGACAGGGAGTCAGTGCAGGCCTCTCAGGTGTCCGGAGATGTGGCTGTGCAGGGGGATGTCCAGGACGGGTCGTGCTGAGGCGTTCTGGATTCGTTGGAGTTTCCTCTGGAGTTTGGCATGGTGCCGGCGTACAGGGTGTTTCCGTAGTCCAGCCGGCTGGTGACGAGTGCCTGGGTGACCGTCTTCCTAGTCTCGGTGGGGATCCACCAGAAGATCTTTCGAAGCATGCGCAAGGTGTTGAAGCATGAAGATGAGACGGCGTTGACTTGTCTGGTCATCGACAGGGAGGAGTTCAGGATGAAGCCCAGGTTGCGTGCGTGGTCCGTTGGCTTGGGGGTGGTGCCCAGGGCAGGGGGCCACCAGGAGTCGTCCCAGGCTGAGGGTGATGATCCCAGGATGAGGACCTCCGTCTTGTCAGAGTTCAGTTTCAGGCGACTGTTCTTCATCCATTCGGCGACGTCTTTTATCTCTTCGTGTAGGCTGGCTCTGGCGGTGGCCGGGTCGTTGGTGAGGGAGAGGATCAGCTGGGTGTCGTCGGCGTAGGTGATGATTTTGAGGTTGTGTTGGTGTGCAATGGTTGCGAGGGGGCGAATGTAAACGTTGAAGAGGGTGTGGTTGAGCGATGAACCCTGTGGAACGCCGCAGATGACCTCGGTGGCCGCTGACTGGAACGGGGGGAGGCGGACACTTTGGGTTCTTCCGGCGAGGAATGAGATGATCCACTTCAGGGCATTTTCCTGGATTCCAGTGTTGTTCAGGCGTTGCACTAGGGTGCGGTGGCAGACAGTGTCGAATGCAGCGGAGAGGTCCAAGTGGATGAGGGCCGCTGTTTCCCCGTTGTCCAGTAGGGCTCTGATGTCGTCTGTGGCCGCGATGAGGGCGGTCTCCGTGCTGTGGTTGGCTCGGAAGCCGGACTCCGAGTGGTCGAGGGATCCGTTCGTCTCGAGGAAGTCGGCTAGCTGTTTGTTGATGGTCTTCTCGATGACTTTGGCAGGGAACGGGAGGAGGGAGATGGGGCGGAAGTTCTTGAGGTCGGTGGGGTCTGCTGAAGGTTTCTTCAGCAGGGCGCTGATCTTGGCGTTTTTCCAGCTATGTGTAGGTGGTGGTGTCGAAGGAGGCGTTGATGATGTCGCGAAGGTGGGGTGCGATGATGCCGTTGGCCTTGTTGAAAATGTGGTGAGGGCAGGGGTCCGTGGGGGATCCGGAGTGGATAGTGTTCATCGTCCAGGTTGTGTCTTCGGTGCTGACCGGGGTCCAGGTGCGGAGGGTGGAGGTGGGGGGCGTTGGTTCGGTAGTGGGGTTCATGGTTGGAGGGCCGAAGCTGCTCTGTATGTCGGTGATCTTGTCGTGGAAGAAGGCGGCGAGTGAGTTGCAGAGGTCTTGCGAGGGAGTGATGTCGTTGTTTCCGGCGTCGGGGTTGGAGAGCTCTTTGATGATGTTGAAGAGCTCCTTGCTGTTGTGGGTGTTGTTTTCCAGACGTTCCTTGAAGGCTGTCTTCTTCGTGGCGCGGATCAGTTGGTGGTGTTTGTGGGTGGCCTGCTTGATGGCAATCATGTTGTCCGTGGTCTGGTTGGTGCGCCAGGTAGCCTCCAGGGAGCGGCAGTTCTTCTTGGAGGTGATGAGTTTGTCGGTGAACCAAGATGCATTCTTGCTGCCGTGTCTGCTGGGAGGGTTCTTCAGTGGTGCGAGGACGTCAGCGCAGTTGGTGATCCACTGTGTGAGGTAGTTGGCGGCTTCGTTGGGGTCTGTTGAGCTGGCGGGGGGGTTCTGGCTGAGGGAGGCGGTGAGCTGCTCGTCGGTGATCTTGTTCCAGCTCCTGCGAGGGGCCTGTTGTGTGCGGTGGTGGGTCATAGTCCTTCTGAAGCTGAAGTGGACGCAGCTGTGGTCGGTCCACTGGAGTTTGGTGGAGTGACTGAAGGCGACGTACTTGCTGGATGAGAAGATTGGGTCGAGCGTGTGGCCGGCGTAATGGGTGGGGGTGGTAACCAGTTGCTTGAGTCCGAGGTTGGCAAGGTTGTCCATCAGGGTGGCGGTGTTGTGGTCCTTGCTGTTCTCCAGGTGGAAGTTGAGGTCCCCCAGGAGGATGTAGTCGGTGGAGTTGATGGCGTGCGGGCTGACAAAGTCTGTGATGTCTTCGCTGAATCGTGTGCGTGGTCCCGGTGGTCTGTAGATGAGGGTGCCTCTGAGCGTGGTCTTGGGGTCGATGTGTATCTGGAAGTGAAGGTGTTTGGCGGATGCGGATGGTGTTCTTGTGGATGATGGTGATGCCACCTCCCGTCTGGTTGATGCGGTCCCTCCTGGTGATCTTGTAGCCGTCTGGGATGGCGATGGCGACATCGGGTGCTGAGGAGGCGTTCATCCAGGTTTCCGTCAGGAAGGCGATGTCTGGTGCTGTCGAGTCGAGGAGGTTCCAGTGTACGACGGCATGCCTGTGGACGGAGCGGGTGTTGAGCAGGATGCAAATCAGATGGTTGTTGCTGGGGCTCGGTTTGGCTGGTGCGGTGCGGGTTCGGAGGCAGGTGAAGCGGCAGGTTTGGCAGGTGAAAGGTCCGTGGGTGCGTTTCGGGGTGGCTCGGTAGCAGGCGGTGTTTCTGCTGGCGTTGAGTGCATGGAGGGTTGTGGTGTCGTAGGTGAGTTGGGTGCGCTGGCGTCGGCGAGGGCCAGGGGGTCTGGCGCTGGGCGCGGTCCAGGCGCGGCCGCTGCGCGGCCTCCATATAAGGGGGAGAGGGAGGGAGGAGTAGCTGGGAGGTGGGAGCGGGGAGGCCAATGGGAGAGGAGTGGGCGGGGCCGCAGTGGTCAGCGGCGGGAAAAAACGGGCCGTCCAGAATGCCACTGCCAGGCTGCTCCTCGGCATCCCCCGCCGCAGCCACATCACCCAACATCTCTGCAATCTCTACTGGCTCCCACTCAAAAGAAGAGTAACCTTCAAACTCCTCACCAACACACAAAACCCTTCACAACACTGGACCAACATACCTGAACAATAGTTTCTCCTTCCACGCACCCAAAAGACACCTCTGATCATCCGACTTCTCTCTGGCCATCGTCCCATGCATCTACAAGGCCAGAAAGGGAGGAAAATCCTTCTTCTACCTCGCAGCCAAGGCCTGGTACGACCTCCTCCTCCACCTCTGGCAAGCCCCCACACCAATTCAGGTAGCACCTCAAGACCTGACTCTTCAGATGGCCCCAACCCTCAATGGAGCCACCCCCCAGTGCCTTGAGTCGCTCGCAGGTGAGTAGCTACACTTTACTAACTTTGATTGATTGATTGATTAACTGTATAAGTATTTCAGTGGATCTGTGATACTGAGCATCAGTCAATGATTTGTAACAAACTGCATGACTGTCTCAGTGCATCTATGACTGGGTGCATCAGTGTCTCAATGGGTCTGTGATTGCTTGCATGAGGCTCTCCGTTGTTCTGTGAGTAGGTGTATGATTTCCATTGTGCATTTGAAAGTAAGTATATGACTGTCTGACTCGATCTGTGAGTGGAAACATTTGTGTCTGAGGGGGGTCTGAGGGAATGAGTAAGTGGGTGCATGACTGTTTTATTGGGTCTGTAAGTGAGTACATGAATCTCTCAGTGGGTCAATGACTAGGAGTGGGAGTGTTTGAGTGGTTCTGTGAGTGGGTGCATGGGTCTCTGAGTGGGACTGTGAGTGGGTGCATCCGTTTCTGAGTATATCAGTGACTGGTTGCATATGTCTCTGAGTGGGTCTGTGAGTGGTTGTGTGAGTGACTCCATGGGTGTGTGAGTATCTGAGTGGGTCTGTGAGTGGATGTATAAGTATCTGAGTAGAACTGTGAGTATGTGTATGAGTGTCTCAAAGGGTCTGTATGTGAGAGCATAAGTGTGAGTGAGTCAGTGAATGGGTGTATGCATGAGTGTCTGAGTGGGTCTGTGACTGGGAGGGCAAGTGTCTGGGTGGGTCTGTGAGTGTATGCCTGAGTCTTTGAGTTGGAGAGTGAGTGGGTGCATGTATATCTGAGTGAGTCTGTGAGTGGATGTGTGAGTCACTGAGTGTATGAGTGTGTGACTGAGTGCATAAGTCTCTAAGAGGGTCTGTGACTGAATGTGTGAGTGACTGTATGTGTGTGTGAGTGGGTGTATGAGTATCTGACTTGATATATGAGTGGGTGTATGAGTGCCTCCTGTGGGTCTGTCAGTAGGTGTGTGAGTGTCTCCGTGGGTCTGTGAGTACATACATGAGTGTGTAAGAGGGTATGTAAGAGGGGGATTGAGTATCTGAGCGGGTGCTTGAGTGCCCAGGGGGTCTGTGCGTGGGTGTAAGAGTCTCTATGTTGGTATGAGACTGTGCACATAAGTCTATGAGTGGGTCTCTAAGTAGAGGTGCGAGTTTCTGAATGGGTCTGCACATGGGTTCATTACTCTATGAGTGAATCAGTAAGTGGGTGCATGAGCTCCTGAATGGGTATGTGAGTGAATGCATGAGTATCTGACTGGGTATGTGACTGGATGTATAAGCATGTGAATGGGTATGTGAATGGGTATATAAGTGTCTAAGTGAGCATGAGAGTGCGTACATGAGTCTGTGACAGTGACCGGTTAGTGCAATGTTCGCGAAGATGTCATGATTGAAGTTATTCTGCCACCCCCAATATATACATTTCCCCAACGTGTGTGGGATTGGCCTTAGAACAATAAGTAGGGACTCTTCTCAAGTATATGTGAGTACCAAAATATTTATGGATTGAGGTTTGAATAGTAAATTTAACTTGCTTTGTATCAAACATTTCCCTAGTAGTTGTGGGATTGGAGTTATAATAGTAAATCTCATTCCTCCAATATGCACATGCTACAATGTTAGTGTGGTAGGAGGTAGAATAATAAATCTGACAATTCCTTCCCAAATATGTACACTTTCCCAAATGTTTATGGAACTGAAATCAAAGTAATATATTTACCATTCCCAATGATTGAGGGATGGAATTAGAATACTAAATTTAACCCTCATGAATATATGTGCCTTCACAATGTTTATAGAACTAGCATTAAAATATTTACATATTTTAATAATACAATTATTTTGTGTGGTAATCTTAGTTTCCTAACACCTATTTTGCATGCTATTTTTATAATAAAACATTTATACAAATTAAATATAATTGAAAGCAATGCCATCTTTAAAACTCTTTAAAACTCTTTATGTCACTTTATTATAATGCAGTAATGATCCATTCATATTTTGTGCGAAAACCTATTGTGAAAATAAATTCAAAAAACTTATGATTTGCATTTTATATTTATATTATTAAATGAAGTACACAAACTTTTATAGCAATAATTCTAAAAGATTACAGCAGTTTGAATTATTTATAAGCCATTTACGTTTCTATGTAATAAAAAGGGTAAAGTTTCTTCTCATTTTGTATAATAAACACATTAACAAAATTAAAATGGATATTATATATATTTATACTAATTTACTCAACTATAATATTCAATATAAATAGTCATTTATTTCATAACACATTTAAAAAGTAATTCATTTTTTTCAAAACAATTTTGAAATAACTTTTGTTTCGATTTCAACACATTATAAATTATTTTTAAACACATAGGGGCCCGATTCACAAAAGTAATCTGAGACAAAATACTAACTTTACGACTTTCGGTATTCACAGAAGGCATTTAGGTGTACTAAAGTTAGGATTTTGTCTCAGCCAATCTTAAGTTTTGGTCTTAAGTTTAACTTAAGTTTGTCTTAAAACTTAAGATTGACCGTGACAAAATCTCAACTTTAGTACTCCTAAATGCCTTCTGTAAATACCGAAAGTCGTAAGGTTAGGATTTTGTCTCAGATTACTTTTGTGAATCAGGCCCATAGATATGTTGGGGTGCAGCAAGCAGTTGTAATACACTGCCTTGGTAGGCGCAATTACGGATCTCTGTTTGCTTGGCAGAGATCTCTGTGTTACTGTATATCACCTATTTTACAGCCATACCTGTTGTGCTCACACTGCAAAGCTTTTTGTGTTTTAACAATTATCTCCCAAAGCAGGAGTTTGTTGATTAAAAACAAAAAATAAATATCCTTAAAATGCTGGATATTTTCTTTCCCATGCGTGGTTGTCATTTATTTGTTTTCCAGTTCGAGACCACCATGCTTTTCCTGAGAAACCCAAACAGGAAACAACATACACTGGAATGCCTTTGGTACTTTTACTGACGGCCTTGTGCCAGTTAAGCCATTAATCAAAGGTTTTCACCAGTTGTGCACATAGAGGCCCCACTTGCAGAAATATACAGCTGCCTCACTCATAGAGTGGACAAACCTGGATTCTGGCAGAGAGGGTGTGGCATAAGGAATGACTCCATTCCCTCTATATTTGAGCCGGTGTCTGGAATGCTGAAAGTGAAGGATGTTTGAGATTGCAGGTGTCCGGTATGGAGTGAGCTAGGGGATAGGGACATTTGGAGAAAGGATAAAACACTTAATAGGACTACTTCCTGTTGCTGTAATTGAAAGGACCAAGATGTAATATAAATTTACACCTCAACGGCTTCAGGTTGTTCTATGAAGACGCTGCCCTGCTACTTCAACATTTTAGTAATGAGTGGTTAAGGACCTGTGTTAAAATGAAGGAAGCATGTTGTAGCAGTTGAGAGACATTTTTGGCAGGGGAGGCAGCCTGTTGTCAGAAGAAAGATGGCCTTGTTACCAGTGCCACCCGTCCTCAAAACCACCTTCAAGTGGTGTCAGCACTGGCTACTGGGAAGTAACAGACCATTGAGGAGAGTAGGATACGTCTGGCAAGCACAGCGGGCCAGCTCAGGGTACCTAAAAGCTGATCTGAAATGTCCCACTGTATAGTCCTAAGCTTAAGGACAATGCCATCCAGATAGTGTTACAATGACAAAGCAGGTGAGACAGAGGTGAAAAGGTAAGAAATCTACTTTAGAGTAAATATAACTCTTAAATCACAAATTGAGCTTCAGACAGAAATACATTTAACGGTGAAGGTGGTATAAGGAGAAATTGTTATGGGTATAGCAGCGCAACTCGCTCGTGAGAGAGACTCGCCAATGTCTTCTATTCCCCACCTGGGTGCTGGAATGGAAGCACTGGCTATTTAGACATTAACATAATAAAAGGCATTATTAGGCTAATTTTAGAGGCAGTTCTGGAAACCTTCAAGACATTCCAATGCCTTCTGCTTAATTTAGAAAGGAAAGTGAGACTATCTCCAAGGACATTTGAAATTGAAACTAATCTATAGTGTTTCAAGATATACTATGTCCCGGAATCATGAGAAATCAAAATGTCACCTATGTGGCATTTTTACAATTGCAAAGTAAAAATATGACATTCACATATATAATCAGTGTCATTTGACATGCATCTAGTTTTTATTATTTGTGCTTCTGTTAAGTACTGTGCTCTATTCTCATTAATTGTGAGGTTTATTAGGTTGGGGATAAGCTTGGTTGGCGATACTTCTCTACTGACATGTCATGTATATCCTATTGGTAATGCATGTTTTGAGTTAGCAAGTTTCCCTGTAAGTTGACATCTGTTATTTGGGAAGTGGAGTTTATGTTAAACATGGTGGTGTTCAGAATTATTAATGCTCAAAATAGGTTGAGAAGTATAAATTATCCATTTGCAGGTTGTTTTGGAAGTACAGTGTGAGCATTTTCTTTCAACTCCTTGCAGAGTCTGCTTAGAAGTTTGAGGAAGAGGGTGTAATACTCAACTGTGTGTTGTTGTGTAGGTACTTGCAGGTTATTTTTGTCCAAGTGCTGTGAATGTGGGGAGGAGCAGTACCCTAGTGTGACATATCTGATTTTAATACACATGTGTGTGTCGATGCGAATTGGGGTAGGAGCAGTACTCTGTCGATAGAAGATTTATGAGGGTTTAATCTATGGTGGGCTGCGTTGGTGAGGTGTGGTACCTGATATGAGAAGTTGCATGGGGGTACCTTGTGATGTACCAAGTTGGGGAGATCTGTAGTGTTCTGTTGTGATGATATGCATGGGAAAGTTCCCCAAGGTTGCGGTGTGGGAAAAGAGAAGTACCTTCTAGTGAGAGTTTGCATGGGAGAGTACCCTGTGGAGTGAAACTGTGGGGAGTGTGGTAATAACCACATATTTTGCCTGCAAGTTGTGGGTGATAGCCACAATTTTCATTTGAATCGTCCTTCTGTACAAAGATTTGACAAGTATGGTGCTGGAGATGGAGTACGGTTGTGATTGTTTTCTGTTGCATTTTATACATTTTTCAATAAATGGAGTTGGGCAATGTTGTGTTTGAGTGGTAGTGTAGCTCTAGTATGTGCTACGTGAATACTATTTTACCTGTTGACATGGTCTGGTATCCATGTTTGCATTGCTGGATTGTCTAGTATTTGTTTGTTATGAATGTCAACAATGTTTCAGTATGGGTTTACTGGAAGATGTCATCATTTTGTTCGAGGACATCTTGAATTTTTGACGTGCTCTTTCCAGAGACCATGGTACTGGGTATAGATAAAGTACTTTCTTTGTTCTGGCACTTGGGCATGTTGGTTTGCCCAGTTGATATGACCAGGTGTGTGGTCTGTTATAGTTCTGGACTGCACATTTGTGTGTGAGTGTGTGGTGCAGGGTGTTGTCTTGTGGGGATTTGCATGTTGCTTGAGGAGGACAGAGATAATGTGAGCATATGTTATGCTGTATGTTTAGTAAAGTGGGATGAATGTCTAGGAACATTGTGTGTAAATTTAGTTATTATGACAAGTTTTGTGTTCGTGTCTGGTCAAGTGAATTTTGAGTTGAGGTGATGTATGATTAAACTTGCAGTTTGTGTTTTGTGCCTTCCCGGTACAGACTAAGGTATGATGGGCAAACCATTTGTTAAAGGAAGCTGGTGGGCTCCATGCCCTGGCAGACTTGTGACTGGGCATCCATGCATGCATAAATTGTGTGCGTGTGCCCCCATTGAGGTTGAAAGTGTCACAGTGGGGCCAGGGCACTCAAACCACATAGAAAATGCCTGCTCATTACTTATGCCCCACCTGGGTCTGGGATGCCCCATAAGCCATTAACGGCATATACAATTTGAAAATAGTGTTATGTAGCACCCCAGACAGTTTAGTAGCCCTCACCCAGTGTTTACCCCAAAACGTTGCTTCAAGTCTCCCAGGGGTTATTTTATGCCCCCAGGAGATGTTCTTATTCTTTTCAAAACTCTTCAGTGGCTATGCTTTTGCACCCCAGCACACAAGGGCAGCTTTCTCTAGTGGCTGTTCCTAAAGCTGCCCTAGAAGCAAATAAAAACATAAGGAAGACTCTGGGATACATGTTTTGAAACATGATGCATTATTGACAAGGCAAATATTTTATGCTATTATAAACACTGTTGCTTGCACCTCCCATTGTCATCAATGTCAGGTCATTCCATGTATTGCATCTTAGTGCTGTCTCCATTGACTTCAGTGGTGATACCAGGGTTAATTATAACATGTAGTTGCTTTTAATGATGTGGTAATACTCTGACAAAGCCAGTAGGCCTGCCTTATTGACAATGACACCCCCTAGTTGTCACAATACAAAATGGTATACCTTAATTCCACCGCAGGGGTGGCATGGTGAATGAATCTAATTGGTTTTTTTTAAAGAGTTTTGTATAGCGCAAGCTTGACCCGAATCCAATCAGGTATCAGAGCGCTTTACATAGCACCAGTTACATTACATTCGGACACACATTTATTTTTTGTTAGGCACAGGGAGATTAAGTGATTTGCCCAGAATCACAGGATGTTCAGCGTCATTACCGAGGCTCGAACCCAGTTCCCCAGGTCCGAGGTCCGAGGTCGAGCGTCCAAGCCAACTCCTCTCCCCTCTCTCTCACCACCTTTCTCTCCTAAACTCCCTAAGAAGCTAAATTTACAATGAGGGCTCAAGAGAACCCAAGGGAATAAGGGGAATGGGTGTGAGAGAAAATCTATCCAGTAGAAGAAATTGTGCCACTTCTACTGCTCTTATAGAGAGAAAAGTAAGGCAATGTATTAGAATCAACATAATATGTTGGAAAGCTGTTATTAAACCACATTCTCAGCTATTTCTCTCTTGAATATTTCAAGAGACTACTGCAAGAAAAAGTAAGCATTAATATATGCTGAAATGGCTTCTTCCTGTAGTCTGATATAATTAATTTTCTCAAATGTACCTAATTTCTTATGTAAAAGATGCTGAATAAGAACATATTGTATAAATACTGCTTGTCTCCAAGCAATGTATTGTATTGAGTCTTAATGTCTAACAAATCCTCATGAACTGGTCAACTTCTCATAATCATCCGTTAGATTAGACCAACTTCAAGGTGCCTCAAACAAATGTATTTTTCTTGTTTTTAGAATTTCAAAATCAATGAAGCCCTTTTGACAAAATTCTGATACAATACTTCACATAAATGCAGGACAACAAAATGTAATTGAACCATTAAAGGATAAGGGCACTTCGAAACTGGAAGAAATGTCAACAGACTTTACTTTCTGATACTGCCCGTAAACCTCTGCTGTTAATTCTATGAACAAATATAGCAGATAAGTCTCCAAGGGCCAGATGTATCGAGGTATTTTGCATTAATAAACGGTGCGAATTGCAAAATTCTGCCATTTGTGAATGCAAAAAGGTCTTTCATTATGTATGAAAGGCTTTGTATTCGCAATTTAGTTAATTGCATTGTTTTTTTAGATTACCTCAATTGCAAATGCAACTAGGGAATCGTAATTTGCGAATCCCTAATACACATGTAAGAAGCCTTTCCTAAATGCGCATTGTGCATTTAGGAAACGCTGATTACCATCAACTTCAAGTTGATTGTAACCATGTATGAATTTTGAAAAATGCATTTTCAAAGTGCCATGTTACGCACACATGGCCTTAGGGCATGTGAGCGCTTTACATGTGCACAATTTAAAAATTTAGGGTGCTTCAGGGGGGCCTTAGGCCACCAAGCACGCTTGGCTTTGCATTCACTTATTTGTGATTACCAATTAGATAATCGCAAATTAGCTAATGCAAAACCATTCTCACCTATGAGCCTTTCGACCAAGTTCCAGGGAATTTTAAGTCAGGGGATATATTGACTCCTGGCCATCAGCAAGCCACTCGAACTGCTGGTAAGCAGGGAGCAGGCAGCCAAAGTATATTTTACGCTGTGACGCCATATATTCAACTAGCCTGCATTATCGTACATTTCACAGTTTCCTTTGAACTAATCTTTCTCATTACTTGTTGTTTTACTATTTGTCAGATTTAGAAGGAGCATACATGTCTCTGAAGCAATCACAGGGGCATATGTACGACGAAGTGGCGGAGCATGTCGTTAGCCTCCTGGACTTAACGATACACTCCTCCACTTCGGAAACGCAAGGCTGCACCATATTTACAAGGATGTGGTGCAGCCTTGTGTTTCCCTGTGTGATGGGGCTAAGTTACACAACTTAGCGCCAATGCAGAGTGCAAGGGTGTCTGTTTGCAGGGTAGGATTGGTTATGTGTAGGAAGGTCTCCCTTCCTGCACATAACCAATCCTAAAATGCCATTTTGTAACTTTCCTGTGTGCTGCATCATGCAGCACACATGAAAGTTACAAAATGGCATTTTTAAAACAGTTTGTTTATGTACCTTCCTGTGCATAAACAAACCATGAAATTTTGCTTTTTCCTTGTCGGCTGCACAAGGCAGCACACATGGAAAAAGCAGGAATGAGGATAAATAATGCATTTTTCCCCGTTTCGCCACCTTAAGACCAGGGTTTTCCTGGTCCTAAATTTGGAGCTGCCTCCTATGGACGCCACCCTTGTACATAGGGGGCAGCGCCTAATACAATGGGTTTTGCGGTGCAACGCCCACCGCAAAACCCACTGCATGTCCCTTTCACGCTATACATAGCATGAAAGGGGGCTTTATGTACAAGGCAGCGTTAAGCCACATTAAGTGGCTTAACGCTGCCTTGTACATAAGGCAAGGCCCCTATCGTCACGGGAACGTCACAAAAAGTGACGTTCCCGTGGCGATAGGGGTTTGTACATATGTCCCACAGTTTGTTTCACCAGATTCGATACAGTATGGGGTATATTCACAAGAACGTGTGATTACTACTGCAAGAGTAGCTTAACGCAACTCTCAACATAGCAGCCTATCGCGGGAAAATAACCCAGTGTCAACGTGGAATTCACAACAAGGTGGCCCCATCTGATAGTTTGCCGAAACCACGGCCAATGACCGCGATACAACCACCTCGACGGAGATAAAAACACAAACCCCAAAGCCAAAAAACCTGTGATGGGCCAAAGCGCGATAAGAAAACAGTGACAACCAGCGCGAGGGCAGCAATACTCACGCGTAATGCGGGAAAAAGCACAAGAACAGCATATGGAAAATGCCACAGAAAAAAATACATCAACAGTGGAGTACCACGGATGCACCCTGACCGACTGCAGAGGACAACATGTACACCACAACATCCAAGCACCGCGGAAGAACAGAACCGACAGGCACACCGCATGAAAGAGACCAGTGGCAGACAAATCAGAGCCACAGGAGTGACTCATCCACCATGCAGCATACGCACATAAGTAGAAGTGCACCTCGACATTGACACCATCCCGATACAAACAGCAACCCCTCCACAACTGAACACAGGACACAACTGGTTCCGCAAATGTGCACAACATGGCAAATCCCATCTGAAACCGCAGAATAAGGTAACATGACAATGTACAAGTACAACCTGTAACCTGCAAATATGTTTTAATCACACATGCATCATCTTCTATTGTCCCATGCTTGCCATGGACGGCCACAATGTGACGTACTCATGAGAAGTAAGTGTCAATGATGGAGTTCCTACTGGCCATTCCTGCCGCAGCTGCAGTGGGATGTGGGCCACCTGCCCCATCGTCACCATCATCGTCCGGTACCTCTGGAACTGGGATCCTAGAGGCATTGGTGCGAACACAGATGTTGTGCAACATGCAACGATCATCTTGCACACAATGTCCGGGCTGTACAGTAGCTTTCCACCTGTGCCGTCCAGGCACCTGAAACATGACATTCAACACACCAAATGTGCGTTCAACAATGCCCCTGGTGTGTATGTGGGCCGCATTGTACTGCCTCTGGGTGGGTGTGTCCGAGTTTCGGAGGGGTGTCATCATCCAAGGGCAGAGTGCATATCCTTGAACACCTTTGATAGTGCAGGGAGAAAAGAGTCAATACTTGGTTCGGCAGGATGTGATGGCAGGCCCACTAATACAGTGACACCTGTGCTGGATGTGTGTGGGGTGAGTGTAAGCCAGCCCGCAGGGAGTAGCTGGTGCTGGCAACAACTCCAACAGTCATCAGGCACTCAGAAATGCAATGTCAGTACAACAAGGGGGAATGACTCGAGTTGCACAGGGCTAGTGGCCCCGAATGCATAGGGGCTGACACGGGCCCACCGCCATGGGACGCTGACCTGCGGGAGACTGGGGTAGGGTCATGAGGGCAGAGCAGGGCCTCACATGTGTCATGGGTGCCTTCCACAGAGTGTCACGGGGGAAATGGGAAGCCTACCTCCAGGGCATGATGCAGAGGGCACATGCCAGCTGTGTCCGGCAACATGACGGATATGAATGCCACAGACCCAGGCCAGACACCAAGTCCATACCTGTCTGTTGCTGATGACAACTCCCAGGCCACAGGCTCAGACACCAACGATGTTATGCCGGAGGATGACAGTCACTCATGGCACACAGGGTTAGTGGCACCACGTGTCGCCGGCTTGAGATGAACAGGGTTAGTGGCACCACGTGTCGCAGGCCTGCGATATGGAATTATGCCTCATTGATCGAAGGGAGTTTTGTGCTGTGGCCGCTGCCACGGACTTGGGGTCACTGCCATTCAGGACTCAGGACACTGTTCCACATGTGGGACCTACTGGGCCAAAGAGGACGCTGGTGGAGCATGTAAATAAGTAAGGAGTGATGTGGACCAGCATCGGGGGGGCCAGCGATGGTCTGCGGCGGCTGCAGAGGTCGTGGGACTGTGGCTTGGAGCTTGCACTGGCACGTGTTGGGCCCTCTTTGACACACAATGGTGTCGGCAGGTGAGCAGTGCGGCACTGGTGCGCTGGGGCGGGCAGGCCTGGTCTGTGCATCAGCATCCTGGGTTTCAGCAGGCATCCTGGGTTTCAGCAGGCGCACTGAGTCGCAGGCCCCGCTGCTCACGTGTTGGCCTCATGGCAGGACGTGCTTTGCCGCACTGTCAGTGACGTTGGCTTTCCCGGGAGTGGACCACGCCCTGCACAACGGAGTTTGTCAACACACCCCTGCGCAGCCCTGGTGTACTCAGGGCCAACCCACTTCGCTCACGCACACAGGGGGGGACGCAGTGTGTGACACTTCACTATCTGTCCCACGGCCTGGGGTGACATGGTTGTGTCCACTGCTCACTACTCTCCAGTCACCAGAAGTTGTGGTCTGCATGGACATATCAGTTGTTTGCATACCCATATCTGTCCTGCACATCCACACCTCAATTCTCGTTTTGTACATTCCCACTCACGTGTCACTTGCATCCTCGCACATGGCTGCATTCCGCATCTCCACACATTCAGCTGTTGTGTGGCACCATGAAATGTCTGTATTGGGTGCAGGGTTAGCCCAGGATGACCATGGATTGGTGTTGTCGTGTCTGGTAGGTGGTCATGTAGTTTGACATGTTGTATGTGGTTTGGTCATGTGTGCATGCCTACAGTTGTGAGTTGTGTGTTGGTGGCTTTGGGGTGTGTGATGTGTTGATTTGGCACTTACCAACGAGCAGCCCCATTCCATATGTGCCATCCTGGAAGCGCTGGTTGATGATGGACTGTCGGAAGATGTAGGAATCATGCACACTGCCTGGGTAGTTGTCAATGACATTGGTGAAGAGTCCCCGGTGGTCCACTATTGCCTCCACATTGATGGAATGCTGATGCTTTCTGTTTCGGTAGTGGTGTGCAGTATCTGCAGGGGGCACAAGTGGGACATGTGTGCAGTCGATTGCCCCCAACACGGCTGGGAATCCAGCTATGGCATAGAAGCCTTGCTTGGTCTCCAGCTGTTCCTGTGCAGTGTTGGGGAAGTGAAGGTACTGGGGTAGGAACCTGATGATGGCATCCAGGACAGGTGTGATGAACTTTGATAGGGCAGGCTGTGAGACCCCTCCGACTCTGGCAGTTGTTGGTTGGAAGGTACCAGAGGCCAACAGCAGCAGCACAGCCAGCATCTTTGTCTGCGGAGGGATGTTGGTTCTCCACTGTGTTGGGACCGTCGGCTAGTGGGCGATGTGGGTCATGATGCGGATGATGGTTGCCCTTTTGAGCCTGTAGTGGGCAATGACTTCCTCGGGCGTTAGGTTTGTGAGAGTGGTGCGTTTTCGGTAGGTCCGCTGCCTTACTCTGAGCTGCCTCTGTGGTGGTCTGGGGGGGGTGGGTCCGGTTCCTGGGGGTGGTGGCGGTTCTGGGGGTTGGTGGCGGTGGGTGTTGTGGCCTTGTTTGGGCTCCGAGCTGCATGATGAGTAGCTCCATGGCATTGTTTGTCCTTCGGATGTGGGTGTGTGCGGGGCTCCGTTGCCTACTGCAGGTAGTCGTCCGTCTTTACATCTGCTTGAGGCAGGTGTTAAATACCTGCAGCTAGCGTGGCTTATTGCCTGTTTTTGGTTCGCTTCGCAGATCTGGCAGTTTGTTGTGAAAGTGGTGTTGTGGTTTTTTCGTGTGTTTTTGCACGGGTACACCTACTCTGCATCTCATTAGGGTTAGTTGGTGGTGTCCACCGTGGTGATACATTTTGGGGCAGTTATCGCTGGAATACTGGGGATCTCTGCAGTTTGCACCAGCTTGTGAATGGGGCTATAGGTCTATCTCCGCTTTTGATGCGTTAAGGTGAAGATAAATTGGAGATAAGTCCTTGTGAATATCACCTTATGTTTCCTCCCTTTCAAGCTTTACATTAGTCAGCATCTAATAATTCATGTCAAGGTAGGAATTAAGCATTACATATTGCAGCTACCTTCTTATCTAGCCTGAACACTTCTCTTCTGGACTTACCACGCAGAAGGTGATGTTGCTTCTAGTATAGTTATGGGGTTCTGTGGTTAAAGTGTTTAGTAAACGCTAAGGTTGTAGCACAATTTGTGGTTGTCACCTAAGATATTTCCATCTACTGGATTGTATACAATTGCAGTTTTCAGTCACAAAATAATTTTCCTTTTTAACAGATAAAGACTGGCTGGATAATAATATATGGAGGGGTAGATTTTCAAACAATTTGTGCTGGGTTAGTGTCACAAAAGTGACGCTAACCAGCACATAATGTTTTTTTACCAATTCACTTTCCAGCGCACAATTGTGCTGGAAAGTACCCTACAAGTAACGCGAAGGAGCGCAAAGCATTGCTTTGTGTATCTTAGCACCCATGTAACCAATCATGCATTTTGACGCAAAACCCAATCTACAAACAATTGTAGACAGAGTTTAGAGCCAAAAGTTAACGCCATCTGAAAGGATGCGATAACAGGAGAAATGTTTTCATTTCACCTTTCTTTTCCTACTTTGCATGCGTTCTACACTGTTCAGCACAAATACAAAGTGGGAAAAGTGTTTGACCTTGCCTAGGCATAATATTTTGTACAGCGAGGGTGCCCCTGAGGCATGTTCCTTAACTCTATGGTGCTAAGGTGTGTGCGTGGCACATGGCAGCTAAAATCAGCGCCAGCACTAGGGAGAGGGGAGGAGAGCCGTATCTCTGTTGATATGGTGCTCTGCTGCTCCCTCCCTGTCACGCAACGCAGCGCAGCATTTGTGCCCGCTTTGCTTCGTTGCGTGTCTTTTTGGGAAATCTGGCCCTGAGTGTTGTTGTTGCATACCGGCGAGATTGCGTTACAAAGGCCATACCTCCTGCCCTGAGTAGGCTTTCAACTGCTCTGAGACGCTACCCTGAGAGAGCCAAGTGATACAAGGGGTATTGATTCCCAGCAAAAAGACAATTCTGGAAATATTACTGATCCTTCGCAACTAATAAGCCAATTTCCTGCTATAGTCCATATCAAATACTGAAGAAATGACTGGCATATTGATGTTGATCGTTGCATTTAAATAACACAGATGTTTCTAGCAACATCCATCTGCTGTTTCCCATGTATGGCGTTTATTGAACTCTGGATAACATTTGTCTCACTTTTCATTACTCCACTTCCTTTACAGTTCCAATTGAAATCAATGACGTTAGCTGGATACATGTGCCTATACGGTAACAATTAATATTTTATGTTGCCCAGACATTGACTTACTTGTACTAAAATGCTTTACACGTCGCTCCAAATATAATACGCAAAACACATATATCATCAGAGAGACCCGTTTGTTTCATGGACCTAGGAATCACATAATGTGAAACACTTGAATGATATCATCTTTCTTTACCCTTTTAAAATTCTCTTAATTGTGATACACCTCTTAATCTATTATACGATGGAATCCAGGTGTAGATGCCTACATTGTTCAGATCTAAAGACATTTGCTTTGACTTCTGTGTTTCTAAAATCTGCACATTTTTTATTTTGTGTACTGCATGTAATTTTTGTGTATTTGGATTCAGAGTAGTAGTATCGCGACATTTAATAACGTATTTTGAAATGCTGAAGAACTCTTTTTAATAAATACATTAGTACTTACATTGTACATTGATTAGGTATCTTAGTGATGATTTTATGAATTGTGATTTTTAAAATCAATTCTAATCCTTTTTTGGGCTTTATCTTTTTCTTCGTTTTTTGTTTTTGCTTTGCAACAATTTGTTTTTGTTTTCTCAAACAAGAAAAATATTGTAAATTGGGAGCTGGAAATATCTGCGGATAATACATCCATGTGCCTTCGAAAGCTGACTCCTATAAAAGCAAATAGTTATTATGTGGGAGTTGATGAACCACCAAATTAGGTACTTTTTCCTTGAAAGAATCAATGATTAATCATTTTGAATTTACATAGCTAGATTCATTCTCAAGCAGATAATCTGTTGCTGAATTATGCAGAGTGTTAAGGGCCGCATGCAGCAATCTCTGAAACTATTTCTCATTCCATGATAATAAATGGACCGCCGCGAGAAAACATTTGTCTGTTTGTGCTTTTAATTCAGAAACATTGCCAAACCCTTCAGCTCCATAGAAGCTTTCCTTCTGATAAACACCTTAGCCAGATTTGTTCTGTACCTGCGTTTATTAATTTGCTTGTAGCATCTGTTCTCGAATTAAGGTTATATTGTCTTCTTAAATTTAATTTTTAATTTTGCATGTGTGGAAAATGTGCAAAGTTTCTGTCATGCTTAAGTTGAATTTACTCGCTCAAATATGCATTTTTTTTTAAATAAAACATGTAATTCTAATGCTGAAGCTTTTGTAAATTTGGGGGGTGTAGCAAAAATTAATGGGGCAGATTTATGTTCCCTGGCGCATCCCTGCAAATCAGCATGGATGCGCCAGGGAAGATGCGACACGCAAGTTTGCCCTTGCACCACCGCAGATGCGCCGCACTTACAATGCGGTGCATCGTGGCGCAAGGACAAGCAGATGCGTAACGTATCTGCCGGCGTAAGGTTGGCGCAGTGCTGAAGTTGCGTCGCAAGCGTGACACAACTTCAGCACTGTTCCAACCTACCCCATACCTAACATGGTGCGTCAATCCTTACGCCTGCTTCAAGCAGGCGCAGGGTTTTGACGCATCAGCGTTGGGAAAGTGACTCAGTGAAATCTTATAGATTTCACTGAGTCACTTTTCAGGGGCGTTCCTGCGACGGAACGCCCCCCCTGCGTGGAAACGCCGACATGAAACCTGACGCAGGTTTCATGTGGCGCAGGGCTTTACACCGTGATGCATCTCCATAGATGTGTCACGATGTAAATAGGGCGCAACGTGGTGCAGGGTTTACGCCGCCGCTGCGTCACAAAAGTGACGCAACGGTGGCGTAAAAGTGGCGCAACTCCAACATAGATCTGCCCCAAAGTTTTTTTCTGGGCCGCAATACAAATGTTTTTGCACACCAAATACTCATTTGTTTCTTAGCTTTCACTCACAGCGCCCATATGTCTACCCTTAACAGGTCAGCAAATGTGATTCCTGTCAAGGCATTATTTAGTGTGTTTCCAGGTGGAAACGGGGCGGAAACAACCCCATAGTTAAAGGAGGAGCGTGACAAGGCAGCGTTCCATGCGGAAGCTATTTCATCAGTAACAAAAAAGAAAATTTGTTAAGTATGCACTGTCACCTTTCATCATCTTTACACAAAAACCTTTTAACTGTATGAAATTCTTCGTGTGAAGCAATATAGTCAAGGACAGTGATGAATAGTGCAGGTTCCTAGAGCACTCCAGACATCCTTTGCGGTCCAATGGAAACTCAGGCAGGCATTTGCCTCCCATGTAGGAGTAAGCTTTTGAGAACAAGTACATAATGTATTGTTTAATGACTTTTGTGAATGGGGCCCTTAGTGCACTTTCTTAAGTGATTATGGTGGTATCCTACCATGAATGTGAACAATACCAATGTAACCTTCATGGTCGGCCTTCACTGATCGAACACCGCCACCATCATCGCCACCGTCCCGCGCATCCGAAGAACAACCACTGGCAGGAGGTCCTTCTCCCACATCACCGCCTAGACCTGGAACACCCTCCCACTGAGCCTACGACAGACCCAAGACCTGCTGACCTTCAGGAGGCTACTCAAGACCTGGCTGTTCGATCAGTAGCCCCCCCCCCCCAGCGCCTTGAAACCCTCACAGGTATGTAGTGCGCTCTACAAATGTTTGATTGATTGATTGACTGATGGCAGTTTATTACCACTCAACAGGGAGGCAAGAAATGTGTCTTCCAGATGTCACGTTGGGGAGTGTGTTCAAAAGACAAGGAGATATAACCCTGAAGAATTTTCTAAGAAGGTTTGAGTATCTGGAACATGGTGGGAAAGAGCGATGTTATCAGTTTAATTGGTTATATGCAACAATTTGCAATGAGTCACTATAAATTCAAACCTCCTGATACGATGCAGAAACAACTATTTATCAGCACTGGGATACATTAGGGCATTGGCCAGTGGTGATGCACAATTTGTGAGCCCAATTAGCAGTGATCCCTCCCTGTTGTGAGTGTCACTGTAGCAAAAACTACACAAGGGGCCATATTCACAAGAACGTGCGTTAACTATCGCCAGAGTAAATTATCAGCAAAAAGTTAGCACTGCCTCATCCCGATTTTTTGCGCCGCTACAACGTGGAATTCACAAGCCCGCGCTACATGGCGCTAATTACAGTGAACGGCAGAGAAAACAGGTGACAACAACATCGCAATGGTGATAGTTATTCCTGCGTTAGCAGGGGATAGCTGTGGATTGGCACATCACTGCCAGATAACTCACCTTTCTCAACCCAGGCGATATCGCATTGCGAACATGGCCCTACAAATATTAGGATGTGAGGGTCAGGATGTCAAGTGAATAACAAATGCAAGACACATTGTCTGGTTCTTTTAACTTTTGGCATGCATTATGAAAGACTGCTGTTTCAACAGAGGCCCTTTCCCCGACCTCTGTACCCCCGCTCTATTGAAAGACCCTGCCAGCCAGCACCTACAAGTGATAGATGGAAATGCATTCAGGGGTGAATGCTGAGGGATTGGCAAGTAATTAAACAACATATGGCGGGGGGATGAGGGTGGTGGCGGTGGGTGTTGTGATCCTCATGGGTATCGGAGCTGGATGATCCTTGCCTCCATGGCATCTGTGGGTCTTCAGGTGTGGCTCCTGGCTGGGCTCCCTACCATGCGCTGGCTAGTCGTCCTGCTTACCACCAAAAAAATGCAGGTGTAAAATCCCTCGTGCTACCTCAGTTTTTCCCTTGTTTTTGCTTCACTTCGCAGATTTGGCAGTTCGTTGTGAATGTGGTGTTGTGGTTTTCTCGTGTGTTTTTGCACGGAAACGCCTACTCAGCATCTCATTAGTGTTAGTTGGTGGTGTCCACCGTGGAGATACATTTGGGGGCAGTTATTGCGGAAATACTGGTGCTGTCTGCAGTTTGCACCAGCTTGTGAATCAGGTGTTAAATCTATCTCCACTTTTGCTGCGTTAAGGTGGAGATAAATCGGAGTTAACTCCTTGTGAATATGCCCCAAGATTGCTTTCCTTGAATTTCCAGAACATCATTTTGCCTGCCAGAG
Source organism: Triturus cristatus (assembly GCF_964204655.1). Classification (NCBI taxonomy): domain Eukaryota; kingdom Metazoa; phylum Chordata; class Amphibia; order Caudata; family Salamandridae; genus Triturus; species Triturus cristatus. The sequence continues at coordinate 92,739,236 of NC_140583.1, forward strand.
ATCACTGGTTAGCATAACCCTTTTAGCCAGGAAAACTGTGTGTTTCTGTATGTGTCTAAATATTTAGGTTTCAAACAATTACTTGTGGTTAATCAAAATCAGCTATGTTTTTTATTATTGTGATGGTAGGTGTAAGAAATTGGGTTGTTGATTGACTAGGGTGTGAGCCCTGGTCAAGCAGTAACCACTATGCTTGTCAGGGTTAGGCAGAAGCCAACCCTACATTAACCTGTGCTCAACCCTCTGGTAGCTTGGCACAGACCAGTCAGGCTTAACTCAGAAGCAATGTGTAAAGTAATAGTGCAACAGTTCAAACAATAATAAAGGGCAAAACACCATACAAAAAAGATCCCACACCAAGTTAGAAGCATAGTTGTTTTTATTAAATAAAACAAGACCAAAACTACCAAAATACAATCAGTAGAACCCAGATATATACAATTTAAAATATTTTAGTAAAATTAACAATCAATCGATAACTTTATTTCGGTCGAAGACCATAAAAGTGCAAATAAAATACATACAAAATGCATGAATCGTAAAAACAATAAATAACAGCAAGTTAATATACTATTAAAAACAAATTAAACTGTATAGTTATCAAGTGGTAAGATCAATAGAGGACGACAATATTTACCCAAAACTTTTCCTTCTTCGCCACATACCAAGTAAAAAATGGGAGACAGCAAAAACAATGGGGGGATGAGTATCATATGTTAGAATCCTGCATGCCTGTATACAATGTCTAAACCCAAGGTTCGTATATAGTAGGATCAACCAATGTTTCCTTATCAATTGATAAGCAGGGCAGAAGAACATAACGTGGCATACATCTTCTCGTTTATAATTACAAGCCGGGCAAACAATATTTTCTGATTTTGCCCATTTATGGGTAAATACTCTGAGTGGTAAGCTGCCATGTCTTAGCTGTATATAAAGCTTCCTCGCGAGGGGTGGATAGATTACGTCTAGGAAGACTTTCTGCTCGCGGTTCGGCTTTTACTAAGAGGAACTCTCTGGAAAGTCTCCCCAAAGAGCTTGATCGATATAGGGCAAGTAGTTTCTGTTGCCTCAGCTGACTTGTGAGTTCCAATTTACGTATCCCTAAACAGGACACCTCCGGGGACTCCCAGAGCTCAATCCGGCCAATCCTTATGCTGAGATTCTTGATATGGTGTAACCAGGCAATATTCTTATTTTTTATAAGAGCCCAAACCTCTAGGAATTCCTCTCTGTATGGTGCCAGTTCAGGCACTGACCAGAGTCTTTTCCAATAAAGCATGGGCCGTACAGTTGCTAAGTCTTCGATTGATTCCAACCCAGATGAAATCGCAAGGGAATGAGTGGTGTACTTAGCGGCAGACCCAAGAGGCTTCTCATAAAGCCCTGCTCAGCCCTAAGGAGTTTAGATATATTTTTGTGGCCCCAGAGTTCAGCTCCATACAATGAGGCCGTTCTGGCTTGTAATCGATATATTTCTATAACCGGAGCTGCTGGTTTGAAGACCGAAATTCGCTGAACTTTACTAATCCCCCCATAATTTGGGACAGCCTGAGAGTTGATTTCGAAATTTGAGAATCCCAGTCGAAGTTCTCCGTCAAGTTGATCCCAAGGTAAACAAAAGTCTTAACTCTCGCAAGCGCGGAACCGTTGAGAATGGGGTTTGGGCGGGTCTGCTTCGGAGGATTGAAAATCATAAACTTGGTCTTATCCAAGTTTATCTCTAATCCTCGAGCAGTGCAAAATGCTGCAAAGCCATCCAGGGTACGCTGAATGCCCGATGATGTTTTGGATAACAACAAAGTATCATCCGCAAACATCAGAGCGGGCACTCGGCCGGTGGCCAACCTGGGGGCATCGTTGTCAATTACATTGGCTAAATGGTCCACAAGACCATTGATGTAAAGACTAAACAACGTTGGTGCCAAAACGCACCCTTGTCGTACACCCTTCCTGACTGGAAAACGTGCAGTCAGATCGCCATGCCTCCCGCACCTAACTTGGGCATAGTTACCGTTGTGGAGTCTAATTAAGATGTTCAGTAGATAGGGTGGAAGACCCATATCTGCTAGAACTTTCCACAACTTTTCTCTTGGGACGAGGTCGAAGGCGGCACGCAGGTCAACGAAGATGAGGTAGAGGCTACCACCCTCCACTCTCACCGTTTTCCAAAATAGGACCTGCAGCCGAAAAATTTGGTCTATAGTTGAAATACCCGGCCTAAACCCTGCCTGCAGTGTGGTCAATATTTCGTTTTCTTCCATCCACCCTTGAATTCTGTCTAGAATAATTCTACCCATTAGTTTCTGGGAAGTATCTAGAAGGCTAATGGGTCTACAGTTTGCTGGGGTTAGCGGGCAGCCTTTCTTGAAACTGGGGACAATCTCCGCTCCTAGCCAAGTGTCTGGTGGATCAGCCCCCATAAAGATTGAATTAAATAGAACCACCAGATACGGTGCCCATATTTTAGGTTGGGACCGAAATAGGTCCCCGGGCATTTTATCTAATCCAGGAGCTATATTAGGTAGTAGCCTTGCTATTGCAGACTCCCCTCACACCAAACACCTCTATTCTGCCCTCTTCTTAGCTGGGGTGCCGGGTAGAAGTATGACAGATGTAGTGGAATAATTTGAGTATTAGACCTGGTTGGTGCCCTGCTGCAGATATAATCTACAGCGAGTGTGTGTCTAAAGTTGATAATGACACAATTCCCTGCGATGGTTTTAGGTGCGGTCCAGATCCAGTCTACTCTTCTTACGCCCAATATTTCACCAGAGATGCTAGAGGGAAGGGGCCTATTGGAGTTAAGCCAATGTTCACATTTGTTTTTTAGTTTAGAATAGTCCTATTTTTTTCCCTGGTTTAAGGGGGGGACACCAGCAAACACCACAACGTATGGTAAGGACTAATTTGAGACTCCTCCCCAACAGTATTTCTACTCACTTGTTCAACACTCCGTCCATCATTTCCTTTGGTTTTTGCTTTGTTCGCCATAAGTTGGAAGGGTATGCTCAGACGTGAGTCCCTTGCTCACTTTGCCACTGGATTCAAGCAAGCCTGGCTGAAGACGGCTGAAATGCCAGAAACCGGTCCTAGGAAGCTTGTTTCCGGTCCAGGGAAGACATGGCTTGGCAGTTCGGGCTGGACTGTTCCCATGAGGCACAGGGTCAGACTGATTTGCATATGGCCATGTCTGAACTGGGGTTGCAGAGTGGGCTAAAGAATGGTGATGGATTAAACCCAGATCAGTTGACTGGGGGTGAGTGCTTGCAATGTTCAACACTCCGTCCATCATTTCCTTTGGTGGGGCTTGTGGTTTGGCAGCAGGAGACCGGCGGAGCCAGGCCCGGCCGGTCCCAGTCCGGGTAAAATCACGTGGGCAGGAGAAAATACGAAGCAAGCCCGGCCACAGGGAGAGCAGCTACAACCACGGAGCTAAGCCTGGTGGAAATGCGTCCCAAAGTTCAACAAGGGACTCGGCCCCAGGTGCAGCTTTATGCGCCTCCTGGCGCGCAGAGGTAAGGGCGACCTGCCCACTGGAATGCTGGGGCTTGTAGTTTGGCAGCAGGAGACCGGCGGAGCCATGCCCGGCCGGTCCCAGTCCGGGTAAAATCACGTGGGCAGGAGAAAATACGAAGCAAGCCCGGCCACAGGGAGAGCAGCTACGACTACGGAGCTAAGCCTGGTGGAAATGCATCCCAAAGTTCACACTATTCGACAGGAACGCTCCTTAAAAGTCAACACAAACAACATTGCAGCTCCTGTCCGGGAAGGCGGAAGTACTGGACGCGCCATCAATAAATAGCACAAAGCCCCAACTGTAGATATCTGGTTGCGCTGTACAGGGACAAAGTTACAAGTTTAGGCCAACCGCAAAGGAGCAGGGGCCAACTCCAGGTAATCGTTTAGGCCAGCTGATCAAATACCTGAAATCCTGGTTTGCAGAGAGTTGCAAGGATCCACTTCCAAGATGAGTTGGGCAGCCAAAGAAATGCATCAGCAACGACGTGCAGCGAGGCTGCGATGCGAGCTCCTGCTTCATCGATGAGGATCCTGTTAATGGGGACATGCAATGCGCAGTCCGGCGCTGAGGATTTGTCATGCAGTCAGGGCGTTGTGTCAGTTCTGAGTAGCTGTGAGGCTGCAACATGGAATCCAGCATAGTTTTCAAGGCTGCCGTAGACAAGGGATGTGAAGGCCTGTACCAAGGATCTGTCACTCAGTGGTGGTTCCAAAGGCTGTGGGCTGCAGAGACGATGCTGGTCTTTGCCCTGGGTCCAGTCCAGGGAGCAACAGTAATGCGTCGGGTCTGCTTGGGGTTGCTCCGCACAGCAGATGAGCTGCATTGGTGCTGCTTGATCCATAGAGGCTGGCAGAGCACCTAAGGCCCACTTCCAAGGGTCCAGGATTGGGGTGACACCACTTGGCAGGATAAACTCACAGAAGGCAGAGGCCAGGTTGTGGGTTCATGGTTGTTGAAGCCTTCTGTCCCTGAGGCTTAATTCATGAGGCCAGTCAACTAGCTTTAGGAGTCACACTGGTGGTCATGGGGTGAACAGATGCAGGTCCAGTCCTTCTCTGCCCAGGCAAGAGGGCAGCAGGCAGCAAGGCAGCACAGCAGGGCAGCAGTCCATCAGAGCAGCAGTCCAGAAGAGTGGCAGTCCTTTCAGCAGCATAGCAGTCCTTTTTCCTGACAGGGTATCCTTAGGTCCAGAAGTGTACAGAAATATTGGTGTTGGTGTTTGAGTTACAGTATTGTGGAAATATGGATTTTTCTGGTCAGTTATGTCCCCTATCTTGGACCCCAACGGTTCTATGTGCATGTTACAAGTACATGTATGTTCCCTCCAGTTCCGGTTATGAAGACGCAAATACATGTGCGTCCACCGTTAACATGTCCTCTTTCAGATCCGCCATGAATGGGCCGGATATTCCATTCCTAAGTACAAAAGGCCACCGGCTTTATATGGTTCACTTATGCTATTTTTACAGTCCAGGCAAGTAGGCCCTGATTCTGTCATCAAGCTTTTCTTGCTTTCTGTCTCTGAAGCTCCAGTCCGAGCCTGCATCTGTGACCATGAACTTTGTCTCATTCCCTGCGCGGCTCACGATGCCTGACATCAGCTTGCTGCCTGCCAAGAACTGTATTTCACCTTCGAAATTATCTGCTCCGATCCCTGCCCAATGCATTCCTGTCTAGTAGTTTAAGTAAACATTCTGCCAGCTACCGAGCAAAGGCCCGGTTTTTCTGTCTTCATGCAAGTAATTCATAGCCCTGTTACTATGGAAGATTCCTGCCCTCGCATCTAGTGTAGACACTTAGACGCTTGTACACGCACTAACAGGCAGTATAGTCATTATAGTATAAGATTCTACTTCAAGAAGGCCTCTCTTTTGGATAACTTAGTTCTTTAAACATAGGATGTTAGATATGATTTGGGATTAGGTTGACTTGACCCTCCAGACTTCTGTCGCCACATGTAGAGCTAAATGTCAAGTCCCCTTCACCCCCTAGTTGCACGTCAATCACACGTCATACTGCTGCGCGCGCATTTCTGCCAAGTATTTCTGCTGACATTGCGAAATTATTTCTTAGGTCCACCCATATGTGACATCATAACCAATGACGTTTTCCTTGTTACACCCAATTACGCCTCTTTCAGCTACGCATGTGAAATGTTATCTTTACTATCAATTGTTACGCCTCTTGCCTTTGCCTCACTGTAATGCCTATTGTATAAAAGTGAATAATTATCAATAATGTATGTACTTCACTTCCTGAACCTCCGTGGTGATGGAACTTGGAGGCCACGATTTCGAAATCGTCCATTAGAATAAAGCCCATTCCGAACCTCTAATACCACGGATTCTGCCTCTTATTTACTGAGCTATTTTTATTATGTTCTGTATCAAATTAAGTCCCGGTAATTAAATTATTTACCACATAAATGGCGCCCGAATAGGGACACTTTCTCATCTCACGCGCCGGCGGTGCGTTGCAGGCCCGGTCTCCTGCCACAGCTGGACGGACAACAACGCGTACCAGCAGGATTTCCTGTATCTCCCTCCGGTCAAGCGGGGGCGACTGAGGCTGCGATCAACACCCAGACGAGGCGGTGAGAAGTGCGAAGTATCCTGACCAGAGCCTAGCTGAGAGAGCAAGATCCGAGGTATACAGAGGCCCACCAGGTTTCCGATGTCCTGACGTGTCCGAAGTTTTCGAGTCGAGTCGAGTCCAGTCCGGTCCAGTTCAGTTCAGTTCCGTTCCGAGGCCTACCCGGTGAGTACCATTACTGGGGAGGCGTTCTGGCGTGCACATAAGTTGTGCCGGTCCAGACGGGTTTGGGTACACAAATCCGGTCTGCACTGTTTAGCAGTGTATCTGTACTGTTTAGCAGTATATCTAGTATATCAAGTATATAAATCCAGAATAATTTCCGTTAATGCCGAGAATTATGTTTTATGATTAAGTTTTCTTAGATCGTCATCATCATCGTTGCTCAGTTAAAGGTTAAATGTTAAATGTTTTTAATACGTTCTGCATACTGTGGTGTGAATGACTGTTCATTATTGTGTTTTTATTGTATTAAGTTTGTTCAAGACCAAGTATCAGACCAGTTCTCAATATGCCGCTCTTTTCGAAATTAAGACAGATCACAACTAGAAAAGGGGTACTCGAAGAAGCTGTTCCTATTCCTCCTAGGGACACTCCAGGGTACTTCATGTATCATAAACACGGCTTAGACGCTATATTATTTCTTGATTTATGGGTAGACTACACTAAGGAATTACCAGAAAGTCAGAGGTGGCCCGCAGCTGGGACCTGGGATGCAGAGTGCATCGTGAAAATAGAGGAGGAATTATGGAAAAAGAAAGCTAGACAATCACAGAAAGACGCCATTGAATTATGGCGTAAAGAATCGTATAGACGCACAGAAAAAGCACGTAGACAGGAAGAGAAGAGTAAAGAGAATTCAAATAAAGTTCAAGAAAATCTATTAATTGAAGAAGGTACACAAGTGAAATCAGAACAAGTAGACAGACAAAGAAATGCCCTTATGAAGGGTATGTATCCCCTTCTGGCCGAAGGATTACCTAAGGCTACTGCGGGGATACCAAAAGATTTGCCACCCCCATTGTTTCCAATAAAGGTACATCCTAAAGGGCATCCTAGAACCGCAGAAGATGTTTTTCTTTCCTCATATTTAGACGACGCAGCTCCCGAGTATGCTAACCCCGCCCCACACAGACCGTCGGCCGGGGAGGTTCAACGCCAAGATCCTGTATCTGTATCCTTACAGCATCAAATACTGACACAAGTTCCGGCAAGCACGTCCGTTTCCACATCTGCTCCTACAGCTACTTCTATAGCTGTGTGTAGTGGGCTGGCCCACGTGTGCAGGATGACAAGTAGACGCTGTAGACGTGGCCAGGTAGGAGTAGATGAAGTTTATTGATATCTTAGGTGCAGAAGTAGTAAACCCAGAACATGCCCCAGATCAGGCTCCACAATAGGCCCCAGTATAGACCCCAGCATTAGCCCCACCAGGAGCAGCCTCCTAGCTGCTCAGCCCATCTTCCCAACTGTCTCAGTCCCACACAGTATCCAAGCATTCCACCCACACTAACATTCTACGCGGAACACTGACACTGGCTGAGCAGCTAGGTACAGAATGAAGGGAACATAATAACATGACCTGAGGATACTACACATCCTCTTCCTTTACACTGAAAATTAATAAAACCTAAAATAAACCCAAACTATTAATAAGCAAACAAATAAATACAGAAATGTACACAAGATATGAATAGTCCATAAACCCAGGAATGCATGTAGAAATACATCACGAGAGGGAAAACAGACACACTAAGGAGAAAGGAAAGATGCAAGCATAGACCAACACACTAACACCATCCCCTTCCCTTAATACTGAACAAAGAAAAATTTTAGAAGTGAAATAAGAGCTCACATACGACAAATGAATAAGATACCCAGAGTAGAATCCTACGGGTATAAATGTCTATGGGTAGAACAATACCCAAGGAAGTACTTCTCACGTGAGAAAACTGTGACGACAACTCAAAACGCCACCCCTCATGTAAGGGACACTATGGGACTAAAACCCACGTGTTTGGGACTAACACCCAAATGTAAATAATACGTCACATGGGACTGAAACCCACTGACACGTGAAGCATGTAAAACCGACACGCAGCACAGTGTGGCATCAAAAGATGGCTACACACACAGAAGACAGCGAAAACGTAAATGAAAGGACTGATACCCAACATACACGTAAAGGTAGGACTAACACCCCCTTTAATTTAGTAAATAGGACTGGCACCCATTACTAATTGCATAGGTGGGACTCTAACCCCCTATAAATAGGTAGGACTCTAACCCCCTATAACGGAGTAAATGGGACTAACACCCAAACTCAAAGTGACAAAGGTGGGACTAAAACCCCCTTTTAAAAATGGGGCTAAAACCCATTCCTATATAAATTACTGTGAACGTGGGGTGATGGGACTAAAAACCCACTCCCATCCCTAAGCAGGGATAAAACATTTTATATAAGGGTCATGGGACTAAAAACCCACCCCTATCCCTTAAACAGGGATACGTAAATAAGAGACATGGGACTAGTACCCACTCCCATGCCAACAAACAATAACTTGTACATAGCGATGACACAACGTTGGCATACAGCAAATCATAAGACATTGTAGAAAGAAATAACCATTTTTGCAATAAATTAACTCTCTTGTGAAACATTCTTTTTTTGCATTAAATTCTTCCACTTATGAAAAAAAACATTTTGCGTGAAATCTCAAAAACATGTACCACAAACTCGTAATTCAAAAGTCAATGGTGTGCCTGTCACCGCGACAGGCGTTCCAACAAAAACAATTTGAGCACTTCAAATTCATGTAGTCGCACACGCAGTTTTGAAACTTTCAATACACCGCTTCGTCGCTTCATGAATTAATGGTGAGTGCTTACTGGTGACCCTTTGATCGCTGCTACCATCAAAACACAGTACCTTTAAATACGAAAATACCACTTGTCTGCTTCTTCTTATTTAGTTGTTCTTTTACTATTTTTTTCCGTTTGCTGTTAGTTACGCCGATGCGCAAATTCCCCTCAGGCTCTCACTGCACAGATAGTGCAGCACCTGTGCCCAATCATCACCGACTTTTTTTTTCAAATAACTTTATTTTTGCGCACAAAACGTGGTTGGCAATACTCCTCAAATTCCCTACGCTGGCACTGTCATTGTAAAAATATACTGCTTGCATACAACGTGGTTGGCAATGAACTAACATGACAGTCCCACGATGATTACACGTAGAGTCACGCTAGTGCTGGATGGCTCACGGCACGTCCATGAAACAAAACGACCCGCAACATAGTTTGGAAACGTCATCAAAGAACAGATGAGAAAACTCTATGACTCCACACTTCGCGAGATGTCTCGTGCTCGCGTTTTGAAACTGCAATCAAGCCGTTTAACTGTCACAGGTACAAATGACCATAATATTTACCATGCTGAATTCCATTTTAAAAATTACTTCAAGTACGTCAATATAATGTAGACTCACGTAAACTTTCACTCATCTTGGCCGATGGTTCCGTTTAATGCCTCATAACACTCACGAAATATGCCCATAAAGTTACTTGCAATGAGTGTACACCAAACTCTCTGGCAAGACGATAGCTGCACTTTAAGAAGGTGAAGACTAGACGACTCACTTAGCAAGGTGAAAGTCATTCTAAAACGCAAACTGCTTTCTTTGTATTACCACACCAGTGCTGAAGTCGGGTAAACAGCTGTCGTGCATTACTCAGAAACACGCTGAAAAGTTGATCCTCATTTTCAAATAAAACACCTCACCCACTCGATGCAATCAGTGATTACCTTGATTGCAGAGGCACTATCCATTAATAGTGACATGCTAGTTGTTGCTTGTACACGGTGTACCCTTTTTTTTTTAAGTTTGTTTTTCTTGACAAACCTAGACACTTTTGTTGATAACTTTCTGGCTGTTGAAGACACTCAGATGACAACACAACATGCCTGGGTTGGACTGTCCGGTGTGATGGACACTGGTGGGGCAGACAGGCATGCTTGACATATTTCTTTTCTTCAACTGCGTCGCTAAACAGGTTTCTTTTCTTTTCTTTACATTTCTTGACGCTTGTTTCTTTTTTTCCATTTTACATGACCTTGGTTCTTTTCTACACATTCTCTTTGTCCACTCCTCATTCTTGGTTGCCTTCATGTTACCTTTTGCGTGAGATTTTCTCCAGATCGTCGCCATAAATGTAGTGGGCTGGCCCACGTGTGCAGGATGACAAGTAGACGCTGTAGACGTGGCCAGGTAGGAGTAGATGAAGTTTATTGATATCTTAGGTGCAGAAGTAGTAAACCCAGAACATGCCCCAGATCAGGCTCCACAATAGGCCCCAGTATAGACCCCAGCATTAGCCCCACCAGGAGCAGCCTCCTAGCTGCTCAGCCCATCTTCCCAACTGTCTCAGTCCCATACAGTATCCAAGCATTCCACCCACACTAACATTCTACGCGGAACACTGACACTGGCTGAGCAGCTAGGTACAGAATGAAGGGAACATAATAACATGACCTGAGGATACTACACTGTGTCCACACCTATAGTTGCTGTATCGCGTTCAACGAATCCTTTCACGCCCGATACCCCAGACGGGGCTACCGGAGGTGCTACTAATATTTTTTCTACGCCACCCAGAATAAATAAACTTACCTTTCAAGAGTCAGCACATCCACGTACCCCCAAACTCATAAATTCCCGCACGCTTAAGGAACTTCTTGTAGATTGTAGATATGACCCTGTGCCCGGCAAAGAGGACGAAATGATCCTGGCATCATTACGTATCAGACGAGCCGCGGTGTATTTAGGGAAGTTACCAGGAATGACTATGCATCTAGATAATATATATCATTTTGTCCAAACAGGGCGAGATTCTGAAAGTATTAACAGAGCTATGGAATACCAGAAAGTGGAGATACAGGGGGAACTGTTACGTTTCCTCATAAATTGTGTGATCAGAAATCAAGACCGACCGGGGGTAGACCCGGAAACAATGGAAACTCTTACCAGATGGAGCCAGAACATATCAGAAGGGAGACATGACAGGCAAAAATGTATAATAGCCATGTGCAGAAAGATCCGTAAAGAAATAGAACGCCTACACGAGGAGAGATTAGCGGTAGACCAGTTTGAACAAAACGAGGAGGAGGAAGGATCAGGACTGTCCACAGGACAGTCAGAAACCATAGCCTATGTAGGTAGAGGAAGATCTTGTAATAGTACTAGATACTTTACTGACCCGATACGTCCGATATGTCCAGATAATAACAGGAATTTCCAAACACCTATAATAAATATGAGGTCCCCCGAGCATTCGTTCCAAGCCGCTGACAAATTACTGCGAGAACGAAGGGGTTATCATTTTCTTGATTCTATGGATGAACAAGAATTAGCCAGGTCAGCCGTTCATTGGATTGACAGTCCCGGAAAGTATGATGATGATACAGTAGCACACACATTTTTGAACCTCACCCCAGATGAACAGCGTTTAGCTGGGATTTATATGATTCAACAACTTCTTATACTATATAAAAGCCAACATTCAGATCCTGGTCCCTTACCTGATATATTGACTGAATTACTCACGAATAGATGGAAAGGTTCAGGTACTAAGTTAATTAAGGAAATACTAGAATCCAGAAAGCAGTACATTCTTTTTGTATGTCCAGAACATGATTCACTGGCCATCAAGGAAAGACCGATGTATTACATGGACAGACAGAATCCCTTACGAGAAGTGCACCCAATAAAGGGCGAGGACAATCAGTTTAAACGTGTATATGTATATACGCCCATATCAAAAATAGAATTGTTGGAAATGAAGAAAGTGGTACCCAGTCATGACAAAGACCCAGCGGGTTTTCACCGAGAAATTAAAGACATGTTACTCATGGGAGAGTATACCTATCCCGACATTATGACAATATTAAAGGTATTGATGCCTGCTGGCATTTATGAAAAACTCAAGGAAAAAGAGTGGGAAGTGGGAGACCAAAAGATAGATTGGACAGCATTAGAAAATGAAGAAAAGGCCCGAGGTCCAGGTTCGGGGCTTGGGGACAAAACTAAAGCACTACCAGGTTTACTAGTACAGGTACTGCCACGTTTATTAACTACGAAAAAGGAAGACTGGGGTGCAATTTCAGCCTGTAAACAAAAGCAAGATGAAGACACTAGTGATTTCTATGCACGATTTGAAAAATGTTTTGGTATAAATAGTGGTATAAAAGCAAGTAGCGAGTCATACCCACATCTGTTTGTGACAAAATTAGTTGAAAATTCTTTGCCCCAAGTGAAGAATAGAGTATTAAAATTCGAGAGTACCTGGCAAGGTAATACCCCATCACAAATGTTACAAATGTTACAGTACCATTACAATAGAATTAGAGAAGAACAAGAACATGAACAAAGACGCATGAAAGACACGAAAATGAAAATGCTAGTCTCCCAGACAGTTCCAGCTGAAGGACATAAAAAGGGTACGACACATTCCGGTGATTCAGCAGGACCTGTAAAAGGGACATGCAACTACTGTAAACAACCAGGTCATTATATACACGATTGCCCAGTCCTGAAGCGTAATATCGCCACAGGTATTACAAAAGAAAGACCACGGCCACCTAGACAGGATCAGAATGAACAAGGAGCACCGCAGCATGCACAGTCCATGCCAGCTCCACAACAGTCTATACAGTTTGTGCCAGCTGCACCAGCGCTGCCTGTTGCTGCCACACAAACCACGACACGACAGCTGTACCAGACCGCACAGTACGACTACCCTGATTATCAACGATACGCATGAACCAGCCTAGAGAGGGAAGTTGACTTACCCCTTATCGAGGTCCCTGTAGACCAAGAAGGACCTTATGTACATAGTGAATTATTAGGTCAAGACAGAAATTTTTTACTCGATACAGGGGCAAGTCGAACAACTATAAAACGTAGTGAAGTTCCAGGGGCACCCCTCTCAGGCTCACAGAATATTTCCCTTGGTTTTTCAGGAAAACCTATTGTTAATGAAGTATCACAGCCTCTTCCACTTACGATAGGACCCTTGACCAGAACTACAGATTTATTGCTTACTAAAAAAACTTGTTAGGTATAAAAACACTGAAAGCTCTAGGAGCTATAATATGTTGTTCTCCGGAAGGAGTAAGATTGTTTTTACGTGATTTCAAAGGTCATTATGTGTCTCGAGACATGGATCCCCGACTGCAGACTTTACCTACACATCTATGGGCACAAGGCCCTACTGATGTTGGTTGCATGAACATTACACCATATCGAGTCACACTAAAGGCAGGAGTGGTACTACCACGAATGCGACAATACAAGTTACCCCCAGATGCTGTAATGGCTTTACTGCAAATCATTGACGAGCTTATCGGCCAAGGAGTGGTTGTGGAGACCGACTCCAATGTATGTAATTCACCGATAATTCCGATTCTTAAACGAACTGATCCAAAGGCTCCCCCAGTATATCGATTGGTTATTGATCTGCGTGAATTAAATAAATGTATTGTACCACAATACCCCGTAGTTCCAGACATCTCTTCATTACTGACAGCTATTGATTCCGAAGCAACATTCTTTACTGTAATTGATCTCAAAAATGCCTTTTTCAGCGTCCCAATAGATTCGGAAAGCCAATACTTGTTCGGATTTAGTTTAAATGGACGTAGCTTTAAATTCACACGCGCTCCTCAAGGATTCACAGAAAGCCCCAGCATCTATAGCCAAGCACTGAAACGAGAACTTGACAGTATACACATGCCAGTCAACACTGCTCTGCTTCAATATGTCGATGATCTGCTGATCACCGCCCGAAGCGAACCTGAATGTGAAAAAGCATCACTGACGGTTTTACAATTTCTAGCCGAAAAGGGGCACAAGGTGTCCCCTTCTAAGCTGCAATTCTGTGTCCAGCGAGTTATTTACCTTGGTCACTCGCTGTCCAAGGAGGGAAGGCAGCTTACACCAGATCGCATTCAGTTAATAGCTAACATGCCAATACCCAAGACGCAAAAGGAGGTGCGGGCTTTCATAGGCCTCACTTCATATTGTAGGCAGTGGATCCCTCAGTATGCATTTCTAGCAAAACCACTCATTCAATTAACAACACAGGAGGCAGCCACATCGACTGTCCTCCCTTGGACTCAGGAACACACACTAGCTTTTGAAAGCTTAAAGAAAGCTCTATGCCAAGCACCTGTTTTAGCAACACCATGTTACAGAAAACATTTTACACTCTTTGTTACAGAACGAGAAGGTACTGCCTTGTCAGTACTCACACAGGAACAAGCAGGATCACACAAACCGTGTGCTTATTTTTCTAGTACATTAGATCCCGTAGCTCAGGCTCTGCCTGCGTGCCTGAAATCAGTGGCAGCGACAGCTTTAGCAATCAGACAAAGCGATGCCATAGTGTTAGGACATCCATTGACAGTACAAGTACCACATGCAGTAGAGGTTCTTTTGAATCGAACGCAAACACAACATTTAACTATAGCGCGACTTACAGGGTATGAATTAACATTGTTCCAACCCCATATAGAAATCAGACGTTGTAACACATTGAATCCTGCCACACTGTTACCAGTAAACGGAACAGACCCACTAGCTCATGACTGTATTGACGTTATTACAATCACGACGAAACCCAGACAAGACTTGACAGATGTCCCATTGTCAGACCCAGACCTGACGTTGTATGTAGATGGTTCATGTATGAGAACAAATACAGGAGAGTTAGTGGCCGCTTACGCAGTCACAACAGACACTGAAATCATTGAAACAAATTGTATAAATACCTTGTCCGCTCAAGCAGCAGAGCTCGTCGCTCTGACACAAGCCTGTATTCAAGCCGCAAATAAAAAAGTCAACATATACACTGATTCACGTTATGCATTCGGAGTTGTACATGACTTCGGCGTGCTGTGGCGAGAGAGAGGTTATTTAACTTCTCACGGTGCCCACATTCAGCACGGACCCCTCATTCATGCCTTATTAGATGCAATACATCTACCCACTGCAATATCAATTATGAAATGTAAAGCTCATACGAAGGTTACTGATATCATTTCTCAAGGCAATGATCTAGCTGACAGAACAGCTAAACAGACTGCTCAAACTCAAACATCCGACATGACAAAGACAATAGTCCAGACACCAACACATTGCATGATGGTTAAGGATCCCACTCTTGATGTAATTGACATACAGACACATGCTACTCCAGACGAAATAAGGAAATGGACTGAATTAGGAGGGATCCAAACGGATCAAGGATGGATGAC
The DNA here is from genome assembly GCF_964204655.1 of Triturus cristatus. Taxonomy (NCBI): domain Eukaryota; kingdom Metazoa; phylum Chordata; class Amphibia; order Caudata; family Salamandridae; genus Triturus; species Triturus cristatus. Next base: position 92,754,664 of record NC_140583.1, read on the forward strand.
GAAGGAAAAATCTGTATGGTTCCTTCCTGATTCAATGGTCCAAGTCATTATTAACACTGTCCATAGTCCAGCGCATCTAGGAGAGAAAGCTATGCTAGACAGCATTCAACACATTTGGTTCAACAAACATTTACGAGCAGCAGCGAAACAAAAAGTTCGTACCTGTATGATCTGTTGTCAGTTCAACCCAGGAAAAAGCATCCCCGTAGAGCAGGGTGGATTTCAGCCTCCTGATCCCCCTTTTGAAATCCTCCAGATGGATTATGTCCAGATGGAACGATGTCGAGGATTCAAATATGTTCTCGTAGTTGTCTGTGCTCTTTCCCGTTGGACAGAGGCATACCCGGTTTCAGATTACACTGCCCCGACTACTGCCAAACAGCTAGTTCGAGAATTCTTCCCACGGTACGGTTTACCACGTGCTGTCTACTCAGATAACGGCCAGCCGTTCTCATCCGAACTCATGAAACACGTTTCACTTTTGTTAGGCTATCAGTGGAAATTCCACTGTGTCCGACACCCCGAGGCAGCAGGTCTCGTGGAAAGACATAATCAGACCCTGAAAATTAGATTGTCCAAAATATGCAGGGAGAAAGGTGTCGACTGGGTAGTAGCATTACCAGTTGCACTCTTTTACATGAGAATGGTAGCACACTCTCGAACAGGGCTATCTCCGTATGAGGTGATCTTTGGCAGACCACCAAATATGTGGGGGACGCCTATACCACGTAAAATAACTGATATTGACTGTAATATGCTGACAGATTATTTGGCTTCCTTGATGTCTGCACTACAATCTTGTCGTTCACAGGTAGCTGCAGCTTTTCCTGACAACACTGAAGTGAAACCCCATGACGTAATTCCGGGGGATCTCGTTTTAGTAAGGAACTTTGATCGAAAGACTCAGCTGGATCCTAGGTGGAAGTCACCGAAATTGGTCTTGCTCACCACAAGGACAGCCGTGAAGATCGAAGGCAGAAAAGGCTGGGTACATTCAAGTCATATCAAGAAATTTTATGGACTACCATCGGATATAAAAACTACACCTCGCGTGTCTTCACCCATTGACTCAAAACTTCCTTTGGTTGAAACCAGTAGTCACGAACATTATAAACTAAAACTCAGATCTAATCCGTCGGGCAATTCGATTGTTTAAGTCCTCTCCAAGGTGAAGCGGTTGAATTTGTCCCTGACATGTATCCCTTAGATCTGAATAGAGAAATCACCCGAAAAATGTTGAAACGACATGCATACTGTAAATCACTACGTAGTCATTGCCCAGTGACGTTATTAATTTTGTTTTTCCTAAGTCTTTTAATAATTACTGCAAGTATATTGTTGCACATATATTATCCTATTTCTAGACATGTTTATAATGTTACTGCTGAACATTCTTTTAGTGACCTACCCCCGCATGAATTATCGTATAGATTTGCGCTGCGCAATAACACTTTTATTAGTATGTTACATCATTCCCATCAGGTTAGCAATGCTACAAATTGTTGGATATGTGGCCGACTCCCTCCCTATCAGAACTATAAAGGAATTCTACCTCTTTTTCCATACCCGTTCACACACAACGGCTCCTGTGGAGCATGGTTTAGCTTAATTAATTCCTTAGATTCAAATTCTGCAGTTTATCAAGACAACTGGGTATGGGGAAATCTGAACTTAGTTTTACTTAAAGTCTGCTACCCTAACAAGGAGGGACTTCCCAAGAGAACAGGAACTGATCTAGAAAATGAAGTATATGGATTAGGTAATTTTACGCTTAATCTTATGATCCTAAATGTCGAATCCGAAGCTACTCCAATTTTGCCCGCTATGTCAATATTTCCAGTAAAGGGTGAATTATGTGTAAGAAAGAATGGTTCCATACATATGGGCCATAGTAGATGCACCACTGTAATAGAATTTAGTGATCAAGGCAAGTCGACATTTAGAGCTTCCCGCCATTCCTATTTTATATGTGGTCAGACGGCATATGTACGTTTGCCTCTAGATTGGGATGGTACCTGCTACATTGGATTCCTTTTGCCACCTGTTTTTCTAGCTCCTCCTGATTATCACAGAAATACTCATTTAGTACACAATAGAGAAAGGAGAGATCTCCCAATAGTCGATTACACTGAAACAGCATGGGAAAAATACACAGATTTCAATAAAGGTCTCTTTCCCTATATAGGTACCGTTACTAATAGTAAACTGATACGTAGATTAACTAGAACCCTTGAAGCAGTAGTGAACGAAACTATTTCCGCCTTAGGCAATTTAACAGAAGAGCAGTCTGCTATGCGGATTGTTGTGCTTCAAAATCGTCTTGTCCTTGACGTCATCCTGGCCGATAGGGGCGGAGCTTGTAGGGTCATCGGATCAAGCTGCTGTGCATTCATACCAGAAAATTCGCCATCTGTATATAAAGCCATAACCCGCCTTCATAAGATTGTAAGCCAGATACACCAGAATCCAGGCACCTGGACTTGGTCCGGTTGGTTTTGGAGCGTGTTATCAGCCTGGGGATGGAGAGTTCTATCCTTCCTAGGTATTGGCCTTCTCATACTATTCAGTTGCTGCTTATGCCTGCAATGTGGACCAGCGATTTGTGGTCTGTGTGCCACATCGTGCATTCCACATCAAGATTTTCGTTCAAAATCCCGGAAGAAGAAAGAAGAACAAATGATGCTATATGAACAGATCAATGGATTGATGAAGATTGATATCTCTTGACGGGCAAGTAGGGGACAAGGAGGGAATGTGGAAATATGGATTTTTCTGGTCAGTTATGTCCCCTATCTTGGACCCCAACGGTTCTATGTGCATGTTACAAGTACATGTATGTTCCCTCCAGTTCCGGTTATGAAGACGCAAATACATGTGCGTCCACCGTTAACATGTCCTCTTTCAGATCCGCCATGAATGGGCCGGATATTCCATTCCTAAGTACAAAAGGCCACCGGCTTTATATGGTTCACTTATGCTATTTTTACAGTCCAGGCAAGTAGGCCCTGATTCTGTCATCAAGCTTTTCTTGCTTTCTGTCTCTGAAGCTCCAGTCCGAGCCTGCATCTGTGACCATGAACTTTGTCTCATTCCCTGCGCGGCTCACGATGCCTGACATCAGCTTGCTGCCTGCCAAGAACTGTATTTCACCTTCGAAATTATCTGCTCCGATCCCTGCCCAATGCATTCCTGTCTAGTAGTTTAAGTAAACATTCTGCCAGCTACCGAGCAAAGGCCCGGTTTTTCTGTCTTCATGCAAGTAATTCATAGCCCTGTTACTATGGAAGATTCCTGCCCTCGCATCTAGTGTAGACACTTAGACGCTTGTACACGCACTAACAGGCAGTATAGTCATTATAGTATAAGATTCTACTTCAAGAAGGCCTCTCTTTTGGATAACTTAGTTCTTTAAACATAGGATGTTAGATATGATTTGGGATTAGGTTGACTTGACCCTCCAGACTTCTGTCGCCACATGTAGAGCTAAATGTCAAGTCCCCTTCACCCCCTAGTTGCACGTCAATCACACGTCATACTGCTGCGCGCGCATTTCTGCCAAGTATTTCTGCTGACATTGCGAAATTATTTCATAGGTCCACCCATATGTGACATCATAACCAATGACGTTTTCCTTGTTACACCCAATTACGCCTCTTTCAGCTACGCATGTGAAATGTTATCTTTACTATCAATTGTTACGCCTCTTGCCTTTGCCTCACTGTAATGCCTATTGTATAAAAGTGAATAATTATCAATAATGTATGTACTTCACTTCCTGAACCTCCGTGGTGATGGAACTTGGAGGCCACGATTTTGAAATCGTCCATTAGAATAAAGCCCATTCCGAACCTCTAATACCACGGATTCTGCCTCTTATTTACTGAGCTATTTTTATTATGTTCTGTATCAAATTAAGTCCCGGTAATTAAATTATTTACCACAGTATTTATATCCAGTTTTGTCTTTGAAGGGGGGAGAACCTTCTAGAAGCATACCTCTGAAGTACACAGGTGCCCTGCTTTCCTTGCCCATTTCACTGTGGATGATAACAGCAAAGGAAGTGTACAGTGTCTAGAGAGTCCATAAATGCCAACTTGCTGACCTTTCCTTTCCAGGCAGTTGTAACATAATGTTGTTACAAGAAACAGGCAGCGTGCTTGATTCATCAAGGTAACTTCTACTTTTGAGTAATGTTTAGGCCTTGGAGGAGTTTGGGGAGTTGCACTCAGTGGAATTCCGTGGAGTGAGTCACTGGAAAACTCTGTGTGATTCTACGGAGTTCTGCAGATGGGCAGAGCATTACTCGACGGCGGCCACCCCTACTTGAATATTTTGTTAGCTGTACCTTGATGTGTGCCCTTTGAGCTTATTGTAACTCAGAGAGTGATTGGTAGCAGAACTTGTGATACTAGCCATTAGTGCAGGTAATTCATCAAACAAGGGCACAGAAATCAATACCACCAACTTTGATGATTTTCAAGCATCTGTACAATAACAGTAGGAAATCCTTTTTTTGTTAGTATGCTTTATTTGAGATTGCTGCTGCTGCATGCACAGAACGATGCAGGTCAACACAATGCAAACGGCAAGGTTGTGTGAGGCAATAGTCGCATGGTACAAGGTGAAATCTCTAAGGTGAGGCGTCCCACCTACTAGGGCTGCATTCACAGAATTGAGACCCTCGGTGGCTGATGACAGCAAGCTCAGTGCTGCTCCCTTCCTCCTCTGTGCAGGAATCCAAGGCACAGCTGAGCCAGCTTGCCCCCTCTAGCTACTGGCAGGACATTAGCTGCTGTGTGCCAGGGGGAACAACCTTTACAACGCAACTTTTACACCGCACTACCATTACAACGAAACTTTTACAACGCATGCGATGTTACAACGCATGCTTTTACAACGCAAGTCTTTACATCGACTTGCACTAGATGGCGTGCTAACATTAGAAATAGTGTAGTTTACTATCCAAACACCTTCCCTACTGCAACGTGGACTGGAGTTAGAATAGTAAATTACACATTTCTAATGTCAGCACGCCATCTAGTGTATATCGATGTAAAGACTTGCGTTGTAAAAGCATGCGTTGTAACATCGCATGCGTTGTAAAACTTTCGTTGTAACAGCATGCATTGTAAAAGCATGCGTTGTAACGTCATACATCCGTGTGCCAGAGATTGGCAAACACTGGAGGGGTGACGTCTATCATTGGCTGCAGCAGGGAAACATCCTTTGAAACGCAGGCATTACAATGCAACGCAACCAGTACAACGCAGGTACACTTACAACGCATGATTTTACAGCGCATGCCATTACTACGCATATATAGGTCTAACGCATGCTTTTACAATACATTGGTAATTATTGTATGGTAAGTGTTTGTTATATTTTTAGATAATGCATGTTAAATAATTTAAGTAATATTTATTTATAAAATATAATAATTTATTTATAGTTCATTAAGTTTTATATATTTATATTGGTATTTAAGAGTTAATATGTTTGTTAATAATAATACATAATTTATGGAATAGTCATACGTTAAGAGTAGATTAATACCCAGGTATTATTATTAATGCTACTGTTATAATTATTATGGAAAAATGTATAGAAACTTTATTATTAAATATAAGATTTTTTTTTAAATACTCTGGTATTAATTTTGTTTGTATATATGTATTTTAATGGTAATCATTATTTACTTCATTTTAAGGTTTAGGTTAAAATTTTTAGCCTTCCAACCCCATGTGCTGGAGGCCCAGAGGGGGACGGCTGAGCAGGTGCGGGTGGGGTGCAAACTCATAGCTACCAAACTGGATACCATCCATGGGTGTCTAGACCCACTCCATGACCTCCAACGGGTCCTGACTGATATCGCTGGAGTCCTGACGCGGAGAGAAGAACACCTATCCGCTCAGAGTGGCTCCAGCGATACCAGCCGTGAGCTGCCACCCATGCGGAGGCTCATGGAGGACATGGAGGCAGAAAGGATGCACACCTGCAAAATGTAGCTGGGATCTACCATGCCCTGCATATCATCATCATGGCATTCCTGCCACAAGGTGTGGCGCAGATAAATGCTTCTGACCCTACACCATCCACATCTCCGCCACCTGGTGTGTCAGTGCCCCACAGTGCGGCAGGCGTATCCACTCCGGCACATGATGTGTCACTGCCACACAGTGCGGCCGACAACCCTCCTCCGGCCCCTGATGTATCAGGGGCACATAGTGCCCCAGCCTGTACTGCAACACCCACAGGTGGGGCAGACCACACATCCGGGGACAAGGACATGGATGGGTTTGTGATCAGGAGGCACTAGCTTTAATTTCTACCACCTGGCCTGTTCCTGCTTGGTGCCACAAATGGTCCCATGACCTTCCACTGACCCCCGATACACTCCGATGCACTCACCTTGGACAGCGACATGGACTGCCATATCCTGTTTGATGACCAATGACACAGCGGCCTGACTGCGGACTTTACCCTTCCTCTTCCGCAGTACTTGTCATCCCCGGATGGACTCTGGCTGGGCCTCCACGGGCCCATATTGTGTAGTGTGCTCGGCATTGCCCTGTACCGCTCCAGCTACAGAACTGCACTGGATGTGCAATAAACATCCAGTGACGCACTGCTGTATTATGTCTTTCACCATTCATGTATGAATGTGTGGGTGAATGTAGGGACAGTGAATTCCCATGCATCAATAAAGCTCATCCTGTGGGATGCCAGTCAAAGGGTGCTACATTGCATATTGTGTACCGAGTCCAGTGAACACTACAACAGGGACACACGCATCAGTCACTTCCAAGTCCGGACATGGACTGAACCACGCCCAGATCCCACGAGTCATTGTTGCAAGCCCCGCACCAGTCTGGCGTACGGCAGGCCAGACCACTCTGCTTACGCGCTGAGGGGGGGTTCTCATTGCTACCCGTCGCAGGCGTACTAGCTGGTGGTGTGCAGGTCACTGGTCTAGTTGTCAGCATGTCACAGCCACTCCCTGAGGGCAGGGTTGCATGCACACCACACCCATCCGGCACAGGCGTCACAGGCCATGTGACTCCGCCAACATAAGGGGCCAACAAACTCACATTCCCCTCTACCAGTGGTGACTGGATGAGGGACACTCCACGGTTCTCAATCATAAAGGGGCCATGAGTTGTTGCGCACAGGGTTAGGGCACCCGAGACCTTGCGGGCATCACAGGCGTACCACCATGTGGCACTGACTAAGGTTGCACAGGGTTAGTGGCACCTGGAGCATTGCAGCCGGCACAAGCACTGCACCATGGGACGGTGACTTTTGGTGCACTGGGTTAGGGGCACCTTGAGCTGCTGAGCGGGTGTGCAGCCTGCTGGACCGCAGTGTAGGCCAGAGCCAGCGGGCAGCGCGGGCCTACTGCCACGTGGCGTGGCCTCGCGGGTCACAGTGTTAGTGGCACTTATTGGGCTGAGTGGGTGTGCAGCCTGCAATGATGCCCTGTGCACTGGTATGTCCTCTGCCACGGAGTAATCAAGGCCCAGCACCAAACGTGAGACCTGGTGGCCTGCGGAGCGGGGCTGCATGGTGTGGAGTGTGCCATGTCCGCTTGTGGCTTGCAGCGGCACATGGTGGGACCTCCTGTCTGCACGTCGGTGGCGTAAGGTGAGCAGTGCGGCCTGGGTGTGCAAGGGCGGGCATTCTCCGATGGGCAGCGGGAGGGGCTGGGGTGCCGCTTTCTGGGTGTGCATGGGTGGGCAGGCGATGTTGTCTTGTGCAATGGGGTGTACTGTGCCAATCATGTATCTGGACTCTGTTTCAGTTGGCGGGTCTGTCTCAGATGTGTGACCTAATGAACTGCACTACATAGCGGCAAGTGGTTGGAGACACACCGGTGGCAGCACGTGAGCAGTGTGGCCTGGGTGCGCAGGGGTGGTACTCTCTCTCTCTCTCTCCCTCTCTTCTTATCTCTCTCTCTCCCCCTCTCTTCTTATCTCTTTCTCTCTCCTCCTCTCTTCTTATCTCTCTCTCTGCCCCTCTCATCTTATCTCTCTCTCACCCCCTCTCTCTATCTCTCCTCTCTCTTCTTCTCTCTCTTTCTCTCTCTCCCTCTCTTCCTCTCTCTCCACTTCACTCTCTCTCTGTCCTTTGATGTGCGCAGGACACACCTTCTCATCATGATTTTTGTCTTGCTGGCTGTGACCTACGGACTGTTCCGAGGGGAGCCGCCATGAGTATTCATTTCATTTCAGTGTTCATTTTAATAAAGTTTTATTTTTTGCTTCGGAAATGAATGTGTGATGGTCATTTTTGTGGTGACACATACATGTCACCAGTTGTGATTCTGCGACATCAGGCGGATTATTTTGTACGTGTTTGGGTGTAGCTGATGTGGCATGTCTTTGGTCCGGGGGTGCCGGGGGGAGGGGGTCCTGGGGTGGTTGCGGCGGGTGTTGTTTCCCTTTCGGCCCTCCGGGCTGCATGTTCAGTTCCACGGTGTATCTGTTGTTCTTCAGGTGTGACTCTGGGCTGGTCTCCCTTTTGTGGTGCAGGCTGTGGTCCGACTTAGCACCAGGTCGAAGCAGGTGTTATTTTCCTGGTGCTAACGTGCTTTATCGTCTGTTTTGTTTTCTTAACACAGTTCTGGCTGTTCGTTGTGAATGTTGTGGAGTGGTATTGTCGCGGATTTTGGCATGGGAACACCTACTTTGCATCTCATTAGCGAAAGTTGCGGGGGTCATCTGTTGCGATGTTTTTGGCTGCTGCTAACATGGGTAAACTGGTGCTGTGGGATGTTTACACCAGCTTGTGATTGGGGCAATAAGTTTATCGCAACAAAGTCGGCGATAGATCCTTGTGAAAATGGCCCATGGTGTAGTGGTAATGTTTATTGTAAGGAGAGATGAGGAAGGTATATCTATTTAGTAAATGTGTTTTACGTATGTTTCATGTGTTTTCACAAACTCATTTCTGCCATTACATGTTGCAGTAGTAGTTCCACGTCAATTCTTTTAGTTCTAAAACTACATTTGTTTTGTTAAGTGGTTAATGGTATATATTTTAAACACTTAGGTGCCAATTCTGATCCGGGTAAATAAATTTGCGTACGACTCGTATCCGTATATTTTCACGTACGAATCGTACAATAACCGTACAAAGTGCGAAGTACGATTCGTACGTGAAAAATACATACGAATTGCGTCGGGAAAATGGTCCGAGAGGGAGCCGTACATTTTTACGTCCGAATAGCGTCGGGAAAAGTGTCCGATAGGGAACCGGACATTTTTACGTGCAAATCGTAAAACAGAAGTCCGAGCGCGCAAGTACGATCCGTACCGCCTGTCCGAATACACAACCGCATGTAAAAGGCCCCGTACGGAGCGAACGCTGTAGCACACGTGTACACGGGTAAACTTGTACCCGGATACGAGTCGTACAGCCCCCCCTCACCCCGCACATGTCAGCACCGTACCCCCCTATGTCAGCACCATACCCCAACACCGTAGCACAGCCCCGCACCTGTACGCGCCTCACCCCAGGCCTGTCTCCCTGCCCCGCACCTGTGTGCCCCGTACCCCAGGACCGTACCCCAGCCCCCCACCTGTACGCACCGCACCCCAGGCCCGTCTCCCAGCCCCGTACCTGTACGCACCGTACCCCAACACCATAGCCCAGCCCCATACCTGTACGCACCTTACCCCAACACCGTAGCCCAGCCCCATACCTGTACGCACCGTACCCCAACACCGTAGCACAGCCCCGTACCTGTACGCACTGTACCCCAACACCCTAGCACATCCCTGCACCTGTACGCACCGTACCCCAACACCGTAGCACAGCCCCGCACCTGTACGCACCATACCCCAACACCCTAGCACATCCCCGCACCTGTACGCACCATACCCCAACTCAGTAGCACATCCTCACACCAGTATGCACCGTACCCCAACACCGTAGCACAGCCCCGCACCTGTACGCACCGTACCCCAACACCATAGCACAGCCTCGCACCTATACGCACTGTACCCCAACACCGTAGCACAGCCCCCCACCTGTACGCGACGCGCCCCAGGCTCATACCCCAGCCCCGTACCTGTACGCACCATACCCCAACACCGTACCCCAGCACCCTCACCCAGCATTGCGTATTTACGGACCTTACCTACGCGAAGAATACTCGTACAGAACCAGGACACTGTAAAACAGCACAAGGAGGGTCAATTCGACTCGCACAACACCACAAAACACGTCAACATGACAAAATACATCACTCTGACTGACCTGGCACATCCAAACAGGCAAACAGAGGCCCTAAATCACAACCACCTCTTATAACACACCCACCACAAATTCAAACCCAGTCACACCCACAAATGAACCAATAAAAAGGGCCCAAACACACAACCCATGAGCCTTTGCAACAGACCCACTGCAGACAGACCCCACAGACAAACAACTGCACCTTACTTACACCTTAACTACACCTTATCTTACACACCTTCACACAACCTCATTCACAAACACCCCCTCTTCACATTCACACACACACCGTCACATTCACACCCACACACCCACAACCATCCACACCCACACCCCACACCATGCCCACAGACAAGAATCCAAAGTTCACAAGGGCGTAGCTGGACCTCCTCGTCAACGAGTCGAGCCACAGTTGTTTGGAACATTGGTCAGACAGACCAGCATAGCCCAAAAAAGAAGCCTGTGGCAGAGGATTGTCAATAAGGTGAATGCTCTTGCGCCCCTCCGAAGGACCAGGCATGAATGCCAAGCCAGGTGGTACGATCTGCGCAGGGCAGTCAAGAGGAAAATGAAAGAGGAATACGCCCAGAGTAACATCACTGGAGGCGGGCTGCCTCGCAGACCCGTACATTACCATCCCTGGGAGGAGAAGGTGATGGCCTTGCTTCCGCCAGTGGGAGTACACGGAGTCAAAGGAGTCGCAGGGCCCGGTGAGTACACAAACAACTCACGTAAAATAGGGGAATGCCATCCACACCACAAATACACAAAATGCACGCAACTTCCCGCAAGCCCTCACTGCACACAACCACACTCAAAAACCACGCTCATGCCACTAACGTCTCCATGCCCCATTCACAAATAAAGGCAATGCCATGTCCCAGGCCACACCAACCACAAACCCAAGACTGAATGTCCGGGATGCTGGGAGGGTGGGGCTCACACAACACATTGTGCAACTCCGAAGCAGACACCAACGCCCTCAGCCCATATGACCTAGGTACATACCCATGCACCATGCCCAATGCACAAGGACTGGCAAAGTACTGACAAGGTAGCTGAAACTTGGCCCTGCTGTATGCAGCACATGGCCCTCCTGTGACCACTGTACACTCAAACACCAACTACACAAGCTCAGATATCTAGCACAGGCACTCAAACTCACTGTCATGCCAGCATGCACCATGAGGGGACAGACACATCACCGGGGAGACCCAATGACAAATCACACTACACCCAACAGCAGACCCGGTCACACACCCCCCCTCACACAAGCACACACCCCCGGGGCAGGCAATGGATTTACCCACTCTCACAATGGACATGTGACACAACAAGACCAATCCATCGCCAAATAAGCATCCGAGCCAAAATTCTACTGGTCAAACACTCAGGAGAACATACCAATCTGTCCCCCGCAACATACCCATCCCCAAGTGTACATTGAGAGGAGTGCTAGGCACATCCAACTACCTGGAGGATCTGTGACAACTTGAATATGTATGAAACATGGATGTGCCATGAAACAGCATTAACATTGTCTCTCTCTCACACACAGGGCAACGTCATTGACCTCCCCCCAACAATGAGGGGGAACAATCACAGTCCCAGGCTCAGTGTGAAGATGATCCCACCGGCAGCGACGATTCTCACCACTCCATGGATGACCCCGACCAACCTGGCCCCTCTGGTGCCCAAGCCCCTGCAGCACCTGCGTCAGCCACCACCCCCATTCCTGCCACATCCCAGGAGACACCCAGGAGCCCTGCTCGTACTGAACAACACAGCCAGTCTGACCAGCAGGGACAAGGTTCTCCGGGCACCCAGGAGGAGGCAGACAACCCAGATAATGCCATCCCTCAGGGGTCCCGTAGACCCGATGTGCCCACAACGGCAGGCCAGGCTCGTGTGGGCAGGGGTGGTGGGAGTGGAGGCAGGCAGAGGCGAGAACCTGACCAGCCAGCTGAGGGAACCGGTATGTCACACATACGCCACATCCTGGACAACTACCGGCGTGACACCAGGGGCATCAGCCAGGTAGTGTCGAGCCTCACAGAGATGAAGGGGACCCTCGATGAGATGAAGAACCTGCAGGCCGAACAACATGCCAGTCAACAACAACACCAAGGACAGATGGAGGCAAGACTGGCTGAGCTCCTGGCGGTGCAAACGGACATGAGCCTTTCACTCCGTCGGATCGCCGACAACATGGGCAACCCTCCCTGTGCCACCAGGCGAAGACCAGCACCAGCCACAGGGAGGGAGGAGGAGGAGGATTCATCCGACGGAGCGTCCCAAGCATCGTCAAGGCCTGCATCTGAGGGTCCCGCAAGGAAGGTGGGTCGTCCACGGAAAATACCGTGAGAGTCAGCGGACCATCCACATCTCCCAGGTCACCTGGCCTGGCACCTGGCCCACTGGCGCAACAGCAGCACCTCACCCAATGACATTCTCTGCCACATGGACTTGCTGGTCACAGTCTGACCAATGATGATCAACACTGTGGTCTGGACTCTGATGACTCCAACTGACAAGGATGCCATCTCCCCCTGTGAACTTTGGATTCTATGCACCCGGTAGAGCACCTTAGTACATCTACCAAAAATAAAAAATAAAAATTTTCATGAGATGTTGCTGTCATTTGGCATTAGTCCACAACATATGTGTGTGTAAATGTCAAACTATGCCTGAATGTTGAACTAACTCCAGCCATCCATACCCTGGGATCTGAGTCTGGTACAGGACACACATGGGTCACAATTTATCAGTCAATGCAGACATGGAGCACAATACTCACCTGTGATGACCTCAAGCTGCTGAGGGGTTGCTTGCAATACTATGTGGACAGATCTATTTGAAAGAGTATCATTAAGGCGTAGAGGTCCTGCCTCATTTGGAGGTTCCCGGGGAGGGAGTCCCAGGTATGTGTTCCCAGGTAGGAGAACTATGTCCTGCATGCTGGAGTACGGTGGATCTGAAGAATGGTGGCCAGGTCAAGGTTGGATGCACGGAGATGGCACTACGGGTTCTCGGATGACAGTGGTACAAGGTTGGTGTTGGGTCGGGGTTGTGGCCTGCCTCCTGAGTGTGGGTGGGGAGTCTGAAGGTCATCCTGCAGCACACAGTGATCCATTGCAGCTATCTCTGCTGGACGGTGATGTGGCTGGTGTGCGGGATGTTGCAGCTGAGGTGTGCAGATGCAGCCTGGATGTGGACAAGTGTCCTGGGAGTTTGGATGTGGCTGCCCCGTAGACGGCAGGGCAGTATTTGACATGGATGTTGTCGTGGACCTGGGGGATGGTCCGTCTTTCCTTGGAGTGGATCTATCTGGAGATCATGTGCATAATGCAGAGGGTGTTGCAGTCTGAGGCAGAGATGCTGGTGATTACCATGGCAAACGTGAGCAAGCAATCCATGATGCACACCATCTTGTGTGCATGGACACTGGGTGCTTGTGCGGGGCTTCTGCGGGTGGGACACAAGCAGTTGACCCAATCCTCAGATGTTCCCTCAGTCCTGTACAAGTCCAGCCTCAGGTGGCTGCTGTTCTGCCATTCATCAATGGATCTCATGCAATCTAGAATATTGGAACTGGCAATGTCTGTGTCCTTGGTGAGGGTGAGGAGCACCTGGCTGTCAATGGCATACGAGTTGATGATGAGGTTGTGTGCGCATGTGATGGTGGAGAGGGGGGTCCTGGACACATTGTAGATTGACACGCTGAGAGATGATACCTGTGCCATGTGCCTCACTACAACAGCATACTACATGCAGAAGCCTTGAGTCCCACTCCCATGGCCTTGCCGGAGTACAGAGCCGGTGGGGAGTAGGAGGGACATGACCTGGTGGGTGTGACAGGGCCTTAAAGGCGTGGCAGCGCTGTGTATGCAGTCGGAGTTGCACACTCATCATACAAAGGTGTTGTGTGTGAGCTTAGTGTATGCCTGAGAGCTGGCGGCAGATTTGTGGATGGACATTGCTTGGAGGGTGGCTGCAACATCAGACTGTAGTGTGATGTGGGTTATGCAAGGACATGAGGCTCGTGTAATGTTCACGTTGCATGTGCAGACGGTCCAGCCTTTGGCACCGCGTGGCCGCAACTGTGGCACAGACAAGCTGATGACAGCCAAATGAATGGGTTGATGGAGGAAGGGAGGAGCATCTTTGATGTGTGTGTGTTGTCAAATCAGGAAACTTCATGTGCCCTTGCTGCAGTGGCTGCAACAGCAGGCGGCATGTCCTGGGAACTATGCCACAATTTCCACACAAAGACTAGGATGTCAGAAAGGACTACTGCAACAGGTGTATGTCAAGGAAGGAGTGACCGGTTTTCAATGGCACACCTAGAGACAAAGGATGCACAATCCCCAAAGATGACTGACACCGGATCATGAAACTGAAGGCCAAGCTGCGCACAGGAAACACACCCCAGAAGGTGTTGACGGCCCGTTGTGGGGACCAACATATCAAAACACATACACAGCCATGGACTTCATGCACAATAGAGAATCAAATACATGTAGAACAGCATGCAGGTTGCTAATCTACACACAGACTCCTATGCAAAATCCTTGACAACCATGCCAGAGATGGCGCATGCACAGTGGCAAGAGACCTGCATTGACAGAGATGAGGCACCTTGGAGGAGGCTGAGGAACACCTTTATTACTCATGCTTACACCTATGAAAATGTAGCAATATTAACAGACTCACAGGTCTTTTGGATTAACATGTGGGACCTACACTGGACACCCCCTTCGCACCACAGATGCTGTAAATACATGGGAGTGGCACACAAGTGAAGGGGGTGAGCCAAACATCCCCTGCTGCACACGGAGAGGCTGCAATTCCCCATTGAGCCTCTTATGGGGATGTCCCGCAATATGTCCACCCGTAGCCTCCCGTATGTTTCCGTGGGAAGTTGTACACACATTGATGCCTTCATCAAAAATCAAAATCCCATAACAGATGACCGTCACGAAGTGTGACTATCAATTCATGTGAGTCATGCTACATGTCATTTGCCCCATGGTGAGTCGACATGTATGCATAGTAACAAAACCTGCACAGGAGCAGTGCCCACACATTACAAACAACTACCACACCCAAAAAGCCTTGCTGCAATCCTTACCCAAAGGAGACTTTTCACCATGTGCGTGCATGTAACGCTGATTCAGCACACGTTGCATTACTCATGAGGAATAGCAGGAGCACAACAATGCCACGAGCAGACAGCATGCGCAACTACCTGGGGATGAGAGACACACAAGAAGTCAGGAAAAACATAGTCATCCGCATGCATGGTCATGTACTCTACATGAATAAGGTTGACACCATGCTAGTTGTCAATTGAGTGTGTCAGCTAAAATGTGTGGAATGACATAAGCACTCGAGTGACACATCAGCACACACCTCAAAGTCACTTAGCATACAGACAGCTGGACACACACATTGCAACACATGCCACACAAGGCTCCAAGTGTACACACTCATACCCAGGGACTCACCATTATGAGAAGAAGTTGCGTATGAGTTGACTCCGGATGTCCTCCTCCTCCTCCTCCTCCTCCTCACTTGCCTCGTGACCAAGGCCGTCATCCTCCATGGGTAGATGTCCCTGCTCATCGGGATCCAGGATGAGTGGCACAGCTTTCTCCACTGCCATGTTGTGCAGCATGCAGCACACGAGGAAGATTTTGCAGACCTTCACCGGTGCATATGGGAGGGACCCGCCGGTCTTGTGGTGGCAACGTAATCGGCTCTTCAGGAGGCCAAAAGTCCTCTCAATTACTCGCCTGATCTGCCCATGGGCATTGTTGTAACGGTGATCTGCAGCTGTTCTCGGGTTGTGGAGAGGCGTCACCAGCCATGGCATGTTGGGATAGCCAGAGTCCCCCACATGGAAACATCATGTAAAGAAGTGGGTCAGGAGATGCCGTCACATACTAAGATACCGCTGAATACTGGACAGAGTCTACCCACCAACAAGACATGCTCGTTCGTTGTGCAGCTGCAGCATCATTTCTGGCACCCTGCTACGCCTCATGATGTAGGCATTGTGTGCTGACCCTGGAAAACGTGCACAGAAATGGGAAATCAGCATGTAAGCAAGACACACCACAAGGGCATTAATGGAGTGATAATGTTTACGGTTTTGATAGGCTACCTCCTGTGCCTTTGGTGCTACCAAAGCCACATGTGTCCTATCAATGGACCCACTTACATGGGGCATCCCTCCCAGGGCATAGAACTCACCCTTGATACCTGTCAACTGCTCACGAGTTGGAAAATGGATGAATTCATCCAGGTGCTCCAACATGGCTTCTAAAACATCATGCATAGTGAATTGAAACGTACTGGTGGCAAAGAAATGTAGGGCTGACATCACCTTCATCTTGGGTGTCAGCGCAGTCGGATAACTGTGTCGCGGTTGGAGGTGTGGTGCCAGCCTGTTTGTCAGGTCCTCAATTAACTGTTGGGGGAATCTGTAGCGGCGTATGCAGTCACGTTCCCTCATGGCAGCCAAGTCTGTCATTGGTCGGGGGAGAGGCGGTGCCCTGCAGAAATTTGGAAGGAATAACCAAGATTGAGTACATTACTACACCAATGTCAATGAACTGAGCACATGTTCAACAGCTAATGCACATATGCTACATACAGAGTCTGGCCTGTTCAATACATCCTGCACACGTATGCCAGCCAGGTGATACTCCTACCAAGAGCCAGCTACAAACGTGGATTTTCAAGGTCTACATGAAATGCCAAGAAAGTAGCTGTGGGCCAGTGTGAGTGAACAACCAGATACATTACAGGAGTGACACACATCCACATATGTGCATTTGAAGGATGTTATCCCATACAGACAGCTACCGGCAAGCTAGACACACAGGTCACATGTCATGGAAAAGGGACAGACCACACACCTTGCCATGAAGGGGTACATGTCAAAAATTATCACACAGGCATTGAGACTACGCAGATATGTCCAAAGCTCGCAAGTCCCTGTTCGATGCATACAGACACACGTTACGTGTTATTCCACATGTGTCCTGTGTGCGTAATAGTGTGACATGGGCATCTACACACAGACACATGTTGGATGCAGCTACAGAAGATGCCGTTGACGAAACACCAACAGCAAGATCATGGGAACACATGACACACACATGACATAGTCGCATCGTGGCACGCTGGTAGTGAGATGTCAGGTGTCATCATCCGTGTACCTGGCATCAGGGGACAGTTGCGGGTGTTGGTGACTGTGCCATGCCAGTGATGCAGTGCTTGACAAGTTTGAACTACATGCACACATGTAATAGGTGTGAAGGGGAAGTGCGCCACATAGTGCCCCATCACACATGACATGTGTACACAGGTCATCACACAACTATTGGGTTAAAACATGAGGAGACATGTGCCACTTCACTGCCTGACACACCTAGGCCCTATACATGAAGGACTGCACTGACAATGACTTGATGTCCATCCTTGTGCGAGTCAGACACCTCCATTCCTTTCCTGTGCGCCTCCTATCACCAGTGTAAGCTGTGAAACGCACCGTACACACGCTCTGAGGGCGTGTGTACGGTCGTATCACTATATTGGGTTTGGGTAGGAGTACGCGTGTGTGTACGGCCCGTACACACGTACGTGTACACACTGGTCCTATCCCTATCGGAGTGTCGCCGTAGGCGTACGCCATAGAGATACGGCCCGTACACGCGTGTGTAGGGCCTGTAGCACTATGGTAGTGTTGGCGTAGGCATACGCCATAGTGCTACGGGCCGTACCCGCGTGCGTACGACCTATAGCACTATGGCACACCTACGCCAACACTACCATAGTGCTACAGGCCGTACACACGCCGGTACGGCCCATAGCACTATGGCATACGCCTACTCCAACACTACCATAGTGCTACGGGCTGTACACACGCGGGTACGGCCCGTAGCACTATGGCGAATGCCTATGCCAACACTACCATAGTGCTACGGGCCATACACACGCGGGTACGGCCCATAGCACTATGGCGTACGCCTACGCCAACACTACCATGGTGCTATAGGCCCTACTCACACGGGTACGGCCCGTAGCACTATGGCGTCCACCTACGCCAACACTACCATAGTGCTACGGGCCATACACACGCGGGTACGGCCCGTAGCACTATGGCGTACGCCTACGCCAACACTACCATAGTGCTACGGGCCGTACTCACGCGGGTACGGCCCGTAGCACTATGGTAGTGTTGCCGTAGGCGTACGCCATAGTGCTACATGCCGTACCCACGTGTGTACGGCCCGTAGCACTATGGTAGTGTTGGCGTAGGCGTACGCCATAGTGCTATGGGCCGTACACACGTGGGTACTGGCCGTATCACTAGAGTGGTGGTACCCAAGGGGTACGTGTGAAACGCACCGTAACTGTGTGGGGATTTGAAAATTACAATGGGGTCACATAAGGGACAAGTATTAGGGCCTACATGCATGCTGGTTGTCATGGATACCCAGTTTAAAGATCACATTTTTCTATCATGTGGCCTGGAAAAAGCAGTTGGCCACATTATACATTGTTGCAAAGTGGTTGTTGACTTGACATGATGCTTCAAATTTGAAAAAATGCTAATGCTGTCACTGGTGTATGTTTAAAGGGATTGGAGGAAACGTAGGATGAAATTAGTCTGACCAATCACTCTGTACTCCTGTTACTGAAATAGCCCAGCAAGGCAGATATAAGTCAGCCAGAACCCATGAGAGGGTACTTGCCTGCACAACCTTTGATTCAACACCACTGCTGCTGCTTGTGATTCCTCTGGCACCATGTCGCGGACTGTGGAGAGGGCCCAGCCATTCACACAGGAAGATAATAAGGCGTTGCTGGACGTCATCCTCCCACAGTACCCCAGCCTGTATGGTAGACAAAGGGTGCAGGTGAGTGCTGATTCCGCTACCTTTGATTGGGCCCCTTCTTTTAGTGACTGGCACTTCTGGCATTGTGTCCAGGTGTGACAGACATGAAATTTTGTTTAGAGTGGGTCCCGGGGGCGGGGAATGGCTGATGTGGTTCATGTGTGCACTCCTCACTTGCATTGTGCTTACTGTGACACTCACTGCATGCTGCATGGCACATTCAGCATAGCTAATCCTCTTGGCCCTTCTTGTTCTATAGTCCTGAGGTGATTCAGTGTTCCCCCCATGTGACAGGTGACTGTACCCACAGATGTGTGTGAGTTGAGTGGAGCTGTGGTGAGAGTGTCCAAATGATCTGGACATTGATGTGTGTGAATGTTCCTTGTCATGTGGGTGAGTGTCTATGTGGAGTGTTGCACCACAGCTGCATGGAGGAGGCAACAGCTCTACCCATCTGATGTGAGAAGTGATCCGTGTAGTGTGTCTGACTTGCTGGGCTAGCCCCACGCCTGTGACACCCCCCAGGCAAGTTGCACATGTGCAGAGTGAGGTTTGTATCGGCTGTTGCCACTGGCAGGTGAATGATCTGTGCCTGTGTGTGTCTGTAGTCTGCTGATGTTGGGTCAGTGGCCTGGGGCATGTGACTGCTTGGAGGTGCTGGCCATCAGCTTTGTGTTGCTTGTGATGTACACTGTGTGCCATGATCAGGGAGTGTGTCGCACCCCTCATGCCACCTGTGTACTTCCAATGCCATGTAGTGCATTGGGCCTTACACAGTGGCCAATGTCCCTATGACAAAGGTGCTATTATTTTGCACCATACTATGCCCTGTTCAACAAATCAAAGATGTTCTAATGTGTGTCTCTGTGACATGGAGCAGGTGTAGTGATCTATTCTCACTTTGGCATCCTCACAGGTAACCGCCTACGAGAAGGGGAAGATATGGAAGCGGGCCGTCAGGGCGGTGATCTCCGTGGAGGGTCGCAGTCGGCATCTGGCACAGGTGAGGAAATGCTGGCAGGACATCCGGTGCTGGACCAGGAGGATCGCCCGGGTCCTGCTGGGGGACTCACCAGAAGGCAAGAACCGTGGGCGCCGACGCCTGACCCACCAAATGAAGCGTGTCCTGGCGGTGGTCTTCCCTGACATGGATAGGCGGTTACAGGCGAAGCAGCAGCAGCAAGGGGGTAGGTACATGTGTGTTTGTTGTGTGTCACCACCTTTGGGAAGTGCTCAGTCGCATGGATACACTGCCAGGGTTAATATGTGCATTGCATTTTCTGTTCCCCAAAGTCATCCGCTGCTGTTCTTCCTCCTTTCCCCTCCTTGACATGTGTTCCCTGGTCTGTGTGTAATCACTATTGCACATGGTCATCTAGGCTGGCAGTTAATCCAAGTGCACATTGCTGTCTGCATCATGTGGGGGTGGGGTCGGAGACATGTGTTGTTACCTTGCCTGTGCCCTGTCCTGTTCAGTCATTTGGGGGTCCATATCCGTTGGCACTGATGCTGAGTCTCAACATAGGAGTGTGAGTGTTCAAATGAACAGACTTGCAGCATGCATGACCGATGTTGTGTCCTCATACATGATGTGCATGAGTGGGAGATATGCATAGTGCCGGGACAGTAGCTCATGTTACAGTCAGATAATTCCAGGACCATGGAGCAGTGTGCCCACTACAGTACCTTAAGACACCCTTGCCTCGGTATCATGTGTGTCATCCAACACTGTGCCCATTCTCAATGTGTTCAGCATAGTTTTGCCTCTGTGGCATTGTTCCCTGGCCTCATTTGTAATTATCTAAAGTGTGCTACATGTGCCCATTGTACAGGCTGACCCCATTTTGCTTCTGCATCCTCACACTGGCCAGTGCCTGTGTGTCTATGTACAACAATCTGTTGAGGTTTTTTGTCATAAATATCTGTTGGCAGCCTCACGAGGTGATGTGGAGTACATTTAGGATTTCCTGATGCACTTTTTAGTAAACCCAGATTGAGAGGTGTCACTTCTTGAACTGTCTCAATCACATTGTCTCAGGTATGGGGTGTTTTTGCGGGCAAGGACTACATGTCCAAACCTTATGTCTCCTTGCCAGGTCTGACCAGTGTGTGATGATTGTCTGGACACGCACTCAATGTGCATTGACCCAGGCATGTTGTGCAGGGTGTAATGTTTGTGCTTTGCAGCATGTGTCACAAGTTAAAAAACATGTTTCCTGCTCATCCATTATTGGCACGGGTGTTAGACCTGGCACCTTGGCGTGAGTCTCCCTTCCTCTTTTTGTCGCTGTGCCTCATGTGTTTTTATGGTGTTGGCCGCTCAGCGCGCTGTGCCACTGCCAACCAGTGTCGCGGTGCGAGTGCTCCCTTGTAAATTATATATGTTGGTTGGATTCCATGATTGGATTGTTTTGATTTACTATCAGACCCCAGTAAAGTGCGCCAGGAGCGCCAGGGCATGTAAATGCAAACACCGCTGGTGGGCTTGCAGCACGGGTTGTGCCACCCACAGAAGCGGCCGGTAAAATATGTCTAAGGTCTGCCATCGCAGAACCTGCGTGCAGTCTGGTACTGACATGCTGACTGGCAAGTGCCCACACTTGCCGGTCCCTAAAACCTTCCCTTAGCTGCATGTTAGTCACCCCTCTGGTAGGCCCACGGGCAGGGTGCGTTGTGAGCCTAAGGTAGGACAAGCCTAGTGAATTACCGCCATCTTGTTGTTCACTACTGCAAGGCTACCCTGTTCTCATAGGCCAGTATGGGCGGCCTGGATTGTTACACCCTATGATCCTAACCGACCCAGGGAACATGGTAGGAGATCGAGTTTAGTATGCCTGAACTCGGAATAATAAGGTACATCTTTTCGCAAGGTTTATTTTAATATTCCGGGTTTGCAAATGCCGCTTTTAGAAAGCTGGCCTTTGCTTGCCTAAACATTTCAGCCCGCCTCTGCGTGATGTGTATCTGATGTCTGGCTGGTGTGAGTGACAGGGCTGGGGGAACCCAGATGGGCAGGGCTAGGTAGCCTGGTGGTGAATAGGACGATCGACAGGTAGATGGGGGAGAGGAGTACTCCTAGGCTCTGAATAGGACAGTGCTCTGCCACCTCAATGCCGGCTCTGCCCCCTGTGGAGCGTCTGAGGACTCTGCCCTGCACCCTGAAAGAAGAAGCCTGCATCGCGTAAACAAAGTGCTCAGAAACCGGACTGGACTAGGCAAAGGACCCCCTGGCCTGGGAGAACAAAAGATTTGCTGTATAAATGGAGGAGCCCTGCTCCTAAGAAACTAGATCCGCTTTTGACCAAGAAGAATCTCTGCCTGAGGAGGAGGCACCGGGAAAGCTGTAGGAGGAAGACTGTCCCTATCCTGGGGGATTGGCCTACAGTGGTGACCTTGCAGCCAAAGGGGAGAAGAGAAACTGTTGCTGAAGACTTTGCTTTATTTTTACTTTCAAGACTTGTGCTTTTCCAAAACGATCTCCAAGGGCTTGGAACTGAGCTTGCCCCCTGAACTGAACCCCAGGACCATTGGGCTATACCTGATCTTCACTCGCCTGCCGCTGGACTGTGGTGTCCTTTCCCTCGCTGGAGCTGTGACCCTCGTGCCCCAGTCCCTCCCTGAGCCGTGACCAGGACTGCTTAGCTGCCCCCGCCTTGGGAAGAGCCTCGCTCGATCGGAGCCGCTCCCCTGCAACACCCCGCTCTTGTCGTGAGCCTGAAGATCAGACCCCCATCGTGAAGTGTGGGAGCCTCGGACGCCGCCTCGCCCTTCTGTCAAAGAGCCGCTGAAATCCCGCACCCGCCTTTGCGTCAAGAAACAAGGTACTGTACTTACGAACTCGACCGCGAGCTCGCATCGGATCCAGGGTCCGCAACGTTCTGATTTCCCTGTCATCTGCCGTGTGCATCCCGGGCGCCGCCTCAGCACGAAGTGCGCTGAGGCCTACAGTTACCTTGTGCCCGCCTAAAGAACTTTCCGTAACAAAGAGACTTTACCGTATTTCCAAGAGTTGTGGCCCCATCAGTTCAACGTTACTGGGCCTTGTATTTGAATCTGCTGAATCTACATAAAAGCTTATTTTTGTATACTTCCTGATTGGTGTCCGTTTGTGGTGCATGCAAGGGGTTTACTGTATGTGTAATTGCATTTGCTTAACCGTGTACGCCTGAGACTTAGCCTAGACTGCTCGCGCCACGCACCTAGAGGGTGAGCAGGGGTTATTCTGGGGAGTCATCCTTCGCCCTGACAAGAAGTAAAGGGTCCCTTCTTGTTGTGGGTTCACACCTGCGTCAACCAGAGCCCCCTCATTTCTAACATTGGTGGCAGCGGTGAGGATTTACGGATTTGCATTTGTGGTTTGCGTATAGTGAATCACTGATCACCACGTAGTGAGAGCAGACCAGTAACACAGCCACAAGACTAGGAATTGTTTTTGTTTTGCCAAGAATCTCCGGTGTTTAAGCCATGCCTGGTTCACTCCCCGCCTGAAGGGCAGCCTCTATAATCTCTGGAGTAGATGACATAGATTGGGTAGAAGGCGCACTTGAGGACTATACAAATGAAGAATTGAAAGGTTTTTGCTCCAAGTTCAGAATTGCCCAAACTGGATTGAGAAACAAGACCCAAATCGTGAAGGCGCTGAGGGCCTGGTATGAGTCAAGGGCACCAGAGAATCAGGTGGAAATGGTTCCACCAGAAAGTGTCCATGAGTTTGGCAGAGGCCTGTCGCCAGAAGAGTTGGCAGACAGGGCAGCAAACCGGGCACACGAGGTGGAGATGGCAAAACTTCATGGGCAGATGGATGTGGAAAAACAAAGATTAGCCATGGAAGAAAAGAAACTACAATTAGAGCATGACATGAAGCTGAGGGAGCTGGAGCTGAAAGCAAAAAGTTTGGAGCTTAATCCCTCTGATGGCAGCACACCGCCAGTACCGGCGGAACCAAGAGTTTATATTCCCAAGGATGTAGTGAAGGAGTTCTTTAAGAATGACGACATCGGGCAGTGGTTCAGAGCCTACGAGGTAGCCATGTCTTCCCACCGGGTCCCTGAGAGAGATTGGGGAGCGGGGTTGTGGGGACGGTTCCTGAGTGAAGGGCGGGACACACTGTTAGATTTACCTGCTGATGTTCATAATTCTTACGCCCATATGAAGGAAGCCTTGATGACTAGGTATGGGTTGACCCCTGAGTTATATAGACAGAGGTTCAGGGGTTGCAATAAGATTCCCAATAGTACGTATGTGGAGTATGTGACTTTCTTTTGCAGAGCGCTGGATGGTTGGGTAAAGGGTAGTAAGGTAAATGATTATCAAGGGCTTCTTGATTTAATGGCATGGGAGCACTTGTCCAGTAATTGTTTTCCTGAGCTACGCCAGCACCTGATAGATAGTAGGCTGACTAACCCTAGGAAGCTTGCTGAGGAGGCGGACCGCTGGGTCAGTACCAGGGTCCACAAGGGTCCCGTGGGAGATTGCGCCAAAGGTGGGCAGGGTCCCCAGCAGAAGAGTGGGGGGGAAAGGGGTAAACAGAAGCAGTTCCAAAAAGGGCCCCAAAGTAGTCCCCAAGGGAACCAAGGGAAGGGTTCTCAGCCTCCTCCACCCCAGAAACCGACCGGGGCCCCGACAGGTCCTCCTGTTCAGAAGGGGCCCGTAAGATGTTACAGGTGTAACAATTTGGGGCATTTTGCCTCTGATGTAAAGTGTCCATTGTTTGGTAAACCAGCACCCACTGGTGCTCCACCCCGGCAGGTGACTAGTGTAGCCTTGGGGGAGGAGAGGGATGTCCAAGGTGGGTGGGGTCCCGCAGAGATGTCCCTGGTCTCGCTAGGAGACCGTGAAGTGGTCCCTCCAACCCAGCTGCCTGAGAACACTAAGAAGTACAGGCAGTGGGTGACCATAAATGGCCATAGAGTGGAGGCTCTTAGAGATACAGGAGCTAGTGTGACAGCTGTCAGGTGTCACCTGGTGTCTCAGGAGCAGGTGGTCCCCAATGCATTCTATCCCGTTGTTGCCGCTGACAACACAGAGAGGCACTGCAAGGTGGCTCAGGTTCCCTTCGAGTGGGGGGGGGGGGTCTCTGGTACTCTTCAGGTAGCTGTGAGGCCCGCCATGCCTGTAGACTGTTTGTTAGGGAACGATTTGGAGAGCTCACCTTGGGCTAAGGTGGAGCGGAGTGCTCACCTGGAGATGTTGGGTATGCCGGATTGGGCGTGTGTCACCACACGGTCCATGGCAGCCAGTAGAGGGACTCAAGAGGTCCTGGAGCCTGAGAGGGAGGCCCAGGAACCGGCCTCAGAGAGAAGGAGCAAGGGGCGCGGGAAGCCGGCCCCTGAAGCTCCCACGGTCCAGGAGGAAGCAGACCTTGAGGGGGATGCCCTGGAGCCTACAGGGGAACAGATAGCTGAACTGGGAGACCTGCCGGAGCTGACCCATTGGCAGCAGGAAGGGGGTCCCACCAGGGAGGACTTTTGTAAGGCGCAGAAGGAGTGCCCTTCTCTCGTGGGTATGCGGCAGCAGGCTGCAGACCAGGTCGCAGGTGATCAGTCAGGATCACATTTCGTTTACTGGGAGAACGACCTCCTATATACAGAGCCTAAGGTTGCTGAGCCTGGGTCAGCCCGTGCGCTGGTGGTACCCCAGGACTTCAGAGCCTTCCTACTGGGGCTGGCTCACGATGTGCCATTGGCAGGGCATTTGGGGCAGGACAAGACCTTTGAAAGGCTTGTCACCCACTTCTATTGGCCTCAAATGCGCAGGAGTTCAGATACTCACTGCAGGACATGCCAGACTTGCCAGGCAAGTGGAAAGAGTGGAAGGAAGCAGAAGGCTCCACTCCAGCCATTCCCTGTGGTTGGTACCCCATTCCAGCGAGTGGGGATTGACATTGTAGGGCCACTGGACCCCAGGACAGCGATGGGCAATAGGTTCATCCTGGTCCTGGTGGACCATGCCACCCGGTACCCGGAAGCCATTCCTCTGAGGACAATGACGGCCCCCGTGGTGGGACGTGCACTGATGGGAATTTTCTCCCGAGTGGGATTCCCTCTAGAGGTGGTGTCTGACCGAGGTACCAATTTCATGTCCAAGTACATGAAATCTCTTTGGCAAGAGTGTGGTGTAACCTACAAGTTCACCTCACCTTACCACCCCCAAGGAAACGGGTTGGTTGAGAGATTCAACCGAACCCTCAAAGGCATGATAATGGGCCTAGAAGGACCCATGAGGCGTAAGTGGGACGTCCTCTTACCATGCCTTCTCTTCGCTTACCGTGAGGTGCCACAGAAGTCTCTGGGGTTCAGTCCCTTTGAGCTTCTGTATGGTCACCCAGTCAGAGGACCTCTAAGTCTGGTCAAGGAAGGCTGGAAGCAATCTCCCAGGAAACCTCCCCAGAATGTATATAGCTACATGCTGGCCTTCAGGAATCAGACTAGGCGTTTCAGGCAACTTGCTGAGGCAAATCTGGAAGCCAGCCAGGAGATGAAGCGGTGGTACGACCAGAATGCCACTCTGGTAGAGCTCCAGCCTGGACAGAAGGTATGGGTCTTGGCCCCCGTGGAGCCGTGTGCGCTCCAGGATAAGTGGACCGGTCCCTTTGAGGTGGTGGAGCTGAGGAAATATGAATTTTGTGATCAGTTATGTCCCCTATCGTAGACCCCAACGGCTCCATGTGCATGCTACAAGTACATGTATGTTCCCTCCAGTTCCAGCTCTGAAGACGCAAATACATGTGCGTCCACCGTCAACATGTCCTCTTTCAGATCCACCATGAATGGGTCAGATATTCCATTCCTAAGTATGAAAGGCCACCGACTTTATGTGGTTCACTTTCCACATTTTACAGATTCAGGCGAGTAGGCCCTGAATTCTGTCATCAAGCCTTTTCCTGCCTTCTGCCTCTGAAAGCTCCAGTCCGAGCCTGCATCTGTATCCATGAACTTTGTCCTACTCCCTGCGCGGCTAACGGTGCCTGATCCAGCCTGTTGTCTGCCAAAAACTGTATTTCACCTTCAAGATTATCTGTTTCGCTCCTCATCCGAAGCATTCCTGTCTAGCAGTTTAGGTAAACATTCCTCCAGCTACCGTGCAAGGGGCAAGGCCTCACTGTCCTCGTGCAAGTAATTCATAGCCTCCGTTACCATGGAAGATTCCTGCCCCCTCACATCTAACGTAGACACTTAGACGCCCGTACACGCACTAACAGTCAGTATAGAATAGATTCTATCCTAGAGACCTTTCCTTTTGGATAATACAGTTCTTTAAACATAGGATATTAGATATGATTTGGGATTAGGTTGACATAACCCCCAGACTTCTGTCTCCACATGTAGAGCTAAATGTCAAGTCCCCTTCACCCTCTAGTTGCACGTCAATCACACGTCATGCGGCTGCGCACGCATCTCTGCCAAATATTTCTGCTGACATTGCGGGATTCTCTTATGGATCCACCCATTTGTGACATCATGTTTAATGACGTATTTTAGTTACACCCATGTTTACGCCTCTTTTGGTTACGTATGCATATTTTATCTCTCTTATCAGCTGTTACGCCTCCTACATCTGTTACACTATAATGTAATTCTTATAAAAGTGATTACCTGTCAATAATGTATGCCCTTCCTTCCTGAACTTTCGTGGTGATGGAATAGAAGCCTGTAATTCGAATTACATTCCTTTGTATAGGAATAAAGCCTTTTTAAACCTCTAATACCACGGATTCTGCCTCTTATATTTACTGAGTTATTCTTACTTGACTTTACCGCATAAAAAATAGTACCGGTAATGAAATATTTACCACATAAATTGGCGCCCGAACAGGGACACTTTCTCATCTCACGCGCCGGCGGTGCGTTGCAGGCCCGGTCTCCTGCCACAGCTGAACGGACAAAAACGCGTACCTGCAGGATTTCCTGTATCTCCCTCCGGCCAAGCGGGGGCAACTGAGGCTGCGATCAACACCCAGACGAGGCGGTGAGAAGTGCGAAGTATCCCGACCAGAGCCTAGCTGAGAGAGCAAGATCCGAGGTATACAGAGGCCCACCAGGTTCCGAAGTTCCGAGTCCAGTCGAGTCGAGTCCAGTCCGGTCCAGTTTCAGTTCCGTTCCGAGGCCTTCCGTTCCGAGCTACCCGGTGAGTACCATTACCGGGGAGGCATTTTACGTGCACGTAGTCTGTGCCGGTCAAGACGGGTTTGGGTACACAAATCCGGTCTGCACTGTTTCAGCAGTGTATCTGTACTGTTTAGCAGTATATATAGTATGTCTTGCATATAAATAAGTATTACCTAGTGTCAGTATTATGTCAGTAACTAGTTTTCTATTAGTTATCATTGTTCGTTAAAAACTGTTAAATGTTAAAATGTTTTAATACGTTCTATACATTGTGGTGTGAATGACCGTACATTATTGTGTTTATTGTATTAAGTGTGTTCTAATAATAAGATCTAAAAATGCCGCTCTTTTCGAAACTAAGACAGATCAAAACTAGAAAAGGTGTACTCGAAGAAGCTGTTCCCATTCCACCTAGGGACACTCCAGGATACTTTATGTATCATAAGCATGGCCTAGACGCCGTATTATTTCTTGATTTATGGGTGGACTACACCAAAGAATTACCAGAAAGTCAGAGATGGCCCGCAGCGGGGACCTGGGATGCAGATAGCATCATGAGAGTAGAAGAAGAATTATGGAAAAAGAAAGCCAGACAGTCACAGAAAGATGCCATTGAATTATGGCGTAAAGAATCATATAGACGTACAGAAAAAGCGCTCAGACAGGAAGAGAAAGGTAGAGAGAATTCAAATAAAACCCGAGAAAATCTATTACTTGAGGAAGGTATCCGAGTAAACTCAGAACAAGTAGATAGACAAAGAAACACTCTTATGAATGGTATGTATCCTCTTCTGGCCGAAGGGTTACCTAAGGCAATCCGGGAAATACCAAAAGACTTAACTTCTCCATTACTCCCGATAAAAGCACATCCCAAAACACATCCCAAAACAGCAAAGGACGTTTTCCTTTCCTCCTATTTAGACGACGTAGCTCCCGAGTATGCTAATGCTATGCCACCCACACCGCTTGCCGATGGTGTTCAACACCAAGAGCATCCGTCTGTATCCCCGCAACTACAAACTCCTACACAAGTTCCCACAGGTCCGTCCGTTTCTACAGTCTTTCCCACATCCACAATCTCTATCCTACGTCCAACGAATCCTTTCGTGCCTAGCGCCTCAGATGGTGCTACGGGAGGTACGACAGACATGTTTGCTACCCCGCCGAGAAATAAACAGACCCTTAGAGATTTAGCACTCCAACGTACCCCCCAATTAGCGACCTCCGACATGTTTAAAGAACAACTTGTGGATTGTAGATACGATCCAGTGCCAGGTAGACAGGACAAATTGCTCATATCATCACTACGTATACGACGAGCTACATTATATTTAATGACGATACCAGGAATGGTTGAACACCTAGACAATATATATCGCTTTGTCCAAACAGGGCGAGGTTCAGAAAGTATTAACGAAGCTATGGAATACCAGAAAGTGGATGTACAAAGACAACTACTACGTTTTTTCATAAATTGTGTAATTAGGAATCAAGACAGGCCCGGGGCAGATCATGATACCATGCAAAAACTTGTCAAATGGGGTCAGAACATATCAGAAGAGAAACATGATAGACAGGCGTGTATAATCGCCATGTGTCGAAAGATCCGCAAAGAAGTAGAACGAATACATAAAGAAAGACGAGAAACAGACTGAGTAGAATCAGAAGAAGAGGAGGAGCAAGATTCAGAACAAGTGGAGACGATAGCTTACGTAGGTACAGGAAGACCCCATAATAATACTAGAGGCTTTAATGATCAGATACGTCCAATACGTCCAGAATATAATAGGCATTTTCCAAATCCTATGTTAAATACAAAATCCCCTGAACACCTATTCCAAGCCGTTGATAAATTACTCCGAGATCGAAGGGGGTACCATATGCTCGATTCCATGGACGAACAAGAATTAGCTAGGTCAGCAGTACAATGGGCTGACAGTCCCAGCGACTACAATGATGATGTACTTGCACACACGTTTCTGAATCTTGACCCATATGAACAGCGTTTAGCTAGTATATACATGATTCAACACCTCCTTATATTATATAAAAGCCAACACTCCGATCCAGGACCCTTACCTGACATATTGACAGAACTACTCACGAATATATGGAGAGGGTCAGGTACTGATTTGATTAAAGAAATTTTAGAATTCCGAAACCAATATTTAAATTTCGTATGCCCAGAACACGTTCCAGTTCCCATCGTAGGAAGAAAAATGTATCACATAGATAGACAGAACCCGTTACGCGAAGTACACCCAATCAGAGGTGACGGTAATAACTTTACACGCGTGTTTGTGTACACGCCTATAACTAAACTAGAATTATTAGAAATGAAGAAAGTAGTACCCAGCCATGACAAGGATCCAGCAGGTTTCCACCGTGAAATAAAGGACATGTTACTCATGGGAGAGTATACCTACCCCGACATTATGAAAATATTAAAAATCCTATTACCAGCTGGCGTTTATGAGAAACTTAAAGAAAAGGAATGGGAGGTGGGAGACCAAAAGATAGATTGGACAGCATTAGAAAACGAAGAAAGGGCCCGAGCTGCAGGAGCAGGACTTGGGGAAAAGACTACAGCACTAGCAGGACTACTAGTGCAGGTACTGCCACGTTTATTAACTACGAAAAAGGAAGACTGGGGTGCAATCTCAGCCTGTAAACAAAAACCAGATGAAGACACTAGTGATTTCTATTCCCGATTTGAAAAATGTTTTGGTATAAATAGTGGCATAAAAGCCAGTAGTGAGTCATATCCACATCTGTTTGTGACAAAATTAGTTGAAAATTCCCTGCTGCAAGTTAAGAATAGAGTATTGAAATTCGAAAGTACCTGGCAAGGTAATACCCCATCACAGATGTTACAGATGTTACAATATCACCACAATAGAATTAAAGAAGAACAAGAACACGAACAAAGACGTATGAAAGATACAAAAATGAAAATGCTTGTTGCTCAGTCAGTCCCAGCTAATGGTCATCAAAAGGGTGATCCCGCAGGTCCTACGAAAGGGACATGCAACTATTGTAAACAACAAGGTCATTATATACATGATTGTCCAGTCCTGAAACATAATATTGCTACAGGTAGAACCCAGGAGAGACCACGTCCACCTAGACAGGATCAGAATCAACAACCAATCCCTCAGCACGCACAACCTAGGTTAGCTCCGCAACAACTAGCTCCGCAACAAGGAGCTCCACAACAGACCGTAGCACCACCACAAGCGCAGCCTATTGCTGCAACACAAGCAACAACACAACAAATGTATCAGTATGCACAAGCAGATTATCCCGATTATCAGCGATACACATGAAATAGCCTAGAGAGGGAAGTTGGCTTACCCCTTATTGAGGTTCCTGTAGATCAAGAGGGACCTTATGTACATAGTGAACTATTAGGGGAAGACAGAAAGTTCTTAATTGATACAGGGGCAAGCAGAACAACTATAAGACGCAGTGAAGTTCCAGGGGCACCACTCTCAGGCTTACAGAATATTTCCCTTGGATTCTCAGGAAAACCTATAATAAACGACGTAACACAACCTCTTCCATTTACGATTGGTCCATTGACACGTACTACAGATTTATTGCTTACCAAATCCTGTCCAGAAAACTTGTTAGGTATAAAAACATTGAAAGCTCTAGGAGCTATAATATGTTGTTCTCCGGAAGGAGTACGACTATTTCTACGTGACTTCAAAGGTCACTACGTGTCCAGAGACATAGATCACCGACTACAGAATTTACCTACACATTTATGGGCACAAGGCCCCACTGATGTTGGTTGCATGAATATTACACCATATCGTGTCACATTAAAAACAGGAGTAATACTACCACGAATACGACAATACAAATTACCACCCGATGCTGTTGTGGCTTTGCTGCAAATCATTGACGAGCTCATTACACAAGGAGTGGTTGTCGAAACCGACTCCAATGTATGTAATTCCCCGATAATTCCGATTCTTAAAAGAACGGATCCAAAAGCACCACCAGTATATCGATTAGTTATTGACCTGCGCGAATTAAATAAATGTATTGTACCACAATACCCTGTGGTCCCAGATATCTCGTCATTACTAACAGCTATTGATTCAGAAGCAACGTTCTTCACTGTAATTGATCTCAAGAATGCTTTCTTTAGCGTCCCAATAGATCCGGAAAGTCAATATCTGTTCGGATTCAGTTTAAATGGACGAAGTTTTAAATTCACACGCGCACCTCAAGGATTTACAGAAAGCCCTAGCATCTATAGCCAAGCACTGAAACGAGAACTTGACAGTATCCACATGCCAGTTAACACTGCCTTGCTTCAATATGTCGATGATCTGCTGATCACCGCCCGAAGCGAACCTGAATGTGAAACAGCGTCACTGACGGTTTTACAATTTCTGGCCGACAAGGGGCACA
Organism: Triturus cristatus; assembly: GCF_964204655.1. NCBI lineage: Eukaryota > Metazoa > Chordata > Amphibia > Caudata > Salamandridae > Triturus > Triturus cristatus. Next base: position 92,787,341 of record NC_140583.1, read on the forward strand.
AGGTGTCCCCTTCTAAGCTGCAATTCTGTGTCCAGCGAGTTGTTTACCTTGGGCACTCGCTGTCCAAGGAGGGAAGGCAGCTTACACCTGACCGTATCCAGTTAATCGCTAACATGCCACCACCCAAGACACAAAAAGAGGTACGGGCTTTTATAGGCCTCACTTCATACTGTAGGCAGTGGATCCCTCAATATGCATTTCTAGCAAAACCACTCATCCAGTTAACAACACAGGAGGCAGCCACATCGACTGTCCTCCCTTGGACTCAAGAACATACACATGCCTTTGAAAGCTTAAAGAAAGCTTTATGCCAAGCACCTGTTTTAGCAACACCATGTTACAGTAAACAGTTTACACTCTTTGTTACAGAACGCGAAGGTACTGCCTTGTCAGTACTCACTCAGGAACAAGCAGGATCACACAAACCATGTGCTTATTTCTCTAGTACATTAGATCCAGTAGCTCAGGCTCTTCCTGCGTGCCTGAAATCAGTGGCAGCAACAGCTTTAGCTATCAGACAAAGCGATGCCATAGTGTTAGGACATCAATTGACAGTACAAGTACCACACGCAGTAGAGGTTCTCTTGAACCGCACACAAACACAACACTTGACTATAGCGAGACTCACTGGTTACGAACTGACATTATTTCAGCCACACATAGAAATCAGACGTTGTAATACATTAAACCCTGCCACACTGTTACCAGTGGGCGGAATAGATCCATTGGCACATGATTGTGTCGAAGTCATTACTATCACGACGAAACCCAGACAAGACTTGACAGATATCCCTTTGTCAGATCCAGACTTGACATTGTATGTAGATGGGTCATGTATGAGAACAAGTACAGGAGAGTTAGTGGCCGCTTACGCAGTCACAACAGACACTGAAGTCATTGAAACAAACTGTATTAACATTTTGTCAGCTCAAGCAGCAGAGCTCATCGCTCTGACACAAGCCTGTATTCAAGCCAAGAATAAGAAAGTCAACATATACACAGATTCACGTTATGCATTCGGAGTCGTCCATGACTTCGGCGTACTATGGCGAGAGAGAGGTTATTTAACTTCTCACGGTGCCCACATCCAACACGGACCCCTCATTCAAGCCCTATTAGACGCGATTCATCTACCTACTGCAATATCGATTATGAAATGCAAAGCCCATAAAAAGGTTACCGATATCATTTCTCAGGGTAATGACCTAGCTGACAGAACAGCTAAACAGACTGCTCAGAATAAGACTCACACAACTGACATGACAAAGACAATAGTTCCGACACCAACACATTGCATGACAGTTAAGGATCCTGCCCTTGATGTGATTGACATACAGACACATGCTACACCAGAAGAAATAAAGAAATGGACTGAATTAGGAGGGATCCAAACGGATCAAGGATGGATGACGAAGGAAAAATCTATATGGTTTCTTCCCGACTCTATGGTTCAAGTCATCATTAACACAATACATAGTCCAGCGCACCTAGGAGAAAAAGCTATGCTAGACAGCATTCAACACATTTGGTTCAACAAACACTTGCGAGCAGCAGCTAAACAGAAAGTTCGTACCTGTATGATATGTTGTCAGTTTAATCCAGGTAAAAGCATCCCCGTAGAGCAGGGTGGATTTCAACCTCCCGATCATGCTTTTGAAGTCCTCCAGATGGATTATATCCAGATGGAACGATGTCGAGGATTCAAATATGTTCTCGTAGTTGTCTGTGCTCTTTCCCGTTGGACAGAAGCTTACCCGGTTTCAGATTACACCGCCCCGACTACTGCCAAACAGTTAGTTCGAGAATTCTTCCCACGGTACGGTTTACCACGTGTTGTCTACTCAGATAACGGCCAGCCGTTCTCATCCGAACTAATGAAACACGTTTCCCTTTTGTTAGGCTACCAATGGAAATTCCACTGTGTCCGACATCCCGAGGCAGCAGGTCTCGTGGAACGTCATAATCAAACCCTGAAAATTAGATTGTCCAAAATATGTAGAGAAAAAGGTGTCGATTGGATAGTAGCCTTACCAGTTGCGCTCTTTTACATGAGAATGGTAGCACATTCTCGAACAGGGCTATCCCCGTATGAGGTGATCTTCGGTAGACCACCAAATATGTGGGGGACGCCTATACCTCGCAAAATAACTGATGTTGACTGTAATATGCTGACAGATTACCTGGCTTCCTTGATGTCTGCACTACAATCTTGTCGTTCACAGGTAACCGCAGCTTTTCCCGATAAAACTGAGGGGAAGCCCCATGACGTGGTTCCTGGTGACCTGGTTTTGGTCAGGAATTTCGACCGGAAGACCCAACTGGAGCCTAGGTGGAAGTCGCCTAAGTTGGTTCTACTCACTACAAGGACAGCCGTGAAGATTGAGGGTCGCAAAGGGTGGTTGCACTCGAGTCATATCAAGAAATTTTATGGACTACCATCCAGTGTGAATACTCAACCTTGTATTCCCTCACAGACAGACTCAAAGCTCCCCTTGGTTGAGAAGTTAAAACCAGAACTTTATAAACTAAAATTGAGGTCTAGCAAGTCAGACAATTTGATTGTTTAAGTCCTCTCCAAGGTGAATCGGTTGAATTTGTCTCTGACATGTATCCTCTAGACCGGAATAGAGAAAGAAATCAGCAGATGCAGCTTAAAAAACATGCGTATTGTAAATCACTTCGTAGTCACTGCACAGTAACACTATTAATTTTGTTTTTTCTAAGTCTTCTGATCATCGTTTTCAGCATACTATTGCATATGTATTACCCTATTCTTAAACGTGCTTACAATGTAACTGCAGAACATTCTTTTAGCGAATTACCTCCGCATGAGTTGTCCTATAGATTTGCGCTGCGCAACAACACATTCATTAGTATGTTACATCATTCTCATCAGACCAGCAATGCCACAAATTGTTGGATATGTGGCCGACTCCCTCCCTATCAAAACTATAAGGGAGTTTTGCCCCTCTTTCCATATCCGTTCACACACAATGGCTCCTGTGGAGCATGGTTTAGTTTGATTAATTCCTTAGATTCAAATTCCGCAGTTTATCAAGACAACTGGGTATGGGGAAACCTGAACCTAGTTTTGCTTAAAGTCTGCTACCCTAACAAGGAGGGACTTCCCAAAAGAACAGGAACTGATCTAGAAAATGAAGTATATGGACTAGGTAATTTTACACTTAACCTCATGATCCTGAACGTTGAATCCGAAGCTACACCAATCTTGCCCGCCATGTCAGTATTCCCAGTAAAAGGGGAATTATGTGTAAGAAAGAATGGTTCCATACACATGGGCCATAGTAAATGCACCACTGTAATAAAATTCAGAGATCAAGGCAAGTCCACGTTTAGAGCTTCCCATCATTCCTACTTCATATGTGGCCAGACCGCATATATATGTCTACCTTTAGATTGGGATGGTACTTGTTACATAGCATTCCTTCTGCCACCTGTTTTCCTAGCCCCTCCTGATTATCACAGAAATACCCACTTAGTACACAATAGACAACAGAGAGATCTTCCAATTGTCGATTACACTGAAACGCATGGGAAAAATACACAGATTTCAATAAAGTTTCTTTCCATATATAGGTACAGTCACTAATAGTAAGCTGATACGTAGATTAACCAGAACCCTTGAAGCAGTAGTGAACGAGACTATTTCCGCCTTAGGCAATTTAACAGAAGAGCAGTCTGCTATGCGGATTGTTGTGCTTCAAAATCGTCTTGTCCTTGACATCATCCTGGCCGATAGGGGCGGAGCTTGTAGGGTCATCGGATCAAGTTGCTGCATTTTCATACCAGAAAATTCGGCGTCAGTATATAAAGCCATAACCCGCCTTCATAAGATTATAAGCCAGATACACCAGAGTCCAGGCACCTGGACTTGGTCCGGTTGGTTCTGGGGCGTGTTGTCAGCCTGGGGATGGAGAATCCTATCCTTCCTAGGTATTGGCTTCCTCATGCTATTCAGTTGCTGCTTATGTCTACAATGTGGGCCAGCGATTTGTGGTCTGTGTGCCACATCGTGTATCCCACCTCCAAGTTTTCATTCAAAATCCCGGAAGAAGAAAGAAGAACAAATGATGCTATATGAACAGATCGATGGATTGATGAAGATCGATATCTCCTGAGGGTCCGTAGGGGACAAGGAGGGAATGAGGAAATATGAATTTTGTGATCAGTTATGTCCCCTATCGTAGACCCCAACGGCTCCATGTGCATGCTACAAGTACATGTATGTTCCCTCCAGTTCCAGCTCTGAAGACGCAAATACATGTGCGTCCACCGTCAACATGTCCTCTTTCAGATCCACCATGAATGGGTCAGATATTCCATTCCTAAGTATGAAAGGCCACCGATTTTATGTGGTTCACTTTCCACATTTTACAGATTCAGGCGAGTAGGCCCTGAATTCTGTCATCAAGCCTTTTCCTGCCTTCTGCCTCTGAAAGCTCCAGTCCGAGCCTGCATCTGTATCCATGAACTTTGTCCTACTCCCTGCGCGGCTAACGGTGCCTGATCCAGCCTGTTGTCTGCCAAAAACTGTATTTCACCTTCAAGATTATCTGTTTCGCTCCTCATCCGATGCATTCCTGTCTAGCAGTTTAGGTAAACATTCCTCCAGCTACCGTGCAAGGGGCCAGGCCTCACTGTCCTCGTGCAAGTAATTCATAGCCTCCGTTACCATGGAAGATTCCTGCCCCCTCACATCTAACGTAGACACTTAGACGCCCGTACACGCACTAACAGTCAGTATAGAATAGATTCTATCCTAGAGACCTTTCCTTTTGGATAATACAGTTCTTTAAACATAGGATATTAGATATGATTTGGGATTAGGTTGACATAACCCCCAGACTTCTGTCTCCACATGTAGAGCTAAATGTCAAGTCCCCTTCACCCTCTAGTTGCACGTCAATCACACGTCATGCGGCTGCGCACGCATCTCTGCCAAATATTTCTGCTGACATTGCGGGATTCTCTTATGGATCCACCCATTTGTGACATCATGTTTAATGACGTATTTTAGTTACACCCATGTTTACGCCTCTTTTGGTTACGTATGCATATTTTATCTCTCTTATCAGCTGTTACGCCTCCTGCATCTGTTACACTATAATGTAATTCTTATAAAAGTGATTACCTGTCAATAATGTATGCCCTTCCTTCCTGAACTTTCGTGGTGATGGAATAGAAGCCTGTAATTCGAATTACATTCCTTTGTATAGGAATAAAGCCTTTTTAAACCTCTAATACCACGGATTCTGCCTCTTATATTTACTGAGTTATTCTTACTTGACTTTACCGCATAAAAAATAGTACCGGTAATGAAATATTTACCACATAAATTGGCGCCCGAACAGGGACACTTTCTCATCTCACGCGCCGGCGGTGCGTTGCAGGCCCGGTCTCCTGCCACAGCTGAACGGACAAAAACGCGTACCTGCAGGATTTCCTGTATCTCCCTCCGGCCAAGCGGGGGCAACTGAGGCTGCGATCAACACCCAGACGAGGCGGTGAGAAGTGCGAAGTATCCCGACCAGAGCCTAGCTGAGAGAGCAAGATCCGAGGTATACAGAGGCCCACCAGGTTCCGAAGTTCCGAGTCCAGTCGAGTCCAGTCCGGTCCAGTTTCAGTTCCGTTCCGAGGCCTTCCGTTCCGAGCTACCCGGTGAGTACCATTACCGGGGAGGCATTTTACGTGCACATAGTCTGTGCCGGTCAAGACGGGTTTGGGTACACAAATCCGGTCTGCACTGTTTCAGCAGTGTATCTGTACTGTTTAGCAGTATATATAGTATGTCTTGCATATAAATAAGTATTACCTAGTGTCAGTATTATGTCAGTAACTAGTTTTCTATTAGTTATCATTGTTCGTTAAAAACTGTTAAATGTTAAAATGTTTTAATACGTTCTATACATTGTGGTGTGAATGACCGTACATTATTGTGTTTATTGTATTAAGTGTGTTCTAATAATAAGATCTAAAAATGCCGCTCTTTTCGAAACTAAGACAGATCAAAACTAGAAAAGGTGTACTCGAAGAAGCTGTTCCCATTCCACCTAGGGACACTCCAGGATACTTTATGTATCATAAGCATGGCCTAGACGCCGTATTATTTCTTGATTTATGGGTGGACTACACCAAAGAATTACCAGAAAGTCAGAGATGGCCCGCAGCGGGGACCTGGGATGCAGATAGCATCATGAGAGTAGAAGAAGAATTATGGAAAAAGAAAGCCAGACAGTCACAGAAAGATGCCATTGAATTATGGCGTAAAGAATCATATAGACGTACAGAAAAAGCGCTCAGACAGGAAGAGAAAGGTAGAGAGAATTCAAATAAAACCCGAGAAAATCTATTACTTGAGGAAGGTATCCGAGTAAACTCAGAACAAGTAGATAGACAAAGAAACACTCTTATGAATGGTATGTATCCTCTTCTGGCCGAAGGGTTACCTAAGGCAATCCGGGAAATACCAAAAGACTTAACTTCTCCATTACTCCCGATAAAAGCACATCCCAAAACACATCCCAAAACAGCAAAGGACGTTTTCCTTTCCTCCTATTTAGACGACGTAGCTCCCGAGTATGCTAATGCTATGCCACCCACACCGCTTGCCGATGGTGTTCAACACCAAGAGCATCCGTCTGTATCCCCGCAACTACAAACTCCTACACAAGTTCCCACAGGTCCGTCCGTTTCTACAGTCTTTCCCACATCCACAATCTCTATCCTACGTCCAACGAATCCTTTCGTGCCTAGCGCCTCAGATGGTGCTACGGGAGGTACGACAGACATGTTTGCTACCCCGCCGAGAAATAAACAGACCCTTAGAGATTTAGCACTCCAACGTACCCCCCAATTAGCGACCTCCGACATGTTTAAAGAACAACTTGTGGATTGTAGATACGATCCAGTGCCAGGTAGACAGGACAAATTGCTCATATCATCACTACGTATACGACGAGCTACATTATATTTAATGACGATACCAGGAATGGTTGAACACCTAGACAATATATATCGCTTTGTCCAAACAGGGCGAGGTTCAGAAAGTATTAACGAAGCTATGGAATACCAGAAAGTGGATGTACAAAGACAACTACTACGTTTTTTCATAAATTGTGTAATTAGGAATCAAGACAGGCCCGGGGCAGATCATGATACCATGCAAAAACTTGTCAAATGGGGTCAGAACATATCAGAAGAGAAACATGATAGACAGGCGTGTATAATCGTCATGTGTCAAAAGATCCGCAAAGAAGTAGAACGAATACATAAAGAAAGACGAGAAACAGACAGAGTAGAATCAGAAGAAGAGGAGGAGCAAGATTCAGAACAAGTGGAGACGATAGCTTACGTAGGTAGAGGAAGACTCCATAATAATACTAGAGGCTTTAATGATCAGATACGTCCAATACGTCCAGAATATAATAGGCATTTTCCAAATCCTATGTTAAATACAAAATCCCCTGAACACCTATTCCAAGCCGTTGATAAATTACTCCGAGATCGAAGGGGGTACCATATGCTCGATTCCATGGACGAACAAGAATTAGCTAGGTCAGCAGTACAATGGGCTGACAGTCCCAGCGACTACAATGATGATGTACTTGCAGATCGATATCTCCTGAGGGTCCGTAGGGGACAAGGAGGGAATGAGGAAATATGAATTTTGTGATCAGTTATGTCCCCTATCGTAGACCCCAACGGCTCCATGTGCATGCTACAAGTACATGTATGTTCCCTCCAGTTCCAGCTCTGAAGACGCAAATACATGTGCGTCCACCGTCAACATGTCCTCTTTCAGATCCACCATGAATGGGTCAGATATTCCATTCCTAAGTATGAAAGGCCACCGACTTTATGTGGTTCACTTTCCACATTTTACAGATTCAGGCGAGTAGGCCCTGAATTCTGTCATCAAGCCTTTTCCTGCCTTCTGCCTCTGAAAGCTCCAGTCCGAGCCTGCATCTGTATCCATGAACTTTGTCCTACTCCCTGCGCGGCTAACGGTGCCTGATCCAGCCTGTTGTCTGCCAAAAACTGTATTTCACCTTCAAGATTATCTGTTTCGCTCCTCATCCGATGCATTCCTGTCTAGCAGTTTAGGTAGACATTCCTCCAGCTACCGTGCAAGGGGCCAGGCCTCACTGTCCTCGTGCAAGTAATTCATAGCCTCCGTTACCATGGAAGATTCCTGCCCCCTCACATCTAACGTAGACACTTAGACGCCCGTACACGCACTAACAGTCAGTATAGAATAGATTCTATCCTAGAGACCTTTCCTTTTGGATAATACAGTTCTTTAAACATAGGATATTAGATATGATTTGGGATTAGGTTGACATAACCCCCAGACTTCTGTCTCCACATGTAGAGCTAAATGTCAAGTCCCCTTCACCCTCTAGTTGCACGTCAATCACACGTCATGCGGCTGCGCACGCATCTCTGCCAAATATTTCTGCTGACATTGCGGGATTCTCTTATGGATCCACCCATTTGTGACATCATGTTTAATGACGTATTTTAGTTACACCCATGTTTACGCCTCTTTTGGTTATGTATGCATATTTTATCTCTCTTATCAGCTGTTACGCCTCCTGCATCTGTTACACTATAATGTAATTCTTATAAAAGTGATTACCTGTCAATAATGTATGCCCTTCCTTCCTGAACTTTCGTGGTGATGGAATAGAAGCCTGTAATTCGAATTACATTCCTTTGTATAGGAATAAAGCCTTTTTAAACCTCTAATACCACGGATTCTGCCTCTTATATTTACTGAGTTATTCTTACTTGACTTTACCGCATAAAAAATAGTACCGGTAATGAAATATTTACCACAGAGTGCAAGAGTCCTGTTACCTACGTGGTGGACCTGAAGTCTCCTAGGAACCCCTTAAGGGTCCTACATGTCAACCGCCTCAAGCCCCACTTGGAGAGGTCCCAAGTGGGCATGCTCTTGGCAACAGATGCTGGAATGGAAGAGGAGACCGAACCTCTTCCTGACCTCCTGTCAGCCAAGGAGCAAGATGGGTCAGTGGATGGTGTCATCCTCTCTTCCGCCCTGACCCCTGAGCAACAGAATGATTGTCGCCAGTTGCTGGGACAATTTTCTGATCTGTTTTCCCTGGTCCCTGGTGTCACTGATTGGTGCGTCCATGATGTGGACACTGGGGATAGTCCACCTGTGCGGCACAAGGCCTACAGGGTGACTGACAGGGTGAGGACATGCATCAAGGAGGAGGTTTTCAAGATGTTTGCACTCGAATAATTGAGTCCTCCAGCAGTCCTTGGGCCAGCCCAGTGGTCTCGGTCCCAAAGGCTGCAGCGGCGGGAGCCACACCCGAACTCCGGTTCTGTGTGGACTACAGAGGACTCAATTCAGTCACTAGGACTGACGCACACCCCATCCCCAGAGCTGATGAGCTCATCGATCGGCTAGGGGCTGCCAACTACCTCAGCACGTTTGATTTAACGTCTGTGTATTGGCAGATCGCCTTGACCGAGGGGGCCAAAGAGAGGTCAGCATTTTCCACCCCAGATGGGCACTACCAGTTCCGGGTTATGCCCTTTGGGATGAAGAATGCCCCTGCCACCTTCCAGAGATTGGTCAACCAGGTGTTGGCTGGGCTGGATTCGTTCAGTGCAGCCTACCTGGATGACATCACGGTGTTCAGCTCCACTTGGGAAGAACACCTGCGACACCTCTGGGAAGTGTTGATGGCGCTGCGCAAGGCAGGCCTCACGATCAAGGCGAGTAAGTGCCAGATCGGGCAGGGTTCAGTGGTGTACTTGGGACACCAAGTTGGGAGTGGCCAGGTGGCACCCCTTCAGCCCAAGATAGAAACCATCCTGAATTGGGAGGCGCCCAAAACCCAGACAGAGGTGAGAGCCTTCCTAGGTCTCACCGGGTACTACAGGAGGTTTGTCAAGGGGTATGGCAACATGGTTGCCCCCTTGACAGCGCTGACTTCGAAGAAGCAGCCCAGGAAAGTGATTTGGACTGACACCTGTCAGAAAGCTTTTGAGGCCTTGAAAACTGCTATGTGCACGGCGCCCGTGCTCTTGGCTCCCAACTTCTCCAAAGAGTTTATCGTTCAGACAGACGCTTTAGAGCATGGTGTGGGGGCTGTTCTTTCACAGATTAATGAGGAGGGCCTAGATCAACCCGTAGCCTTTCTTAGCAGGACGTTACTTCCACGGGAACAGTGGTGGAGTGCTATTGAGCGTGAGGCATTTGCTGTGGTCTGGGCGCTGAAGAAGCTAAGACCCTACTTGTTTGGGTCTCACTTCCGGGTTCAGACGGACCACAGGCCCCTCAGATGGTTGATGCATATGAGGGGTGAGAATCCAAAGCTGTTGAGGTGGTCCATTTCCCTACAGGGTATGGATTTCACGGTGGAACATCGCCCTGGTACAGATCACGCCAATGCTGACGGTCTGTCCAGATTTTTCTGCCTTAGTGATGAGGAATTCCCTGGGGTAGGGTAGTTCTCCCCACTTTTCAGCTGGAGGGGACACGTGTTAGACCTGGCACCTTGGCGTGAGTCTCCCTTCCTCTTTTTGTCGCTGTGCCTCATGTGTTTTTATGGTGTTGGCCGCTCAGCGCGCTGTGCCACTGCCAACCAGTGTCGCGGTGCGAGTACTCCCTTGTAAATTATATATGTTGGTTGGATTCCATGATTGGATTGTTTTGATTTACTATCAGACCCCAGTAAAGTGCGCCAGGAGCGCCAGGGCATGTAAATGCAAACACCGCTGGTGGGCTTGCAGCACGGGTTGTGCCACCCACAGAAGCGGCCGGTAAAATATGTCTAAGGTCTGCCATCGCAGAACCTGCGTGCAGTCTGGTACTGACATGCTGACTTGCAAGTGCCCACACTTGCCGGTCCCTAAAACCTTTCCTTAGCTGCATGTTAGTCACCCCTCTGGTAGGCCCACGGGCAGGGTGCGTTGTGAGCCTAAGGTAGGACAAGCCTAGATGCGTGGCATGTCCTAGTAGTGAATTACCGCCATCTTGTTGTTCACTACTGCAAGGCTACCCTGTTCTCATAGGCCAGTATGGGCGGCCTGGATTGTTACACCCTATGATCCTAACCGACCCAGGGAACATGGTAGGCGATCGAGTTTAGTATGCCTGATCTCGGAATAATAAGGTACATCTTTTTGCAAGGTTTATTTTAATATTCCGGGTTTGCAAATGCCGCTTTTAGAAAGCTGGCCTTTGCTTGCCTAAACATTTCAGCCCGCCTCTGCGTGATGTGTATCTGATGTCTGGCTGGTGTGAGTGACAGGGCTGGGGGAACCCAGATGGGCAGGGCTAGGTAGCCTGGTGGTGAATAGGACGATCGACAGGTAGATGGGGGGGAGGAGTGCTCCTAGGCTCTGAATAGGACAGTGCTCTGCCACCTCAATGCCGGCTCCGCCCCCTGTGGAGCGTCTGAGGACTCTGCCCTGCACCCTGAAAGAAGAAGCCTGCATCGCGTAAACAAAGTGCTCAGAAACCGGACTGGACTAGGCAAAGGACCCCCTGGCCTGGGAGAACAAAAGATTTGCTGTATAAATGGAGGAGCCCTGCTCCTAAGAAACTAGATCCGCTTTTGACCAAGAAGAATCTCTGCCTGAGGAGGAGGCACCGGGAAAGCTGTAGGAGGAAGACTGTCCCTATCTTGGGGGATTGGCCTACAGTGGTGACCTTGCGGCCAAAGGGGAGAAGAGAAACTGTTGCTGAAGACTTTGCTTTATTTTTACTTTCAAGACTTGTGCTTTTCCAAAACGATCTCCAAGGGCTTGGAACTGAGCTTGCCCCCTGAACTGAGCCCCAGGACCATTGGGCTCCACCTGATCTTCACTCGCCTGCTGCTGGACTGTGGTGTCCTTTCCCTCACTGGAGCTGTGACCCTCGTGCCCCAGTCCCTCCCTGAGCCGTGACCAGGACTGCTTAGCCGCCCCCGCCTTGGGAAGAGCCTCGCTCGATCGGAGCCGCTCCCCCTACGCTGTGCTGGGCTGCCCCTGTCACCTCGCTCGCTGGAGGCTTGCTGTGCACCTTCACCCTCCCGCCGGAATCGGCGTTGTGAGCATCTCCAAGCCTCGGACGGCCCGGACGTAACCTGCTTGCCCGACTGCCCCGCTTTGTTTACCCGCCACCTGCAACACCCCGCTCTTGTCGTGAGCCTGAAGATCAGACCCCCATCGTGAAGTGTGGGAGCCTCGGACGCCGCCTCGCCCTTCTGTCGAAGAGCCGCTGAAAACCCGCACCCGCCTTTGCGTCAAGAAACAAGGTACTGTACTTACGAACTCGACCGCGAGCTCGCATCGGATCCAGGGTCCGCAATGTTCTGATTTCCCTGTCATCTGCCGTGTGCTTCCCGGGCGCCGCCTCAGCACGAAGTGCGCTGAGGCCTACAGTTACCTTGTGCCCGCCTAAAGAACTTTCCGTAACAAAGAGACTTTACCGTATTTCCAAGAGTTGTGGCCCCATCAGTTCAACGTTACTGGGCCTTGTATTTGAATCTGCTGAATATACATAAAAGCTTATTTTTATATACTTCCTGATTGGTGTCCGTTTGTGGTGCATGCAAGGGGTTTACTGTATTTGTAATTGCATTTGCTTAACCGTGTACGCCTGAGACTTAGCCTAGACTGCTCGCGCCACGCACCTAGAGGGTGAGCAGGGGTTATTCTGGGGAGTCATCCTTCGCCCTGACAAGAAGTAAAGGGTCCCTTCTTGTTGTGGGTTCACACCTGCGTCAACCAGAGCCCCCTCATTTCTAACAACGGGTGTGTGCTCCAGATGCTATGTGGTTTGGTCTGTGTGTGCTGACATCTGTGTGGACATTCTTCGTTCACATCAGGGTGTCTCCTCAGTGCAGGTGCTCCTTATTCCAACACAATTTCAGGGCCATTTGCTAATGCATTGTCCTGTGTCTGGACATGTGTGCCAGTCCACATGACAGGTAGTGTGTCAGATGTGTTGCCAACTGTGTCATCATGGTACGGATGGCCATGTGACAGGTGGTATGTTTTAAGTTGTTATTCAAGAAGTCATGTGCCCTGGCACTCACTACACTTGTCAACATGTCCCAATAGTTTATATGCTTCACTTTGATTTTTGTGAAGGACAATGATGTGCCTGCATGACAGATGTCTCCAAAGGGAGTGCACAAGTGCCACTTTTACACTTTTGTGGAACACGCTGGCACAATTAGAACATGGGCACATTACTGTCCAAAATTTGTTTAGGAATTATACATATCCATGTTCCCACAGTGTGTTAGCATTTGGGTTAGTCCTTGGTTGTTGCTGATGCCAACTTACTTGTGTCAAGTCATCCCGACCACTGTGGTGCCATGTATATGTACTTCCTGATACCACATTTCCTCTTAACATTGGCTTCTTGGCATTAGGCGGGCAGCTCATACAATGACTGTGTAAATGTAGTTTTGTGTGCACCTCCTTGTGTGACTTCTGATATTAATGTACATGTGTGTTCTGTTCCACAGGTGAGACATTCACACATTCCAAATATGTCAATTGTGTAAAGTTTTGTGCTTCCCAATGTATCAGATAGTATTACTTTTGCTTTTCTACAGTACTCACAGGTCTATGAGTGTGGGGACCCCTTCAGCATTGGCGTCTGTTATTTGGCATTGGGTGCACCAATACTATTTCGTTCACAGTGACCAGGAGGTAGCATGCCGTCATGGTCTGCCTGTGCTCCACTGTTCATAGACACTAGCTTCTCTGTATAATTGGATATCCAGTTGCTTGCTGTGGTGTCCTGATTTTCATTATTTCAGGGGGCATGTTGGGTGAACCAACTGGGGAGTGCAGGGCTTATATATGTGCTGGGTATTCTAGATGTTCCTCATGATTCTTTTCATGATATGCACTGTGACCTATTTAGTTTGGACTCATGTGTCAGATGTACACAGGTGACTGATTATTTCCTGTCTCTTCACCTTGCCCACAGCATCATCGGGGACACCGAGGGAGACACCTGCACGGACGTGGAGGAGGGATCCAGCACCAGTGCCACCACTCCTGGCGAGTCGGCAGCATCAAGTGGCACGGAGGGCGAGGGGAGTGCGGCGGAGGACCTGGGTAGTACTACCACCGCAGACGGGTCCGAGGCTGAACTCCCTGAGGGGGCGGAGGCTGCTCCAACAGCTGGCAGCAGCACTACAACTGTCACCGCCCCCTCCATTCCCATCACCGCCCTCCCAGTTGCTCCGGTCCCTTCTGTCCGTGTAGGGCAACAACGTGTCTCCTTCGTGCCAGGCACCGCACCCCTTGCCCCTGTCTCCCCCGCTGCCCTCACTGCCGAGTCTGTGGACATTCAGCGGCAGTTGCAGGTTGGGCAGACATCGATCCTGACTGTCCTCCATGGCCACACCAGACTGCTGACACAGATGGTGTCGTACATGGAGGGCATGTCATCAGCGATGTCTGACCAACGGATGTTGCTGAGGTCCATGGACTCGTCACTGACGGCAGCAGTGAGTGTCCTGCAGCGCTTGCTCCCCCACCTACCCCTGCACCATCCACACTTCCCACTCCCATTCCTGTCCTAAGCACACACACACCTTCCCAGGCAGGCACCACACCAGACACAGGCAGCACACCAACAGGGAAGGGCAAGCGCACACCTCCTGTCACGCACACTCAGGGGGAAGAAGGCACACCCACTGGGTCTAGGGCACACAGGCAGACACGCAGCCACAGTCTGAGTCAACATGTCTCACTCCACAGTCCCTCCAATGTCACTCCCCTCGGCTCCCCTGCCCCACAGTCTGAGAAGGAGACCTACTTGACTGTGCTGGGCCTCAGCCCCACTTTTTCACCTGCGCGCAAACGGGCAAGGCACTCCACGGGTGGGGGAGTTGAGTCTCCCCCCTGTCCACCACCTCCCCCAGTAGCGCTGCAACCCATCCCTCCGACCCCCCCCTCCTTGGGGCCTGTGGTTCCTTCGGGTGCAGGGGAGACGCTGCAAGAGCTTGCAGACGTGTGCAGCACAATACTGACCTCCACCTTTGGAGCTGCCCCACCCCCTGTGGTGGAGTCGTCCGTCCCTGCACCCCCAACACCTGCCCTACCCCCTCCTGTCCCTGCGGTGCCTGGTCCTTCCCCACATGATGCCCCCACCCCTGTCGATCAACTAGAGGTATCTAATGTGCAGGCAAGCTAGGGGAGACGCGTGGCCATGTGTCCCCCCCAGGACTTCGTGTCTGGACTGGCCTATGGCCTTTGTAAATAGTGTCCTTTTCTACTTTTTGTTTTCATGCTGAATAAAGCATTTTGTTTTTACTCTGCACACGATTGCTTTTCAGGTATTGATGTTGGTGCTGATGCTCCATGAGTTGGGGTGGTGATCATGTGTTGGGTGTCTGGGAAATGTAGTAGTCTGCTGCTCATGGGGTGGACCCTGGTATCTGCATGGCATCACAAGGTCTCTGCAATGATTCTTTGGTCGTGTATGCTCTTTGTGTTTTGAGACATTGTCCCAAGGAGTGTTCCTTCCTCTGTGGCACCTGACATCTTCCCTGCAGGGAGTTGCACCATTGTTGTGCTGACCTGTGGCTACATTCCCTTGGTGGATGTTGGATCCCTTCAACTATGTCCATGCCTGCTCAGCAATGTGTCCGGCTGCATCGTCTGTGCCATCCTTGGTAGTCACTGTACTTGTGTATAGAGTATGTTGCCATGCCTCCATGGGGAGATGGTCCCTTTTCCGCACTATGCATGTGTGTACTCCCAGCCTAGCACACATATGGTACTTGTTCTGCAGGGTATTTGGTCACCTGACTGACAATTGTGGGCATTGTATCTGTGGGAAGTCCACCCTATTCCTTCCATGGGAGACAACAACTTGGTGGCTATGTCACCACCTGTACATTCCTATCAGTCCTGGAATGTGCGTGACAGTGTGTGTTCCCTTTGGCTCTCTTAGTTTCGTGGGTTTCACATAACTATACATGACATGATCTCAGTGTGTGTATTGTGCTGCACCTGCCAGCGGTGGGTATGCATGTGTCATTTTTCATCGCACCCACATGTGGTGTGTCATGCAGTGGGGGAATGACTTCCATCCTCATGGGAGTGGGACACTGCTGTCAGTGATGTGTTGATAATGCACTCTCAATATAGTCGCACATTGGGGATGCGTTAATGGACCCATGGAGTTGCGGTCATCTGAGGATGATGCACCCACCCCTCATATGTCAGGCCACTGCTGGGAGTGATATACACCCACCCCTCATATGTCTGGGCACTGCTGGGAGGCCTCTGCACCCACCCCTCATATGTCTGAGCACTGCTGGGAGTCTTCTGCACCCACCCCTCATATGTCTGGGCACTTCTGGGAGGCCTCTGCACCCACCCCTCATATGTCTGGGCACTGCTGGGAGTCCTCTGTACCCACCCCTCATATGTCTGGGCACTGCTGGGAGGCCTCTGCACCCACCCCTCATATGTCTGGGCACTGCTGGGAGGCCTCTGCACCCACCCCTCATATGTCTGGGCACTGCTGGGAGTGATATGCACCCACCCCTCATATGTCTGGGCACTGCTGGGAGGCCTCTGCACCCACCCCTCATATGTCTGGGCACTGCTGGGAGTCCTCTGCACCCACCCCTCATATGTCTGGGCACTGCTGCGAGGCCTCTGCACCCACCCCTCCTATGTCTGGGCACTGCTGAGAGTGATATGCACCCACCCCTCATATGTCTGGGCACTGCTGGGAGGCCTCTGCACCCACCCCTCATATGTCTGGGCACTGCTGGGAGGCCTCTGCACCCACCCCTCATATGTCTGGGCACTGCTGGGAGTGATATGCACCCACCCCTCATATGTCTGGGCACTGCTGGGAGTGATATGCACCCACCCTCATATATCTGGGCACTGCTGGGAGGCCTCTGCACCCACCCCTCATATGTCTGGGCACTGCTGGGAGTGATATGTGTTGGAAAGGAGTTCTCCGGGGGGCTTCGGAATACGTTCCTGACCACCCTTTGACCCACCTCTCCCGAGTTAGGCCGAGCACGGGCGGGGAGGCCCTTCCAGGAAGGGACTCGTGCCTAGGGTCGCACGTGCTGAGCTTGCACTATCTGACAGAGGGACACCACACAGTAGTTCTTCGTAAGATGGTATACTTTATCAATAGTTTCAAGGGATCTTTATGATCCGAAATGCAGGTATTGAATCAGTGCCACAAGCGGCGGCGAACTCGTGATGGGGGTATGGGGGTAGCGGGACAGTCTTTGAGTTCAGTGTCTCTGCGGAGTATCCTTCGCACAGCTCTCAATCCTCGAGCTGGGGGATGTTGTTTCCCTCGGCAATCGCTGCCGATTCTCCTGGAGGAGAGTGCCGCGAGTCACTCAGCAGGCACAGGTTGTTACGGAGTCGGGGAGCCGCGACAGCATCAGCAGGACTCAGATGGTTCGGAGTTCGGGGAGCCGCAACAGCGTCAGCAGGGCTCAGATGGTTCAGAGTTCGGGTAGCCGCGACAGCGTCAGCAGGGCTCAGATGGTTCAGAGTTCGGGGAGCCGCGACAGCGTCAGCAGGGCTCATTTGGTTCAGAGTTCGGGGAGCCGCCACAGCGTCAGCAGGGCTCAGATGGTTCAGAGTTCGGGGAGCCGCGACAGCGTCAGCAGGGCTCAGATGGTTCAGAGTTCGGGTAGCGTTCTTCGGTTCAGGGGTCGATGGAGCCGCGACCAGGTCAGCAGGGCTCTCGTAGGTCCAGGTCTTCTCTGCATCCCGTCCTTTCAGCACCCCTTGTTATACTCCCCCTCCTCTTTGAAGTCCGGAGTCCTCGCTGAGAGGGGTCTTGGTGCCTGGGGGCAGTGTGTCGGGATTTCCTGTCCTCCGCCCTTTGATCTGTTCAGGTGGGTCTGGGAGGGACTCCAGACGCCCAGCAGGCGAGGCGCCCGCTCACCGGGGGCCTGGTGGCCGATCGAAACCCTCCTTGGGGAGGAGACCAGAGGTGTGACAGGGACGGCGTCTCCTGGTCTGGCTTGGGGGCTTCTCGCTCTCTCGGCCGGGCATGCGTGGTAGGGTCTTGGGTGTTGCTGGGGCCCCGGCCGGCCATCGGGTTGTTGGGCCAGGGTGGCCGGAAGTCTGTGACATCGGGGATCAGGTGCGGTTGCAGGGTGGCTTGCTGGTCGGGAGGGCCCACGCCACGAGGCCGGTCTCACACATGCCCCCCCCCAGCTGAAAGGCGGGGAGAACTTCCCATCCACGTGGGGGTTCTCCTCGCTGAAGCGGAAGAATCGGGACAGGCCGTCCGCGTTGGCGTGGTCAGTCCCGGGGCGATGCTCCACAGTGAAGTCCATCCCCTGGAGGGAGATTGACCATCGTAGCAGCTTGGGGTTTTCTCCTCTCATTTGCATCAGCTACCGCAAGGGTCGATGATCCGTTTGAACTCGGAAGTGGGTTCCAAACAAGTAGGGCCGTAGCTTTTTGAGGGCCCAGTCTACTGCGAAGGTCTCTCTTTCAATGGTGCTCCACCGCTGTTCTCGAGGTAGCAACCTTCGGCTGATGAAGGCTATGGGCTGATCTAGGCCTTTGTCGTTGAACTGTGAGAGAACTGCCCCGATGCCATGTTCCGAGGCGTCTGCCTGGACCACAAACTCCTGAGAGTAGTCGGGGGCTTTGAGTACCGGAGCAGTACATATAGCGGCTTTCAAGGCGTCGAACGCTTTTTGGCACGGGGGAGTCCATTGTATTTTCTTCGGGTGCTTTTTGGAGGTTAACTCTGTGAGGGGGCCTGCGATGCTGCCATAATTCTTAATGAACCTCCAGTAGTAACCGGTGAGGCCCAGGAAGGCCCGGACTTCCGTTTGGGTCGTTGGGGGTTCCCAGGACAAGATGGCGTCGATCTTCGGCTGGAGGGGGGCGACCTGCCCGCTTCCCACCTGGTGCCCCAGATAGATCACTGAGCCTTGTCCAATTTGACATTTGCTGGCTTTGATGGTTAGGCCGGCCTGGCACAGGGCCAGCAGTACTTGCCGGAGGTGCTGGAGGTGTTCGGTCCATTGGGAGCTGAATACGCTATGTCGTCTAGGTACGCTGCGCTGAACCCCTCTAGTCCGGCCAGGACCCTGTTCACCAGCCGCTGGAAGGTGGCCGGGGCATCCTTCATTCCAAACGGCATCACCCTAAAGCGGTAGTGCCCATCCGGGGTGTGAGAAGGCGGAGCGCTCCTTGGCTCCCTCAGTGATCGCAATCTGCCAGTATCCGCAGGTTAGGTCGAAGGTGCTGAGGTAGCGAGCGGCCCCGAGGCGGTCGATGAGCTCGTCTGCGCGGGGGATAGGGTGAGCGTCCGCTCGGGTGACCGCATTGAGTCCCCGGTAGTCCACACAGAATCTCAGCTCGGGGGCGACACCAGGGGCAGCCGCTTTCGGGACCAGGACTACTGGGCTGGCCCAGGGGCTGTCGGAGGGTTCAATCACCCCGAGAGCCAACATCTTGGTCACTTCGGTCTGGATGCAGGTTCGGACCCGATCAGGGAACGGTAGGCTCGGTGTCTCACTGGCGGGCTGTCGCCGGTGTCTATGTTGTGGACACACCAGTCGGTGACCCTAGGGGTTAGGGAGAAGAAGTCTGTGAATTGTCTTAGTAGCCGGCGACAGTCGTCGGACTGTTGGGGGGTGAGGGTGGTTGACAGTTTCACCCCCTCTACGGAGCCATCTGTCTCTTTAGCACACAGGGGGTCTGGAAGGGGCTCTGTGTCTTCTTCAGTCCCATCGTCGGTGGCCAGGAGCAAACTCAACTCCGTCCTCACAAAGTGGGGTTTGAGGCGGTTCACGTGGAGGACCCGGAGGGGGTTCTGCGGGGACTGCACATCAACTAGATATGTGACTTGACTCTTCCGCTCGACCACCTTGAAGGGACCAGTCCATTTGTCTTGGAGGGCACAGGGTTTCACCGGGGCCATGACCCAGACCTGTTGGCCCGGCTGAAACTCGACCAGCGTGGCATTCTGGTCATACCAGCGCTTCATCTCTTCTTGGCTAGCCTCGAGGTTTGTCTCGGTGAGTTCTCGGAATTTCCGGGTCTGGTTGCGAAGCGCCAGGATATAAGAGAACACGTCAGGAGGGGTCCCCCGGAGAGTCGTTTCCCAGCCCTCCTTGACCAGGCTCAGGGGCCCCCGGATGGGGTGTCCGTACAGTAATTCGAACGGGCTGAACCCCAGAGATTTTTGGGGAACCTCTCGGTAGGCGAACAGGAGGCATGGGAGGAGGACGTCCCATCTCCGGCGTAGGGGTTCTTCGAGGCCCATGATCATCCCCTTCAGGGTCCTGTTAAATCGCTCGACTAGGCCATTCCCTAAGGGGTGGTATGGGGTGGTGAACTTGTATGATACCCCGCACTGCTGCCATAGGGACCTCATGTATTTGGAGATAAAGTTCGTGCCACGATCACTCGACTTCGCGAGGGAACCCCACGTGGGAGAAGATCCCCATCAAGGCCCGGCCCACCACGGGGGCCGTCATGGTGCAGAGGGGAATGGCCTCGGGGTAGCGGGTGGCATGGTCCACCAGGACGAGGATGAATCGGTGGCCCTGGGCGGTCTTGGGATCCAGGGGTCCCACAATGTCGATTCCCACCCGCTCAAAAGGGGTACTAACAATGGGGAAGGGTTGTAGCGGAGCCTTGCGCTTCCCCCCACTCTTTCCGCTGGCCTGGCACGTGAGGCATGCCTTGCAGTGGGTCTCCACATTTGCTCGCATCTTGGGCCAATAGAAGTGGGTAACTAGTCGCTGGTAGGTCTTGTCTTGGCCTAAGTGTCCTGCCAGGGGTACATCATGGGCTAGGCCCAGGAGGAGACTTCGGAAGCGCAGGGGTACCACCAGTACTCGGGCCGATCCCAGCTCGGCCGACTTCTGTTCGCTGTACAGGAGGCCGTTTTCCCAATATATCCAGTGTGTTCCGGACTGGTTGCCTGCTGCCTGGGCTTCGGCCTGCTGTCGGGGTCCAATGAGGGAAGGGCAGGTGGCTTGTTCCTGGCAGAATTCTTCTCGGGAGGGACCTCCCTCGCAGTGCCACTGGGCCATCTCGGGCAGGTCCCCGAGCTCGGTCAGGGGCTCGGGATCTGGATGCACTGACCCGTCATCGGGAACGGTTTCTTCTTCCGGAAGAGGGTCGTCGGGCTCGGGTAGCGCGTCCCGGACCTCGGGGACGGCGACTGTGTTCAGCGGCATGGCCTCAACTCCCTCGGAGGAAGGCAATCGGGCAGTCATAGAGCGCGTGGTGGCGCATACCCATTCGGGTAGGCTCATCATCTCTAGATGGGCTCTTCGTTCCACTTGTCCCCACGGGGAACTCTCAAGGTTGTTGCCCAGGAGGCAGTCTACGGGTTGGGAGGTTCGGACTGCCACCCTCAATTTACCGGTGACTCCCCCCCATTCGAAGGGTACCAGGGCCATCCGCCATAGGCTCTCGGAATTGTACGAAGATATGACCGGACAGAAGGCGTCGGGCAGGATCTGGTCTTCGGAGACCAGGTGGCAGTGGACCGCTGTGACACTCGCCCCGGTATCGCGGAGGCCCTCGACGCGGTGACCGTTGACCGTCACCTGCTGTCTTTACTTCTTCGTGTTGGCGGGTAGGGGTGTTCCGGGGACCATCTCTCGGTCCCCTAGGGAGACCAGGGCCATGGCGGCTGGTTCCCACTCTTCGGAGTCTTCCATCTCTTCTCCTAGGGCTACGGAGGCCATTTGTCGAGCCGGAGGGGTTGTCGTTGCGGGTCGTTGGTACATGGGACACTGGGGGTCACTGGCATAGTGTCCGGTCTGTTGGCAGCGGAAACAGGTGATCTTGACTCGGGGTCCCGACCTCCCCGGTGGCCCGGTGCTGGCTGGAGGTGGGGCTGGAAAGTGCGGAAGTTGGCCTCTGGGGGGACTGTGCTGGGAGCCCCCCGGGAATTCTCTCGGTCGGCCTTGGTTCCCTCCGCCCCTCTGGCGGAGGGGGTCCCTGACTGTGGCGACCATAGTGTTAGACCCGGCCCTCGTAACATAGTCAGACCTGACCCCTGCACCTCACACCAGCCCCCGAGCCCATGGCCTAGCCGATCCTTCCCACCAGAACACACACACCCGACCCGGACTTCCCCGTCCGTGGCCTTCCTCCTTTCGGCCACACCGGGCCCGCGTGCCCACTTCATGCACCAAGATGGCCGCCCGGCCCCAGCGCGACCCTGGCCTAGAGGTGCCACTCCGGCTGTA
Organism: Triturus cristatus; assembly: GCF_964204655.1. Taxonomy (NCBI): domain Eukaryota; kingdom Metazoa; phylum Chordata; class Amphibia; order Caudata; family Salamandridae; genus Triturus; species Triturus cristatus. The sequence continues at coordinate 92,809,582 of NC_140583.1, forward strand.
GGACATCGCGCTTCCCTTGGGATGAGAAAGGGAGGAGCAGTTTCCATCACACCTCTGCGCTTCCCTGGGAAGGTGGGTTTCGATCGACCCGCTGGCCTCCCCGAGGGCTGGCTCCACGCCTGCTGGGTGTCTGGGACTCCGCCCGACCCAGCCCTGAAAGGATCAAAGGACAATGGCAGGAAACCCCAACAAGCGACACCCAGGTGACGAGACCCCTGCCTGCACAGACTCCGGACATCAAAGAGGAGTCTCCCTATAACAAGGGGTGCTCTGGGACTGTCCGGCAGATTCGCCTTGGAAACACATGAGCCCTGCTGAGTGACTCGCGGCTCCCTGAAGATCGTAAGACCTCCGAACTTGTGCTTGAGCCCTGCTGAGTGACTCGTGGCTCCCTGAAGATCGTAAGACCTCCGAACTCGTGCTTGAGCCTTGCTGAGTGACTCGCGGCTCCCTGAAGATCGTAAGACCTCCGAACTTGTACCTGAGCCCTGCTGAGTGACTCGCGGCTCCCCTCTAGACTCTCTTGGTCCCGCCGGACCCCACGACGACAAGCGTAACCCCCAGCTCGAGGATTGTGAGCTGTGCGCCGGGTACGCTCCTGCATCTGATCCATATCCCCAAAGACTGTCCCGCTACCTCCTACCCCCCTCCAAGACTTTGTGAGCCCGCGCTCCACTTGTACATATTTGCCTTGCTGATCATAAAGATCCTACAACTCCGATCTGATAAAGATTTATTCTTAAGATCTCTCGGTGTGGTGTCTCTTTGTCGTGTGGTGCCGAGTGTACGATCCTAGATACGAGATTTCTCCCCTGAGGAGTCTCCCGCCAGTGCCCGGCTACGATACCTCGAGGGTGGGTCTCGGGACAGTCAGGGCCCCCTCCGGGCCCCTCTGAGATCGCCTTCTAACATTGGTGGCAAGCGACGGGATTCGGGCCCATAATCTAGAGATCGTACCGTGAACGGCTGACGCACTACCGACAAAGATGGCAGAAGGAAACGCCGTGGTTCTCACAGAAAACGACACCAGTACCGTGTTCCAGGTGGAACAGCTGGAAGAGTACACACACAAAGAACTGAAGCAATTCTGTAAGGAACTCAAAATCGCTACCACTGGTCTCAACACCAAAGAAGATATGCAAAAGGCACTGAAAGCTTGGGTGGATTCTGGAGCCTCCCGCCCAGAAGGAGCGGGAGAGCCCCACGACGAAGCTGGACCCTCCCAAGGAGAACGCAGCAGCAACCAGGTGCGAGGCTTCGTACCGGACGGGGGCCTATCCCCAGAGGAACTCGCAGACAGAGAAAGAAGTCGCCATCACGAACTCGAATTAGCCAAACTCAAAATTGAGGGCGAGTTGAAATTAGCCGAGAAAAAGCTAGCGGTGGAACAGCTGCGAGTGCAGGGAGAACTAGAAGAGAAGAAACTCCAACGGGAACACGAAGGAAGGAGACTTCAACTGGAACATGAACGCAGCTTGAAGGAAATGGAGCTGAAAGCAAAAAGCAAAGAAGCGCGGCCCCCGGGGAACTGAGAGGCGGCCTCCCCGGCGGAGCAGAAGGTCCACATCCCCAAGGATGTGGTCAAAGAATATTACAAAAACGATGACATTCAACAGTGGTTCCGGGCCTACGAGGTCGCCATGACCTCCCATCGGGTCCCGCAGAAGGATTGGGGGGCCGGGTTGTGGGGACGATTCCTGAGCGAAGGGAGAGACACCCTGCTCGACCTACCAACCTCCATGCAGACCTCCTATGACCACATGAAAGCGGCCCTCCTCACAAGGTACGGCCTCACCCCGGAGATGTACCGCCAGCGGTTCCGGGACTGCAGGAAGATCCCGGGTACCACCTGGGTGGAGTATGTGAATTTCTTCAGCTGCGCCTTCGATGGGTGGATCAAGGGCAGCAAGGTAACCACCCTGGAAGAACTAACAGACCTTATGTTGTGGGAACACCTGGCTGCGAACTGCTTTGTGGAACTGCGCCAGCATCTGCTCGACAGCAAGCTCACGGATCCGAGAAAGCTGGCCGTCGAGGCGGATCGCTGGACCAACACCCGGGTCTCCCGGGGCCCTGTAGGAGAGTACCCCCGAGCCAGTCAGGGACCACCCCGCCAGAGAGGGGGGGAAACCAGGGAGGGCAGAGAGAGTCCCAGTCTAGTCCCCCGAAGTCCCAACCTCCGCCTTTCCTGGCAACCCCACCAGCTGTATCCGGCCCCACCCTGAGACGGGGGCACCGGGTGACCATCACTTGTTTCCGTTGTCAGAAGCCCGGGCATTACGCCAACGACCCTGAATGCCCCATGGCCCCACACACCACCCAGGCAGCACCCCCCGCTAGACAGATAGCCAATGTAGCACTGGGGGAGGAGGTTGAGGAGACCGAAGAGTGGGAACCCGCAGCCATGGCCCTAGTATCCTTAGGAGATAGAGAAATGGTCCCTGGAAGCCTCCTGCCCTCCAACACGAAGAAATATGGGCAGCTCGTAACGATCAATGGCCACCAAGTAGAAGCCCTCCGTGACACTGGGGCCAGCATCACCGGTGTCCTCAGTCATTTAGTCCACGAAGACCAGGTCCTCCCCAACGTCTTTTGCCCGGTCATTTCCGCTGACAACACGGAAAGCCTATGTAAGGTAGCCCTGGTGCCTTTTGAGTGGGGAGGGGTGGTCGGTAAACTGAAAGTCGCAGTGAGAACCTCCCAGCCAGTCACCTGTCTCCTGGGGAACGACCTGGAAAGTTCCCCCTGGAAACAAGTCGAGCACAAGACCCACCTAGGGATGATGGGCCTCCCTGAGTGGGTGTGTGCCACTACTCGATCCATGGTGGCCCGACTGACCCCCCTGAGGGAAGTCGACGACGCCCCGACCACTGAAGATAGGATGGTCCCCGCCGAGGGTCCCCACATCCCCCCACCAGAAGGGTCGGTCGCCAGTGACGAACCCCCGCCTTCCAACTCCGCCCAGGTCACCGAGTTAGGCGATCTGCCCAAATTGGCCCAGTGGCGCCACGAGGGGAGCCCCTCCCGAGAGGAGTTCTGCCGAGAGCAGGCTACCTGTCCTTCCCTGGTCGGGCCCCGGCAACAGGCAGAGGCCCAGGCCGCAGGCGACCAGACTGGGACGCACCGGGTGTATTGGGAGAATGACCTGTTGTACAGCGAGCAGAAGTCGGTGGAGCTAGGGTCCGGCCGGGTGCTGGTGGTACCCCTACGCTTCCGAAACCTCCTCCTGGGCTTGGCCCACGACGTTCCCCTCGCAGGCCACTTGGGCCAGGACAAAACCTACAGTCGCCTCGTGACTCACTTCTACTGGCCCAGAATGAAAGCAGATGTAGAAGCCCACTGCAAGTCCTGTCCCACGTGCCAGGCCAGTGGGAAGAGCGGAGGAAAGCGCAAGGCTCCCCTCCAACCCTTCCCTGTCGTCAGTACCCCTTTTGAGCGGGTCGGGATCGACATCGTGGGGCCTCTGGACCCCCCAACCTCCCAAGGGCACCGTTTTATCCTCGTCCTGGTGGACCATGCCACCCGATACCCTGAAGCCATCCCCCTGCGCACCGTCACAGCCCCCGTGGTGGGCCGGGCGTTGATGGGAATCTTCTCCCGCATGGGTTTTCCCCGCGAGGTCGTGAGCGATCGCGGTACCAACTTTATCTCCCGATACATGAAGTCCTTATGGCAACAATGCGGGGTGTCCTATAAATTCACCACCCCGTACCACCCCCAAGGAAACAGCCTGGTAGAGCGGTTTAACCGGACTCTGAAGGGGATGATCGCGGGCTTGGAAGAGCCCCTCCGGCGTAAGTGGGACGTCCTGCTCCCCTGCCTCCTATTCACCTACCGAGAAGTTCCCCAGAAATCCTTGGGGTTCAGCCCCTTTGAGTTACTCTACGGACACCCCGTCAGGGGGCCCCTCAGCCTGGTCAAGGAAGGGTGGGAGGCGGCGCCCCGAGGCCCCCCCCGAGATGTGTTCCGTTACGTCCTGACCCTCCGAAACCAGACTGGGAGGTTTCGAGAGATGGCCGAGGCCAACCTGGAGGCGAGCCAGGAGGAGATGAAGCGCTGGTACGACCAGAACGCCACTCTGGTCGAGTTTCAGCCGGGCCAGCAGGTATGGGTCATGGCCCCGTGAAACCCTGCGCCCTCCAGGATAAATGGACCGGGCCCTTCAAAGTAGTTGAGCGGAAGAGCAAGGTCACGTACTTGGTGGACGTGCAGTCACCCTGGGACCCCTTCCGGGTCCTCCACGTGAACCGCCTCAAGCCCCACTTTGTGCGGACGGAGCTGAGACTCCTACTGGCCACTGATGACGGGTCCGAGGAGGAGTCGGATCCTCTCCCTGATCTCCTGTGCACCAAAGAGAAGGACGGCTCCGTAGAAGGAGTGAACCTCTCCCCATCCCTCACTCCCCAGCAACGTGAGGATTGCCGCCAGCTCCTAGGGCAGTTTTCTGACCTCTTCTCCCTGGTCCCCAAAGTCACCGACTGGTGTGTCCATGACGTGGATACCGGGGACAGCCCACCGGTGAGACACCGAGCCTACCGAGTCCCTGATCGGGTCCGGTCCTGTATTCAAGCCGAGGTTTCGAAAATGTTGACCCTAGGAGTGATCGAACCCTCAGACAGCCCCTGGGCCAGCCCCGTGGTCCTGGTCCCAAAAGCAGTTGCCCCCGGTGTCGCAACAGAACTCCGCGTCTGCGTGGACTACCGGGGACTCAATGAAGTCACCCGAGCCGATGCCCACCCCATTCCCCGAGCCGACGAGCTCATTGACCGGCTCGGGGCTGCTCGGTTCCTCAGCACCTTCGATCTCACCTGCGGCTACTGGCAAATTGCGCTCACAGAAGGAGCCAAGGAGCGGTCCGCCTTCTCCACCCCGGATGGGCACTAACTATCGCTTTCGCGTGATGCCCTTTGGGATGAAAAATGCCCCGGCCACCTTCCAGCGACTGGTAAATAGAGTCCTGGCTGGGCTGGAAAAATTCAGTGCTGCATATCTCGACGATATCGCAGTTTTTAGCTCTGAATGGAGTGAGCACCTCCAGCACATCCGGAGGGTGCTGACCGCCCTGCACCAGGCAGGCCTCACCGTGAAAGCCAGCAAGTGCCAGATTGGGCAAGGTTCGGTAACCTACCTGGGGCACCAGGTCGGAAGCGGGCAGGTCGCCCCTCTACAGCCCAAAATCGACGCCATCCTAGCCTGGGAACCCCCCACTACCCAAACGGAGGTCCGAGCCTTTCTGGGCCTCATGGGCTACTACCGGAGATTCATCCAGAATTACGGCAGCCTGGTCGGTCCCCTCACGGGACTCACGTCCAAGAAACAGCCCAAGAAAGTGCAGTGGTCCCCTGCCTGCCAAGAGGCGTTCGATGCCCTGAAAGCGGCCATGTGCACTGCCCCCGTCCTCCAGGCCCCCGACTACTCCAAGGAGTTTGTGGTACAAACTGATGCCTCCGAGCATGGCATCGGGGCAGTCCTCTCCCAGGTGACTGACCAAGGCCTAGACCAGCCCGTAGCCTTCCTCAGCCGAAGGCTGTTGCCCAGGGAACAGAGATGGAGCACCATCGAGCGCGAGGCGTTCGCCGTAGTCTGGGCCCTCAAGAAGTTACGCCCTTACCTGTTCGGCACCCATTTCAAGGTCCAAACCGACCATCGTCCCTTGCGATGGCTCATGCAGATGCGAGGAGAAAACCCCAAGCTACTGCGGTGGTCAATCTCCCTCTAGGGGATGGATTTCACCGTGGAACATCGCCCTGGTACGGACCACGCCCACGCCGATGGCCTCTCCTGGTTCTTCCGCCTCAGCGAAGAGAACCCCCAAGAGGATGGGTAGTTCTCTCCGGCTTTCAGCTGAGGGGACGCGTGTTAGACTCGGCCCTCGTAACATAGCCAGACCTGACCCCTGCACCTCACACCAGCCCCCGAGCCCATGGCCTAGCCGATCCTTCCCACCAGAACACACACACCCGACCCGGACTTCCCCGTCCGTGGCCTTCCTCCTTTCGGCCACACCGGGCCTGCGTGCCCACTTCATGCACCAAGATGGCCGCCCAGCCCCAGCGCGACCCTGGCCTAGAGGCGCCACTCCGGCTGGAGAACATCACGCTCCCCTTGGGATGAGAAAGGGAGGAGCAGTTTCCATCACACCTCTGCTCTTCCCTGGGAAGGTGGGTTTCGATCGACCCACCGGCCTCCCCGAGGGCTGGCTCCACGCCTGCTGGGTGTCTGGGACTCCTCCCGACCCAGCCCTGAAAGGATCAAAGGACAATGGCAGGAAACCCGAACAAGCGACCCCCAGGTGACGAGACCCCTGCCTGCACAGACTCCGGACATCAAAGAGGAGTCGCCCTATAACAAGGGGTGCTCTGGGACTGTCCGGCAGATTCGCCTTGGAAACACCTGAGCCCTGCTGAGTGACTCGCGGCTCCCTGAAGATCGTAAGACCTCCGAACTTGTGCTTGAGCCCTGCTGAGTGACTCGCGGCTCCCTGAAGATCGTAAGACCTCCGAACTCGTGCTTGAGCCTTGCTGAGTGACTCGCGGCTCCCTGAAGATCGTAAGACCTCCGAACTTGTACCTGAGCCCTGCTGAGTGACTCGCGGCTCCCCCAGACTCTCTTTGTCCCGCCGTTCCCCACGACGACAAGCGTAACCCCCAGCTCGAGGATTGTGAGCTGTGCGCCGGGTACACTCCTGCATCTGATCCATATCCCCAAAGACTGTTCCGCTACCTCCTACCCCCCTCCAAGACTTTGTGAGCCCGCGCTCCACTTGTACATATTTGCCTTGCTGATCATAAAGATCCTACAACTCCGATCTGATAAAGATTTATTCTTAAGATCTCTCGGTGTGGTGTCTCTTTGTCGTGTGGTGCAGAGTGTACGATCCTAGATACGAGATTTCTCCCCTGAGGAGTCTCCCGCCAGTGCCCGGCTACGATACCTCGAGGGTGGGTCTCGGGGCAGTCAGGGCCCCCTCCGGGCCCCTCTGAGGTCGCCTTCTAACACATAGTCTCCCACAGGACCCCGGGAGGCCCGGGTGTTCACCCATCGGTCAGCTTCGACGGCCAGTTTTCGCGGGTCAGTGAGCTTGCTGTCCAGGAGGTGCTGGCGTAACTCCACAAAGCCATTTGCGGACAAGTGTTCCCACGCGATTAGGTCGAACAGCTCCTCAAAGGTGGAGACCTTGCTGCCCTTGATCTACCCGTCCAAGGCCCGGCTGTAAAAGTTCACGTACTCTACCCATGTGGTACCGGGTATCTTCTTGCAGTCTCGAAACCGTTGCTGGTACATTTCGGGGGTGAGCCCATATCTGGCTACTAGGGCCTCTTTCATGTGACTGTAGGAGTTCAGCACCGTGGAGGGCAGGTCCAGCAGGCTATCTCTCCCCTCGCTCAGGAACAGGCGCCACAAACCAGCCCCCCAGTCTTTTGCGGAACTCGGTGGGAGGTCATGGCTACTTCGTAGGCCTTGAACCATTGCTGGATGTCGTCGTTCTTGTAATATTCCTTCACCACATCCTTGGGGATGTGGACCTTTGATTCCAAGGTGGAGGAGGGTGGTTGATTTCCCGAGGGTCTGGACTCCTCACTTTTAGCCTTGAGCTCGATCTCCTTCAGGCTGCGTTCGTGTTCTAGTTGGTGTTTTCTTTCTTCATGTTCTCTCTGGCGTTTCTTTTCCTCAAGTTCTCCTTGTAGGCGTAATTGTTCTACCGCCAACTTTTTCTTGGCCAGTTTTAGCTCTCCCTCGATTTTCAGTTTTGCTAGTTCTAGTTCGTGGTTGCGGCCCCTTTCTCGGTCCGCTAGCCTCCTCCGGGGATAGGCCCCCTTCTGGGGCGCTGCTCCTTACCGGGATGCTTCCCGCTGGGAGTGATATGCACCCACCCCTCATATGTCTGGGCACTGCTGGGAGGCCTCTGCACCCACCCCTCATATGTCTGGGCACTGCTGGGAGTGATATGCACCCACCCCTCATATGTCTGGGCACTGCTGGGAGGCCTCTGCACCCACCCCTCATATGTCTGGGCACTGCTGGGAGTGATATGCACCCACCCCTCATAGGTCTAGGCACTGTTGGGAGTCCTCTGCACCCACCCCTCATATGTCTGGGCACTGCTGGGAGGCCTCTGGACCCACCCCTCATATGTCTGGGCACTGCTGGGAGAGATATGCACCCACCCCTCATATGTCTGGGCACTGCTGGGAGGCCTCTGCACCCACCCCTCATATGTCTAGGCACTGCTGGGAGGCCTCTGCAACCACCCCTCATATGTTTGGGCACTGCTGGGAGTGATATGCACCAACCCCTCATATGTCTGGGCACTGCTGAGAGGCCTCTGCACCCACCCCTCATATGTCTGGGCACTGCTGGGAGGCCTCTGCACCCACCCCTCATATGTCTGGGCACTGCTGGGAGTTATATGCACCCACCCCTCATATGTCTGGGCACTGCTGGGAGGCCTCTGCACCCGCCCCTCATATGTCTGGGCACTGCTGGGAGTGATATGCACCCACCCCTCATATGTCTGGGCACTGCTGGGAGGCCTCTGCACCCACCCCTCATATGTCTGGGCACTGCTGGGAGTGATATGCACCCACCCCTCATATGTCTGGTCACTGCTTGGAGGCCTCTGCACCCACCCCTCATAGGTCTAGGCACTGTTGGGAGTCCTCTGCACCCACCCCTCATATGTCTGGGCACTGCTGGGAGGCCTCTGCACCCACCCCTCATATGTCTGGGCACTGCTGGGAGGCCTCTGCACCCACCCCTCATATGTCTGGGCACTGCTGGGAGTGATATGCACCCACCCCTCATATGTCTGGGCACTGCTGGGAGGCCTCTGCACCCACCCCTCATATGTCTGGGCACTGCTGGGAGTGATATGCACCCACCCCTCATATGTCTGGGCACTGCTGGGAGGCCTCTGCACCCACCCCTCATATGTCTGGGCACTGCTGGGAGTGATATGCACCCACTCCTCATATGTCTGGGCACTGTTGGGAGGCCTCTGCACCCACCCCTCATATGTCTGGGCACTGCTGAGAGGCCTCTGCACCCACCCCTCATAGGTCTGGGCACTGCTGGGAGTCCTCTGCACCCACCCCTCATATGTCTGGGCACTGCTGGGAGGCCTCTGCACCCACCCCTCATATGTCTAGGCACTGCTGGGAGGCCTCTGCAACCACCCCTCATATGTCTGGGCACTGCTGGGAGTGATATGCACCCACCCCTCATATGTCTGGGCACTGCTGGGAGGCCTCTGCACCAACCCCTCATATGTCTGGGCACTGCTGGGACGCATCTGCACCCACCCCTCATATGTCTGGGCACTGCTGGGAGTTATATGCACCCACCCCTCATATGTCTGGGCACTGCTGGAGGGCCTCTGCACCCACCCCTCATATGTCTGGACACTGCTGGGAGGCCTCTGCACCCACCCCTCATATGTCTGGGCACTGCTGGGAGTGATATGCACCCACCCCTCATATGTCTGGGCACTGCTGGGAGGCCTCTGCACCCACCCCTCATATGTCTGGGCACTGCTGGGAGTGATATGCACCCACCCCTCATATGTCTGGGCACTGCTGGGAGGCCTCTGCACCCACCCCTCACATGTCTGGGCACTGCTGGGAGTGATATGCACCCACCCCTCATATGTCTGGTCACTGCTGGGAGGCCTCTGCACCCACCCCTCATAGGTCTAGGCACTGTTGGGAGGCCACTGCACCCACCCCTCATATGTCTGGGCACTGCTAGGAGGCCTTTGCACCCACCCCTCATATGTCTGGGCACTGCTGGGAGACCTCTGCACCCACCACTCATATGTCTGGGCACTGCTGGGAGGCCTCTGCACCCACCCCTCATATGTCTGGGCACTGCTGGGAGGGATATGCACCCACCCCTCATATGTCTGGGCACTGCTGGGAGGCCTCTGCACCCACCCCTCATATGTCTGGGCACTGCTGGGAGTGATATGCACCCACCCCTCATATGTCTGGGCACTGCTGGGAGGCCTCTGCACCTACCCCTCATATGTCTGGGCACTGCTGGGAGTGATATGCACCCTCCCCTCATATGTCTGCGCACTGTTGTTAGGCCTCTGCACCCACCCCTCATATGTCTGGGCACTGCTGAGAGGCCTCTGCACCCACCCCTCATAGATCTGGGCACTGATGGGAGTCCTCTGCACCCACCCCTCATATGTCTGGGCACTGCTGGGAGGCCTCTGCACCCACCCCTCATATGTCTGGGCACTGTTGGGAGTGATATGCACCCACCCCTCATATGTCTGGGCACTGCTGGGAGGCCTCTGCACCCACCCCTCATATGTCTGGGCACTGCTGGGAGTGATATGCACCCACCCCTCATATGTCTGGGCACTGCTGGGAGACCTCTGCACCCACCCCTCATATGTCTGGGCACTGCTGGGAGGCCTCTGCACCCACCCCTCTTATGTCTGGGCACTGCTGGGAGTGATATGCACCCACCCCTCATATGTCTGGGCACTGCTGGGAGGCCTCTGCACCCACCCCTCATATGTCTGGGCACTGCTGGGAGTGATATGCACCACCCCTCATATGCCTGGGCACTGTTGGGAGGCCTCTGCACCCACCCCTCATATGTCTGGGCACTGCTGGGAGTGATATGCACCCACCCCTCATATGTCTGGTCACTGCTGGGAGGCCTCTCCACCCACCCCTCATAGGTCAAGGCACTGTTGGGAGTCCTCTGCACCCACCCCTCATATGTCTGGGCACTGCTGGGAGGCCTCTGCACCCACCCCTCATATGTCTAGGCACTGCTGGGAGGCCTCTGCAACCACCCCTCATATGTCTGGGCACTGCTGGGAGTGATATGCACCCACCCCTCATATGTCTGGGCACTGCTGGGAGGCCTCTGCACCCACCCCTCAAATGTCTGGGCACTGCTGGGAGGCCTCTGCACCCACCCCTCATATGTCTGGGCACTGCTGGGAGTTATATGCACCCACCCCTCATATGTCTGGGCACTGCTGGGAGGCCTCTGCACCCTCCCCCATGTCTCTGTCCACTGCTGGGAGTCCTGGGCACCCACCCCCATGTCTCTGTCCACTGCTGGGAGTCCTCTGCAGCCACCCACCCACCCACCCACCCACCCGCCCCCTTGGTGCAGTACACTGCTGTCCTGTGCATACAAACACCCCAATATACTGGTTATATGCTGCACCAGGCCCTATGCCAACATTCGTGGCGTGTGTACGCCTTGTATCCATTCTGTACTGGTGCCGTAGGAGTACGGGTGGGACGGACCCTAACCCTGCATTCATAGGGTGTACGGGCCGTACCCACACTCTGAGGGCATGGGTACGGCGCGTACCACTCCATCACCACTCCAATGGTGGTACGGGCCGTACCCACGCTCTGAGGGCGTGGGTACGGCGCGTACCCCTCCATCACCACTCCAATGGTGGTACGGGCCGTACCCACGCTCTGAGGGCGTGGGTACGGCGCGGACCCCTCCATCACCGCTGCTTCAAGGAAGCCAGAATCATCCCCCTTCTTAAAAAGCCTGGCGCGGATATTTCTAATATGAAGAATTACCGCCCTATCTCCCAACTCCCCTTCCTTGCTAAAATACTAGAACAGCATGTGCTGCAAAATCTCTCCAGGTTCCTAGAAGATCATCACCTCTTGGGGGACAGGCAAGCTGACTTTCGAGCTCATCATAGCACTGAATTGGTGATGCTATCTGTACTTGACGATATCAGACTAACTGCCGACAATAAGAAACCCTGTGTGCTGGTCCTCCTCGACCTGTCGGCCGCATTCGACACGGTCAACCACGCCACTCTCCTGGAAAGACTACGTTCTATAGGAATTGAGGGATCTGTCTTACAATGGGTTACCTCTTTCCTGACAGATCGTGCCCAAAGAATTCAGATGAGTGACTGGGTCTCGGAGAAAGGATCTTTTTCCTGTGGAGTCCCGCAGGGATCCGCACTCTCACCCCTTCTTTTCAATATTTACCTCAGCCCTCTAATCAAGGCCCTGTCGGCTATGGAGTGCCAGATCTTCAATTATGCAGATGACACTCAGATCATTCTCCATATTGAGAGCTCCCCTCACGCACAATCCCGGGCAAAAGAGATTCTACGCTTCACTGTCAACTGGATGACGGCCAACTCACTTAAAATCAACCCTGACAAAACCGAAGTCCTGGCCATATCGGATGACCACAACCCGTGGAACTCCCTGTACTGGCCCCAGGAGCTGGGCGATGCCCCAGTCCCGATCCCGGTGGTTAAAAGCCTGGGAATCAAAGTGGATGACAAACTTACCCTGGCCAACCAAGTCTCCACGGTTTTTGGCACCTGTGTGGGCCTTATTCAACTACTCAGGAGGCTCTCCCCCATTCTCTCATTCTCCACCATGAGAACTATTGTATCTGCCATCATCTTGGCTCGTCTTGACTATGCCAACTCCCTGTACATTGGACTTCCTGACTCCTTAGTTAGAAGACTCCAGATAGCTAGCTATGAATGACGCTGCCAGGCTCATTTTTAAATTACCAAGACATACGCGAGCCTCTGCTCTTCTTCAACGCCTTCATTGGCTTCCTGTAAAACAAAGGGCTAAATTTAAGGGCCTGTGTATCGCCCATAAAGCCATTTATGGCCAAGCCCCCACATACATCAAACAAAAACTCACAAAATACGTGCCAAGGCGCCTACTCAGGTCCTCCACTGGGAGTCTGCTATACTGCCCAAGCTTCAACTACGTCTCCAAAGGAGGGAGGGCCTTCTCCTCCCTCATCCCCACTCTTTGGAACAAGCTACCTAGCCAAATCCGTGCGGAAAACCGCCTTCTCCCTTTCAGAAAACAATTAAAAACCATCTTATTCACAGAAGCCTGGGCCTAATCGTCAGTGCACTGCTGAGACTCAACACTATTCTTCTACAGCGCTTAGAGACCTTTTTGGTATTAAGCACTTAACAAATCCAAACTAACATAACATAACATAACATCACCACTCCAATGGTGGTACGAGCCGTACCCACGCTGTGGGGGCGTGGGTACGGCCCATACCACCATTGTTCTGGTGATGGAGGTGTACGCGCCGTACCCATGCTGTGGGAGCGTTGGTACGGCCCGTACCACCATTGGAGTGGTGATGGAGGGGTACGCGTCGTACCCACACTCTGAGGGCGTGGGTACGGCGCGTACCCCTCCATCACCACAACAATGGTGCTACGGGCCTCATATGTCTAGGCACTGCTGGGAGTGATATGCACCCACCCCTCATATGTCTGGGCACTGCTGGGAGTGATATGCACCCACCCCTCTTATGTCTGGGCACTGCTGGGAGGCCTCTGCACCCACCCCTCATATGTCTGGGCACTGCTGGGAGGTCTCTGCACCCACCCCTCATATGTCTGGGCACTGCTGGGAGTGATATGCACCTACCCCTCATATGTCTGGGCACTGCTGGGAGCCCTCTGCACCCTCCCCCATGTCTCTGTCCACTGCTAGGAGTCCTGGGCACCCACCCCCATGTCTCTGTCCACTGCTGGGAGACCTCTGCATTGACCAACCACCCACCCACCCGCCCCCTTGGTGCAGTACACTGCTGTCCTGTAGGGCGTGTGTACGGCGTGTACCCCTCCATCACCACTCCAATGGTGGTACGAGCCGTATCCACGCTGTGTGGGCGTGGGTACGGCCCGTACCACCATTGTTCTGGTTGAGGAAATTCGATTTTCGATCTCGATCGTATTGACCCGCCATTTTGTAAACCGCCACCATTTTGTGTTGCCCTCACTCAGGCAGCACGGCGAACGAAGTCTTTTCTGCTTTTCCTGCAATATTGTGTCAAAATAGCCTTCTGCCTCTGTTTACAAAGCTGGTGTTAGAGACTGGCCGAGTACACTAATCCCTGTCTGGTTTTTCTAATCCCTGTCTCAACTATCTGTTGGTTCACACTATTCTCTTCTGACTTTATGTTATCTTCTGGCCTTCACTGTCCTCTGCGCGTATTCTCTCGTTTCACAACTGTCCTCCAAAACACACAAACGTTTCTCGCCACCTGCAAGTCAGTTACAGACACGTTAATACCTTAACCTGTGGGGAGGGGTGGTAAACACAGTTGGAGGAGAGGCTTCTTCAGGTTACTCGATACTTTTGTTTTCCAATTCTTTCTATTGGCTCAGACTTACTTTTAGACTATTCTTATTGGTTTTTCATGTATGTTTTAGGTGTGTCCTTCGTTAATGTATATGTCACCTATGTACTATAAAAGATTGTGCGCCACAGAGTGAAGTGGCAGTCTCCTGAGAACATACCGTGTGTACTTCTAGGACAACTGTACTGGCTGCAGCTAATAAAATCTGATCTTTTACGCCGACAGAGTGTCCCCGTGTCTCTGTTAGCTGAAGCAGGAGAACCCAGGAGATTAAGGCGTACCCTGCGCCGCCAGACCCAAAAGGTTCTGGCTCTTCAACTGGCGCCCACGTGGGGCAGTTTCAGAGATAGTGGCTCTGCCTGAAGGTCGTGAGGAACCCCGCAAGAAAATTCTGGAGGAATCGAGAGCCACGTCAAGCGACCCCTGTATGTCGAAAGTGGTCCGAAGGTCTTTTGCAGCCTGGTTACTCCTTCCTGACGGCTACTGACGACTGCTGCCCAGACTGCCGCCCTGCCTTGGCCCTCTTTTTTGATGACGTATGGTAAGGCGAGACGATAGACGGGCCTCTGTTGGTGTAAGAAAACATCTTAGTTAAGTATTGGTGGGTCGTTCCCACATTGGTTCTTTGGTCCTTTGGTTCTTTGGTTCTTTGGTCCTTTGGTTCTTTGGTTCTTAGGTTCTTTGGGTCTTTGATTCGGGTATTGCAATAACCGAAGCCGAGGGGTAAGTACATTTGTGCTGTGTTAACTAAATTTGACCCCCTTGATGTTTGTGAACAGTCCAGTGAAATAATGATGCCTGGTCTGACTAAGTTTAGGAAACATTGTGGCTTTGGTTGTAATAGGGATTCCCGGCTGGAGGACTCTTGTCCGATTCCTTCGGTTGGAACTCCCACTTATGAGCTCTATTCTAAACATGGTGTTGGCCCCATTGCCTTTAACGAGGCATGGATCCGATACACAAAGAATGATGGTGTTTTAAAATGGCCAGAAAATGGTAGTTTTGAGCCTGACATACTGGATAATTTGGAAGCTATTCTATTCAAAAGAAAAGCCCAGCCGCCAATGTTTGACTCTTTCTGCCTTTGGCGTAAGGAAGCCAAACAGAGAAAAATTAAGCAAGAAAAATGAGATAGGAAAACACAGGGTATGACAATTATACAGGCTGCCCAGCAATTTAAAGATGATGAAGTCGATAACGCAATGGAAATTTCAGAGAGACAGCATCATATGGCGATAGATAAATGCTATCCGATGTTGCCAGCTTCCCCTTCCGATAAAAGAAAGGATTCAGAGGAAGATCCCTTGATGTCTCACTTATTGACATTGCCTCCGCCCTATGTACAAGGTGCTAATGCACCCCCGTTGTTTCAGCCTGCTCAGCCGCCAGCTGCGCCTCCGCTTGCTCTGGCTCTTCCACATTTGCCCCCTCAAGTATTGCCGCCTCTGCCAGCTTTGCCTTCGACTCCTTTGCCTTCATCTCCTTTGCCTTCTGCTCCCCCGGTAATTACCGATTCCTTTTCAATTAGTTTGCCTAATACTTTGTCCCCTATTCTTATGTCCAATTCTCCGTCTATGCGTAAACGACTCACAGATACGGTTTCTGGTCTTTTATCTCCTTTCTTTGAGGCTTTAAAAGTGTCTCTGGCTTTTTCTCGAAGACAGTCTCGTAGTCAGTTCCCAGCTTCCCAAGAACGAGAAAGGTTAAACTCTCTCGCTTGTAAATGGATTGAGAAGGGTCCCCAGTATAGTGTGCTCGACATTATGCCTACCTTCTTACAGTGGAATGTGCCTACGCAGAGATATGTTTTCAATGTCATGTGTGATAATCTCGTTGAAGGATGGGAGGATATGGATTTGGGTTCGGTTCCTCAGGGTCTATTAGATATTCAAGCTGATTTTGATAAGGGTCTCATTGTGGGTTCCAAGGTTGAGGACGCCGTGAAGCGACTTGTTACCTTTAGAACTTTATTTGCCTCTCAGACTTTTCTTGACTCCGATCCCTCAGTTAGGTTGACACTGAAAAATTATCCAATGAGAGAGGTTCCTCCAGTATGGAGAGAAGAGGTTCCAGCAGCAGGTGCTAATCTAGCTATTCCTGCTCACTTCCAGCGTATATGGGTACATGTTCCCTGGAAAAGATCTGAAGTTTTTGCTCTTAAACAGTCTCTACCGGATCCTCGTATGAACCCTGCAGGTTATTATAACGAATTGTCACAGACCGTTGATGCCTGTATCATGAATTTAGCAGACATTGACATGTTGATGGGGAATGTAGTCCCACAAGCATTATGGGCTAAAATTCGTAAAGAGAATCATGCCCAAGAATTAGGTGGAAATTGGGATGCTATAACTGCTGCAGATAGAGACCAAGTGGGTTGTGCGAAGCCTGAGGCGTTGATTTCAGAACTCCCTGGTAGGATTATTACATTAATGAAAACGATGATGCCTGCCTTGAGAGTTAACTGGGATAACGTACCCCTCCATCACCACAGCAATGGTGCTACGGGCCATACCCACGCCCCCACAGCATGGGTACGGCGCGTACACCTCCATCACCACTCCAATGGTGGTACGGGCCGTACCCACGCCCCCACAGCGTGGGCACGGTCCGTACCACCATTGTCGTGGTGACGAGTACGTGACCACGTCCACTTCCATTGTGACGGTACGTAGGGAGTGGTGGACACGCCCCCCCGAAATGACCAGAGCCAGGAGGTCATGTATGTACAGGACATATTTACAATTTAACTTGGGTGGGGGTTATGTTTCCTGCCCCTGCCCCCCCCCCTTTGCCCCTGAGTGTTGTTCTGACCTTCTGCGGCATCTGCGTGGGTTTCTGTGCACCAGGTCGTAGGCTAGGAGTGCCGGGATGACATGTAGGATGGGGTCCATGGCTGTCCGTCGCGTACCGGTGCTCCTTCTTCACTTCGTCCCCAATTTCCCGGCAGTTTTTGGCTGCCGTAAAAAGTGGTCTGTGCGGAGTGACGTAGGCACGAATCGTACTTGCTGGTCCGTAAAACGCTGCCTGACTTCGTCCGGACGTCACGTACGCGATGTCCCGGATCGGAATTGTGGGTATTTTTTCGACGCACGTATTTTTGTACGAATCGTACGGAAATTGTATTTCTGTACGATTCGTACTTGCTGGTTTGTAAGGAGGATTTCCCGGGTACGAGTCGTACGGAGAAAACGCTCCGTATGACCATTCGTACCCGGGTTTTACAGGATCAGAATCAGCACCTATATGAAACAAAAGTGTTTTGAAATGTATATCTTTTTAGTTTAGCGATACATTGTTTAATAAATAACACATTTATATCAGTTTTGCGGTTAGATGTATTTAAACTTTGGTTAAACTGTAATACACTTTGGATATGTTCCTGAATTTTTTTCTACAGGATTTTGGTTCTAGATGGTTTTAATTTTGGGAATTTGGTGCAATTTTCTATGTAAAAAAAAGAATTTTCATGATTTTTTCTTGGGTTTCCTTATTTTGGATTTCTAGCGATATCAAAATGTTATTGGATTTCGATTAGAAGTGGATTGCAACGTTGGAATTTGTTGCGTTTTTTCTGAGAAAAAAATATATTTTGCAAGATTTTTTTATTAGGTACGTTTTTTCACATATGCACTGATTTTAGTGTGCATATTAATATATTTTTCATCGGGGAATGGATTTTTTAAATCGATTGGCTGTTATTTACCATGGATTAAAGAAAACAAATTACTCTTGGTGAAGTAATAGATGGAATGTAAGTCCAAGAGTTGAAGATTGAAAACTTCTGAAGGTAAGAAGACCAGACTTCTATTTATAATTTTAATATTTTTTGAATATGTTCAATTGAATTAGTAGGCGTTGTTTTAGGGTGAAACAGACAAGTAAAATAAATGTGTTTTAAATGTGTTTTAAAAGTGTAGGATGCGTGCAAGATTATCAAGGAAGTCTGAAGCCACTGTCAATGAAAATTGTTGAATTACACCCAATAGTCTTTCTGACATTCCCTTAGTTCTGGTAGAAATATGTGGGTTCAGACTACCTATTAATGATTGTGCCATTCTCATTTCTTGGAAACTTTGCTCCTTCCTCAAAATTTCCAAAAAACGAAAGAAATTAGGGTGTGGTTTGCCAATTGCTTTGTTGAAGGAGTTATGCCATCCCTCTATGGCTTTGTTTGTTTTTGCTCCTCCTTCTAAGCAGGTCGAGTAACAGTTCCACCAGTCCACATGGAAACGTGGTCTCCTTCTGCGACCCGACCTGAGCCAATACATGTGTCTGCAAAATAATTTAGTATAGGTGCCAATTTATCTTCATTTGCTGTAAAATATTTTGATTCAGGAATTGAAGTGTAGTATTCGTCTACACTGTCAGGAGGAACAAAGCAAAGTGCAGTTAGTTTTTTCAATTCAAAACTGTAGTTTACTGTCTGATATATAATCCTCAATTAAGGATGTTTTTTGAAGTTTGCGCCAATATGCCTGAGAAAAGTGAATGAAACATCCTTGAATTTGGGTTTCTGGATAGGTTTTTGTAATGGTAATAATCATAGATATTTAAAAGTCAATTATTACTTTTCTAGGACTTTTGTTAGATGTTTTAGATTTTATCACTGATAAAAATTCAGTGTATGTTGAGGAGGCAGTAAACTGTATACTAAGGGAATTACTGGATTGTTAATGTATGCGTGAATAGTGTATATTTGGTTGAATGGATGGGGCGTGCTTTTAAACATTCCATCCATCATCCAAATATAATTGTTTTCTAACCGTACTACATTTTGTGGAGTGCTGAATAGTAGGATTCTCTTTTGAGGGTTTTCGTTATCATGCAATAGGAAAGGTTCATTAGAAGCAGGAACAGAGAGTTCAGGTGGAATAATAATGTCAGAGTATGTTTGGGGTGTTACTCTTTGTGGGTTACTTGCTTTTGACGTTGAATAATTCTTCTCAAATTAGGTATTGTGGGCATACTACTTGCAACATGTGGGGGAATTTGTGATACCTCCCTTAAAAGTGAACCACAGTGTTCATTGGAGGTGGATCCAATATCTTTAATTTCATTTAATCTTTCAGGAACTTCAATCTCCATTGCAGAGGCAGAGTGGTTATGGTCTGTGGTCCTTAAAACAGTGTCACCAAGAGTAACCGCTCTGCCTGTGCAATGGATTGAGTAATATTGCACACACCTCCAACGACACCTGGGTTCAGATAGTCTCTCCTTACAATAAACATACCCACTATGGGTCAGCAGCCTGTTACCTCTTTTGCTTTGGATTTATTTTGCTTCTTTGGATGGTGTTGCCATTTTTCTCCTGTAAAGAGAAGAAAGAAATAAACAATGTCATTTATTTAAAATTCAGTGATAAATACCTGTTTAGAGGGAAAATTACAGTATGTTTATATTAGTTTTTTCACAGTTTACAATGTATGCATTTTCAATATCTGGTTATTGTTTTTATTTTGATGTATCTCTTTTTTGTTGTTGTATTTTAACATAAGCAGTCCTGCTTTTTTGGGAGGAAGGAAATGTAATTAATTGTATAGGAAAAAAAATCAATTTATCTTACCTTTGAATTAGATGTTGCAATGTTCTTTTGTGTTGGGAAATGAGTTGTGGTTTTCTGTGTTTCTGAAAATAAAAACATATTTTGAGTTTTATTGGATACATGTAGTTTACTGGTGAAGTTTCCTAGTGAGAATAACATAATTCTTTATATTTGTTGGCTTTTGTTTTGTAATCTTACCTTTATAACATTGTGTAGGTTGTTTTGTCCGTTTATTTCATATTTTGCATTGTTTTGTGGTCTGAAAAAGATTACATAAAAATAATGTTAGTGTATTAAAAATGTGTTACATAATTTTTCTGAAATATAATAGCATATTTTGGGTTGAGGAACAATACAATCATGTTTAATAATTATATACAATTAACTTTTTGGGATGCCAAGACTTTTATCTGTTAACATTTCTTATTCAAGTATAATCAATTTATTTACCTGTTATATGTCTTTTTGTGAGGGAGATAATATATTATTTTCTGGAAAATAATTTCAGTACAGTTTAAAATGTAAATAATTATAGATGTGGAAATTACCTTGCTTTGTTTTTTTTTTCTTATTGTTTGAAGGTTTGAAAGCAGGAAAAAAAAATTAACATTTTGAATATTTTGTGTTGCTGATGTATTTTGTGTTTGTATGTTTTTTCATTTATTTGCTTCTTCTTAGTTGGTTATTTGAGATAATTACCTTGGTATATGATTTTGCTGCTGTCCAGTGGATTTTGAGATTTCTTTGTTGAGATGTGGTTTATTTTTGATGTTGTATTGTAGTAATCTGTTGATATAAAAAAAAGTAGGAATAATAATTTTAACGTTTTAATATTATGCATGTTTTTTGAAAGAAGCAGCTTTTGGAGTAAGAATATTTCTTTTATCCAGCTTTTTCTCTGAGTCAATCATATTTTAGAGTCGGAATAGTAATGTAACCATACTAGTATCCTGCACATTTTCAGAATCAACCACATTTTGGAGTTGGGATAATTATTTTAACCTAAACACTATCCAGCATTTTCTCTTAGGCAAGCATCTTTTTGAGTTGGAATAGTAATATTAATCGAAACACTATCCAGCATTTTCTGTGAGGCAAGCACACTTTGGAGTAGGAATAGTCATTTTAACATACTACTATCCTGCACATTTTCTGAGTCAAGCACCTTTTGGAGTTGGGATAGTTATTTTAACCTAAACACTATCCAGAATTTTCTCTCAGGCAAGTACCTTTTGGAATTGGAATGGTTATTTTAACCTAAACACTATCAAGCATTTTCTCTTAGGCAAGCATCTTTTGGAGTTAGAATAGTAATTTTAACCTAAACACTATCCAGCATTTTCTGTGAGGCAAGCACCCTTTGGAGTAGGAATAGTAATTTTAACATACTTGTATCTTGCACATTTTCAGAATCAAACACCTTTTGGAGTTCGAATAGTTATTTTAACATACTACTATCCTGCACATTTTCTGAATCAAGCACCTTTTGGAGTTGGAATAGTTATTTTAAGCTAAACACTATCCAGCATTTTCTCTCAAGCAAGCTCCTTTTGGAGTTGGAATAGTTATTTTAACATAATCACTATCCAGCATTTTCTCTTAGGTAAGCATCTTTTGGAGTTTGAATAGTACTTTTTATCTAAACACTATCCAGCATTTTCTGGGAGGCAAGCATTCTTTGGAGTAGAAATAGTAAATTTAATACATTATTGTCCTGCACCTTTTGGAGTTGGAAAAGTAATTTTAACTTAAACAATATCCAGAATTTTCTCTTAGGTAAGTATTTTTTGGAGTTGGAATAGTTATTTTAACCTTAATACTATCCAGCATTTTCTCACAGGCAAGAACTCTTTGGAGTAAGAATAGTAATTTTAATACATTATTATTATGCACATTTTCAGAATCAAGCACCTTTTGGAGTTGGAATAGTTATTTTAACCTAAACATTATCCAGCCTTTTCTCACAGGCAAGCACCCTTTTTTGCAAATTTTCTGAATCAAACACCTTTTGAAGTTGGAATAGTTAATTTAACTTGAACACTATCCAGCATTTTCTAACAGGCAAGCACCCTTTGGAGCAAGAATAGTAATTTTAATACATTATTATCCTGTAAATTTTCAGAATCAAGTATACATTTTTTTTTAAATGGAAACATTATTTTAACTTTGAATATATTTTGTAAAGCGAATAATAATCATTATTTTTGGTGCATTTTTGTTCGTTTTAGCATTATTTACTATAAAACAACTATTAGACATTTTGTTTTATTTTATTTATTTTTTTAAATATATTTTTTATTATACTTTCCATAGCGCACATTTCATACATTCAGTTATTTGTTAACTCCACCCAAAAAATTTTTTATACAAAATATAGTACATAAAATAAATCATGTTTGACGAATCAAAATCACAATCAGAAATCCAAAATCAAATCTCAAAATTCAGAATCCCTTTACCCTATCCCATCCCTCCACCACGCTAATGGCTCCCAAATTCTTACACCCCAAGCTCTCCCTGATCTACCCTTTCTTGCGTATATAGGTTTCTCTAAATTGAATGTAGCAATTAAATTCGCCAACCATATTTGCATGAGCGGGGGGGCCTTATCAAGCCAGGCCCTGGCTAAAGTTAATCTATAAACAGCCATTATCATAAACATAAACTCCTTCTGCGAATTATTATTACTTCCATCGGGTCCTATTCCCAGCAAAATCCATAAGGGGGTTAGGGATATCTGTATCCCTAATGCCCTATCCAGAAAACCCTCTATATCTTTAATTAGAGTATGTAATTGAGGACAGGTAGCAAACATATGAACTATATCTGCGTCCGGTGAATTACATCGAGGGCAGATTATCCCCACCGTACCCCCCCATTTAGCAATCCTGGCTGGTGTATGGTAAAGTGAGAATAAGGTTTTATAATACTGGGATTACAGAGGAGCCGAACACAGTATAGTACGACCCAAGTCCAACGAAACCTGGAAATCCTCAAGTTCCCCTCCGAGTTTCTCAACCCACTTATGCCTATGTTTGTCCAAGTCGTCCGCTTTGGTTTTAACTAATAGTGCATACGCTGACCTAATCGTATGTTCGCCACCGGTGGTTAAAGTCTCCAGGAAGTCATTAGCCTTGTACCCTACTAAACCCCCCTGTTTATTACCCAGAAAACTCCTAACCTGTAGGTGCTTAAAAAAGTCTCTTCTGCTTATATTGTATCTGTTTACAAGTGCGCCAAACTGTGCTACACCCACAGAATCTCTTAAATCCCCAATTTGCTTGATTCCTTTTTGGTCCCATGCGGCCATAACTGCGTCTGAAAACATTTCTGGAGGAAAAGACTTATTGTTATATAATTTGATGTATCTGTTGAATCTACCAAGTCCCGTCTTTTTCAAAAAAGCATTCCATATTTTAATAGCCGCAGCAAGAGTCTTAAACGGTTTCCTTCTGAGGTACCTAAAATCAGTATAGTATAAGAAACAGTTTTCTGTCTCCTGTCCCAACACAATTGCATAAACATCTGTAGATGACAAAGTAATTTTCTGCATGATCCCCCTCCTCCAATTAAACCCTGCATATATTGAAGGGCAGTTGCCAAATAATATAGTCTGAAATCAGGAGCCCCCCACCCTCCTCTTTCTCTAGGTAGGGACATAAATCTATAGGCTCTACGCGTTTTTCCATGCGCCCATATAAACCTATTTAAGATACCTTCCAATATATTGAACCATTTGGCTTAAAAAAATAATGGAATTGCTCTAAATAAATAAAGGAACTTTGGTAAAATCATCATTTTAACCACATTGGTGCGGCCTACTAAGGAAAGATGTAGATTGTTAACTCTATCTAAATCTGTTTTTACTTTAGCAA
Organism: Triturus cristatus; assembly: GCF_964204655.1. NCBI lineage: Eukaryota > Metazoa > Chordata > Amphibia > Caudata > Salamandridae > Triturus > Triturus cristatus. Next base: position 92,833,150 of record NC_140583.1, read on the forward strand.
GTAGAGGAGTCATATTAACCTCAACGACAGCATCCAAATTTGCTACTATTAATATACCTAAATACATAGCTGAGATAACTACCCTGGGATCGGCACTAGAGGTATATTTATTCCTAACTATCTGGGTCTTAGATTTATTTAAACTATATCCCGAGATTTCACCAAATATGCTAGCTTCCCGTTCAACCTCTACAATAGCCAAATCCGAGTCGGGGTGAGTATAGCCACATCGTCGGCATATGCCAAAATTTTAACTATACGGCCATTCAAAGCCACTGGGGAAATCCCTCTATTTCTTTCTAACCTTCGTATTAGGGGCTCAAGAAATAACGCAAATAAGAGAGGGGATGATGGACAACCCTGTCTCGTTCCCCTTAAAATTTTAACTGCATCTGAGTGTCCTCTATTCACTCTAATCTTAGCTGTTGGTCCTTTATATAGGGCTTGGATAGCTATTATGAAGCCTTCCCCTATGCCGCTCTACCTCAAGACTGCCCAAAGGTATTCCCAGGCGACCCTGTCAAAGGCCCTTTCAGCATCTAAGAACACTGCTGTGATAGGGTCACCCAGGGTCCCTGCGGCATCAAACATCGTAATAACCGTCCTTACATGCTCAGTGGTTCCCTTACCTGGTATAAAGCCATGTTGTGATGGGCTTACAAGCTGCTCTATATTCCCTGCAAGCCTCTTTGCCAGCATTTTCTAATAGATTTTGATATCAGAATTCATAAGGGTAATAGGTCTGTATGAGCCGGGGAGTGTCAGGGACTTCCCTATTTTTTGGAATAACTATAATATCTGCCCCCCCCAAGACTCCGGAGGAGAACCACCCCGTTGCGTATGTAGCATAATATCAAACATATCAACCAGCAGACTATTCTGAAACAATTTATAAAATTCCACCGGGATTTGGTCTGGCCCAGCCGCTTTCCCAGAGGGGAGACTCCCCAGGGCTCCCCTAAATTCATCCAAATGAAAAGGAGCATCCAACATCTCTCTATCATCTGCCAGCAAAGAAGGAGCCAAAATGTCACTAAGGTACCTATCTACCTCTATTAAGCACCTCACCTCATCCAAAGAATAAAGCTCGGCATAAAAATTCTATAAAACTTCCCTTATAAGATCAGGATCTATATCTAAGTTACCCTGAGGATCTTGAATCTCCTTGATATCAGCGGTGGCTGTACGCTGCCTAGTTCTGACAGCGAGAATATGTCCAAATCTCTCGCTTAACTCATGGGTATCCTGTTTATATGTTAGATACTTCTCAGCGGCTTTCGAGATGATACCCTCTGTAGCATCTCCTTTAAGGGTGACCATACTAAGTATATAGGGCTCGAGTGGGAGATCCTGCATTATAGCTATGGCTAAATTTTCTTCTGCTGCAAGTAACCTAAGCCTTATATCTTCCAGATCCCTTTTTTCCCTTTTCCGTCTTGCCAATACATAACTCACCGTTTCCCTCTTAACCCCAGCTTTAAAACAATCACAGACCGCACCAGGGGAAGCTGTACCTCTATTAACTTCCCAATAAAATGTTATCCAACATTCCATATGTTTCTGATAAGCCTCATCCTTTAATAAAATACGCTTGAAAGTCCACTGCGTTTTTCTAACATTTACCTGAGTAATATTTAATGTTAAAACGAGAGGACTATGGTCTGAAATTATTCTCGGTTGTTTTTCTATCTTTGAATGAGGGATTAGAGAATTAGAAATTAAATAATAATCCAGCCTGACCAGAATTTTATGTGGGGCGGAGAAGAAGGTGCTACCATCTAGAAAGGGATGTAACTTCATCCATGGGTCTCCAAGGGAATTATGTTGAACCATACCAGCAAGGGCTCTGTATGACTTCCTCTTTCTCCCTAGATACCTTCCCCCTGGTTCTACAAAAGAGCTTTTTGGGTCATGAATATTGAAATCCCCGCAACATATAATAGGTTCCGGCCACTGCGCCGGTTCCATATCCATGAACTGCCAAACATCAGGGTCATCTTCAGTAGATCCATATATTGTAACCAGTGTAAACCGTGCCCCTTTAAAACATAATTCCACAATGACCCACCTACCCCATTGATCCTCCTTTTTCCTATGTACAACTAGATCACTATTTCTCCCTAATATTGCTACCCCCCTCGTTCTGGTCCCTTGATTACTTGCTGCTAATACATCAAATCCTAGCTGTTTCAGAAGATATACCTGTGTTACTTCAATGTGGGTCTCCTGGAGGCAAACCAAGTCCAATTGTAGAGACCTCAGCAAACCTGCTACCTTCGCTCTCTTCCTAGGATCATTGAGGCCACATACATTAATTGAAACAATATTGCAAGGCATTAAAGGATATCTGAGAAATTCCTACTCATAATCAGCCACATAGGAGATAGCATATAATTATACCATCCTACACTCCTTTGATACTGTCTATACCATCTGTATTGTATGTACCATGACTCACACCCAAAAAAAAATGTGCATTATCAGACCACCAAAATCAAAACATTTTAACCATATTAAAAAAAAACACCCACACCCTCTCCCTTTCCACCCCTGCAGACCCACACCCGCCCCCATGTACAGGCAAATAGGTCAAATAGACCTATATGTGGCCGGTTTAGGGTTGCAACAGTCGCAGCCCTCTCCCATCTTACGCTGATATTAATACCCCCTGAATCTGGGCAAGCCCAGTGTTTCAGCACACCACATTGACTTTAAAATAGAGATAACATTCCCTTTACGGATCTTGTTTTTTCAAGTCGTCCATAAACTGCTGGGCTTTGATCTCTGAAAGAAACATCCTAACTCTTCCTTTAGTAATTACTTTTAACTTGGCAGGGAACAATAAATAGGCCTCTGAACCTAGCGCCTGAAATTCTGAGATCAACTGCCTCAGCCTCCACCTTCGCTCGACCGTCACATGGCAAAAATCCGGCCTGGCGAAGAAGGTGGTGCCCTCAAATGATCTCTTGCTATCAGGTCTAGCTTTCTCGATAACTTCTTGCCTTAAGAGAAAATTTCCTAGATAAACTAAGATAGCTCATGGAAAAACCGCATTGCCTCCATCATCTGCCCCATGCACCTTTTTGAGGGTAAAAGGGAACCTATGCGCTCTCTGGACTTCCCTGTCCCACTGCCACTGAGATTCCGGAAACGCCCCTTTAAGAAAATTAATCACATAGCGTCTTATGTCTTGCCCTTCCAGCCCCTCAGCCACACCCAAAATTCTGACATTATTTTGCCTTTGGTGATTTTCAAAATACTCCATTTTCCACTGAAAATCTTCTGCCACCTTTTCTTGGGCCGATTTAAAAGTTTGCCAATTGCCAAGGTCATCTTCAAGTTTGCTCGTGCGCTCTTCCACCTCCGTGATTCTGCCCACCAAATTATCATAGAGTTTATTAGTCTTCCTCAGTGAAGATTGTATTTTTTTAGCATCCTGTCTTGCTTTCCGGCTCACTACTCTAGCCTCTGCTTGCATCTGTTTCAGCATATTAAACAAGATTTCAAAAGGAGCATTCTGTTTTGGCGACCCAGCAGCGTCCTCTTCCTGATATATCTGGGAAGTTCCTGAATAGTCTCACAACAGCCCCTTCTCTGTACCTCCCGGTGATCCGGTCTGCTTTAACTTTAGCTGTCTCTTCCTCAGGGTCGAGTCGTTACCTGTACCTACATCCCCCCCTGAGGAACTGGAACCTGAGAATGAGACCTCCTCTGCGTCTTCCTCCTCCTCCTCTGAAATCTCCTCACTCGGCTGCGCTGAGTCCGAGTCCTCATTCAGAGAAAATAATTTCTCTCCTTCAACCGAGCCCCCATCACCTTTTTCGATTGTCTCATCCTCTCTGCAGCCCCCGCCAAGTCGTTTCCCCTTATTTGCCAAACTAACCGAGCTTCCCCATGTAGGCAGGGTTTTCTTGGAGTTCTTGGAGGCTAACAACTCTGCTTCGAGCACCATGATTGCGCCCATCATGTCCGCGTCCACATTCCCCCTCTCACCTGGAGTTACGTTTCCTGGCTGAGCCTGTCCCCCTCAGCGCATACTAGGGGAGAGCCCGTTGCTAAAGCCAAGTCCAACTCTGCCTGAAGCCTCGCTCGATCCTGGGTCCCAGCAGTGCTGTTAGAACGCTGTAGCTGTTGCTGTTGCCTAGCAACAAGGGCGTCCGCGTTCGACACACCTCCAGCATCCTCAAGGACGCCTCCAGCATCGCTGGAGCCGCCGATGCTTCTGCTGACTTCGCTTTGTGTCTGATCGCCTGGTGCCACGGATCGAACAGTAAATACTTCCGACAAGGTAGGCTGCCTGAGGGGGGTTTCCCTAGGTTTAGATTTATCAGATCTGTCAGTCCTTTCCGCATGCTTTGCCGGCAGCTTACTCCTTGCCTCAGTAAGGCTGCCTGGCTCACTAACACCGATTGCGGTATTTTTTCCTCCCCGCGTCTCCATCATCTTCTTCTTCAGCTGCGGAGCCGCCGTCTTCCGTATCGCCCCTAGTTCCTTGGCGGCTGATACTACTTCTTCGTTTAAAACATTTAGGGGATTTTTACCGGCCTCTGATTGCTCCTTTGCCTTCTCACTTCCTTTCGCTTTATCATTTTTAGCAATGCGCGGTGGCATTCTGGGCGGCTGTGTGTGTCGTGCTCTCATGTAACCGATATTACTCCAAAATCTCCCAAAACTTTCCTTCAACCAGAGCAGCTCTAGCAGCATCCTATATTTAAACGCTGTAGTGGAGGAACGCATCGGTGGATGAGTAAATAGATCTGGATACCACCTATATACAAAAGCCATCGGGGGTTCTACTCCTAGTAATCAGCTCATCTCATCTCGGTGCCTATTTCATTACTGATGGGAGAGAGGTCAGCAGCGACCGCTCAGCACAACCCGTACGCGGCCATCTTGCCCCTCCGTGAAAAAACGGGATGGACAGACATTTTGTTTTAAACGAGAAAAAAAATATGTTGTGACTTACTTTAGATATATATTGTCCCAAATAGAGTATTTAGGAAAGTTGTTTGGAGGTTGTAAAGTTTTGTAACAAACTGAAAAAAAATAATGTGTTGGAATTTTGTTTATTTGCGTCTTTAAAAATTGTTAAGTAGCTATACATTTCTATACTTGTACGTACTTTGAGTTTTAGCTGGCTTTCTTCGATGAGTAGAATTTGCAAAGTGTAATCCCGATTGCTGTTTCTGGTAATCAGGTCACGTCACAACAATTTTAAAAATGGTGGATGGCTCCTTTTATACGTTTTGTTGTCTTGAACGTTATTTGAAAGTAAAATATGTTTTGCATTTAATTTTTCTTTTTGCTTTTAATGGTGTGTGAGAATATAAATAATTATTTTGTTATGTTAATTTTCGTATCTTTTTATTTTAGTAGGTTTTAACATCCATTTTGGCTATTTCCGGGTCAAAGTAATTTCATTGAAAGAGTGGTAGGACTTTTTTTCCGTATTTTTAAAATGGAACTTTTCTTTTTGGTGTTGGTATTAGTTGCGTGTTATACTGTTTTTGTTATGTGAACATTTAGGATTTATTAATAGTAGTTTAAATTGTGTTATTAAGTAGTGTTTTCGTGCTTGTGTATTTTTTTGTGTTTACATAATGACATTTTGAAAATGTTGGTTAAATGTGTTATGTTAAAATGTCATAAATAAATTAGTTCATATTAATTTAAGTTTTATATTTAATTTAAATGTGTAGTATGCATATTGGTAATGTTTATTAAAATTATAAAGTAAAAAAAAATCTTGAAAAAAGTACTTTAGTATTAATTTTGTTACCCAAGTTATTTATTTTTTACCATTGAGTAATTCAATTAAATATTGTGTTATAAAATAGTATGTGTTGTAACAGTTATTTTAAAAAAATTGTATAAATTGTAGTATCTAAGTTTTTAACATTAACCTCGAGTATTAATTTTAAAACTCGAGTAGTAATGTTAATTTTTGTGTATTAATTTCCATTATGTACGTGTTGATACACTTCCCCACTTAAAACCCCTGTTCTCCCTGCATCCCAGTCCAGGGGTTTATTATACATAAAAATATATGTATATTGCATTGTAAATGTGTGCGTTGTTGTAGTATGCGTTGTAATGGATCATTCAATTTAATATACTATATTTGCGTTGTAATGGTATGCGTTGCAAAAGCTTGCGATGTAATGATAGTTGCGTTGTAAAAGTTGCTTTGTAAAAGCATGCGTTGTATTTGTTTGCGTTGTAACGTCATATATTTGCTGCAGCAAAGAAGGCACGGTGCTCTGACATGCCACAGGAAGCTCTAGGAATCGAGCCAATGCATCGCTGCCTCACAGTCACATTCACTGCCAGCCATCCTCCCATTGGTCATCCGCCAAACACGTCTTTCACCTCCCCACCACCACCGCAGCTAATGCCAGACTCCACCTTACTAGAGCGAATGTTGCTATTGGCTGTCTCACTCAAACGCATTGTGCCATGTTATTGTCCTCACAAGCACTAGACTGAACCACACAGATATGAAGTGGGTGCTGTGTTTGGCACACAACCTTCAGCACAGCGCGAGTAAACTCCCCTCATCCAGCAGAAGGTTTTTTCGACAAACTCTGTGCTCCAAGTGGAACGGGGAAAGGCAAAACTCTGTGACCTACGCCGGCGGAGCAAATTTGCTAACCACTCAGATTTTACACTTTTGAGTAAGATTACTACTTTTCGAGATTTACAAACTGCCCTTTTGTAGTAACTTACACTTTTGTACTGAGTCTAGCAATAAACATGGCCAACCAGGTCAGAGACAAAAAGTTAAAGGGTAAACAACACCAAAGATGCAAGGTCTAACAGTTGGCAACATTAAAAGCAGGTGCCCTTTTTTCTGTGTGTAAAGAGTAAGTTTAAACGGCCCTTACACATGTAACATTAGTTTAAAGACTTATTTTGTGATTGCTCCAACTCAAAATAATTTCTTCACTTTGAGTCAAACTCAAAAGGTCCTAATTTGGTAAAATGTCACATGATAACTGAAGTTTCCAGATTTTAAGTTTCCAGATGATAAGTGGCACTTCTGGCTGAGTTATCTTTATTTGAATCTGCCAATCACTAGAATCACAGTTTTCAATTAAAAATTAACTTCTACAGATCTTTATACTTTGGGTGATGTCATTAATAAAAAAAAGTACAAGGTTAGTGTGAGCTAATGCTGATTTATAACAGAAAACTTTGGCCCTTGGTGCCTGGCCCCATGAATAAAAATAATTTGATACAAATTTAGTAGGAGTTTGGGCAAATTTATTATGGACAATTTGGGTTTGCAGTGCCTGTTCAGGGGCATTGACATTGAAATAGGAATTTAGGATCTCCAGAGACAATACTAATAGGCATTAAGAGTACATAGACAGTGCCCGCTCCTTATGAGAGCATAACATACAAGAAACTAGGCCCAGATCCACCCTACCTGGAGAAAGATCTCCCAGCTGTTCCTTGATCTCCATTCATCATGTGTTCTATAATTGAAGGGCTCAATTTCCTGGTTTAAGATGCAAATGTGCCTTAATGTATAACTTTGGTTTAACCTCTAGCAGCATCTTTAGTAAGCAAGGCACCCTGGCATTTACTTCTAATGGAATCCTATTAGAACTGCTAAAGCACAAAAGGAGAAGCACTTTGGTCTCAATAGCAAACGTGCATCACAGCAGGGCTGGGTTTCACCAGGAGCTCTGCCGCGGTGAGGCTTTTTAATCCGCTATTGAACATTGGCTGAAAATAAAAGGCCTGGTAACGCAGGTGGGGCTCCTTTGTGCAGAGCCGCCGCCCGCTATAATGCGCTCATTGTGATGCTGAAGGAATTAATCTGAAGAGCTTGATAAATTACATTAGTAAAGTCTCCCGGTTTTCTGTAATGTGAATTTCAATGTCCATGAAAGGGGACAGATTAAAAAGGATTACAAAATGAATACCTACATTTCTGTGCCAGTCGGATGAGGCTGAGGTTGCCCTGTTAATATAACATAGAATAAAGCGATCTAGATATGGGTGATGCTGCTATGTGACCTGTGACTATGTGACGCTATGTGACTTTACCTACAACAACTCTTTGAAGCTATTTGTTGGATCTCTGCCATACTTTGTGACCTCCTTTCTGAAAAGACCATGAAAGTGGCTTTTTGCAGGAGCAAACCCAACAGTTCTACTTTATATAGGTGTTTTTTGCAAAAGAAACGCAACACAAAGAATTTATTTGTAGGACATTTTCAATGCCCACTTACAAAAATAAATGAAAGTGCATAAATTCTGCAATTTTGTGAAGTGCGAAAATTGTGCACTTTTGCCAGTTTCGCCTGTGGAATTGTAACTTCACCCATCGATACACTGATTCCCCAAACTGGCATGCACCCACACAACGACTGATATTCAATGTCTCTATCTAACACAGCATAGGGATGCATTGTATTCAACGTCATGGAAGTCTACCTCTGCTGACCTGAAATCGAGTGACAGAAACTTTTTATGTCAGTGGTTTTGTTGTCAGCATTTTCACAGTGTCACGGTGAGGCAGCGGCTCAGGAAAGTCTTCAATCATAGCACAAGATGTATCATACAATACTTATGCAGATATATTTAAAATATTTCCCTTGAACATAACTCATTTTTTCAGTAATTGAATCCTGTGTCTCAGTGAGTGATGAAAGCTTGTCACTGAGGTACTGTAAACAGCAGAATATCCTGTTCCACCTCTTAATATGAATACAGCTGCATGAAGATGGCAATATTATCTCTGGCGGGATGGTGCGCAGCTGTTGTCATGGGTTGAGATGACATACAGCTCCATTATGGGGCATCCAACACCAGAATTAATGGCTGACAAAGAGCAACCTGGTGCAAGTCAACAAGACCCATCAATCACTCAACAAATGTGTTTCCCTATCCTTGAGTCATCTTTCAGTAGCAGCCATTCATCATCCTAAACTACATGAGTTTTTGCATTTTTACTCATTCCAGGCACAATGTCTTAACAAACAGCCACAAAGAGTAATAGAGGTGCATATGTTGTGAGTGACATTTGAGGATCAAACCACTCAGTACTGTGTGGATGTGGGCGTCAGGCAGTGTACTCCAGAGTATGCAGTCAAAGGGGTGCCAGAGTTCTCTGAAAATGAGAAAGGTGAGGGTGCCTAGTGAGCAGCGCTCACAGCTCAAAAACCCAGGTTCACAACATAAAGTGGGCTTCACCTAGGCCTTCTTGACTGTCTTGTAGAGATGTGACAGCACCCACTGCCTAATTCAAAGGAGATGTGTAGTGTGAGTCCTGGTGTAACGCAACACAATTATCACAATTGCAGTAATGGTTAATGTCCAAACAAGAGAATTTAATACATATTATTTTTAATAATATATTACATATATTAAATATTCTTACAGTACAAACAGTGACCATAAAGTAGAATGCACACACAGAATTGCACAAATGTAATACCATTAGGAATTGGCACATAATCACCGCAATGCTGTAAGGAAAGTGTAGCACAGGTAACATATTTGTAATGAAATGGAGCAGCGTGATGCCGTATGCAGCTTTGCTGCACCGAGTTGCGTCATTTAAAAAATGCAGGGATGCACCGTATTTACAAAAATACAGTGCACACCTCTGCTCTCCCCAGTGCTGGCTCACAAATAACAGCTGTGCACCAATGCAGGCACACTTGCACCATTGTGCAAGGATGTCTGCATTGAGGGATGATTATGTTTGTGCAGGAAGGGACAACTTCCCGTATAAAAACAATTAATACCATTGTGCCCCTTCTAGGTTTGCTGCACAAACACCTTGTTGCGCAACTTTAACACATCCCCTGGCAATATGTTAGTTTTTGGCTCAGCCTCATATTTATAAATCACTATAAATCTGGTGCAGCGTCAAAAAGCCATGGATGTTCAATGGGTACACCCACAGCAACACCCAGGAAGCGCCACGTTAACACAGAGTAGTGCGTGAAAGAGCAAAGCCATGAGTAAAGCCACGCAAAGGGGCTTTGCGTGGTCTTGTAAATATGGGACAGCACATAGCACCACAGGAGCGTCAAAAAAAGTGATGCTCCGGGGCTCGTTAATATGCCCCAACGTTCTCAAACAGCGGATGATCGCTAAGCTTTAAACAGACACTCTAGTTTAAGGGATGATCCCTGTCTTCCTATTAAACCAGGCAAGGGCTTTTTATGGGATTTTGACATAGGAAAGCACAGTGTTGCGCTGTCCTACGCCAAAGTGAAAGGGCGAGAATGCACCATATTTAAGCAATACGTTGCATTCCTGTCCTTTTTCTCTGCACTGGCTCAGTTTCGGTAGCCTTCCTCCAACCTAGGCACTCTTGCACCATTGTGCAAGTGTGCCTACTTTGCAGGTAGGATTGTTTTTGGGTAGGAAGAGGCAGTTTGCTGCACAAAACCAATCCTAAGAGGCATTTTCCTCTTTCTATGTGTACTGCAGAATGCAGCACACATGCACAGAGGAATAAACGTGGAGAAATAAACATATTTATCCTTGTTACACCTCACTTTCAGGGAGTGTACATATTTGGTGCCTCCTGAGGTTTATATCACTTTGTTAACTTGTAGTAGTGTCAAATTCCATGGATGTTGCATGGAAAAACCCACTGCGACGCCCATTGAATGCCTCCCAGGGGTAGAGTAAGGCGACACAGCAATTTGTGCTGCGTTACCTTACTCATGATTTATTACAGCCACTGAAAAGCCACACAAGGTGGCTTGCATAGCTTCATGAATTGAAAAGAGAGTACTGTGTCATGTATGTACCACTTTACATGGTGCAAAAGTGATGCAAAGCTCTCATAAATAAGACCCGCAGTTTTTCTTTTTGGTTTTTGCACCTATTTGCAAAGAAACAGGCAGTGGGCCTGATTCACCCAGGTAACTTACAATCTTGAGTAATTTTACACTTTTGATTACGTCTACTACTTTTTGGTATTTACAAACTTCTCTTTTGTAGTAACATACACTTTTGTGTTAAGTCCAGCACTACACATGGCCAACCACTGGTGATGGAGAACTCTGATACACAAATATAGTGAAAGAGGATACTTTGACTACTTTAAGGGCAGAGAGGAACTCTAGAGAAGGAGTACACCCTCCTGTGTTGCAACACTGATCCACAAAAAAGTACCCCCCCAATGTTCTAACCGTATTAGCCGGTTTTTGCTAAAGATAAATCATGAACATCCAGTGGTGGAAATTCCCTATGTGAAGCTGTACATTTTTGGCCACTTAGAAGTGAAAAAGGAGGCAAGTCCTTTTGTTTTATATTCCCTCACACACCCTAGTGATGTCATGCTTGATCATTGGGACACCCTGACGCCTACAAGTCAGGATGGGCTTGACCGTGTTTCAGGCAGCTCTTGGAGAGATATTTGGCCAGGGGGATAAAGATCAAAAATCCACAGACAGATCCCAGTTTCCCTTTATTCTTGGATCTGTCAGGGATATTAAAACGAAAGAAGATAGGGTCATATGGGATATTATGGTCCTAGGACCCTAATGCCAACATGTTTCAGTACACTTCTTGCCCGACAAAAGGTGCTGGACTTTCTTCAGGGCGATGACATTGTCCCCCCTGGAAAAAAGGAAAGTACGGGAATTTCCCTATACTATTTATAACAAGCATTTGCAATGCAATAGGTCTCGCATTTATTGTAAATGACAGTGCCTTTTATTTATGTTTTTTTAAAAAAAACTTAAATAAAAAGCATTGTCATTTACAATGCCAATAGCTCAAACTCGTATAAATGTGAGACCTATTGCATTGCAAATGCTTGTTTGTTTATAGCAAACAGTAAATATCTGGGCGCTAGAACTTCTAACGCGACACCAGATGCAGCTCACGTCTGCAAAAAGTTTGCTAAGCAAAGGGATAGAGGGGTCATAAACCCCCCGCCCCCCACTACACTTCAAAAGCAAAGACAAGGAATTCTTCGGGTCGAGCAAAGGGACCCCATAAAACTTGTGCTTATCTCAAGGAAGCACATTCCTCAAGACAAGCAGAACAGAGCAGGGAGTCCTCAGCAACAACACAGATCGTTCGTTTACTATTACCAGGGCTCTCAGAGTGAGTCCAGCCTCCTTCCCAGGAGAAGAGCACGTGCAGCCCTTTCACCCAGGTCAGGTGACTAGAGCCGACAAATAATTCAGAGTGGCTAGTAGAAACAAATGCACCATTAACTGCACGATAGATGGTAAAATACAATACTAGTAACTGGAAAACCAAAGCTTCTGCTGTTTTGAGCCAAATATGTTAAACTCTAACCCTGTCACCAGCCTTACCCCCTTAGTATTGCTGTTTCGTGGCAGATAATGTCCAAAACACGAAAACGACAATTTCCAGTCTAATTGCACCATAAACCAAAGGCTGTGACTAAAAGCCTGCTGGCTGGTCTACAAATTTATTTTTAGTACCAACTTTATGAGGGGGAAGACAGGCGATGCACAAAGAAAGAGCCAAGCAGCAGAGTGAGAGCATAAAATGTTTTCGTTTCCATATCTTTCTAAGTTGACAATTTCCACAGCCTGAGTTGAAGGGACAGTGTATTGAGAAATAGCACGCATGCTTGCGAGTACCCGCCTGGCGCGATTGGAATAATTTTTGTCACTATTTAAAAAGAAAAAAGCTGCATCCATGAATGTTTTGGTCATTTAAAATATAATCTACAGAAGTATGGTGGCTATGTTTAAGTGCCAATTGCATATGCTTGCAACTAAAAAAAAAAAATACCCATGGGGTAAGCCTGCCTGCCATTGGCTATGCTAATGCTTGTTAATAGTGGTGTTTTTCTTTGTGTGACGGTATTTTGTGTTACGGACGGTGTTGTTTGGTCTTGTACCTCCTTTTGTGATGGTGTTTGTGCACTGTGTTGTGTTACTGTGGTGATATATTGTTGACTGAGGTTGCAATGCGTCGCGGTATTGAATTGTGTTGGCAAGTTATTGGCTCACACATCGTCGTGGAAACGTGAAAGTTTAGTTTATAACTAAAACAAGCAGGAAGGGGGTGGCAAATGGTGTGCACGTTTGCGGCCGCTTTGATGTCCTCAGTGGCCGCGCGGCTTACTGAGGACATCAAAGCGGCCGTGAAAGTGATCAGGCAGTGCTTTTCAGGCTGCCAAATGGTGCGCGCGCCCGGCGCACATGCACTGTATTTGGAGGCCTGAAAAGCACTAGTTTGCACTTCCAGATCCCCCTTTTACAAAAGCTCTCGCGAGAGCAGCGCTAAAGCGCTGGCTCAGGCGAGACCTAAAAAGGGCAGTTAGCTGCTCCTTTGTCTGTTATCACAAATTTTAATTATATATGATCACTCCATCTGTGGAAAGATAAAGAGATAACAAAAAGACCAAAAAGACCACCATTGTTTTAGTGTTCATTTAGTATCTATAATCGCATGTAGTGAGTAGTGATGTCACTCTCTGTGTCAACTATGCCCATGGGTGATGAACACAGCAACAGACATGCTTATAGAGAGTGTGTGATGGATACACATTCATAGACCCATATCACACTCTACTAAGTGTTCAAAACCGTGTCGTGGCAGCTAGTTGTCGCATAATGACATTACCCACAAATTTGTGTGTGTAGAACACTTGTGAAACATACGTGTCTTTCGCTCACATTCAAACCGCTGTAAAATTTGCCATAAAAACACATACATGCAAGAACTCTCCCATAGAAAACAATGGGGGTAGGGACTTACTACAAAAGTTACTAAAAAAGTGCAGAATGTGAATTCCGAAAAGTAGTTCACTTACTTAAAAGTGTAAGTTAATGCAAAAGTGCAGTATGTGAATTGCCCTTTGAAGTGCATTTTGTAGTGCTGAAGTAGTGCTACAAAACTTACTACAAGGTATCAATCAATCAGTTGCATTGATTGATTAATTGATACTACAAAGTACAGTTTGTAAATCAGTCCCGTGAGTGTTCTTATGAATGCCTTCCAAGACATAAGTTTGAACATTTCATGCACTGTGCAAAATACCCCAGTTTGGCGTTAAAAACTGTGAAAAAATATTTAAACAAACTTTAAAAAAACGTTTGCCTCTCATTAAAAAAAAATGTCCACTAACATGACATTTTTCCTACATCCCACTTCTAAAAATATGGGTGATAGATGTTCATTTCCACACGCTCTGCCATACTTAGGTCTGCACCTTTGAGATGTAGCTAAAGAGAGCTAAGTATGGGAAATAAACTTTAAAACTTCTGTAAACACAAAAAAGCTTTATTTGGGTTGGTGCGTATGAGGAAATATGAATTTTTATGGTCAATTGTGTCCCCTATCTAGACCCCAACGGCTCCATGTACATGCTACAAGTACATGTATGTTCCCTCCACTTCAAGCTATAAAGCCTTACACTGTCATAATGGTGGGTGTTCCTCGGCTCCCTCAGTCAAAGTTCGAGTGTCATAGTGAGCTGAAGAACAAAGTCTCACACTGGTTAAATACCAACAGGCCTTTACCAGCTGGTCTAGGGGCTGAAATAATGACTGTTCGTAGGGTATGTTGGTTGGGCAGTACTGTCAAACAGGTGGTGGGTGATTGTGTGATTATTAACTTCCGTGACCCCAGGGCTGTCAGGCATATTTGTTCCTTTCCCAACATTTTGAGAGGGACGGGCATATCCACGGTTGACTTGTCATACTTTTATCCACAAAAACCCTTTGCCGCAATACGTGACATGTCTCTTGCTTGGGAAAGGGTCAATGGGACTTCCCACCGTCTGATAAGGCCGGATTTTCAACTCCCACTGTCAAATTATTATGCACCCCTGAATTCATTAGAAGGGGTTGATTGACAGTTATCTTATCAGGATAATTCTAGTTTTCCGTTGGAAGGCTGCCTTGGCCCAGTTAACTCAGTGCACAAGGGGAGTGGTGGCTCTCGGGGTGGTCAAGTTGGTTTGGTTGCTTTCTTTCCCAGCACCCCGCCTCCTCAACCAATTAGTTTACCTTCCCCTCTCACTGATTCTTGTCTACCCGAAAGTGAGACTAGGGGCCCCATCGATATTGTATTAACCCCAGTCACTACTGGTCCCGTCTCTGCAGCACTATGTGCCATGCCATCTAGTTCCATGCCTTTGACCCTGGTTTCGTGGAATGTTGCGGGCCTTAGTAGTAGGGTAACTTCTGAAGAATGGGTAGGCTGGGTATATACACACGATATCCTGGTTTTCCAGGAAACCTGGGCGGTGGATCCGATCTATCTTTCGGGGTTTGTAAACTTTTCTAAGGGGGCCATTCGTGGCATCAGGGGCCGTCCGTCCGGCGGGCTCTGTATATGGGTTAAGCAATCCCTTGGGTATTCACTCAAGGAACTAGCTATTGACAGCCCCGACATACTAATTATCTCCCTGCAACATAACAACGATCCCGCTGTTTTAATTATAAATGTTTATAACAGAGGCCTCCCCGGTGGACGTGGTACTAACACCTTTTTATTATTAGATGGGTTCTTGGACACCATTAATATTTACACCAATGTCTATATTGTGGGCGATCTAAATTGTTGTTTCGAACCCCTGCTTTCTACTCTAGATCCACTAACTGGGGAAGTGGATGCGATTTTAAATATTCCCCCTCTTGATCTCCCTCCCATCAAGAGGTGGACCGAGTCTGCCACCCAGTGGATGGGATTATGCATGGAGCGGGGATTTAGGGCCGCAAATGGGAGGACCACGTCGGATAAGGGTGGAAAGATGACTTTCTCAGATGGCCGACGTTGCAAGAGCAGAATTGATTATGCCCTTGTAAAATCGAGTTCTGGTCAACACTAAGTGATATGGCGGTATTAGACCGTCCAGAGAGTGACCACAACCCGTTGGTCTTAAGTCTCTTACTTTGCCCGGCACATAGATCCAAACCCACCGAAATAGCGACCGCGGAAGCCGTCCTAGCTAATGATCGACGGCGCGTTCGCTGGGACCAGGTTGCAATTGATGTCGATTTACTGTCAGTGATTAGCTCCAAGGTTTCCGGTGCTCTGGCTGATTTACAGTCTTTCCAGAGTATCGAGGATGTTGTTGGTAAAACCACACGTGTTCATGACCATCTTTTCACTGGCCTCAAATCTCTTTTCTCCAAGCCTTGTAAGGCTAAGAAATCTGCCACTTTAAAGCCATTATCCTGGTATAACAAAGAGTGCCGTGAATCTTTTAGCAATTTAAAATCTGCTATTGCTAATAATGATCCAGTTAATACCAGACTGGCTAGGAAAACCTACAATAAGGCTAAAGTCAAGGCCAAACAAGAGTGGGACAACGACCACTGGAATAATCTTTTGGCTGCTAGCAAGCACCGGAATCTAACCCTCTTCTGGCATATTGTCAAGTGGGGCAACTCCCAGAACAGTCAGGTTCCGACCAATCACGTCTCTCCGGACGCCTGGGTGACTCATTTTGAATCCCAGTTCTCGGTTTCCCCACTGGTTGAGGGTTTTGCTCCAGCCATAACCAGGGATCTTCCCCTCCACTCGACATTGACTTTTGTCAATGCCGAAGTTGAAAAGGCCTTAAGTAAGATTCCAAGTGGTAAGGCGCCTGGTATGGATTGTGTACCTACGGATCTTTTTAAATCTGATCTAGGGAATTGGGTGCCTTATATTGTCCACCTTGCCAACGCTGTAGCCAGAGGGGCTGATATTCCTGACTCCTGGGGGGGGGCTGAGATTCTTCCCATCTTCAAAAAAGGTGATCGTTCATGCCCGGGGAACTACCGCCCAATCAGCCTTATTGACTCGGTCCAGAAAATTATCGCTAGAATGATCTTGGCACGAATACAGGCTTGGATTGAGCAGGAGGATATCATCTCTCCCCTCCAAGCTGGCTTCAGACCGTGTACCAGTACCATCGACCAGGCATTTAAATTCCAACTAATTGTCTGGAAAACGGTCTATCTGTGTGGCGGTACTTTATACGCTGCCTTTGTAGACCTTCGGTCAGCTTTTGACCTAGTCAATAGGACGAAACTCTGGAGCGTATTGGCTGAGCTAGGGCTTCCTCCCGATCTCCTGAATATCATCATTAGGCTCCACGACAACAACTTTGCACAAGTTCGCTGGGGGAAACAGGGCCAGGTTACGGATCGGTTCAGGGTCAATCGGGGTGTAAGACAGGGGTGCGTCCTTGCTCCTACTTTGTTTCTTTTGTTTATTAATGGTGTAGTTAAGTATTATTCTAACACATCGACTGACGCCCCAACGTTGGGAGGTACAAAAATACCCCTCCTTATGTTTGCCGATGACACCCTTCTCCTTTCCCAGACCCTGTCTGGATTACAGGTGGCACTCAACGTCTTCACGAAATTCTGCCTTGATTTTGATCTGTCTGTCAATGTGTCCAAAACCAAATACATGGTTTTTAATAAAGGGAGAGGTGTAAAGGGCCATGTCTGTATGGACAAAGCCTTGCTGGAACGTACTAATGTTATGACCTACTTAGGGGTAGTTTTTGAAAATAAGTTGGATTGGAGACCGCAAATTGACGTTCTATCGCTAAAATTTGCTCAGCTTTCAGGTTGCCTAGTCAAAGAACATAAGCAATCCCAGTCGAGAATGATAGGTCCCCCCATTAAAATCTACAATGTAAGGATCAACTCGGCGATCCTCTACGGCGCCGAACTTTGGGGCTTCGCAGATCTTTCTCCTCTGGTTAAGGCGCAATATAAATTCCTCAGATTGCTCACGGGGCTTCCTTGTTCTACCCCTGTCAAACCCCTCCTGTTGGACCTTGGTTGTCACTCGTTTGATGATATTGCAAGGTTCAAACCATTGGCTTTCTGGAGGCGTTTATGGACAGTCCCTGAGTTGGACCTTTATGCTAAGGCCTTTCTGGATGTGCGAGCCATCTTGGGGGCTGGCAACATTCCCTGGTTCAAACAGACCAAACAACTCCTGGAATCTATGGGGTTAGGCAACCTATGGTCCGATCCCGCCAACAAACCCTTTCCCTCTAAGAAAGATTTTAAGAGCCTTTATTGGTCAATGGTACAGCAGAAACATTTTAACACAGCTACCGCAGAGTCCTTGTCAGGAAGGTTCCTAGCCCTAAAAAGAATTCCACTCCTCGAAGCTTACTGGGACACCATCACCAGACCTTATGACAGGAAACTATACCACCAATTTAGGGTAGGTACTCTTCCGACCAACTCTTTCACCAAAAAATGGAAGGGCATGACCAGCGACTTCTGCAAAAATTGTTTTGATTGTATTGATTCTGTCGGACACATTTTTTTTGTTTGTCCTGCCTACGCTGCACCCCGAGCTAAATGGCTCAAACCATTATGTCAAATTTTGGGCACCAGACGAGGGTCTGAAGCACTTGAAATGTTGAGATTTGAGCCTAGCGAATATGTTGCTATCGCTGTTGCCAAATTTTTGGCTTGGGTTTGGTTTATCAGAACCAAGAGGCATTAAGGTACTGAAATATTTTTGTGTATATTGCACATGTTCTTCTTCTTTTTAATCTATGTATTTTTAAAATTATGTATTTCTTTTATGTATTGTAATTGTCTTTCATGATGTAATACATCGATAATAAAGACTAATGAAACGGCTATGAAGACGCAAATACAATTGTGTCCAACGTTAATATGTCCTCTTTCAGATCTGCTGTGAATGGGTCAGATATTCCGTTCCTAAGTATGCCTTGCCACCGTCTTTATATGGTATACTTTTCACGTTTTCCAGCTCTGGCAAGGTAGGCCCTGAATTCTGCCATCGAGCTTTTCCTGCTTCTGCCTCTGAATGCTCCAGCCTGGACCTGCATCTGTATCCATGAACTTTGTCTTACTCCCTGCGCGGCTAACGGTGCCTAGCCCGGCCTGTTGCCTGCCAAAAACTGTATTCAGCCTTCAAGTTATCTGCTCCGCTCCTCAAGAAATGCATTCCTGTCTAGTAGCTTAGGTAAACATCCCTCCAGCTGCAGAGCAAAGGGCCCGGCCTTACTGTCCCCGTGCAAGTAATTCATGACTTTCGTTACCATGGTAGGCCCATGCCCCCTCGCATCTCATGTAGACACTTAGACGCTTGTACACGCACTAGCAGTCAGTATAGAATAGACTCTGTCCGAAAAGACCTTTCCTTCCAGATAATATAGTTCCTTAAACACAAGATATTAGATATGATTTAGGATTAGGTTGTCCTGACATCCCAGACTTCTGTCTCCTCATGTAGGGCTAAATGTCAAGTTCCCTTCACCCTCTAGTTACACGTCAATCACACGTCATGCGGCTGCGCGCGCATCTCTGCCATATATTTTTGCTGACTTTGCAGGATTCTCTTATGGATCCACCCACTTGTGTCATCATCATAATGACGTTTCTAGTATACGCCTTTATGCACGCCTATTGTAACGTCTTTTTCATTACGTATGTGTATTCTTATCAGCTGTTACGCCTCCTGCATCTGTCTCTACTGTAATGCATTTACTATATATATTATAACCTGTCAATAACGTATTGCTGATCCCTTCCTGAACCTTCGTGGTGACGGAACTCGATTGCCTGGTTCGAACCATCATCATTCCTTTGTAAGGAATAAATTCCCTATTATACCCTCGAATACCACGGATTCTGCCTCTTATTTTTACTGAGTTATTCGTATTGAATTTTACCGCATAAATTAAGTCTAGGTAATTTAAATTTACCACAGGGATTACATTTGCATGGCGTTCTATGACTACTGCACAGGTGGGCGGAATTTGCGAAGTCGCGTTACGTAAATCTCCGCGAAATGGTTTAAAATCTCCGCGAACACGCAGAAATTCCGCGAACACGCGGAATTGCTTGCTCGCGATGCTTTTTTCCTGTTCGCGACCGAAATATCTCGCGAACACGCAGTTTGAGATCACGAACAAGCAAAAATTCCGCGAAGCCGCGGAAAGCAGAAGTTTGGGCAATTCCCCGTTCTCCGCGGAACGCGAAATTACCTAAATTCCGCAAATTCCGCGAGCGGAACGGAATTTGACGCCCAGGCCTACCGGGGGCACTCACAAGGAATAATGCTAGAGAAAGTCTAAGCATGCGTACGTTAAGCTTACACAGGGGAAACATCCATTACAACGCAGTCATTACAACGACCTACCTTTAAAACGCAACTGCCTTTACATCGCATGCCATTACAATGCATGCCATTACAACGCATGTCACTACAACGCATGCCATTACAAAGCATACCATTATAAAGCATACCATTACAACGCATTATAAGGTAAGTAATGAAGATTTTTTTGTATAAGGGTGGGTATGGGTTTTGGGGTACATGGGAATAGTCATTTTTACCCCTACACTATCCAACACTTTCCCTACTGTTGCACGCACTGGAGTAGGAATAGTACATTTTAGCCCTACACTATCCAACACTTACCCCACTGTTGCACTCACTGGAGTGGGAATAGTAATTTTTACCCCTACACTATCCAACACTTACCCCACTGTTGCACTCACTGGAGTGGGAATAGTATTTTTTACCCCTACACTATCCAACACTTACCCTACTCTTGCCCTAAAAGTATTATGCGTTGTAATGGAATGCGTTGTAATGATAGTTTTAAAAAATGTGTTGTAATGGCATTTGTTGTAATATCATGCAACGTAATGGTAGTTGCGATGTAAAGACTGCGTTTGTAAAAGCATACGTTGTAATTGCATGCATTGTAACATCATATATTCCCACACACGAGTATGTATATCACAGCTAATTCATTGACCAAAGCCAGCTCTTGGCCATTTCTAAAGAGGATGTAATTTACTATATGCTGGGTTAAGTCAGTCGTCTGTAAGTAGAGATAAACTCGTTACAACCTATCCCTCTGTACAGATAAAAGTATTTCGACTGGTGGTTCTGGTTGCTGGCCAGACCATAACTGGCATCAATTTTCAAAGAGATGTTTTTCTTAAATGATGCCCTGCCTGTTACCGTGACGCTGCACGCCACCTTTCCTGAGGGCACATGCACAGCAGCAGCTAGCCTACCAGCAGGGACGATCTCGAAGGCTCCTGGGCGAAAACTGAACAATGCCCGAATTTCCAGAGAATGCCATACAAGCTTTAGAAAATGCTGAAATGTCGATGCCAAATGTGTGCTTTATTGCGGCACTAACCACTGTAAAACTGGGTTTTATTCCGGTTTATGGGCGCGCGTGCAGCATACGGTGCACGGCAGACGTCGCTGGCAATGAACCCTCGCAGCACGCCTCACCGCCTGCCTCCGAAAGGCCCGGCTCAGAAGAGGGCGGGAAAACACCGGCACGTTGCTTCATCTCTTTCAACCTTGGTTTCATTACGACGTGCTGAATAATATATGGGGAACTTTCAGATCGTACCTTCCAGCGAAACATTATGCATGGCTAGGATTCGCAGTATCTCTCGCTCTGCTCGCCGCATAATCAAATCACCCGGCGGATTTGCGCAGATATGTAGTGAATGACAATGCGGCGATTGATGTATCCGAATCACAAAGGATTGTTTTCCCGCCAGCTCTGGCTTTTCTTCATGACAAGGGCAATGTTGACAAATCGCTTTCGAAGCGTGGTATGAAAGGGCACAGAGTTTTCAAAGAAAATCGACATTTTCTCAATCTTCCCCTGCTTCACAGTGAGGGCGCGAAATTGGAATTTCGCCCTATGATGTTTCAGACCATTTTTAGACCATTACATCACATTAGAAGTATTGGCAGGACAATTTTATGCGGCAGGATCCAATTATGGATCCAGATTCCCTAAATAGTGCGGCACGCATCGGGTGTTTGTGTGGCATTTTATGACCGTGAGAGCTATTTATGTGGCATATTCTGTGAGATTAGTATGTAGTTATTAGGGTACACATAGAGATGTTGATGTAAAACTAACCTCAATTAATTACTTTAAAGTCTGTGATTTATATAAACTACCCTGAAATTACACAAAATGATATTCATGGCAAGGTGCAGGCTTCTTGTAGCGTCCCACATGTTGCGCAAGCGCGACATAGACAGCCTGCACACATATGAGATGTCACAATCCTGAACACCAGCAGATCATATCTCCCCACTCACCAACATTCTCCATCCAGCGACATCTTTACGCGTCTCCTGCAGGGACCAGGGTGAAGATATTATGTAGGAAAGTTAAACCACCCACTTTGAGACATGAGCAGTCAAATGGTTTCTTGAGGAGTTGAAAAATGATCCTCATTCCTGACCGTTTTAAAAAGTGTATATTTGTTTTAATTTGTAATGTACTTTATCTTTACAAATGCCTTATGTCTTTCTTTTCTGTTCACTAGGAAGTCCCTCTACAAGAAAAGGAGGGTGTCATATTGTGCTGTATTTTAGCTGATATCACTGATCGGAACATGTGCCTAGACCGGTCCTGGTGAAAGGTCCCTTTTTCTTCTGTTGGGTGTATTTGTGAAATGGTGGGGACACAAACAGGCCAGCACATGACGTATCTAGTTTACTCATTAGCTATAATTTAATATGGTAAGGAAGGGGTTCACATGGATTCTTGAAGGCCTTCCGGTGTGTCTTGACAATGTGCCTCCTTTTCTGCCGTTGGCTCGGACGTTACCAGCATTGGGGAACATAACTGCACAGGCATGATGAAATCACCCAGGGGCATATTTATGAGCCCTTGAGTCACTTTTTGTGATGCACCAGCGGCGTAAAAAATGCACCATGTTGCGTCATATTTACAAAGTGACGTATCTAGGTAGATGCTTCACTTTGTAACCCCCTGCACCACATTATACTTGCGCCAGATATAATGTATGCAGGGTGGGCGTTCCGATGCAAGTAAGCCTCATAGAAGTGACGCAGTGAAATCTGTGAGATTTCACTGCGCCACTTCTAGGAGGCAAATGCGTCAATATCTTATGCCTGCCTCACAGCAGGTGTAAGACTGACGCAGGCACATTTGAAATGGGACTTGCCCATGTGAAATGACCCATTGCTGAAGTTGCGTCACTTTTGTGACACTTTCAAGCAGTGCGTCATTTTTGCGCCTAGAAAAACATCAGAAATACTGACGTATCTGTAACTCCTTGCGACATGATGCGTCATACTGTAAATATGACGCATTCAGCATGTCACAAGGAGGGCGCTTCAAGATGGGGGTAAAGTGAATCTCTTCAGGGGTGATGAGATTCTTCTGGGACCTCGTTGACGCCACTATTTTTAAGTTCCTTGCTACGCGTTCCTGTAAACTCTGTATGAGTCCATATGATATGTTCATCCTCATGGTCTTCACCGGAGAGAAAAAATCATGATGTCCTACGCTACATTAGTTCCATTAGAACTTCTCTGTATTTGGACTAGTTTTGTACAAATAAATACATAAATACCAGCACCATACAAACATACATCCGAGAGAAGACATCCAGTGCTTTTAGTGGCCTTGAATCCATCATAAACCATGGAGATGTTCTGTACGAGTACTAGTTGTTAAGTAAAAAATGTCACAAACATTCTTTTTAGGTCAGGTGTTAGCCACAACTTGTTGATTATACTAACAGTATACTTGGAGGGACTTTCATCTAGACCTTTAGATTGTTATTGTGTTACTCACATTATTCTTCCACCCACTATAGTATACCACAAGGGGCAGTGGGGCAGCCATTTTAGCCATTGGCTCACTTCACTGCGCTACTGCATTCTGCCCTTTCACAAGCAGCACAAAGTAGGTTTCTTCAATGTAAGGGAACTACTATGGCAATGCATGCTTTTTGAGACCAAAAACTAGTTTTACTTTCAGATATTTTTTTCAGATTCATAGGGCCTAGCACCTTGCCCAACAATGACATTTGTAAATCCCATGACAACATGATCCTTGGCAATGCAGATAGTATGGTAATCAATGCCATGCTGTAGGAAAGTAGGATCTACTTCTATGTTTATCTCCACTTTTCGCTTGATGTGACGCTGTTTTTGACTAGTCTGACTAGGATCCTTCTTTCTCCCTACATTGGTTTGTTCAGTACATAGTTACACCCCAGATTGGATACTGGGGTACCATTATAAGTCCCTAGTATATGGTACCCATGTTCCCAGGGCATAGGTACCCCGGAGGTCTCTCATGGGATGAAGCATGTATTATGCCACCCATGAGAGACCATTCAAAATGGAACTACAGGCCTGCCATTGCAGCCTGTGTAAGTTGGGTAAAGCACCACTTATTAAAGATATAAGTTTACTTTATCTAAGGGTCACTGCATTAAAACCTATAAGTCACCCCTATAGCAGGCCTTTGCAATCCTGAACGCAGGGTGCTTGGTTCTAAGTGAGAGGGTGCTCCTGCATGAGCAGGACACCCCTGCAGCCTATGGAGGTCCATTCTCCCGGGTTGTCAGTGAAGAAGTGAAGAAGCCTTATACTATATAGAGGAGAACTGCGTAATTACACGATGGCAATTTTGAAAATGCTGCAGCGAATCATACCATGTTTGGTATCAAAACAATTTTACCCCCACACCATTTACAGTGTGGGAGATATGATTCCAATTACTGGAAGAGATCTCTGTTAGGCTCTCAGTGTTCCCGGCACCAGTCTTCCAGCACAAAATGGTTGCTGCCAACTAGAGACACATTTCTGCCCTCCTGCTGCTGAGCCAAGCACGAGCAAAGGAAGGTGGAACCATAGCCATCTTGTCACAGGGAAGTATGACTACCTCCCAGACAGGATTTAGTGTATTGGGACCGGGTGGGTGCACTTGTTAGCACCTGAAAGTCTGCATGAGGGGCAGATTTGGTGTCCCTGTGCATAGTCCGTTTCAAACCAATGGCTCCCGCTCTGGTGCAAAACTGGACAAAGGGCATGGGAGTAACCTCCCACCTGCCCAGACCCTCCCCTGGGTGGGTCCCCTGAATCTTCCGAACCCTTTCCCTAGGGTACTTAGAGGCTTACCTGGGTGTAGGTCCGTAGATTCGTCCTGGTATATGATTCAGATTAGACAACACTGTACTTCTACCGTCTGGGCACTCTGGACTTCGCTGGACTTCGTTTGGGCCTGACTTCGTCTCGCTTCCAGTCTGCTGCATTGTATGTGCCTGCGCATCATACAGGAACCTTCCAAGGCCTGTGAAGCATAAAAGACAACCACAGTAATCTCCCTTGGAGTGAAGGAGTCACTCCCCTACATTTGCAGGCACCGCAACTAAGATGATCAGTCTGCAGATCCTGTGCTCCTCTGGACTCCGTATGCTCTGCAACACAGGTTGTGGTTTTCCACAGCTCCTGAAGCGTGAGCTACCCTCTCACCAAGTTTGAGGACTGTATCCCTCGTTGGGGTTGCAATAACCTAACCCCTGTGTACTACATCCAACTTGCAGTTGTAAAGGCTAGTTGGCTTCTTTGCAAGAAGAATTTCGGGCTCCAAGTAGCCCCGAACTTGAGCACCTCCTGTGACCAGAATCTTCAGCCACACCGCATCGTGTGCATCGTGGCCTGTTTTTTTTGGTGAGCTGCTTGAGGTCCTCTCATGATTTCAGTTACTCCGGCCTGTTGGTCCACTTGAGGGTCACACTTGTTTCTTTTGGGCTTCCCTGATTGCTCAGGGCCTGCCCTGACTCCCCTGCCTTTGGTGAGTCCCCTGGACCTTGCTGGTCCCGATGTTGCTCCTTCTTTGATTCTTGCGTGGCTTGCCTTTGCAAAGGCTTATTCGTGCTCTCACCGGACATGACCCCTCAGCACTCAACATCCTTTGTGGCACAGTTCATGCACGGCTCCTGGTCCTCCTCAGCATCGCCTGGTCCTCACAGCTGCAGAGTCAAGGTCCTCGTCATCCATCCTGAAGTACCCGACATCGGAGGGCATTCATCTTCCAAGTCTCCTGGTTACCCCTGAGTGCCATAGACTCTGTCCTCTCTGCTTTCAGGTACTCCTCTTCCAGAAGCAGCACTTTCCTGAAGCCCTCCAATCAATCAATCAATCAATCAATCAATCATTCAATTTGTAAAGCGCACTACTTACCCGTGAGGGTCTCAAGGCGCTGGGGGGAGGGGACTCCTGCTACTGCTCGAAAAGCCAGGTCTTGAGGAGTCTTCTGAAGGTCAGCAGGTATTGGGTCTGCTGTAGGTGGATAGGGAGGGTGTTCCAGGTCTTTGCGGTGAGGTGGGAGAACGATCTGACGCCGGAGGTTGCTCTTCGGAGCGGGGGACTGTCGCAAGGGCGAGGTTGGCAGAGCCTAGCTGGTGGGTGGGGGTGTAGAAGCTGAGTCATTCGTTGAGGTACGCTGGTCCGGTGTTGTGGAGTGCCTTGTGTGTGT
The DNA here is from genome assembly GCF_964204655.1 of Triturus cristatus. Classification (NCBI taxonomy): domain Eukaryota; kingdom Metazoa; phylum Chordata; class Amphibia; order Caudata; family Salamandridae; genus Triturus; species Triturus cristatus. Next base: position 92,859,407 of record NC_140583.1, read on the forward strand.
GGGTGAGGAGCTTGAATGTTATCATCTTGCTGACGGGGAGCCATTGCAGGTCTCTCAGGTAGGGTGTGATGTGGCTGCGGCGAGGGCTGTCGAGGATCAGGCATGCAGAGACATTCTGGATGCGTTGAAGCCTTTTCAGGAGTTTGGCCGAGGCTCCTGGGTAGAGTGTGTTTCCGTAGTCCAGCCTGCTGCTGACAAGGGCCTGGGTGACCGTTCTTCTTGTTTCGGTGGGGATCCACTTGTAGATCTTGCAGAGCATGCAGAGGGTGTTGAAGCAGGAGGAAGAGACGGCGTTGACCTGCTTAGTCATGGAGAGGGTAGAATAGAGGATGACCCCTGGTTTGCGTGCATGGTAGGTGGGTGTTGGAGCTGTTCCCAGTGCGGTCGGCCACCAGGAGTCGTCCCAGGCTGAAGGGGTGGATCCGAGGATGAGGACCACCGTCTTGTCCGAGTTCAGCTTCAGTCAGCTGTTCCTCATCCATTCAGCGACGGCCTTCATTCCTTCGTGGAGGTTGGTTTTGGTGGTCTGGGGGTCCTTGGTGAGGGAGAGGATCAGTTGGGTGTCATCGGCGTAGGAGATAATGTTGAGGTCGTGGAGTCGGGCGATGTGGGCTAGCGGTGCCGCGTACATGTTGAACAGCGTTGGGCTGAGGGATGAGCCCTGCGGTACGGCGCAGATGATCTCGGTGGCTTCGGAGCGGAAGGGGGAGGCGGATGCTCTGTGTTCTTCCAGAGAGGAAGGAGGTGGTCCAGTCCAAGGCCTTCTCTTGGATCCCGGTATCGTGGAGGCGTGTTCATAGTGTGCGATCGCAGGCTGTGTCGAAGGCGGCTGACAGGTCCAGGAGGGTGAGGGCCGCGGTTTCTCCGTTGTCTAGCAGGGTTCTGATGTCGTCGGTGGTGGTGATGAGGGCAGTTTCAGTGCCGTGGTTGCTGCAGAACCTGGACTGGGACGGGTCCCGGATGTTGTTCTCCTCGAGGTAGCGGGTCAGTTGTCTGTTGACGGTCTTCTCGATGACCTTTCCCGGGAACGGGAGCAGGGAGATGGGCCAAATGTTCTTGAGGTCCTTGGGGTCTGCCTTGGGTTTCTTGAGTAAGGCGTTGATCGCGGCGTGCTTCCAGCTCTCCGGGAAGGTTGCTGTCTTGAAGGAGATGTTGATGGCTTTCTGGAGATGTGGTGCAATGGCGGTGCTGGATTTGTTGAAGATGTGGTGTGGGCAAGGGTCTGACGGAGATCCGGAGTGGATGGTGTTCATGATCTTGATGGTGTCGTCGTCGTTGATGTTGGTCCAGGAGAGCAGGCGGTTGGTGCGGGTGGTGGTCGTGGGGGCGGGTGTCTCAGTGGTAGTCGGGGCGGTTGTGGCATTGAAGCTGTCGTGGATGTCTGCGATCTTGCGGTGGAAGAAGGTGGCAAGCAAGTCGCACAGGTCTTGCGAAGATGGGATGTCATTGGTGTTGGAGCTGGGGTTGGAGTGTTCCTTCACAATGTTGAAGAGCTCCTTGCTGTTGTTGGCATTGTCTAGGCGGTCTTTGAAGGATGTCCTTTTGGCAGATCTGATGAGGTGATGGTGTCTTCGGGTGGCGTTCTTGTGGGCTGCGTAGCTGTCCGGTGTTTGTTCACGGAGCTAGTTCTTCTCTCGCTTACGGCAGGTTTGCTTGGAGGCCTGGAGGTCTTCAGTGAACCAGCTGTCTTTCTTTGTGGTGTGGCTTTTGGAGGGTCTCTTGAGCGGGGCAAGGGTGTTGGTGCAGTCGTTGATCCACTGTCTGAGGTTGCGGGGAGCGGTATTGGGGTCGGTGGGTTTGGCAGGTGGGTTCTGGACGAGGGTGATGGTTAGCTGGTCTTCGGTGACTTTGCTCCAGCAGCGGTGGGGCATCTGTTGGGTGCGGTGGTGCGTGGTGGGTTTCCAGAAGGTGAAGTAGATGCAGCAATGGCCGGTCCAGTGGAGTACGGTGGTGTGGCTGAAGGTGACGTGGGAGCTTGCGGAGAAGATGGGGTCAGGCATGTGCCGGCGGAGTGGGTGGGTGTTGTGATGAGTTATCTGAGTCCGAGGTTGGTGAGGTTGTCGATCAGGGTGGTGGAGTTGGTGTCGTTGTTGTTCTCGAGGTGGAAGTTCAGTTCCCCGAGGAGGATGAAGTCCGTGGAGGTGAGGGCGTGTGTGCTGACGCAGTCGACGATGGAGTCGCTGAACTGTGGTCGGGGTCTGGTGGTCTGTAGACGAGGGTTCCTCTGAGGGTGGTGTTGGGGTTGGTGTGGATCTGGAAGTGCAGGTGTTCGGCGGTGCTAAGGGTGTCGTCGGTGTTGGTCGAAACTCTGAGGGTGTTCCTGTGGATGATGGCGATTCCTCCTCCTATTCCGTTGGTGAGGTCCCTGTGGGTGATCTTGTAGCCGTCCAGGATGGCTATGGCAATGTCGGGGGTGCGGAGAAGTGGTTCATCCAGGTCTCTGTCAGGAAGGCAACGTCTGGGGAGGTTGAGTCGAGCAGGTCCCAGAGTTCGACGGCGTGTTTGCGGTCGGAGCGGCTGTTGAGAAGGATGCAGCTGAGGTGGTTGGGTTCCATCCTTGTCAGAGGGTTGTTGGGCCGGATGCTGGTGAAGCTGCAGTTCCGGCAGGAGAAGGGCCTTTGGGTGCGCTTCAGGGCAGCCAGGCAGCAGGTGCGAGCTCGTCCAGGATTGAGTGAGTGGAGGGTGCTGGGGTCGTAGCGGAGACAGGCGTCCTGGCGTTCGCGGGGGCCAGGGGTTCTGGCACTGGGCACGGTCCAGGCGTGAACGGGCGCAGTCGGGCTGCACAGTGGCCGCCATAAGAAGGGGAGGTGGGAGGGAGGAGGTAGCTGGAAGGGGGGGGCCGAGAAATGGAAGCGGGGGCAGGGCCACAGGGGATGCAGCGGCTGAAAAGCGGGACCGGAGAAGGACACAGAGGGCAAAAAAACGGGCACAACAAAGCAGGGGGGGGAAGGGGGAAGAAAAAACGAGCACAACTAAACAACTAGGGAAACAGGCAACAACAGCAGCAAGCAGGCAAAAGCGGGACCGACGAAGGACACAGAGGGCAAAAACGGGCACAACAAAGCAAGGGGAATGAAAGGTGGAGAGAATGAGCATAGTAGCAATTTCAGAATCAGGCAACAGTGGCAAAAATAGGCGAAGGACACAAAAGGCAAAATGGGCACAACAAAGCATGGGAAATGAAAGGGAGAGACAAGCGAGCACAAGTGATAATCACAGATTTAGGCGATAGCAGCAAGAACGAGCAAAAGCGCGAGAGCAAACCAAGGGCCTACCACTGGCCACCAGGGATGAGGCGCAGGTGGTAGCCTGCGGGTGGAGGTGGGCCTCGATTTCCCAGCAGCAGCTTGGCTGGGACACGGGCACAGGCTGGTGGCACTGCGCGGCGTGGGGAGCGACCTGCCTGGATCAGGGTCAAGGGTCAACGGCGCTTTCCAACACCACTTCATACGTATGCACCCAGCTTCCCTGGTGTAGGTAACGTGGGTACTAGGGTATTCACATGTGGGATGACTCTCCAACCTGCTGTCTTCCATGGGGTTTCTTCAGGGTCAACTGGGAAGGGTCCTTAATCTTTAAAAACCCCATTGCAACTTGCACATAGACTTGCACGCAGCACGTGGTCGTGATCCCATACTGCCCGCGCTCTTCATGGGTTTCTTACCATGGGAGGTTCTGTGGGTCTCCAGCAATTCTACGTCCTCTCAAGATCGTCCTGACTCAAGTCGTGGTTCTTATACCAGTTTTTTTGTATATGGTTTGGTCCCCCCTGGGGACACTGTGTATTTTGTGCTAGTTGCTGTGTTTATTTGCTAACGTATTGTGTGCATTGTGTTTATCTCCGTGTTGGAGATATTTGAACATACTAGAGAGTATTATATAATAAATACATATTGTTATAAATTCTTGGTGTGGTTCTTTTCACTTAATCTATATTACAAGATTGCATTGTGGTACAACAAGCTGCTCTACACTCCTTCTGGAATGAGCCTAAAAGCTGCTCTCCACAGCTACCGCCTAAAGTGCTTTCTAAGGTTGTCTAAGACCTCTGAAATCACCATAAGGGTTGTCTGGACTGGTGCAAGGTGCCCACTTACATTAGTGGACATCATATACAAGGCCAGCTTCTCACACATGCCTTTTGGCTTTGACAATAATTGTTTAGTTTGGAATTATCAACTGCCGCTATAAACTGCAATTATCAGATCAAGAATTGTAACACTCATAAGCTATATAATTTGGTGATCTTACAAAAATTGCTTACAAAAAGAATGATGTTTGCTCACCACTGACCTATAGGGGCTGTAGGCCTGTGTTTTCCTTGAGACGGACATGCAGTATGCACCATACATTGCTCATCCTTTGTTTCTAACCTATCACATTCATTTAATCTTCATTTAATGTGCACAACTGACAGACTACAAACTTCTGTTGGCATGCTAGGCCTGGATGATTTTTTTACTACACCCTGATTTGTGAAATTCTCAAGACATTGTATTACGTAACTTCACATTATTTTTGCACTCGGGACGCTCATTCACATAGAAAATGTCCTAAAAAATGTTGTACAGTAAAACATTGTCTGGCCAAACTAGTTTCCTGCACGTATCTCAAAAATCCTTTATATGAGAAGTGCACTCTTGTGCGAAAAATAAAAAGCAAACCTCATTTTGTTCTAAAAGTGTAATTTTGCATCAGTTCACAAAATGTTTATAGCATTTCACAAAAAACATGAGAAAAGGTCATCAAATATGTCAAGGAATGTGGGGATAAGGCTACGAGACATAACCCCTATGGGATATTGAATATAAGACGACACACGTTGATGAGGAGGATCTAATATCACATTTTGTAAGTTAACTTCTTGAACTGTTTAGCATGTTCCGTTAAGAGTTATTGGAAACGACCACCTTATTAGAGCCTGATTAAAGGTCCTAAGATTCAGATATCATCTTGAAGATTTTCTTGAATGGACAGAAGGCTCTCTTAGACTGTTGCAGTAGTGTAGTTTCCTTAGCTTTCTATATGACCTGTCTGTAGCTCCTTGGGCTTTGAAAGTAGTTTGATTATCAGCAGAATTACATCCATGTCACAGTGTGATCTCTAGAGTGATGCAAGATCATTAAAGAACCATTTAAGTCTGTGCTTCTGAGAACTACATAGGTCCCAGCAAAAAGCTATGGATTTAAGAGTCCCAACGACTACAATAAATGTCAGTGCACCTTTGTCTGAAGTGAGGTGTAGTCTGTAACATAGACCATAGGCTAGTGAGATGTTCTGATGTGTGTGGAATAGGATGCTAAATGTGTTTGTGCCGTGGTTACTACAATGCCGTGATTCTAGGATAGCAAACCCACCTGTCTTTTAGAAAAAGAAGGCTATTGGGGGTCATGGGAGACTGAGGTGAGTGGGTTAACTGTTAAGGGAAAGGAAGGCAGACCACATATAGTGGCTGTGAATATAATGGAAAACTGGAGGTTCTAGAACTGCGTTGGCTACCAAAGAGAGAGCAGTTAAATAGGGATCTGACATTTGTGGGCATAAAATAACCCTGGGCGGTGAACTCTGCTCCACTTGCAGAGTTTCCTGCACTCCGGGTTATGCAGAGCACGCGGTGTTCCCGAAAAACTCCGCTTCGTGCAGCGGAGCTGAGTTTTTTTCTCGCTCGCGTTCACCAATGTCAAGTTGGCGAGCGCGAGTGAGGAAAATCTAGCTCCCAGTGAGATTTTTCCTCGTTCACAATCGCCAACATCAAGTTGGCGACTGCGAGCGTGGAAAATTAACCTCCTGGTGAGATTTCTCAACACGGGGGGGGTCAGGTTTCTCATTGCGAGTGGTCGCTTATGTTCGCGACCACTCACAAAGAGAAACAGCCCGTTCGCGTTGAGAATAGCTGCAGCTCGAGTAAAAATCTGCTTGAGCAGCAGAAAAGGTAAGCTTGCGCTGTGCATGGTGCTGTAAGCAATGATTGCATAGTGCGGACAAGCATCCGGCACTATGCAATTGCTGGAGTGAGGTTTTCCCTAAGAATCGTATACCTCCTCCATTTTATCATTTTTAATTAAAATGAATAACTGATTAATATTAATAGTATTAATGGTTTGCTGTGTTTGAATAACCAACATTACTAATTAGAAAATACAAAAATACACGTGGGAATCTCATTTGCATGGCCTGATTGATACGTAAACTAATTTCCGTACGCATACTAATGTCAGATATTTAGAATTTGCATGTTATATGTTGCTTTTGTGATGTGATTTGTGAATCGTGCTTTAAATTGTGAGTATGAACCGCAATGTGTGTTGCTTTTGCTAGATAAATACACACACATAAAGGGTTTAGTAAGGGAATAATATTTTAATAGTCATTTCCATGTATTAATTGCGTTTTGTGTCTCTTTGCTTAAGTTGACCTTTCTGGAGTGGCCACAAAATGGCTGCCATCCCTATTTTGACGGACAGACGAGATACAGAAGTCACTGAGTGAAGTGTGGCTGCGCTAAAAGATGAGCAACAATAACCTCGTCCTGACCCCAGGCAGACTGTACTCGTGAAGGTCGCACCGGGAGGAGTGCCAATCCTCAAACAATGAACTTCCTCAAACTAAGATCTGTTATAATTGATGACACCATGGACACAAACCCGCATGGGAATCAACATGCCCTGAATAGACTAGAAACTGTTGCAATTTATTAATAAATTGAGAACTACATCTAATGAAACATTGAACGTATGAGAATCAGGAAGAATGATCCTGGTTCCACCAATCGGATTTGTTCTAAAACATGTATTGTAACATTTTGTTGTTGATTTTACTATAAAAGAAGTAGACTAGAGAGGGTCGGTAGGTTCACTTTACCAGATTTCCTGACGTTATGCTGACGGAGAGGACGGTGACACTGCTGGACAGCTGCTTGCCAGAGACTCTGATGGACTGATCAGATGCCCAATTAATTTACGAACTGATTGATCGATTTATGGGCATAGAGATGAAAGATCTGAATTTGACATAGAGGACGCCATTTAGCCAGATTAGGTAAATATGCGAACCAAAATATTGAATGCTTTATGATGTTCTTATGCTTTAATTAGATAAACATTTCAATTCATTTAAGAACTGTGTCGGGTTATTATTGGAAGTGTATTGATGTGTATTGTTTAGAAGAATAAGGTGTCGCTTTTCCCAACAACTAAGCTGATCCATGGCCTATAGTATGGGAGGAACTGCTAGGTTATAAAGGTATTGAGACCCTGGTGAGGCAGGGATGAATAGGTGAATTTGTTATTACTCATCAGGTGATTGGTGCAAATCTTCCTCCCATATTTTCCAGCGCATGGAATAGAGAAAGGAATTCGCCTCTCTCTCTCTCTCTCGAGGACCATTGATCTAAAGGTAGAATTAATGATTGGTGTTATGGGCCCCACCAGTGAATGAGTGAATGAATGTGGTTGTTGAAGAAGATCTGTGGTCTGTGACGTAGCGAGGGGATTTTTGGTATTCAGCGCTGGAGCAGTTTTTCTGGTAGCAGAATGATGGTTAGCTATTGTTTTGGGTTTAGTGACGATTGCTTGTAAATAACTTATTGATTATTGATTGGTATTGGTTTATGTACTAACACTCTATGTTGAGTTGCCTTGAGTTATATGTTGTTTGCACGGCTTCTGGGATGTAGGAAGTCGGAAGTTTGTAACAGTTCCGTAGTAGAGCAGAGGTAGGTGCTGCTCTCGGGAAAGACGGAATTGTTGTAGCCCTGTAGGTACACAGGGGAAACGTGTGACAAGTGAAGTTGCACGGCGCATTGTCTGGGTTCGATTCGGCGGCATCGTCGTGTGTTGCCATTAGAAATATTCTCGGTGTGAGAGAAGTGTGTATGATAGCGAAGGTTACCTGTGAAATTTTGGTCTTTAAGTACCAGGAAACCAATTGGCATACCGATAACGCTTATCACTGAAAAGGTAGCAGGGGTTCTCTGAGCTTGTTAGAAGGACAAAGTAGAGGGAAGCGCTGCTTTGTTAATGAATGTCATAATTCTGTAGTAGGACAGACTGTTCGCTGTTCTCGGGAAAGACAGGATTCTGTGCGTATGTACTACATTTTCTTGTATGAATGAGTGTGAATGTGAAGGCATTTGGGTTGATTGCGAAACTTTAGGTTTATTTCTAAAATATCAGAGAAACAGTTAGCTAATGCTTGCTAGAAGGGTGAAGTAGAGGGACGTGCTACTTTATCAACGAAACTACTAATTCCGTAGTAGGACAGAGGTAAGCGCTGTTCTCGAGAAAGACGGAATTCTCATGAGAAAGGTCTTTTTGCTGTTCTTTGGTTAGCGAATCAGACAATGGAGATGTTTTAGTGTTGTTACTAATCGAATCGTAAAAGTTGCAGTAAGAGTTCACGGAGCGGTCTTGTAAAGGAGGGGTAGACGAGGGCAGAGCAGAGCTGCCGCAGCGGCTGCTGACGTCAGAGCGACCGCGCTGGGATTGGTCAGTAGATTGGAGGCGTTAAACGCTCCGGATTGGTGCGTTAGTGGAAAGCCACGCTAGGAGTAAAGGAATACAGAGTGACGTAAACGCTCCCTGATTGGAGTGTTAGTGTGAGTCGCGTTGAGATTGGAGGATTGTGATAGTGACGTAGACGCTCCTGATTGGTGCGTTAGTAAGGGTCGCGCTGTGAGTGGACAGAATAGCGGTACCATTGTAAGAAGACTAAACGGTACACGGAAAACAAGAAAATGTATTACCAACCACCAGAAAAGAAGATATCGTGGTTTGGGAAAATTAAAAGGTGGTTTAAAAAAATAAAGTAGTTGAGACTAGGGAAGGACAGTTACTTCCTCCACCGAAAACACCCGCATCTACAATGATTGCGAAATATGGGTATCATACTTGTATTTGGTTAGATAATTGGGTAAAATACACCAAGGACGATGGAGTCCTGGCGTTTCCAGAACATGGTTCCTTTAATTTAGCTGTTTTGAGAAATCTCCGAGACAAAATGATGGACTTAGAACCAAGACCTAGACCGACGCAGCTTGAGGCATTGACGGAATGGGAAGACGAAATGCATGATCGAGAAAAACAGAGAAGTGGTAGGGGTTATCGATACATGTTCGGTAGATCATACGGACATGAGACACATGATGACAGGATGAAAAGGTGGCGGAATGCAAGTATGACTGAGGGTATGTATCCTGTGAGAATGGTAGGAGAGAATGAAGGGAGAAAATGCACTGAGAAAAGGCATAATGTGGATTTGAGTGGGTATGAAGTGAATGAATCAGAAGATGATGTTCTTGATGAGGTGTTTTACAAAAACCCACCACCGTATCGACCAGAACCAGAAGCATTGTCACCAAGTGTCCCAATGAGAGAAACATTACGAATAATTAAAACAGAGACTATGTCACCGGAATTAGGGAAAAGTAACTCCGCAAGAGAGATAGAAAAACAGACAGAAAGTAGGGTAAATTGTGAGAATTCAGTAGAACTGGTCAAAACTACCCTAGAATTAACCGAGAAAATGCCCATATTCGAAAAACAAAAAGATACTGAACATTGTTTGACAGTGCCGTACAGAAGCCAAAATCTAATTGAAAATGCTGAACGGAGTCAAATTGACAATCCGTGGGGACCGACAATAAGTATGTTTGAACCGAACGTTTCAAATAATCCATTTATAAATCAAATTTATGCTGAAAAGAGCAGAATGACAATGGAAACATTATTAGAACCACAAAAGGCCCCAGAACAAAATAATGTATACAACCCAGTAGGACCTTCCGTAGAAGAATTAAGCGAATGGCTCAGAGAGTTACAGAAAAAGGATCAAGAATCCCAGTCAATAAATGTGGCCAAATTACGAATGGTATTAGAAGAATTAATAGTAGGAACTATCCCTACTGAAAAATTGAAACACTACCAGGATGAGGAATTGTTGTTTCTCTGCAAGAGTGCAACGTGGAGAGCGAAAAACTTGCATGAAAGATTAGAGGAGATTGCAAACGAAATGGGAATAGATTTTGACAAAGTAAAAGCACTGCAAAAATCCTATTGAGTTGATTTCACTGAGAAGGATATAGAGAACATGAATACTACCGGAAGGATAGGTCAAATTAAGGACATAATCGGTTTGTTGAGAAAATGGGGAGATGTGGACAGATGGAGAAGTAAGTGGTGTAGAAGACGTGATAATATCACGTAAAAGACAGTTGCAGCATTTCCCGTTAGATAGAAAGAAAAGGTAACGACAGAATACCCCATGAGAGAGATTCCAGGAGGAGGGTATGTAACTGTTCCATGGACAAGACAGGACATTTTGTCTTTCACAAATAATTTTCCTCGACTACGCGAAAAGCCCGTCGAGTGGTACCGGCAGGTAGACAGATTTGTAAAATTGGCAAAGGTATTATGGATAGATTTGAATAGTCTATTCAATATAATAGTCCCAGCAGATTTGTGGACAGAGTGCAAGCTGATGATAAATTGGCCCACTCAGGAGTATCCTAGGGACCCTAAGACGGGAGCTCCCGACCCAGAAGTAATGAAGAAATATGAGCAGGTTATGGCATTTCTGAAAAATAAGGTACCCCCTAAAGAGACCGATTGGGTAAAAATTGACAGAACCCAACAGGAAAGCAAGGAGTCAGTACATGCATATTATGAGAGACTAATTCAGGCTTTTAAACAGTTCAGTGGAGACGAGAACCTGAGTGATAAAGATTTGAGTCATTTCGTATACAGGTTTGTGTGTGAATTATGCCCAGAAATTGGTGATATGATAAAGCAGCATACAGTTGATTGGCAAAATAAGAAAATAGATGAAGTTTTGAGACATGCAAAATATTTCAGCGATGAGATTGAGGCAAAACAGAGAAAACTGAAAGAAAAGGCAATGTGGGCACAGGTAAAGGTAGCGGAACGACAGGAAGCTCAGTTGGTAGAACAAGGGAACAATCCAGGAGTAAGACCAAGATTTGTTTTATAGTTCTGTTTTTATATTGATATAATTTATTATGTACCTTCTTTGGTGCTCTTTTATGTGTGGTCATATTGTATATACTTTTGTACAAATTCAACAAAATATTTTGAACACAAAAAAAAGAAAATATAAAGGACTACTCAAGTGGGTGGCACAATACGTATGTTAAAGAAGCCATTTGGGGGTAAGCCAATTTCACCATGTTTAAAGGAGAGAGCACAAGCACTTTAACACTAGTTCACAGTGGCAAAGTGTGCAGAGTCTTAAAGCCAATAAATACAAATTCAGCAACCAAAGGAGGAGTTTGGCAAACATTTTGGGGCAAGACTACCCTAAGGCTGACAAGTCTAACAAGGTGGCTGATATCGTATTAGGCAATTAAGTTTAGGACATTGATGCCTCTCCGATATTTGCCAGGAATGATTTATCCTGGTGTTAGTTAAAGGAGATACCTAAACAACTGGCATAACCTCAGGTAGTACAAGACAGAGAGATAGTCAAGCAGATTTATATTCTAGAGCAAACTAAAGAAGCAATTATTATATGGTATGAAAAGTTGCTAATTGAGCTGCGGACTGAATTTTAGTGAATTAAAAGGAAATGGGCAGTGTTCATGTGGGTAGTTTTCATTGAAACTAGTTGGCTGAAAATTAGTAACATCGCTCTTATTTGTACTGAATGCTATGAATGACTAAGGGGTCAAATCCAATCCGGGTCGGACAGCTCTCTGAGAGCTGTTTGTAGCCTTACCTTGTGACCGACACGTACCCGTAGCCGGTCTGTCCTGTAGATGAGGTACGATGCGCATGACAGCCAAAAACCTGACCGGCACGAAGGCTGTGATTCAAGCTCCTTTCTCCGTCCGAGCCGTAACTCCTAACGCCGAACCGAGTCGCCCGGAAGAAGTATCCATAGCAGTTTCTTCCCTGACAAGTACGATGCGTACTTCCTACGCGTCGGACGGGTCGCTACGTACAGCACGTCACATCATCCGGAAAAGTAGCATCTCAGCTACGATTCGCGCCACAACCCAATCCACGGCTATGAGATGGACCAGCTTGCGACGGGCACGACACGGAGCAACAAGCAGCGTGTACGAGACAAACACATCATGAATCCCATCTCGCAGGTCATACCAGCACTCTACATCTATGACCGGATCAGGAACAGACGCGGACGGAGCAGATTGTAAGTCAGACACCTACCACACAAACAAACGACATGTACCCGCAAAATGGCACACACACACAGGGGATCCATATCCTGGCCACTAACAACAGGCCACCATAGGGGTTGTATGGCCAGTACCACTACTACCCCCACCCATAGGGCTCATGTTGACCATCACTACTGCCACCCCCACTCATAGGGCTTATGTTGCCCATCCCCCCTGCCACCCCCACTCATAGGGGACCTGTTGCCCATTACCCCTGCCACTCCCACTCATAGGGCTTATGTTGCCCATCACCCCTGCCACCCCCACTCATAAGGCTTATGTTGCCCAGCACTACTGCCACCCCGAGTCATAGGGCTGATGTGGACCATCATCCCTGCCACCCCAACTCATAGGGCTTATGCTGCCCATCACCCCTGCCACCCCCACTCATAGGGCATATGTTGCCCATCACCCCTGTCACCCCCACCCATAGGGGACCTGTTGCCCAACACCCCTGCCACCCCCAGCCATAGGATGGGTGATGCACCACACATCCATCTTACTCCAACATTAGGTATGTCAGCAAAATACTTCCCCCTAACATCATGACAACAGTGTGTAGTCTGTGACAAATGCCCACAACAGTGATTATGACTTCGAACATACAATGTAACTACCAGCACATGTGTGACCAAAAACGGAGTGTGGCCTTCACAAGGCAAGCATCACTAGCACTGTGTCAATGTAAAAATAACACCCCTCACTGTGTAGAACAATAGTTAAGTGTGGGGTTCCAAACTGCAGCAAATGTCGAGCATTGTGGTGATGGGGTCTAAACCCTCCCTCATCACTGTGACCAAAAGGTAAGTGTCATCATGGTCAAAGCTGCAAATGCCAAACAGCATGTATGATTCCCGGTCCCAACACATTAAACACTTTTGGGGCAAACTAGTGGTTGTGTCCCATACCCACAGAGATGTGGTGAGGCTAACAGCACTGTGAAAACAAAACATACTCTTGGCCATGTGCAGACAAGCACCACACATCGGGGCTGGCAATGCATACAGTGTACAATGACACAAGAGCAGAAGTGACCATCACAAAGCATACACACATCTCGAAAATAGACACATTAATCAAAACAACCTGTGTAGACTGTAGGTGTCAGGTCACAAACTCACATTCCATGCCAGCAATGGCACCTAACAACCAGGATGAATGTGCAGAATGATGTGATATGACTGACAGGGACAGCAGAGCAAATCACAGAAACAGCATCCAGACAATGGTCTACAACAGCACCACCAATGCACTGATGCAGATGCACAAACACAAACAGGCAACCTCACACTGCACATCTGACACAACATGTATGTGTGTGTGTGTCTCAGTATCCCCAGGCAACTACACAACACATGAGGGGGGCTGAACCACAGTGACACAGATGTGGACACAGTGCCATACAAAAGTAACCCATCATTGGGACCCCCTTAGTGGGCAAATGGGAGCTAGGGGCCCATCCATGCAAATATTTACATCAGTCCACCCTCAACACCACACACCCTGAACTGCAACAATGTGCATCTGTGAAGCCCACATGGACAGGTGACATTGCACATGCACCCATGACAAACACAGGAATGTTGGGAGGAACTAAGGTGCACAGACTCATCACACAAGGACAGTTTACAACCCTGGTGAATGACAGACATACTGCACAGTATGCGGTACATGGCCATGATGGCAAAGCTCACGTAACCTTCAGAATACCTCCCACAGTCCCAGGACAATGCAGAAGCCAAGGAGAACCACAAGGCACACATGCTGACACCTGCAAACATTGCAGCCCTGAACCGGACACGTGGGAGCAATCACACACACATACACATGTCTCAATCACTGAAAGGTATCACCTAGGGACAAATACATGATATTGCGAACTAACAAGTGCCTTGGGGACCCCTGACTGTGTCCCATCTGCGTCTGACAACATCATCACAATTCAGAACTGAAAAGTCCCAATGATGAAACACAAATTAGCAGTAGTGTGTCATGCACCCACACTTCTGGTAGCCCATGGCAAAGTTGTGGGATGAACACAGTACCATTCAGCAAGCATAAACAACAGGAACATATCAAGGGAACACTGCCTGTGTATGAAAAGGGATGTGGCCACACACACATGCTCACATGACACACACCATGGGCCCAGGCTATGTCACGGAACAACACACTTACTTGAGGGGACCAAACTCCTGTGGAAGCCCAGCTGTGCCAAACATAGTCACAGCACGTCTCAGTCATGTCAGCAGAACACTTGGTCAGTCAGCCATCAGTTACCACACAATGAAGGCTCTGGTCACAACAGCCTGGGTACGTGAGTCTCCCTTAAGTCATCTGCACATACTCAACACATATGTACAGCAAGTTGCACAGAGGACCCAGTTGCTCCTATACCAATGATTCCCACACCTGTAGGTCCAGTGGTGATGCGCACAAAGTAATGGAAATAGACAAATTGGACAATGGGAAGCACATCATATGTGCATGGGTGCAAGCCACAGATGTGACCATGCAAATGAAATGTTCACAGAGATGTCCACAAATTGTTGATCATGACACACCCAGTTAGCTGCAAAGAATGACATGGATACCGACCAGAATAGTATACATATCTCATGGACCACATGGAGTACCTCACATCAACACCTCAGTATTCAACATTGGAAACCAAGCATTACAGGTGCAAGGGCATGCTAAACATCAACAACCTAACGTACAGCTAAATCAAGTTCACAAGGATAAAGAAAGAAGCTTTATTCAGCATATGAAAATGTAAACGTCCATTCAAAGAAAAGGCCAATGGCCAGTCCATTATCAAATGACAAGGAGTGAAATTGAGTGACAACTGTCACACATTGCTTGCCTGCACTGGTAAGGACAGGGGACATCCCCTCGGAGGGACATACATGGGGGCTGGCCAGGCACTGCAGGGACAGGATCAGGGTGCAGCAGAAGGAGGCAGTGAAGGGATGGTGGATGCAGGAGAGTCACTTGCAACTGCAGTGGAGCTCACTGAAGTGGTGGGTGCAGTCACAACTGTGGGGCACAAGTCAGATGGGGTGGGTGCCAGCACAACTTCAGTGGGCAGGTCACATGGAGTGGATTGGGTACCCACTGCAGTGCCCAAGTCAGACGGGGTGGTCGTGGACTCCAGTGCAGTGCCTAAATCCATGTGAGTGGAATGGGGTACAGGTTAGGTCGGCAGGACAGAGGGGGGGGGACACGGTTCCCACATCAGTGGCACTAACCGTCTGACCGGGTGTGGAGGAGCAAGTGGTAGGGGGAGGGCCTCAGAATTTTGGGGATGGTGTATCTGTGGGTGGGGAAACCTGGGGCAGGGTGTGACGGGGGAACCTCTGGAGTGGTGGCCTGGGGGATGGAGGACTGAGACTTCGCCTTGGAGCTGCGTGGCGGCAGTGGGGTCTTGCCCTCTGTGTGTGGGGACTTCCTTTTCCCCTTGTAATCTGGATCTGCTGGGTCGTGGGGAAGAGGCCAAGGTCACAGAGGAAGAGCTTCTGTGGAGATTGGGTTGCAGGTGAGGCTAGGGAAGGTGGCTGGGAGGGAGAGGTTTCGGAGGACTGTGGAGTGTTTGTGGATGACTGTGTGTGTGTCTGCAAACCATCCCCTGTGTGGTATCACTCCCCTGCTTGTGTGCACGTCTAGCCCGTGGTTTGGGTGTTTGTGTGCTGCCCGTGTCTGTGGCTTTGTGAGAATGTGCAGGTTTGTGTGTGCTTGGGACAGGTAGGCTGCTAGGAATCATGGGTGGTGCAGGGGTAGGAGGGGTGTGGGACTGTTGGAGGAGGGACACTGCTGCCCTCAGGGAGTAGGCCATGGACTGATTGGTCTTCTGTAGGGCAGACATGCCCGATGAAATTCCCTCCATGAACGACACCAGTTGCATCAACAGCGTGGTGTGTGCATGGAGGACAGTCAGCATCGATGTCTGCCCTACATGGATCTGTCTAAGTAAGTCCACAGACTCCTCACTCAGGGCAGCAGTGGACACAGGGGCAGAGGGTGCGGTGCCTGGCACAAAGGGGACATGCTTCCGAACATGGGAGCCTCCACGGACCTCTGGGATGGGAGCCGATGGGAGAGTGGTGATCGTGGGGGTGGCGGTGATGGGGACAGCCTCACTAGCTGGGGTTTGGGGGCTGCTGACACCCACCTCCACAAGGGAGTCATTCTCAGAGCTGCTGTGGCCCTCAGCTGGGGTGGATGGTGCTGATGACTCCTCGGTGTGGCTCCACTCACCCTCCGTGCCACTGGGTCCCCCCGACTCCTCTCCTTCTGTCCCTGTCAGGCTCTGTGGCTCCTCCTGGTCCGTGGAGCTGTCCCCTCCTTTGGCTGTGGATGTATCTGGATAGGAATAGGAAGAAAAAGAACAACATCAGTCACCTGCACTGACTGCACACACCGCAGTGAGTACATCACATCACAGGGCAAGCCCTGGCATCATCAGCTGAACACTGCTCAAAGTGCCATCACTGTTTAGAATAAGCCAATTGTCATTCTCAACATCAACCATGGCACTCATATCCCTCCTTGACTTGCACCCATATGTCTGTTGCATGTTGGATGCTAATACCCCAATGTCCTGACATGCACCACCCACACATTAGTTGGACATGCAAGTGAACATGTAGGAGTATGTCACTATACACACAGCACATCTCTTGCCACTGACTCAGAACAGGTGTTCGGATGAACGGATGGGCAGAGACTCATTTCACATGCTTGTGATGCATGCCAGCAACACACACTATGATGTTCTCATGTCCTGATAGTCAATGCCACAATGGGGTACATGGTGCACACTTGAACACAATGCAGGATCACTCATAGCTAGTTAAATGCCATGCCACTGGCATGCCTTGAAAGTCAGTCAACACTGTCTCCTGTCACAGGTGCAGGGCATCCAGACAACAAGAGTATGCACTGTGCCACAATCATAGCTCAGGGGTAAAGCTAACTCTGCAGATGACAAGTGCACTTTCCCATCCCCTGCAAACAACATATCCAGGACCCAGAAGACCCCACATCATGCAAATCAGACATATGAGTCTCTGCAAACACAACTCCCTGTACATTAGCCCATCGTATTCTGCCGTGCATGTAACCCAGCTGCCTGAAGTACACAGTTGCATACACCCTTGTGTGCTGTCAGATGATCACACACCTATATGTCACACAGGTCTTGTCTCTCACAGTCACATCTCAGATGTCCTGCTGACCCTCAAAATCATGGACACCCCAGTTGTACGTAACAGGAAGCCACACCATAATGACACAGGGGCAGACACCTGAAGGCACATGTCACTAAGCACAACCTGTAAGTTGATACACAGGAGTGGGATTACAGAGTGTTTCTAAATGCCCTTGAGGAGGCATGACTGGCCAGGTCTAGGTGAAACAGTGTTTGGCCCTGGACAGTAGTCATGCGGCTAAGCAATTGTGACATACTTTATATACATACTCCTGAGGCCCACAAATTGGAGTCCCCTGCTGCATGGATTTGTTTGAAATACCACAACCCCATGTGGTGAGTCAGACCAGCAATTGTAACACATATCAAGGGCACACACAGAACACATGTCAGATCCCAGGCATTGGGTAAACAATTGAACCACCCATGAAACACACAACAGATCACGGTAACATATGCTGTCCGGTAGCTTGAGCATAGCTGACTGCAGGGACACAGTGCCCTAGTGACACAAGCAACAGACTGTAGGGGCCACACCTGTGGAACAGATGAGGAGGGTGCATCACACAATTGAGGGACCTGAGTATTGGACTACAAGACCTACGCAATGTGGAAGTGTGACCAGGCCAAAAGACTGCAATTAGCATGTCAGACATAGTACACATATTAAGCATGGACTTACCCCCTCCTTGCTGCTGTCTGGCCTTCAGCTGCCTATCCAGGAAGACCACCGTCAGGATCCGGAGCATGTGGGGGGTCAGGGTCCGGTGTCTGCCCCTCCTGCGAGGAGATAACAGCTTCAACTGGACTCTTGCGATCCTCCGGATCCAGCCCCGAAGGTCCTGCTACCTCTTCTGGCAGATGCGGATCCAGCGCTTGTAGACCCCCACCGAACGAACTGCCCGGGCAATGGTCAGCCACATCTCCTGCTGCTGGTGGGCATCAACCATGGGAAAGGACAAATAACCTGCATGTCTGACATGTTCACAATGCCTGGGAAGTTTAAGCTTGCACAAATGCACTTTAGCAGCCGAACACTTGTTCATTACATGTACCTACACACTTTGGGGGATGAAAGTACTCAGTGAGAATGCTTGCCACTGGTGTACACACTGCTAGTACTGCTAGTCAGACAACATGCATAATTAGGAAGGCAGTGGACTGCACACTCACCTGCTCCCCTGGTTTCCCATACAGCTTGCTGTACTGTGGAAGGAGCCCGTCCAGCAGGGCCTGGTTCTCCTCCTCAGTGAAGGCTGGGGCCTTCTCCAGAGTACGTGCCATAGCAGAAGCCAGGGGATGCAGAGACAGCAGCAGTGGTAGTAGGGATGTGGTCCAGTAGCATGTAGTGCAGGCAAGTGAGCTCCCTGGGGGCCAGCCAGCCTTATATCTGTGCTGCAGAGGCAGACTCTGTGCCATGTGTCCCCAGTGATAGGTCCAACACGGTTGCATTCTATGAATCTGGCCAATCCATGGAAATGTACGACTCGTACATGTCTTCCGCATCGTTCAAATCTTCACCTTCATGAAACCCTAGGAATTGCAACATTGTTGTAGGCATCCAACTGAATTTCCAGCGCACAACTCGTACAATTTTTTCATCCGCATCCGTCTCCATGACAGTCCAGAGCCAATAGCTGCGCCCGGCTCGGTCGACTGACTGTACGAAGCGTATTTTGAAAATACACATGCACCTGTCTCCATACGATTCAATGGCCAAGGCGTATGCCTGTCATGGACCATGCCTGCCCGACGAGCATGCATGATAGTCACCCACATTGGATCTCATTGCATTCAATGGCAAAGCGTACGCACGGCTCGGTCATGAACCGTGCAATGTGTGCGCATTGCCACCCGCGTCGGAGCTCATTGCAGTCAATGGCAAAGCGTATGCACGACTCGGTCATGAACCGTGCAGTGTGTACGCATTGTCACCCACGTCGGAGCTCATTGCAGTCAATGGCAAAGCATACGCACGGCTCAGTCATGAACCGTGCAGTGCGTACGCATTGTCACCCGCGTCGGAGTTCATTGCAGTTAATGGCAAAGCGTATGCACAGCTCGCTCATGAACCGTGCAGTGCGTACACATTGTCACCCGCGTCAGAGTTCATTGCAGTCAATGCAAAGCGTACTCACGGCTCGGTTATGAACCGTGCAGTGCGTACGCATTGTCACCCGCGTCAGAGCTCATTGCAGTCAATGGCAAAGCGTACGCACGGCTCGGTCATGAACCGTGCAGTGCGTATGCATTGTCACCCGCGTTGGACCTCATTGCAGTCAATGGCAAAGCGTACGCACGGCTCGGCCATGAACCGTGCAGTGCGTACGCATTATCACCCGTGTCGGACCTCATTGGTGTGACTATTTGACGGATTCAACACACAATTACTTGCCAGGGACACATGTGCACACCTACCACACTACAGCATTGGCCACACAGTGTCCCATGGCATGTAAGGCTGCATTCCCTGTGGATGGGCAACATTTGGTTTGCTGTGTGGCACTTTTGTTCTGCCACTCCCAGGCTGTGCACGTGTTCATGGGGGCAGAATCCTTTGTGTGTTGTGCACATTACCACTGTGATGTGCAAATGTAGAGTAATGGGCATGATTCATGGACACAGTTGCAGGTTGGATATGTTTAGGACATGTCACATACACCCTAAGTCCTGGGGGTGATGGCATGTACGTGACAGTGAGACCTGTAGCCACAATTCAGATGTGAACCTACAGTCTGTGTGCATGTTGTGTCTCAGATGTGGATGATCAAATGTGCCCAATGGGAGACAGTCTCCACATCCATGTGGTATATGCAGCAACCTTGATGGTGTGTGTGTGTCTAAGGGAGATACATGTAGGGCATGCAGGGTCAACAGTGGCCACTACCTGCGGGACTCATGCTTGCCTTGTGGTGTGTACGTGATACACCATGTCCATGCCAGTGTCGATGTGGCAATACAGGGACCCTGGGTATCTGCATGGCAAAGATCTGTGATGCCTGGGAGATATCAGGCCTCACTTGTCACTGTGGTTTGTGTTTGTAACGTCACAGCAGTACATAGGTCGGGTGACACAGCTCAATGATTGGCCATTGCATTAGATGTGACTTATGTGGACATGTGGAATTGAGATGTGCGGTGATGGTCATGTAGGTGACATATGTGTCCATGCCCAACAGCACACATCTCAGTACATTGTGTAATGTCATGATGTATCATGTGATATTGAGCCTGGTCATGGCCACATGGGTGGATGAACCGACAATCTTCCTTTGTTCATCTCTGTTTTGCAGGGCACCAGCTGTCCCTCGACTGTTCCCAGACCTTCAAACCATGCAGGAACGCAACTGCATCCGATGGTACCGCTTCACCAGGCCACTGGTTGAGGAGTTGGCGGAGCACTTGGCGCCACATCTGCTACCTGGCTGGACATACCCTACAGCACTGACCCCAGAGGTGAAGGGGATGGCAGCCCTGCACTTCTTTGCTACTGGTACCTTCCAGTACACTGTGGCTACAGCAGGTGGTATGTCGCAAACTATGTTTAGCCGTGTGCTACGCGATATCTTGAAGGGGATGTTGCATTTCCTTGACCTGTACATCAAGTTCCCTAGCCCAGCTGAACTCCCTGAAATAAAGGATGCCTTTTATACACTGGGGAGAATGCCAAATGTCATTGGATCTATTGATGGTACACATGTGGCTCTGATACCACCACAGGCACATGAGCAGGCATACCGGAACAGGAAACATTTCCACTTGATAAATGCTCTGGTGGTATGTCTTGCAGACATGTGTATCACACATGTGTGTGCATGTTTCCCTGGTTCTGTGCATGATGCTTACATAATGAGGAGTATCCGCATTGCAACGCTGATGTCACAGATGCCAGATCAGCATGCCTGGCATGTCGGTGTGTACTGACTGTTTATCATTGTGTGTGTTTAGCAATGTTGTATTCCGCACTCCTACAAAACTCAGCTACTTGCTCATTTGTTTGTGTATAGGTGACTCCGGATACCCCAACATGCCGTGGTTGCTGACACCCCTCAGGAACCCTGTGACACCAGTCGAGATGCGCTACAATGAGGAACATGGTCGGAGCAGGAGGGGGATTGAGCGGACATTCGGCCTCCTGAAAAGCCGCTTTCGCTGTCTGCACAAGACCGGAGGGGCCCTCCCATATGAGCCTGCAAAGGTGTGCAAAATTATCCTTGTATGCTGCATGCTACACAACATGGCAGTGCGGAAGAAGGTGCCTCTCATCCAGGATGACGATGACCAACCTCCGCCACCTGTGGAGGATCCCGGCCTGGGCCACGATGCCAGTGATGATGAGTGAAGAACCAGAAACCTTATGGGCCTGGCGGCGCAGGGTACGCCTTAATCTCCTGGGTTCTCCTGCTTCAGCTAACAGAGACACGGGGACACTCTGTCGGCGTAAAAGATCAGATTTTATTAGCTGCAGATAGTACAGTTGTCCTAGAAGTACACACAGTATGTTCTAAGGAGACTTCCACTTCACTCCGTGGCGCACAATCTTTTATAGTACATAGGTGACATATACATTAACGAAGGACACACCTAAAACATACATGAAAGACTAATAGGAATAGTCTGAAAGAAAGTCAGAGCCAATAGAAAAAGTCAGAAAAACAAAAGTATCGAGTAACTCGAAGAAGCCTCTCCTCCAACTGTGTTTGCCACCCCTCCCACAGGTTAAGGTATTAACATGTCTGTAACTGACTTGCAGGTGGCGAGATACGTTTGTGTGTTTTGGAGGACAGTTGTGAAATGAGAGAATACGAGCGGAGGACAGCGAAGGCCAGAAGATAAGATAAAATCAGGAGAGAATAGTGTGAACCAACAGATAGTTGAGACAGGGATTAGAAAAACCAGACAGGGATTAGTGTACTCGGCCAGTCTCTAACACCAGCTTTGTAAACAGAGGCACAAGGCTATTTTGACACAATATTGCAGGAAAAGCAGAAAAGACTTTGTTCGTCGTGCTGCCTGAGTGAGGGCAACACAAAATGGCGGCAGAGCACAAAATGGTGGCTCAATGTGATCGTGATCGAAAATCGAATTTCCTCAGACCCTCCTTTTGCCAGAACTCAGGCAAGATACACAGACTCACGTCAATCTGAGTCGATGTCGATGGCCATGAGGTCATCGAGCTGTTGCTGTAACATCATTCTAATATTCTCTGTTCTTTGTGTCTTAGGTTTTGGGATGCACACAGTAGCACAAAGGTCGCAGATAGCGGGACCACAGTGCATACAAAGACAACAGGAGAAAATGATGGCTAAAACCATACCAAGGAATGTTAGCACTTTACAACCCCATTTGGACAGTAGTCCCCAAAACCATCCCAATAACGACCAATTTCCTTTGTCCTGATGAATTGACTCGGAGATTATGTGTAATTTAGAGTTGGCCTGGTATACTGTCGGAGCATCATCAGGTATATAAATACAGCAACTTGATTTGATCAATTTACAGACTCCACCACGATCTGCAAGAATAACATCTAAGGCAACTCGGTTTTGCAAAGTCATAAGACGATCCGCCTGTAGTTCCACTGTAATATTACTCAAAGTTCCTACAGTGATGTCTATGGTAGTCTCTACAACACGAACCAGTTGTCTCATATTCCTGGTGTTTGCCATAGGACCCCAAAAAGGAAGAAATCCTTTCAGGAAGTCTCCTCCCTCTTGTCCTGCTGTGTCTTTGGAATTAATAATTCCTCTGCCGTATCTGTTTTTATGAAAATTTAAAGAAGCAGTGTATGTCGGGGGAAGAAGAAAAGCTATATAGCAAGTTCCAGAAAAACTAGTTGGCAACCACGTATAGGCTCTATCGTGACAGATAAAATACGTGCCCTGAGATGGCACTAACGGCGGCGAATTCTGAGATGAGTGGATGTATGTATGGGAACAAAAACTTTTTCTCTGTTCGGTGTCAGTAGTTTACCCATTTATTTGCAAACAGAAATTGCCTTGATGAGGCACAGTCCAAATTGGAGGAGATTTTCCCTGTTTAACCTTTTCACTAAGGCTAGTGATATAATGAGTGACGTTCCAATTAGTATATGCTTTCCTCTCATCAACAGAAATTTTACTATTTTCCATGATTTTGTCCATAGCTACCATTCCCTTTATCAATCAACTATGACTGAAATCTGGTCCACCAATATAGGAACTGACAGGTCGTTTAAATCGGCTTTGATAAGCGTGAGAGAAAATAACAAAATAAGCCCAAGCAGAACCTTCATAAGAGAACGGAAGGACTAAATATGGCATCCCTTTTTCTGTGGTATGAGGCATTAGTCCACATACCCAACAATCGGTTGTATTAATTACTAATTGGTGTTGGTGTAATAACTGGATAAATGAATTATTGTAATATTCGGTTCTTCTAACGAGTTCATGCTGAGGAAGTGTATGAAATAGATGCGGAGAGATAGTAGAAAAAGAAGGCACAGCAATAGAAGAAGGGACAACTTTTTGCTGCATAGCATAAACAATCCAACCTATACACGCCAATAAAATGCATAATAATATAAAAACACATAAAGTTATACCACAACGACTGTATATTATTTTATAATGATTGTCTTTCATTTTGTTCTTTCTTTCTCTTTCGCCTAATGTAGTTTCTATCTTCTAAATGGATGCTCACGGCAATCTTCTTTAATCACTTGGTCACGATTGTCTGCTGTCCTATGACACTGCAAGTCCTGCAGGCCTATTGCCACTACTCAGGTCACAACCAAGACTCCTACCGTGACCCTGCAACCGGGATAGAAACTACACAGAAGAGAGAATCTCAAGTTTTCTTCTTCTGTCTGGGTCTTAAATGGTAATGAGCCTTATCAGGTACAGTCTGATCCTGAAACAATGTTCGTGGATTTGTGGTATTCAGACGAAAATGTGGTGGTACAGCTTCTTGGAGAATGTCGTCGTTTTCTTTTTCCGACAATGTTCCATTCAAGCGTGCATCATTAAAAGGTATAAATCGTGGAAACTTCTAGCTTTCAGAGTCATTTATACCCTTGCGGATCCACTGATCAAAGGGCAAAGGCAAAGGAACCTTCTTGCAGTGCACGCCGTGAATCCAGTTCTTCTTTCCTTCAACCTTTACTGCTGTACGAGTAGTCAGGAGAACCTGACCGGGTTCTCTCCAGCGAGGCTCCAAATTTTTCGTCCTTTGGAAATTCTTCACACAAACCCAGTCACCTGGTTAGATGGAATGACCTGAGTCTGTGGAGGCCTCTGGCAAAGCGCTCTGAACCTGTTGATGGAGAACACACAATTTAGTTGTAAGGTTGTGCAAATAATCAATCAACATTGGAAATGGCAAGTCTGAATACTTTTTAGGGCGAGGGACTCCACATATATTAGCTGAGCGTCCGAAAACTATCTCATAAGGGCTAAGTCCCAAACGAGAATGCACAGCCGTTCTGGTGGATAGAAGAGCCAAAGGTAGGGAATCGGGCCAACTAAGGCCTGTACTGGCTTGTATTTTAGCAAGTTTGAGTTTTAGAGTGCCATTATAGCACTCCACTAGACCCGCTGACTGTGGATGGTTTGCCGCATGGAACTTCTGTTTTATACCAAGACCTGCACAAACTTTTTGCATGACTTGGCCCACAAATTCGCTCCCATTGTCACTCCAGACAATGCGCGGCAAACCAAATCTAGGGAAAAACTCCTTTAGAAGTATGAACAAAAGAAACCGTACGGCTGACCAATGTTGAGCACATCAAATCCAAAATCAGTATACAAATTTTTAGTAGGTGCAAAAACACGTCCAGAGCGAGCCGTACTTATGCTCTACTGGGAACCAGATATACAAACTTTTTTACAAAGGGACGGTGCACCAAAGAAAAGTCTTTTCAAATATTCCAATTGTTGTTCTTTTATTCTTATTCAACTCTTAGAGATATCAGACTCAGCCAACGTGTTTCGTTCTTTATGAACTTCGTCAGGGCTGTGAATAAATACAAATACAAACATATATATGTATAAAACACATCATGTACAACATAAAACACAACATACTACATTATTACTAATACATAAAAAAGTGACATTACTATATGTTTCTATACAAATAATGAAAAAACAACAGAGAACATACAAAATGAGTTTCACGTAAAAATACATCACAGACAATATTCAAGATTTCGACATATTAGTCAAATATACATACAAAACAAGAGTTAAAACTTTCCAAAGACACATGTTTATCCTGCCTAAGTATGCATGTAGTCCGATACCCTAGGCAGAAAGTTCAGTTTAATATTTATATGTCTAGGAACCTCATCTGTAAGTGAACTAATAGGTTTATGATAAAAAAGGGTCTTTATAGGTACCAAATAGCAGTGATTCATATGATTACCACCCAAATTGAGGAAAAAAAAATTCATGCGCCAATTCTTACCATAGATTGTTTTTAAGAAACGACCTCCAGGAATTTCAAAGGTGGTCGACTTCCAATTGGTATGCTTGTTCATAAAAAATGGCATGTAACCTAGTAAGAATGAATTGTTAAATTATTATAGCCTCTTGTGGGCATGATAGATTGGAATCAAAGGAGAAACGCGGGTAACAAGATATTTCCATAGGAAAGCGAGAAACACCTTACCTCTCCAGGTAGCTGAAAGGTGTATGTACAGTTAAGATCCTATGTACATCACCGGTTAGTCCAAATAGAGATCGGACTCTTAGTTTAGTCCATAGATAGCATGAGTAAAAATAGATCAACCCTGTTGTTGTATATTTAAGACCAATGTGTAGGCTCCATTTTTCTAAAAACGAAATGGAAAATATCATAAATACCCATTCTCAATCTCATATCATATCACGAACACTCATTCTTAATCTCATATCCTAATATTAATATTCTGACCCACTATTAGCGGATGCGACAGCTTATATCTCCCATCTTGCATTTATCTATAACCTAAAAACCGATACTATCGTATAACATATCTGTCTGTTGGAAACAGCAAAGACAAAAACCAGGTTCCTAGTGTTTTTGACGAAGCGGTAGTATGCAACATATTATAGACTGTAAGTATTCCTTTTCACATTAACCATCTTTGTAAGATTCCTCCGAAATTATACTTAAAAGAAGAAAGCCGTCGGTTATTCCTCATAATAATTCAGACGCTATGATCAAAATTGTACAATGAGTAAATTCACCCCATATTACCTCCAAAAAGTCACCTAATTCCCGCCATAAAGAACAAACTATCTCTGTAAATCGACTTTCAGCGGTTCTTGTCGCGTAAAAAGACATGACCCCAAATCTACACAGAACACCTATCTCAACCGTTTAACATAGGAATATTGCGTTGAAGTTCTGTCCCCGATAATTTTACACACAACACCCGTATCATCCATTTAACATGGAAAAATCGCATTAATTTTCCATCCTCAGCCCCAAAGATATCACTTTAGTTTGTTATTTTCTAAGTAAACTACATAATTCTCGTCTTACCTTTGAAGCGGGCGCTTCCTCAAGTTAGCGGCGAAACCATGCCTCATTGGTCGAGCCTCTTAAATAAGCCCAACCCTCATGTCACGTGAAGGAACCCGGAAGTATTTGAAATGATATTACGATATTGAAACAGAATTTCCAAACATATAGGCGCCATTTTGGAATGGTGTACGGGTGTTATAAGCCGATAGAGATTTATAAAAACCAAATGAGCATAACGTCTGATCTAGGCTAAAAGTGAAGCCCATTCTTTTATATTATTTACAAAGGTGTATAAAGTAAGATTATATCGGGAGGAATAATGTGAACGCCTCGGAAGCATTTGGAATGACATTACGATATCAAGACAGAGTTCCCGAACATATAGGCACCATTTTGGAATGATATAACGGTTTGGTAAACCGATAAAAAAAAAAATTCTAATAACCAAGTGAGCATAACGTTTATATCTAGGCTAAAGATGAAGCCCATTTTTTTATTTATTACAAAAGGTGTATGAGATAAAATTAATTCGAGAGGAATAACGTAGAAGCCTCTCATAATAAATACACGACATTTGCGAGCAAAAACACCATATGACAGTCAGTGATGTCTGTATAATTTCATACCTGGTTCAACTCGGTCTTAAATTAAACAATCAATTTCATAAATAATAATTGTATATTCAATATGAGAATTGTTCATTATGGAATAGAATTTAAGAGAGATATTATGTATCGCTTGTCTAAATAGACATGTAACGTCTAGAAACATTACTACCATACCCAGCCGGGCTCGTTACATAATATTTTATGTTTCAATATATTTTCCTTTTGCAAACAGTGGAAGAACACCACTTAAAAGGAAGGGGAAAAAACAGACATAATAAAGCCAAGTGTCAGCCAGAAAATAGAGAAATAGGCAAAATGTGCAAGGGCATATGGTCATTCTTTCAAAGTCTTCTTTTGACAGGCCATATGAACAGAATAGGCGAGTTAGTATACCCAAAAGGACTTGTAATATGATGACCGCCAGTATGTACTAGGATTTGCTCAAATATGAAGTAAGGAAAATGCAGCCAAAGAGAGCAGACTAGTCTAATGATACAAGAGGGTGTGAAGGAACTCATATTGGCCAACGTATAGTGCAATGTGGTATCAAAAACACATAAATAGTATATATCACATAGCCCTAGATGTATAGGGCATTGTTGGCAAGGGTGTTAAACGTTCCAAGGGTGAACAAGAAATCCAGATAACTTTTGAGGGGACCTAGTGTATTAAATATTATAACCCCCAGGTATCTTCACCTATAGGAAATAATGCATTTCCCCATCCGTGTTATGCCCCATGCTGGTTGCTCTAAAACGACAGATCCATTTAGATTCTTTCTGTCTTAGCAACAGATCCCTGTTGCCACCTCTCTTAGGTGTCGGAACATGTTCTATGGCGTGAAACCAAAAGCTTATATCTTCAGGATGTTCCCTGGCATAATGGTTGGTAATCGGGTATCTGATGTCATTGGTTTTTATTGCCCTTCTGTGTTCCCGAATCCTGAGTTTTAGGCTACGGATGGTACTACCGACATAGATTATGACATAGATTGTTACCCGCGTTTCTCCTTTGATTCCAATCTATCATGCCCACAAGAGGCTATAATAATTTAACAATTCATTCTTACTAGGTTACATGCCATTTTTTATGAACAAGCATACCAATTGGAAGTCGACCACCTTTGAAATTCCTGGAGGTCGTTTCTTAAAAACAATCTATGGTAAGAATTGGCGCATGAAAAAAAATTTCCTCAATTTGGGTGGTAATCATATGAATCACTGCTATTTGGTACCTATAAAGACCCTTTTTTATCATAAACCTATTAGTTCACTTACAGATGAGGTTCCTAGACATATAAATATTAAACTGAACTTTCTGCCTAGGGTATCGGACTACATACATACTTAGGCAGGATATACATGTGTTTTTGGAAAGTTTTAACTCTTGTTTTGTATGTATATTTGACTAATATGTCGAAATCTTGAATATTGTCTGTGATGTATTTATACGTGAAACTCATTTTGTATGTTCTCTGTTGTTTTTTCATTATTTGTATAGAAACATATAGTAATGTCACTTTTTTATGTATTAGTAATAATGTAGTATGTTGTGTTTTATGTTGTACATGATGTGTTTTATACATATATATGTTTGTATTTGTATTTATTCACAGCCCTGACGAAGTTCGTAAAGAACGAAACGCGTTGGCTGAGTCTGATATCTCTAAGAGTTGAATAAGAATAAAAGAACAACAATTGGAATATTTGAAAAGACTTTTCTTTGGTGCACCGTCCCTTTGTAAAAAACTCCTTTAGAAGTACTTTGGCTGTAGATAAAGCAGTATTGTCTTTCAGGGGGTAAGCCTCTATCCATCTGGAAAAGGCACATACCACCACTAGAACATATTTGAGATTGTTGCATCGTTCCATGTGAATGTAGTCGATTTGTAACACCTCAAATGGATAGGTCGGAGGAGCAAAATGACCTGCTGGAGTTGGGGTTCCTTTTCCCGGATTGTACATTAAGCAAATAATACAATGTTTCACTACATTGTCTGCACATTTTGGGATTCCTTCATTTTGCCATACTGGAGCCAGAAGTTTGCATATTCCTTTCGCACTTAGGTGGGCTGGACCATGTGCCATAGTAACTACAGGCAGTACATAGGCATGCGGTAACAGCCAACGTTGGTGCTCGGACAATTCCACCCAACATCCCATCTCATCTAACATTCCTGTACTTTCTTTCCACTTTTTCAATTCTTTCTTTGTAGCCTCTTCTTGAATTGATTTCACACTTTCTACTGTATTCTCATACATTCCTCTTTCTCTGACCCAATTTGCGGGGCCTGTAACATACATGCGACTTGTAGCATCTCTGGCTGTCTTTTTCGCTACCTCATCCGCAAATGCATTCCCGCGCCCAACATCGTCAGTAATCTTCTTATGCGCACTACACTTTACAATTGCGGCACCATAACAATGAGAGTATTATCTAGCACCACTCCAGCCGACTGTCGAATAGAAGTTGCTGTTGCTGCTGTCGCTTTAAGACAACTAGGCAATGCTTTAGCTACTGGATCTAACGTAGCCGAAAAATAGGCACATGGTCGCTGTTTATCTCCAAATCGCTGTGTTAAGACTGACAACGCACAACCTTCTCTTTCATGAACATAGAGAATAAAAGGTTTACTGTAATCAGGAGTACCTAGTACAGGAGCGGAACACAGAGCAGCACGTAAGTCAGTAAAACTCCTTTGACATTCGTCAGTCCATGGAAGGGGCTGAGGCGTATCTTTCAAAGTGAGTGCCAACAAAGGTTTGGCCAACAGAGAGAAGTTAGGGATCCACTGCCTACAATCAGAAGTAATACCCAGAAAGGCACGTACCTCTCTTTGTGTGGATGGCACAGACATTTGCGCAATTGCTTGGATACGTTCTGGGGTTAATCGTCTTCACTCCTTTGATAAGAGATGACCCAAATAGGTGACCTCTCGACGAACATATTGTAGCTTAGAAGGTGAAACCTTATGATTAAGATTGGATAAGTGTCGCAACAATGCAACCGTCACATTCTTACATATATCCTCTGAATCAGCAGCGATTAACAAGTCGTCCATGTACTGAATGAGAGCAGCACCAGACGGCAAGGAAAAAGCATCAAGATGACATTTCAAAGCTTGAATATAAATAGAGGGACTTTCACAATAGCCTTGAGGTGCGCGTTTGAACAGGAAGCTTCGGCCTCCAAGAGAGAAGCCAAAAATATCCCTACTCTCTTCGGCAATGGGAATACTAAAGAAAGCATTTTTCAGATCGATAACAGAAAACCAAATCGCTGTAGAAGGTATCATCGTCAACAGTGCAGTGATATCTGGAGCAACAGGAAACTGTGGTACAACAATTTTGTTTACCTCCCGAAGATCAATTACAAAGCGATAAACAGGAGGCTGAGAAGGATCAGTACGTTTAAGAACTGGAAGAATAGGGCTATTACATATGTTACCTCTCGTTTCCTCAACCACATCCTTCTGAATCAAATCATGAATGATTTCCAAAAGCGCTCTTTCACCTTCAGTGGAAATTCTATATTGAGGAACACGTGGCAATTCAGCATTAGGTTTGAGAGTAACAACATAAGGTGGAATCTCAAGACAACCAACATCATTTGGACCTGTGGCCCAAAGCGTTGTAGGAAGAAAGAGCAATTCAGGTGGGAATTGATCTTTAGACAAATACATTGGAGAAGTCAGTTTCTGTCCTAAAGTAAGATATACACCAGAGGGAGAGCAATATATTGTTGCATGCAATCTTTTCAATAGATCCAAGCCCAATAGATTCTCGCCGCAACCATTCGTTAAAAGAAGCGGAACTTCTAAATCATAAGGGCCAATTGAAATAGGCAAAGGGCAAGAAACCGGATTACAAACTGGGGCGCCAGAAAAACCTACAGATACATTCGTTAAGCCAGACAAAGGTGCCCCAGGGAGTTTTGAATGAATGATAGAACTTGTCTTCGCACCAGTATCTAAAAGAAATGGCTCTGAAACACCCATTGTAGTGACGTTAACATAAGGACCATTCTGATCTACTGGAATCAACACAACTCCCTTACTTTGTCCATGGCTGTCCTAGTTAACATGAAGACTTTCATTCTCGCCTTCAACATAACAATCCTCATTGTAATACTGTGTAGACCGAGCGTTTTGCTGATCAAAGTAGTTCACGGAATTAGAAGGCGGAAGGGAACGCTGTTCTTGGGTCAACATACCTCGACCTCTACCTCTGTTTGCTGACTGGAGGCCACCACGACCTCGTGGAGCAGATAGTGTCCCATTACGCTGCAATAAAACCGGACAACTATTCTTAAAATTACCTTCCTCTCTACAATAGGCACATTGATTGGGACCTAACAAAGGTCTCGGAATATATGGCTCAGGCTTTTGATACAC
The DNA here is from genome assembly GCF_964204655.1 of Triturus cristatus. Lineage (NCBI taxonomy): Eukaryota > Metazoa > Chordata > Amphibia > Caudata > Salamandridae > Triturus > Triturus cristatus. The sequence continues at coordinate 92,891,302 of NC_140583.1, forward strand.
CCTCTGAAACTGTGGAGGCTGTTGGAACTGGGGCTGAGCATAACGAGGTGGATAAGCCTGTTGTAAGAGAACCTTAGTTTTCAATTCTTTAGTCTTTTTCTCTTGCTTATCTTTTTCTTCTTTATCTCTATTTTCATAATATTGAGCAGTAGCTAATATCTGAGCTGAAGAAGAAACAGCCCATGAACTCTCGGAGTCTTTCAGCTTATGCGACAGCTCGGGTAGCAAATTAAATACGAACTTATCTACAAATAATCGCTGTCCACCCTCCGTAGTCATGTCCTGACCACTGTGATCAATTAATGTCTCCTCGAAACGAGTGAAGAAATCGGAGACACTCTCATCTTTCTCCTGTTTACACGCGGCTAGTTTATCCCAGTTAACTCTCAAGGCAGGCATCATCGTTTTCATTAATATAATAATCCTTCCAGGGAGTTCTGAAATCAAAGCATCAGGCTTGGCACCCCCCACTTGGGCTGTATCTGCGGCAATTATAGCATTCTAATCAGCACCTAGTTCTTGTGCGTGATACTCTTTACGAATCCTAGCCCATAACGCTTGTGGGACTACATTCCCCATCAACATATCGATATCTGCTAAATTCATGATGCAGGCATCAACAGTCTGTGACAACTCTTTATAATAACCTGCCGGGTTCTTACGAGGATCCGGTAGAGACTGTTTAAGAGCCAAAACTTCAGATCTTTTCCAGGGGACATGTACCCATATTCGCTGGAAGTGAGCAGGAAAAGCTTGATTAGCACCTGCTGCTGGAACCGCTTCTCTCCATACTGGAGGAACCTCTCTCATTGGGTAATTTTTGAGTGTCAACCTAACTGAGGGATCGGAGTCAAGAAAAGTCTGTGAGGTAAATAAGGTTCGAAAGGAAACAAGTGTCTTCACAGCGTCTTCAACCTTAGAACCCACAATGAGTCCCTTATCAAAATTAGCCTGAATATCTAACAGACCCTGAGGAACCGAACCCAAGTCCATATCCTCCCATCCTTTTAACAAGTGTATAACACATAACATTGAAAACATATCTCTGTGTAGGCGCATTCCACTGTGAGAAGGTAGGCATAATGTCGGGTACACTATACCGAGGACCCTTCTCAATCCATTTGCGAGCGAGAGAATCCAACCTTTCTCTTTCTTCGGAAGCTGGGAACTGACTACGAGACTGTCTTCAAGAAAATGCCGGAGACACATTTAACGCCTCAAAGAAAGAAGATAAAAGACCAGAGACCGTATCTGTAAGTCGTTTACGCATAGACGGAGAATTTGACATAAGGATAGGAGACAAAGTATTAGGCGAACTAGCTGAAGAGAAATCAGTAATTACCGGGGGAGCAGAGGGCGAAGAAGATGAAGGTAAAGGAGTTGAAGGCAAAGCTGGCAGAGACGGCAATACTTGAGGGGGCAAATGTGGAAGAGCCGGAGCAAGCGGAGGCGCAACTGGCGGCTGAACAGGCTGTAATAACGGGGGTGCATTAGCACCTTGTACATAGGGCAGAGGCAATCTCAATAGGTGTGACATCAAGGGATCTTCCTCTGAATCTTTTCTTTTATCAGAAGGGGAAGCTGGCAACATCGGATAGCATTTATCTATCGCCATACGATGCTGTCTTTCTGAAATTTCCATCGCATTATCAACTTCATTATCTTTAAGTTGCTGAGCAGCCTGTATAATTGTCATACCCTGTGCTTTCCTTTCTCGTTTTTCTTGCTTAATTTTTCTCTGTTTGGCTTCCTTACGCCAAAGGCGGAAAGAGTCAAACATTGCCGGCCGGGCTTTTCTTTTAAATAAAATAGTTTCCAAATTATCTAGTATGTCAGGCTGAAAACTACCATTTTCTGGCCATTTCAAAACACCATCATTCTTCGTGTATCGGATCCATGCCTCGTTAAAGGCAATGGGGCCAACACCATGTTTAGAATAGAGCTCATAAGTGGGAGTTCCAACCGAAGGAATCGGACAAGAGTCCTCCAGCCGGGAATCACTATTACAACAAAAACAACAAAGTTTCCTAAACTTAGTCAGACCAGGCATCGTTATTTCACTGGACTGTTCACAAACATCAAGGAGGTTAACTCAATTAACACAGCACAAATGTACTTACCCCTCGGCTTCGGCTATTGCAATACCCGAATCAAAGACCCAAAGAACCAAAGAACCAAAGGACCAAAGAACCAAAGAACCAAATGTGGGAGCGACCCACTAATACTTAACTAAGATGTCTTCTTACACCAACAGAGGCCCGTCTATCTTCTCGCTTTACCATACATCACCAAAAAGAGGGCCAAGGCAGGGCGGCAGTCAGGGTAGCAGTCGTCAGTAGCCATCAGGAAGGAGCAACCATGCTGCAAAAGACCTTCGGACCACTTTCGACATACAGGGGTCGCTTGACGTGGTTCGCGATTCCTACAGAATTATCTTGCGGGGTTCCTCACGACCTTCAGGCAGAACCACTACCTCTGAAGCCACCCAACGTTGGGCGCCAGTTGAAGAACCAGAAACCTTATGGGCCTGGCGGCGCAGGGTATACCTTAATCTCCTGGGTTCTCCTGCTTCAGCTAACAGAGACACGGGGACACTCTGTCGGCGTAAAAGATCAGATTTTATTAGCTGCAGCTAGTACAGTTGTCCTAGAAGTACACACGGTATGTTCTCAGGAGACTGCCACGTCACTCCGTGACGCACAATCTTTTATAGTACATAGGTGACATATACATTAACGAAGGACACACCTAAAACATACATGAAAGACCAATAGGAATAGTCTGAAAGAAAGTCAGAGCCAATAGAAAAAGTCAGAAAAACAAAAGTATCGAGTAACTCGAAGAAGCCTCTCCTCCAACTGTGTTTGCCACCCCTCCCACAGGTTAAGGTATTAACATGTCTGTAACTGACTTGCAGGTGGCAAGATACGTTTGTGTGTTTTGGAGGACAGTTGTGAAACGAGAGAATACGAGCAGAGGACAGCGAAGGCCAGAAGATAAGATAAAATCAGGAGAGAATAGTGTGAACCAACAGATAGTTGAGACAGGGATTAGAAAAACCAGACAGGGATTAGTGTACTCGGCCAGTCTCTAACACCAGCTTTGTAAACAGAGGCACAAGGCTATTTTGACACAATATTGCAGGAAAAGCAGAAAATACTTCGTTCGTCGTGCTGCCTGAGTGAGGGCAACACAAAATGGCGGTGGAGCACAAAATGGTGGCTCAATGTGATTGTGATCGAAAATCGAATTTCCTCATGAAGATGAGGGTGACGTCCGCTCACAGCTCATCAACAACTTCTACACCTGAATGTGAGTTTCCAGGGTTGTTATGTCAATGTATGGAGCTAACCTGGAATGTGTTGGGGCTCCTCTGTTGCTGTCTGAGTGTGTCTGTGTGCCACTTGACTGGATGCGTGCAGTGATGTGTCCATTCAGGTGGTGTGTACTCCACAATAGGGTAGTACTGCTAACTTGTTTCTGTGTAGGTTTCTTGTGACATGTTTTGTGCATGTGTATTGCATTTGAAACGGGCGCTTCCTCAAGTTAGCGGCGAAACCGTGCCTCATTGGTCGAGCCTCTTAAATAAGCCCAACCCTCATTTCACGTGAAGGAACCCGGAAGTATTTGAAATGATATTACGATATTGAAACAGAATTTCCAAACATATAGGCGCCATTTTGGAATGGTGTACGGGTTTTATAAGCCGATAGAGATTTATAAAAACCAAATGAGCATAACGTCTGATCTAGGCTAAAAGTGAAGCCCATTCTTTTATATTATTTACAAAGGTGTATAAAGTAAGATTATATCAGGAGGAATAATGTGAACGCCTCAGAAGCATTTGGAATGACATTACGATATCAAGACAGAGTTCCCGAACATATAGGCACCATTTTGGAATGATATACCGGTTTTGTAAACCGATAAAAAAAAAAATTCTAATAACCAAGTGAGCATAACGTTTATATCTAGGCTAAAGATGAAGCCCATTTTTTTATTTAATACAAAAGGTGTATGAGATAAAATTAATTCGAGAGGAATAACGTAGAAGCCTCTCATAATAAATACACGACATTTGCGAGCAAAAACACCATATGACAGTCAGTGATGTCTGTATAATTTCATACCTGGTTCAACTCGGTCTTAAATTAAACAATCAATTTCATAAATAATAATTGTATATTCAATATGAGAATTGTTCATTATGGAATAGAATTTAAGAGAGATAATATGTATCGCTTGTCTAAATAGACATGTAACGTCTAGAAACATTACTACCATACCCAGCCGGGCTCGTTACATAATATTTTATGTTTCAATATATTTTCCTTTTGCAAACAGTGGAAGAACACCACTTAAAAGGAAGGGGAAAAAAACAGACATAATAAAGCCAAGTGTCAGCCAGAAAATAGAGAAATAGGCGAAATGTGCAAGGGCATATGGTCATTCTTTCAAAGTCTTCTTTTGACAGGCCATATGAACAGAATAGGCGAGTTAGTATACCCAAAAGGACTTGTAATATGATGACCGCCAGTATGTACTAGGATTTGCTCAAATATGAAGTAAGGAAAATGCAGCCAAAGAGAGCAGACTAGTCTAATGATACAAGAGGGTGTGAAGGAACTCATATTGGCCAACGTATAGTGCAATGTGGTATCAAAACACATAAATAGTATATATCACATAGCCCTAGATGTATAGGGCATTGTTGGCAAGGGTGTTAAACGTTCCAAGGGTGAACAAGAAATCCAGATAACTTTTGAGGGGACCTAGTGTATTAAATATTATAACCCCCAGGTATCTTCACCTATAGGAAATAATGCATTTCCCCATCCGTGTTATGCCCCAGGCTGGTTGCTCTCAAACGACAGATCCATTTAGATTCTTTCTGTCTTAGCAACAGATCCCTGTTGCCACCTCTCTTAGGTGTCGGAACATGTTCTATGGCGTGAAACCAAAAGCTTATATCCTCAGGATGTTCCCTGGCATAGTGGTTGGTAATCGGGTATCTGATGTCATTGGTTTTTATTGCCCTTCTGTGTTCCTGAATCCTGAGTTTTAGGCTACGGATGGTACTACCGACATAGATTATGACATAGATTGTTACCCGCGTTTCTCCTTTGATTCCAATCTATCATGCCCACAAGAGGCTATAATAATTTAACAATTCATTCTTACTAGGTTACATGCCATTTTTTATGAACAAGCATACCAATTGGAAGTCGACCACCTTTGAAATTCCTGGAGGTCGTTTCTTAAAAACAATCTATGGTAAGAATTGGCGCATGAAAAAAAATGTCCTCAATTTGGGTGGTAATCATATGAATCACTGCTATTTGGTACCTATAAAGACCCTTTTTTATCATAAACCTATTAGTTCACTTACAGATGAGGTTCCTAGACATATAAATATTAAACTGAACTTTCTGCCTAGGGTATCAGACTACATACATATTTAGGCAGGATATACATGTGTTTTTGGAAAGTTTTAACTCTTGTTTTGTATGTATATTTGACTAATATGTCGAAATCTTGAATATTGTCTGTGATGTATTTATACGTGAAACTCATTTTGTATGTTCTCTGTTGTTTTTTCATTATTTGTATAGAAACATATAGTAATGTCACTTTTTTATGTATTAGTAATAATGTAGTATGTTGTGTTTTATGTTGTACATGATGTGTTTTATACATATATATGTTTGTATTTGTATTTATTCACAGCCCTGACGAAGTTCGTAAAGAACGAAACGCGTTGGCTGAGTCTGATATCTCTAAGAGTTGAATAAGAATAAAAGAACAACAATTGGAATATTTGAAAAGACTTTTCTTTGGTGCACCGTCCCTTTGTAAAAAACTCCTTTAGAAGTACTTTGGCTGTAGATAAAGCAGTATTGTCTTTCAGGGGGTAAGCCTCTATCCATCTGGAAAATGCACATACCACCACTAGAACATATTTGAGATTGTTGCATCGTTCCATGTGAATGTAGTCGATTTGTAACACCTCAAATGGATAGGTCGGAGGAGCAAAATGACATGCTGGAGTTGGGGTTCCTTTTCCCGGATTGTACATGAAGCAAATAATACAATGTTTCACTACATTGTCTGCACATTTTGGAATTCCTTCATTTTGCCATACTGGAGCCAGAAGTTTGCATATTCCTTTCGCACTTAGGTGGGCTGGACCATGTGCCATAGTAACTACAGGCAGTACATAGGCATGCGGTAACAGCCAACGTTGGTGCTCGGACAATTCCACCCAACATCCCATCTCATCTAACATTCCTGTACTTTCTTTCCACTTTTTCAATTCTTTCTCTGTAGCCTCTTCTTGAATTGATTTCACACTTTCTACTGTATTCTCATACATTCCTCTTTCTCTGACCCAATTTGCGGGGCCTGTAACATACATGCGACTTGTAGCATCTCTGGCTGTCTTTTTCGCTACCTCATCCGCAAATGCATTCCCGCGCCCAACATCGTCAGTAATCTTCTTATGCGCACTACACTTTACAATTGCGGCACCATAACAATGAGAGTATTATCTAGCACCACTCCAGCCGACTGTCGAATAGAAGTTGCTGTTGCTGCTGTCGCTTTAAGACAACTAGGCAATGCTTTAGCTACTGGATCTAACGTAGCCGAAAAATAGGCACATGGTCGCTGTTTATCTCCAAATCGCTGTGTTAAGACTGACAACGCACAACCTTCTCTTTCATGAACATAGAGCATAAAAGGTTTACTGTAATCAGGAGTACCTAGTACAGGAGCGGAACACAGAGCAGCACGTAAGTCAGTAAAACTCCTTTGACATTCGTCAGTCCATGGAAGGGGCTGAGGCGTATCTTTCAAAGTGAGTGCCAACAAAGGTTTGGCCAACAGAGAGAAGTTAGGGATCCACTGCCTACAATCGGAAGTAATACCCAGAAAGGCACGTACCTCTCTTTGTGTGGATGGCACAGACATTTGCGCAATTGCTTGGATACGTTCTGGGGTTAATCGTCTTCACTCCTTTGATAAGAGATGACCCAAATAGGTGACCTCTCGATGAACATATTGTAGCTTAGAAGGTGAAACCTTATGATTAAGATTGGATAAGTGTCGCAACAATGCAACCGTCACATTCTTACATATATCCTCTGAATCAGCAGCGATTAACAAGTCGTCCATGTACTGAATGAGAGCAGCACCAGACGGCAAGGAAAAAGCATCAAGATGACATTTCAAAGCTTGACTATAAATAGAGGGACTTTCACAATAGCCTTGAGGTGCGCGTTTGAACCGGAAGCTTCGGCCTCCAAGAGAGAAGCCAAAAATATCCCTACTCTCTTCGGCAATGGGAATACTAAAGAAAGCATTTTTCAGATCGATAACAGAAAACCAAATCGCTGTAGAAGGTATCATCGTCAACAGTGCAGTGATATCTGGAACAACAGGAAACTGTGGTACAACAATTTTGTTTACCTCCCGAAGATCAATTACAAAGCGATAAACAGGAGGCTGAGAAGGATCAGTACGTTTAAGAACTGGAAGAATAGGGCTATTACATATGTTACCTCTCGTTTCCTCAACCACATCCTTCTGAATCAAATCATGAATGATTTCCAAAAGCGCTCTTTCACCTTCAGTGCAAATTCTATATTGAGGAACACGTGGCAATTCAGCATTAGGTTTGAGAGTAACAACATAAGGTGGAATCTCAAGACAACCAACATCATTTGGACCTGTGGCCCAAAGCGTTGTAGGAAGAAAGAGCAATTCAGGTGGGAATTGATCTTTAGACAAATACATTGGAGAAGTCAGTTTCTGTCCTAAAGTAAGATATACACCAGAGGGAGAGCAATATATTGTTGCATGCAATCTTTTCAATAGATCCAAGCCTAATAGATTCTCGCCGCAACCATTCGTTAAAAGAAGCGGAACTTCTAAATCATAAGGGCCAATTGAAATAGGCAAAGGGCAAGAAACCGGATTACAAACTGGGGCGCCAGAAAAACCTACAGATACATTCGTTAAGCCAGACAAAGGTGCCCCAGGGAGTTTTGAATGAATGATAGAACTTGTCTTCGCACCAGTATCTAAAAGAAATGGCTCTGAAACACCCATTGTAGTGACGTTAACATAAGGACCATTCTGATCTACTGGAATCGACACAACTCCCTTACTTTGTCCATGGCTGTCCTAGTTAACATGAAGACTTTCATTCTCGCCTTCAACATAACAATCCTCATTGTAATACTGTGTAGACCGAGCGTTTTGCTGATCAAAGTAGTTCACGGAATTAGAAGGCGGAAGGGAACGCTGTTCTTGGGTCAACATACCTCGACCTCTACCTCTGTTTGCTGACTGGAGGCCACCACGACCTCGTGGAGCAGATAGTGTCCCATTACGCTGCAATAAAACCGGACAACTATTCTTTAAATTACCTTCCTCTCTACAATAGGCACATTGATTGGGACCTAACAAAGGTCTCGGAATATATGGCTCAGGCTTTTGATACACCCTCTGAAACTGTGGAGGCTGTTGGAACTGGGGCTGAGCATAACGAGGTGGATAAGCCTGTTGTAAGAGAACCTTAGTTTTCAATTCTTTAGTCTTTTTCTCTTGCTTATCTTTTTCTTCTTTATCTCTATTTTCATAATATTGAGCAGTAGCTAATATCTGAGCTGAAGAAGAAACAGCCCATGAACTCTCGGAGTCTTTCAGCTTATGCGACAGCTCGGGTAGCAAATTAAATACGAACTTATCTACAAATAATCGCTGTCCACCCTCCGTAGTCATGTCCTGACCACTGTGATCAATTAATGTCTCCTCGAAACGAGTGAAGAAATCGGAGACACTCTCATCTTTCTCCTGTTTACACGCGGCTAGTTTATCCCAGTTAACTCTCAAGGCAGGCATCATCGTTTTCATTAATATAATAATCCTTCCAGGGAGTTCTGAAATCAAAGCATCAGGCTTGGCACCCCCACTTGGGCTGCATCTGCGGCAATTATAGCATTCCAATCAGCACCTAGTTCTTGTGCGTGATTCTCTTTACGAATCCTAGCCCATAACGCTTGTGGGACTACATTCCCCATCAACATATCGATATCTGCTAAATTCATGATGCAGGCATCAACAGTCTGTGACAACTCTTTATAATAACCTGCAGGGTTCTTACGAGGATCCGGTAGAGACTGTTTAAGAGCCAAAACTTCAGATCTTTTCCAGGGGACATGTACCCATATTCGCTGGAAGTGAGCAGGAAAAGCTTGATTAGCACCTGCTGCTGGAACCGCTTCTCTCCATACTGGAAGAACCTCTCTCATTGGGTAATTTTTGAGTGTCAACCTAACTGAGGGATCGGAGTCAAGAAAAGTCTGTGAGGTAAATAAGGTTCGAAAGGAAACAAGTGTCTTCACAGCGTCTTCAACCTTAGAACCCACAATGAGTCCCTTATCAAAATTAGCCTGAATATCTAACAGACCCTGAGGAACCGAACCCAAGTCCATATCCTCCCATCCTTTTAACAAGTGTATAACACATAACATTGAAAACATATCTCTGTGGAGGCGCATTCCACTGTGAGAAGGTAGGCATAATGTCGGGTACACTATACCGAGGACCCTTCTCAATCCATTTGCGAGCGAGAGAATCCAACCTTTCTCTTTCTTCGGAAGCTGGGAACTGACTACGAGACTGTCTTCAAGAAAATGCCGGAGACACATTTAACGCCTCAAAGAAAGAAGATAAAAGACCAGAGACCGTATCTGTAAGTCGTTTACGCATAGACGGAGAATTTGACATAAGGATAGGAGACAAAGTATTAGGCGAACTAGCTGAAGAGAAATCAGTAATTACCGGGGGAGCAGAGGGCGAAGAAGATGAAGGTAAAGGAGTTGAAGGCAAAGCTGGCAGAGACGGCAATACTTGAGGGGGCAAATGTGGAAGAGCCGGAGCAAGCGGAGGCGCAACTGGCGGCTGAACAGGCTGTAATAACGGGGGTGCATTAGCACCTTGTACATAGGGCAGAGGCAATCTCAATAGGTGTGACATCAAGGGATCTTCCTCTGAATCTTTTCTTTTATCAGAAGGGGAAGCTGGCAACATCGGATAGCATTTATCTATCGCCATACGATGCTGTCTTTCTGAAATTTCCATCGCATTATCAACTTCATTATCTTTAAGTTGCTGAGCAGCCTGTATAATTGTCATACCCTGTGCTTTCCTTTCTCGTTTTTCTTGCTTAATTTTTCTCTGTTTGGCTTCCTTACGCCAAAGGCGGAAAGAGTCAAACATTGCCGGCCGGGCTTTTCTTTTAAATAAAATAGTTTCCAAATTATCTAGTATGTCAGGCTGAAAACTACCATTTTCTGGCCATTTCAAAACACCATCATTCTTCGTGAATCGGATCCATGGCTCGTTAAAGGCAATGGGGCCAACACCATGTTTAGAATAGAGCTCATAAGTGGGAGTTCCAACCGAAGGAATCGGACAAGAGTCCTCCAGCCGGGAATCCCTATTACAACAAAAACAACAAAGTTTCCTAAACTTAGTCAGACCAGGCATCGTTATTTCACTGGACTGTTCACAAACATCAAGGAGGTTAACTCAATTAACATAGCACAAATGTACTTACCCCTCGGCTTCGGTTATTGCAATACCCGAATCAAAGACCCAAAGAACCAAAGAACCAAAGGACCAAAGAACCAAAGAACCAAATGTGGGAGCGACCCACTAATACTTAACTAAGATGTCTTCTTACACCAACAGAGGCCCGTCTATCTTCTCGCTTTACCATACATCACCAAAAAGAGGGCCAAGGCAGGGCGGCAGTCAGGGCAGCAGTCGTCAGTAGCCATCAGGAAGGAGCAACCATGCTGCAAAAGATCTTCGGACCACTTTCGACATACAGGGGTCGCTTGACGTGGTTCGCGATTCCTACAGAATTATCTTGCGGGGTTCCTCACGACCTTCAGGCAGAACCACTACCTCTGAAGCCACCCAACGTTGGGCGCCAGTTGAAGAACCAGAAACCTTATGGGCCTGGCGGCGCAGGGTACACCTTAATCTCCTGGGTTCTCCTGCTTCAGCTAACAGAGACACGGGGACACTCTGTCGGCGTAAAAGATCAGATTTTATTAGCTGCAGCTAGTACAGTTGTCCTAGAAGTACACACGGTATGTTCTCAGGAGACTGCCACGTCACTCCGTGACGCTCAATCTTTTATAGTACATAGGTGACATATACATTAACGAAGGACACACCTAAAACATACATGAAAGACCAATAGGAATAGTCTGAAAGAAAGTCAGAGCCAATAGAAAAAGTCAGAAAAACAAAAGTATCGAGTAACTCGAAGAAGCCTCTCCTCCAACTGTGTTTGCCACCCCTCCCACAGGTTAAGGTATTAACATGTCTGTAACTGACTTGCAGGTGGCAAGATACGTTTGTGTGTTTTGGAGGACAGTTGTGAAACGAGAGAATATGAGCGGAGGACAGCGAAGGCCAGAAGATAAGATAAAATCAGGAGAGAATAGTGTGAACCAACAGATAGTTGAGACAGGGATTAGAAAAACCAGACAGGGATTAGTGTACTCGGCCAGTCTCTAACACCAGCTTTGTAAACAGAGGCACAAGGCTATTTTGACACAATATTGCAGGAAAAGCAGAAAAGACTTCGTTCGTCGTGCTGCCTGAGTGAGGGCAACACAAAATGGCGGTGGAGCACAAAATGGTGGCTCAATGTGATTGTGATCGAAAATCGAATTTCCTCATGAAGATGAGGGTGACGTCCGCTCACAGCTCATCAACAACTTCTACACCTGAATGTGAGTTTCCAGGGTTGTTATGTCAATGTATGGAGCTAACCTGGAATGTGTTGGGGCTCCTCTGTTGCTGTCTGAGTGTGTCTGTGTGCCACTTGACTGGATGCGTGCAGTGATGTGTCCATTCAGGTGGTGTGTACTCCACAATAGGGTAGTACTGCTAACTTGTTTCTGTGTAGGTTTCTTGTGACATGTTTTGTGCATGTGTATTGCATTTCTCTCCTGTTCTGCTGTGCTTTTAACTGTGTCTTGTGTCTGTCCTTCACAGGGTAATTTGCCTGTTGTTTGGTCAACACTTACCCCCAACGCCCAGAATCCAACACCAGTGTGGGAGTAGTCAATTTACATCAAGTGATGCACCACACACCCCTGGAGTACAATTCTCAGACACTCTGTGACCGTGTGTCCACCGTAACGTACAATTGCCATGCAACTTTTTTTGAATAAACATGTTGCTGATGTGTAATGAACCTGTGCTATGCTTTGTTAGGTAAGTTGTCTGTCTTTCCACATCTGAGTGACATTGGCTTACCTCACCTGTGGACTTGTTACCACTGACTGTGTATAGGTGTTGTGTTTGTGCACGCCTATGTGTTTTAGGTCAACATCATTGTGTGGGATGAGTAACATGGACATGGTGAGTATGTGTTGTGTTGCCATAGTGGTGTGTCTCCCTCACTTGTGTCACATCACCATGACTCACCTGACGTTGGTCACATTGTTGCAGTATTTGGCATGCACTGTGTTATGTAGCAGATCGACATCTCCATGACACTTGACAAGTTGGAATCACAACAGAGGCAAGTATGGCGTACTGGTGAGTTTATTTGCGAACATGTGTGAGGAAAGTGCACAGGATGGTGGATGCTGTACATTGGGTTTGGAATCCGAAGTTCACATTAGAGTTGGAAGTGCTGGTAGATGAAATGTCCAGAGTAAAGTCCTCACTCATCTGCTACATTGGACCAACATGAACCCTCCATGTCATGTGGGCAAGTTGTGTGCGATTGAACAAGGTGAACGGATTGCGCACAAAGAACACTGTCCAGAACTGGTTTAGAGGCCCTGGGGGATGTGCTGGGACATCGGCCTCTCACATGTCCTTCTTCGGACGACCCCTCTTCTTCTTGGGGTGGGGGGATCCTCAGGTGCAGGCCTCTGTGGTGCAGGGGGCTCTCCACCAGAGTCCTCCTCCCTCCCTGTGGCGCTGGCAGATGGTGTTGCAACAGATGTTGTGGCCACACAGGGAGGTGTGGACAGGTTTGTGTTGATCTGGCGGAGGCATTGAAATATGTCCTGATGTACCGCTGTAATGTCATCCCACTTTGCCTCCATGCGGGCATGGTGGGAAGCTTGCTCCTGTTGTATGTCCTTGAGGATCCCCACTACCTGGCCAAATCCTCCGGTGCTATCCTGGTACGCATCTATGATGCGTGCCAGTTGGGGGTCATCATGCAGTCCAGACCCCTCTGTGAGGCACGCCCTCTGCCTCCCACCCCTCCCAGCACCCCTATCCACACGGGCAGGACCAGCGACAGGACGCATAGGTGACACTGGGACCCCTTGGATGGTGTTGCTGGTGGTGTTTGCTGTAGCTTCCGGGGGGTCCTGTGTCCCTGTGCTGTGGGTGTTCAGTGGCCTTGGTCTGTCCATGTTGGTGGGGGTGCCCTGTCGGTTTCCAGATGCTGAAGGTGTGGGTACAGGGGGTGCAAATGTTGATGCTGCTGGTGCTGCATGATGACTCACACCGGAGGGGCCAGGTTGGTCATCGTCATCCGAATCGGACAGAGACAGAGTCAAACCAGAGAGCTCAGTGTCCACCAGAGTCTAGGACTGGGAATCCTCTTCATTTGGTGCTGGGTTCCCAGCACCACCTGCGTTTGGAAGAGACACACAATGTAAGTTATGTTTCTACAGGCATCAATGGTTCACAAACATGACATATTCTACTGTATGAACGGATGCCTGCCAGTACACTGCTTTTTTGCGGCTTGTCAGAGTTTGATATTGTTGTTGCACATTGCCCAGCCATGAAGAAAAATTTAAATGTGCATGTCGAAGTGTGTGCATGCCCAACTCATGGATAGATTTGTCTGTACATGACCATTGCTACTCAAGGGCCATCACCTTTCTGACACAGGTGTGTCATCCCTGTACACATGTGAGCTTTAACAAGGACATACGTGCTATTCCACTGGGGATATGTTGTACTATTGGGGCATGTGTGGTAGCAGAGTTTGCTAGTCTTTGTGTGCCACATTGGTGTATTGGTACACCATGGTCACAGTCCGGTATGCCTGTGATCTCTTTGGAGGAAGTGTTTTCTTCCAGTGTTCCTAGTTCCCATCTCATTTCATACAAGTGATGATGTCACCATCATTAATGATTCTGGTGCTGAGTTTTGTACGTGCATATGTGATTTAATTTGTCAATGTTCCACATGTTGACATGGATTGGGCAAGGTAGCACTCTGGCTTTTCAATGTTCGTGACAGTGAGGGCCGTTGGTGTGTGTGTTGCAGTTTGGCTGCTGTGAGTAGCATGTCTCCTCCAATGCTGTCCATGTTTGACCTTGTGTCTACAATGTCTATGTCAGTGAGTGGTGTGTTGTGTGAAGGATGCCTATGTTTCAGCACGATGTAGGGGTGGAATGCAGCTCACAACAGTACCGAGTGTGAATGTGACCATGCTATGGTGTCGGCTATATTGGTGTGTCCATTCCATTCACTGTCAGGTATCCCCTGTCAATGATGTATATGTGAATTCCTGTGTGTTTTGTACAATGTACCATATTTATGGCTCTCCACATTGGTCATCTGCAAGACGCACCTCTAGACACTGCATCCCCAGACAATGGTTTAGAACATATGGTTGCAATGTCTGTGTGTGCCACTGGGTTTTGTTTGGTCAGTGCATATGTGTCAGACATCTTGACAGTCCATTTCCACTCCCTGTGAGGCGAGCATGGTTCAGTGTGAGATTGCTGGGCCATGTGGGTGGGTGTGGATTGTCTGTGACTGCAACTCCCATCATGGTCTTGGCTACAACCCCCTTCCCAGCATGCCCATACTTCCTCCCTCTTGACTCTGCTTCCCTGTGAGGGGGTGTGACAGCAATGGCAAGATGGCTGACTGTGAAGTCCTGGTGTTTGTTGTTGCACAGTTCCCAGCAGGGCCTTGTGCTCCCTACAACAGAGCCCAGTGTCAGACATCTTGACAGTCCATTCCCACTCCCTTTGAGGCAAGCATGGTTCAGTGTGAGCTTGCTGGGCCATGTGGGTGGGTGTGGATTATCTGTGACTGCAACTCCCATCATGGTCTTGGCTACACCCCCCTTTCCAGCATGCCCATACTTCTTCCCTCTTGAGTCTGCTTCCCTGTGAGGGGGTGTGACAGCAATGGCAAGATGGCTGACTGTGAAGTCCTGGTGTTTGTTGTTGCCCAGTTCCCAGCAGGGCCTTGTGCTCCCCACAACAGAGCCCAGTGTCAGACATCTTGACAGTCCAGTTCCACTCCCTGTGAGACGAGCATGGTTCAGTGTGCGCTTGCTGGGCCATGTGGGTAGGTGTGGATTGTCTGTGACTGCAACTCCCATCATGGTCTTGGCTAAACCCCCTTTCCCAGCATGCCCATACTTCCTCCCTATTGACTCTGCTTCCCTGTAAGGGGGTGTGACAGCAATGGCAAGATGGCTGACTGTAAAGTCCTGGTGTTTGTTTGGCTACAAGTCCAATGAGAGCCCCTGTGCTTCACACAGCAGCACCCAGTACAGGGTATCTTTTGCTGATATTTCACTGACGTGTGGGTCAATGCATTCTACCCGGTGAGTTGTGTAGAGTTTTTGTTGAGGGGGTGTGTGTGTCACCACATGCTGGTAAGTATTGTCAGAGCTGTCAGTCCTCCTTCCCACCCGGCCAGACATCCCACTGTGAATCGCGCTTCCATTGGAGGGCGTGCAAGTTGTCTTTCAGGATGTCAGTCAGTGGTGTCCTGCTTCTGATTTGCACACAACCCCTACAAGGGCCTTGTGCTCCCCACAGCAGGACCCAGTGTCAGCCATCTTGTCAGTCATTTTCCACTTCCTGTGATGTGGGCATGGTTCAGAGAGGTCTTGATAGGCCAATCAAGAGGGGGGAGCATTATCTGTGACTGCAACCCCATCATGCTTTTGGGTACACTCACTTCACCTGCATCCACACTATTCCTTCCTGTCAGTCAGCTTCACTGTGAGGTAGTGTGTTTGTGGTGGCAAACTGTCTGGCAGTGTTTATTTAGCTTTGTGCCACTGCCTTGCTCTATTTGTTTGTAGGTTGGTACATGTCATGACACATTTCCAAGTCACTATGAGATGGCAGGTATTGTGTTTGTCTGACTAGCATACACATCTTGTGATGATTATGTATTGGTTACTGTGGCTTTACTTGCGGTGCATAGTTTCACTGTCCTCTTGCCACACAATATTGGGTATGTTGTTTGTGTACTCACCAGGCTCTGGTATGTCTGTTAGACCATGGACGCTCTCTGGTGGTAGGATGTCCCGCACATTCTCCTCCCAGGTCCTGAAGTAGACTGGTTTGGCAGGAGGGCCACCGCCGGTGCACTGACTCAGGGCGTGATCTTTTTCAATGAGTTTCTTGATCCTCCTGCGCACGTCATACCACCTGTTCTGGATATCGTCTTTGTGCACCTTGCTGGTGCTTGTGCGCTCACCTTGTCCACAATCCTCGCCCACATCTTTGTTTTCTGTGACATGGGGGTCCTTTGGACCAATGTACCAAACAAATGTGGCTCTACTCTGATGATCTTGTCTACCAGCACTACTAACTCACTATCTGTGAACTTTGGATTCTTCTTTGGGGGCATGGTGATGGGTGGTGGTGGTGAGTGATGTGTGTGTGAGGGTGCATGTGAGGGTGGGTTAGTGTTGGTTTTGCTAGCTGTATGTGTGATTGCTTTTGGTGAGGTGCTGATTGTGTGTGAGATATGTGATGGGTGAGTTGTGAGTGTGTCTGTGGTTGCTGTGTGATGGTGTTTGCTGCTGGCTGTGTCTCCTATTTGCAAGGGATCATGGTAGTGATTGCAGTCCTTTATATGGTTGGAGTTTTGGGTGTGTCTTTGTCCCAGGTTCTTTTTATTTGATATTTATTGGCTTTGTCATTGCTTGTTTGGTCCTTTTTTTGTCTTTTTTATTTTGGGTTTTGTAGGCATGAAGGAGACATTCTTCTGATGGAAACAGACGCTAATTTTGGCTCATGCGGGCTTCTCCGCCTTGTTCACGCTGACTATCTTCTGTGTTTCATACGCGTCGGTCACGGAGATCTCTATTACTTGTGGGCCTGGTTTTCTGTGCGTGTCGGTTGTACGGCTTGGTCTCCGTGCGAGTCGGTCTGGTTTTACACGCATTGCATCGTACTGCGCTGGTCAGACATCGCGGGTACGTGTCGGTCGGGTTCATTCCGGGTTCGTGTCGGTCAGTGAAACTCGTGTCGGTTTTCCGGCCAGATCACTATTTTACCTACAGCTCGGTCGTACGGCTTGTATTCCGTACATGTCGGTTGTAATTCACATGCGTTGCATCGTACTGCACTGGTCGTACGGCACTGGTCCGTGTCGGTTGGTCTCCCGTCCAGGCCCGTGTCAGTCGGTACGATTTGCGGCCAAAATCAGAATCAGCCTCTATATGTTTGTTATATTATACCACAAAAAAATCATTAAGTTGTGTTCCGGTATTTCATTAATATATACTCACTGTCCTAACACATTGGCTGATTATTAGAGATGGATGTTTCTGAAATGTCCCCGTTGCACAACATTTTCAAATACCTGTACTCAAAATTAGTGGGGTAAGGAATGTTTCATTCCACTTTAAATGATTACAGTCACTGAATCAATCATTATGTTGTTATGAAACATTACTTCCTCACCTACATTAATCAAATGGCATAAGAAACTGAATAAGATTAGCCATCTATAATATTTCCTGTTCGAGCATCATACGAGAGAAAGGTTTATTTTGGAAAATCTTGTTAAAATTTTTTTCAGAAAT
Source organism: Triturus cristatus (assembly GCF_964204655.1). NCBI lineage: Eukaryota > Metazoa > Chordata > Amphibia > Caudata > Salamandridae > Triturus > Triturus cristatus. The sequence goes on from NC_140583.1 coordinate 92,909,159, forward strand.
TGCCTAATGTTTGCAGGACTGTAGTTAGTAAAATTGATATATGTTTGATATATATTTCCTTATTTGCCTTATAAATCAATAGTTGTATTGCAACTATTCCTGAAAATCCTCAATAAAAAATTGTCAGTCAGTGTTATACTAAAGTGGGCCCACCAAAATATAAATCTCCAGTATATTATTTATGGCTGCATTTGAGATATGCTCTTGCTGCTCTCAGCATTTAACACAATATCAGACTACAGTTCCTTAACATAGATTCCTAATTGTCCCTTCCAAGTATGTAAGACTAAGGGGGATATTCTCAAGATAACTATCGCAAAGTTGGCTTAACGCAACTTTGCACATCGCAGTCCATCGCAGGAAAATAATGCCGTGTTAACGTTGTATTCTCAACCCGGCCGCACCATGCGATAGTCTCAAGAGAACGCACCAAATGACCGCGTCAAAACAAACGCGACACGCATAAAAATTTGTGATGTGGCCAATCGCATCACATAAATCAGTGACAACCAGGAACAGGCCTGCAATTCCCATGCGTCATGCGGGAAAATGCACTATAAAAACACTGAAAAACCCAAACAAAATAATACAAACTATCTAGCACCACGGAGGAAGCTGGAGCAAGTAGAGAGGATGACCAAAACCCCACAAGCCACCAGGAGGACCCGCCTGGGACCTCGGGATCATGGAGGGCAAGGAGAAGAAGACAAGGAAGACGTGGTTCAGTCCGCAGGAAAACAGGATCATCATCACGGAGGTGATAGAACACCAGCAACAACTGTTTGTCACCTCCAACATGCCATTAGCAAATAAAAATGCAATATGGTAGGCCATCCTGGACAAGGTGAATGCAGTCTGAGTGAGGAAGAGGACAATTGGAGAGTTCAAGAGGTGATGGAATGATGGAAGCGCAAAACCAAGAAGAAACTCTCTGACAACCATCAGGCAGCAATGCAGACTGGAGGAGGCAGTCCAGCGGAACACCAGGAGCTGGATGAGATGGAGTAAATGGTGTCCACAGTCATCAGTGGAGAGACGGTGGAAGGAGTTGGAGGTCCGGACATTGCTTGACATGACCTGACACAACAGCACCAGGGAGAGTACCGAACAGGGACTGGGGGATGGGGGGAGATGGGCACAATGGCACACATGCACAATTAGGTAGAGCACACTGCACGCCCACAATAATCCTTGAGCATGTTACTGATCCCCTTGGCACACTGCAGAACACATACAAACAGCAAGTAGGTGCACGTCCACTATGGGCATAAAGATGTGTCCCCCCACACCACCACTCCCACAACCAACCCATGCACAGCCTGTAGTGATGGATCACATTGAGCTAAATGGCAAGAAGTTGGATGCCATACTCACATTGCTGAAGATACATAGGAGCACAGGTCTATCAGCAACTATCCCAAACACAATGTCTGGCTCACAGAGGTGGAGCTGGCAATAGGGACTCACCCATCAGTGACATGCATCAGTCAAGTCCCCCACTGTGTACGGACAAAGCTCATTGAGGCACACAATGTGTCATTCCAATAAACACTCATCACTATTGAACACTAGTGAAGTTGCGTATAATTAATTAGCATGTGCATGTCAGTACGGGCAAGACAAGGGCCACAACATGCAGACCAATGCATCAGACACTAACAGGCAGCATTCGGTCACGGTACAGATCCACGTGACATCCATTGTACATGTGCCCGGGATGTTTGGACGGTGCGTTGTTGGCTCTTGTATGAGTGGCAGTCCTCAGGCCTGTGGCAGTTGTGTGGATGATATGCCACAGCTCGGTGCAATGAGTCGTATGTGTGTGCAACATTTGGACGTATGGGTAGTTGTGTACGTAAGGGTCAAGGGCATTCCATGCAAGAGTACCTCGAGCCAGGACTTCTGTGTGTGTGGTGTGGATACATTGCTCTTTCATTTGCGCTGTGTGTAGTGTGGCAGTTGTCATCATCTGCTATGGCATCTCTCTCAGGGGGTTCCGGCAGTATGCAAGACCAAGGTCGGAGGTGCAGATGTCCTTCCGCATTATGTATTGGGATAATAGTGCTTTCATCCCTAATGTTAGTCTGACAACTGCTTGCATTCTGGAAATGTGATGTGGCTTTCGCGCTGCAAATGAGGCTAGGCCTTAGGCTCATGGTGCACCAATGGCGAAACACACACAACAGTTGACATGTATGATCCAAGAGCCCGAGCAGTCTTGTGCTCCTTGTACATTCCCTTTGTGCGGGGCCGCACTCCGGGTGCATTCAAAATTGCAACATTGTCGATTGCGGGCCGTGTGGCGCCGACACTGCGACATAGACACACGCATTAGTTGGTTTTCTGTCCCTTCCAGAAATTAACCATGCCCAGAGCCCAGGGATAATTATTCACACCCCTACACTGTCCAGGCGTATGCCGACCCAGCCCACTCGGCTTACATATAAAGGGGGGATGACGTCGCTACGTGTCTCACTTCTTACCCACTGCCGAAGGTGACATGGCTGCGTCCACCTGGCATATCACGGGACTCAATCATAGAGGGTCCATGACTTGCGTTGCACAGAGTTGGTGGCACCGGATACACTGTGGCCGGCAAGGGCCTACAGCCTCGGGACAGTGACTTTCGGTGCACTGAGGTAGGGGCACCATAAGTGCTGAGTGGGTGTGCAGCATGCGATGATGCGCCATCCTGGTGGTCCGGACTGGTAAGGATTTGTGTGTGCCCTGCTGGACCACAGTGTAGGCCTGAGCCGGGGGAGGCGCAGGCCTACCGCCACGTGCATTGCGTCGCAGTTCACAGAGGTAGTGGCACCAAAAGAGCTGGGCGGGTGTGCAGCCTGCGATGATGCCCATGTGCACTGATATGATCTCTGCCATTGTGTAATCAAGACTCAGAATCAGATGTGTGACCTTGTGGCCCACGGTGCGGGGCTGCATGATGTGGAGGCTGCCAAAGTCACGGGACCCGGGCTTGGAGCTTGCACCGGCACGTGGTGGGCCTTCTTGAAGACACGCCGGTGGCGGAAGGTGAGCAGTGAGGCCTGGTTGAGCAGGGGTGGCCAATCGCCGCTGGGTGGCGGGAGGGCTGGTATGCAGCAGACTGTGTGCGCAGGTGCGGGCAAGCACTGATGGCGTGTGCGATAATGTAGACTCTGCCATTCATGATTCAGGAATCTATTTCAGATAAGGGACCTGGTGGACTAAAGGGTTTACCGGCACGAGGTTGGAGCAACACCGGTGACAGCTGGTGAGCAGCGAGGCCTGGGTCCGCAGTGTCGGCACACTCTCTCCTTCCCCCCCTTTCGCTGTCTCTCTCTTTCTCGCTCTTTCTCTTTTTCTCTCTCTTTCTCAATCTCTCTCTCTCTTTCTCACTCACTCTCTCTCTCTCTCTCTCTCTCTCTCTCTCTCTCTCCCTCTCTCTTCCTTTCACTCTCTCTCTCTCCCTTTCATGCTCTTTCTCTTTCTCTCTCTCTCTGTCCTTGGATGAGCGCATGACACACTTTCTTATCTTTGATTTTTGTCTTGCAGGCTGTGACTTACAGATTATCCAGAGAAGACCCGCCATGACTCTTCCACATACTTGTATTTAGTTTGATTTTAATAAATTGTTTTGTTTTGAAATTAAAAAATGTATGACTGATTCGCCTTTTTCTGATCGCACATGATTGTTGATTGTTGTGATTGTGCAACATCAGGCAAATTGTTTTGTTCAGGATTTTGTACAGTTGATGTGATATCTCTTTGTCCGGGGAGGGAGTGCCCAGAGGGGGCCTGCAGGGAGGGGGACTGGGGGTGGTTGCAGTGGGTGTTGTGGCCCTCTTGGGGCTCCGAGCTGCATGATCAGTGGCTCCATGGCATCTGTTGTTCTGCAGGTGTGGCTCTGGGCTGGGCTCCCCTTCATGGTGCAGGTTGTCATCCGACTTAACACCAGGTAAGAGCAGGTGTTAAATCCCTGCTGCTAACGCGCCTTATCGCATGTTTTGTGAACTTATCGCCAATCTGGCTGGTCGTTGAGAATGTTGCGAAGTGGTGTTGTCGCGGCTTTTAGCACGGGAACGCCTACTCTGCATCTCATTAGCGTTAGTTGCCGGTGTCATATGTGGCGATGTTTTTTGCGGCTGCTATCGCCGGAAAACTGGTGATATCAGCTGTAAGCACCAGCTTGTGAATAGTGCGATTAATTTATCACCACTTTGGCGGCGATAAAGCGCTGCTAACTCAGCGATAGGTCCTTGAGAATATACCCCTAAAGCTACTAAGCTTGCTACCTCATTTTACTGTCAGAGCAACATACTGGATACCACTGGTCATTGCATTCAATGAACTAATTATATTCTTAATAGACCATTGCAAATCCATTCTTTTCTGCCTTTAAAATGAAGGACCTTGAAACAGGACTAAACACACGTTAGCTGTTGTGCTATATATAAAATCTAAAATAAAATGAAATATAACATAACCACTTCAATCAACATAGTCATTGCATTAAACATATCAGTTGCACCCTCAAACAGACCAAAGACTGTCAAGTAGGCTAGAGAGTAATTTTAGTTTTGCTGGAGTAATCAGATTAATTTCAGTAATTCCATGTTACCCTTGTACGCCAATTACTGCTAATAAAACAATTATACAGGCTTGTAATAAAGAATAATTTGAAGGAAAAAATCCTACTGCAAGAGCACATTGTGTGTTGCTTGAATGGCTACTCACTCTGCTGTTGATATTAGGGTGCATTTAGCGCTATTTTCTGAGCTCAAAATGCATACTTACGTCCATTTGGGACAGGAGGGATATTTGTGGACTAAGTTAGCAATGCTAAATGCGGAATTACTCTTATCGCATAATTCGGCATAATCTTTAGGTAATTCTGCATGAATTACACGAGTTACTATCACCCCTACTGTTAAACTATGGAATACAACAATAGATTATTCGGTAACTGTAAACACTGATACATATTGAGAATGACTGTAGCACACTTTTATTGGTTTGCTACAAACATATCTATTCCTAGTTGTAAACTACCTTGAGATAGTTTGGTGTGGAACAATGAGGGCCTGGCTCCTGTTTTCTGCTATACAATGTCACATTATGTGGATGGTTGGCTCTTAAAGGGACAGCCATTTTAATAGTTCCATTCTTTAAACTACACAGTTGCTCTTCAACAGATTAGATACCTTGTAGCTGCTAGTTCCTTCTTTAGCAAAGAGTAATTCTATGACTTTGATAGTAAACATCTCAAGGTTTTAGCATCATTCATCTCCCTGTAAGAAGGCGAGTTCCCATAAAGATGTATGTCGGCATGCTCACTATGTTATGTTATCCTCCATTTATAACGCGCGCAGATACTCGGAAGTGTTCCGGCACTAGACTGACCATCTACCCTAAGGACTAGCATATATGGCTACTCCTAAAAGGTTTACCCTCTAGTCAGAATTATTGCCTGCGGACTGTGCATTGAAATAATGAGAGCAACAATACATCACTACCAAGGATCAGAATTGAATGATGAGAAGGATGACCCTACTCACAAGTAATGAGGAGAAGAATGAAAAGACTTAAAGACAAGAAAATAGCATGAAAAATGGTCTGGAAAGGTAACTTGAGACCAGATTGAAATTAAAACAATACTAGCAACAGTCTGAGGATGTAATAAGTTCATTCTAATAGAAATATATTTTTCAACAAAACTTTTTTTTATATTGTTTTACCTAAATGCCTAAAAATAATATCGAAATAAATTGGGAAGTATTATGGGGCATATTAGCAAAGGCTGGCGATATAATTATCGTTGCTTTAGCATCCGTTTTTGGGGGAAAAGCTGCAATAATTATATCGCAATATCATCAAGGACACGCTAGCGCGTGTTTCCTTGATGTAGAGCCCGTTTTTTCACAGCCTCGCCTCGCATCGCTAATGAGATGCAAAGAAGGCGTGGCTGTGAAAACAAGACATGTTAATATCGTGAAGGCAGCTTCGCGATATTAACAAGGAGGTGCAGCGATAAAAAAAAACGCACTACGTCAGCCTTAACTCAGGAATTTAACGTCTGTTAAATTCCTGACTAAGGCATACTTTTAACGGGAGATGGATTATGCTGATAGGACCTCAGGGTCGTATCAGCAATGTTATCGCTGTTTTCAATGGAACATCGCTGGAAAAACCAGCGATGTTCCATTGAAATCACCGCTATCGCTGAAATATTATCGCCATAGCACTATGCGTTGTAAATATAGCGTTATCATGGCGATAATATTCAGCCATAGCCGGCGATAATATTTCTATCGCTATGTACAGCCAGCGATAATTATTGCTGGCCGTTGATAATAGGCCCCTTTGTTTTTTATAAGTGCAAATTCTCTATGCGATGCATGGTAAAGTGCCCCACCTACCGCTTCTCAGCATACCACTACATTCCCTGAAACACCTAAAGCTTACCACTACTTTCTTCATCAACAGCCAGCACACCACAGTGTGAACATCTTACTTCCCAATGCTGCATAGATTCTAAGAATAGCGCCCAGAATCCTATAGCTGCACTCCCAGCTAATGGCCCACCGACCATCCCTGATGACGCTGCTTTGCATTCTGCATAGTACTTTCTAAAGTGTGGACTATCAATACTATGACACCTGGCACTTCGAAACATCTCCAATTGCATCTACCACACATCAAACTCTAAAGAACAATACCTCACCAAAGATGGTAAAAAAAGTCCTTTAAAAAGAAAATAAATAAAAAATGTTGTTTCATCAAGGAATATTCTGCTACAACAGCATCTTTTGGGAAGCTGTTAGAAGTTTTTCAATTTCGTGTGTTAATATCCTGCCTCTGATCCACTGGGTGTCAGAAACAGAAGCTTGTAATGATAGCAGATTTGCAGGCTGCCATTGAAATCTTTTCAATGCCTGTCTTATGAATACAAAGAGAATGGAACACGCAGATATTACAAAGTGAAAATGCTCACAGACTGTTTCTTCATGTTCCTCAATTCCCTGAATCGCTCTCGCTCCTTTAGAAATAAAACACAGATTGGCAATAATGATGGAGAAATCAGCGGGTTCTCCTGCAGAATTATTCCTCGCCCATGCTTGTGAAAAATGGACTGAGGCTTATTACTTCTCGAAATAATGGACCTGTCTGTCAAGTGTGCTGAAGTAATAAATTCTTTGCATCATAATTGCATATTTCATCGGAAGCAGCCGTTAATTAGGCTTGTAATGTGCACCAAAGCTTGCAACATATGCACCATTTGTTGTCTAATAGGTTATTGTGGGCTGGTAATGGACAAATACATTCAGAGTTGAAATTCATTTCATGCCTTCATTCGTGTAGCATGAGCGATGAGAGGCGGAGGATGAATCTCACAGGAGGCTGGAACAGCAATAATTGGCCGGCTCCAACTAGAAATGTTCCAATTAGATTGTTTAGAACATTAGTAAGATGTTCATCTTTTAGGTAAATTAACCAGACCCCCCGCGTTTTCCTAGCTAGTGGTGTAATTTATGGTGTATTTATGTTTTTTTGTGTGATTTGTTACAGATATATAGAAGTCTTTTGCAGCACCATCATTGTACCAAAGGAGACTTTCTAGTGGATTCCACCATTAGAGTTTATTCAATTTCCAGAGTCTGCATTTTGTGACAAGATCTGCACAACAAATAAAATGTAGTTACCCAACAAGTCTGTTTTTTTCACCTCAAAGTATGTCACTTTTATCTAAACTCTTTAGAGGCTGATATCTATAAGGTTCAAGTAACTTCAAAACAAAGGTTGTTACTTTTCTTTGGATCCCTTTAATGTACTGATTCACAGAGAAGTTGAAGCAGGTATTGTATTTAAATAAGTAGCAGATATCTTCACAGAGAACAAGATTGTAACATGACTGGAGTTGAATATCTTTCCATGCTTACTTGCTGATTCAGTATCTTGCTCAAGGTAGAAAAATATTCACTTCCAACCAGCTATGTTCTAGACACAAATAGGAAATCTAGTGCAAAGGAGAATCAGGATTTCCAGGGAATAGACTCTACAATGACAAAGAGAAAAAACATGAATTAGTCTTGTTATCAATCAGTAGCTTAAGATCTTTGGAAGCTGCATTAGCTTCTAGTTTGCAAGAGGACCATGGGGCAGATTTATGTTTGACTTGCGCCTCATTTACGCCGCCGTTGCATCACTTTTGTGACGCAGCAGCGGCGCAAATCCTGCGCCAAGGTGCGGGGTATTTACAACGTGACGCATCTGGGAGATGCGTCACGTTGTAAAGCCCTGCGGCACATGTAGGTGTTCCTGCGCAGGTGGGGGCGTTCCGGCGCAGGAACGCCTCCTAAAAGTGGCTGAGTGAAATCTACAAGATTTCACTCAGTCACTTTTGAGCCCATGCTGCGTCAAAACCCTGCGCCTGCTTGAAGCAGGCGTAAGGATTGACGCAGCATTGTGTAGATAGGGCCCCCCAGAGCATTGCTGGAGCTGCGTCGCGCTTGCGACGCAACTCCAGCAATGCGCCACTTTTACGGCACAGATGCGTGACGCATCTGTGCCGTTTTTGCCCCATGGTGCGCCGCATTATAAATGCGGCGCATCCGTGGTGGCGGAGCTGGGGCGCAAAATAACTGGCGCATCCCTGCTGATATGCAGGGATGCGTCAGTTATTATAAATATGCCCCCATGTTTATGGCTCTCTGTCTGGTTCACAAGGCGATCAGTAGTTCAGGTCCTAGCTTCATTGCTACAAGATTCAAAGGGTACACTGCACAGCGGAATTTGAGATCTAGCCAAAAGAAAGATCTGATGGTTCCAAGGTTTAAATGTAGCTGCTGGCCAGAAACATATTTTTCGTATATCTCAACAAACGTTTGGAATTTCATTACCAATAGACATCAAGCGCACAGAAAATCTCTGTCTAATGTGTTAATGACTAGTTGTTTTCTCTTTGAGCTCTATCTAAGTTGTTCAGTTTTGCATTCTGCTTTTAGTGCCAAGATGCCTTTGGGTCGAGGTATGCTCTCCATGTTATACAGACAAATGAGCAGAGTAGGAAAAACTATTTTACTGCATCAAGAAAATGCCTCTTTTTGTATGCACTCCGCCCATGTTTCTGGACTAATGCTGCTGGTTTTTCTGTGTACTCTGTGCACTGGGACACTGCTAACTAGGCCCTAATGCATGTACTCTGACTTCTAAAACATGTCTGAATTGGCTACACACCTGATTGGCATTTTAAACTTACCTATAGGTCCATAGTAAATGGTACAAAATTGTACCCAGGGCCTGTAACGTAAGTGTCATTAGTAGACTGTAGAAGAGTAAGGTGGCATATTGATTGTCTGAGTTCTTCGGGTGAGGAATGTGCATATCCATTGCAGAGTGGGTCCTTGGGTGCCAGGCAGTTGTAGTCAATTTATCAGGATGGGACTGTGTCAGAGGCTGCTGTGAGGTCTAGAAGGTTGAGGGCAACAGATTCTCCATTGTCCAGGATCATGCGGATGCTGTCTGTTGCTGTGATGAGGGCTGTCTTGGTGCTGTGGTTGGGCGAATCCAGACTGTGTGGCATACAGAATCTTGTGATTGGTGAGGTGGTTGGCATGATGTCTGTTGATGGCTTTTTCTAGGAGCTTAGCTGGGTATGATAATAGGCTGATTGGTTGATAGTTTTGATCTTCACTGGGACTGCTGACGAATTCTTCAGTAGAAAGTTGACAATTGCATGCTTTTTAGGCTTCCAGGAAGGTGGCAGTGCTGATGGAGGTGTTGAGGATGTGGCAGTGGGCTATGCTTATTTGGTCATAGCCTTTGTTGAAGGCATGGTTGGGCATGAAGGTATGGTTGGGGTTTCTTTTATGGTGAGTGTGTCTCATTTTCTAACGGGTGTTTCCGTTACCTGATATTGGTAGGCTGGTTACCAAGTTTCTTGGGTCTGGTTGCAGGGCAAAGTTGTTGTATATGTTTGTGATTTCGCTGCTAAAGACGTCTGATAGTCTGTTGCACAGTTCTTGAGTGGGATCATTTTGCAAGTGTTTGATGAGGGTGCAGTGAAATCTTTACTGGTTGCGAAAAGGTTTTTGCTATTCTTAGAGCTGGTGTCAAAATCTTGCTTTCCCATGCTTGCTGTTGTTAGTGCCTTAGAACAGATTTGAAAACATTCATGTCCAAGTCATTTGGCAAGCTTTCCACCTGTAGTAGCTTGCAGTGCTGCTTGGTGATTTTGAGTTATTCTGTGTACTGGTAACACTGAATTTGTGTTCTTGCTGGTAGGCATTGTTTGCAGAGAGCAGTTGGTGATCCAGTTCTTAAAGTTGTTGATGTTGCTTACTAGGTTGACTGTTTGTTATGGTTAGTTCTTGTGGTGGGAAGATGCTCAAACCATCCCTGATACGTTATTCCAGCGTTGGCAAGATGCGTCTGCCATAGTTGTTCTTCTATGATGAGGGATGCTTATTTTTAAGCTGATAATGACTTGGTTGGTCCAGATGGTTAGTGTAAGGGTGTTTACAATGGTTCTGAGTGAGCTGGATTCAATGAGTAGTGGAGTGTAAAAGTCTATGATGATGTTGTTTAAGTTTGTGTAGTGTCCTGCTGGTCAGTAGACAAGGATTCCACCCAGGGTGACGGCTGGGTCTCTCAGTTTAAAGTCAAAGGGCCTGATTCACAAAGGTAAAGTGAGATGAAAGTCTAACTGTACGACTTTTGGTATTCAAAAGGAGCATTTACTAATCGTAATTGCCCTTTGTGAATACCAAACGTTGACCTTTACGACTTTCGCTATTCACAAAGGGCATTTACGAGTAGTAAATGCTGTTTATGAATACCGAAAGTTGTAAAGTTAGACTTTCATCTCACTTTACCTCTGTGAATTTGGAACAAAATGTTCCATGTAGTTGCTTCTCATATCTTTGGAGGTGTCAGAGCTGATGGAGTCCTTGAAGATGATGCCTATTGCTCCCCCGGGTCTGTCTTGCCTGACAACCTTGTATCCTGCAGGGAAGACCATGGTGATGTCTGGTGTTGATGCTAGGATCACCCATGTTTCTGTGAGGAAAAGAATATCTGAGGCATTGTCACCCAATAAGTCGAAGAACTCCATGAGGTGCTTGCTGAGCGATTGAGTGCTGAGGAGCATGGATGATTGGGAGGAGCTGGAGGTAAGGCGGTCCATGGAAACAGAAGGAAGTGGGAACAGAGCGGACGGGAAAGTGAGTTCAAAAATAGGGCAACGGGTAAGTGCCTAGTGAGTAAAGGAAAAGGCACAATCACGGGCACAAATAAAGACAATAATGGCACAATCATGGGCAAAAGCTGCAGCGGCCCATGCAGGTAACAGCGGTGGGGTGGTGGGGCCAGGTAAGGGAGGATTTCGAGGGATGATGCAGAGGAAAAGTATTTGTTTTATTTTCCCTCTGCATCGTCCCTCGAAATCCCCCCTTTCCTGCCCCCCCTGCCCCACCTCTGTTACCTGCACGAACAGTGGCTGGGCAAAAGAGATAACAAATTGTGCAATCACGGCAAAAGAATGACAAAAATGGCATAATCAAAGGCAAATGAGAGAAACAAATGGCATAATCACAGATAAAAAGAAAGACAACAATGGAACAATCATAAAAAAAAGAAATAAACAATGGCACAATCATAGGCACATGAAGGAATGGCGCCATCAGGATGCAGAGAGAAAAACAATGGCACAATAAAAACAATAGAGTGAAATATTTTGCTACACGAACAGCCATTTAAATACACATGTTAATAACAAGATCAAACCAAAACATATTTATTCCAAAAGACTCATTAGTCAACATTTCATATTAAGTAGCATAAATTAACATGAAGTTAGGATTTCTTAATGATGTGTTCAAAATGTTTCAACAAAAAAGATCAGTCCACTTGAGGTGATGGATGCCCGATGTATTTCGAAACTCCCTGTCCCTTCGTCAGGAGCCAGTATAAAAATATAGATCAAACAAACTACAATGTAAAGATGTGTAAAATACACTTAGTAGCAAGTCATATTTGCACGCCAAACATGCACTGAGTTGGGAAGGAGATGATAGAATAAACCTTATGCAGTCAAGTAACATATGCAAGAAGAACATGCTATGGAGTGTGGAAGAAATCAATGGGGCATATCAACAAGGGCTTTATCTCTGCTTTTTTGGCTTTAAAAGCCAAAAAAGCAGAGATAAAACTAGCGCCCTATCAACAACAGGGTGCTAACACGCACATTTGCATGTTAGCACCCTTTTACTCTACGCTTCCCCTTGCATCTCTAATGAGATGCAAAGGGGGCGTTCCAAGCGACATTTCTCCTATTATCAAGAATGTCGCTAACCCTGTTAGAGACAAAAAAAGCAGCGCTAACCGCGGTTAACGCTGCTTTTTAACGTCTGCTAATTTTCAGACTTAGCCATGATATCCTATGGAAGGAGGATATCATGGCTAAGTTTGCCTGTCCCTATCAACAAGGTAACGTGTGATTATCGCTGGGTTTCCAGCGATAATCTCACGTTAGCCTGTTAGCGTGTAGATTTTTATCGCTATTGAGATAAGCGTTGCTAATAGCACGCTATCTCAGCGATAAAAATTCACGCTAGCCGGCGATAATTATCCTCACGCTAAGAGCGCTGAGCGATAATTATCGCCGGTTGTTGTTGATATGCCCCATAGTGCGTAAAAATCAGAACCGTATGTCATGATACTGTTCAATGAGGGCACTTGTATCCTCCTGTCACACCCTTTATCTAAGTTCCGTGCAGTGCTAGGAGTGCGTGCTGAGTACTCAAAAACATGCCACATCTATCTTTCATCATCGTGGTATTGATAAAACATGCAATGCTTCAGACTCTACCGAACTACGGGGCATATTAACAAGCCAGGCGATAAAATTATCGCCGCTTTAGCGGCAGAAAACTGCCGCTAAAACGGCGATAATGGGCTTGATAATATGCTCTATGGAATTCCAATTGAAGCCCATGTTAGATGTCCTTCACATCTAACATGAGCTTCAATTGGAATTCCATAGGGCATATTATCAAGCCCATTATCGCCGTTTTAGCGGCAGTTTTCTGCCGCTAAAGCGGCGATAATTTTATCGCCTGGTTTGTTAATATGCCCCCACGTTCCTGGTGTCTCCTCACGCTCATGTTCCCCGGTGAAAAATAAGATGAAGATGCAACTTAGCCAAAGCGTGATGTGTAACATGATGTGAAAATTAAACAATTAATGCAGCTGCAAATGTACAGACTTTTAAGGTTCGAAACATGCCTCCACAGAACTTCTGTGGTGGACGATGATCAAACCACTGTTATGTATCCGAAAGGAAAAGTTATTGAGAGCTGAAAACGCGGATGTGCCCAGAGGTGAAGTACAGAACCGCCAAGTGACAAAACTCATGGAGCAAATGCGTAAGACAATCCAACACAACTAACCGGTTCCGTATGAATCCTGACCTGCGAGGATATGAAGAGGTAGAGTACACCAACAACCACGTTTTAGAACACGCTAGTGAATAAAAAACCGAGATTACCAATCTCGAGAGCAGATTTAACAAAAAGAGACACAGCGCGCATGCCGGTGTCACTTACTTTGAGCGGATTCCGTTCTGTGGTGGGGCAGCATGCAAAAATGATGACGCTGGGTATCATAAACTATAAAAACCATTAAAATTATTAGTTACAATTTTAATTGATATTTTTGTAGTTAGATATATGTAAATGTATTTTCATTATTATATATGTGATTTAAACTTTTTTAATTGAGATTAATTTATATTCGTTAAGATATATATTAAATATTTTTCAATTTTTTAAAGTTTACTCTTAAATATATGTAATATTTTTATTTTATATATATTTAAAAATCGATATGCAATATAATAATGACATTAATATATTTTTGTTTCGATTTTTTTTACTTACCATTATAAATATAGGATGTCGATATTTTTTACATCAATATTTTGGTCACAATATTTTTGTATGGCGATATTTTGAGTGTCGATATTTTGTCATTGTACCGTGAGCTGAGTGGTCAAATAAGCAGTAGACTTCTGATGGAGTTGAATCGTTCCAGAATGTAAGTGCAGAGTAGTCCGTAGTAGGTGACATATTGTTGAGTAAAGAGATGTTGGTAGTTCTAGAGGCGTTGAAGAGTCGTATTTTAATGTTGGCTCAAGTGGGTCACAGTAGATTGAGTGTGACCAAGTCGAGAATGAGGGTTGAATATTGATGACCAAGGTTAGATCGGGATGTGGAAAGAGCAGGGGGAAATTAAGGGCCACATTATCAAGAAACGGCGTTAAAATTATCGCCGCTTTAGCGGCAGAAAACTGCCGCTAAAGCGGCGATAATGAGCTTGATAATATGCCCTCGAGAATTCCCTTAAAAGCCCATGTTCTGGTGTCAACATGGGATTCTATTGGAATTTTAATTCTCTATGGCATATTATCATGCCCATTATCGCCGCATTAGCGGCCGTTTTCTGCCGCTAAAGCGGCGATAATTATAACGCCGTGCTTGATAATATGCCCCTTAATGCTTTGTGCTTGGAGTGAAAAATGACAAAGAACAATGGAGTGGCCACCAAAAGAGAAAGTAAAAAAAAGGATGCTCCATGGAAAAAGAACGGGCTAGACAATTCTGTTTCCTATTATGTTTTGGGTTCTCACTCCAAGTACGCCATCGTGGTTTTTGATTTCCACTCAAGGTGGCCCGAGGCTAAATTTACTGATCAGGTGATTACTTAAGATGTGATCAAGTTTCTGGAGGAGTTGTGGGAGAGAGAGGGAATACAGGAATCTTATGTGACAAATAATCGAGTGCCATTTGTGTCCCATGCCAGAAAAGATTCTTTAAAGTGAATGAAGTTGAGCAGATAAGATTGTCTGGGTCATATCCCCAGAGTAACGGGTTGGTCAAGGGATGAAATAGAACTACCAAGGACAGATTACAATTGGCGTTATGTCAAGGTGGTCAGTAAAGGAGTCTATGAGAAAAATGGTGTGGGCTTATCGCATGATGCCTAATAGTGCAAAGGGTAAGGTACCTTTTTTAATGTTATGAGAGAAAGGAAGGCTAATTGTCAAAGGATGTAGGGGCATATCAACAACAACCGGCGATAATTATCGCTAAGCGCACTTAGCGCTAGGATAATTATCGCCAGCTAGCGTGAATTTTTATCGCTGAGATAGCGTGCTATTAGCAACGCTTATCTCAATCGCGATAAAAATCCTCACGCTAACAGGCTAACGTGAGATTATCGCTGGAAACCCAGCGATAATCTCACGTTACCTTGTTGATAGGGATAGGCAAACTTAGCCATGATATCTTCCTTCCATAGGATATCATGGCTAAGTCAGAAAAATACCAGACGTAAAAAAGCAGCGTTAACCGCGGTTAGCGTTGCTTTTTTTGTCTCTAACAGGGTTAGCGACATTCTTGATAATAGGAGAAATGTCGCTTAGCGACATTTCTCCTATTATTTTACTCTGGAATGCCTCCTTTGCATCTCATTAGAGATGCAAGGGGAAGCGTAGAGTAAAAGGGTGCTAACATGCAAATTTGCATGTTAGCACCCTGTTGTTGATAGGTCGCTAGTTTTATCTCTCCTTTTTTGGCTTTTAAAGCCAAAAAAGCAGAGATAATGCCCTTGTTGATATGCCCCCAACAAAGGAGGAAAATGAGTAATGTTGAATCTAGACGGTCGGAAGGAGATGTCATGGAATAATTTGCAGTGGGCGATTGCCGATGTCTAAGAAAGGGGTGTAGAGAAAGCAAGAGGCTATCTAGGTTTTCGTTGCCTCTTCAAGTGAGAAAGGTAAATCCTCACACTGTATTGCTGAGTGATTAAAAAGTGTGTAATTACCAGAAAGTGGTGAAAATGGAAAATGGTTTACTGGATGGTGGCAAAGTTGATGGCGACGAGGATCCCAAAGCAGAAAGATGACCTGAGCGTGTTGGTAATATTAGCGGTTGGACCAGGTATGTGTTGTATTTCACTTCTAAGGGAATGCTGTTCCGCACTCTCTAGACAATGCTGTGGCAGCATTCTCTGGCTCGAGGTGGGAGGCATGGAGAGAGCAATGGCGGCTGAGCGCTGGCCAGCAGCTCCGTATTTGTTTGCCGTTACTTAATAAATGCGTTTTCTTTCACCTACTATTGTGTAAAGAATGTTTGTTTCAGCGGGATCCCAGCGCTGCTGAGCTTTTCTTCTCAACTAACTGCTTCAAAGCAAATTCCCCTTTCATTAATCTGACTTTAGCGGTCGAGGTTTCCCTACGGTACAGCACAAGGAAAATGTAAAATGTATTCAAATTTGTAATAAATGTTAATGTAAATTAATATCATATATTTGTTTTAAATGTAGAACAAAAGAAACAAATGACACATGATTGACTTAATTTTGAATTAAATCTTTGAATATTAAATTAAATTGATTGATTGATAGTTGGGTTTTTAAATCCCAACAACTATCCAAGGCTGTCCTGGTGTTAGATTCCCAAAGCGACTCGCAACAGAGTGGCAGAATCTCCTGGGAACATAACTCTGCAATTTCTTCCTGAGGTAGGGGGGCCCGAACGGTAGTAGGCTTTGTGCGTAAGATGAAGACGGGAATATTCATGACACGCTTTGCAACGTGGTACATGCGTAAATCAAACCTTGAGTTAGATTTATGAAGCCATGCACGGCCACAGTGGCTCCATAAATATGGATGAAACCAACGCAGTGCAAATCGCTGTGTTGCCTTACTCTGCCCTGGGAAGGCATTACCTGGTTTTTGACGCATTCCCAAATTTACCAGAACTGTTAAACCTCAAAATGCCCCAAAAAGATATGCCTTCCCAGGAGAGGCGTAAAAGGGAGAAATATCTTTATTTCTCCTAGTTACTTCCTCTTTCTGTGTGTGCTGAATTCTGCAGTACACATAGAGAAATATGCCTCTCAGGATAGTTTTTGTGTAGGAAGGTGCTCCTTGCCTGCACAAAAACAATCCTACATGCAACGGAGGCACTCTTGCACCATGGTGCAAGGGTAGCTGCATTGGCACTAGGCTTTCAAAAGGGCGCCAGCGCCGGGTAAAAGGCAGAAATTTACGACATTTTTTTAAAAATGGCACATTCCTGCCCTTTCCGTGTCACACAGAGTAGCGCAGCGTGGTGATTTGCTACACTGCCCTGCATGACAATCTCATAAATCTTGAACAAGTTTCTTTTCTTTGCTGGCGGCTAGTGCAAATTCTCCACAAAATAGGAATACCAATGTGGATTTCAGGAATCCAAGATACTGTGGAAGGCCCAGATGAAGGGCCTGGTTACAATGTGGTAAAAAATGGCTCCGACCGTCGGTCAGAGCTAATCTTACTGCATCGTAATCTCCTGTTTGGAATAATTTCCGACCGACCTATTTTAATGGAGTCGGTCAGCAATTATTCCAAACAGAAGTTCCGAATGGTACTACAACTGGCTCAGAGAGCCTTTCCGCCATTCGGATGGCCTTCAGCAATCCCTCGGCCGGCTCTTTCCGGGCAAGGGATAATGAAGGCAGTTTCCCACAGCCTTTCAGTGCCGGCCTTTCCAACACAGAAAAGCATTAAGAAACTGTCTTTGGGGGCCCTCAGCAGGGCCCCCATGGGTGTGAGGCCTCTGAATCGTGGCCTAGGGAGGACCTATGGTGCCCCCCTGTTCATCCCTGCACCCGGTGGCCACGGAATGCATGCTCCCATAGCAAAGTATAGGATTGTGACCAAATGGGGGCAGGGCATATCCTAATAGCTGGGCTGGAACCGACGACAGGAGGTCGCTTGGTTCCATTTCTAGAGCAATGTCAGATGGATTCTGATCTGTCCAACATTGCAATCGGGCCCAAAGTGTCCACTTTTCAAAACAAAAGTATTTTCGTTTTTTCTTCATTATGTTTTAGGCGGTTTTCATCCATCTATCTTGCTAAGTCGGCAACGCAAGAAGAGACTTTTTTTTCAATAATGCTGTATTCTGTACTATTGAGAGCACAATTTGGGTGTCGAGCGTCAAACTTAGCCAATACCCCCTGACAATTTATAAATAGCTAAGGAGTGAGTGATGAAGCCTTATGTCACAGTTTGCAATGTGTTCTTAAGAAGAGATATAAACCATTTTAGTACTGTGCCTATCATGCCAATTTGCTGACATCTGCTCAGAATATTTGGGAAGTCAGAGTTAAAAGCCGCTGAGAGATCCTAAAGCACCAGGTCTGGAATACCTACCTGGTCCAAAAATCTCTCTAAGCTTATCAACCACTGCCACTAAGGCTGGTTCAGTGCTTTAATGTGTTTTAAAGCCAAACTGAGTAGGGTCTAATTAAAATTATATTCCTGAAGCTGAAATTGATAAATAAATTCCCACCTAAAGTTAAAAAAACATTTTTAATATGCATGACTAATTGTTAAACTTGAAGTACAGAATTAACTAAACGTAATTTTATTATATTTTAATGAATTTATTGCAACATCAATTTTTCATTCCAAATAGGGTATTAAAATAATGTTTGGATGTTTATTTTTTTTTACATTTAATTATATTGATTTGTATTTCTATCATTTTAAATAATGCAGTTCAATTTACCCTTATTTCCTATGTGTTTTATTGTAAGTTCCTAACATCATTATTTTCGATGGGAGGGTGTTTCAGTATCAGTGGTTGGCCATGTGTGGAACTAGACTTACTATTGTTTCTTTTTTGGTAGTAATTCACGTATGAAAATTTGGCTTCACCCCCTCCTTTTGTTGGAGACTTGTACATTTACACTTTTGATTAACTTTATACTCTGATTCTGTGAAAAGCCAAAAGGAGGAAAGTTACTCAAAAGTGTAAGCGTAAATGACACATTTACTCACAGTTATCTCCCCGTGTCTAAAAACAAAAAAAACACCTGACCTAGTGCAATGCAATCAGATGCTCATGTAAAACATGATGAAATGAAATGAAATGAAATGAATGAAATGAAATGAAATGAAAAAGGATTTCTAAAGCGCATGGCTGCCCTTGAGCGTCCCAGCGCTAAACAATACACAGAGCCACTACCCCAGGACACCAAGAGGAACCTACAGAGGGAAAAGATAAGTCTTCAATACTTTACGGAATTTTGCCAAATTTGGTTCTTTACGCAGGGCCATCGGTAAGGCATTCTATAATTGACCCGCATTAATGGAAAACCGGCGGCCACCCATTTTCATCTTTTTTGCCCTGGGTATCACTATCAGGTTCCCATCATCAGAGCGAAGGGCTCGCGCAGGTTTATAGGAGCGGACCAAATCTCTTAGAATGGGGGGACCCGATCCTTGCAAAGCTTTAAACACTATACAGAGGGATTTGAATTTAATGCGCGCTCGAATTGGTAGCCAATGCAAGGCCTTCAAGGCAGGCCGAGCCGAAGAACTGTTGGCAGTACCAGTGAGCATACGCTCAGCTGCATTCTGCGCTCTTTGGAGCACATTCAATGTGGATTCAGGTGCTGCAAGGAAAAGTCCATAAATCTCTCAGTAATGTCAGCTACGCTAATACAATGGAACTAACATCAGAATCTGGTTAGTTTGACGTTACTGTTGCCCAAGGTCACCAATTGTAAAGCATCTGATGCCAGGTACTGGTATCAGCCAAGTTAACAATAAATAGAGAAGGCTTCTTTATTTTGGAATGGAAAAGTCTTCCGCATGGTAATGGACGTTCATGCCTGCCGTGACTGCCCTAACAGTATTGATGTCTGGAACCCTAATGCTGATTTTGGTTGTCATTGATAAACATGGATCATGTGTGTGCGCTATGACATAGGCCTGTCTCTTTTTTTTTAAAATTTCTTTATTTGCATTTCGTATAAATATTACCGTTTACATGTTTGATAAAGCCTGGTATATGTATTACGTTTATCTCACAGTGTTTACAGATTCATAGGTTTATATTGAGACAAAACAGGTAAATCTCATTTAATTGTGCGAGATGGCCTGTCGGTGCATAATCAATGCACAATGTACACAGTACATTTAGTGTGTCAGGCTGGTTTTCATATCACCCGTCTCTCATGCCCATATCTTAGTATGCTTCCATATATTCATAAGTCCAGTAGTACATGTGGGCTTATCTTCGACTCTCATGGTCCACATTACGGTATAGTTTGAGTTTAACATATACTTTAAAAAACAACAATAATAACAGTTTGTCATATCAAGGTTGTTTCTAGTTAAAAAAATGTCGGTGTTCATAAATTAATAGCTGTTTAGTCTCGCCCCCCCCCACTCCTACCTCTCTGGGCGATGAACAATTCAGGCTCGTGGCAACTCCAGAATAGAACAGCTCCACTCATTTCTTACATAGCATGCACATCTACTAATGGTGGTTAGCACTTGTTTTGTACCCTATTTAGTTGCCTGCGTCTGCTCCCGATCTGTCACCATTTTGCGAACTACTGCCCTCAGTTTCCTGATCTATCTGGCATACAAAAATGTGCCTTGCGGTGAGCGAATAGAGGTGATTGGGGATCTGGGGTCGTCCTGTCTGATGAGCCATGCCAGGAGCCTGCCGGCTTTCTCACTAGCGTTGTGTGTGAGTGCCCACTGCACGGCGTAATTAAGGCAGCAAAGCCTCTCCAGTAGGTGAGCATGTTCTGTCTTGCTCTCACTCAGTATCCTGCCGGAGCGTGGGTCACTAACTGCGCTTTTCTCAAGGTTCGCTAGTGTGTTTTCCACCTTGGTAAGGTCGGACTCGAGTTTCTTATATATGCCAGCTTGAATGCCCAGGCAAAGTCCTTGCATGACCGTCTTGAAAGCATCCCACTCTATTAATGTCGATGAGGAGGTGCCAGTATTTTCTTCAAAATAATGTGCCATTGCCTCCCCTAATGAGTCTCTAAAGGGCCTGTCCTCCAACAACTCGGGTTGAATGCGCCATCTTGGGATTAACGGTGTACTGGCACCCCAGTCCAATTGTAATTTGTGTGGATTGTAGTCGGAGTGTGTTCTCCCAAGATACTGATGTTCTGCATTGACTGGCAATAAGGTGTCTGTGATTAACATGCAATCAAGACGTTCATGTAAATCATGTGCCCCCGAATAGTTGGAATAGACCCTATCCATGGGGTTTCTGTGTCTCCATGCGTCCACCAAGTGCCAGTGTGTGACCCAGTTTTTCAGCGCTTTCATGGCTGTAGCTGTGGGTGCACTTGGTAGTGGTGAATAGGATCGATCCAGGTATGTGCCTAATACACAGTTGTAGTCCCCCCTAAGAAGCATCGGGGTGTCATGTCAGGCCGACAACCTGTTCGACAGAGAGTCTAGAAATAAAGCCTGCTCAGTGTTGGGAGCATATACTGATGCTATTACAACTGGTCTACCATCTAATCTGCTCTTCACTATAGCATAACGACCGTCTGCGTCTGTGCGATTCCTCTATGTTAAACGGAGTGCCTGGCCTGACCCAAATCAATGTACCTCTGGCATAGGCTTAGTAGCCTGTGGCGTAGAGCTGTCCCCTCCACCTCCTCTGTAGGCTCCTTAATTAAGATCCCGCTAGGTGTGTCTCTTGTAAGAGAGCTTTTTGGACTTGGTGCTGCTTAAGATATAAATAGATCAAGTATCTGCGAGAGGGGGTGTGTATCCTCATCACATTCCAGGTGCATATCCTAATCGGCGCCATGGTGTAGGTGAGAGGGTGGGTTTGTGGCCCACTGGGGGTCTAGGAGTGATAGTAGATTGTACGTCTTGAACTGAGGGTGGGGGAGTCCGATGCATCGCTGTTGAAGCGATTCGGGTGCTGTATCGACCTAGTATGTGACGAGTGACTAAACGAATCCAAAACAAAACATATAATGCCATAAGGGTGAGAGTGCAACAAGCAATCGTTCAAAACATTAAGCAAATAGTCATTTCATCAACGACTAGGGAAAGGACACCCAGACGGTGAGTGTCAATAGTTACAATAAAGATTAGCATGATATCCCCCTTTTGTAAACATAGGAAATGCATGTACCAGAGCCTCATAGGTTATAATATGTGCCATTCCGTCTGACGAGACAGCGTACAGAGCAATGCAGGGTAGCAGAATTCATCTTCTACATTGAGGTTGTGTATATTGTTCATGAAAAGTGGTCTAAACATTATAATTGGCAGCTAATATATGTTACTACAATTCTGAAGACACTCTGTACTTGCGTGCTCATCGCCGATGCCCCACATGTCAAGTTCAATGTTCTGTTCATAGCGTGTCATATTATGGTGTCTGCGGTTTGAGTAGTAACCTCCGACAATTCTCCCGAGTCCTGCGAGTTCAACAGTTCATCAGTAGTTTTAACGTCACTGTCTCTGTCTAGTAGGCTTGTCTCTGAGTGTGTGTCTCCCGGAGAGCTTCCTATTTCTGCCGCCGCTTTAAGGGTGCTCCGCTGATCCAGCCTTATTTGTTCCGGGTTTGGGCCGAGAGTTTGGGATAGTGGCTGTTTCTTGGGCCCTATTCCTCCCCTGGGCTGACTTGGGCCTTCACTCAAGTGCTTTTCCCCCTGTTCTGCCGGTAGGTGCGGTGGTCTCCGCCAATTCCAGGGAATCTAGCCACTCCCATAGTGCTACAGGGGTGTGAAAGAAGTGTGTTTTTCCTTTTGCAATCAACCAAATCGGGCAGGAAACAGTAGGGAGTATTTAAGTTCTAATTGACAAAGTCGGCGCTTCACCTCCATGAAGTAATATCTTTGTCTTTGTACTGATACGGTGAAATAGGGGGAAAACTTGACTGTGTTGTTTGCCACCTGAATCTTCTGCAGTTTCTGGGTTTCTTGCAGTATTGCATTCCGGGGATTATTACCCGGAACAAGAGTGGCCTCGGGTCTACTTCCGGTGGCAGGGGCCTGCATGGTACTCTGTGTTCTTGCTCTATAACAAAACACTGCGAGAGCAATCCCTCTGGTATCAGACCACGTATCCAGTTCTCTATGTATGTCATTGCGTCCCTTCCTTTAATTCCCTCTGGAAGGCCCACCACGCGTACATTGTTTTGTCTGGATCGGCCTTCAGTGTCTTCAACTCGGTTTTCGACGAAGTTGACTCGGGCAGTTAGGTCTTTATGGCGCTTTTCGTCAGCCTGCACTTGCGGGGATATTTCCGCTATTGTTGCTTCCAGTGTGGTTGTTCTATCCGTGAGGTTGCAGTGGTCGGCATGCAAGAGATTCAGGTCAAGAGCTACTTTATCAATCTTGCTTTCCAGCGAAGTTCGGGTCTGTTCCATAGTGGTGTACAGCCTTTCCACAACTGGCAATACCGCATCAAGTTTGTTGGACTTTTGGTCCGTGGGTCCTTCTCCTGGCATTTTGTCTAATTGGGTGCGGGTTGAAGGGAGCAGTCCTGATGGGCCACAAGTACCAGACCTTAGTCAGGCCCTGTGCAACATATGTCATCTGTGTGTCATGTAACAAGTCCACCTGTGTGTGCCAGTTCAGGCTATCGTTTGCTCTGTTCCGAAATCCCGCTGCTCGGGCTCTCCCGTTCCTTAGGTCCAGGCTATTGCTAAGGTGGTCAATGGACTTCAGTGGGGAGAGGCAGCCCGGGCAGGGCGGTACCCTGTCCGATGTGGTCTTTCACACCAGCTCCGCAATACTGGCCTTTCACTCATGGCCCAGGGCTGGTAGATGTCCACATGCCATGTATACCCAGGCTTGTTGCGGGTCTGTGACTATGCTGTCTGGGTCTGCAGGTCCTATATGACCGGATTGCCACCGATACCTCTCCTCTCTAGTCCATTTGCTGCTGTGGGCCCCATACACTTCTCCCCGAGTCCTGCTCGTCTCTGTGTTTCTGGACGGTACTGCGCTCTTCACTTGCCCCCAATGGCAGGAACTGGCCTCATGCACTGCACTGCACTCACCTTGGAGTTGTCAGTTTGCAGTGTGTTTCTCCAGTGACAGGTCCTCAGGCCCATCTCATCTCCTCAGGGTGATCTGTTTGCTGTGGTTTCCACCGCCAATTAATGCCCAGATTGTGTCTCCAGGCCGCCGCTTCCAGCAACACACTCAGTCGTATATCCCGTACATGGACCGTCTTCAGTTGCTTGCAGGCACCCGGGGGATCCAGGGGGGTCTCCACTGCTGATATTTTAACCAGGCAGCCTTGTGTATTCCTCAGGCCTTCGCTGGGGCCTCAGCGTTGCGTAGCGCTTATGGCCGCGTCGCAAGCACTTCCGCCGCAGACAGTGCCTCCGCAAAATCCTCTGCTCACCGCCTCATTGTTTTACAGCAGTTGCGGAACTCAAGGGCTACCTCCGTGTTCCACGCAGGTTAGCGGAATGGTTTGATGGCTCTGGGGATGCTTGAAACGGGGATATGAGCGAATAATAGGGGATGTGCATCGGAGCTTAACAAAGCATGTCCACCAGCATCGCCTGTGTGGCCATGCCCCCATGACATAGGCCTGTCTCATGGACTATGATCTTGTTGGAACAGGAGGAGTGCTAAAAGCACTGCTCTCATACTAGTGAGAGGCTACTGTCGTCACCGGAAGTTAGGCAGTATGAGCGCGGAGGTGGCAGAATACAGTGTAGTGTTCAGTAGGAGCGAGCAAGTCCTTTATACCCTGTGCCACTTAAGTGAGGCCAACAGGCTCACTCAGTTAATGTTCCTCTGATGCATGCATAACTCACTCTTAGGTTAGGTTTATGTGCACCTAGGAAGGGTACAAAAAAGAGATAATGCAGTACTGTGCAGTGTGTGCATACAGCATGAATGTGCTGGATGTATGTGCTCCTATGAGTGGTACAATACATAAAGGCTGTAGTCCCTGCAGTGCGTGCATGTTAAATGTATGTGCTGGGTGTATGTGTGCCTAAGAGCAGCACAGTAAATGAAGGATAAAGCGCTGTACGGTTAAATGTATGTGCTAAATGTCTGTGTGCCCATGAGTGGAACAGTACAGGAAGGGTGCATTGTTGTGCAGTGTGTGTTTGCTGTAGGTATGAACTGGGTGTATTTGTGTCTATGAATGGTACAATATATGGGGGACTCTGGGTTCCATTTTGGAAAACTCAGGCCTGCACAGTGAAACATGAGGAGAGGCGGTAGAGTAATCCCCCAAGACAGATTTCCATATTGCTGCATTCCTGTAAGTTGGGTGGGAGATGCCCTGGAGAGGAGAAAGCCAGGCTTCCCTAAACATTTAAAAGGTGCTCTATGATTCAGTGAGATGTCATAAGGAAGGGGCCTGGACACATAGCAGGAAGGAGGTGGGGCTAATAAGAGAATCATAGAGTAGAGCTGGGGCACAGGGCTAACCTTTTGATATGCATATCATTGTTATGTTATGTTATGTTAGTGAATTTGTAAAAGTGCACAATTACCCTTAGGTGTCCTGGCGCTGTGCACTGCCTAACATTAGTCGGGGATGGTCAATGAGTGAACAGCCAGGTCTTCAGACCTTTTCTAAAGGAAAGGAGATCTGCAGCATTCCTCAGGTGGAACGGCAGGTCATTCCAGGCCTTGGATATGCAGGTAATAAAGCTCCTGCCTCCCCAGCTGTTTTTTTTTAAGGTGGGGATTTGGACGGTTTTAGCTCCTGCGGACCGAAGGGTCCTGGCGGGAGCATACCATTTGAACCTTTACCTGAAATTGTCTGGGCCAGTTCCATTGAGGATCTTAAAGGCTATGCTGAGGGCCTTACAGCAAACCCTTTGTTTCACAGGAAGCCAGTGTAACCGAGTTAATTCTTTTTTTACAGAGACAAATTTGGGTGTGCCTGTCAACAGCCTGGCTGCTGCATTTTGGGCTATCTGAAGCCTATTGATTTGCTGATTTTGGGCAGCCAGATAAATGCTGTTGCAGTAGTCCAGTCATGCCATTACAAGTACTGTGACCACGGTCCTGAAGTTCCATTCTGAAAGATAAGGTTTTATTTTCCTTAGAATTCGCAGTATCAGGAAGCATGTGGATACCACTGAACTTAAATGATCACTAAAGGTCAGTCTATTGTCTACTGTAACCCCTACATTTTCTACTTTCAGAGAAGGGGTAGGATGGTTCCCCAGGTATGCTGGCCACCAGTCCGGTGTCCATGCATGAGGATTGTTTTCAAATACAATAACCTCGGTTTTGCTGGAATTTAATTTTAAGCAATTCGTCGACATCCATCCTGCTATGGCCTTCATGCAGTTATGAAAGCGTGCTCCAGTTTCTTTTTCATCTCCGTCTTTGAGGGATAGCACTATTTGTGTGTCATCAGCGTACGAGGTCACCTGGAAACCAAGAGATCTGATCAGGGCTGCCAGGGATATCACGGAAATGTTAAAAAGCGTTGGGCTCTATGACGACCCCTGGGGGACCCCACAAGGGAGGCTGAACGGCTGGGATTTGTTAATGTCCAGGTCTACCGTTTTTGATCTTTTGGATAAAAAGGATTGCAGGAGTTTCCAGGCGACCCCTCATACCTCTACCCCAGACAGACCGTCCATCAAAACCTTGTGATGGACAGTGTCAAAGGCTGCTGACAAATCGAACATTATCAGTATAGCCTTCCCGCCACAATCCAAAACCTCCCTTACCTCTTCTAGAGATTGTGGCTTACATTCAGGTGTAACCTCTAGTCTTGACTGTGTTCTTGGACTGTGAGATTTGGAGTCCTGCTGTGACAGGTTGCTTTCAAGGGGAAGAGAGGGCAGAGAAGTGGGCACTTCAATAGAAGCTGGGCACCAACATATTTTTAAAGACTCAGGGCCTCATTTATGAAAAGTGTTGCATTGCTGGGAAAACCAGCAATGCAACACTTTTCATTGTGACACCATAGATGTGCCCTATTTACACTACGCCGCTCCATGTTGCAAGGATTGCAGAGATATGTTAGGAATCCTGACGTATCTGGTGGGGCAGTAATGAAGCAATGCGGGAGTGTGACAGTAAACTGATGCATCTCTAGCAATGTGTCATTATACATGGAGCAAGTCTCATGTAAAAGGCCCTGCATCACTCCTTACACCTGCTATCAGCAGGTGTAAGTATTGTGACAGAGTCAAGTCATGGGATTGGCACAGTGAAATTTCATAGATTTTAATTGGCCACTTCTATGAGGCTTTTTAATGGGGGAGCGCACACCCTGCACACATTATACCTGATGCAGCTATGATGTAGCGCATGGCATTACAGAGTGACACACCGGCAGGTCAGAACCCCTTGCTTCACATAGCAGTGGCTGTGACTCATCTACATTCCTGCATTCAGAATCTGACTCAACCTACCCCTAATGGTTCTACAATGACGCAGTTTTTCATTCTTGACTATAATCCAACACCTGGTGGATCAACCAATCGAAGCACTCATCAGATCTTTAATGGTTACTACTACTGGCTGTCATACCTTGTCCTGAAGAAGACTTTACGTGACTTCAATTGAATCACACACTTTCTTGGGTTGAAACGTCGATGTGCCTACACAATCTTTCCCCATTCTCTACACTCCATGTAATAGCAGAACCATGTATGGATTGGAGATTCAATGAAATAGCGATTGATGTCTACTGAATGAACATTTTAAATACATTTTGCACAGCACTGTATATATGTTACCCACCCAAAGCACTTTGTCACTTATAGATCACCTTATCACTGATTACTTTATTGTTTGCCCCGCCCTTTTAAAACCAAAACTAAGATATAACCCTAATTGTATACCGGAAAAATGAATTAATTAACGAATGCAAATGATATTGATTACATCAATCTACGTGTGTTTACCTTTTTTCTTTTTATTTCTTAATGCTGTTAAAGTAATTATCTAGCTCCCAACAGAACCTACCTTACCTTTGATGTCAGGGTCAATAGAAGGTTGGGTCTCGGGTCATCAGGATTAAAACACCTCAACCCCCACAGTTGGACCCAGTAATGCCTGCATGCCCCATGACCCACTGAAAGTGCTTCTGACCCTTAAAAATATACAAATAAAGGTTGCAATACAAGCTGCGTGCAGGGCCAGGGGACTATGGAACCTATCTCCTCCATCCCACAGCCTACGTAACACACTCTCTTTGTGCAGTACTTGGACAAAATGTGGAGTTTTAAATATCGAGTTACATAAATATCGGAAAACATGTAATACAAACTATTGTGATGCAGAAATATCATTGTCAAAAATATTGATTTCTTTTAAGGTAATATCATTGTCAAGAATTTCATTGTTGTTAATATTGTTTTCAATATCGTTTTTTAATTATCTTTATCTGTTTTAGTCTATATATTAATTCATGTGCTGTTATTGTTTGTATAAATATTAATAATAATATAGTTTGCAATTTTAAGTGATTTATCATTTTTTATTTAATTTCTAACAATAATTTATAGTTTCTTAGCAGGTTGCTAGGTTTGTAGGGGAATAGGGAAGGAAGGTAACTAACTACAATAAACAATTCATTATTAATTTATCATTACTTATTTCATTATTTATAAATTATGTAAATTGTGTAATAATTATATTTTTTAAGTTATATACTAGGTATGGGCTGTTGGGTTTGTAGGGATATAGGGTGGGAAGTTGATAATGTATACATTAATTTAACAATAGAATATAAATGTAGGGGGTGTGGTTTCGCCGCCGATCGAAGATAGCCGCCTGAGGGGAACGCTCCGCACTATCGGGACTTCTGAGGCTTAGTAATCAATCAATCAATCAAAGACATTTATAGAGCGCACTACCTACCCGTAGGGTCTCAAGGCGCTTAGAGGGGGGGGGGGGTGCCGTTACTGCTCGAACAGCCAGGTCTTGAGCTTCTTCCTGAAGGAGAGGTGGTCTTGGGTCAGGCGCAGGTCGGCCGGGAGGGAGTTCCAGGTCTTGGAGGCCAGGTAGGAGAAGGACCTTCCTCCTGTTGTGGCTCTACGGATGCGTGGGACGGCGGCGAGGGCGTGGCTGGCAGATCGGAGGTGGCGTTTGGGAGCGTAGAAGTTGATTCGGTTGTTAAGGTAGCTCGGGCCTTGATCGTGAAGGGCTTTGTGTGCGTGGGTGAGGAGCCGGAAGGTGATTCTTTTGTTGACGGGGAGCCAGTGCAGGTCTCTCAGGTGTCCGGAGATGTGGCTGTTCCGTGGGATGTCGAGGATGAGTCTGGCTGAGGCGTTCTGGATCCTCTGGAGTCTCTTCTGGAGCTTGTCGGTGGTTCCGGCGTAGAGGGCGTTGCCGTAGTCCAGTCGGCTGGTGACGTGGCCTGGGTGACGGTCTTCCTGGTCTCCGTGGGGATCCACCAGAAGATCTTCCGAAGCATGCGCAGGATGTTGAAGCACGACGAGGACACGGCGTTGACTTGCCTGTTCATGGAGAAGGAGGAGTCCAGGATGAAGCCCAGGTTGCGTGCGTGGTTCGTCGGTTTGGGTGCGGTGCCCAGGGCAGGGGGCCACAAGGAGTCGTACCAGGCGGAGGGCGAGGAGCCCAGGATGAGGACCTCCGTCTTGTCTGAGTTCAGTTTCAGGCGGCTCGTCGTCATCCACTCGGCTACCTCTTTCATCCCTTCGTGCAGGTTGGCTCTGGCGGCGGCGGGGTCGTTGGTCAGGGAGAGGATCAGCTGGGTGTCGTCGGCGTAGGAGATTATGTTGAGGTTGTGTTGGCGTGCGATGGCCGCGAGGGGGCTCATGTAGACGTTGAAGAGTGTAGGGCTCAGCGAGGATCCTTGAGGGACGCCGCAGATGACTTCGGTGGCCTCTGACTTGTACGGTGGTAGGCGGACTCTCTGTGTTCTTCCGTCGAGGAAGGAGATGATCCACTCCAGTGCCTTCTCCTGGATTCCGACGCTGCAGAGGCGCTGCACTAGGGTGCGGTGGCAGACCGTGTCGAAAGCCGCGGAGAGGTCTAGGAGGATGAGGGCCGCTGTTTCTCCATTGTCCATCAGGGCTCGGATGTAGTCGGTGGCGGCGATGAGGGCGGTCTCGGTGCTGTGGTTGGCACGGAATCCGGACTGCGAGGGGTCGAGGGATCCGTTCGTCTCGAGGAAGGCGGCCAGCTGTTTGTTGACGGTCTTCTCGATGACTTTGGCTGGAAACGGGAGTAGAGAGATGGGGCGGTAATTCTTGAGTTCGGTGGGGTCTGCCGTAGGTTTCTTGAGTAGAGCGCTGAGTTCGGCGTGCTTCCAGCTCTCGGGGAAGGTGGCGGTGTCGAATGAGGTGTTGATAATGTCCCGCAGGTGGGGTGCGATGACAGCGTCGGCTTTGTTGAAGACGTGGTGAGGGCAGGGGTCGGTCGGAGATCCGGAGTGGACGGAGTTCATCATGCGGATGGTGTCTTCGGTGCTGATCGGGGTCCAGGCTCGGAGGGTGGTGGTGGGTGGCATTGCTGTGGACGTGGCGTGGGTCGGATGGGTGCTGAAGCTGTTGTGTATGTCCGCGATCTTGTTGTGGAAGTAGGAGGCGAAGGAGTTGCAGAGGTCTTGCGAAGGGGTGATGTCGTTGTTTCCGGCGTTGGGGTTGGAGAGCTCTTTCACGATGTTGAAGAGTTCCTTGCAGTTGTGTGCATTGTTATCCAGTCGGTTCTTGAAAGCCGTTTTCTTGGCGGTGCGGATCAGTTGGTGGTGCTTCCGGGTGGCGAGCTTGAGGGTGGACCTGTTGTCCGGTGTGGGTTCCTTTCTCCAGACTTTCTCGAGGGCTCGGCAGTTCTTCTTGGAGCTCTTGAGTTCGTCGGTGAACCATGGGGATTTCTTACTGCCGGGTCTGCTGGGCGGGGTCCTCAGAGGGGCGAGTTCGTCCGCGCAGTTGCTGATCCACTTCGTGAGGTTGTCGGCGGCCTGGCTGGGGTTCGCTGAGCTGGCCGGAGGGTGCTGGCTCAGGGAAGCGGCGAGCTGGTCGGCTGTGATCTTATTTGTGTGCTTATTTTCACACTCTCCCCCTTCGGAAACATCCGCTTCTGGTGGCGGATGATGCCAGCATTCAGGTGAGCGATTCCCGTTCTCGGCGCGCTGCACCTTCATTATTTATAACCGCGGACGTTTTCTCCACATCGTTCCCATCATTTTTGAACGCTCACGAACTTCCCTGAACATGAATCTCCTCAGCTTGCCGTCTTTCCCTTTTCGGTACAAAAGGGGGTGGTGATGGATGGAGCATCAGAACCAATCAAACACTCACACCCAGTCAACAGATCTGGGCTTCATCCATCACCGTTCTTTAGCCCACTCTGCCACCCCAGTTCAGACATGGCCATATGCAAATCAGTCTGACACTGTGCCTCATGGTAGCAGTCCAGCCCGAACTGCCAAGCCATGCCTTCCCTGGACCGGAAACAAGCTTCCTGGGACCGGTTTCTGGCATTTCAGCCATCTTTAGCCAGGCTTGCTTGAATCCAGTGGCAAAGTGAGCAAGGGACTCACGTCTGAGCATACCCTGCCAACTTATGGCGAACAAAGCGGTACAAAAGGGGGTGGTGATGGAAGGAGCATCAGAACCAATCAAACACTCACACCCAGTCAACAGATCTGGGCTTGATCAATCACTGTTTTTTAGCCCACTCTGCCACCCCAGTTCAGACATGGCCATATGCAAATCAGTTTGACCCTGTGCCTCATGGGAACAGTCCAGCCCGAACTGCCAAGCCATGCCTTCCCTGGACCGGAAACAAGCTTCCTGGGACCGGTTTCTGGCATTTCAGTTGTCTTCAGCCAGGCTTGCTTGAATCCAGTGGCAAAGTGAGCAAGGGACTCACGTCTGAGCATACCCTGCCAACTTATGGCGAACAAAGCGGTACAAAAGGGGGTGGTGATGGACGGAGCATCAGAACCAATCAAACACTCACACCCAGTCAACAGATCTGGGTTTGATCCATCACCGTTCTTTAGCCCACTCTGTCACCCCAGTTCAGACATGGCCATATGCAAATCAGTCTGACCCTGTGCCTCATGGGAACAGTCCAGCCCGAACTGCCAAGCCATGCCTTCCCTGGACCGGAAACAAGCTTCCTAGGACCGGTTTCTGGCATTTCAGCCGTCTTCAGCCAGGCTTGCTTGAATCCAGTGGCAAAGTGAGCAAGGGACTCACGTCTGAGCATACCCTGCCAACTTATGGCGAACAAAGCGGTACAAAAGGGGGTGGTGATGGACGGAGCATCAGAACCAATCAAACACTCACACCCAGTCAACAGATCTGGGCTTGATCCATCACCATTCTTTAGCCCACTCTGCCACCCCAGTTCAGACATGGCCATATGCAAATCAGTCTGACCCTGTGCCTCATGGGAAAAGTCCAGCCCGAACTGCCAAGCCATGCCTTCCCTGGACCGGAAACAATCTCCCTGGGACCGGTTTCTGGCATTTCAGCCGTCTTCAGCCAGGCTTGCTTGAATCCAGTGGCAAAGTGAGCAAGGGACTCACATCTGAGCATACCCTGCCAACTTATGGCGAACAAAGCGGTACAAAAGGGGGTGGTGATGGATGGAGCATCAGAACCAATCAAACACTCACACCCAGTCAACAGATCTGGGCTTCATCCATCGCCGTTCTTTAGCCCACTCTGCCAACCCAGTTCAGACATGGCCATATGCAAATCAGTCTGACCCTGTGCCTCATGGGAACAGTCCAGCCCGAACTGCCAAGCCATGCCTTCCCTGGACCAGAAACAAGCTTCCTGGGACCGGGTCTGCTGGGCGGGGTCCTCAGAGGGGCGAGTTCGTCCGCGCAGTTGCTGATCCACTTCGTGAGGTTGTCGGCGGCCTGGCTGGGGTTCGCTGAGCTGGCCGGAGGGTGCTGGCTCAGGGAAGCGGCGAGCTGGTCGGCTGTGATCTTATTTGTGTGCTTATTTTCACACTCTCCCCCTTCGGAAACATCCGCTTCTGGTGGCGGATGATGCCAGCATTCAGGTGAGCGATTCCCGTTCTCGGCGCGCTGCACCTTCATTATTTATAACCGCGGACGTTTTCTCCACATCGTTCCCATCATTTTTGAACGCTCACGAACTTCCCTGAACATGAATCTCCTCAGCTTGCCGTCTTTCCCTTTTCGGTACAAAAGGGGGTGGTGATGGATGGAGCATCAGAACCAATCAAACACTCACACCCAGTCAACAGATCTGGGCTTGATCCATCACCGTTCTTTAGCCCACTCTGCCACCCCAGTTCAGACATGGCCATATGCAAATCAGTCTGACACTGTGCCTCATGGTAGCAGTCCAGCCCGAACTGCCAAGCCATGCCTTCCCTGGACCGGAAACAAGCTTCCTGGGACCGGTTTCTGGCATTTCAGCCATCTTTAGCCAGGCTTGCTTGAATCCAGTGGCAAAGTGAGCAAGGGACTCACGTCTGAGCATACCCTGCCAACTTATGGCGAACAAAGCGGTACAAAAGGGGGTGGTGATGGAAGGAGCATCAGAACCAATCAAACACTCACACCCAGTCAACAGATCTGGGCTTGATCAATCACTGTTTTTTAGCCCACTCTGCCACCCCAGTTCAGACATGGCCATATGCAAATCAGTTTGACCCTGTGCCTCATGGGAACAGTCCAGCCCGAACTGCCAAGCCATGCCTTCCCTGGACCGGAAACAAGCTTCCTGGGACCGGTTTCTGGCATTTCAGTTGTCTTCAGCCAGGCTTGCTTGAATCCAGTGGCAAAGTGAGCAAGGGACTCACGTCTGAGCATACCCTGCCAACTTATGGCGAACAAAGCGGTACAAAAGGGGGTGGTGATGGACGGAGCATCAGAACCAATCAAACACTCACACCCAGTCAACAGATCTGGGCTTGATCCATCACCATTCTTTAGCCCACTCTGCCACCCCAGTTCAGACATGGTCATATGCAAATCAGTCTGACCCTGTGCCTCATGGGAAAAGTCCAGCCCGAACTGCCAAGCCATGCCTTCCCTGGACCGGAAACAATCTCCCTGGGACCGGTTTCTGGCATTTCAGCCGTCTTCAGCCAGGCTTGCTTGAATCCAGTGGCAAAGTGAGCAAGGGACTCACATCTGAGCATACCCTGCCAACTTATGGCGAACAAAGCGGTACAAAAGGGGGTGGTGATGGATGGAGCATCAGAACCAATCAAACACTCACACCCAGTCAACAGATCTGGGCTTGATCCATCACCGTTCTTTAGCCCACTCTGCCAACCCAGTTCAGACATGGCCATATGCAAATCAGTCTGACCCTGTGCCTCATGGGAACAGTCCAGCCCGAACTGCCAAGCCATGCCTTCCCTGGACCAGAAACAAGCTTCCTGGGACCGGTTTCTGGCATTTCAGCCGTCTTCAGCCAGGCTTGCTTGAATCCAGTGGCACAGTGAGCAAGGGACTCACGTCTGAGCATACCCTGCCAACTTATGGTGAACAAAGCGGTACAAAAGGGGGTGGTGATGGACGGAGCATCAGAACCAATCAAACACTCACACCCAGTCAACAGATCTGGGCTTGATCCATCACCGTTCTTTAGCCCACTCTGCCAACCCAGTTCAGACATGGCCATATGCAAATCAGTCTGACCCTGTGCCTCATGGGAACAGTCCAGCCCGAACTGCCAAGCCATGCCTTCCCTGGACCAGAAACAAGCTTCCTGGGACCGGTTTCTGGCATTTCAGCCATCTTCAGCCAGGCTTGCTTGAATCCAGTGGCAAAGAGAGCAAGGGACTCACGTCTGAGCATACCCTGCCAACTTTTGGCGAACAAAGCGGTACAAAAGGGGGTGGTGATGGACGGAGAATCAGAACCAATCAAACACTCACACCCAGTCAACAGATCTGGGCTTGATCCATCACCGTTCTTTAGCCCACTCTGCCAACCCAGTTCAGACATGGCCATATGCAAATCAGTCTGACCCTGTGCCTCATGGGAACAGTCCAGCCCGAACTGCCAAGCCATGCCTTCCCTGGACCGGAAACAAGCTTCCTGGGACCGGTTTCTGGCATTTCAGCCGTCTTCAGCCAGGCTTGCTTGAATCCAGTGGCAAAGTGAGCAAGGGACTCACGTCTGAGCATACCCTGCCAACTTATGGCGAACAAAGCGGTACAAAAGGGGGTGGTGATGGACGGAGCATCAGAACCAATCAAACACTCACACCCAGTCAATAGATCTGGGCTTGATCCATCACCGTTCTTTAGCCCACTCTGCCACCCAAGTTCAGACATGACCATATGAAAATCCGTCTGACCCTGTGCCTCATGGGAACAGTCCAGCCCGAACTCCCAGGCCATGCCTTCCCTGGACCGGAAACAAGCTTCCTGGGACCGGTTTCTGGCATTTCAGCCGTCTTCAGCCAGGTTTGCTTGAATCCAGTGGCAAAGTGAGCAAGGGACTCACGTCTGAGCATACCCTGCCAACTTATGGCGAAAAAGCGGTACAAAAGGGGGTGGTGATGGACGGAGCATCAGAACCAATCAAACACTCACTCCCAGTCAACAGATCTGGGCTTGATCCATCACCGTTCTTTAGCCCACTCTGCCACCCCAGTTCAGACATGGCCATATGCAAATCAGTCCGACCCTGTGCCTCATGGGAACAGTCCAGCCCGAACTGCCAAGCCATGCTTTCCCTGGACCGGAAACAAGCTTCCTGGGACCGGTTTCTGGCATTTCAGCCGTCTTCAGCCAGGCTTGCTTGAATCCAGTGGCAAAGTGAGCAAGGGACTCACGTCTGAGCATACCCTGCCAACTTATGGCGAACAAAGCGGTACAAAAGGGGGTGGTGATGGACGGAGCATCAGAACCAATCAAACACTCACACCCAGTCAACAGATCTGGGCTTGATCCATCACCGTTCCTTAGCCCACTCTGCCACCCCAGTTCAGACATGGCCATATGCAAATCAGTCTGACCCTGTGCCTCATGGGAACAGTCCAGCCCGAACTGCCAAGCCATGCTTTCCCTGGACCGGAAACAAGCTTCCTGGGACCGGTTTCTGGCATTTCAGCCGTCTTCAGCCAGGATTGCTTGAATCCAGTGGCAAAGTGAGCAAGGGACTCACGTCTGAGTATACCCTGCCAAGTTATGGCGAACAAAGCGGTACAAAAGGGGGTGGTGATGGACGGAGCATCAGAACCAATCAAACACTCACACCCAGTCAACAGATCTGATGCTGGTGGGGAGCCAGCGGGAACGTGGGGGCAGTGGGGCTCCCCCGTGGTCCCCAACACAAAGGGCCTGCCCCAGAGGATGGGGTCCCTGGGACCAGAAGTGGCCAAGGAGGGGGGCACGCAGCCCCCCTTCTAAAAAAATATTTTTAAAAAATATGTGGCCATGCCCCGGGGGAGGGGGTCCTGGGGGCTGAAATTGGCCTCAGGAGGGGGGCCGAGTGGAGCTGATTGGAACTGATCACTAGTTTTGAAAATTTTGCGAAGATTCATCAACCGGCGCTAAAGTTATTGGGAAAACAAAAAATGCTATTCCTATGGAAACTAGGTCCTAATTATAACTACCTACTGGTGAACGCGAGTAGCTAATTTATATATATATACATATATACATACATATATATATATATATATTAAACACACACAAAACTGAGATAATCACATTTGTATATTATAATCATTAACCCCTTCGGTGCCCGCCCTTTTCCCCGCCCTGTGCCGGCCGTTACATTAGCGGGCGGGGTTTGTGACGAGCTGGACTCGTCATGGGCACAGCGCCACCGCGGCCCATGACGAGTCCAGCTCGTCACGGGCACCGAAGAGGTTAATAATGAAGAGAGTTGTGGAAATTGTCCGACTTAGAAAATCGCTCTAGGCGTAACAATCTTAGAATTCTGGGGGTTCCTGAAGGCAAGGAGGGAACGGATTCACGTCAATTTGTAGTCGAGCTGCTGGGTGAGGCCTTTCCTGGGCTCTCTCACTGGGACTGGCAGACAGAGGTGCAGAGGGCTCATTGCTTCCCAGCTATACAGAGGAAGAAGGCAGACCAGACCACTTCTCTTCCACGGGCAATACTTGCTTCTTTCAGATAAATAGGAATTCCGCTGCAGGAGGGGTGGTTTGGGATGCGTTTAAGGCAGGACTCAGAGGTGAGACCTTGAGCTTCGCTGCTCAAAAGCGTAAAAAGATGAAGGAAATTATGGAAAAGCATATTTTGGATCTGAGTAATATGGAACGTGAGTTGGACCAGAAAGTGAAAGAAGGAGCCGATCTGAATCTTGTATTGAACAAACTAGCTATTAAAAAATCTGAAGTTTATCAGCAATTTGCCGATGAGGCTGCCGCGAAATTTTTGCTTTATAAAAGGGAATGTTATGAATATGGGGAGCAGACTGGTAGGGTCCTTGCTAACCGACTTCGTCAAAAGGAGGCACAAAATAAAATTACTAAAATTAAAGATATGCAGGGGTTAATTCAGGAATCCCCCCAAGGGGTTCGTAAAGCTTATCAGGTATATTATAAGGGCTTATACCTTGACGAGCAAACAGAGAAGGCAGACAACTATTTAGCTGGGATTCTTTCTTCGTCACTAACAGAAGCACAGAAAGATGGTTTGTCAGAACCAATTATATGGGAAGAAGTAGAGTCGGCTCTTCTTTCGCTTCCGCGTGGCAAAGCGATGGGCCCCGACAAAATCCCACTTGAGTTTTATATTGTGTTTAGGACGGAGCTAAGAGAAGAGTTGTTGGATACCTTTATCCAGGCCTCTGTAGGCTGCCCTCCGGATTCATGGTCTAAAACGATGATTGTGGTGTTTAAGAAGAAGGGGAAGGATGAGCTTCAGTTGGGGTCATATCGACCTATTTCTCTGATAAACTCGGATAGTAAGATCTATTCCAAATTACTGGCTGGGAGAATTGCCAGGGTAATTAGTTCAATAGTTTCAGTGCGCCAGCACAGCTTTATAGCCAGTCGGGGCACTACTGACCATGTAAGGCGCGTTATACCCTTATTAGATTGGGCGCAGGCAACAGAATCCCAGATGGGGGTGGCCCTGTTGGATGCCGAGAAGGCATTCAACAGGGTCTCCTGGGATTTTTTATGGTCAGTTCTTGCATGGAAGGGATTCCCTCCTGATTTTCTGAGGGCTATACAGGCTTTATATTGGAATCCAGCTGCTAAAGTCCGGGTTTCAGGGGAGGAGTCTGAGGAGTTTAGAGTGTTTAGGGGCACCAGACAGGGTTGCCCCTGCTCACCCTTTCTCTTTGCCTTGTACATAGAGCCGTTAATTTTTAAGCTAGAACAGGATGTATTAATTGTCCCAGTCAAACCACACCAGCATGAGGTCAAAGTCCTAGCCTATGCAGACGATTTAGCAGTTATTACAAGCGATGTGGTCAGCGCTCTAAATAGAATTGAGATTGTGACAACGGAATTTGCAGCGTTTTCTGGTTACAAACTGAACCTAGCTAAAACACAGATACTACACTCGGCCAAGGGATGTCCATTCGATGTCAAAACCGTTAAAGAAGCAGTATATTTTGGTATTAAACTCTCCTCGAAAGTAAAAAACATTCCTGCCCTAAATGCCGATCCTATTGTTACAGCCTCCAATAAAACTTTGGAAAAATTTGATCACTTGCACCTGTCACTCTATGGAAGAAGTAATGTCATTAAAATGCTTATCTTCCCAAAACTTTTATATTTGTTCCGCGCTATCCCGCTATGGTTTCCCAACTCTATATTTTTGAGATTAGAAAGGATGTGCTCCCGGTTTATTTGGAGTTATTAAAGGGCGCAAAGGGCCCTGAGATGGCTCTATTTACCAAATAGTCGAGGGGGGTGGTCTGTCCCTAATTTCCGTTTTTATTATTATGTAACACTGCTACAGCATATGGAGGTTCTGATCTCTGTGGAAAGGGCTTCCTGGGATCCGGCCACCTTTCCTTCCATTTACGAACTAATTTTTGGCTTAGAAGCCCGATATCTATTTGTGAGGGTTATTGAACCTAGTTATTACAAGAAAACGCGGTTTAAAATTTTATGGGCCGCGTTTTTTGTATGGAAAAAGGCACGTTCTTTGTTTAAAATAGCGGATTTTAATCGATATACTCCGATTGGTTTACTAGGGACCTTTCCTGTAGTTTTTCAGGACTCTGTTGCGCGTAGGTGGCGCACTGCCGGCATTCGGGTTATTGGGGATCTTCTGGAAAACAATCAAATTAGGATGTATGTGTCTCTGAGGGAGAAATTTGATCTTGATAAAGGAGGCTTTTTTAAATATTTACAGCTGCGGAGCTTTTTAGATAAAGCTATTATAAAGGGCACCTGTTCCTTTGAGGATATTCCCATTTTTGAAGTAATAATCCATAGGGATAAGCTAGCATTAATGTATCCAGAACTCAGCCGGGGGCAGCAGGATGATCTTGTAGTACAGGAACAAAAATGGAAAAATAGGCTTGGGGTTTTGAATTTAGATTTACAGGAAGCGCTTGAAATGGCCAACTCCATTTTGCTGACTGGGAGCTTTAGGAGTCAGTATTTCATGGTCATTTTTGATTTATATTACACTCCTGCTAAGATAGCTAAATGGAAAACTGGAAGGGGGGATAGGCGCCCCCATTGCGGTGTATACGCAGCTGACGCCGCACATATGTTTTTTGAATGTCCGTCTTTAGCACCGTCTTTGCGCGATCTACAATATTTTTTAAAATCTTCTTTGGCAATACTGGTGGACTTTAATGCGGGATTGATATTGTTTGGTATCGAATTCGATATAATAGCTAATAAGTGGCCAGCATCGCAAAAGGGTTTCTTATTTCTTTGCATGGCGGTGCTGCGTCTTTGCATTACTTCGCAGTGGCTGAGCCAGGACCCATCTTTATTTTCGGAGTGGAGGGCGAGGATCCTTGCTTTGTATCATATGGAAATGGCTCTATATAAATTGAAAGGCTATAGAAGAAAGCAGTTTGGTGAGCAAATTTGGGTACCATTGACGGGATGGCTATGATTGATGGCTGTATTTAAATAGATATGAATTTGTAAGAATTTGCTTAAGTTTTGTCTTATGTATTGTAAAAGGCTTTGTTTTACATGCAATAATACTGTAATCTGCTTTTGCCGAATAAAAATGTAAAAAACATAAATAAATAAATAATGAAGAGAGTCTTCTTGATCCATTTCCTTTTTAGGAAGTTTAATTCTCTTTTTTGAAGCCAAAATTACATAGGCATGCCAAATGCCAACACGTGTTTCGCGCACACTGCGCTTCTTCAGGGCTCTACTAAATCTCTTGTCCCAGTTCTAGAAATATTTTTTAGAAGGTCTTCCGGGGGAGGAGCCTAGCGCGCAACCAAGATGGCCGCGTAGGTGCGAGGCTCCCGAGGACCTCCGTGACCTCCTACATAAATCCTGAAAATATCCTGTCCTAGATGAGGGAACTGTGTTGGTGAGCCCGAGCTGAGGTGTCACCCGTTTTCCGCTTCCAAATTGGACCTCGGACACCGGCGGGAGCACCGATTGAGGTTTGCGGCCTTCTCCACGCCGGCCCCCCGGATTGGAGTTGCGGGGCGACCCGGAGACAAAGTGATCAACAGCGGCGGGCAGGGCTGGGCGACTCGCGTACCCCGCACTTTCACTTTCGCTTTTGCACCCTCCTTGCTGCATAGGCGAGGTTGGGTTGCGGGGCGTTGTGCGGTGGTGTGGCCTCGTTGGGGTGCCCTGCTGGCCCACCGGCTGTGATCCGTCCTGCGGACCTGTGGTTGCCCCCCCCGGAGCCCGTGAACTGGTTTGTCGGCCTTTTCCGAGGTGATTGGCACGACTTGGGGACTGAAACCATGTCCACAAAACAAGATGGCGACCGGGCAAAGGTGAAATCGACCTGCCGTGGCGCAGCCCAACAATCCAACAACATGGACCGCTACACCCTCCAGAAGGGATCTCCCGAGGTGCCGCGTAGGTCCCCTGAGGGCCCGACTGATGCTCCTGCTCTGCCCGCGGATCTGACCCTGCGAGATGTCATGGGCGCTATCGCCGAGATGAAGGCCTCGGTGGACCAGCGCTTTGACACACTGGCGCAGAAGATTGACTCGGTCCACGTGGATGTTGGCCTGGTGAGGGCCGATTTATCCAACACCAATGACCGGGTCGATTCTTTGGCCCACACCACCTCGGGCCTCACAGCGGACGTGGCGGCCCTCCAAAAGGAGGTGCGCCGGCTTGGCCAGGCGAGCACCCTGATGGATCGTCGACTGGAGGATTCCGAGGGTCGGGCCCGGAGGAACAATGTCCGCGTTGTAGGGGTGCCGGAGGGACGTGAGGAGGCGGCGGCGGACCTGTTTGTGGAGGACCTGATTCTCACCCATCTCCAGCCCCGGGGGCTGAGTAAATTCTTTGCGGTGGAACGTGCCCACAGGGTTCCTGGAGGAAGACCTAAGGCCGGAGCCCCTCCGAGGCCTCTCATTGCCCGGATTTTCAACTTTCGGGACAGAGACGCTATCCTGCAGACTTCTAGGCAACAAGGACCGGTCAGACTTGATAACATGGACGTAAACTTCTATCCTGATTTCACCCCAGCGGTCCAGAAGCAGACACTGAGCTTTATCGGAGTCAAACGTCATCTACGGGACCTGAACCTCAAGTATGCGATGCTTTTTCCAGCTAAGTTGCGGGTGGAGGTGGATGGCCGCACGCACTTTTTTGATCGTCCCGAAGCGGCCGGGGACTGGTTGGACTCCTTGCCCGGGGATCGGGGCCGGGGGGGTGGGGGGGCGCGGTTGGAGGGGAGGGCTCGCCGGATCAGGACTGAGGGACTAATAGCAGGCCTCGCTCTGGACAACATTATCGTCACTTTTGACTGTTCGTCAAGTTCCCCTCCTGTGGAGGTGGTACGGGGTCTCTTGGGGGCTCTCCCTCCTCCTCTGGGGGACTAGTTAGTTTAATCATTCATGGGGCGACAGGCACACTGCACTTTGGGGGGGCTGTTTGGGCTCATGCAGGGGTGCAGGGAGGGGGGAGTTCTGTTGGGATGGGTGGGTTGGGGTGGGGTGTTGTTCGTTTTTACCGCAAGGCAAACCCTTTATTGTATTGGTGTTTTTAAGGTGCTCTCGGGGGGACGAATGATGGCTTCTGTAGGTGATGGGGGGTAGGGACCTGACTTTATTGTCCTGGAACGTTAATGGACTGGGGGATAGGATCAAGCGAGGTGTGGTCCTGCAGTATTTGAAACGACTTTCGCCAGATGTGGTCTTTCTGCAGGAGACACACCTTATTGGTAATTCCTTTTGTGCCATGAATCGGCGTGGGTATCGCTTGGTGGCCCACTCGGGCTTCACGTCGGGCTCACGGGGGGTGGGCATCATGGTGAAGAACTCGCTCCCGTTGGAAATAGACGAGGTGCGCCATGATGAGAGGGGACGCTACACTGTCTTAGTGGGGAGAATGGAGGGCAAAGTAGTTGTCTTTGTATCAGTATATGTCCCACCGGGGTTACAGTCTACCACTTTTGCAGACCTAGGGCGCCTCCTCCTTGACCTTCCGGGGGGGCTTCTGGTGGTTGGAGGGGACTTCAATGCGGTGGTTTCTGGGACCGTGGATCGTCACCCCCCTAGGGACCTCCCCCGGGCGCAGGCGTGGCTGTCCGGCTTCTTAGATACACTGGGATTGGTGGACTGCTGGCGATTAAAACATCCCACGCAGCTGCAGTACACTTTCCACTCGGGTGCCCATGGTAGCCTCTCACGGCTTGATTATGTCCTTGTCCCTGCGGCCTATGTTGGGAGGGTAGGAGAGGTGCGCCATTTGGCGCGGGGTATTTCAGATCATTCCCCGCTCCTGTTGCACGTTGATGTCTTCCCGAGGGGGGAGGGCAGGGTGGCTCCAATCAATGCCTGGTACCTGCGCGACCCCACCATTCGCGCTGATTTGATTAAATCCTTGCAGCGGTATTTCGATGAGAATGTGGGGTCCGTCCCTTCGGCTATCTCCCTGTGGGAAGCCTTCAAGACAGTTCTTAGAGGGGAAGCCCTCTCCTTTATCTCCCATGCCCGGAGGCGCGAGCAGGAGGAGGTGACCCGGGTGGAGGTCGAAATCGCTGAATTGGAGGGTGCTCTAGAGGGTGGGGTGACGGATGCTGCACTACATGTCCTACAACTTAAGCAGGCGGCCTACAGGGCCCTCGTCACGGAGGCGGCCAGGGGCCTCTGTAGAGAGCAACAGGGGCGACTGTATGATGTGGGTGATAAGGCTGGTAAACTGCTTGCATGGTTGGATAAAAAGGAGAGAGCGAGTCGTGTGGTCCCGCTGATTGAGAGGATGGATGGTGTGCGTGTCACCGATCCAGAAGACATTGTCTCTTGTTTCGCGGATTATTTCCGCGAGGTGTATTCCCCGGTTTCTCCTTGCTCGGAGGAGGATTCCCATGCCCTGCTTAGGGATATCGCGCCGCCGTCCCTTTCGGTGGAGGACAGGGTGTCGTTAGATGCCGCTCTTACCTCCGACGAAATTGCCCTCGCCATACGCTCGGTCGCATCCGGCAAGGCCATGGGCCCGAACGGCATCCCTATCGAGTTGTATAAGCTGCGACCGGATGTACTGGCACCCCACCTCCGTGCGATGTTCCTGGCGGCCCACTCGCTGGGCTCCCTCCCGCCGGACCAGCGTCTGGCTACAATCGTGGTGATTCACAAGGAAGGGAGACCCCGAGACCGGGTTACATCCTATCGGCCTATCTCGCTCTTGAATGCGGAGCCCAAAATCCTCGCCAAGGTGCTAGCCAACTGGCTGGTCGGCGTGGTGGGCGATCTGGTCCACCAAGACCAGTCCGGCTTTATTCCCCATCGCAACACGGCCCTCAATCTGCGGCGCTTGCACGGGGTGCTCGCGCGTGTCCCGTTTGTGCGGGAGCCGGCCATATTGGCGTCCTTAGACGCCACCATGGCGTTTGACACTCTCGAGTGGCCATACATCTGGGCGATGCTGGCGAAGTTTGGATTTGGCCCGGGGTTCATCAGCTGGGTCAAATTGTTGTATTCGGGCCCCTTGGCGCAGGTGGTGGTGAATGGAAGAGTATCGGTCCCATTCGAGCTGGGACGGGGCACGCGACAGGGCTGCCCCTTGTCGCTGCTCCTGTTCGCGCTGGCCTTGGAACCCCTGGCGGAGTGGCTGCGGTGGCACCCTTCCATCCGTGGTCTCCGTTGGACCCCCGAGTATGAGGACCGCGTGTCCCTATACGCTGACGATATCCTTTTGTACCTAGCCTCCCCGCGTAAATCACTGATTGTCCTGGTTGATGTTTTGCGCTCATTCGGCCGCAACTCAGGCCTTGTCATCAACTGGGCTAAATCATGTGTGTATGTGCTTTCCGGGGAGGCTCCCGTCCTCCCGCGGGGCTGCCCGATCCAGATTGCCTCTCAGGGGTTTCGGTACCTGGGTGTTTATATTACTCTGGACCCGGAGGCCCGCTACGAGCGGAATTTGCTTCCCCCCCTCCAGCGCTTGAAGGAGGACGTCGCGCGCTGGCGGCGCCTGCCGCTTTCGCCGCTCGGCCAGGCGGCATTGTTTAAGATGGTGTCGTTGCCACGCTTCCTGTACGCTCTCCAGAACACTATGGATTTAGTCCCGGCGCGCTACTTTCGTGAGGTGGAGAGTCTACAGCGCCGCCTGTTCTGGGACGGGAGGCCGCGTATTGCCCTGGCGAAGTTGACGCTCCCATGGTACGACGGGGGGATTGCCCTCCCGGATATTA
This sequence comes from Triturus cristatus, assembly GCF_964204655.1. NCBI lineage: Eukaryota > Metazoa > Chordata > Amphibia > Caudata > Salamandridae > Triturus > Triturus cristatus. The sequence goes on from NC_140583.1 coordinate 92,953,678, forward strand.
AACGGTATTACTGGGCCTCCCAGCTAGCTGCAATTAATCATGGCCTTTACGGGCCCGCCTTAAACCCGGCATTTGAAATGGACAAGATGCTCCTGCCTGGTGGCGACTATAATCGAGCGCTCTACTCTGGCGCGCCCGACCCCCGCCTGACGGGACCTACGCGTGTCATGGTGCGAGTATGGCACGCGGCTAATGCAGCTATGGGGTGGAAGGACCGTTTGACCCGGGCATCACCGTTGTACGCGTCTGAGCGATTGGGCTCCCTGTGGACCTCGAAGGGCTTCGAGAAGTGGAACACGATAGGCATCAGTAAAGTGGGGGATCTCTGGACGAGGGGGGGCTTTAAAACATTCGAGACGCTGCAGACGGAGTTTCAGCTGCAGGGCAGTGAATACTTTCGGTACTTGCAGGTCCGTCACGCACTGGGCTCCGTCTTCTCAGACGTCGCCTCCATCCCGGAGTCTTCCCCCCTGGAGGATAGAGTGCTGGATGGCCACGTTCCGGACAGCACGATCTCCCTTATTTACAAAAAATTGATTAATGACCGCTCGGGCTTGCGGCTGGCCTCCGCGAGGCTCGGGTTGCCGATGGGCTGGAGTTGGACGACGAGGACTGGATTTCCGCGGTGGCCTCTCCGAAGGAGGTGGCCATACCGGCTCGCCTTCGCTTCGTCCAGCTTAAGGTACTCCACCGGGTTTACATGACGGGGCCAAGGCTTCTGCGTATGGGCTATGCTGAGGATGGGTTGTGTAAGCGTGGGTGTGGCGCTTTGGCGACTTTTTTGCATATTTTGTGGGAATGCCCGAAGGTGGAGCGATTCTGGCGTGGTGTGCATGAGGTCCTGCGAGTGGTTACGCATGTCGCGCTGCTGCCTGAAGCGAGGAGATGCCTGCTGAATGTGTGGGAACCAACTGACTACTCGGTTCCGCAGACGCGATGGGTGACTCTGGGATATATGATAGCTAAGCGTGACATTGCTCAATTGTGGGGATCCCAGAGGCCCCCGGCGGTGCCGGCCTGGAAAGAACACATGGATTGGTGCATGTTCCGAGAAAAGGTGGTGTATGTGGCGAGGGGTAAGCCTGGGGCATGGGTGAAAGTATGGGGCCCCTGGAACGCCTACCGCGGGGGTATCTGCGCGCCACCACTGCTGCCTGCTGCCTCACCAGCCCCGTCCCCTTAGTTGACTCCTTTCCCTAGCCCCGGGCACAGAGTTCCCCCAGTCCTCGATCTGTTCCCCTTCCCCTCTTTAGACTCCTGTGGATGGCGGGGGTCCCCCATTCGGGTAGCACGTGCTGTTACTTTCGATTGCGGGTTGCCTTGCGGGTGTGGTTTTTTCGTGTTGTTTGTATAAAATGAAACCGTATTGTGGGGTCAGAGCGATGTGGCCCACGACGTTGATACCTCCTGATTTTGCTTCTCTGCAACGCCAAGTGTTTTTTGAATGTATGTCATATGCTCCTGCCATTCTAGCGGCCGGCCGGAAGGTTGTAGGCCCATACTTGTATATTCTTGAGATTGCAATAAACGGTTTAAAAAAAAAAAAAAAAAAAATAGAAGGTCTTCCATATAGTTGTTCATCTTTCCGCGATATTTGAAGGTGAAAATGGACGGGAGAACGCCGTAAGGTTTTGCGATCCTATCAAGGAGCGTTAGATTGAGGACATGGTATGAACAATTCCAAACTATGAAGATTCACTTGTTTCTAGTATTATAATTTTAAAGGAATTACAAAGAAAGATGAACAACTATATGGAAGACCTTCTAAAAAATATTTCAAGAACTGGCATGTCTACGTAAATTTACGATGTGATTATCTCAGTTTTGTGTGGGTTTAATATAAAAATAACACTGATGGGGACCAGTGTCTGTTGATTGTGAAGGCGCCGGGCAAAGAACCTGTAACCCGCAGTGTATATATATATATATATATATATATATATATATTCACTGAAAAAATCATAGGTTTCAGGGGCGTTATAGTTAGGAATTGGCATTTAAAAAACCTTAGAAATTCACTGAAAAACCATAGGTTTCAGGGGTGTTATAGTTAGCTGGACATTTCCCTCGTACAAAACCCTAGAAATTCCCCTGTTATAGTTAGTTCAGCTAACTATAACTCGCGCCCCCGCAATGCACTGCTGATGATGTCACATTGTAGGAACCCGGGGTCACCAGGCCCTATAGGCGGTAGCGTGGCGCGAGCCGGTCGGGCAACCAGAGGGCTATGTGTTAAGCAACCATACACCACACGCTTCTCGTGGACTAGGAACACACACAATAAGGGACGCCACACCGTTCAATTATGCAAATACTTCAAGTTTATCCAAGTTTAGTTGGTCAGATGCAGTTCAGGAAATAACAAGGTAATACATGAATTATAATACCATCAGGACATTACATTCGACACTCTGGGTGATACTTATGCAGTGCCTAACCTTGTTCTAGCGCTGTGCGCGCTTACGTAAAGTCTTTCCCTGAACGGGCCGTCTAACTAAGCATGATACTTGAACGGGGACACATTGGGCTCACTAACATGGCGCCTGTGGAACTGAGCGCTCCTCGTAATCAATGGCCCCTAATCCTGTGAAGTAAAGCATATGAAACAAAGCGCTACGCGCAACCATTTGTAGGTAATTACAGTCGAGCAGAGCATATAATACAATACGTTACTCGTGATCCTGGTGTAGAATTTCCTTCGTGCAGAACATAAAACACAATGCGCTACGCGCATCCCTTAGCATGTAATTACTGCCGAGTAGAGCATATAACACAAGGCGCTACTCGCATTTCCTGGCAAAACAATTACTATCGAGTAGAGCATGGAACACAGTGCGCTACTCGCATCTCCTGGCAAACAACTTCGGTCGAGTAGAGCAGGTAACACAAGGCGCTACTCGCATTTCCTTTTAAGGTAATCACTATCGAGTAGAGCATATAACACAAGGCACTACTCGCGATCGCGGGCATGTGAATACTTTCGAGCGGAACAGGTCATACAGTGCGCTACTCGCATCCCTTGTCACTCCAGCGGGGGAAGCAGGGTCGGTGGCGGGAAGCGCCACACGAGGGTAATGTTAGTCAGTTCCTTTAGGCGGCTTCCAGCGGGGAGACTGACAGGACTTGCGGAGCGGGTCCCTATGCTCCGGTGCAGTTCACTAAGCACCGCTCTCAGTCTTACAGAAGGGGGGACACGGACAGGATCCCTCGGCGGGGTCTCTCCGTCGCGCAGGCAGGGGAGGGGATTCCCACGGAGGGGACGACCCAGGCCAAGTGCGGTGCGGTTTCCGGACCAGCAGGGGGCGCACCAGGGGGGATCTCGGCCTCCGGGCTTACCTCCGTCTCGGCGTCAGCAGGCGTCCGTCCTCACGACGTTGGGGGAACTCGGCCCCGACCTTGCGCACCTTCTCACTCGGCTGCGACGGCAGCGACGGGGCCCCGGGCTTCTCCTGGGCCTCGCGACACAGCAGGGCACTCCTCCAGGCCTCCAGGCCGCAGCGGTGAGCGCGCTGGCTTCGTCGTCGCAGGGGGGGGGCTCAAATTAAGGATGGGGTAAAGTGCTCAGCGGAGCACGCTGCCGGGGGTCCCAGACCAGGGTAGGAAGCGCGGGGGTCACAGCGCTAGTACCTGGTCGATCCCCGGTGTCTTGGCAATCGGCTTAGTATTTGGTTCACTAGAGTAGCTTGGACACGCAGTCTCAGCTCTGGCATTCAAGGCATACAGCTCGCTCTTGTCATGCAGTTTCAGTTCTTGAAGTTAGAGTTCAGTTCTCAGTTGACAGATGAAGTCTTGTGGCGCAGATGTATCTGGCGCCCTTAAGGGGTTCTGTTACAGGGGTAGGGATGGAGAGGGCGACTAGATCCTTCCTAGTCAGGTTGGCAGAGAGTCTCTGGGTCCTCCTACTACTGGGCAAGATCAGTGGGATTCACAGGGCACCTCACTCACTTAAGAGGCAGTACCTAAATCCTGTCACTCTCAGAGGCATAAGTCCCTGGCTAGGCCCTACCGCCTACACTCCTGGTGGATTCTTCCAGCTCTGCTTCACCCCAATGGCCAACTCACCACACAAGTTTCCCTCCCACTCTTAAGTAGCCCTAGGTCAGGTGACCTCTAGCCAAGGCGGCCAAAGTAAAACCCCACCTCCCTTCTAGAAGGTTCCAGCTTCTTCCAGGAGCTTCCCCACTCTAACTATGGGACAAAAAGGCGGGCTGGTGTCGCAACATTGTTGTGGGTCCCAGCCAGCTCCTGGCAGCTAGGGTGCTACTATCAAAAACGACCACCCTGCAGTAGCAGGGGTCTGTGGCAGCCATCTTGGGAGAAGGGAGCACCTGCACCTTAACACTGCCTGGCAATGAAAAGGCGCCCGGAGACCTAGTCCAACATAAAAATGAGGGTGGAAAAAAATGAGGCACGATACAAAAATAGTAGGGGAGACCACCCTAGGGCTGACAGGTCCAACATGCGTCCCCCCCAGCCGAAAGAGGGGAGAGCTACCCAACCTCTAGGGAGTTCTCTTCACTAAGGCGGAAAAACCTGGAGAGACCGTCAGCATTGGCGTGGTCAACTCCGGGCCGATGTTCCACCCGAAAGTCCATCCCCTGGAGGGAAATGGACCACCTCAACAACTTGGGGTTTTCGCCTCTCATCTTCATGAGCCAGCGAAGGGGGCGGTGATCGGTCTGGATAAGGAAGTGAGTGCCAAAGAGGTATGGCCTCAACTTCTTCAGAGCCCATACCACCGCGAAGGCTTCTCTCTCAATGGTGCTCCATCGCCGTTCCCGAGGGAGGAGTCTTCGAGATATGAAGGCCACAGGTTGGTCTTGGCCCTCGGTGTTGAGTTGTGAGAGCACTGCACCTATGCCGTGCTCTGAGGCGTCGGTCTGTACAATAAATTCCTTGCTGAAATCGGGTGTTGCTAGTACTGGAGCTGTACACATCGCATTTTTCAGCGTATCAAAGGCTTCTTGGCATGCAGCTGTCCATATGACCTTGCGAGGTTGTTTCTTTGAGGTCAACTCCGTCAAGGGGGTCACGATGGTACCATATACCTTGACGAACCGGCGGTAATACCCAGTGAGGCCGAGGAAAGCTCGGACCTCTGTTTGGGTCTTGGGGGGCTCCCAAGCCAAGATGGTTTCAATTTTGGCCTGGAGGGGTTGCACCTTACCTCCGCCCACCAGGTGTCCCAGGTACACGACAGATCCCTGTCCAATCTGGCACTTGCTGGCTTTAATGGTTAAGCCAGCGCGTTGCAGCGCCTGCAATACCTCCTGGAGGTGTTGCAGATGGTCCTTCCAGCTGCTACTGAAGACAGCTATGTCATCCAAGTAGGCTGCTGAGAAGGACTCCAGGCCAGATAGTACCTGATTCACTAACCGCTGGAATGTGGCCGGAGCATTTTTGAGCCCAAAGGGCATCACTCGAAATTGGTAGTGGCCCTCTGGGGTGGAGAACGCTGTCTTCTCCCGTGCTCCGTCGGCCATGGCAATCTGCCATTATCCGGATGTCAGGTCAATGGTGCTGAGGTACCGGGCTGCTCCCAGCCGGTCCACCAGCTCATCTGCACGTGGGATGGGGTGAGCATCTGTCTTCATGACAGAGTTCAACCCCCGGTAGTCCACACAGAACCGAAGTTCTGGCGTCGTACCCGGTGGGGCCGCTTTCGGCACCAACACCACTGGACTAGCCCACGGGCTGCTGGAAGGTTCTATCACCCCCAGCTCCAGCATCTTTGCCACCTCACGCTGGATGCTATCCTTCACTCGGTCAGAAACCCGGTAAGACTTGTTCTTTACCGGGGGGCTATCCCCTGTGTCCACATCATGGGTACACCAATGAGTGATTCCAGGCGTGAGGGAGAACAGCGAGGCGAACTGTCCCAGGACATGGCGACAGTCCCTCTGCTGCTCTGGGGTCAAGGATGGGGAGAGGACTACACCTTCCACCGAACCATCCTTCTCTTGTGCCGCAAGAAGGTCAGGAAGAGCTTCACTCTCTTCCTCCTCGCTCCCATCCGTCACCATAAGGAGAGCAAGCTCCGATCGCTCATGGTGCGGCTTCAGGCGGTTGACGTGGAGCACCCTGAGGGGTTGACGGGGGTTTTTTACATCCACAACGTATGTGGTCTGGCCTCGCCGCTCCACAATATCGAACGGGCCAGTCCACCGGTCCTGGAGGGCACAAAGCTCTCCAGGTTCCATAACCCACACCTTCTGTCCAACGTCCAACTCGACCGTCCGAGCGTTGCGGTCATACCACTCCTTCATTACGGTCTGGCTAGCCACCAGGTTCTCTGTGGCTGCCTTCCACAGCTTGGCCATCTGGCTGCGGAACGCCAGCATGTAGCTGACAATGTCACGGGGAAGCTTCTGTGAAGTCTTCTCCCACCCCTCTTTCACTAAACTGGGGGGACCCCTAACGGGATGGCCATAGAGCAATTCAAACGGGCTGAACCCGACTCCCTTCTGCGGTACCTCCCGATAGGAGAATAACAAGCAGGGGAGGAGGACGTCCCATTTACGCCTCAAGCCTTCGGGAAGGCTTCGGATCATCCCCTTCAATGTCTTATTGAAACGCTCTACAAGTCCGTTAGTCTGGGGGTGGTAAGGGGTGGAGAACCGGTAGGTCACTCCACACTCCTTCCACATGGCCTGCATGTAGGCCGACATGAAATTGGTGCCTCTGTCCGACACCACGACCTTCGGGAATCCCACTCGGGTAAAAATTCCCAACAGTGCCCGCGCCACCACCGGTGCAGTGATGGTCCTCAGAGGAATAGCCTCTGGGTACCTTGTGGCGTGGTCCACCAAAACCAAGATAAACCGGTGTCCCGCTGCGGTCGGAGGGTCCAATGGACCAACAATATCGATACCGACCCTCTCAAAAGGGGTCCCGACCACGGGGAGCGGTTCCAACGGGACTTTCAACTTCGTCCCAGTCTTGCCACTAGCCTGACAAGACTTGCAGGTCTTGCAAAAGGCATCTGAGGCAATCCTCATCCTGGGCCAATAAAAATGGGGGACTAACCGTGCAAAGGTTTTGTCCTGGCCCAGGTGTCCAGCTAAGGGGATCTCGTGCGCTAACTCCAGCAGGAAGGCCCGGTAACACTGGGGGACCACTATGGCCCTCGAAGATCCATGTACCGGCACCCTGGGCTCACTGTATAGGAGACCATCCTCCCAATACACATGATAACCTCCCAGTTCCTGACTAGCCACTTGAGCGTCGGCCTGCCGCCGCATACCCTCAAGAGTGGGGCACGTCCTCTGTGCTTGACAAAATTCTTCCCGGGTAGGCCCTCCTCCCCCTTGCCAGTCAGCAAGGGTCGGCAAGTCCTCCACAGGAACGACATCTACCTCCGCGGACTCCGGGGGCACCTCTGCGGCCTCCCCATCCGACTCACGGGGCATGTCCTCTACCTCCTTCTTCTTCCCACGTTTGGGTTTGGGTTGGGCCATGATTCCAGGCTCCAACTCCGGGTGAGTTCCGTGCCGGGCAGCCATGGACCGCGTGCTCGCGCAAGTCCACCCTGGTAATCCCAGCATCTCAGTGTGAGCGTGAAACTCGACGTCCTTCCATTTGGTGTGCTCCAGGTCGTTCCCTAGCAAACACCCCACAGGCAAGGCAGGGCTCACAGCAACTCACAGTAGGCCTTTGACTCCTCCCCACTCGAATGGAACACGAGCCACTGGATAGTGACTCAAACTGCCGTCAGCCAATACGGCCGGATGGAACTCCTCGGGGACTACTTGCTCTGGGGACACCAGCCGCCGCACGACAGTGGTCATGCTGGCCCCTGTGTCCCTCAGAGCTTCCACCTCCTCCCCATTAATTCTCACCCTCTGCTGATATTTAGCAGTGTTCGGGGGCAGGGACACTACGGGGACCACCTCTCTATCCCCGAGTGAAACCAGTGTCAGGCCTGTCCACTCCCCTTCCCTATCTAAGGACAGCTCCACCCCAAGCGCTATACTACTCACCCCGGGACTCTTCACGCCCGATGGGGCTGGTGGTCGCTTGCGACACTTGGGATCTCCTCTGTAGTGTCCAATCTCCCCACACTCGTAGCACCGCACAATCCTTGGCTGCTGACTCCTGTCAGGGTAAGTGGGTCTTGTGGAATTGGACGGGGGTGGGGTTCCTACTCCCTTCCCAAACTTATTTTGGGGACCTTTCGAGAACTCCACCTTTTTATCTCCCCCATCTTTCTTCTGGGGGAAACCCTGTCCACCTTTCGAGCCATCTCCCCCGGGGCCCTTGTGAGACACCCGGGTGCTCACCCAAATATCTGCCTCCTCCGCAAGCTCTCGAGGATCCTTCAGCTTGCGGTCCACCAGATGTTGGCGCAGCTCCGGAAAGCTCTTATCCAAGAGGTGCTCCCTTAAAAAAAGATCGTACAACCCTTGGTAGTCCTGTACCTCGCTGCCACGCACCCAACCATCTAGTGCCTTCCTCGCGTAATCAAAAAAATCTACCCATGTCTGGGTGGACAGCTTATGGCTGCCACAAAACTTCTGCCTATACTTCTCGGGGTTCAGGCCAAACTTCTTTAACAAGCCCTCTTTCATGGGGGCGTACTTAACCTGATCCGCCTTGGCCAAATATAACAGGGTGTCCCTAACAGAGGGAGGTATATACCGGTAGAGACCACCTCCCCAGTTACTCTCGGGTACCCCATGGGCCGTTAAGGCTACCTCGTATGCCTCCAACCACTTCATGATGTCATCCCCTATTGTATAATTGGCTATGACTTCTTTGGGTAGGTAGATTTTTGGTTCTTGAGGTTCCCTGGGTATGCTGCCACCATTGTCTTTGTTAGACGCATTCAATTGGAGGGCACGTAACTCCAGCTCTTTTAACTGAAGCTCGTGCGCCAGCTTCTTCTGTTCCATTGCCCATTCCAATTTGGCTAATTCCTTTTCCTGTTCCAATCTGGCCATTTCTCTTTCTTTCTCCTGCCTGGCCAGCTCCCATTTTAACTGCCTCTCTTCCCTTCTGTCCTCATTCTCCCTTGGAGACGCGCTCCTGCTAGACCCTGTCTTACTACTGGCCCCAGAACGTCTTCCTGGGGGCACATTCTCGGAGATGTCTACATTCAGGATATCTAGGACTTCCTGGGCGCTCTCCTCCTGAGGTGCATCTGGCGCTTCCTGTCCCTCATCCCCTCTCCCTTCTGGGTGGGCTTCTACCCATGCCCTAATGGCGGTACGGAGTTCCGGCGCCTTGGCCCTCCGCATCCCAGGCACCCCCAACTCCTGCGCGAACTCCCTCAGTTGCCTCACAGTGTACCCCTCGAGGTCAGCTAGCCGGGATTCCATTCTGGCAGGTGGGGACCTAGACTCTAAGGAGAAAATTCCTAGGGTGTAGGCAACAGTCAATAGCTAACCAGGCTTCTTGCACTCTCTACCTGGACAGTGGAACTAATGATCCAGCAACAATGGTTTCTGAGCTGTGGAACAAAAAAAAAATGTAGGATAGGCGTTTAACTGTGGCGCCCTTCGCCTCACGGAAGGGTGCTGTATGGTCACAAGTCCAAAGGATCCCACCGCTGGCCAACAATGTAGGAACCCGGGGTCACCAGGCCCTATAGGCGGTAGCGTGGCGCGAGCCGGTCGGGCAACCAGAGGGCTATGTGTTAAGCAACCATACACCACACGCTTCTCGTGGACTAGGAACACATACAATAAGGGACGCCACACCGTTCAATTATGCAAATACTTCAAGTTTATCCAAGTTTAGTTGGTCAGATGCAGTTCAGGAAATAACAAGGTAATACATGAATTATAATACCATCAGGACATTACATTCGACACTCTGGGTGATACTTATGCAGTGCCTAACCTTGTTCTAGCGCTGTGCGCGCTTACGTAAAGTCTTTCCCTGAACGGGCCATCTAACTAAGCATGATACTTGAACGGGGACACATTGGGCTCACTAACATGGCGCCTGTGGAACTGAGCGCTCCTCGTAATCAATGGCCCCTAATCCTGTGAAGTAAAGCATATGAAACAAAGCGCTACGCGCAACCATTTGTAGGTAATTACAGTCGAGCAGAGCATATAATACAATACGTTACTCGTGATCCTGGTGTAGAATTTCCTTCGTGCAGAACATAAAACACAATGTGCTACGCGCATCCCTTAGCATGTAATTACTGCCGAGTAGAGCATATAACACAAGGCGCTACTCGCATTTCCTGGCAAAACAATTACTATTGAGTAGAGCATGGAACACAGTGCGCTACTCGCATCTCCTGGCAAACAACTTCGGTCGAGTAGAGCAGGTAACACAAGGCGCTACTCGCATTTCCTTTTAAGGTAATCACTATCGAGTAGAGCATATAACACAAGGCACTACTCGCGATCGCGGACATGTGAATACTTTCGAGCGGAACAGGTCATACAGTGCGCTACTCGCATCCCTTGTCACTCCAGCGGGGGAAGCAGGGTCGGTGGCGGGAAGCGCCACACGAGGGTAATGTTAGTCAGTTCCTTTAGGCGGCTTCCAGCGGGGAGACTGACAGGACTTGCGGAGCGGGTCCCTATGCTCCGGTGCAGTTCACTAAGCACCGCTCTCAGTCTTACAGAAGGGGGGACACGGACAGGATCCCTCGGCGGGGTCTCTCCGTCGCGCAGGCAGGGGAGGGGATTCCCACGGAGGGGACGACCCGGGCCAAGTGCGGTGCGGTTTCCGGACCAGCAGGGGGCGCACCAGGGGGGATCTCGGCCTCCGGGCTTACCTCCGTCTCGGCGTCAGCAGGCGTCCGTCCTCACGACGTTGGGGGAACTCGGCCCGACCTTGCGCACCTCCTCACTCGGCTGCGACGGGGCCCCGGGCTTCTCCTGGGCCTCGCGACACAGCAGGGCACTCCTCCAGGCCTCCAGGCCGCAGCGGTGAGCGCGCTGGCTTCGTCGTCGCAGGGGGGGGGCTCAAATTAAGGATGGGGTAAAGTGCTCAGTGGAGCACGCTGCCGGGGGTCCCAGACCAGGGTAGGAAGCGCGGGGGTCACAGCGCTAGTACCTGGTCGATCCCCGGTGTCTTGGCAATCGGCTTAGTATTTGGTTCACTAGAGTAGCTTGGACACGCAGTCTCAGCTCTGGCATTCAAGGCTTACAGCTCGCTCTTGTCATGCAGTTTCAGTTCTTGAAGTTAGATTTCAGTTCTCAGTTGACAGATGAAGTCTTGTGGCGCAGATGTATCTGGCGCCCTTAAGGGGTTCTGTTACAGGGGTAGGGATGGAGAGGGCGACTAGATCCTTCCTAGTCAGGTTGGCAGAGAGTCTCTGGGTCCTCCTACTACTGGGCAAGATCAGTGGGATTCACAGGGCACCTCACTCACTTAAGAGGCAGTACCTAAATCCTGTCACTCTCAGAGGCATAAGTCCCTGGCTAGGCCCTACCGCCTACACTCCTGGTGGATTCTTCCAGCTCTGCTTCACCCCAATGGCCAACTCACCACACAAGTTTCCCTCCCACTCTTAAGTAGCCCTAGGTCAGGTGACCTCTAGCCAAGGCGGCCAAAGTAAAACCCCACCTCCTTTCTAGAAGGTTCCAGCTTCTTCCAGGAGCTTCCCCACTCTAACTATGGGACAAAAAGGCGGGCTGGTGTCGCAACATTGTTGTGGGTCCCAGCCAGCTCCTGGCAGCTAGGGTGCTACTATCAAAAACGACCACCCTGCAGTAGCAGGGGTCTGTGGCAGCCATCTTGGGAGAAGGGAGCACCTGCACCTTAACACTGCCTGGCAATGAAAAGGCGCCCGGAGACCTAGTCCAACATAAAAATGAGGGTGGAAAAAAATGAGGCACGATACAAAAATAGAAGGGGAGACCACCCTAGGGCTGACAGGTCCAACACACATATTACATCACTCATGACATGGTCAGTGACATCACTGATGACATCACTGATGACATCTCAAATGACATCACTGATGACATCATCCAGTGAGTATGTGTTTCTGAACAGTTTTAATATGTTTAATATATATAGGGAAAGGCCTGTTGAAGAATAAGTGGGTGTACAAGTGTGTGAATGGATGATTTTCTAGGTGCGTAACTGACTCTATAAGTGAGTTATTAAATGTATCTTACTGCAGACTAGTGACTAAACTGTGTGAATGTCTGTATGTGTCTGTATGTTGGTGTATATGTGGCTGCATGGTTTTGTGAATAGCTATATGAGTGTCTATATGGGTTATTGATTGGTTGTCTGAGTATCTGTATGGGTGCCTGAGTGTTTGTGTGGGTAGGGTGTGTGTGACTCTGTGACTAGATGTGTGAGTGGGTGATTCAGTGGGTGCATGGTTTTAAGAGTGCATCTGTGATGAACTGTATGGTTGAGTGAGTGTATGTATGGGTGTGTTAGGGGTTGAATGTATATCTCAGTGGTACATTTGTGACTAACTACATATATGAAAGGCAGTATATATGCGTGTAAGAGTATATAAGTGGGGAGATGTGAGAGTGTGTGATTGTGAGAGTGACTGTGTGGATGAGTGTGTGCTTGTATCAATGATTGTATAAGAGCGTAAGAATGTGGTACTATTTTTATGAGTAAGTGAACTTGAGTGTGTATAACTGCATAGGTGAGTAAATGGGAGTGTGATTATTTGCATGACTGACTAGGTGTGAGAATACCTCTATGGATAATTGGTGGTGTGTGAGTGTCTATATAGGTGTATAAATGCATATGATAGTCTTGTATGGAGTGACTGTAAGTATGAGTGACTGTACAGGTGAATGAGTGGAGGTGTATGTAGACCTAAGAGTTAATAAGTGGGTATGTAGTTATTGGTATTGGAGTATCTATGGTTTTGAGAATGGAAGTCTGAAATTTTGAGTCGGTGTATCAAAGGTTATATTAGGGTGTGAGAAGATGCGGTAATTTATCACATGGATGACGTCATCAGTGATGTCATTTGAGATGTCATCAGTGATGTCATCAGTGATGTCACTGGCCATGTCATGAGTGATGTAATATGTGACATCATCAGCAGTGCATTGCGGGGGTGCGAGTTATAGTTAGCTGAACTAACTATAACAGGGGAATTTCTAGGGTTTTGTACGAGGGAAATATCCAGCTAACTATAACACCCCTGAAACCTATGGTTTTTTCAGTGAATTTCTAAGGTTTTTTGAATGCCAATTCCTAACTATAACGCCCCTGAAACCTATGGTTTTTTCAGTGAATTTCAAAGGTGTTTTAAATGCTAATTCCTATCTATAACTTATCTCTAAAGATATCATGAAAAGCATTCTTTTTTAAACGAGGGTTCACATTAGTTTTGTGGAAAAGCATCTTTGTGATTGGTTAAGAAAAAGCAGTTTCAACGTGGAGTACATAACAAAGGATAAAATTTGCTCAGATCAACCACACCTGCTACTTGCATTTGGAAGGCACTGTTTGAACTTAAAACAATCGTCAATTTTTAACCTGCACGTGTCGTTAAATATTCAAGAAAATGTTACAAAAAATATCGTTAAGTTTAAAAAATTGATGAACTTTTAACCTGCACGTGTTGTAGAATGTCCTAGAAAGTTTGTTGATAGAATACGTTTAACTTATGACTTCTATGTGTTGTTAAATATTTAAAAAACGGTTCATATGGAAAATTAAAAAGAAACCAATAGAGAAGTTTTGAAACCTAAAAGAATCAAGGAACTATTCTAATTTATTCTTTACATTTATTTATGTGTGCAGCAACAAAATTATAGACACAACAGCACTAGGAAGAGGAAGAAGCAGGGAGTGGGGGAAGGGGGGGATGGGCAGAATGGCACACATGCACAATTAAGTACAACACACATATAGACTAACAATGGCCAAAATGAAACACACCAACAAGGAGCACAAGTCACACAACCCGCCAACATCACACCACTGAACGAGCATAGAAGTGAAAACCACGCTGCATTCATACAGGATGTGTACAAAGGACAGTCATTGGTGTTGTGGGATGTCTGCGACAGTGGTCATCATGGATGAGATGCCCAGCATGTGACACGTGGTCGAGTTCACTGTGTGTTATGTTGCCAAACGGCTGCACCTCCCTCCCACGAGCCCCCACACTTTTGTACGGTGAGCTGTTGTATCTCGTGCACTCGTACGGCACACCATTGTAATGCCTATTTGCGCATGTCCTGCTACATTCCTACTACAACATCACAGTGCCGTTTGGAGGTGGTGCATGCCAGTTTACAACATCGACTGCTGCGGCTCTTGTAGCAGGCCACACCAGAACACAGAGACACACTTACTGCACTTCCTGTACACGGACATTTCCGTGACACCCCATTCCCTTTGCCGGATAGGCACACCCCTGCACTGACCTGTGAACCCCAGACCAGCACACGCCAGTTGTGCATACAGGAGGATGCGTGCGTAGCTACACATCCAGGCTCACTGCCAACGCTGAGGTGACAGCACACTGTGATGTTGCAGGGCTCGTGCCTATCATGCTAAGACAATGACCACAGGGACACACTTACTAAGATGTGGGTTTGGGGGGCATTGGCAGTCCTGGAGTTGTTGAGATGAGTCTTCTGGCCCTCATGGGTATCCCTGTATCATGCTCATTGACTCTATGGTACCTGTGGCTGTTCTGGTGTGGCCCTTAGCTGTGTTCCCTTTCATGGTGCAGGTAGTTGTCCTGCTTAACACCAGCAGAAAGCAGGTGTAAAATTCCTGGTGCTAACGTGTCTAATCGCCGGAATTTTTTTCGCATTGCAATTGCTGTGAAAGTTGTGATGTGATTTTTTTCGTGTGCAGAACAATATACGTACTGAGCAGTGTATCTCAGCAAGATCCAGCACCTGACGCACTATTCCCAATCAATATAAATACAATGAGATTTCTTAATAGATTTTATGTGTACACTGTAAGTGCAGCCAATACCTCAGTGCATTTCAATACAGGATTTTAGTATTTAGAATAAATCGGAAAGGTGCACCTCGTGTCTTTTTGCACGGGAACGGCTACTCTCCATTTCATTATCAGCACTTTAACGGAAGTAAAGTTGAGATAAATCTAACACACTATTTAGAAGTTGGTGCAAACTGCAGATATCACCAGTATTCCAGTGATAAGTGCCCCAAAATTTAACACCATGGTGGACTCCATCAAATAACAGTAATAAGAACAAGAAAGAGTCACACAGCAGTTAAGAGAATGACCAAAAACGTTATTAATTTTTTTTCCAAACTTTATTTTTTATAATAATAAATATATAAACGAAAAACTATTTTCAAACTTTATTTTTTTATTAACATATATATGAACAATAAACTAATAAACAAAATGTAACAACAATAATAAAAAACAACAAGGCGGAACACTACTTTGGGGACAATGGATGTCGACGACAGACCTGGAAAATAAGAAAGATTGTTAAAAAAACAACAACATGGTATTCTCAACAAAATACCACAAGAAACAAATCACAAATATATAAAATGCATACAGCTAACAAAATTTTACAAGTTTAACTTACAAAAACTGTAAATGTTGCCGCTTTAAAATATTTACAGAATCTAAAGAAAATGTTTTGCAGAAGGCACCACACCAACAACGTTTTTCTTCAGTGGTGAGGAAATTTTTTACTTTTTCCAAGGAGCAAACAAAGACTAATGCCACCTTCGTCACTCGCAAGATTTGCCAAAGAGTTCTGTTACGAGGAGATCCTAACAAAAAATACTCCTGCGGCACAGCAAGTATGATGAAACACCTAAGGACCCTTCATCCAAACAATCTTGCACGAGAAGAGTGCAAACAGATGAGAAACACTCCTGTTTTGTATCTGTAAAAAAGAATCACAAATAAATGTATATTAATAACTTTCAAATGTATACTATTCCATTACTGTACAAACCCATTTTATATAAAAACTGACTATGAAACTATAGCCCTGAACCACAAGTGTGACGATCATTAAAACACTACATGCATAGTGCATACTACTGTGAAGCAGTTCATGCCCTAAAGCCTACCTCACTAAAAGACTACATTCTAACTGACTAAATGATTACAGCACTATAAGGAGACACACTGGGTGACTCACAGGGTGTTTGCTAGAAGAGTATGAATACTAACTAGGGAATAGAAGGTGTGAAACACAACTGTGTAGGTGATTAGAGGACTGCATCCATACTGCATAGGCATTTAAAGCAGTCCATGTGCTAAGGCCTGGCTCACTGCATGATTACTTGGGTACTGACTGAATGATTATAGTACAGCAAGGAGAGTGCCTAGGTGAATTTATAAGTGCTAGGCTTTTTGCACAGGGAATAGATTAGTACTTGGTACTGAATGGGTCACTAGAGGAGTGCAAAGGCAGTGACAAGTGCTGGACTGTATGGATACTGACTAGGAAATTGAAAGTGTGGAAGAAAAGTGTCTAGGTGGTTAGAAGACTGCATGCATAGTGCATAGGGGGTTGAAGCAGTCCATGTGCTAAGGCCTGGCTCAGTGTATGAATACTTAGGCACTGACTGAATGCACCACTATCCCTATGAGTTCACCAAAACTCATTCACTACAGTGCAAGTGGTAAGGGAACTGCACACAATCTACATATTTCACGACTACAATTTACTGTCAATGCCTGACTCATATAATGAAAGCATAAGCCATAACTGTCTTCTAATGCTACTAAAACTTGACAACATGACATGTTTTAAAACAGTTATCTGTCAGCAAATAAACGGTGTTACCAAACACTTCTCTCACAGTGGTTCCCAAATGCACACAGACTCACAGTGTGATTCTAGACAAACAACACTATCCCTAGCAGATTACCAAAACTCATTCACTACAGTGGAAGTGGTAAGGGAACTGCACACAATCTACATATTTCACGACTTCACTTTAGTGTCAATGCCTGACTCATTTAATCAACGCATAAGCAAAGACTAGCTTCTAATGCTACTAAAACTTGACAACATGACAGGTTTTAAAATAGTTATCTGTCTGCAAATACATGATGTTACCAAATGCTTCTCTCACAGTGGTTCTCAAATGCACAGACACTCACAGTGTGATTCCAGACAACAACCACTATACCCAGGAGTTTACCAAAAATCATTCACTACTGTGGAAATGGTAAGGGAACGGCCCACAATCTTCATATTTCAGGACTGCACTTTTGTGTCAAAGCCTGACTCATTTAATCAAAGCATAAGCAAAGACTGGCTTCTAATGCTACTAAAACTTGACAACATGACCGGTTTGAAAACAGTTATCTGTCAGCAAATACACGATGTTACCAAATGCTTCTCTCACAATCCTTACCCAAATGCACACAGACTCACAGTGTGATTTTACACAAGCAACACTATCCTAGGAGTTTACCAAAACTCATTCACTAGTCTGGAAGAGTTAATGGTACTGCACACAATCTACATATTTAAGTACAGCACATCAGTGTCAAAGCATGACTCATTTAATCAACGCCTAAGCAAAGAGTGCATTCTAATGCTACTAAAACTTCACAACATGACAGGTTTTAAAACAGTTATCTGCCAGCAAATACATGATGTTACCAAATGCTTCTCTCACACTGATCCCAAATACACACTAACTCACAGTGTGATTCTAGACAAGCACCACTATCCCTAGGAGTTTACCAAAACTCATTCAGTACAGTGCAAGTGGTAAGGGAACTGCACACGATCTACATATTTCACGACTGCAATTTACTGTCAATGCCTGACTCATTTAATGAAAGCATAAGCCATAACTGTCATCTAATGCTACTAAAACTTGACAACATGACATGTTTTAAAACAGTTATCTATCAGCAAATACACGATGTTACCAAATGCTCTCTAACACTGGTTCCCAAATGCACACAGACTCACAGTGTGAGTCTAGGCAAACAACACTATCCCTAGCAGATTACCAAAACTCATTCACTACAGTGGAAGTGGTAAGGGAACTGCACACAATCTACATATTTCACGACTGCACTTTACTGTCAATGCCTGACTCATTTAATCAACGCATAAGCAATGACTAGCTTCTACTGCTACTAAAACTTGACAACATGACAGGTTTTAAAATAGTTATCTGTCAGCACATACATGATGTTACCAAATGCTTCTCTCACAGTGGTTCTCAAATGCACAGACACTCACAGTGTGATTCCAGACAACAACCACTATACCCAGGAGTTTACCAAAAATCATTCACTACTGTGGAAATGGTAAGGGAACTGCCCACAATCTTCATATTTCAGGACTGCACTTTTGTGTCAAAGCCTGACTCATTTAATCAAAGCATAAGCAAAGACTGGCTTCTAATGCTACTAAAACTTGACAACATGACCGGTTTTAAAACAGTTATCTGTCAGCAAATACACAATGTTACCAAATGCTTCTCTCACAATCCTTACCCAAATGCACACAGACTCACAGTGTGATTTTACACAAGCAACACTATCCTAGGAGTTTACCAAAACTCATTCACTAGTCTGGAAGAGTTAATGGTACTGCACACAATCTACATATTTAAGTACAGCACATCAGTGTCAAAGCATGACTCATTTAATCAACGCGCAAGCAAAGACTGCATTCTAATGCTACTAAAACTTCACAACATGACAGGTTTTAAAACAGTTATCTGTCAGCAAATACACGATGTTACCAAATGCTACTCTCACACTGATCCCAAATACACACTAACTCACAGTTTGATTCTAGACAAGCACCACTATCCCTAGGAGTTTACCAAAACTCATTCACTACAGTGCAAGTGGTAAGGGAACTGCACACAATCTACATATTTCACGACTGCAATTTACTGTCAATGCCTGACTCATTTAATGAAAGCATAAGCCATAACTGTCGTCTAATGCTACTAAAACTTGACAACATGACATGTTTTAAAACAGTTATCTATCAGCAAATACACGATGTAACCAAACGCTTCTCTCACACTGGTTCCCAAATGCACACAGACTCACAGTGTGAGTCTACACAAACAACACTATCCCTAGCAGATTACCAAAACTCATTCACTACAGTGGAAGTGGTAAGGGAACTGCACACAATCTACATATTTCACGACTGCACTTTACTGTCAATGCCTGACTCATTTAATCAACGCATAAGCAATGACTGGCTTCTAATGCTACTAAAACTTGACAACATGACAGGTTTTAAATTCGTTATCTGTCAGCAAATACACGATGTTACCAAATGCTTCTCGCACAGTGGTTCCCAAATGCACACAGACTCACAGTGTGATTCTAGACAACAACCACTATACCCAGGAGTTTACCAAAAATCATTCACTACTGTGGAAGTGATAAGGGAACTGCACACAATCTTCATATTTCAGGACTGCACTTTTGTGTCAAAGCCTGACTCATTTAATCAAAGCATAAGCAAAGACTGGCTTCTAATGCTACTAAAACTTGACAACATGACTGGTTTTAAAACAGTTATCTGTCAGCAAATACATGATGTTACCAAATGCTTCTCTCACAATCCTTACCCAAATGCACAGACTCACAGTGTGATTTTAGACAATCAGCACTATCCTAGGAGTTTACCAAAACTCATTCACTAGTCTAGAAGAGTTAATGGTACTGAACACAATCTACATATTTAAGTACAGGACATCAGTGTCAAAGCATGACTCATTTAATCAATGCATAAGCAAAGATTGGATTCTAATGCTACTAAAACTTCACAGCATGACAGGTTTTAAAAAAGTTATCTGTCAGCAAATACATGATGTTACCAAATGCTTCTCTCACATTGATCCCAAATACACACTAACTCACACTTTGATTCTAGACAAGCACCACTATCCCTATGAGTTTACCAAAACTCATTCACTACAGTGCAAGTGGTAAGGGAACTGCACACAATCTACATATTTCACGACTACAATTTACTGTCAATGCCTGACTCATATAATGAAAGCATAAGCCATAACTGTCTTCTAATGCTACTAAAACTTGACAACATGACATGTTTTAAAACAGTTATCTGTCAGCAAATACACGATGTTACCAAACACTTCTCTCACAGTGGTTCCCAAATGCACACAGACTCACAGTGTGATTCTAGACAAACAACACTATCCCTAGCAGATTACCAAAACTCATTCACTGCAGTGGAAGTGGTAAGGGAACTGCACACAATCTACATATTTCACGACTTCACTTTAGTGTCAATGCCTGACTCATTTAATCAACGCATAAGCAAAGACTAGCTTCTAATGCTACTAAAACTTGACAACATGACAGGTTTTAAAATAGTTATCTGTCAGCAAATACATGATGTTACCAAATGCTTCTCTCACAGTGGTTCTCAAATGCACAGACACTCACAGTGTGATTCCAGACAACAACCACTATACCCAGGAGTTTACCAAAAATCATTCACTACTGTGGAAATGGTAAGGGAACTGCCCACAATCTTCATATTTCAGGACTGCACTTTTGTGTCAAAGCCTGACTCATTTAATCAAAGCATAAGCAAAGACTGGCTTCTAATGCTACTAAAACCTGACAACATGACCGGTTTTAAAACAGTTATCTGTCAGCAAATACACGATGTTACCAAATGCTTCTCTCACAATCCTTACCCAAATGCACACAGACTCACAGTGTGATTTTACACAAGCAACACTATCCTAGGAGTTTACCAAAACTCATTCACTAGTCTGGAAGAGTTAATGGTACTGCACACAATCTACATATTTAAGTACAGCACATCAGTGTCAAAGCATGACTCATTTAATTAACGCGTAAGCAAAGACTGCATTCTAATGCTACTAAAACTTCACAACATGACAGGTTTTAATACAGTTATCTGTCAGCAAATATATGATGTTACCAAATGCTTCTCTCACACTGATCCCAAATACACACTAACTCACAGTGTGATTCTAGACAAGCACCACTATCCCTAGGAGTTTACCAAAACTCATTCACTACAGTGCAAGTGGTAAGGGAACTGCACACAATCTACATATTTCACGACTGCAATTTACTGTCAATGCCTGACTCATTTAATGAAAGCATAAGCCATAACTGTCGTCTAATGCTACTAAAACTTGACAACATGACATGTTTTAAACAGTTATCTATCAGCAAATACACGATGTTACCAAACGCTTCTCTCACACTGGTTCCCAAATGCACACAGACTCACAGTGTGAGTCTAGACAAACAACACTATCCCTAGCAGATTACCAAAACTCATTCACTACAGTGGAAGTGGTAAGGGAACTGCACACAATCTACATATTTCACGACTGCACTTTACTGTCAATGCCTGACTCATTTAATCAACGCATAAGCAATGACTAGCTTCTAATGCTACTAAAACTTGACAACATGACAGGTTTTAAAATAGTTATCTGTCAGCAAATACATGATGTTACCAAATGCTTCTCTCACAGTGGTTCTCAAATGCACAGACACTCACAGTGTGATTCCAGACAACAACCACTATACCCAGGAGTTTACCAAAAATCATTCACTACTGTGGAAATGGTAAGGGAACTGCCCACAATCTTGATATTTCAGGACTGCACTTTTGTGTCAAAGCCTGACTCATTTAATCAAAGCATAAGCAAAGACTGGCTTCTAATGCTACTAAAACTTGACAACATGACCGGTTTTAAAACAGTTATCTGTCAGCAAATACACGATGTTACCAAATGCTTCTCTCACAATCCTTACCCAAATGCACACAGACTCACAGTGTGATTTTACACAAGCAACACTATCCTAGGAGTTTACCAAAACTCATTCACTAGTCTGGAAGAGTCAATGGTACTGCACACAATCTACATATTTAAGTACAGCACATCAGTGTCAAAGCATGACTCATTTAATCAACGCATAAGCAATGACTGGCTTCCAAATCTACTAAAACTTGACAACATGACAGGTTTTAAATTCGTTATCTGTCAGCAAATACACGATGTTACCAAATGCTTCTCGCACAGTGGTTCCCAAATGCACACAGACTCACAGTGTGATTCTAGACAACAACCACTATACCCAGGAGTTTACCAAAAATCATTCACTACTGTGGAAGTGATAAGGGAACTGCACACAATCTTCATATTTCAGGACTGCACTTTTGTGTCAAAGCCTGACTCATTTAATCAAAGCATAAGCAAAGACTGGCTTCTAATGCTACTAAAACTTGACAACATGACCGGTTTTAAAACAGTTATCTGTCAGCAAATACACGATGTTACCAAATGCTTCTCTCACAATCCTTACCCAAATGCACAGACTCACAGGGTGATTTTAGACAATCAGCACTATCCTAGGAGTTTACCAAAACTCATTCACTAGTCTAGAAGAGTTAATGGTACTGAACACAATCTACATATTTAAGTACAGGACATCAGTGTCAAAGCGTGACTCATTTAATCAACGCATAAGCAAAGACTGGATTCTAATGCTACTAAAACTTCACAACATGACAGGTTTTAAAAAAGTTATCTGTCAGCAAATACATGATATCACCAAATGCTTCTCTCACACTGATCCCAAATACACACTAACTCACACTTTGATTCTAGACAAGCACCACTATCCCTAGGAGTTTACCAAAACTCATTCACTACAGTGCAAGTGGTAAGGGAACTGTACACAATCTACATATTTCAGGACTGCACTTTTCTGTCAAAGCCTGACTTATTTAATCAAATCATAAGCCATAACTGTCTTCTAAGGCTACTAAAAGTTCACAACATGACAAGTTAACACAGTTATCTATCAGCAAATACACGATGTTACCAAATGCTTCTCTCACAGTGGTTCCCAAATGCACACAGACTGACTGTGTGATTCTAGACAAACAACACTATCTCTTGCACTATACCAAAACACATTTCTTCATCTTGAAGTAGTACTACATTTTAGTATAGAAACATAACATAACTCATTTCACAAATTCATAAACAATGACTGGTTTCTAATTCTACCAAAATATAAAAACAGCACAGTTATCTGTCTACAAACACATGAAAAACACAAATGCTTATCACATGGATTTAAGCAGTCATGCGTGCCGGGGCTCATGTGGAGCCGTAAACAAGCAGAGAATGGTGAGCGCAACCATCTGAGGATATATTAGTGGACTTCACCTCCCAGCAGGCATGAATCTACTCATTTGAGGCGTCCAATCAGGACTCACGATATGGTGTAAATGCAAGGGAAGGTGTGGCCGCATTTGCGCTCTGGACTGCAATTACCCTTTGAAAAAGAGAATCACTCGAAACGCGTCAGGGTTGTGGACCGCTGCTTTTAATTTCTGGACAAACGTGACTGCTGTACCTAATAAAGCGAATGGGGTAAGCTCTTTTGTGCCCGAGTGCTGCCTAATTTGTTGGACATTCCCCACGGAGCATAATCTATGTGCGGCCGTCCTGACGCAGGGCTAGTACCACTCCAGAAAATGCGGGCCACGGGGTTCCTGATCATGAGGGGCTTCAAATGTGGGGCACAATCGATGGATTTAAGCAGTCACGTGTGCCGGGGCTCATGTGGAGCCGTAAACAAGCAGAGAATGGTGAGCGCAACCATCTGAGGATATATTAGTGGACTTCACCTCCCAGCAGCCAACGTGAATCTACTCATTTGAGGCGTCCAATCAGGACTCACGATATGGTGTAAATGCAAGGGAGGGTGTTGCCGCATTTGTGCTCTGGACTGCAATTTCCCTTTGAAAAAGAGAATCACTCGAAACGCGTCAGGATTGTGGACCGCTGCTTTTAATTTCTGGACTAATGTGACTGCTGTACCTAATAAAGCGAATGGGGTAAGCTCTTTTGTGCCCGAGTGCTGCCTAATTTGTTGGACATTCCCCACGGAGCATAATCTATGTGCGGCCGTCCTGCCGCAGGGCTAGCACCACTCCAGAATATGGGGGCCACGGGGTTCCTAATCATGAGGGGCTTCAAATGTGGGGCACAATCGATGGATATAAGCAGTCACGCGTGCCGGGGCTCATGTGGAGCCGTAAACAAGCAGAGAATGGTGAGCGCAGCCATCTGAGGATATATTAGTGGACTTCACCTCCCAGCAGGCAACGTGAATCTACTCATTTGAGGCGTCCAATCAGGACTCACGATACGGTGTAAATCCAATGGAAGGTGGTGCCGCATTTGCGCTCTGGACTGCAATTACCCTTTGAAAAAGAGAATCACTCGAAACGCGTCAGGGTTGTGGACCGCTGCTTTTAATTTCTGGACTAACGTGACTGCTGTACCTAATAAAGCGAATGAGGTAAGCTCTTTTGTGCCCGAGTGCTGCCTAATTTGTTGGACATTCCCCACGGATCATGATATATATATATATATATATATATATATATATATTATCTACTGGCGGTCGCCAGTAGATAGTTATAGTTAGGACCGTGTTTCCATAGGAAATCCGCAACATTCTATTTGGAATAACTTTGGCGCCGGTCGATGAATCCTCGCGAAATTTTCAAAACTAATGGGGCGCTACGCTCCGCTCCTACCCTGAAAGTCTCGGGGGGATTCGTCAAGCGGGGGCTGAGAAAAAAGGGGGGTCCCAAAACGCGTTTTCCCAATGCATTTTTCTATAGGACCTTTAGACACAGCTACAGCCCGAACGGCTGAACAGAATTACTTGAAATTTGGCAGAGAGGTAGTCCTCAGGTCAAGGATGTGCCTTTTGTAGGTCTGGTGTAAATCTGTTCAGTAGGTCCTGAGAAAATAGCATTTAAATCAATATATATATCTGTAAGCGCGCTCCGTGCGCTTACTGTAAGCTTACCGTACGCGTACGGTGCCGTGCGCGAGCTCAATTCTGATTGGTGGTTACATGACTGTAAACATTCGAATCGGTCGAAATCAGGAAGTGTCGGCCGCCTTTTTCTGTCTCTCGCACTGAGAAACAAAGGTGGGGAACGTGAAACGGGGGTAACGAAGAGAGTTGCAGACCCCTAGTGTTTGTCAGGGGGTCCAAGAAGGACCCAAAAGTACGAAAAATAAATTTAATAATTTTAAAAAAAAATCGCGGGGTACGCGTACGGTAAGCTTACCATACGCGCACGGCAAAAAAAATAAAAAATAAAAAATAAAGAAGTAACAATCACATTTATTAAATAAATTAAAGGACCCACAAGGGAGAAAAAAACAAATGTTACTGCGTAAAAAAGGCGAGGTGCGCACGGCATGGACTGCGCAACGTGGGCGTTCGGTGCGCGAAGCGCACCGATCGCCCACAGCGCGCACACGGTGTGCGAAGCGCGCCGTACGCGCAGGGTGTGCGCATAGTGAAAAAACAGAAAATAAATAAATAAATAAATACATAACTTAGCATTTAAAAAAACTTACAAATTCACTGAAAAAACCATAGGTTTCACACACGTTATAGTTAGGAATTATCATTTACAAAACCTTGCAAATTCACTTAAAAAACCATAGGTTTCACACATGTTATAGTTAGCTGTACATTTCACTCGTAAAAAACCAATGAAATTCCACGTTGTAGTTAGATCAGGTAACTATAACTTGCGCGACCGCAATCCACAATGTGTAATTTCAGATGTCATCATTGATGTCATGAGTGATGTCACTGACCATGTCATGAGTGATGTACTATGTGACGTCATCAGCAGTTTATTGTGGGCGCGCAAGTTAGAGTTACCTGATCTAACTATAACGTGGAATGCTGACCTCCGCACAAACATCACCACCAATCCTGCTTCCACTTCAGAAAACAGGTCTGACACAGCTGGGGTTTTGTTTCAGCAGGGCTTTAATATCCGCCATACAGCATATGAATAACAGCATGTGAAGCATCAGTCTCGCGCCTGGGACGCGTTTCGGCGATTACCTTCTTCCTGCCAGTGCTGCGCTCGACTGTCAATAGTTGCAAATTTCGCGGGGGTTAGCATTTGTCCATCACGGAGGAATCTCATTGGAGCAGCGTTATCAGCATAGAAAGAGGACATGGAAAGTTCACAAGGTAGGTACCTTTCCTCTTTCTCTCCTCCGTTATTCCCCAATATGCCGATCCTGCTAGTTAAGAATCGCTGCCACTTAACGTGTGTAGGCTTAAGTAAGTACCTCGCCCAAGCTCCCGATGAAGCTGCGACTTCGTCGTCACTGTGAAGTACCAGCTCTCCTTTCCATGCAGGATTGAAGGCGGAAGTGTCCTGCTATCTGCTGACCCCTTCAGCGGTGATCCGCTACTCTCTCTCCAATGCCAAAGCAAGTTCAGACCGGGGGGGCGCCGCGTTATGCTTCCCAGCATCCAACCAACAATGTGTCGGCAAACCATGGAGCTCCTGACCGAGAGGCGTGCCAGAATTACGGAGCCGACCTCCGCACAAACATCACCACCAATCCTGCTTCCACTTCAGAAAACAGGTCTGACACAGCTGGGGTTTCGTTTCAGCAGGGCTTTAATATCCACCATACAGCATATGAATAACAGCATGTGAAGCATCAGTCTCGCGCCTGGGACGCGTTTCGTCGATTACCTTCTTCCTGCCAGTGCTGCGCTCGACTGTCAATAGTTGCAAATTTCGCGGGGGTTAGCATTTGTCCATCACGGAGGAATCTCGTTGGAGCAGCGTTATCAGCATAGAAAGAGGACATGGAAAGTTCACAAGGTAGGTACCTTTCCTCTTTCTCTCCACCGTTATTCCCCAATAAGCCGATCCTGCTAGTTAAGAATCGCTGCCACTTAACGTGTGTAGGCTTAAGTAAGTACCTCGCCCAAGCTCCCGATGAAGCTGCGACTTCATCGTCACTGTGAAGTACCAGCTCTCCTTTCCATGCAGGATTCAAGGCGGAAGTGTCCTGCTATCTGCTGACCCCTTCAGCGGTGATCCGCTACTCTCTCCCCAATGCCAAAGCAAGTTCAGACCGAGGGGTGCCGCGTTATGCTTCCCAGCATCCAACCAACAATGTGTCGGCAAACCACGGAGCTCCTGACCGAGAGGCGTGCCAGAATTACGGAGCCGACCTCCGCACAAACATCACCACCAATCCTGCTTCCACTTCAGAAAACAGGTCTGACACAGCTGGGGTTTCGTTTCAGCAGGGCTTTAATATCCGCCATACAGCATATGAATAACAGCATGTGAAGCATCAGTCTCGCGCCTGGGACGCGTTTCGGCGATTACCTTCTTCCTGCCAGTGCTGCGCTCGACTGTCAATAGTTGCAAATTTCGCGGGGGTTAGCATTTGTCCATCACGGAAGAATCTCATTGGAGCAGCGTTATCAGCATAGAAAGAGGACATGGAAAGTTCACAAGGTAGGTACCTTTCTTCTTTCTTTCCTCTGTTATTCCCCAATATGCAGATCCTGCTAGTTAAGAATCGCTGCCACTTAACGTGTGTAGGCTTAAGTAAGTACCTCGCCCAAGCTCCCGATGAAGCTGCGACTTCGTCGTCACTGTGAAGTACCAGCTCTCCTTTCCATGCAGGATTCAAGGCTGAAGTGTCCTGCTATCTGCTGACCCCTTCAGCGGTGATCCGCTACTCTCTCCCCAATGCCAAAGCAAGTTCAGACCGGGGGGGCGCCGCGTTATGCTTTTCAGCATCCAACCAACAATGTGTCGGCAAACCACGGAGCTCCTGACCGAGAGGCGTGCCAGAATTACGGAGCCGACCTCCGCACAAACATCACCACCAATCCTGCTTCCACTTCAGAAAACAGGTCTGACACAGCTGGGGTTTCGTTTCAGCAGGGCTTTAATATCCGCCATACAGCATATGAATAACAACATGTGAAGCATCAGTCTCGCGCCTGGGACGCGTTTCGGTGATTACCTTCTTCCTGCCAGTGCTGCGCTCGACTGTCAATAGTTGCAAATTTCGCGGGGTTTAGCATTTGTCCATCACGGAGGAATCTCATTGGAGCAGCGTTATCAGCATAGAAAGAGGACATGGAAAGTTCACAAGGTAGGTACCTTTCCTCTTTCTCTCCTCCGTTATTCCCCAATATGCCGATCCTGCTAGTTAAGAATCGCTGCCACTTAACGTGTGTAGGCTTAAGTAAGTACCTCGCCCAAGCTCCCGATGAAGCTGCGACTTCGTCGTCACTGTGAAGTACCAGCTCTCCTTTCCATGCAGGATTCAAGGCGGAAGTGTCCTGCTATCTGCTGACCCCATCAGCGGTGATCCGCTACTCTCTCCCCAATGCCAAAGCAAGTTCAGACCGGGGGGGCGCCGCGTTATGCTTCCCAGCATCCAACCAACAATGTGTCGGCAAACCACGGAGCTCCTGACCGAGAGGCGTGCCAGAATTACGGAGCTGACCTCCGCACAAACATCACCACCAATCCTGCTTCCACTTCAGAAAACAGGTCTGACACAGCTGGGGTTTTGTTTCAGCAGGGCTTTAATATCCGCCATACAGCATATGAATAACAGCATGTGAAGCATCAGTCTCGCGCCTGAGACGCGTTTCGGCGATTACCTTCTTCCTGCCAGTGCTGCGCTCGACTGTCAATAGTTGCAAATTTCGCGGGGGTTAGCATTTGTCCATCACGGAGGAATCTTATTGGAGCAGCGTTATCAGCATAGAAAGAGGACATGGAAAGTTCACAAGGTAGGTACCTTTCCTCTTTCTCTCCTCCGTTATTCCCCAATATGCCGATCCTGCTAGTTAAGAATCGCTGCCACTTAACGTGTGTAGGCTTAAGTAAGTACCTCGCCCAAGCTCCCGATGAAGCTGCGACTTCGTCGTCACTGTGAAGTACCAGCTCTCCTTTCCATGCAGGATTCAAGGCGGAAGTGTCCTGCTATCTGCTGACCCCTTCAGCGGTGATTCGCTACTCTCTCCCCAATGCCAAAGCAAGTTCAGACCGGGGGGGCACCGCGTTATGCTTCCCAGCATCCAACCAACAATGTGTCGGCAAACCATGGAGCTCCTGACCGAGAGGCGTGCCAGAATTACGGAGCCGACCTCCGCACAAACATCACCACCAATCCTGCTTCCACTTCAGAAAACAGGTCTGACACAGCTGGGGTTTCGTTTCAGCAGGGCTTTAATATCCACCATACAGCATATGAATAACAGCATGTGAAGCATCAGTCTCGCGCCTGGGACGCGTTTCGGCGATTACCTTCTTCCTGCCAGTGCTGCGCTCGACTGTCAATAGTTGCAAATTTCGCGGGGGTTAGCATTTGTCCATCACGGAGGAATCTCGTTGGAGCAGCGTTATCAGCATAGAAAGAGGACATGGAAAGTTCACAAGGTAGGTACCTTTCCTCTTTCTCTCCACCGTTATTCCCCAATAAGCCGATCCTGCTAGTTAAGAATCGCTGCCACTTAACGTGTGTAGGCTTAAGTAAGTACCTCGCCCAAGCTCCCGATGAAGCTGCGACTTCATCGTCACTGTGAAGTACCAGCTCTCCTTTCCATGCAGGATTCAAGGCGGAAGTGTCCTGCTATCTGCTGACCCCTTCAGCGGTGATCCGCTACTCTCTCCCCAATGCCAAAGCAAGTTCAGACCGAGGGGTGCCGCGTTATGCTTCCCAGCATCCAACCAACAATGTGTCGGCAAACCACGGAGCTCCTGACCGAGAGGCGTGCCAGAATTACGGAGCCGACCTCCGCACAAACATCACCACCAATCCTGCTTCCACTTCAGAAAACAGGTCTGACACAGCTGGGGTTTCGTTTCAGCAGGGCTTTAATATCCGCCATACAGCATATGAATAACAGCATGTGAAGCATCAGTCTCGCGCCTGGGACGCGTTTCGGCGATTACCTTCTTCCTGCCAGTGCTGCGCTCGACTGTCAATAGTTGCAAATTTCGCAGGGGTTAGCATTTGTCCATCACGGAAGAATCTCATTGGAGCAGCGTTATCAGCATAGAAAGAGGACATGGAAAGTTCACAAGGTAGGTACCTTTCCTCTTTCTTTCCTCTGTTATTCCCCAATATGCCGATCCTGCTAGTTAAGAATCGCTGCCACTTAACGTGTGTAGGCTTAAGTAAGTACCTCGCCCAAGCTCCCGATGAAGCTGCGACTTCGTCGTCACTGTGAAGTACCAGCTCTCCTTTCCATGCAGGATTCAAGGCTGAAGTGTCCTGCTATCTGCTGACCCCTTCAGCGGTGATCCGCTACTCTCTCCCCAATGCCAAAGCAAGTTCAGACCGGGGGGGCGCCGCGTTATGCTTCCCAGCATCCAACCAACAATGTGTCGGCAAACCACGGAGCTCCTGACCGAGAGGCGTGCCAGAATTACGGAGCCGACCTCCGCACAAACATCACCACCAATCCTGCTTCCACTTCAGAAAACAGGTCTGACACAGCTGGGGTTTCGTTTCAGCAGGGCTTTAATATCCGCCATACAGCATATGAATAACAGCATGTGAAGCATCAGTCTCGCGCCTGGGACGCGTTTCGGCGATTACCTTCTTCCGGCCAGTGCTGCGCTCGACTGTCAATAGTTGCAAATTTCGCGGGGGTTAGCATTTGTCCATCACGGAGGAATCTCATTGGAGCAGCGTTATCAGCATAGAAAGAGGACATGGAAAGTTCACAAGGTAGGTACCTTTCCTCTTTCTCTCCTCCGTTATTCCCCAATATGCCGATCCTGCTAGTTAAGAATCGCTGCCACTTAACGTGTGTAGGCTTAAGTAAGTACCTCGCCCAAGCTCCCGATGAAGCTGCGACTTCGTCGTCACTGTGAAGTACCAGCTCTCCTTTCCATGCAGGATTCAAGGCGGAAGTGTCCTGCTATCTGCTGACCCCTTCAGCGGTGATCCGCTACTCTCTCCCCAATGCCAAAGCAAGTTCAGACCGGGGGGGGCGCCGCGTTATGCTTCCCAGCATCCAACCAACAATGTGTCGGCAAACCACGGAGCTCCTGACCGAGAGGCGTGCCAGAATTACGGAGCCGACCTCCGCACAAACATCACCACCAATCCTGCTTCCACTTCAGAAAACAGGTCTGACACAGCTGGGGTTTCGTTTCAGCAGGACTTTAATATCCGCCATACAGCATATGAATAACCGCATGTGAAGCATCAGTCTCGCGCCTGGGACGCGTTTCGGCGATTACCTTCTTCCTGCCAGTGCTGCGCTCGACTGTCAATAGTTGCAAATTTCGCGGGGGTTAGCATTTGTCCATCACGGAGGAATCTCATTGGAGCAGCGTTATCAGCATAGAAAGAGGACATCGAAAGTTCACAAGGTAGGTACCTTTCCTCTTTCTCTCCTCCGTTATTCCCCAATATGCCGATCCTGCTAGTTAAGAATCGCTGCCACTTAACGTGTGTAGGCTTAAGTAAGTACCTCGCCCAAGCTCCCGATGAAGCTGCGACTTTGTCGTCACTGTGAAGTACCAGCTCTCCTTTCCATGCAGGATTCAAGGCTGAAGTGTCCTGCTATCTGCTGACCCCTTCAGCGGTGATCCGCTACTCTCTCCCCAATGCCAAAGCAAGTTCAGACCGGGGGGGCGCCGCGTTGTGCTTCCCAGCATCCAACCAACAATGTGTCGGCAAACCACGGAGCTCCTGACCGAGAGGCGTGCCAGAATTACGGAGCCGACCTCCGCACAAACATCACCACCAATCCTGCTTCCACTTCAGAAAACAGGTCTGACACAGCTGGGGTTTCGTTTCAGCAGGGCTTTAATATCCGCCATACAGCATATGAATAACAGCATGTGAAGCATCAGTCTCGCGCCTGGGACGCGTTTCGGCGATTACCTTCTTCCTGCCAGTGCTGCGCTCGACTGTCAATAGTTGCAAATTTCGCGGGGGTTAGCATTTGTCCATCACGGAGGAATCTCATTGGAGCAGCGTTATCAGCATAGAAAGAGGACATGGAAAGTTCACAAGGTAGGTACCTTTCCTCTTTCTCTCCTCCGTTATTCCCCAATATGCCGATCCTGCTAGTTAAGAATCGCTGCCACTTAACGTGTGTAGGCTTAAGTAAGTACCTCGCCCAAGCTCCCGATGAAGCTGCGACTTCGTCGTCACTGTGAAGTACCAGCTCTCCTTTCCATGCAGGATTCAAGGCGGAAGTGTCCTGCTATCTGCTGACCCCTTCAGCGGTGATCCGCTACTCTCTCCCCAATGCCAAAGCAAGTTCAGACCGGGGGGGGGGCGCCGCGTTATGCTTCCCAGCATCCAACCAACAATGTGTCGGCAAACCACGGAGCTCCTGACCGAGAGGCGTGCCAGAATTACGGAGCCGACCTCCGCACAAACATCACCACCAATCCTGCTTCCACTTCAGAAAACAGGTCTGACACAGCTGGGGTTTCGTTTCAGCAGGGCTTTAATATCCGCCATACAGCATATGAATAACAGCATGTGAAGCATCAGTCTCGCGCCTGGGACGCGTTTCGGCGATTACCTTCTTCCTGCCAGTGCTGCGCTCGACTGTCAATAGTTGCAAATTTCGCGGGGGTTAGCATTTGTCCATCACGGAGGAATCTCATTGGAGCAGAGTTATCAGCATAGAAAGAGGACATGGAAAGTTCACAAGGTAGGTACCTTTCCTCTTTCTCTCCTCCGTTATTCCCCAATATGCCGATCCTGCTAGTTAAGAATCGCTGCCACTTAACGTGTGTAGGCTTAAGTAAGTACCTCGCCCAAGCTCCCGATGAAGCTGCGACTTCGTCGTCACTGTGAAGTACCAGCTCTCCTTTCCATGCAGGATTCAAGGCGGAAGTGTCCTGCTATCTGCTGACCCCTTCAGCGGTGATCCGCTACTCTCTCCCCAATGCCAAAGCAAGTTCAGACCGGGGGGGGGCGCCGCGTTATGCTTCCCAGCATCCAACCAACAATGTGTCGGCAAACCACGGAGCTCCTGACCGAGAGGCATGCCAGAATTACGGAGCCGACCTCCGCACAAACATCACCACCAATCCTGCTTCCACTTCAGAAAACAGGTCTGACACAGCTGGGGTTTCGTTTCAGCAGGGCTTTAATATCCGCCATACAGCATATGAATAACCGCATGTGAAGCATCAGTCTCGCGCCTGGGACGCGTTTCGGCGATTACCTTCTTCCTGCCAGTGCTGCGCTCGACTGTCAATAGTTGCAAATTTCGCGGGGGTTAGCATCTGTCCATCACGGAGGAATCTCATTGGAGCAGCGTTATCAGCATAGAAAGAGGACATGGAAAGTTCACAAGGTAGGTACCTTTCCTCTTTCTCTCCTCCGTTATTCCCCAATATGCCGATCCTGCTAGTTAAGAATCGCTGCCACTTAACGTGTGTAGGCTTAAGTAAGTACCTCGCCCAAGCTCCCGATGAAGCTGCGACTTCGTCGTCACTGTGAAGTACCAGCTCTCCTTTCCATGCAGGATTCAAGGCTGAAGTGTCCTGCTATCTGCTGACCCCTTCAGCGGTGATCCGCTACTCTCTCCCCAATGCCAAAGCAAGTTCAGACCGGGGGGGCGCCGCGTTATGCTTTTCAGCATCCAACCAACAATGTGTTGGCAAACCACGGATTTCCTGACCGAGAGGCGTGCCAGAATTACGGAGCCGACCTCCGCACAAACATCACCACCAATCCTGCTTCCACTTCAGAAAACAGGTCTGACACAGCTGGGGTTTCGTTTCAGCAGGGCTTTAATATCCGCCATACAGCATATGAATAACAGCATGTGAAGCATCAGTCTCGCGCCTGGGACGCGTTTCGGCGATTACCTTCTTCCTGCCAGTGCTGCGCTCGACTGTCAATAGTTGCAAATTTCGCGGGGGTTAGCATTTGTCCATCACGCAGGAATCTCATTGGAGCAGCGTTATCAGCATAGAAAGAGGACATGGAAAGTTCACAAGGTAGGTACCTTTCCTCTTTCTCTCCTCCGTTATTCCCCAATATGCCGATCCTGCTAGTTAAGAATCGCTGCCACTTAACGTGTGTAGGCTTAAGTAAGTACCTCGCCCAAGCTCCCGATGAAGCTGCGACTTCGTCGTCACTGTGAAGTACCAGCTCTCCTTTCCATGCAGGATTCAAGGCGGAAGTGTCCTGCTATCTGCTGACCCCTTCAGCGGTGATCCGCTACTCTCTCCCCAATGCCAAAGCAAGTTCAGACCGGGGGGGCGCCGCGTTATGCTTCCCAGCATCCAACCAACAATGTGTCGGCAAACCACGGAGCTCCTGACCGAGAGGCGTGCCAGAATTTCGGAGCCGACCTCCGCACAAACATCACCACCAATCCTGCTTCCACTTCAGAAAACAGGTCTGACACAGCTGGGGTTTCGTTTCAGCAGGGCTTTAATATCCGCCATACAGCATATGAATAACAGCATGTGAAGCATCAGTCTCGCGCCTGGGACGCGTTTCGGCGATTACCTTCTTCCTGCCAGTGCTGCGCTCGACTGTCAATAGTTGCAAATTTCGCGGGGGTTAGCATTTGTCCATCACGGAGGAATCTCATTGGAGCAGCGTTATCAGCATAGAAAGAGGACATGGAAAGTTCACAAGGTAGGTACCTTTCCTCTTTCTCTCCTCCGTTATTCCCCAATATGCCGATCCTGCTAGTTAAGAATCGCTGCCACTTAACGTGTGTAGGCTTAAGTAAGTACCTCGCCCAAGCTCCCGATGAAGCTGCGACTTCGTCGTCACTGTGAAGTACCAGCTCTCCTTTCCATGCAGGATTCAAGGCGGAAGTGTCCTGCTATCTGCTGACCCCTTCAGCGGTGATCCGCTACTCTCTCCCCAATGCCAAAGCAAGTTCAGACCGGGGGGGCGCCGCGTTATGCTTCCCAGCATCCAACCAACAATGTGTCGGCAAACCACGGAGCTCCTGACCGAGAGGCGTGCCAGAATTACGGAGCCGACCTCCGCACAAACATCACCACCAATCCTGCTTCCACTTCAGAAAACAGGTCTGACACAGCTGGGGTTTCGTTTCAGCAGGGCTTTAATATCCGCCATACAGCATATGAATAACCGCATGTGAAGCATCAGTCTCGCGCCTGGGACGCGTTTCGGCGATTACCTTCTTCCTGCCAGTGCTGCGCTCGACTGTCAATAGTTGCAAATTTCGCGGGGGTTAGCATCTGTCCATCACGGAGGAATCTCATTGGAGCAGCGTTATCAGCATAGAAAGAGGACATGGAAAGTTCACAAGGTAGGTACCTTTCCTCTTTCTCTCCTCCGTTATTCCCCAATATGCCGATCCTGCTAGTTAAGAATCGCTGCCACTTAACGTGTGTAGGCTTAAGTAAGTACCTCGCCCAAGCTCCCGATGAAGCTGCGACTTCGTCGTCACTGTGAAGTACCAGCTCTCCTTTCCATGCAGGATTCAAGGCGGAAGTGTCCTGCTATCTGCTGACCCCTTCAGCGGTGATCCGCTACTCTCTCCCCAATGCCAAAGCAAGTTCAGACCGGGGGGGCGCCGCGTTA
This sequence comes from Triturus cristatus, assembly GCF_964204655.1. NCBI lineage: Eukaryota > Metazoa > Chordata > Amphibia > Caudata > Salamandridae > Triturus > Triturus cristatus. The sequence continues at coordinate 92,989,014 of NC_140583.1, forward strand.
TGCTTCCCAGCATCCAACCAACAATGTGTCGGCAAACCACGGAGCTCCTGACCGAGAGGCGTGCCAGAATTACGGAGCCGACCTCCGCACAAACATCACCACCAATCCTGCTTTCACTTCAGAAAACAGGTCTGACACAGCTGGGGTTTCGTTTCAGCAGGGCTTTAATATCCGCCATACAGCATATGAATAACCGCATGTGAAGCATCAGTCTCGCGCCTGGGACGCGTTTCGGCGATTACCTTCTTCCTGCCAGTGCTGCGCTCGACTGTCAATAGTTGCAAATTTCGCGGGGGTTAGCATCTGTCCATCACGGAGGAATCTCATTGGAGCAGCGTTATCAGCATAGAAAGAGGACATGGAAAGTTCACAAGGTAGGTACCTTTCCTCTTTCTCTCCTCCGTTATTCCCCAATATGCCGATCCTGCTAGTTAAGAATCGCTGCCACTTAACGTGTGTAGGCTTAAGTAAGTACCTCGCCCAAGCTCCCGATGAAGCTGCGACTTCGTCGTCACTGTGAAGTACCAGCTCTCCTTTCCATGCAGGATTCAAGGCGGAAGTGTCCTGCTATCTGCTGACCCCTTCAGCGGTGATCCGCTACTCTCTCCCCAATGCCAAAGCAAGTTCAGACCGGGGGGGCGCCGCGTTATGCTTCCCAGCATCCAACCAACAATGTGTCGGCAAACCACGGAGCTCCTGACCGAGAGGCGTGCCAGAATTACGGAGCCGACCTCCGCACAAACATCACCACCAATCCTGCTTCCACTTCAGAAAACAGGTCTGACACAGCTGGGGTTTCGTTTCAGCAGGGCTTTAATATCCACCATACAGCATATGAATAACAGCATGTGAAGCATCAGTCTCGCGCCTGGGACGCGTTTCGGCGATTACCTTCTTCCTGCCAGTGCTGCGCTCGACTGTCAATAGTTGCAAATTTCGCGGGGGTTAGCATTTGTCCATCACGGAGGAATCTCGTTGGAGCAGCGTTATCAGCATAGAAAGAGGACATGGAAAGTTCACAAGGTAGGTACCTTTCCTCTTTCTCTCCACCGTTATTCCCCAATAAGCCGATCCTGCTAGTTAAGAATCGCTGCCACTTAACGTGTGTAGGCTTAAGTAAGTACCTCGCCCAAGCTCCCGATGAAGCTGCGACTTCATCGTCACTGTGAAGTACCAGCTCTCCTTTCCATGCAGGATTCAAGGCGGAAGTGTCCTGCTATCTGCTGACCCCTTCAGCGGTGATCCGCTACTCTCTCCCCAATGCCAAAGCAAGTTCAGACCGAGGGGTGCCGCGTTATGCTTCCCAGCATCCAACCAACAATGTGTCGGCAAACCACGGAGCTCCTGACCGAGAGGCGTGCCAGAATTACGGAGCCGACCTCCGCACAAACATCACCACCAATCCTGCTTCCACTTCAGAAAACAGGTCTGACACAGCTGGGGTTTCGTTTCAGCAGGGCTTTAATATCCGCCATACAGCATATGAATAACAGCATGTGAAGCATCAGTCTCGCGCCTGGGACGCGTTTCGGCGATTACCTTCTTCCTGCCAGTGCTGCGCTCGACTGTCAATAGTTGCAAATTTCGCGGGGGTTAGCATTTGTCCATCACGGAAGAATCTCATTGGAGCAGCGTTATCAGCATAGAAAGAGGACATGGAAAGTTCACAAGGTAGGTACCTTTCTTCTTTCTTTCCTCTGTTATTCCCCAATATGCAGATCCTGCTAGTTAAGAATCGCTGCCACTTAACGTGTGTAGGCTTAAGTAAGTACCTCGCCCAAGCTCCCGATGAAGCTGCGACTTCGTCGTCACTGTGAAGTACCAGCTCTCCTTTCCATGCAGGATTCAAGGCTGAAGTGTCCTGCTATCTGCTGACCCCTTCAGCGGTGATCCGCTACTCTCTCCCCAATGCCAAAGCAAGTTCAGACCGGGGGGGCGCCGCGTTATGCTTTTCAGCATCCAACCAACAATGTGTCGGCAAACCACGGAGCTCCTGACCGAGAGGCGTGCCAGAATTACGGAGCCGACCTCCGCACAAACATCACCACCAATCCTGCTTCCACTTCAGAAAACAGGTCTGACACAGCTGGGGTTTCGTTTCAGCAGGGCTTTAATATCCGCCATACAGCATATGAATAACAACATGTGAAGCATCAGTCTCGCGCCTGGGACGCGTTTCGGCGATTACCTTCTTCCTGCCAGTGCTGCGCTCGACTGTCAATAGTTGCAAATTTCGCGGGGGTTAGCATTTGTCCATCACGGAGGAATCTTATTGGAGCAGCGTTATCAGCATAGAAAGAGGACATGGAAAGTTCACAAGGTAGGTACCTTTCCTCTTTCTCTCCTCCGTTATTCCCCAATATGCCGATCCTGCTAGTTAAGAATCGCTGCCACTTAACGTGTGTAGGCTTAAGTAAGTACCTCGCCCAAGCTCCCGATGAAGCTGCGACTTCGTCGTCACTGTGAAGTACCAGCTCTCCTTTCCATGCAGGATTCAAGGCGGAAGTGTCCTGCTATCTGCTGACCCCTTCAGCGGTGATCCGCTACTCTCTCCCCAATGCCAAAGCAAGTTCAGACCGGGGGGGCACCGCGTTATGCTTCCCAGCATCCAACCAACAATGTGTCGGCAAACCATGGAGCTCCTGACCGAGAGGCGTGCCAGAATTACGGAGCCGACCTCCGCACAAACATCACCACCAATCCTGCTTCCACTTCAGAAAACAGGTCTGACACAGCTGGGGTTTCGTTTCAGCAGGGCTTTAATATCCACCATACAGCATATGAATAACAGCATGTGAAGCATCAGTCTCGCGCCTGGGACGCGTTTCGGCGATTACCTTCTTCCTGCCAGTGCTGCGCTCGACTGTCAATAGTTGCAAATTTCGCGGGGGTTAGCATTTGTCCATCACGGAGGAATCTCGTTGGAGCAGCGTTATCAGCATAGAAAGAGGACATGGAAAGTTCACAAGGTAGGTACCTTTCCTCTTTCTCTCCACCGTTATTCCCCAATAAGCCGATCCTGCTAGTTAAGAATCGCTGCCACTTAACGTGTGTAGGCTTAAGTAAGTACCTCGCCCAAGCTCCCGATGAAGCTGCGACTTCATCGTCACTGTGAAGTACCAGCTCTCCTTTCCATGCAGGATTCAAGGCGGAAGTGTCCTGCTATCTGCTGACCCCTTCAGCGGTGATCCGCTACTCTCTCCCCAATGCCAAAGCAAGTTCAGACCGAGGGGTGCCGCGTTATGCTTCCCAGCATCCAACCAACAATGTGTCGGCAAACCACGGAGCTCCTGACCGAGAGGCGTGCCAGAATTACGGAGCCGACCTCCGCACAAACATCACCACCAATCCTGCTTCCACTTCAGAAAACAGGTCTGACACAGCTGGGGTTTCGTTTCAGCAGGGCTTTAATATCCGCCATACAGCATATGAATAACAGCATGTGAAGCATCAGTCTCGCGCCTGGGACGCGTTTCGGCGATTACCTTCTTCCTGCCAGTGCTGCGCTCGACTGTCAATAGTTGCAAATTTCGCAGGGGTTAGCATTTGTCCATCACGGAAGAATCTCATTGGAGCAGCGTTATCAGCATAGAAAGAGGACATGGAAAGTTCACAAGGTAGGTACCTTTCCTCTTTCTTTCCTCTGTTATTCCCCAATATGCCGATCCTGCTAGTTAAGAATCGCTGCCACTTAACGTGTGTAGGCTTAAGTAAGTACCTCGCCCAAGCTCCCGATGAAGCTGCGACTTCGTCGTCACTGTGAAGTACCAGCTCTCCTTTCCATGCAGGATTCAAGGCTGAAGTGTCCTGCTATCTGCTGACCCCTTCAGCGGTGATCCGCTACTCTCTCCCCAATGCCAAAGCAAGTTCAGACCGGGGGGGCGCCGCGTTATGCTTCCCAGCATCCAACCAACAATGTGTCGGCAAACCACGGAGCTCCTGACCGAGAGGCGTGCCAGAATTACGGAGCCGACCTCCGCACAAACATCACCACCAATCCTGCTTCCACTTCAGAAAACAGGTCTGACACAGCTGGGGTTTCGTTTCAGCAGGGCTTTAATATCCGCCATACAGCATATGAATAACAGCATGTGAAGCATCAGTCTCGCGCCTGGGACGCGTTTCGGCGATTACCTTCTTCCGGCCAGTGCTGCGCTCGACTGTCAATAGTTGCAAATTTCGCGGGGGTTAGCATTTGTCCATCACGGAGGAATCTCATTGGAGCAGCGTTATCAGCATAGAAAGAGGACATGGAAAGTTCACAAGGTAGGTACCTTTCCTCTTTCTCTCCTCCGTTATTCCCCAATATGCCGATCCTGCTAGTTAAGAATCGCTGCCACTTAACGTGTGTAGGCTTAAGTAAGTACCTCGCCCAAGCTCCCGATGAAGCTGCGACTTCGTCGTCACTGTGAAGTACCAGCTCTCCTTTCCATGCAGGATTCAAGGCGGAAGTGTCCTGCTATCTGCTGACCCCTTCAGCGGTGATCCGCTACTCTCTCCCCAATGCCAAAGCAAGTTCAGACCGGGGGGGGCGCCGCGTTATGCTTCCCAGCATCCAACCAACAATGTGTCGGCAAACCACGGAGCTCCTGACCGAGAGGCGTGCCAGAATTACGGAGCCGACCTCCGCACAAACATCACCACCAATCCTGCTTCCACTTCAGAAAACAGGTCTGACACAGCTGGGGTTTCGTTTCAGCAGGACTTTAATATCCGCCATACAGCATATGAATAACCGCATGTGAAGCATCAGTCTCGCGCCTGGGACGCGTTTCGGCGATTACCTTCTTCCTGCCAGTGCTGCGCTCGACTGTCAATAGTTGCAAATTTCGCGGGGGTTAGCATTTGTCCATCACGGAGGAATCTCATTGGAGCAGCGTTATCAGCATAGAAAGAGGACATCGAAAGTTCACAAGGTAGGTACCTTTCCTCTTTCTCTCCTCCGTTATTCCCCAATATGCCGATCCTGCTAGTTAAGAATCGCTGCCACTTAACGTGTGTAGGCTTAAGTAAGTACCTCGCCCAAGCTCCCGATGAAGCTGCGACTTTGTCGTCACTGTGAAGTACCAGCTCTCCTTTCCATGCAGGATTCAAGGCTGAAGTGTCCTGCTATCTGCTGACCCCTTCAGCGGTGATCCGCTACTCTCTCCCCAATGCCAAAGCAAGTTCAGACCGGGGGGGCGCCGCGTTGTGCTTCCCAGCATCCAACCAACAATGTGTCGGCAAACCACGGAGCTCCTGACCGAGAGGCGTGCCAGAATTACGGAGCCGACCTCCGCACAAACATCACCACCAATCCTGCTTCCACTTCAGAAAACAGGTCTGACACAGCTGGGGTTTCGTTTCAGCAGGGCTTTAATATCCGCCATACAGCATATGAATAACAGCATGTGAAGCATCAGTCTCGCGCCTGGGACGCGTTTCGGCGATTACCTTCTTCCTGCCAGTGCTGCGCTCGACTGTCAATAGTTGCAAATTTCGCGGGGGTTAGCATTTGTCCATCACGGAGGAATCTCATTGGAGCAGCGTTATCAGCATAGAAAGAGGACATGGAAAGTTCACAAGGTAGGTACCTTTCCTCTTTCTCTCCTCCGTTATTCCCCAATATGCCGATCCTGCTAGTTAAGAATCGCTGCCACTTAACGTGTGTAGGCTTAAGTAAGTACCTCGCCCAAGCTCCCGATGAAGCTGCGACTTCGTCGTCACTGTGAAGTACCAGCTCTCCTTTCCATGCAGGATTCAAGGCGGAAGTGTCCTGCTATCTGCTGACCCCTTCAGCGGTGATCCGCTACTCTCTCCCCAATGCCAAAGCAAGTTCAGACCGGGGGGGGGGGCGCCGCGTTATGCTTCCCAGCATCCAACCAACAATGTGTCGGCAAACCACGGAGCTCCTGACCGAGAGGCGTGCCAGAATTACGGAGCCGACCTCCGCACAAACATCACCACCAATCCTGCTTCCACTTCAGAAAACAGGTCTGACACAGCTGGGGTTTCGTTTCAGCAGGGCTTTAATATCCGCCATACAGCATATGAATAACAGCATGTGAAGCATCAGTCTCGCGCCTGGGACGCGTTTCGGCGATTACCTTCTTCCTGCCAGTGCTGCGCTCGACTGTCAATAGTTGCAAATTTCGCGGGGGTTAGCATTTGTCCATCACGGAGGAATCTCATTGGAGCAGAGTTATCAGCATAGAAAGAGGACATGGAAAGTTCACAAGGTAGGTACCTTTCCTCTTTCTCTCCTCCGTTATTCCCCAATATGCCGATCCTGCTAGTTAAGAATCGCTGCCACTTAACGTGTGTAGGCTTAAGTAAGTACCTCGCCCAAGCTCCCGATGAAGCTGCGACTTCGTCGTCACTGTGAAGTACCAGCTCTCCTTTCCATGCAGGATTCAAGGCGGAAGTGTCCTGCTATCTGCTGACCCCTTCAGCGGTGATCCGCTACTCTCTCCCCAATGCCAAAGCAAGTTCAGACCGGGGGGGGGCGCCGCGTTATGCTTCCCAGCATCCAACCAACAATGTGTCGGCAAACCACGGAGCTCCTGACCGAGAGGCATGCCAGAATTACGGAGCCGACCTCCGCACAAACATCACCACCAATCCTGCTTCCACTTCAGAAAACAGGTCTGACACAGCTGGGGTTTCGTTTCAGCAGGGCTTTAATATCCGCCATACAGCATATGAATAACCGCATGTGAAGCATCAGTCTCGCGCCTGGGACGCGTTTCGGCGATTACCTTCTTCCTGCCAGTGCTGCGCTCGACTGTCAATAGTTGCAAATTTCGCGGGGGTTAGCATCTGTCCATCACGGAGGAATCTCATTGGAGCAGCGTTATCAGCATAGAAAGAGGACATGGAAAGTTCACAAGGTAGGTACCTTTCCTCTTTCTCTCCTCCGTTATTCCCCAATATGCCGATCCTGCTAGTTAAGAATCGCTGCCACTTAACGTGTGTAGGCTTAAGTAAGTACCTCGCCCAAGCTCCCGATGAAGCTGCGACTTCGTCGTCACTGTGAAGTACCAGCTCTCCTTTCCATGCAGGATTCAAGGCTGAAGTGTCCTGCTATCTGCTGACCCCTTCAGCGGTGATCCGCTACTCTCTCCCCAATGCCAAAGCAAGTTCAGACCGGGGGGGCGCCGCGTTATGCTTTTCAGCATCCAACCAACAATGTGTTGGCAAACCACGGATTTCCTGACCGAGAGGCGTGCCAGAATTACGGAGCCGACCTCCGCACAAACATCACCACCAATCCTGCTTCCACTTCAGAAAACAGGTCTGATACAGCTGGGGTTTCGTTTCAGCAGGGCTTTAATATCCGCCATACAGCATATGAATAACAGCATGTGAAGCATCAGTCTCGCGCCTGGGACGCGTTTCGGCGATTACCTTCTTCCTGCCAGTGCTGCGCTCGACTGTCAATAGTTGCAAATTTCGCGGGGGTTAGCATTTGTCCATCACGCAGGAATCTCATTGGAGCAGCGTTATCAGCATAGAAAGAGGACATGGAAAGTTCACAAGGTAGGTACCTTTCCTCTTTCTCTCCTCCGTTATTCCCCAATATGCCGATCCTGCTAGTTAAGAATCGCTGCCACTTAACGTGTGTAGGCTTAAGTAAGTACCTCGCCCAAGCTCCCGATGAAGCTGCGACTTCGTCGTCACTGTGAAGTACCAGCTCTCCTTTCCATGCAGGATTCAAGGCGGAAGTGTCCTGCTATCTGCTGACCCCTTCAGCGGTGATCCGCTACTCTCTCCCCAATGCCAAAGCAAGTTCAGACCGGGGGGGCGCCGCGTTATGCTTTCCAGCATCCAACCAACAATGTGTCGGCAAACCACGGAGCTCCTGACCGAGAGGCGTGCCAGAATTTCGGAGCCGACCTCCGCACAAACATCACCACCAATCCTGCTTCCACTTCAGAAAACAGGTCTGACACAGCTGGGGTTTCGTTTCAGCAGGGCTTTAATATCCGCCATACAGCATATGAATAACCGCATGTGAAGCATCAGTCTCGCGCCTGGGACGCGTTTCGGCGATTACCTTCTTCCTGCCAGTGCTGCGCTCGACTGTCAATAGTTGCAAATTTCGCGTGGGTTAGCATCTGTCCATCACGGAGGAATCTCATTGGAGCAGCGTTATCAGCATAGAAAGAGGACATGGAAAGTTCACAAGGTAGGTACCTTTCCTCTTTCTCTCCTCCGTTATTCCCCAATATGCCGATCCTGCTAGTTAAGAATCGCTGCCACTTAACGTGTGTAGGCTTAAGTAAGTACCTCGCCCAAGCTCCCGATGAAGCTGCGACTTCGTCGTCACTGTGAAGTACCAGCTCTCCTTTCCATGCAGGATTCAAGGCGGAAGTGTCCTGCTATCTGCTGACCCCTTCAGCGGTGATCCGCTACTCTCTCCCCAATGCCAAAGCAAGTTCAGACCGGGGGGGCGCCGCGTTATGCTTCCCAGCATCCAACCAACAATGTGTCGGCAAACCACGGAGCTCCTGACCGAGAGGCGTGCCAGAATTACGGAGCCGACCTCCGCACAAACATCACCACCAATCCTGCTTTCACTTCAGAAAACAGGTCTGACACAGCTGGGGTTTCGTTTCAGCAGGGCTTTAATATCCGCCATACAGCATATGAATAACCGCATGTGAAGCATCAGTCTCGCGCCTGGGACGCGTTTCGGCGATTACCTTCTTCCTGCCAGTGCTGCGCTCGACTGTCAATAGTTGCAAATTTCGCGGGGGTTAGCATCTGTCCATCACGGAGGAATCTCATTGGAGCAGCGTTATCAGCATAGAAAGAGGACATGGAAAGTTCACAAGGTAGGTACCTTTCCTCTTTCTCTCCTCCGTTATTCCCCAATATGCCGATCCAGCTAGTTAAGAATCGCTGCCACTTAACGTGTGTAGGCTTAAGTAAGTACCTCGCCCAAGCTCCCGATGAAGCTGCGACTTCGTCGTCACTGTGAAGTACCAGCTCTCCTTTCCATGCAGGATTCAAGGCGGAAGTGTCCTGCTATCTGCTGACCCCTTCAGCGGTGATCCGCTACTCTCTCCCCAATGCCAAAGCAAGTTCAGACCGGGGGGGCGCCGCGTTATGCTTCCCAGCATCCAACCAACAATGTGTCGGCAAACCACGGAGCTCCTGACCGAGAGGCGTGCCAGAATTACGGAGCCGACCTCCGCACAAACATCACCACCAATCCTGCTTTCACTTCAGAAAACAGGTCTGACACAGCTGGGGTTTCGTTTCAGCAGGGCTTTAATATCCGCCATACAGCATATGAATGACAGCATGTGAAGCATCAGTCTCGCGCCTGGGACGCGTTTCGGCGATTACCTTCTTCCTGCCAGTGCTGCGCTTGACTGTCTATAGTTGCAAATTTCACGGGGGTTAGCATTTGTCCATCACGGAGGAATCTCATTGGAGCAGCGTTATCAGCATAGAAAGAGGACATGGAAAGTTCACAAGGTAGGTACCTTTCCTCTTTCTCTCCTCCGTTATTCCCCAATATGCCGATCCTGCTAGTTAAGAATCGCTGCCACTTAACGTGTGTAGGCTTAAGTAAGTACCTCGCCCAAGCTCCCGATGAAGCTGCGACTTCGTCGTCACTGTGAAGTACCAGCTCTCCTTTCCATGCAGGATTCAAGGCGGAATATATATATATATTAAAAAAAAATTAGGTTGTTTAACGATATTAGTGTGAAACAATATTTTCTTCAATATTTAGGAAAAAGATATTTTTGTAATCAATTTTTTGGACACAATATTTCTGTATCTCGATATTGTAGTTTTCGATATTACTGAGTTCAATCATTGGATGGGTTTCTTTCTCAAATCTTCTGCCATTCTTGTACCAATTGTCAGTGGCTATAGTTGCAGCCAATTTGAATGCAGGGCTGGAGAATGACCCTTTCTCAAGTTAGTTCCAACTTTTGCCAACACTGTAACCATTTGTTGCAAACAGGCACAATCAAACCAGCCCTGGCCAATGAAGGAAAGGTCCACCAAACAAAGAATGATTGCCTGAGAGATCTTGATTCATTTTTTCGTGAAAAACATGAATGAAAAATATATCTTTGATACAGCACATGATAGTCTTATCACATTTTACAAATAGAAATGCTAATAACAAGATAAATGTTGATCACATATACAGTTTGTTTTCACTAGGGATTGATGATAGGAACATACAGACCCAGCAGCCACCACGCGTTTATGGAGCAATTATGTTATAAGAATTCTGTTTGCCTTGCGGTGCTTTTTTCACAAAATTTATGAATGGTTTTTAGACATTATTGAATATGACAACATGAGAAAATGTAGTGCTCTCAAAGCATTATTTACGATCATAAATTGTGGATTCATCATGTGCGAGGCTGATGTGATTTTTCATTATGTGAATTGGGTTTGCAAACTCATCAGTAATTTATCACAGCAGCCACTCCAGGCTCACAGATCTATGGGATGGCAGAGTGAGTTGTACGCAAATTATGTTGAATCATACTAATATACCCTTTTCTTTCCCAGAATACAAATGATCGTGCCCAAAAAGAAGATTGATTACAAATAAAATGCAAACCGTGGCACGGGGACATCTGGCATGCAGGAGTTACCACAGTTAAAGTAGGAAATTAGCTTGGGTTCCTCTGGTAAAAAAGAATACAGCGCACAGTTAATATTAAAGGAGGCTTTCAAGTGGCTGGGTTAGGCCCGGAAAGAAACACTGCCATTTTACATGCACAAATTTGTTAAGTTACCTTCTTTTCCTCACAATAACTTTTCACACACATTTGCTTGCATGACAGTGTAGGATTAGTTCCTCTGAAACCACATAGCTTACGATTTCACTTTGTAATTACACTATTATTGCACCTTGAACCTTTAGGGGCCGATTACGCTGTCGGTCGGAAAGGCCTCCGAAAGATTCCGACCGACTCGACTGTGACATCTCGGACAGACGTATTATGATTCTTAGTAGGTAAAACTCCGACCACGTCAGCCGGATGCCATTCCGCCTGACCACGTCGGTCAAAAAACACATTTGAACCAACCAAATCAGTCGAAATGGCGGTTACGAACAAGCATCGATTGTTCCGCCCAACAGATTAGGATGCATTCGACACGGTTCCGGAACTGTGTTGATTTGTGTTCCACATGGCAAGTGTAAAATACAAAAATAAGTCACAACAACAAGCATGGGCAGTGTCAAAAAAATTTTTTTTTAATAAATACTAGGCACACCCACTAATCTACCTATATAAAGGCCAAAACATTGACGATAATCCTTTACTCAAACAATACTATTGCAAGCCCAATAGAGGAGTCCTTGTCCATTCCCTGCTCTCAGTCTTGTACACACACACACTCACACACTGCATTCACACAACTACCTGCACATATAACTTTTTTCAAATTCCTTTTCTTAACACCCTCTATTTCACATTCACACTCACCAACACTCAGCCTCATACTCGCCCTCACCCTCATCATGTCCAAGAAGAAACACCTACCTTTCAAAGATAAGGAGTTGATAATGCTTGTTCATGAAATCATGAAAATAGAGCTACATTTATTTGGGAATCTAGTCCAACAAGCCCCTATTACCCAAAAGATAGGATAGGGGCAGGACAGTCAACAGGGTAAACGCTGAAGAAACTGTCCCGCGCTCACTGGTTGATATCAAGAGAAGGTGGTACGATGTGAGAAGGAGGATCAAAAAACTGTGCGCCGATGAACATGCGAATGCAGAACAGACTGGTGGTGGCCATCTTTCACCACCTGTACACTTTACTTCTTGGGAGGAGAAGGTGCGTGCCCTCCTTCTGCCAGAGAGCTTGCATGGAATCGCACCAGGAAAGGACTCTGGTAAGTAGGTACTCCACATTTCATGCAATTTCACTTCTGCAGACAACTCAGTAATGGACCCAGTTAACTATATAAGCATTTTTAGATTTAAACAATAATAGTCAATGAGCATGTGTATATACTACAGATAAACCACATACCTGCAATGAAAATGAAAAGGCCTATAACTATTGCCATTTACGCACTTCTCCCTAACACATAGCAAGGCTTGGTGCTTTAAACACCAGTCACCAGTGTAAGACGTCTTGCAAGTACATTTCCACTCACTGTCAGGAAAGCAGAGTCCCAGGTAGGCTGGTCGGGATAGGTGGGAAGGTGTGTAGATGACAGAGCCTGATGGGAATTGTAGTCATTGCAAATACTCCTCCTCCAAATCAACCCAACCAGCCCACCTGGAACTATGCTTACCTGACAGTGATGTGAAAGGTACTGACAAAATTGCTGACACTGAGGACTGGTGTATAGAGCACAAGCCCTGGATGGGAGTCGTGGTTAAGTCAAACATCAGGCAGCTTTGTCAGCCATCTTGCCAGTTCATTTCCCCTCATTATCAGGACACCACTCTTCCTGGTGGGCTGGCTGGGCTGGTTTGGCTTGGTGGGAAGGTGTTTGTGGGCCCAGGCCTGATGTGAGTTGCAGTGACAGCAAAGACTCCTCCTCCCACTCAGCACTACCATTTCATCTGGGTCTAACGCTACCTGACAGTGAGTGGAACTATAATACTAAAATGTCTGAAACTGGGGACTGGTGTTCATAACACAAGTCCTAGATGGGAGTTGTGGTCAAGTCAAAGACCAGGCACTAGTGACAGACATCTTGATAGTCCACCTTCACTCACTGTACGGAAACCATTCCGCCAGTGGTCAGGTTTGTCTGGGTGGGAAGAGTGGGCGTAGGGCAGAGCCTGATGGTAGATTGAGTCATTGCAAACACTCCTCCCCCACCCAGCACAAAGAGCCCACTTGGAACTATGCATCCATGACAGTCATTGGAAATGTACTAGCAAGATGGCTGACACTGGAGAATGGTGTTTGACTTGACAACAACTCCCATCACGGCCTTGTGCAACTAACACCAGGCACCAGTGACAGCCATCTTGCAAGTACACTTCCCATCATTGTCTGGACTACACTCTTCCTGGTTGGGAGGAGGAGTTTACGTTTTCCAACTAGCCCTTCAGCATTCGGACCCCAGCTTATGAAATTAGCTAGCGATAAATTAGCAAAAAGAATGGTTTGAGATCTCATCTAACTATCGAGTCAAAATCTAAAATCAATCAATCAATCAATCAAAGCCATTTATAAAGCGCACTACTCACCCGGAGGGTCTCAAGGCGCTGGGGGGGGGGGGGGGGGTGCCGCTACTGCTCGAACAGCCAGGTCTTGAGCTTCTTCCTGAAGGAGAGGTGGTCTTGGGTCAGGCGCAGGTCGGTCGGGAGGGAGTTCCAGGACCTGGCGGCCAGGTAGGAGAAGGACCTTCCTCCTGTTGTCGCTCTTCGGATGCGGGGGACGGCGGCGAGGGCGTGGCTGGTTGATCGGAGATGGCGTTTGGGAGCGTAGAAGTTGAGGCGGTTGTTGAGGTAGCTCGGGCCTTGGTCGTGTAGGGCTTTGTGTGCGTGGGTGAGGAGACGGAAGGTGATTCTCTTGTTGACGGGGAGCCAGTGCAGGTCTCTCAGATGTCCGGAGATGTGGCTGCTTCGGGGGATGTCGAGGATGAGTCTGGCTGAGGCGTTCTGTATCCGCTGGAGTCTCTTCTGGAGCTTGGCGGTGGTTCCGGCGTAGAGGGCGTTGCCGTAGTCCAGTCGGCTGGTGACAAGGGCCTGGGTGACCGTCTTCCTGGTCTCGGTGGGGATCCACCGGAAGATCTTCCGTAGCATGCGCAGGATGTTGAAACAGGACGAGGAGACGGCGTTGACTTGTCTGGTCATGGAGAGGGAGGAGTCCAGGATGAAGCCCAGGTTTCGTGCGTGGTCTGTTGGTTTGGGTGCGGTGCCCAGGGCGGGGGGCCACCAGGAGTCGTCCCAGGCGGAGGGCGAGGAGCCCAGGATGAGGACTTCCGTCTTGTCTGAGTTCAGTTTCAGGCGGCTGGTCATCATCCAATCGGCTACGTCTTTCATCCCTTCGTGGAGGTTGGCTCTGGCGGCGGCGGGGTCGTTGGTCAGGGAGAGGATCAGCTGGGTGTCGTCGGCGTAGGAGATGATGTTGAGGTTGTGTTGGCGTGCGATGGCCGCAAGGGGGCTCATGTTGACGTTGAAGAGGGTGGGGCTGAGTGAGGATCCTTGGGGGACGCCGCAGATGACTTCGGTGGCCTCTGACTTGTACGGTGGTAGGCGGACTCTCTGTGTCCTTCCGTCGAGGAAGGAGATGATCCATTCCAGTGCCTTCTCCTGGATTCCGACGTTGCTGAGGCGCTGCACTAGGGTGCGGTGGCAGAGAGTGTCGAATGCCGCGGAGAGGTCTAGGAGGATGAGGGCCGCTGTTTCTCCGTTGTCCAGCAGGGCTCAGATGTCATCGGTGGCAGCGATGAGGGCGGTCTCGGTGCTGTGGTTGGCTCGGAAGCCAGACTGTGAGGGGTCGAGGGATCGATTCGTCTCGAGGAAGGCGGCCAGCTGCTTGTTGACGGTCTTCTCGATGACTTTGGCTGGAAACGGGAGGAGCGAGATGGGGCGGTAATTCTTGAGTTCGGTGGGGTCCGCTGTTGGTTTCTTTAGTAGAGCGCTGAGTTCGGCGTGCTTCCAGCTCTCAGGGAAGGTGGCGGTGTCGAAGGAGGTGTTGATGATGTCTCGCAGGTGGGGTGCGATGACAGCGTCGGCCTTGTTGAATACGTGGTGAGGGCAGGGGTCGGTCGGAGATCCAGAGTGGATAGAGTTCATCGTGCGGATAGTGTCTTCTGTGTTGATCGGGGTCCAGGCGCTGAGGGTGGTGGTGGGGGGCGTTGGTGCGGTCGTGGGGGTGTTGTTTGTGGGATGAAGCTGTTGTGTATGTCAGCGATCTTGTTGTGGAAGTAGGAGGCGAGGGAGTTGCAGAGGTCTTGCGATGGGGTGATGTCGTTGTTTCCGGCGTTGGGGTTGGAGAGCTCTTTCACGATGTTGAAGAGTTCCTTGCAGTTGTGTGCGTTGTTGTCCAGCCGGTCCTTGAATGCAGTTTTCTTGGTGGCGTGGATTAGTTGATGGTGCTTCCGGGTGGCGAGCTTGAGGGTGGTCATGTTGTCCGGTGTTGGCTCCCTTCTCCAGGCTTTCTCGAGGGCTCGGCAGTTCTTCTTGGAGCTCTTGAGTTCGTCGGTGAACCATGGGGCCTTCTTGCTGCCGGGTCTGCTGGGCGGGGTCCTCAGTGGGGCGAGTTCGTCCGCGCAGGTGCTGATCCACTTCGTGAGGTTGTCGGCGGCCTGGCTAGGGTTCGCTGAGCTGGCTGGAGGGTGCTGGCTCAGGAAAGCAGCGAGCTGGTCGGCTGTGATCTTGTTCCAGCTTCTTCGAGCATCCTGTTGCTGGTGGTGGTGGATCGTGGTTCTTCTGAAGGTGAAGTGGACGCAGCTGTGGTCCGTCCAGTGGAGTCCAGTGGCGTGGCTGAAGGCGATGTCTTTGCTGGATGAGAAGACGGCGTCGAGTGTGTGTCCGCGAGGTGGGTGGGGGTGGACACCAGCTGCTTGAGTCCGAGTTTGGCGAGGTTGTCAAGCAGGGTGGTGGTGTTGCGGTCGTTGTTGTTCTCCAGGTGGAAGTTGATGTCCCCCAGGAGGATGTAGTCAGCGGAGGGGAGGGCGTGCAGGCTGATGAAGTCGGCGATGTCTTCGCTGAATGGTGTGCGTGGTCCCGGGGGTCGGTAGATCAGGGTGCCTCTGAGGGTGGTCTTAGGGTCGGTGTGGATCTGGAAGTGTAGGTGTTCGGCGGTAGTCAGGGTGTCGTCGGTGTTGGTCGTGATGCGGATGGTGTTCTTGTGGACGATGGCGATGCCTCCTCCAGTCTGGTTGTCGTGGTCTCTCCGGGTGATCTTGTATCCCTCTGGGATGGCGATGGCGATGTCGGGCGCTGAGGAGTCGTTCATCCAGGTTTCCGTGAGGAAGGCAACGTCTGGAGATGTGGTGTCGAGGAGGTTCCAGAGTTCGATGGCGTGTCTGTGGACGGAGCGGGTGTTGAGCAGGATGCACTTGAGGTGGTTGCTGCTGGTGTTCGGCTTGGCGGGTGCTGGTGCGGGGCAGGTCCGGATGCAGGTGAACTTGCAGGCGAGGCAGCTGAAGGGTCCGTGGGTGTGTCTCGGGGTGGCTTGGTGGCATCCCGGGGTTCGGCCGGTGTTGAGTGTGTTGAGGGTGGCGGCGTCGTACGTCTGGCGGGTGGGCTGGGGTCCACGGGGGCCAGGGGTTCGGGCGCTGGGAGCGGGCCAGGCACGGACGGGCGCAGACGGGCTTACCTTTGGCACACCTTCGGCGCACAATCGGCACGCCCGCTGCGCGTGCACGCTGCGCGTTGGCCACTCTGCCATATGAGGAGAGTGGGGGGGCGGAGCGAGGGAGGGGCAGCTGGTAGGGGGAGCGGGGTGGCGAATGGGGAGGGCGAGCGAGGGAAGGGGGCGGGGCCACAGGGGGGCAGTGGCGGGGAGGTGGCGGGAAGCGCGGCCGGGCGAGGGGGGGAGCACAGGGGGCTGGGCAAAACAGCAGGAAAGCGAACGGCGGCGAAGCAAGCTGGTGGCAGGGGGCACAGGAGATCCGCAGACCAAGCGGATCCGGCGGTCGGGGCACAACAGAGGGCGCAGGGCCCAGCTCAGGGCAGAGGTGGCACCAGGGGACGGGCTCACTCACGGGGAGTGTGCTCGGGGGTGACCTGTCCGGGGACAGAGGTCACTGCACCTAGCTGGCAGCAACGGGCTTTAAGTAGTCTCGTGGGAGGGAGGGGCAGCTGGTAGGGGGAGCGGGGTGGCGAATGGGGAGGGCGAGCGAGGGAAGGGGGCGGGGCCACAGGGGGGCAGCGGTGGTGAGGTGGCGGGAAGCGCGGCTGGGGCTGGGCGAGGGGGGGGAGCACAGGGGGCTGGGCAAAACGTCGGGAAAGCGAACGGCGGCGAAGCAAGCTGGTGGCAGGGGGCACAGGAGATCCGCAGACCAAGCGGATCCGGCGGTCGGGGCACAACAGAGGGCACAGGGCCCAGCTCAGGGCAGAGGTGGCACCAGGGGACGGGCTCACTCCCGCGGAGTGTGCTCGGGGGTGACCTGTCCGGGGACAGAGGTCACAAATCCATGAGCTGTATATACACAAAGCTAAGCAGTCACACGTTTGCCTCCTTAGAGGTATTAAATCGAGGATGATGAGATGAGAACAATTAGCACCTCACTCGCACCATGATTACAAAATTCATGGGAAAGCAACGAACTGTGAGTGTGGTGTGTGGGCAGCCACACCTATGTGACTGCTGATACATGGACTAAGTCCAGTGCACAGGCCTTACAAACTCTAACAGTAGGATATCAAGATGACATATGTCATTGTTATCCTCCAGATGTGGAGCACACTAAGTCACCAGTGTATCTACAGAGTGTCAGGTACAAGTCAATGTCAGTGAACATGTCATAAGCACTAAACAGAACATGTCCATTTCTGCACATAGGTGGAACTGATTACCTATACACATCTTCTCAAACTTGCTTTGTTCATCCCAAACATAGGTGACCATCATGGGTAAAGGAGGCCAATCTATCATCATAAACTGATTTTTTTTGTCGAGTAGTTTACGTAATGGCTATCATTTGAGGAGCATTGGACATTCACATAATTGACTGTGTGATTTCTATACCGACAGGGCGAGCTGGGAACACCGCCAGGCAAAATGATGACAGCCAGTCCCAGAGTCCAACCGACCAGGACCTCTCTGGCGTTGAAGACTCTCCCACATTCTCCAACAATGTTATCCGGAAGCAGCAAATGGAGGAGTGGAAAGCGACAGCCTTGTTGCCACCACCAATTCGGTGACAGCCACATAAGGATGAAAACTACCCCCTAGACCATAGACTCAGACTGCACCAATGTACGACCAGAGAGGGTCCATTAACCCTGGGCGTAGTTTGCGTAGTACAGCTATGTGTAGCTACGCAAAGTGCACTTCGCTCTACGCGAGATACACGTAGCACTATGCGAACTGCGTAGTACGCTGTTCGCGATGATTGCACAGTGCCGGATGCTTGTCCGCACTGTGCAATCATTGCAAACGGCATCTTGCACAGTGCAAGCAGTCGTTTTCTGCAAGCATACGTGACCACTCGCAATGAGAAACCTGACCTCCCCGCGTTGAGAATCTTGCCGGGAGGTTTATTTTCCACGCTCGCGATCGGCAACTTGATGTTGCTAATCGCGAATGAGGAAAAAGTCTTGCCGGGATGTCATTTTGCTCACTCGTAGTCGCCAACTTGAAGTTGAGGACCGCGAGCGAGCAAAAAATGCCAACTATGCTACGTGATTTTGCACTGTGCTACGTGCAATTCGCATAGCGCAAAGTAGCACAAACTACGCAAACTTCGCGACCGTAGCATAGTTGTCCGTCCAGGGTTAGTGGCCATGAATGTCGGGGAACAGAGTTAGTGGCACCGGGGCTGGGAGGGAGTGCAGTCTGCGATGATGCCGGTACACTGATGTGAACTCCGCCATTGCTAAATCAAGACTTTGTGACCTACTGGACCACAATGTAGGCCGGAGGCAGCGGTCAGAATTCGCCCACAGCCACGTGTCATTGGCTCGCGATGCACAGACTTAGTGAGACAAGGGCAGTTGTCGGTAGTGTTCGATCACCTCTGTAACGATGATCCTATTCCCTCCGGACTGCAACGCGTCATCCTCTTACGCCTCTCCTTGTGTGCAATGATATGTGTTCTGCCTTTGAATAATCGATGTTCAGTTCCAATTCTGTGACCTACTCGTGCGCAGCATAGGCCGAGGGCAGTAGTCCGCGTAGGCCCACAGACATGTGTGGTTGTAATGGTGTGCACAGAGTTGGTGGCACAACATCGAAGGGAGTACATTGACCTAAATCTGCAATGAACATATGTACTCTGCCATCGTGTAATCAAGACTCAGTTCCAAATGTATGACCTACTTGACCGTAGTGTAAGCCGGGTTTAGCAGTAGAGTACGTCAACGAAAAAAGAACTAAAGCTGGCCTGTGTCGTGGAGGCCGTGATGGTCTGAGGAGGCTGCCAAGGTCGCGGGACTCGGGCTTGGAGTTTGCGCCGGCGTGTGGTGAGCCCTCCGTGACACACGCCGGTGTCAGTGATCAGTGTGGCATGGCTGCACAGGGGTGGGCCTGATGGGTTTGGGGTTCAGCAGGCCGGGGTACGGCAGGTGCACAGGATTGCAGGCAACTCTGCTCACAAGGATGTCGTCGGCCTCGTAGCGAGGTGAGAGGCACCAACCTGGCAGAGAAGTTGGGCATTTCAGATGAGGACCATGCCCAGGGCTACGTGCTTTTTATTCACACCCCTACGCTGGCCTGGTGTATGCCGGGCCATCCCATTCCGCTCACGCTTACGGGGGGGAAGTAACAGGCAACATTTCCGCAGACTCCCCCACTGGCTGGGGTGACATGGTTGTGTCCACTGTCCACTACACTCCATACACCAGCAGTGTATGTTGCCATGATATGGGTGTGTTCTGCATACTGCGGTCTGACCAGCACATCACCACCACTATTGGCATTGTGTACTTTCCCAATCATGGTTCTCCTGCCTCCTTCACACATGCCTGCTTCCCACCTCCCCCCACATTCCGCTATTGTGTGGCTGAGGTGCCATGCCGTTGATAGCTCATGTTCACGGCTTTCCCAAGTTACCATTGTAAGTTGTTCTGTCGTGTCTGGTGGGTGGGCATGTTGTTTTGCATGTTGTATGTGATTTTGGGATGTGTGCATTGCCAGAGTTGTGAGTTGCATGGTTGTGGAGTTGAGGTGTGTGGGGTGTTTATTTGGTACATGACAACGGGCAGTGCATTCTAATTGGTGCCATCCTGGAAGCGCTGGTTGATGATGGAGTGTGGGAGGATGAAGGAATCTTGCACACTGGCTGGGTATTTGGTGACGACGTTGGTGGAGATTCCACGGTGTTCGGATGTTGCCTGCACATTGATGTGAGACCTGTGCTTTCTGTTGCGGTGATTGTGTGCTGTGTCACCAGGGGGCACAAGTAGGACATGTGTTCTGTGGATTGCCCCCAACAATTGCGTGCATCCAGCTATAGGGGTATGGTCCTTGCTTGGTCTCCAGCGGATCCTGCATATTGTGGTGGACGTATAGATACTGGGGTACCAGTCTGATGATGGCATCAAGGACAGGTGTGGGGGACTTGGATGCGGCTGGCTGTGAGACGCCTCCGAATCTGGCGGGTGTTGGTTGTGGGGTACCTGAGGCCACAGGTGCAGCACAGCCAGCAGCTTTGTGGGGGGTGGGATGTTGGTTGTCTGCTGTGTTAGTGCCTTTGGCCTGTTGGGCGATGATGGTCAGGATGCGTAGGATGGTTGTCCTTTTGAGCCTGTAGTGGGCAATGACATCCTCTGGTGGTAAGTCTGTGAGGCTGGTGCATTTCCTGTGGGTCCGCTGTCTTTGTCTGTGCTCTGTGGTGGTCCAGGGGAGGGGTTCCGGGGGCGTTGTGGTCCTGGGTGTGGGGGCGGTGGGTGTTGTTGACCTATTGGGGCTCCGGGCTGCATGTTCAGTGGCTCCATGGCATCCGTTGTTCTTCAGGTGTGGCTCTGGGCTGGGCTCCCTTGGCTGCTGCCGGTTGTCGTCCAACTTTGCACCAGGTCAGAGCAGGTGTTAGTTTTCTGCTGCTAATGTGCCTTATGTTTCGTGGTCTTTTCACAAATGTAGCTGGTCGTTGAGAATGTTGCAGAGTGGTGTTGCAGCTTTTTTCACTGGAATGCCTACTCTTCATCTCATTAACGATAGTTGCCGGGGCCATCTGTTGTAATGTATTTAGCGGCTGCTATCGTCTTGTGGGAGGGCAGGTCGGATAAACAGACATGGAGGTTGTATATACTTTCCAAACGTGCGCTTTTTATTGCCAGTGATAGGGACAGTAAATGGTTTGACCGGTATTTCCTCTCTTTCTTTTCCTTGATCCGCCTTCGTGGAGCTTGGCTGGGGTTCAGATGTTATTGGACCCGGCTCGTCTTAGTCGCTGGTGTTACCTCAGAGGCTCATAGGAGAGGAGAAAAAGTAGCAGTCAGTCACTGTATGAAGGGGGTTGAAAGTTAAGGACTACCCTTCACCACACCAGGAGTGATAATTGTCTAAGGGTTCTGGGTATATGGGTACCGGTGTCTCTCCTTGATAACATAAACATGGAGTGGTCTTTTATGAGGAAATGCACACGAACGGACTCAACAAATCGTGTGATACCACGAGGTTTTTACGGGCGTCGTAATGGTGCTCAGTGAACAGGGAAGGGTCTATACATGTGGATAAACGGTGCACAGTGACCATGAAAATAAAAACAAAGAGGTCTAACAAAGAAGAATATTGCCCACGATTATCGTAGCAGATCGTGAGTTATCTATACTCCTCCTGACCCGTACACTCCCCCGCAGTTCCCCAAGTTGCAGTCACTCACCGGCTCCTCCGCAGAGCTCTCCAGCCTCCTCCTCCGGTGGACACCACCACTCCTCGCTCCACCTCTCTTCCTGGTCCTCGGTTTCCCCACAGACGTCTTCGTTCTTCGGTTCCTTCACGTTCTCTCCAACGTGTTCGCCGTTTTCCCGTCCTGGTTCCTCCTCATCCTGCTTCTCGGGTTTCTCCACTTCGATATTGGTCATTGACCTCCTTCCTTCGTCCAGACACTTTCTCATTGGAGGTGGGAAACCACATCCGAGGTTATCTCCTTCTACTTCCTGTCTCAGGTCGTGGTCCCGCTACAAGGAGATAGGATAGGCGGGTTTGTTTTGTTGTTTTGTCCCCGCCTCCTGGAATTCAACTCCCGGGGATCTTACTTCGGGGAAAATCATGTTTCTACAATGTGGGTCCTTCTCCTCAGGCAAGAACGTGGTCTCTGCGTTTACCCTCTCACATCCCCTTTCCCTTGCTGTCTTTCTACAAGTGGTTCGGTCCTGAGGAAACCTAGACAGGTAGTCCGCATTCCCTTTCTCCGTTCCCTTTCGATGCCTTGTTTGGAACCGATATGGCTGTAATGATAGAAACCATTTAAGGACTCTCTCATTGTTACTTTTATTCTGGGCTAGCCATTCTAGAGGTGCATGGTCTGTGTACAGGGTGAACTCTCTTCCTTCCAGATAGTAACGTAGGGTGTCTATAGCCCACTTGATCGCCAGGGCTTCTTTCTCTATGGTTGCGTAATTCCTTTCTTTAGGGAATAATTTCTTGCTGATGTATAGAATGGGGTTCTTCCCTATTCTTTTGACCATTTGGTCAACCCTAGGAAGGGGGTATGTATCAAATTCGGAGATTTTGTTAACTTCTCTAAAATTGAAACAGAAGCATACCGAGCCATCCGGCTTTGGTACAAGGACAATGGGCGAGTTCCATTCACTTACAGATGGTTCTATGATACCCATCTTTAACATCTGAGATACTTCTTCTCGAATGATCTGTCGGCGGGCCTCGGGGATACGGTAAGGTGTAAGTCGTACTCGTTTCCCGGGAGGGGTTTTGATGGCATGTTCAAACTGGGTGGTTCTCCCAGGAGAGGTGGAGAAGTTATCTTGTAGGGGATATAGTGTCTCTGTTAACTTCTGTCTCAACTAAGAGAAGAGATCAGGAACTATACATTGGTCGAATAAGGGAGTCTGTGATTCTGCTCCGCTCGCGAGCACAGGTAAGGGCCCCTCCCATTTCTTCAACACATTGATGTGATAGATCTGGGAGGTGCGTCTTGCTGTGTCCGTTTCGACCCGGTAAGTCACAGGTGTTACCTCCTCGACGATAGTATACGGACCCTGCCACTTTCCCAATAACTTGTGGTCCGATGAAGCCATCATTAGCAACACGGGGTCACCTACATTGAAGGATCTTTCTTTTGCCTTTTATCGTACTGTCCTTTTTGTGCTATCTGTGCTTCTCCCAGGTTATTCCTGACTATATTCCTAATTTGTCCCAGGTGTGTTTTTAGAGTGGAGACGTATTCTACCAGGGGCTTTGAATCGTTCGGTTCGGTTTCCCATTTTTTTTTAGCCATTTCCAGAAATGTACATGGTTGATGGCCACATAACAACTCGAATGTGCGAATAATGCCAACATATCTTCCCATTTCCTAGACTCTAGGGACAGGAGTTTTTTAAGGTGGATTTGATAGTTGCATTATACCGTTCGACTAAACCATCCGTTTGGGAATGAAATGCCGCGGTTCGTATTTGTTTGACCCCTAACTGAACACATACCTGTCTCATTAAACGGGATACGAAGGGAATTCCTTGATCTGTTAAGATCTCTTTTGTGAAACTCTGGGAAAAAAACGTTATCATGGCTTTAGCAATGTTAGGGGCATCAGGATGACGCAAGGGTATGGCTTCGGGAAAACGGGTGGCATAATCAACTAAAACGAGATCATAACGACACCCACTTCGTGAAGGCAACAAAGGGCCTATAATGTCCATCCCTACTCTGCTGAATGGCTCTCCAGTGATAGGAAGAGGGTGAAGAGTTGCCCGGGGGGGTTGATACCTGCTGTTTTTCTGGCATATCGGGCATTCTCGGCAATATCTTTTTACTTGTTGATATATACCAGGCCAGTAAAAACTTTCCGTGATCTGTTTTTCAGTTTTTTCGGTACCAAAATGTCCCCCTAGAAGATGGCTGTGTGCTAGATATAACACTTTTTCTCTGAAGGGACCCAGGACCAGAAGTTTGGGTTTTTGAGTGAGGCTCCCTTTTCTATATAACAACCCATTTTTTATATAAAGAAGTAAGGACATACGTGGAGGATTTCTTCCCCTGTTAGGGCCTTGTTCCATGCTTCTTGCAGTATGGGGTCTTCTCTTTGTGCTGCATGAAAACTTCTGTCGGTTTCCCAAGGATTTTCGTCCTGAAGGACGGGGAGACTGACGGGTTTTTCCCTTTCTCGGCCCTTCTTTGTTTTCTGCTTTTCCGGGTTTTTGACGGCGGCCAGTCCTGATCCGCCTCTTGGGAAAAAGGCGCCGTGGTCCACCACTCGTCTTCCTTAGGTGCAGTGTCTTGTAACAACTGTGAGAGGTTTGGGTAATCATTCCCAAGGATGATTTGTTCCGGCAAACGGGATATGAGACCGACCTTCAGAGTGGTTCCCGGGTCATGTGGGTGTTGTATTTGAACTTGTGATGTGGGGTACGGTTTTGTATCACCATGGACACAGCGTATGGCTACGGTCCCATCGATCAGACCGATCCCTGGTCCCAGGTCTTGAGGGCGGGCTACACTTTGTAGGCAACCGGTATCGGCCAATGCGGTAACTGGTTGTCCATTCACAAACACTCTGCAGCGATAAGGTGGTGGTTTCTTTTCAGAGGGAGAACAATAGTAGTTACGGGCCATCCCTATTTCCATTGGTTCTTCCTTTTGGGGAAAGAACCGGGCAATGTGACTCATTCCCCCACAATGAAAACATTGAGGTCCCATATGCGGGGGTCGGTAGATCGGGGTCCCTGGTATGATGGTGACAGGCTCAGGTTTCTTCACCAACGGCGGACGGGGTGGCCGATGTATCCCTGCTCCTCCTGCTTTCCCAGTTGTATCTTCCTGCCCCTTTTGAAGTTCCTGGGCTCTGCTGTACGCACTAGCTATTTCTACTACCGTTTCTAGAGTAAGATGGGCCTGTTGGCGTACCCATTTCTGAATGGGCGGATGAAGGGAGAAAAAATGTATTGCTCCTTTTTTACATAAATATAATTTTAGAGAGTGTCTGCCAGATATACTTTTTATTCAACATATGGAAGATGATTATGTATGTCATGCTCTTGCATCTTTTCTCTTGGCAGCTTTAAAATGTTGACGATTGCTGTGATTTTGGCCAGTGCAGTGATCATAATTCCCTATATGTTATGTAAATATTATATTTTATGGGCTGGCTTACAATAATATCTATTAAAAGAAAATGTGGGACATAGATGTTTGATTTAGTTAACAAACTAGAGTGTTTTATGAGACCTTGTACAGATGAATTATAAAGATGGTACAAATGGAGGCATGTCTCGGATTTTTTTAAATATTGTATACATGCAGAGACAAAAGTTAGTGATTTTACATGCATTTTATCAATCACAAACACAAGAATTATGTTTAGTTCTTAGAAATACTGATTGGTTTATCAAATAGTTTTTGTCTGTCCATAGTACTTTTATGAATTTTAACTGATGCAAAATAAAGTTTTGTGAGTGACTGACAGACTTACACATTTTATCAAAATTCTAAATATTTTAATATTTTTTCCCTACTATTCATTCACCTTAAAAAATACAATTACATAGACCTCAAATAAAACTATTAATAACATTTTCCTAAAACACTATTATATTTAAAAAACTAATAAGGTAATATTTAGAAATGTTTGAAATATTTTAATAAAATTCTCGGTTTAAAAAATATGAATATTTCATGAAAATGATGCAATATTATAAATTTAAATATACAAACAATACCACATTTAATCAGTAATACAACTTTTAATACAGATTTTTTTTAATGTACAATTTGAAAAAAATCAATGAAAAATAACATATTAAAAAATATTATAATACAATACATTTTAAAGTTCAAAACAATTTATTTATATATCTTTCGAATAATAACTTAAAATTTTACATTTCAATACATAATTAAAAGATAAACTCCCCATCCTAATCCTGTAATAGCCCAACATCCCGATACTAAAATAATAATTCAATAAATATTTTAAAACATTAATACAATTTAAAATACAAATGTAAAACTTTTAATAATTTAAACAAATAAAAACGAATATAAAAATTATAGAAAAATTGAATAAAAAAGCAATGCATTATGTACAAATTAGCACTAAAAAACAATATTCTTTTGGCCCTTATGTAGTCTACAGAGAAACAATGTATTGTTCCTTTTTTACGTAAATATAAGTTTAGAGAGTGTCTGCGAGATCTACTTCTTATTCAACACCTGGAAGATGCTTATGAATGTCATACCCGTGCATCCTTTATCTGGGCAGCTTTAAAATGTTGACAATTATCCGAGTTGCTGTGGTTTTGGCCAGGGCAGTGATCATAGTTCCCTATCTGTTATGCAAATATTATATTTTATGGGCTGGCTTACAATAACATTTATTAGATGAAAATGCAGGGCATAGATGTTTGTATTAGTTAACAGCCTAGAGTATTTTGTGTGACCTTGTATAGATGAATTATAAAGATGGTACAAATGGTGGCATGTCTCAGATTTCTCTAAATATTGCATACATGCAGAGTCAAGAGTCATTGATTTTACATGCATTTTATCAATCACGAATACATGAATTATGTTTGGTTCTTAGAAATGCTGATTGGTTTATGAATTTTTTTTGTCTGTCCATTGCACTTTTATGCATTTCAACTGATGCAAAATAAGGTTTGTGAGTGACTGACTGACTTATACATTTTAATAAAATTTAAACTATTTAAATACATATCTCCGACTATTCAGACACCTTAAAAAATACAATTACATAGACCTCAAAAACCAAAATTATTAATAACATTTTCCCTAAAACATTCTTATGTTTAAAAAATAATAATGTAATATTTAAAAATGTTTGAAATAGTTTCAAAAAATTCTCTTTCTAAAAAATATGAACATTTAGGTGCCGATTCCGATCCTGTAAAACCCGGGTGCGAATGGTAATGGGAATCCACCTTACAAAGCAGCAAGTACGATTCGTACAGAAATACCATTTCCGTATGAATCGTACAAAACTACGTGCGGCGAAAAAATACCCACAATTCCGATCCGGGACATCGCGTACGGAGTCAGGCAGCGTTTTACAGACCAGCAAGTACGATTCGTGCCTACGTCACTCCGCACGTAGCATTTTTTACGGGAGCCAAAAACTGCCGGGAAATTGAGGACGACACGAACAAGGAGCATCGGTACGCGACGGACAGCCATGGACCCCATCCTACGTGTCATCCCGGCTCTCCTAGCCGATGACCTGGTGCACAGAAACCCACGCCGACGCCGCAGAAGGTCAGAACAACACCCAGGGGCAAAGGGCGGGGCCAGGGGCAGCAAACATAACCCCCACCCAAGTAAAAATGTAAATATGTCCTGTAGATACATGACCTCCAGGGTCTGGTCACTTCGGGGGGGCGTGTCCACCAACCCCTACGTACCGTCACAATGGAAGTGGACGTGGACGTGGACGCGTACCCGTCACCACGACAACCCCCAGAGCGTGTGTACGGGCCGTACCACCATTGGAGTGGTAATGGAGGGGTACGCACCGTACCCACGCCCTCAGAGCGTGGGTACGGCCCGTACCACCATTGGAGTGGTGACGTAGGGGTACGCGCAACGGAAGTGGACGTGGACACGTACCCGTGACCACTCCAATGGAGGTACGGGCCGTACCCATGCTTTGAGGGCATGGGTACGGCGCGTACCCCTCCATCACCACTCCAATGGTGGTACGGCCCGTACCCACGCTCTGGGGGCTTGGGTACGGCGCGTAGCCCTCCATCACCACTCCAATGGTGGTACGACCCGTACCCACGCTCTGGGGGCGTGGGTACGGCGCGTACCCCTACATCACCACTCCAATGGTGGTACAGCCCATACCCACGCCCTCAGAGCCTGGGTATGGCCCGTACCACCATTGGAGTGTGGATGTAGGAGTAGGCGTGGTACGGACCGTACACACGCCCCCAGAGCGTGGGTACGGTGCATACCCCTACATCACCACTCCAATGGTGGTACGGGCCGTACCCACACTCTGGGGGCGTGGGTACAGCGCGAACCCCTACATCACCACTCCAATGGTGGTACGGGCCTCACCCACGCCCTCAGAGCGTGGGTACGGCCCGTACCACCATTGGAGTGTGGATGTAGGGGTACGCGTGGTACGGACCGTACACATGCCCCAAGAGTGTGGGTACGGCTCGTACACCCCATGAATGTGGGGGTATGGTCTGTCCCACCCGTACCCTTACGGCACCAGTACTGAATGGATACAAGGCGTACACACACCACGAATGTTGGCTTAGGGCCTGGTGTAGCATATAAGCAGTATATTGGTGTGTGTGTATGCACAGGACTGCAGTGTACTGCACCAAGGGGGCGGGTGGGTGGGTGGGTGGCTGGGTGGCTGCAGAGGACTCCCAGCAGTGGACAGAGACATGTGAGGGGTGGGTGCCTATCACTCCCAGCAGTAGACAGAGACATGGGGGTGGGTGCCCAGGACCCCCAGCAGTGGACAGAGACATGTGAGGGGTGGGTGCAGAGGAATACCAGTAGTGGACAGAGACATGGGGGTGGGTGCAGAGGAACACCAGTAGTGGACAGAGACATGGGGGTGGGTGCAGAGGATTCCCAGCATTGTCCTGACATGTGAGTGGTGGGTGCATCATCCTCACATGAGCACAACTCCATGGGGCCGATTCAGAGAACTAACTTAAGACAAAATCCTAAACTTACTACTTTTGGTATTCACAGAAGTTAGGATTTTGTCTTAAGTTTGTCTTAAGACAAACTTAGGACAGACTTAAGACAGACTTAAGACAGTCTTAAGACAAACTTAAGACAAACTTAAGACAGACTTAAGACAGACTTAAGACAGACTTAAGACAGACTTAAGACAAACTTAAGACAAAATCCTAACTTAAGTCTGTCTTAAGTCTGTCTTAAGTCAGTCTTCAGTTTGTTTTAAGTCTGTCTTAAGTCTGTCTTAAGTCTGTCTTAAGTTTGTCTTAAGACAAACTTAAGACAAAATCCTAACTTCTGTGAATACCAAAAGTAGTAAGTTTAGGATTTTGTCTTAAGTTAGTTCTGTGAATCGGGCCCCTAGTGTTCATGAACGCATCCCCAATGTGCGAAAATGTTGAGAGTGCCATATCAACACATCACTGACAGCAGTGTCCCACTCCCATGAGGATGGATGTTTTTCCCCCACTGCATGACACACCACATGTGGGTGTGAGGACAAATGACACATGTATACCCACCCCTGGCGGATGCAGCACAATGCACACACTGAGAACATGTCACAAGACTGCATAATTATGTGAAAGCCTACTAAACTAAGAGAGCCAAAGGGAATACACACTGTCACACACATTCCAGGACTGATAGGAATGTACAGGTGCTGGCACAGCCTCCAAGTAGTTGTCTCCCATGGAAGGAATAGGTTGGACTTCCCACAGATACAATGACCACGAATGTCAGTCAGGTGACCAAATACCCTGCAGAACAAGTACCAATTGTGTGCTAGGCTGGGAGTACACACATGCATAGTGCGGAAAAGGGACAAGTTCCACATGGAGGCATGGCAACATACTCTATACACAAGTACAGTGACTACCAAGGATGGCACAGACGATGCAGCCGGAGACATTGCTGAGCAGGCATGGGCCTAGTTGATGTGATCCGTCAGCCACCAAGGAAATGTAGACACAGGTCAGCACAACAATAGTGCAACTCCCTGCAGGGAAAATGTCAAGTGCCACAGAGGAAGGAACACTCCTTGGGACAATGTCTCCAAACACAATGAGCATACACGAGCAAAGAATCTTAGCAGACACCTTGTGATGGCACGCAGATACCAGGGTCCACCCCATGAGCAGCATACTACAACATTTCCCAGACACCTAACACATGATCACCACCCCAACTCATGGAGCATCAGCACCAACATCAATACCTGAAAAGCAATCGTGTTCAAAGGGAAAACAAAATGTTTTCTTCAGCAGTAAAATACAATGTATAAAAGGACACTATGTACAAAGGCCATAGGCCGGTCCAGATGCGATGTCCTGGGGGGGGGACACATGTCCACGCATCTTCCCTAGCTTGCCTGCACATTCGAAACCTCTGGTTCATCGACTGGGGTGGGGGCATCATGTGGGGAAGGACCAGGCACCGCAGGGACAGGAGGGGGAAGGGTAGGCGTTGTGGGTGCAGGGACGGACGACTCCACAGGGGGTGGGGCAGCGGCAAAGGTGGAGGTTAGTATGGTGCTGCACACGTCGGCAAGCTCTTCCAGCGTCTCCCCTGCACCCGAATGAACCACAGGCCCCAAGGAGGGTGGGGGGGGCAGAGGGATGGGTTGCAGCGCTACTGGAGGAGGTGGTGGACAGGGGGGGACTCAACTCCCCTACCCGTGGATTGCCTTGCCCGTTTGCGCGATGGTGAAGCAGTGGAGCTGAGGCCCAGCACAGCCAAGTAGATCTCCTTCTCAGACTGTGGGGCCGGGGAGCCGAGGGGAGTGACATTGGAGGGACTGGTGAGTGAGGCATGCGGACTCCGACTGTGGCTGCGTGTCTGCCTGTGTGCCCTAGACCCAGTGGGTGTGCCTTCTACCCCCTGAGTGTGCGTGACTGGAGGTGTGCGCTTGCTCTTCCCTGTTGGTGTGCTGGCTCTGTCTGGTGTGGTGCCTGCCTGCGAATGTGTGTGTGTGCTTGGGACAGGCATGGGAGTGGGAAGTGTGGATGGTGCAGAGGTAGGTGGCGGGACCAAGCACTGCAGGAGACCAACTGCTGCCGTCAGTGACGAGTCCATGGACCTCAGCAACATCTGTTGGTCAGACATCGCTGATGACATGCCCTCCATGTACGACACCATCTGTGTCAGCAGTGTGGTGTGGCCATGGAGGAGAGTCAGGATCGATGTCTGCCCAACCTGCAACTGCCGCTGAATGTCCACAGACTCGGCAGTGAGGGCAGCAGGGGGGACAGGGGCAGGGGGTGCGGTGCCTGACATGAAGGGGACACGTTGTTGCCCTACACGGACAGAAGGGACCCAAGCAACTGGGAGGGCGGTGATTGGAATGGAGTGGGCGGTGACAGTTGTAGTGCTGCTGCCAGCTGTTAGAGCAGCCTCCGCCCCCTCAGGGAGTTCAGCCTCGGACCCATCAGCGTCGTAGTCTGTGTTGGTACTACCCAGGTTCTCCGCCGCACTCCCCTCGCCCTCCGTGCCACTTGATGCTGCCGACTCGCCAGGAGTGGTGGCACTGGTGCTGGATCCCTCCTCCACGTCGTGCAGTTGCCTCCCTCGGTGTCCCCCGATGATGCTGTGGGCAAGGTGAAGAGATAGGAAATAATCAGTCACCTGTGTACATCTGACACATGAGTCAAAACATAATAGGTCACAGTGCATATCATGAAATGCATCATGAGTAACATCTAGATGACTCTGCACATATGTAAGCCCTGCACTCCCCAGTTGGTTCACCCAACATGCCACCTTAAATAATGAATATCAGGACACAACAGCAAATAACTGGATATCCAATTATACAGAGAAGCTGGTGTCTGTGAACAGTGGAGCACAGTCAGACTATGAAGGCATGCCACCCCTTGGTCACTGTGAACGAAACAGTATTGGTGCACCCAATGCCAAATAACAGACGCCAATGCTGAAGGTGTCCCCACACTCATAGACCTGTGAGTACTTCAGAAGAGCCAAATAAATACTTTCTGATCCATTAGGAATCACAACACTTTAAACAATTGACAAGTTTGGAATCTGTGAATGTTCCACTTGTGGAACAGAACACACATGTGCATGAATATCATAAGTCACACAAGGAGGTGCACACAAAACTACATTTACACAGTCATTATATGAGCTGCCAGCCTAATGCCAAGAAGCCATTGTAAAGAAGAAATGTGGTATCAGGAAGTACATATACATGGCACCACGGTGGTCCGGAAGACTGGACACCGGTAAGTTGGCATCAGCTACAACCAAGGACTAACCCAAATGCAAACACACTGTGGGAACATGGATATGTATAATTCCTGAACAAATTTTGGACAGAACTGTGCCTGTGTTTGAAATGTGCCAGCGTGTTCCCCCAAAGTGTAAAGGTGGTTTCTTGTGCACTTCCTTGGGAGACAACTGTCATGCAGGCACTTTATTGCCCTTCACAATAATCAAAGTGAAGCATCGAAACTATTGGGACATGTTGACAAGTGTAGTGAGTGCCAAGGTACAAGACTTCTTGAATGACAACTTAAAACATTCCACCTGTCACATGGCCATCTGTACCATGATGACACAGTTGGCAACACATCTGACACACTACCTGTCATGTGGATTGGCACACATGTCCAGACACAGGACAATGCATTAGCTAATGGCCCTGAAATAGTGTTGGAATAAGGAGCACCTGCACTGAGGAGACATCCTGATAGGACCGAAGAATGTCCACACAGATGTCAGCACACACAGACCAAACCACATAGCATCGGGAGCACACACCGGTGTCAATAATGGATGAGCTGGAAACATGTATAGTAACTTTTGACACATGCTGCAAAGCACAAACATGACACCCAGCACAATATGTCTGGGTCACTGCACGTTGAGTGTCAGTCCAGACAATTAGCACACACAGGTCAGACCTGGCAAGGAGACATAAGGTTTTGACAAGTATGCCTTTCCTGCACAAACCCCCCATAAATGGGACTATGTGATTGAGACAGAGCAAGTAGTTACACCTCTCAATCTGTGTTTACTAAAAGGAGAATCAAGAACTCCTAAATGTACTCAACATCACCTCGTGAGGCTGACCACACATATATCTGTGACAAATAACCATCAACTGATAGTTGTACATAGACACACAGGCACTGCCCAGTGTGAGTATGCACAAGCCTAATGGGGTCACCCTGTACAGTGGACACATGTAGCACAATTTACGTTAATAGAAATTAGGGCAGGGAACAATGCCACAGAGGCCAAACTATGCTGAACACACAGAGACTGGCCACAGTGTGTGATGCCACACATGATTCCTAGGATAAGGTGTCTCATGGGACAGTAGTGGGCACACTGCTCCATGGTCCTGGAATGATCTGACTGTAACTGGAGCAACCATCCCGGCCCTATGCATATCTCCCACTCATGCACATCATGTCTGAGGCCACTACATTGGTCACGCATGCTGCAAGGGTGTGTATTTAAAACCTCACACTCCTATGTGGAGCCTCAGGACAGTGCCAACAATTATGGTCCCCAAATGAGTGGACAGGACAGGGCACAGGCAAGGTACCAACACATGTCACAGACCACCCCCACACATGATGCAGAAAGCATTGTGCACCGTGATGACCGTGCAGCCTTGATGACCATGTGCAATAGTGATTACACACAGACCAGGGAACACATGTCAAGGAGGGGAAGGCAGGAAGAACAGCAGCGGTTGACTAGGGGGAACAGGATATGCACTGCACATATACACCCTGGCAGTGTATCCATGCGACTGAGCACTTCCAAAAGCTTGTGACACACAACAGACACACATGTACCTACCCCCTTGCTACTGCTGCTTCTCCTGTAACCGCCTATCTATGTCAGGGAAGACCACCGCCAGGACACGCTTCATTTGGTGGGTCAGGCGCCGGCGCCCGCCGTGTTTTCGTGCTGGTGAGTCCTCCAGCAGGACCCGGGCGATTCTCCTGGTCCAGCACCAGATGTCCTGCCAGCGTTTCCTCACCTGGGCCAGGCGCTGACTGCGACCCTCCACGGAGATCACGGCCCTGACGGCCCGCTTCCATATCTTCCCCTTCTCGTAGGCAGTTACCTGTGAGGATGACAAAGTGAGAATAGATCACTACACCTGCACCATGTCACAGAGACACACATTAGAACATCTTGGATTTGTTGAACAGGGCATAGCATGCTGCAAACGAATAGCACCTTCGTC
The DNA here is from genome assembly GCF_964204655.1 of Triturus cristatus. Taxonomy (NCBI): domain Eukaryota; kingdom Metazoa; phylum Chordata; class Amphibia; order Caudata; family Salamandridae; genus Triturus; species Triturus cristatus. Next base: position 93,022,686 of record NC_140583.1, read on the forward strand.
ATAGGGAATTTCGCCTCTGTGTAAGCCCCAATGCACTACATGGCATTGAAAGTACACAGGTGGCATGCGGGGTGCAACACACTCCCTGATCATGGCACACACTGTACATCACAAGCAACACAAGGCTGATGGACAGCACCTCCAAGCAGTCACATGCCCCAGGCCACTGACCCAACCTCAGCAGAGTACACAGACACACACAGGCACAGATAAATCACCTGCCAGTGGCAACAGCGGATACAAACATCACTCTGCACATGTGCCACTTGCCTGGGGGGTGTCACAGGCGTGGGGCTAGCCCAGCTAGTCAGACACACAGCACGGCTTACTTCGTACATCAGATGGGTTGAGCAGTTGCCTCCTCCATGCAACTGCGGTGCAACACTCCACATAGACACTCACCCACATGACAAGGAACATTCACACACATCAATGTCCAGGGGGCGTACACATCATTTGGTCACTCTCACCACAGCTCCACTAAACTCACACACATCTGTGGGTACAGTCACCTGTCACACCGGGGGGAACACTGAATCACCTCAGGACTATAGAACAAGAATGGCCAAGAGGAGTAGCCATGCTGTATGTGCCATGCACCATGCAGTGAATGTCACAGTAAGCACAATGCAAGTGAGGAGTGCACAGATGAACCACATCATGCTCTGCATGACAGACCTAAGCCATTCCCCCCTCCCTGTAACCCACTCTAAACAACATTGCATGTCTGTCATACCTGGACACAATGCCAGAAGTGCCAGTCACAAAAAGAAGGGGCACAGTCAAAGGTAGCGGAATCAGCACTCACCTGCACCCCTGGTCTACCATACAGGCTGGGGAACTGTGGGAGGATAACGTCCAGCAATGCCTCATTCTCTCATGGGTGAAAGGCTGGGCCCTCTCCACAGTCCTTGACATAGTGCCAGAGGAAGCCAAACAGCAGCAGTGGTGTTGATGAAAGGTTGTGCAGGCAAGTGCCCTCTTATGGGTTCTGGCTGACTTATATCTGCCTTGTTGGGCTATTTCCTTTACAGGAGTACCGAGTGATTGGTCAGACTCATTTGCATCCTACGTTTCCTCCAATCCCTTTGAACATACACCAGTGACAGCATTAGCATTTTTTCAAATTTGCAGCATCATGTCAAGTCAACAACCACTTGGCAACAATGTATAAGCTGGCCAACTGCTTTTTCCAGGCCACATGATGAAAAAATGTGATCTTTAAACTAGGTATCCATGACAGCCAGCATGCATTTAGGCCCTAATTCTTGACCCCTATGTGTCCCCATTGTAATTTTCAAATACCACACCGGTACGGTGCGTTTCACACGTAACCCTAGGGCACCACTACTCTAGTCATACGGCCCGTACACGCGTGAGTACGGGCCGTATCACTATGGGAGTGTTGCCGTAGGCGTACGCCATAGTGATACAGACCGTACACACGTGTGTAGGGGTCCTAGCCCCATGGTAGTGTTGCCGTAGGCGTACGCCATTGTGATGCGGCCCGTACACGCGTGTGTAGGGGTCCTATCCCCATGGTATTGTTGCCGTAGGCGTACGCCATTGTGATACGGCCCGTACACGCGTGTGTAGGAGTCCTATCCCCATGGTAGTGTTGCCGTAGGCGTACGCCATAGTGATACGGCCTGTACACACGTGTGTAGGGGTACTATCCCCATGGTAGTGTTGCCATAGGCGTACGCCATAGTGAAACGGCCCATACACACGCGTGTACGGGCCGTATCACTATGGCGTACGCCTACGGCAACACTACCATGGGGATAGGCCCCCTACACACGAGTGTACGGGCCGTATCACTATGGCGTACGCCTACGGCAACACTACCATGGGGATAGGACCCCTACACACGCGTGCATCTGCTGTAGCTGCATCCAACATGTGTCTGTGTGTAGATGGCCATGGCACACTATTACGCACACCAGGCCACATGTGGAATCACACGTAACGTGTGTCTGTATGCATCGAACAGGGACTTGCGAGCTGAGGACATATCTGTGTAGTCTCAATGTCTGTGTGATCAGTTTTGACATGTACCCCTTCATGGCAAGGTGTGTGGTCTGTCCTTTTTCAATGACATGTGCATCTAGCTTGCCACCAGCTGTCTGAATGAGATAACATCCTTCAAATGCACATATGTGGATGTATGTCACTCCTGTAATGTGTCTGGCTGTTCACTCACACTAGCCCACAGCTACTTTCATGGCATGTCATGTAGACCTTGACAATCCACATTTGTAGCTGGCTCTTGGTAGGAGTATCACCTGGCTGGCATACGTGTCCAGGATGTATTGCACAGAACAGACTCTGTATGTGGCATATGTGTATTAGCTGTTGAACATGTGCGCAGTTAATTGACATTGGTGTAGTAATGTACTCAATCTTCGTTATTCCTTCCTAATTTCTGCAGGGCACCACCTCTCCCCCGACCAATGCCAGACTTGGGTGCCATGAGGGAACGTGACCTCATACGCCGTTACAGATTCCCCCAACAGTTAATTGAGGAGCTGACAAACAGGATGGCACCACACCTCCAACCGCGACACAGTTATCCGACTGCGCTGACCCCCAAGATGAAGGTGATGCCAGCCCTACATTTCTTTGCCACCGGTACGTTTCAATTCACCATAGCTGATGTGGGTGGCATGTCTCAGACCATGTTCAGTCGTGTCCTGCATGATGTTTTAGAAGCCATGTTGGAGCACCTGGATGAATTCATCCACTTTCCTAATCGTGAGCAGTTGACAGGTATCAAGGGTGAGTTCTATGCCCTGGGAGGGATGCCCCATGTAATTGGGTCCATTGATGGGACACATGTGGCTTTGGTACCACCACAGGCACAGGAGGTAGCCTATCGAAACCGTAAACATTATCACTCCATTAATGCCCTTGTGGTGTGTCTTGCTAACATGCTGATTTCCCATGTCTGTGCACGTTTTCCAGGGTCAGCACACAATGCCTACATCATGAGGCGTAGCAGGGTGCCAGAAATGATGCTGCGGCTGCACAACGAACGAGCATGTCTTGTTGGTGGGTAGACTCTGTTTGTCCAGTATTTAGCAGTATCTTTGTATGTTACATCATCTCCTGACCCACTTCTTTACATGATGTTTCCATGTAGGGGACTCTGGCTATCCCAACATGCCATGGCTGGTGACGCCTCTCCGCAACCCCAGAACAGCTGCAGATCACTGTTACAACAACGCCCATGGGCAGACCAGGCGAGTGATTGAGAGGACGTTTGGCCTCCTGAAGAGCCGATTCCGTTGCCTCCACAAGACAGGCGGGTCCCTCCCATATGCACCGGTGAAGGTCTGAAAAATCTTCCTCGTGTGCTGCATGCTGCACAACATGGCAGTGGAGAAAGCTGTGGCACTCATCCTGGATCCCGATGAGCAGGAACATCCACCCGTGGAGGATGACGGCCTTGGTCACGAGGCAAGTGAGGAGGAGGAGGAGGAGGAGGAGGAGGAGGACATCCAGGGTCAGCTCATACGCAAATTCTTCTCATAATGGTGAGTCCCTGGGTCTGAGTGTGCACGCTTGGAGCCTTGTGTGGCATGTGTTGCAATGTGTGTGTCCAGCTGACTGTATGCTAAGTGACTTTGAGGTGTGTCCTGATGTGTCACTCGAGTGTTGATGTCATTCCACACAGTTTAGCTGACACACTCAATTGACAACTAGCATGGTGTCAACCTTATTCATGTACAGTACATGACCATGCATGTGGATGACTATCTTTTTCCTGACTTCTTGTGTGTCTGTCATCCCCAGGTAGTTGCGCATGCCGTGTGCTCGTGGCATCGTTGTGCTCCTGCTATTCCTCATGAGTATTGCAACGTGTGCTGAATCAGAGTTACATGCACGGACATGGTGAAAGGTCTCCTTTGGGTAAAGTTTGCAGCAAGGCATTTTGCGTGTGTTAGTTGTTTGGAATGTGTGGGCACTGCTCCTGTGCAAGTTTGGTTACTATGCATACATGTCGACTCACCATGGGGCACATGACATGTAGCATGACTCACATGAATTGATAGTCACACTTCGTGACAGTCAGCTGTTATGGGATTGTAGATTGTGATGAAGGCATCAATGTGTGTACAACTTCCCTCGGAAACATACGGGAGGCTACGGGTGGACATAGTGTGGGACATCCCCATGAGAGGCTCGATGGGGAATTGCAGCCTCTTCGTGTGCAGCAGGGGATGTTTGGCTCACCCCTTCACTTGTGTGCCAGTCCAATGGATTTACAGCATCTGTGGTGCGAAGGGGGTGTCCACTGTAGGTCCCACATGTTCATCCAAAAGACCTGTGAGTCTGTTCATATTGATGCATTTCCATAGGTGTGAGCCTGAGTAATAAAGGTGTTCCTCAGCCTCCAAGGTGCCTCATCTCTGTCAATGCAGGTCTCTTGCCACTGTGCATGTGGCATCTCTGGCATGGTTGTCAAGGATTGTGCATATGAGTCTATGTGTAGATTAGCAACCTGCATGCTGTTCTTCATGTATTTGATTCTCTATGGTGCATGAAGGCCATGGCTGTGTATGTGTTTTGGCATGTTGGTCCCCACAACGGGCCCTCAACACCTTCTGGGGTGTGTTTCCTGTGCGCAGCTCGGCCTTCAGTTTCATGATCCGGTGTCAGTCATCTTTGGTGATTGTGCATCCTTTGTCTCTGGGTGTGCCATTGAAAACCGGTCACTCCTTCCTTTACATACACCTGTTGCAGTAGTCCTTTAAGACATCCTAGTCTTTGTGTGGAAATTATGGCATAGTTCCCAGGACATGCCGCCTGATGTTGCAGCCACCGCAGCAAGGGCACACGAAGTTTCATGATTTGGCAACACACAGACATCAAAGATGCTCCTCCCTTCCTCCCTCAACCCATTCATTTGGCTGTCATCAGCTTGTCTGTGCCACAGTTGCGGCCACGCGGTGCCAAAGGCTGGACTATCTGCACATGCAACGTGCACATTGCATGACCCTCAGGTCCTTGCATGACCCACATCACACTACAGTCTGATGTTGCAGCCACCCTCCAAGCAATGTCCATCCACACATCTCCCGCCTGCTCTCAGACATACACTAAGCGCACACACAACACCTTTGCATGATGAGTGTGCAAATCCGACTGGCTACACAGTGCTGCCACGCCTTCCAGGCTCTGTCACACCCACCAGGTCATGTCCCTCCTATTCCCCACCGGCTCGTTACCCCGGCAAGGCCATGGGAGTGGGACTCAAGGCTTCTGGATGTAGTATGGTGTCGTCGTCAGGCACAGGGCACAGGTATCATCTCTCAGCGTGTCAATCTACAATGTGTCCAGGACCCCCCTCTCCACCATCACATGCGCACACAACCTCATCATCAACTCATATGCCAGTGACAGGCAGGTGCTCCTCACCTTCACCAAGGACGCAGACATTGCCAGTTCCAATATTCAAGATTGCATGAGATCCATTGATGAATGGGAGAACAGCAGCCACCTGAGGCTGGACTTCTACAGGATAGAGGTCAACATCTGAGGATTGTCCCCTTACAGCTGGGTCAACTGCTTGTGTCCCACCCGCAAAAGCCCTGCACAAGCACCAGTGTCCACGCACACAAGATGGTATGCATCATGGATTGCTGGATCACATTTGCCATGCTAATCACCAGCATCTGTGCCTCAGACTGCAACACCCTCTGCATTATGCACATGGTCCCCAGATAGATCCACTCCAAGGAAAGACGGACCATCCCCCAGGTCCACGACAATATCCGTGTCAAATGCCCTTCCCTCTACGGAGCAGCCACATCCAAAATCCTGGGAAACTTGTCCACATCCAGACTGCATGTGCACACCTCAGCTGCAACACCCCGCGCCCCAGCCACATCACCGTCCAGCAGAGATAGCTGCAATGGATCACTGTGTGCTGCAGGATGACCTTCAGACTCCCCACCCACACTCAGGAGGCAGGCTACAGCCTCGACCCAAAACCAACCTTGTACCTCTGTCATCCGAGACCCCGTAGTGCCATCTCCGTGCATCCTACCTTGACCTGGCCACCATTCTTCAGATCCACGGTACTCCAGCATGCAGGACATAGTTCTCCCACCTGGGAACACATATCTGGGACTCCCTCCCCGGGAACCTCTGAATGAGGCATGACCTCTACGCCTTAATGATGCTCTTCCAAATAGGTCTGTCCGCACAGTATTGCAAGCCCCCCCTCAGCAGCTTGAGGCCATCACAGGTGAGTATTGCGCTCCATGTCTGCATTGAATGATAGATTGTGACCCATGTGTGTCCTGTACCAGACTCAGATCCCAGGGTATGGATGGGTGGAGTTAGTCAAACACTCAGGCATAGTTTGACATTTACACACACATATGTTGTGGAATAATGCCAAATGCCAGCAACATCTCATGACAAAATGAAGTTTTTATTTTTGGTGGGGTAAGTCTTTTGTTAGATGAACTAAGGTGCTCTACCGGGTGCATAGAATCCAAAGTTCACAGGGGGAGATGGCATCCTTGTTAGTTGGAGTCATCAGAGTCCAGACCACAATGTTGGTCATCATTGGTCAGACTGTGACCAGCAAGTCCATGTGGCAGAGAATGTTATTGGGTGAGGTGCTGCTGTTGCGCCAGTGGGCCAGGTGCCAGGCCAGGTGACCTGGGAGATGTGGAAGGTCCGCTGACTCTCACGGTCTTTTCTGTGGACGACCCACCTTCCTGGGGGGACCCTCAGATGCAGGCCTTGACGATGTCTGTGATCCTCCTCTTCCTCCCTCCCTGTGGCTGGTGGTGGTCTTCGCCTGGTGGCACAGGGAGGGTTGCCCATGTTGTCGGCGATCCGACGGAGTGAACGGCTCATGTCCGTTTGCACCGCCAGGAGCTCAGCCAGTCTTGCCTCCATCCGTCCTTGGTGTTGTTGTTGACTGGCATGTTGCTCGGCCTGCAGGTTCTTCATCTCGTCGAGGGTCCCCTTCATCTCTGTGAGGCTCGACACTACCTGGCTGATGCCCCTGGTGTCACGCCGGTATGTGTCCAGGATGTGGCGTATGTGTGACATACCGGTTCCCTCAGCTGCCTGGTCAGGTTCTCGCCTCCACCTGCCTCCACTCCCACCACCCCTGCCCACACGAGCCTGTCCTGCCGTTGTGGGCACATCGGGTCTATGGGACCCCTGAGGGATGGCATTAGCGGGGTTGTCTGCCTCCTCCTGGGTGCCCGGAGAACCTTGTCCCTCCTGGTCAGACTGGCTCTGTTGTTCAGTGCGAGCAGGGCTCCTGGATGTCTCCTGGGATGTGGCAGGAATGGGGGTGGGGATTGGCACAGATGTACCTGACGCAGGTGCTGCAGGGGCTTGGGCACCAGAGGGGCCAGGTTGGTCGGGGTCCTCCATGGAGTGGTGAGAGTCGTCGCTGCCGGTGGGATCATCTTCACGCTGAGCCTGGGACTGTGATTCCTCCCCCCCATTGTTGGTGGAGGTCAATGACGTTGCCCTGTGTGTGAGGGAGAGACAATGTTAATGCTGTTTCATGCAACATCAATGTTTCATACATATTAAAGTTGTCACAGTTCCTCCAGGTAGATGGGTGTGCCTAGCATTCCTCTCAATGTCCACTTGGGGATGGGTATGTTGCGGGGGACAGATTGATATGTTCTCCTGAGTGTTTTACCAGTAGATTTTTGGCTAGGATGCTTATTTGGCTATGGATTGGTCTTGTTGTGTCACATGTCCATTGTGAGAGTGGGTAAATCCGTTGCCTGCCCCGGAGGTGTGTGCTTGTGTGAGGGGGGGTGTGTGACCGGGCCTGGTGTAGTGTGATTTGTCATTGGGTCTCCCAGGTGATGTGTTTGTCCCCTCATGGTGCATGTTGGCATGACAGTGAGTGTGAGTTCCTGTGCTAGATATCTGAGCTTGTGGAGTTGGTGTTTGAGTGCACAGTGGTCACAGGAGGGCCTTGTGCTGCATACAGCAGGGCCAAGTGTCAGCTACCTTGTCAGTACTTTGCCAGTCCCTGTGCATTGGGCATGGTGCATGTGTATGTACCTAGCCCATATGGGCTGAGGGCATTGGTGTCTGCTTCTGAGTTGCACAATGTGTTGTGTGAGCCCCACCCTCCCAGCATCCCGGACATCCAGTCTTGGGTTTGTGGTTGGTGTGGCCTGGGACATAGCATTGCCTTTATTTGTGAATGGGGCATGTAGACGTTAGTGGCATGCACGTGGTTTTTGAGTGTGGTTGTGTGCGGTGAGGGCTTGGGGGAAGTTGCGTGCATTTGGTGTATTTGTGGTGCGGATGCCATTCCCCCATGTTACGTGAGTTGTTTGTGTACTCACCAGGCTCTGCGACTCCTTCGACTCCGTGTACTCCCACCGGCGGAAGCATGGCCATCACCTTCTCCTCCCAGGGATGGTAATGTACGGGTCTGCGGGGCAGCCCACCTCCAGTGATATTACTCTGGGCGTATTACTTGTTCATTTTCCTCTTGACTGCCCTGCGCAGATCGTACCACCTGGCTTGGCATTCATGCCTGGTCCTTCGGATGGGCGCAACAGTATTCTCCTTATCGACAATCCTCTGCCACAGGCTTGTTTTTTGGGCTATGCTGGTCTGTCTGACCAATGTTCCAAACAGCTGTGGCTCGACTCTGATGACTTTGTTGACAAGGAGGTCCAGCTCCGCCCTTGTGAACTTTGGATTCTTGTCTGTGGGCATGGTGTGGGGTGTGGGTGTGGATGGTTGTGGGTGTGTGGGTGTGAATGTGACGGTGTGTGTGTGAATGTGAAGAGGGGTTGTTTGTGAAGGAGGTTGTGTGAAGGTGTGTAAGTTAAGGTGTAGTTAAGGTGTAAGTGAGGTGCAGTTGTTTGTCTGTGAGGTCTGTCAGCAGTGGGTCTGTTGCAAAGGCTCATGAGTTGTGTGTGTGGGCCCTTTTTATTGGTCCATTTGTGGGTGTGGCTGGGTTTGAATTTGTGGTGGGTGTGTTATAAGAGGTGGTTGTGATTTAGGGCCTCTGTTTGCCTGTGCCAGGTCAGTCATTGAGATGTATTTTGTCATGTAGACGTGTTTTGTGGTGTTGTGCGAGTCGAATTGACCCTCCTCGTGCTGTTTTACAGTGTCCTGGTTCTGTACGAGTATTTTTCGCGTAGGTAAGGTCTGTACATACGTGATGCTGGGTGAGGGTGCTGTGGTACGGTGTTGGGGTACGGTGCGTACAGGTACGGGGCTGGGGTAGGTGCCTGGGGTGCGGTGCATACAGGTGGGGTGCTGGAGTACGGTGTTGGGGTACGGTGCGTACAGGTGCGGGGCTGTGCTACGGTGTTGGGGTATGGTGCGTACAGGTGCAGGGCTGGGCTACGGTGTTGGGGTATGGTGCGTACAGGTACGGGGCAGGGGTACGTGCCTGGGGTGCGGCGCGTACAGGTGGGGTGCTGGGGTACGGTGTTGGGGTACGGTGCGTACAGGTGCGCGGCTGTGCTACGGTGTTGGGGTACGGTGCGTACAGGTGCGGGCCTGGGGTACAGTGTTGGGGTACGGTGCATACAGGTGCGGGGCTGGGGTAAGGTGTTGGAGTACGGCGCGTACAGGTGCGGGGCTGGGCTACGGTGTTGGGGTACGCTGCATACAGGTGCGGAGCTGGGCTACGGTGTTGGGGTACGGTGCGTACAGGTGCGGGGCTGGGAGATGGGCCTGGGGTGCGGCGTGTACAGGTGCGGGGCTGGGGTACGGTCCTGGGGTATGGTGCGTAGGGGGGTACGGTGCTGACATACGGGGGTACGGTGCTGACATATGCAGGGGGAGGGGCGGCTGTACGACTCATATCCGGGCACAAGTTTACCCGTGTACGGGCCTTTTACATGCGGTTGTGTATTCGGACGGGCGGTACGGATCGTACTTGCGCGCTCGGACTTCTGTTTTACGATTTGCACGTAAAAATGTCCGGCTCCCTATCGTACCATATTCGGACGTAAAAATTTCCGGCTCCCTCTCGTACCCTTTTCCCGACGCAATTCGTATGTATTTTTCACGTACGAATCGTACATCGCAGTTTGTACGGTACTTTTACGATTCGTACGTGAAAATATACGGATACGAGTCGTACGCAAATTTTTTTTGCCGTATTGGAATCGCCACCTTAATGAAAATGATGTAATATTGTAAATTTAAACATCCAAACCAAAACAAATGTGATATGTAATACAACTTTTTTTTTTTTTTTTTTTTTTTTTGAAACCGTTTATTACAAGACTCAAAAATATACAAATATGGGCCTACAACCTTCCGGCCGGCCGCTAGCAATGAAAGGAGCATACGATATACATTTATAAAACACATGGTGCTGCGGCTGAGCATGCACAGGAGTTAACATCGTGGCGAGCCACACTATCCAGACCCCACTATACGGTTCCATTTTAAACTGAAAGAACGACAAATACAAACAAACCCACAAGGCAATCCTCAATCGGAAATAGCAATACGTGCTCCCCTGGAGGGGGGATCCTAGCCATCCATAGGAATCTCAAGAGGGGGGAGAGATCAGAACTAGGGCTGGGTAAACCCAATGCCTAGGTACCGGGGGGATGAGTTGGCTAAGGGGACGGGGCCGGCGACGGATCAGGCAATAACGGTGGAGCACAGATTCCCCCGCGGTAGGCGTTCCAGGGGCCCCATACTTTCACCCATGTCCCAGGCTTACCTCTCGCCACATACACCACCTTTTCCCGAAACATGCACCAATCCATATGCTCCTTCCAGGCCGAGACAGTCGGGGGCCTCTGGGATCCCCACAGCTGGGCAATATCACGCTTGGCAACCATATACCCCAGAGTCACCCACCACGTCTGCGGCGCCGAGTAATCGGTAGGCTCCCACACATTCAACAGGCATCTCCTCGCTTCGGGCAACAGCGCCACATGCGTAACCACTCGCAGCACCTCATGCACACCACGCCAGAACCCCTCCACCTCCGGGCACTCCCACAAGATATGCAGAAAAGTCCCCAACGCACCACACCCACGCTTACACAAACCGTCCTCAGCATAGCCCATACGCAGGAGCTTTGGCCCCGTCATGTAGACCCTGTGGAGTATCTTGAGCTGGACGAAACGAAGGCGAGCCGGTATTGCCACCTCTTTCGGGGAGGCCACCGCGGAGATCCAGTCCTCGTCGTCCAGCTCCAGCCCATCGGCTACCCAAGCCTCACGAAGGGCAGTCAACAAGTCTGAGCGGTCGTTGATCAGTTTTTTGTAGATCAGTGAGATCGTGCTGTCAGGGACGTGTCCATCCAGCACTCTATCCTCCAGGGGGGAACACTCCGGGATGGAGGCAGCGTCCGAAAAGACGGAGCCCAGCGCATGACGGACCTGCAAATACCGAAAGTACTCACTGCCCTGCAACTGAAATTCCGTCTGCAGCATCTCGAACGTTTTAAATCCTCCCCTCGTCCAGAGATCCCCAACTTTGCTAATGCCTATTATGTCCCACTTCTCAAAGCCCTTCGAGGTCCACAAGGAGCCCAACCGCTCAGACGCGTATAGTGGTGACGCCCGGGTCAAACGGTCCTTCCACCCCATAGCTGCATTGGCCGCGTGCCACACTCGCACCATGACACGCGTGGGGCCCGTTAGGCGAGCGTCGGGCGCGCTAGAGTAGAGCGCTCGATTATGGTCACCAACTGGAAGTAGCATCCTATCCATTTCAAACGCCGGGTTTAAGGCGGGCCCATATAGGCCCTGATTAATCGCAGCTAGCTGGGAGGCCCAATAGTACCGTTTAATATCCGGGAGGGCAATCCCCCCGTCATACCATGGGAGCGTCAGCTTCGCCAGGGCAATACGTGGCCTCCCGTCCCAGAACAGGCGGCGCTGCAAACTCTCCACTTCGCGGAAGTAGCGCGCTGGGACGAGGTCCATAGTGTTCTGTAACGCGTACAGGAAACGCGGCAGGGACATCATTTTAAACAATGCCGCCCGGCCGAGCGGCGAAAGCGGCAAACGCCGCCAGCGCGCGACATCCTCTCTCAGACGCTGGAGGGGGGGAAGCAAGTTCCGATCATACCGAGCCTCCGGGTCCAGAGTAATGAAGACACCCAGGTACCTAAATCCCTGCGGGGTGACCTGGATCAGACAGCCCCGCGGGAGGATAGGAGCCTCCCCGGAGAGAACATACACACACGATTTAGCCCAGTTGATGACCAGCCCGGAGTTACGACCGAATGAGTGCAAAACATCAACCAGTACTATGAGTGATTTACGTGGGGAGGCTAGGTACAAGAGGATGTCATCAGCGTATAGGGATACGCGGTCCTCATACTCAGGGGTCCAGCGGAGACCACGGATGGAAGGCTCCCACCGCAGCCACTCCGCCAGGGGCTCCAAGGCAAGTGCAAAGAGGAGCGGCGATAAGGGACAGCCCTGCCGTGTGCCCCGGCCCAGCTCGAACGGAGCCGATACTCTTCCGTTCACCACCACCTGCGCCAATGGGCCCGAATACAGCAATTTGACCCAACTGATGAACCCTGGGCCAAATCCAAACTTCGCAAGCATCGCCCAGATATATGGCCATTCAAGCGTGTCAAACGCCATGGTGGCGTCCAAGGACGCCAAAATGGCCGGCTCCCGTATGAACGGGACACGTGCGAGCACACCGTGCAAACGCCGCAGATTAAGGGCTGTGTTGCGATGGGGAATAAAGCCGGACTGGTCCTGATGAACCAAATCGCCCACCACGCCGACCAGCCGATTGGCCAGTACCTTGGCGAGAATCTTGGGCTCCGCATTCAGTTGTGAAATGGGCCGATAGGATGTAACCCGGTCCCGAGGTCTCCCCTCCTTGTGGATGACCACGATTGTAGCCAGACGCTGGTCCAGCGGGAGGGAGCCCACCGAGTGTGCCGCCAGGAACATAGCCCGGAGGTGGGGTGCCAGCGTATCCGGTCGCAACTTGTACAACTCGATAGGGAGACCATTCGGACCCATGGCCTTGCCGGAAGCGACCGAGCGTATGGCGAGGGCGATTTCGTCGGAGGTGGGAGCGGCGTCCAGCGACACCCTGTCATCCCCGGAAAGGGACGGCAGCGCGATATCACTGAGCAGGCCACAGGAATCCTCTTCCGAGCAGGGAGACACCGGGGAATACACCCCACGGAAATAATCCGCGAAACAGGAGACGATTTCTTCTGGATCAGTTACAGACACACCATCCGTTTTCTCAATCAGCGGGACCACACGATTCGCTCTCTCTTTTTTGTCCAACCACGCTATAAGTTTACCAGCCTTATCACCCACATCATACAGTCGCCCCTGTTGCTCTCTACTGAGGCCCCTGGCCGCCTCCGTGACGAGGGCCCTATAGGCCGCTTGCTTGAGTTGGAGGACATGTAATGCGGCATCCGTCACCCCACCTTCTAGATTACCCTCCAACTCGGCTATTTCAGCCTCCATCCGGGTCACCTCCTCCCGCTCGCGCCTCCGGGCGTGGGAAATAAGGGATAGGGCCTCCCCTCGGAGTACTGTCTTGAAGGCCTCCCACAGCGGTACAGCCGAAGGCACGGACCCCACATTCTCATCAAAATATCGCTGAAGGGATTTAATCAATTCAGCGCGAATGGTGGGGTCGCGCAGGTACCAAGGATTGATTGGGACCACCCTACCCTCACCCCTGGGAAAGACATCAAAGTGCAGTAGGAGCGGGGAGTGGTCCGAAATACCCCGTGGCAAATGGCGCACCTCTCCCACCCTCCCAACATAGGCCGCCGGGACAAGGACATAGTCTAGTCGTGAGAGACTACCATGGGCTCCCGAGTGGAAAGTGTACTGCAGCTGCGTGGGTTGTTTTAAACGCCAGCAGTCCACTAATCCAAATGTATCCAAGAGGCCGGGTAGCCACGCCTGTGCCCGGGGGAGGTCCCTAGGGGGGTGACGATCCACAGTCCCAGATACCACCGCATTGAAATCCCCTCCCACAACTAAAAGCCCCCCCGGAAGGCCAAAGAGAAGGCGCCCCAGGTCTGCAAAGGTGGTCGACTGCAGCCCCGGTGGGATGTATACTGACACAAAGACAACCACTTTGCCCTCCAGTCTTCCCACCAAGACCGTGTAGCGTCCCCTGTCATCGTGGAGCACCTCATCAATCTCCAACGGGAGCGAGTTCTTCACCATGATGCCCACACCCCTTGAGCCAGACGTGAAGCCCGAGTGAGCCACTAGGCGATAGCCACGCCGATTCATGGCGCAGAAGGAGTTGCCAATGAGGTGTGTCTCCTGCAGAAAGACTACATCGGGCGAGATTCGCTTCAAAAACTGCAGGACCACACCTCGTTTGATCCTGTCCCCCAGTCCATTCACATTCCAAGACAACAAAGTTAATTCCCTACCCCCCATCATATACAGAAGCCATCATTCGTCCCCCGGAGAGCACTTTAGAACTAACACAAAAATACGTTTGCCTTGTGATAAAAACGAACAACACCCCATCCCTACCCACCCACCCCAACAGAACTCCCCCCTCCCTGCACCCCTGCATGAGCCCGAACAGCCCCCCCAACGTGCAGTGTGCCTGTCGCCCCATATATAGTTAAACTAACTAGACCCCCTAGAGGAGGAGGGAGAACCCCCAAGAGACCCAACACAACCTCCATAGGAGGGGAACTTACAAAGACTGACGCAGAATGGAAAGTGGCATCATTTCCGTCCAGAGTGAGGCCCAATATTAAACCCTCAGTCCTGATCCAGCGTGCCGTTTCCCCCCGCCGCCCCCCCCCCCCAGCCCCCCGATCACGATCCCTGGGCAGAGTATCCAGCCAGTCCCCGGCCGCTTCGGGATGATCAAAGAAGTGCGTGCGACCATCCACCTCCACTCGCAGCTTGGCTGGGAAGAGCATGGCGTATTTGAGGTTTAGGTCCCGAAGACGGCGTTTGACGCCTAGGAAGCTCAGTCTCTGCTTCTGGACCGCTGGGGTGAAATCAGGGTAAAAATGTACCTCCATATTGTCAAACTTGACCGGTCCATGCAGTCTGGAGGTTTGCAGGATAGCGTCTCTGTCCCGAAAATTGAAAATCCGGGCAATGAGAGGTCTCGGAGGGGCTCCGACCTTCTGCCTTCCCCCGGGAACCCTGTGGGCCCTCTCCACAGCTAAAAGTTTACTCAGCCCCCGTGGCTGGAGATGGGTAGCAATCAGATCCTCCACAAAGAGATCCGCCGCCGCCTCCTCGCGTCCCTCGGGCACCCCGATGATGCGGATGTTGCTCCTCCGTGCCCGACTCTCGGAGTCCTCCAGGCGTCGATCCATAAGCGCACTCGCCTGACTAAGCCGGCGCACCTCTGTTTGTAAGGCCGCCACATCTGTCGTTAGGCCCGATGCGGTGTGGGCCAAAGAATCTACTCGGTCGTTGGTTTTGGAAAGATCGGCCCTGACCAGGCCAACATCCACGAGGACCGAGTCGATCTTCTGCGCCAGTGTATCGAACCGCTGGCCCACCGAGGCCTTCATCTCGGCAATGGCGCAGAGTCAGATCTGCGGGCAGGTCTGGGGCATCAGGAGGGCTCTCAGGGGACTTGCGCGGTCCATCGGGAGATCCCTTCTGGAGGGTATAGCGGTCCATACTGTTGGCCTGATGGACGGCGCCACGCCGGGTCGATTTGGTCTTTGCCCGGTCTCCATCTTGTTTCGTGGCCATGGCCACCAGTCTCCCAGTCGCACCAGCCACGTCGTGTAGGGCAGGAAAGCAGGGCCACGAGCTCCGGGGGGGGCCACCGCAGAGCAGCGGGGTGGATCACAGCCTGCAGGCAGGCAGGGTCTCCCAGCAAGGCCACACCAACACCAAGGGCTCCGCGACCCAACCTCGCAGAGACGGCAAGGGGGTGTGAGAGCGAAAGCGAAAGTGCGGGGTACGCGAGTCGCCAGTCCCTGCCTGCCGCTGTTGTTCACTTTGTCACTGGATCACCCCACAGCGCAAATCTGGGGTCCGGCGAGGGGAAGGCCGCAAACCTCAATCGGTGCTCACTCCGGTGTCCGAGGTCCGATTCGGAAGCGGGAAACGGGTGCCACCTCAGCTCAGGTTCACCAACATAGTCCCCTCATCCAGGGCAGGATAATTTCAGGATAATCGTAGGAGGTTGCGGAGGTCCTCGGGAGCCTCGCACCTACGCGGCCATCTTGGTTGCGCGCTAGGCTCCTCCAATACAACTTTTTTAAAATACATATTAACAAAAAAATCAGTAAAATAATAAAATACATTTTAAAATGCAAAACAAATTATTTACACTTCTTTCAAATAACTTGAAATTTTACATTTCAATACATGATTAAAAGAAAAACTCCCCATCCTTATCGCCTAAAAGCCCAATACCAAAATAATGATTCAATAATTATGTTAAAACATTAATATAATTCAAAATACAAATTTATAACTTTTTATAATTAAAAAAATTATCAAAAATAAAACAAATAATAAAATTGTACACATAGAATAAAAAAATAATGATTACATACCAATTAGCACTAAAAAACAATAGTAGATACGATGTAATTACTACATCAATATTTTTAACTATGATATTGAAAACAACATTAAAAAACATATTTTTACTTTCAATATTCCTGTCCACAATATAGTTGAGATCCCGATGTTCTTGACACACTATTTCTGTACCACAATATATTTCATCCAATATTTTGTCCAAACACTTCCTCAGCCAGAGAGCCATTCAGCTATAAAGTGACAAGGTGCAACACAGGCCTTGAGTGCACAGTTAAAAAGACTGCTGGCTGGTTGGTAACACCACAGGGCCTTAGTCCTTCAGTCAGAGAGCCTTGTGATATTCATAATTGACTGCTTACAATGGGCACCATGAGCCATGTGCCCCCAGATATAAAAGAGTTTGGGTCAGATGTACGACGGGTTTTAGTGTGCGCAAATAGGTCTTAGACCCGTTGTGCATGCTAAACACCATGGGCTTATTTACAAACAGTAATTTGTGACTCGCAAATAAATTGCGACTCGCAAAATACTGTTTTGCGACTCGGTATTTGGAAGGGGGGTTCTCTTCCAAATAGCAACGCCATCGCCATGTACTAATGTTTTGCAACAGCAATTGCGGTCGCAAAACACTCTCAAATTACAATCTACTTCAAGTAGGTGGTAATGCATTTTCAAATTGGAAAGGGTCCTCAGGGGACACCTTCCCCTTTGCAAATGTATGCACAAATATTGTTAAGGGACGGCAGTAGTCCCACGGACCACTGCCTGCCCTTAAAAAATATTTCGAAAACGTTTCATTTTTTATTTAAATGCATCCCATTTTCTTTTAAGGGAAATGGGCTGCATTTTTTTTTAAAAAGCTGCTTTATTTAATGCGAAGGGCTCATTATTAATCGTGAGCCTCGCATTTTGCGACCCCATTGGGAATCGCAAACAGTGTCCAAGACAGTGTTGAGCATGCCAAATAGTGAGTCGCAAATTGCGAGTCGGAAAAGCAATGCACTTTGCGAGTCGGTATTTGGCAGGTCGTACATTTGGCCCTTAGTCTTCATCCACTGGTGGTAGATATTCACAGAGACTGATACTAATTTATATTCTGTAGCTACCAATGTTCATGGATATTTTTAAAGTTTGGGTATTTGTTTTTTTGCCCTAAGGGCACCATGGTACCATCACCTATGCTCGTTTTCTGTGCCTTGTGTAAGTTCACAGTGAAAGTCTTTCCAAACACGGTTTGCATGTTTGAGGATTTTGGAGCCTGTAGGCATATCAAAATTAAGAAAATGTAGTGGGGCGTGGAGAATGGTGCTAGAATACCATGGCATAAACATTGTACATTGTGCATATTGACTAAAACATCTCACCAAAAGGAATCTACTAATTGAAAATATGCACCAAATGGAGCAATATCTTTTGTAAACAAAATTTATGTCAAACAATATTTTTCTTATTGATATTTTGACATACCACCTCAGTTGAAAGTTACGGTTACTATGTAGTACCAGAAAACATAGCTTCAGCATTCTGTGTCTTCTAGAATATTTGGAAAGGCTACTTTTATGGCAGATAAAGAGTTATCTTGTGAACTAAGATTCTGTGTTTAACCCAGTAAATGGATTATGAGGCATTTTTCTTGTTCAATGTGTGCTGCTGTTGGTAAATATTTCTCCTCATTACACCTGCTCTGGGAAGACATAGGTTTTTGGCGCTGCCCCAGATTTATGTGATGTTGTCATCTGGGGCAGTGTCAAAATCCATGGGTGTTGAGCGGTAACACCCACAGCAATGCCCATGGAACACCTCTGTCGTGTAGTTCCTAATCATACATAGGATTTGTGTGTTTAGATAACATAAACTAAGGGATTACTGTCCAGACTGATTTTAGACACCCCCAAAGTATATGCTGGCCTTTAGACCAACTAGCTCACAGTGCTGCCATGAGCCCCCTAACTTTACCAAGGAGCAGATAGTCTTTGGCAACAATCAAACATGACAACCCTTGAACCTTCAGGGATCGTGGAAACAGTGCATTACTTTTCGCTCAGTCCATCGTACTCACTCAGAGATACACAGAATAAATGATGGGGATGTTTCCAATAAGCATTTATTGAACCAGTGTCATTCAAGTACAAAAACATGTGTGCTACGATAACCATTAGACAGAACCACAAACAGATGTATAAGATTACAAGCATCGGCAGAGTACATAAAAGGTAGAATTCTACCATAATGCTAAAACAGTAAATATATGCAGACATATCAATACATGGCAGTAATCAAGTGTAATCCGATGATTGAAACCCTGTCTGAGTCTATCCATGTGTACCCAGCATGTATGTAGGTGTAAAGCCAAGAAACCCTTGGAAAGAGCCTACCTGATGAGAGAAAATGAAGGACCCCGTCTTGATCTTGAGTTGAACATCCCACAAGGGGTGTCAGACCACTGCGTGCAGGAGATTCTTCAGGCTGGGACCTCAACCTCTAGTGTCAGCGTGAAAGCTTCTCCTCAGGTTGCCCAGTGAAGATGTTGTTCTTTTATACCCGAAAAGTACCCTCAGGGGTTCTGCCTAGATGTGTAATTGTACTGTGTGTCTGTTGTTTAAGGATGACGGTAGTGGTGACTTTTGTACAGAGTTATTATACAGAAGTGTATAAATGATGGAATAACTTTGAAGATTGTCTGAAAGGTGCGCTATAATCCAGAACCTATGCTCTTAAATAGGTGCACAATCCCACTCGTATCAGACATGTTAAGGATACGATGTACCATTTCTCCGACATTGACCAGGACGTTTGTTCGGACTTGCGCCTGTATCTCAGTTGAAGACCTTGCAACGTGGAGATCAAAAGTCTCTTCAGCTGAGGTTAAGGCCACTTCCTACTGTTACAGCATGGCTTCCTGTCTGCTCAGAGAATCAAACCGTATAAGGGAAACATTGAATGAAGGCCATAGCGTTGCCTCCCTAACTGTGTGGTTCGGTGGAAACAATACTTGTATACGACAAGTAACCCTGGAACTTACTGTAACTAGATATGCAATGCCTGGTACCATCCCACAACAATCTTGATCATTCAACATCAACTAACTCCCATTCGAGAGTAGTGTGGACACTGGATAAATCACGGCAGCTGTAGATCCTTTTCATTGACATGAGAGGTTTGCAACCAAAGCATTACAAGCTCTGTGTAGCAAAATACCCTGACAAATTAGAGAACCACTTAAAGAATTCTCACAGTCTGAACTGCTGACAAAGACCTCAGTGTCCCCATTCCTGCATCTACATCTGTATAGTAATTCCCAAGATTCATGTATTTACCCTTCTCCCAATGCTTCATACCTGCTTACCTAGTGATACTGTAGACAGTACTGAAATTTGAATGTTGTGACCGACAGCGTAACATGGCCAATAACCATTCTGTGGAGGGTGACTCAGCCACAGTAAAATGTAATGATTCCAATTTTTCATTGTGCATCATTGTATACTTTGTGGCATTTTTGTCTGTCTTTTTGTTAGATTGTTTGCAGATAAGAGACGTACTGTTGCTATACCACCAGGGCATGTGACCAGAATGCAGTGATTGCAGCGTCCAGCTCAATCATAGAATGATTTGCAGTTGCGATTGCTCATGTCTATTATATCTATTGAAGAAGACACAATGTTGGTCAGTGAATAAATCATGGATGTCAGTGTGGTCATGCCATGCCATGGTAGACCACTGCAAAAGCCCTTTCTAGGTTAACCCTATCAATCTCATGCAATCTCTCAGCAGTCAAACTTTGTTGTAAATAGCATATAAGAAGTGCTTCGGACATGGCTTCTGGGGACCTAAAAAAAAACCTAAGGTCCATGTCTTCAGAGAGTTAGTCAAAGTGTTGATTCACCAGGGACAGTGTTGAGGTTTCTAGCCACTCTAACCACTATAGGCATAATGCCCCAACACTTTAAGATGTCACTACACCGAGTGTTCTGTTTGTACGTAGTGTTGGTCAGGTCTATGGATACTAAACCCTTTGGTGGTACTCCTGCATCTTGACTGGCACATATTTGGGCCATACCAGCCATCCCTTCCAATTGGAGTCTGATTAATTGTATGAACCATCATGTAGAATGTCATCTAGTGTATCTTCACTATGGTGTGTATAGTTGATCTTGCCTAACTGTGTTGTTCAGAAACATAATTTGTTGTGGTATGAGGCATGCTTTAAATGAGGCGTTAGTTCCCTGAATTTGCTAATCTTTTGTCCCCCAGTCAGATTTTGTGTCTATGGTGTGTGTCCCTCCAGAAATCAAAGTTGGGAAATAAAGGAAACAGAGTATATCTGTTTCATATTGGTGAGCAATTTTTTTTCTTTGCATGTGTGGGTTGTAAGATTATAATAATATGATCTCGGGTCTGTAGTGTTACACCCAGAAAAATAAGCAAACTTTTGTGCAAATGTTGTTGAACTACCCTTTGGTGGTGCTGGGCAATGTTCCCATTGATGGTAGGAGAAAACATTACGTGGGATACAAGCTTTGTGCACGTAATGATGACCATAGTGTTGGT
The DNA here is from genome assembly GCF_964204655.1 of Triturus cristatus. Classification (NCBI taxonomy): domain Eukaryota; kingdom Metazoa; phylum Chordata; class Amphibia; order Caudata; family Salamandridae; genus Triturus; species Triturus cristatus. The sequence continues at coordinate 93,043,724 of NC_140583.1, forward strand.
AACAGTACATGGTGTCACCATGTGTATGTGATCCAATTATTCATCACCCGTCAGATGAATATAATCTACATAGGACAATGCCTCCACATCACAATTTTGAAGACAGTCACACTTGCTGAGAACAACCCGGGGCTATTCTTATACCATTGGGGCAGCCTATAGAAATGGCACTGAGAGCTGAGCACTGAACATGCTATCAAATTTGTGTACATGTGTTTTTAAATGGCTGTAGTCTAAAACTAGACGGTATGAATTGTCGGGATTCATTACGGGAAACAAAGAATTATTAATGGAGGAGTTGCAATTTTCTATTACACCTTATTCAAGCTGATCTAAGATCTCCCTGACTTGTTTCTTTGCGTCATGTTTTATTGTGAACTGCCTCTGTGGTGCAGTAGTAGTTTTAACTGGGATTTCATTATGTGGTGACTCAGCATCCCACCCTACATGAGTATAGTATAAAGCAGGAGCTAGTGCTACCGCCTCTCTTGTGTGTATGTGTGTTTCAATGATTTTGGAACAAGGTTAGAGAAAGCCAGTTAAAATACCTCGTCCCCCTTTGGGCAAACCATGATGAACTAAGGCGGCCAATCTCTTTCAGCCAAAAGGATATTGTATCCAAATGTCAGGTTCTCCCAAAAGAGCCCCCTCACTTTTCTGGGTATGCCCCTTTCCATTTGGAGTGTTATTTTGTATAACTTATGTGGGACACTTACCCTTGTACCAGGTGTATCCACCGTGATATGTTCATTCCATGCTGCTATCACCAGAAATTCAACCAGGTTCTGGCGAGCTATTGTTACTTCTTCTGCACTGTTTAGCATCATTAAACCCATTCCCTGTTCAGTAGTTGACTCCTCAGTAGCTTGGGCATTTCTTATTTAAAGGACAGCTACTTTCATCTTTTAAATTTGAGATTTGCTTTTGAGTTTATCTTCTTGTTTGATAATATAGTCTGAAGTGCGATGTGTGTCTCTTGGCTTGAGTTGCTCTTCTGATCTGCACTCTGATCGTCCTTCCCTCTCGGAATTTTTGAAGGATCGCTGAAAGCAGCGAGAGGAACGTCTATCAGTATCCTGACACCTGTCAGGTTTTTTTAATATTATCACAGTTTCTAAGGTTATATTTCTTGTCAGAGGGCTCCTGTTGAGGAGACGCACCCTGTGGTTGTGATACATTTTGCTTGTTTTTTGATTGTTTATTATCCCATTTCTTTTTAGTAGAATTGGGTGCTTGCTTTTTGTGATCCTTTTCAGGATTACCCATTAACTGTGGTTTCACTGGTCTAGCTCCAAAATTATCACTACCCAGTGTAGTGTAGGTATCTTCAGTAATTTTTGGTTAGTCATGTTCCTGTTGTGCAGGAGTGCATTCCCTCAGGCGTTGGCGTACAGACACCGCTGCTGCCTCCTCTTTTATGTTGGCTCATATTACTGTTTTAGCACCAGGCACAAAGTGGGGGCAACCATAAAAGCAGATCCTACTTTCCCATAGTTGATGCCTGGGCAAATGTGCCTATCACGTTCATCCCCACGTGCAGGACAGTTTCTGCCCCGTACTGGTTCTGTATTTGTTTCAATACTTCTGATATGGCTGCTATTGAGGGGGTACCATCACTCCTGGTATAAACAGCACCAAAAACTGTACCCCAAGTGGTACAGTCCTCTATTGAGGGAGCTATCCCCACTGGCAAGCACATTGTCAGTATTCTGTCTTTTTCTTGTGGGCCTGTGTCTGGAAAAACTGCCTCAAGCTGGGCTATTTTCTGTGCTATCCAGAATGGCATTAGCTCACGTTTAGTGGGCATTCTTCCCATATTCACATTCAGCATTTGTGGGGTGATTTTTGTTGCAGTTGCCTGTAGCTGACCCACAGGAGTGATCCTTGATCCTTGTAGGTTGAATTGTAAGTGTACACATCAAGAACTGTATAAGATTTCTGTATAGTTTAATTATCTCTTCGTGAAGACGACTTAAGTCAGCTGCTGGCCATGTATCAATCTCTGGATGTGGTGTGTAAGCAGCTAGGACTGGCCAAGTAGCTCCGTCTCTGCTGAGCGGACTGGGTCTCACTTTTTCTGTATTATGCAGGAGGGCAACTTTAAACTAATGCATATATTCTTCTAAGTCAACAGAACTTCTTTGGCTTCGTATAGAGAGTATTCTTCTGGTATTTCATCTGACTTTTAAGAATGAAACATATGTGTCCGCGCTTCTGCAGGTGGGAATTTAACCCAAGAATAGAATACCTCAGTCCTGTACACCTCATGTGCCACAATCACGAAGGTTACGGTCCCATGTAATGATGAGATCCCATTATCTGCTAATTTCATAGTTAATGCATTTCTGCAATTCTCTGAAATGTTAAGAGCTCCTTCAAGCTCTGCTTTATCCGCATCAGCACCACTCATACCTGCATCTCCAGTCTGATACATTATGAGAGGAAGTATTTACAGAAAAGAGATAGGGTTTATGCACAATGTAGGGAACTATAATCCTTCAAGCTAGAACAAACCTATGGCTAATGCATAGGCTATACCTACTCAGTAGTGGATTTTCCCTTCCACCCCAAACGTCTCTGGGTAAATGTGAGTAGGTGTATCTGAGAAAGCACGACTGAACTACTGAGATTTGACCGTTAACTAAAGAACCAAAACCAACATTGGCGGCGCCATGTTGTGTAGTTCCTAATCATACATAGGATCTGTGCGTTTAGATAACATAAACTAAGGGATTGGTGTCCAGACTGATTCCAGACACCCCGAAAAGATATGTAAGCCTTTAGACTAGCTAGCTCAGAGCGCCACCATAAGCTTCCAACCTTTACCAAGGAGCAGATAGTCTCTGGCAACTATTGAACATGACAACCTGTGACCCTTCAGGGATCATGGAAATAGTGCAGTACTTTTCACTCAGTCAATCATACTCACTTAGTCTCAGAGATACACAGAATAACAATGGTGGACGTTTTAATAAGCATTTATTGAACCAGCGTCATGCTAGTATAAAACATATGTGGTGCGATAACCATTAGACAGAAACAGATGTATAAGATTACAATCACCTACAGAGTAAATAAAAGGTAGAATTCTACCATGGAGCTAAAACAGTAAAAATATGCAGGCATATCAATACATGGCAGTAATCAAGCGTACTCCTACGTTGAAAACCCTGTCGAAGTTAACCTATGTGTACCTAGCATGTATGTAGGTGTAAAGCCAAGAATTCCCTCGGACAGAGCCAACCCCATTACCTGATGGGAGAGAATGAAGGACCCCGTCTTGGTCTCGAATTGGACACCCCACAAGAGATGTCAGACCACTGCGTGCCGGAGCCTCTGCAGGCCAGGGTCTCAGCGTCTAATGTCAGTGTGAAAGATTTTCCTCTGGTTGCCCAGTGAAGATATGGTTCTTTTATGCCCAAAATGTACCCTCAGGGGTTCTACCTAGATGTGAAATGGTACTGTGGGTCTGTCGTTAATGGATGACGATAGCTGTGACCTTTGTACAGAGTTGTTATACAGAAGGTGGTAATTATGCTGTGCATGTTCTAGGCAGGGGATTAAGATATGATACTAAGAATCCTCATGCATAATAAGTGAGGCTTGTTTTCAAAGAAAAACCACACAACAGTTATTCGGCACATAACTAGGTAAAAGGTCAGCACCAGAACCGGTATGTACAGTAAGGTAGGACGAATATAGGTAAGAGGTTGTGCAGCTACCTAGGCCAATATTCGGGTACCTTGGGGCTCATAACACCTCCATCAATTCTTCTTTTTGCATTTGTTATCCTAAGTGGGATTGGTATGCCCAGATGTAAGTCCTGTGCCCTCTATGCCTCTGGAATCAAGCTAGACTGGCTGATGGGGGGGTGATACTGTGAAACCAATCCCATGATGCTTGTTTCCAGTCGATGGAGAACCTGAAATGGCAGTTTTAACTGGACTTTTCCGATGGAAAACAGGGTTAAGCCTAATTTGCATATGGCTGGGTCCAAACTGAAATGGCATTGTGAGCAAAAAAACAATGGATTTCAATACTGGGGGTGAATGTTTGGCATTGTTCAACATTCCATTTATCAATTGGTTATTTTTTTAATTTGTGGCCTTAAGTGGTACGGGTATGCCCTAATGTGGGTCCTGTGGTCTCCATGCCACTGAAGTCAAGCTTGCCTGGCTGATGAGCGGAAATACACCGAAACCGGTACCAGGATACTTGTTTTCTGTTTCAGTGCGTACCTGTTCTGTCAAAACAGGCTGGAGTGTTCCCAAGCAGGATCAAGACTGATTAGCATGTGGTTGGGTCCAAACTGGAATGGCATGGTGAGCAAAAACGTGATGGATTTAGGTCCAGATCTATGTACTAGGGGTAAATTTTGACATTGATCAGCCTTCCATTCATACATTGTTCTTTTTGCATTAATAAACTAAGAGGCAATTCATTTATCAAGTGCTCCCTATATGTGGCCTAGATCCTTAATATATTTGGACTAAAATATATAGTCTATAAAATTAAATATATAGCGCACATCCTGGACTAACATATTTGAAAGTGCACCCCTATATGATATTGAAGAAATAGGAGGCTCAGTAAAAAAATGTATTTTTACTTTTTATCTGTGTCATGGAGAGTCTGGCATATATGCTCCTCTATTGTAACAGTCCACTCTTATGTACTTTGTCCCAGAATCCTGTTAGTATGTTGTGTGCATATGTGTGTGTAGCACCTGTTGCAAATGTGCATTTGCAGGGTTCTGTAAGTGGCCCTGAGAACTGAAGGTAGTGGGATCTCTTTTACATGCTTCTGGCTTGGCATGCCACAATAGGGAGCATAAGCAGTTGGCACACAAATCCACCTCTCATTACCTTACCAAAAGTGTGTCAATTGCATGGAGTGGTGTAGTCCCTATACAGATTTTGGTGCACCCCGATTGTTCCTGTCTCTATTACCTCTGATCATACACATAGCAATAAAGTTGTGAAATTCTCAATAAGAATGACAGACATGGGCCAAAGTAAATGCGTTATATAAAGAATAGGAAAGCAGAGTAAATAAGCTAGACCATCGGTCAGGTTAGCATCAAGGCATATAAATCATACACAAGCATAAAGAGTTCTATAAAAAAAAATCCAGCATATATTTATTTTATGATTAGGGGTGGGCAGAATGTTCATTTCCACCCACGGAATCTGCAGCTTTCTGTACACTTTGCATTTCTCTTTAACTCTGGCCAAATTCCACCAATTGCCGTGTGACATAATGTTTCTCCCACGAGGCTCCAGAATATGAGAGCTGGCGAACGTGAGTGAGATTTGGCATTCCCTAGTATGATTTTCTAACACAGGCGGCTGCCAGCATTCGCGAGAGGTCGCGCTCAGAGTTCTGCTGTTTGAGTAAATGTGTTGCCTCTAAAGTAGATTTTCAAAATCAAAATGAACCTGATTGGCTGCGTGCTCTTGCCAAATGCTGGCAGTGCTAGTTGCATATTCACCACCCGTTAGCGAAATTCTGCTGAGTCTTTCTCTGTAACTACACAGAATTCCACTGAGTGAAACTCCGCGAGTTTACCTCATCCCTAATGATAGGGTGAGGAGTGGCAGCTTCTGTTTCTGTTGTGGTAAGTGAGGAATTTCTATGTTAAACCAACGCTTTCATCTAATTTTGGTTAATGGTTCAGAGAGGATGCCAACAGCCAAGTACAGAAATCTCATGCTTCATGATGTCTATGTTGTGGATGCTCTGAGCTGGAGACATCCTAAGTGCTATTAGCTGTCAGTGGTATCTCTCGGCACAAAGGCAAAGGCTCTGATTAATAAGAGGCCTGCGCTGCTGCAGCGTCACTCTGGGGGCGCAGGCCTCTCAATCATATCAGTGAGGTGACGCTAATCCACCGTGCTTGGTTTTGCATGGTTTCATAGATGTGGGGTAAGGCAAAGCAGCGCAAAGCGATGCCTTGCCTTACTCTGGGTCAAGGAGGTATGCTACGAGTGTTGCTGTGGGTGTTCCCATGAAACATGCATGAATTTTAACGCTGCCCCAGATTTACAAACTCATGTAACCCTGGGGCAGATACAAAACCTTACACCTCCCCAGAACAGGCATAACGGGGAGAAATATTTAAATTTCTCCTTGTTTTTTCCTCTGTCAACATGTGCTGCATTCTACAGAACACATGGAATTACAAAAACACTTCTGGGGATTGTTTTTGTGCAGGAAGGTGCCCCTTCCTGCACAAAAACAATCATGCCCACAACACAGACACCTTAGCACCATGGTGCAAGGGTGCCTGCTTTGGCGCTCGGCTGCTAAATGTGGGCCAGAGTACGGGGAAAGGACAGGAATGCACCGCATCTTGTAAATATGGTGTATTTCTGACCTTTCTAATTGGCGCAGGGCAGCACAGCGACAAGACTTGTGGGACTGCTCTATGCTTATTCTTGTTAAATGAGGCCCTGAGTTTCGAGGGCAGCTTGAGAATACTAGAAATCAGAACCCCCCTAAACCAATACTGAGTTTTGAGATAGTGCATACACATCTCCTGTCTAGAAAATATGCATGAAAGAGACCCATAATACCCACTTTGCTCCAATTCCAAGTCTTTATTAAACAAGGAAATAGAGTGCTCGACAGAGTCGGCAAAGGACTGCTGTTTGACGAGGACTAATGTCTTTCTTACAGCCTGTCTTCCAGAGGGAATGAGACATCACCTGAAGCATGCACTTTCAGCTGGAAGAGGAACCTAAATGACTAGAACTCTGCCTGCTGTGACGGTGTAGGAGTCTGCCTGACCCTGCAGGAGAAGAGACTGTCCAGGAGGAGAATCCTCGCATGTCCAAAAACTGTGGGGCATCCAGAGGAAGCAGGCATTTTTTTCTAGTGCAGGATTAAAGCTACCACCTGAGGTGGGCTCAGAAACTATCTCAACAAAATTTGTTCATGTACACACAAATGCACTCTTTTTCTCAAACTTGCTCAAATCCCTTACTTTATATTTCACTTTCTCTGTCTAATAGTAGCAGTTCTAATGACCATGAGCTGCAAGTCCATGTTGGTCAAGAGCGCTTCTGGCGCTCTCATTCATATTAATGGGACATAATCAGATATTCATACGAAAAGTGTCCCTTATGTTGAGTGTCAAATTTTGTCTAGTGTGCATATGTTAGCTAGTTTTTTTCATCTTTATAGAAGTGCAGATGCATATTAATGTTTTCTCAATAATATTATGTAATATAGAGATCAAAGATAATAAACCTACTTTGACTTATTCCTGTGTTGGCCATGTGTTTACGCAATTTTATTTTATTGCTTCATCTTCTCAGAAGTACCCATAACATTTTTTCTATGACCTGAATTGAGTCTTTTTTCTGAATTTTAACAGTCATTGCTCAGAATTTGCTTCCATGCAAGATGGTCACGACTGGCCCATCTGGATTGAAAAACAAGAAACACCATTGAGTCCGTTGAACTGTTTATTACTGATAGACCATGCACAGCAGTGTCTGCTAAATAATTATTCTCAGTACTCTGGGCGATGTCTAGTGGGTCACTAAAAAAGCTTGAGTCGGGAGGGAGTAAACTTCTTTTATAAGGAAGGATTACCAGTAAGGTAAAGGAGATAAGTAGCAAAGAGTGCTACCAGGAGAGGCAACAATATATCACTCCACTCACCTCCCAGGACTACCTATGGTGGCCACTGCGTGGCTCCATTAAGCAGCCCCTTGACCACTTGGTCATTGTGGAATCTCCTCTCTGCTGAGGTTTGCTAGTTGTTTCTGGACTTTGCCAAAGTCCGCCAAATTGTTTGGTAACCTTCTTTTCATTGTTTCTCTGTATTTTGCCACTGCTGTTTGTTTTTCTGTTTGTTTTTCGATGCTGCTACCGCCGTTTTCCCTACTCCTTTCTCTCCCACTTCCCACCGCCTGACAGCCCCTACGACCTCCCAGGACTACTTATGGCAGCTGCAGCACAGACACACAGAGGACACCGGCGCACCAAAGACAAGCCCATCTGTGCCTAATGCCAGGAAACCTGGCTCTGCCACCACCCGAAGGTACAGCATCTCTGAGCTCAAAAGCCCTGGACCAAGGACTCTACAACAACATCTTCTGCCACACTTCTCCCCACTCCACGGTTTGACCTTTATCCTACAAGCACTGTCTGTTCTCCTGCAACAGCAAAGCTCCAGCATGAATGGCAACCACCACCACACCTACCAGGCCCACCCCAGACCATCTCCACTGCCTCCTGTTCAACGCATGATCCCTTGGCAAGCACACCACCGAGATCTGGGGCACCCTCACCTTCTTCAACCCCAACATCATGTTCCACATAGAGACCTGGATCAACCTGGCATCTGCACCCAACTTCACCTCAGCCTGGCCCAATGGTTAGAAGATCAAATACCAAGACCACATCAACAAGACCGTATGTGGAATCACCATCATATAGAAGCTGGCAATCCACTGCATCACCAATGAAGACAACTTCACCCCGATCATGGATCACCTGAATTTCCAAGTCTAAACTGACAGCAAAACCACCATGAGAAGCAACCTCACCAACAGACCTCCAGGACCTAGTTTCTACAATGCCATTCCCTGATTCATTGCTCTGCTCACCATCGGCTTCAAAAATGACATCTTCTTCTGCGACCTCAATTTTCACCTCGACAACCCCAGCAACACCAACACCCCCAACCTCCTTGAAAGCAGAGGCAACATCGCCTCACCCAACTGGTCACCAACGCAAAGCACACCGAATTACACGCACTCAACCCCATCTTCATGGCCAGTGACTGAATCACTTGCAGCCATGTCACTGAGCTCAACTTCACTGACCACGCCATCGTCCACTTCACTATTTCAGGACCACTGAGCACCACCCTAGGCCGCCCTGCACCTCACAATATAGCTGGAACAATATCTCTGGGGGCAGTGGACCAACACCATCAAAACTTCCCCACGACAATCAACCTAGAAAAGGCAATCTAGAACTTCTCCACCTGGATCACAGACTGCGCCAACAGAGTTGCACCCAGCAAACCCACCAAACCCAAGAGGTCTGCCATGCAAGTCAGCTGATTCACTACATAACTAAGAACCATGAAGCACACCTGCAAATGACTCGAAAGGAAATGACATGCCAGCATGGAGGCCACAGACCGAGCAACATTCAAAACAGCTCTATACCACCAACTCCTGAAAAAGTAGAAAAGAAGCACCCAGACTGACCGCATCGAAGCCCGCTCCAACCACAGCAAGGAACTCTTCCACATCTTCAGAGAGTTTGCCAGCCCCACAGCCACCAAAAGTGTCATCACCCCTTCAAGGAAACTCTGCAACACCCTGGCAGACTTCTTTCTTGAGAAGATCTCAACTCAACCCATGACATCTTCATCCACCTCACCCTCACAAACAAGGAACATGACCACCTGCTCACCACATGGGCCCAGCTCACCATGCAAGTCATCACAGCCATCATGAACTCTGTCCTCCCAAGAGCACCCACAGATGCTTACCCCATCACATCTTCAACCTCAGAAGCAAGAAAGTCAGCAGTGAGCTCACTGCCATCCTCAAAGCATCAATCACCACGGCCACCTTCCCTGAAGAATGGAAGTACTCAGTAGTCAAGCCACTACTCACGAAACCATCCTCAGACCCCAATGAAGCCAAGAACTACTGCCCCATCTCACTGGTGCTCTTTCCTGCCAAAGTCTTCAAAAAGGCCATCGACTGCCAACTCACAGAACACCTCGAGAACAACAATCTCCCGGACACCTCCCAATCTGGATTCCACACCAACCACAGTTCCGAACCCACCCAGATTGCCGCTACAGATGACGTCAGATCCCTCCTCGACCAAGGAAAAGCAGCAGCACTGATCCACCTTGCATTCTTGGCAGCATTCAACACAGTATCACACAACACCCTGATCAAAAGGCTTGACAACAGCAGAATCCAAGGAAACACCCTCAAGTGGCTTACCTTATACCTAACCGGAAGAACCCAGAGAATCTGCCTTCCTTCCTTCACCTCGGAACACAAAAACACTATTTGTCGTATTCTTCAAGGCTCATGCCTCAGCCCTTCCCTGTGCAACACTTTCATGACTCCTTTGTCCAATGCCGTCAGATCGCATTGACTGAGCATCATATCCTATTCCCCTATGATATCCAGCTCCTCTTCTCTCTATGAGAAGACCCCTTCACCTCGCTGACCAATTCCCACATGTGTATGATGAACATCGCCGACTGGATGAGAGACAACTGCCTACACCTCAACACAAACAAAACAGAAGTACTGATCTTCTGGAACAACGCCTCCCCATGGGATGAAGCCTGGTGGTGTCCCGAACTAGGACCCTCATACACTATGACCGACCACGCCCGCAAACTCAGCATCAGCCTGAACAGTAGTCTGACCTCGAAAAGACAGATCAACTCAGTATCACCAGGACACCTCCGGGTAACAGCTGCGCTGTATAAATATCATTAACATTTTACATATCATGCTTTCTCACCCTTCACATGTTTACACACAAGATTTTCAAGTGGCTCCCCATGAACACCAGATGCACAAGTCCTGGTCACCAGCTGACTGGACTACGACAATGCACTCTACATAGAAATCACCTTACACCTTCTCAAGAGACTTCAAACAATAGAGAATTCAAAGGCCAAACTCATCCTCAACCTCCCCAAATGGACCCACATCATCCCCCACCTCAAATAGATCCACTGGCTTCACATTCAGTAGAGATGCCAGTTCAAGATGCTGATCCACACCTTCAAAGCCCTCCACATCCAGGAACTAGCCTACATCAACCACTGACTGAACGCCCACCTTCCCCCAGACACCTGTGCTATGCCTCCCTCTACCTTGCCCATGCATCCATTGCAGCAACAGTGGAGGATGCTCCTTCTCCTACCTTGCTCCAAAGTCCTGGAATGACCTTCCACGTCATCCAGGGAGCCCATCCTCTCTGCTGGAATTCATGAAAGCACTAAAGAGCTGCGTGTTCAACTGAGCCCTGAAGCAGCTCCTCAAATGCCAGGATACCCTGACAGGTGATTAGCCGCACCATACAAATCTAGTTTGATTGATAGATTGATAAATCACAGTTTCAAGGTAGTGTTGTGCAAATTTGTAAGCTTCTACGATTTACAGATTCATGGTTCTGACAAATTCATGATTCAGAAGTTCATTCAGACTGGTAGATGAGAGAGATTGTTTACAAGCTTCAGGCACATTTTCCTTCAAGTACTTTGCTCCAGCACCTGAGCATGGAATATGTAGATCTTTGCTCAAGTAGTTCCCTTGTATTAGGGGTAGAGGTCAGTCCTTGAATCAAGGGCACATATGGGTTGCCATTCCATGGAATAAGGGATTGTAGCAGTCTTTGCCTTAAGCGTTGATTGTTATTGTGCCTACACACCATTCTGCTTGGCTTCTCTGAGAAGTCTCTGCTACTCCTGTAATCAGCAAAAGCCTCGGGCACTCCTGCACACGTGTGCCTCCACACTTATTCAACAGGAGCCTCTGCTACTCCTGAAATCAAGAGGGGCCTCTATTACTCCTCTACACAACAGAGGCCTGTGCTACTTCTGAAACATTGTGGGCCGCTGTGACTCTTGCAAACAACAGTGGCCTCTGCTGCTCTTGTAGTCAATTGGAGCCTTAGTTACTCCTGCAATAACGTTGGCATCTGTCTCTCCTGCAGACAACAGGGGACTCTGCTACTCCTGCAATCAACAGAGGTCTCTGCGACCCCTGCAATCAACAAAAGCTTCTGTCACTCTTGCAAACAACAAGGGGCTCAGGTGCTACCAAAAACAACTGGGGACTCTGCTACTCTGCAAAGAACGGGTCATCTGCCTCGCCTGCAAACTCTGCTACTCCTGAAATCAACCAAAGCCTCTGCTACTCCTGCAATCATGACTGCCTCTACCTCTCCTGCAAACAACACCTCCTGTTGGCCTGCAACAACATCTGAGCCTTCTACTCTAAAGACCAGCACTCATGCTGTGAGTACCTCTGGCCTGCGGAAACAATAAAGCTAGCAGCCTGAGACTTGGCAGAGCTGTGTTATAGCATTTAGGGGCTGATTACGATGTAGTTTAGAAACTCTTCCAACCGAATCGGTTTCGGAATCGTTTATGACTAAATCGGATTCTGCGAGTCTGACCAACCGACCGATTACGATGCTTCCCAACATCATTCGTTCAGACTCGCATTGACTTCAATGGGAGTCTGTGTTCTGAAAGAGAACACAGGTTTTCATTTAAAAAAGGGGTGTGTTATAATCAACTGCCTTCAAGGTTTGTTTATGGGACGCTTGATGAACCCTGTTATAGTCTCTTCCTCTTTCCCTGTCCCCCTCCCAACTTCCACCCCTTGGAACATTCCTTCTGTTGAGCCAGAGGCTGCCTTGGAATGTTGACAAGAGCAGCCTGACTGGCAAGGTTCGCTGGTTGCTGTACCCTTGCTCTACGCGCTGTGTAGCAGAGTGGAGGCCGTAATAAAGAGATTCTTCGTTCACTTACCTGTTCCAGTCATCTTTGTAACACTGGCGACGAGGGTGGGAGTAACAGGGTGGTTAGGGAAACCTTGCACCCTGTGGCGGGTACCCCATGGCGCCTTCCATGCTGTGAATGGTTTAACAGGGGGGTCCCTTGGGTAACCCCACGAGTCCCAACTGGAGACCTCATGGTGAAGGGAGGCCCACTACGAGCCCCCAAAGTTAGATTCCGACAGCAGTTTCTTGTCGGGCAGACTGAATTTGAATGGCTATCCGAATCGATCATCATAAGTGTGCGTGTGGAATCTATGTCCATAGAGCTTTACGATACGGCTATGAAAGACCCGGGCTGTCCGAATGCCTTTCGGAACCAAATCGGACAGCCCGAATGGGTTGGGTGGAAATGTGTACGATTGGGTCAGAAACATAGGTTCTGAATCAGATTCTGAGATTCCGAATCCCATTCGGAGCCTTTCAGACCAACATCATAATCGGTCCCTAAGTGTGAGATATTGATTATACTCTTTCCCATCTCTGGCATTTAATAAAAAGAAGGGGTTGCTAAAGGAAGTGGGGCACGTGGAAGAGAGAGACCCCCTGAGCACTGAGGACAGGCAGAGGGAAGGCAGAGAGGTGGAAGAGTAAAGCCCAAAAAGACAAGGAGAGTGGGTGGGGAGGGTAGTAGGTAAGAATGGAGAGGACCAATTGAGGGAGGAAGAGGAAAAATTTAGAAAAACGACACAACAGAGGATAGGGGAAGCAGGGACAAAGAGATCAAAACAGAAAGAGAGGGAACCAAAGTACAGAGGGCAATTCTATTGGTATTGTGTAGAAGAAAGGAAGAGAGGCGGTAAGAGGATATCAAAAGAACGTAATGGGAGAAAAAGAAGAGAAGGGGAGCTGGAACAAAAACAAAGACAATGGGAGAAAGAAAGTTATATAATATGAGAAAGGGGGAGAATGAAAGGAAGGGATGGAGACAGAAAGTGAGGGAGAGATAATAGAGAGAAAGAATGAGTCAGAGATATTGAATTCAGAGGGCAGGGCAGGTTGGACTGTGGAAAGGGCAAGCAGAGGGTGGGGAAGTAGAAATGAGACAGAAGAAAGAGAGGGAAGAGGAACGGCATCGAAAAAGGAGAAAACTGCTAAGACGATAGAGGGACAAGAAGAGAAAAGGAGTATCATCTGGGTTGGAAGCCATTTGGTAATTTCCACTGATCCAAACCCCATGGCATGTGATATGGCTTTCTCATAGCTATGTTATAGCAATACACCAAATACAATAATGCAGTAAAATATAGTTTGCCTAAGCACGCGCTCAAGCATGCGTATCAATTACATTCAAGCTCAGCTGGTTCTAGGTAGGGATTCAAACAAACCAGTGTGGACAATGTTCTAAAGGCAAATACCTCAACAATAGAAACACTCCATCCGCTGCTCTGTGCAGCACCATTTCAGAAATGCAAAAACACATTGCTTTGCTGGTTTCCCTCCTCCTTCTCATTCCCCGCATCTTCCCTTTGCTACATTTATCATAGTAAATCTGCGGATCGGAATAGTATGTATCTCTTTACTGAAGACAACTTTGTAGCAGAGAGAGTTTAGGGCTTCCAGTAGGGGGTGTTTTTAATTGGCCCCCATTCCAGCCACATGACAAGCTCCGGGATGTTTTAGCCATCGGCCCAGACTAACTGGACTCAAATTCAATGGAACAGAACCTTGGGGTGCCATTGTCTGGCCTCATTTGTCGGTGGCTCTGAAGCCTGTAACCATGCCATTCCATTTGAAAGTCCCAGCAGACTTGGGCTGCTAATCCTGCTGCTCGTTAGTGGCCAGGCTGCATGGATGAGAAGTCTCCAAGACACCCAAGGATGCTAACATATACACAAAACCTTTTGCTTACACACTTTGAAAGCTACATGACAAGATGCCCTTACAGGGTTCACTATATGTTTTAAGCTCCAAAGAAAAGCTTGAAATTCCTTCATACACAATGGTACGACTCGCTAAAGGAATAGAATTCTCCGGTTAAATTCTTACAGCCGCTGAGAGGGGATATACCACGTACATGTCCTATTCATTGCTCAGATCTTGACATTGAGTTTCTGTAAAATGCAAACTTAAATGCTTAAGAGGAGGAGGCATCACCCAATGACATGGAAGCATTCTTGTAAGGCATTCCCCACCTCCCACTTGCTCTTCAGCCATATAACATTGTATTACTATTTCCATCGATAACTTTTGAAAATAGGTTCATGAGTACTTTCCTCAGGCCTTGACCGGCAAAGTCAGGTACATTTTTAAATTTCGCATTAGCACAACTTGGCTATTTCCAGCGTCACATTGAATGGTCAGACATCATGTCACTCGAAGTGGCACCTAGTGAGATGCAGGGGTGGGGGGAGATCTGTGGCTGAGTTGAATACTAACACTATTAGTTACGGACAGGAACCAGTTCAGTTTTCTTCAGAGTTGTTATTGGTGAATGATGGAGGGGGTAGCAGTTGGTAAAGATTTAGGGCCTTATTATGAGTTTGGTGGCGTGGAAGCGGTACCGTCCCGCTCCAGCCCAGCCAAACCCATGTACAAACCTCCCACCAGATTAGCAGTTTTCTCCCGTCTGGCAGGCGGTTCTTTGACGTTCCCAGTGTGGTGCCTATTTCATGGGCACCGTACTGGCAAGGTCAAAGGAACTACCTGCACGGCAAGGACTGCTGCAGTCCATTCCGTGCAGGTACTAGTGGGCATGCACACAGGAGGGCATATCTTGTAGACCCCATGTGCATCCTCATGGCATGAGGCACCAGGGGACCTGTAGCTCCCCCTTTGTTTCCTCATGCCACACTTTTCATGCCAGTCAAAAGTGAAAAGTGTGGCAGTGAGGACACTCTTAATATTCTTTGCTGGGCTGCAGCGGCCCTGCCAAGCATATTGCAGCCTCAATATCCCTGCCGCTTTCAGGGGCCCCAAGGCAGGCCGATCATTCTGGTTGTAATGGGGTGGTCGGAAGACTGCCACCACTGCGCCCCTGTGAGTCTGGCGGTTCCTAGACTGCCGGACTAGTAATAAAACCCTTATCCCTTGCTAGATCCCTCATCACCTGAACTTAGCTATTCACTAGAACGCCAGAACCAATCCTCCTAAAAGTGATCCCTGGTTCAAGGTTGAGCGCAAGGCTTGAAAGCTTCAGAAGCACTCCTACTTTTAGATATTAGTGTCACTTTAACATTGTGTCTGTAGTTGTCGTTCTTCTTCTAATCGACTTTCAAATCAATCTTAGAAACCATTTTGCATCTTTTGTCATGGATAATATTTCTTGGATCTTACATAATGGAACCTGTCAACGAATAGGCTTTTGTTTAGTTCTCTAAGTCTGACTCAGGGGCTTACCTTTCCATTGGCTCGGAGTGTTACCGCAAGTGGTGAAACCCAATCAGAGGAGTCTACCGCTTGCTGCATTCGACCTCACCTCTGAAAAAATAGGTCTTCACCTTTTGTAGACAAGGTACTGCATGCTCCTTTATTACAATTCGGTGTGTCGACCCTTTCAAATTACGAATATTCCCAGAAAAACCTTTGGTAATTCTCTTTTCACACATACTACCATAACAGCTTCACCTGTCATCACCAAAACAGGTTTAGAGCTATTTGGTATAATAGCATATCGAATGATCCCAAATCCATCCACCCAAGAACGGATGGCCCCTTAGTTGCTACATACAATTTCTTTTCTGCTTATGATTCTTTAATTGAAATAATAATTTCCATAGACCTATCCTCTCTCCTGCTAAGCCTTCTGGTGTAATTCCTGGTGATTTTAGATTTTCCCTCAATACCTCTTCAAACGTTTCTCTCCAGGTGTCTTCATGAATTATTGTACACAGTGACCCTGAATCAGCAACAATACCCATTATTCATTGCTTCAAATGCCATCTCATATAAAGGTTTTTTTAAGTTTGTTACCAATTGCTCATACATTTTCTTAATTCACACTCAAAATACTCTTTTTCAATACCTCTCTCTGAATCACTCAAACGTTTCTTCTCTACATTGATGCATTTGACCATAAAACTATGTTTCTCTTTATCATTGCTGGTTTTTTTCTGCAAAGTCCTGCGTACAATACCTCATGAGGAGCACCTTTGTTTGAGTGCAGGGCAAGACTTGCTATGGACTAGGTGATCTTAACTTCCACACCTATAACAAATATCCCCTAAATTAAGGTGCTGATTCCGATCCTGTAAAACCCGGGTACAAATGGTCGTACGGAGCGTTTTCTCCGTACGACTCGTACCCGGGGATTCCACCGTACAAACCAGCAAGTACGATTAGTATAGAAATACCATTTCCGTACGAATCGTAAAAAACACCGTACGGCTAAAATATACATACAATTCCGATCCTGGACAGCGCGTAGGCGACGTCTGCACGAAGTCAGGCAGTGTTTTACAGACCAGCAAGTATGATTCGTACCCACAGCACGGCTATATTTTTACGGGAGCCAAAAAGTGCCGGAAAAGCTAAGTACGCCGCGATGCACGAGGAAAAGGGGGCCCGGTACGCGCCGTACCCCCAAACCCCCAGACTCGTATGTACGCGCCATACCCCCAGCCCTGTATGTACACGCCGTACCCCCAGCCCCCCATATGTACGCGCCGTACCTCCAGCCCCGTATGTACGCGCCGTACCCCAGCGCTACGCGCTAATGGTACGGCACGTACATACGGGGCTGGGGGTACGGCGCGTAAATACGGGGGGGGCTGGGGGTGCAGCGCGTACATACGGGGCTGGGGGTACGGGCGTACATACGGGGCTGGGGGTACGGCACGTACTTACGGGGCTGGGGGTATGGCGCGTACATACAGGAGGGCTGCGGGTACGGCACGTACATACGGGGCTGGGGGTACGGCGTGTACATACGGGGGCTGGGGGTATGGCGTGTACATACTGGGCTGGGGGTACGGCGTGTACATATGGAGGGTCTGGGGGTACGGCGCGTACATACTGGGCTGGGGGTACGGCGCGTACATACGGGGCTGGGGGTATGGCGCATACATACGGGGGGTGGGGGGTACGGTGCGGACGTACGCGGGAGGGGTGGGAGGATGGGGGGGCCGTACGACTCTTACCCCGGGCACAAGTGTACCCGGGGTAGGGGTCGTGCAAAGTTCGCTCCGTACGGGACGTTTTCCATATGCTTGTGTATTCGGGATGCCGGTATGGATCGGACTTGTGCGCTCGGACTTCAGTTTCACAACTCGTACGTAAAACTGTCCAGGGACGTCTTGTAGACTTTTCCCGAGGTCATTCGTATGTATTTTTCAGGTACGAATCATACTTCGCCATTTGTACGGGACTTGTACGATTCGTACATAAAAAAATACGGATACGAGTCGGAGGGTAAATTTTTTTAACGGATCGGAATCGGCACCTAAAGGTACTGAACCACTAGTATCAGCACTTTTTGTGCAGTCTTCGTTAAACTTGTGAGAATAGTTTTTCTTTCTAGCCAAATCTTTAAGATTTGTTTTACTTTGGCAACTACTACATATTCATCCTCTTTTACTATTTCTCTAGCATATTTCCCATTAATTCAGCTTTTTACAGATTAGAAACTACAACTTTAAGTGAAATTCTCTTTTAACCCAGAGTTGATCTTGAATACTGGCATCACTAACATGAATCATCACTTACATTTTTCATGTAAGTGCACAAATCAGCATGACGCTCCTAAAGCATGGAGTGACCTGCTACTACACATAAGAGGCTCCTCCTCACTTCTTGAATACCACAAGAAGTTGAAGGACTGGCTTTTTCGAGTAGTCCTATTAGGCCCAAGGTGAGACTAAACTCATGTCTGTTCAGCGCTAGGAGAACCTCCCAGGTGACAGTGCACTCTACAAATCAGCATTACATAACATTCCAGTTTCTCTAGTGAAGCCGCGTAATCACCAATGCCTTCATCCTTTCCTTGCTTCCTTTGAAAAAAACTGTAATGTTTTATGGCAATACAAACAGTTGGTGAAACCGATCACTGACAAAATATCGAGAAGGAGAATATCGACCTACAAAAATATCGAGGAAAAAATATAGAATGTCAAAATATCGAATCCCTATCTCCAAACAGGTAAGTACAAAAATATAGAATCCAGAATATCGTTGTAAAAAATATAGTTGGTCAAAATATCGAATTTTTTAAATGTCTTAGAAGTAATGTAAAATTAATGAAATAATACATATAATTAAATAAAACATACTTGAAAATAATTAAATAACTTTAAAATTAATAAATAATTAATGTAAGTAAAAACAAATAATTTAATACATATATATTAACATAATATTAATTAAAAATATTCAATATTTTTTGCGTAGGATAGCGGGCGGGTAAAATTTACTATTACCACTCCAGTAAGTGCAATAGTAGGGAAAGCGTTGGATAGCGGGAGGGTAACAATCACTATTCCCACTCCAGAGAGTGCAACAGTAGGGAAAGTGTTGGATAGCGGGAGGGTAAAAATTACTATTCCCACTCCAGAGAGTGCAATAATAGGGAAAGCATTGGATAGCGTAGGGGTAAAAATTACTATTCCCACTCCAGAGAGTGCAATCGTAGCGAAAGCGTTGGATAGCGGGAGGGTAAAATTTACTATTCCCACTCCAGTGAGTGCAACAGTAGGGAAAGCGTTGGATAGCGTAGGAGTACAAATTACTATTCCCACTCCAAAGAGTGCAACAGTAGGGAAAGCATTGGATAGAGTAGGGGTAAAAATTACTATTCTCACTCCAGAGAGTGCAACAGTAGGGAAAGCGTTGGATAGCGTAGGGGTAAAAATTAGTATTCTCACTCCAGAGAGTGCAGCAGTAGGGAAAGCGTTGGATAGCGTAGGGGTAGAAATTACTATTCCCACTCCAGAGAGTGCAACAGTAGGGAAAGCGTTGGACAGCGGGAGGGCAAAATTTACTATTCCCACTCCAGTGAGTGCAACAGTAGGGAAAACGTCAGATGCCGTAGGGGTAAAAATTACTATTCCCGCTCCAAAGAGTGAAACAGTAGGGAAAGCGATGGACAGCGTAGGGGTAAAAATTACTATTCCCACTCCAGAGAGTGCAACAGTAGGGAAAGCGGTGGATAGCGGGAGGGTAAAATTTACTATTCCCACTCCAGTGAGTGCAACTGTAGGGAAAGCGTTCGATAGCATAGGGGTAAAAATTACTATTCCCACTCCAAAGAGTGCAACAGTAGGGAAAGCGTTGGATAGCGTAGGGGTAAAAATTATTATTCCCACTCCAGTGAGTGCAATAGTAGGGAAAGCGTTGGATAACGTAGGGGTTAAATTTACTATTCCCACTCCAGTGAGTGCAATAGTAGGGAAAATAATAATTTCCTATTTTATTAAAAATAAATTAATTATTAATACCAAAAAAAAGTATTTAAATTAATTACCAATCACACAATATTTAATAATTAATTAATTATAAATACCAATTTTTTTTTAAAATTAATTTCCTATTAATGATTAATTAACAACCAATTAATTTTCAATACCAAAAATTAATAAATACAAATAATACCAATTAATAATTAATTAATAATAAATTAATTATCAATATACAAACCTTATTTCAATCAATAATTATTTACAATTAAATTACTTCCCACCATATTCCCCTATAAACCCACAGCCCACTACAAATAATAAATTAATACAATTAACATAATTATCAATTAAACAATTAATACAAATTAATTACCAATTAATACAAATTATTTACCCATTAATAATTAATCAACAACCAATTAATTTTCAATACCAATTAATAATGACCTAATAACAATTAAATTACTTCTCACCCTATTCCCCTATAAACCCACAACCCGCTACAGAAGTAAAACGCAAAATTAAATTAAAAATAATTAATAATTCCTAAAAATTATTATTTAATGTACTATAATTAAATTACTTCCCACCCTAATCTCCTACAAACCCACAACCCGCTACGGAATTGAATTACACAAGATTTAAATTACTTTCAAAATATTCAAACATACATTCCAAAATTAATACATACTTTTAACACATATACTAACACTGAAAACACTATAAAAAAATTCGATATTTTTAACAACTATATTATGACTGTCGATATTACTTACTTCTATATTATTTAAATCGATATTTTTTACCGGATTTTCGATATTCTTCACCACTATATTTTGGCAATTCAATATTCTGTCCATTCTATATTAAAAACTCGATATTCTGTCCAGTCGATATTTTTTTTTCGATATTATCTTTGTTTACCGGTGAAACGTATGCATCTAGATTCTCTAATGTTTGTTGAAAAACATCTCCATCACCAATTTGTCTAGTTTTTTTCCCCATGTTAGTGTATACTTTTAATCTATAAGGCCCCAAGGAAGGAGGCAACCTCTTTAACATTCTTCCTGGTGACATGTCTTTATCTTCAAATGTTGATATAAAATTAATGAAAATTGCCCTCCCTCTTCCCTCTTCATTGTGCCATCTGAACCCATTGGTATGAAAGAGTTTGGTGGGTTCAAGTTAAGTAGTAGGGCACACATGTTGAGCACACTTGCAATTCTTCAGTCACAGTTATTGATTGTAAATCATAGGATTGTTTCACAAAGCACATTTACTAAAAGGAATACACATTTGAGGTAGAGTATGTATTTTGAATCAATAATACTGGAGAAATTGTAGCAGGTTTCCGTCCATCCCCTCATTGTGTGTAGTCAAGGTGCAGAAGTTAATGGCATTGTATCAGTGCATTAGTTTACTTGTTGGCCCTTTAAAGATGGTGGTATATAGAATCATGTTGAGTAACCTCTGTATGCTGATACACCAGTTTCAAAATTGAGGAATCACTCTTGATGTTTCTGCAGCAGCTGAGGCGCGTCTCTGGCAAGTCCCTGCAGTGTAGCTTATGCACAATCGAATGAAGCACTTATGAGCAGAGGCAGTTGCCAGTAAGCTGATCTCTTAAACGTTTGACATAGAGCTTACCTTCAACTAAGTATACAAGTATAGTGCAAAAGTGTAAGTAGCCAGAGGTTAGGCGGGGGATTGTTTACCTACCAGTAAGGCACGAATAGCTCGAGCTCCTCACATTTTTGCAGAAATAAGTTTTCCTTTTAGAACTGTGATTCCTCCTGTAGTTCTCCAGTAGTCCTGCTCATAGCTAGATGGCTTGTCCATCTAACTATGGACAGGATGAGCAGGATGAGACAACTTGTGACCAATTTGTAGAGATGATAAGAAACAAATTAGTGGAAACAAGTCTCTTTATTTGTACGTCTGGTACCACACTGCTACCCACTCTTTGCCTACCTCCAAACTGTGGTTATGAGTAGAACATGGAAGCTTGTGATGCCAAGGCTTGATATCACACTCTACAGTACATTCTTCAGTGCCAACCCTACAAGTGTGCCCAGTCTTGCATTGAATGTGTGCTCAAAGCATACCATTCCAATACAAATTAATTTAACTAGACAAATAAAGAATACATCACACATGTATTGCAAGTTTTTTTGAGAAATAAAAACATTTCCCCTTGTTAGAGTCTGTTTCAGGTTATGGGTGTTTGCATTGTAATGCAAGGTGCGAATGCACCAGTGCAAACCATGTTATAGGCTGAAACAAGACACCCTTCTAAAGCAAATTAGCTTTTGTACTGGAAAGTAAATACCGGTGTTTGGCTTTGTGCTGCATTGTGTGACTTTAAATCACTTTGCAACAGTGCAAAGTTTCAGTTAACTGCCCCCATATCGTTGAGTAGGGAAATAGGGGCAGCCATATGTCCGTAAGAACCGTATCTCTATGTTCTTTGACATGATCAAGTTTAAAAACCACAGTCTGTGTTTTACCACTTACCTACAGTGGTGAAGGAGGCATTTAAGAGACATGTGTAGGACCCTAGTCATGGTGATTTTAATGATTATTATTTCTACCAGAAAAGGCTGTAGCTCCAAACCCGTTGATTTCAGCTATGAAGATGTGACAGCTGCCTTGGTTTATATCTGCATTTTTTTCTTTAGTAAGTTTTTAAAGTCTGTTTTAAAGCTGCAAGTTTTGTGTGTTAATATTGACACACAAAGGGGGCGCCATTGTTGTCCTCAAAAGAGAAATGTACGACACAGAATGCAATAGACTATTATCAGACAGAGCCAGCTATGAGATTCTGGTGGTAGACCAAACCCCTCCCTAAACTAATGAGATCAAATCTATGATAGAAGAAGCACTCAGCATGGGTTGGATTACAACACAAGAGGCAAGATTCCTCACACCAGAGAACCCGAGAATGGCCAGATTTTACATACCGTCAAAACTACATAAAAACAAGTTTGCACCACCTGGTCCCCGGATTGTATCAGGGTTCAGATCTATCCTGGAATCACTATTACAATTTTGTGACTGCTTCCTTCAACCCACTGTTAAAAAACATGCCTTCCTACCTAAAAGATAGGAAGGAAGTACAGTGCCTTCTCAAAGACCTAAGTATCAATAGCAGCACGGAGATACTGATGACATTAGACATAGAGGCATTAAATACATTCATACCTCAAGAGCAGACCCTAATCACAATTGAGAACCTCTGCCAAGGAAGGAGTTGCTGAAGAAACTGCTGGATAGGACTGACTCTTGCTTCGTGATCTGGGGCTGGCCTGCAGTTTGTAGCTTTTACTAAAAAAGAGAATGAAGGGACATTGCAGTGGGTGGTGTCCCCCCTTCTTGAACAAGACTGTGCTTTGTGCTGTGTCCTGAACCCCAAGGGCCCGAGGTGAGCTGGTGCCCTGTTTGGAAACACAGGAACATAAAAGTTTCCGGAGAAGTTCCAAGTAACGCAGTGTGCACGTGCTTTTGCAGCTTGAGACCCTCAGAAGCCGTGCCTTGTGATCGTGGGCACACAGGAGTAAACTGAGTCACGGATGCCCAAGGAGCGTGTCGGGGTGCAGCCAGGGCATTGGTGAAGAGTAAACTGAATTAAATAGCAAAAAGGGTCCGAGCTTGTAATCGGAATAGCACCAAACTTCACTAATTATTTTGCCTCTTATGTTTAAAATAACCCCCGGTCCAACAGGTCTGGGATGTGACCCATATACATCCCAAAGACAGTTACAAAACCATCATAAACATACTAAACAATAACCCTGCACCCGAGAAATGTGATTATGTTTTATAAACAACGTAGTGTTACTTGTTATACTTGAACACAACAAGGTATCACATTAATTCGGTTTCCCATAGTACATATAGCATTTAATGATGAGAGACTTAATTGTAGCTTATTTTTAGTTCGTCCTTTATTGTATAACCATTAATTCCTTAAAAACATTTTACATTTGCTCTGCCGCCAACGCGTTTCATCACTCTTGGGACTTCTTCAGGGATAGAAAGCAATTTACAAAAAACACTATTTACAAATATTATTTACAATATTTACATCCATTGTTACATATAATAAGTAACCACAAAACACCTAGGAATCAAATTTTTTTTAAAAACTCAATGATCTATTGTTTACAGGGAACATCTCTCAATTATTTACTTTTTTATCAAAAGCTATGTAAGCATGCTGGGAAGCTAAGTGGTAAAACATTTGATATTCAACAGTTCGGATGTATGGAGGAGAAGATACATCCACTGTATATTATTGCAAACATATCACACTGATTGTGTCCACTTCGCAAAAAGTATGCTTATTTAGGAAAAGCAGACCATTTCAATTCGAGTCTCATAGTATAATACAAACACAATAAATCCATATATCATTCACCAATACAAGAGAAATCATCATTCTGGCGATACCAAGAAAATCTAAACCATGTAAGAGAGTCAAATTGATAATTTTTATCCACACCTTATTAACGTTTAGTTTCTGTAATTGTGAAAATATAATTCAAAAGGTGAACCTCTAATCGTAATGTGGACAGTCCTCTGTGTATCTATAAATGAACACATTCATTTTTTACAACTCATGGTCATTAGATTGAATATATATTCACAGTGATTTTTTCTTATGTTAGTTAAATGATTCAAAAACACCATCCATGTAGCCAATTATGGTCACATAAATTTCAGATATATTAACAAACACACAGTTATCAAACAACAACTGCTTATGACAGATTCTAAAAACCTCTTACTTATATATATATACCACGCAGTTAGTCATTCTCTAAAATGAGTATATTGAAGTATGACTAACATATTATTATATTCATCGAGCCACAAAATATATAAAGTGACAATCAAACTCTAAGTCATGGAGTACAAAATGTATACTCCTTAATGCCAAACCCCAGACTATAATATACAGAGCACCCTCAACAATGTGCAGATATACTTACTAGTAAAGTCGAACGCACTTTGTATCTTATTAGTTCCGTACTATGATTTGAGATTTTTTATCAGTGTAGATTCCACTCTATTTCATGCGGATTCAAAATTCTCCCCCAATGTCAATCTGAAATAGATATATAAGTATAACCTAAGCCTCAGTTTAAGCAAGGTTAGTAACTATGTCTTTATATTGATATATAGTTCAACGCACTCAAGTTCAATATACGTATCCAAAAAGGAGTAGCGTTTAAATGCATTAGGCCCACACCGTTGCGCAAGTGTCATCATCCCTATACTACAACCACCCACACTGTTAAACAAACAGCAAATAATATCATAGTGTGCTCATTGGCAAAGCAACCTGTAATTTTTTAAAAGTTTAGTCATCAACATTGGAAGGCTGTCAAATCTAAGACTGTGGTTATATAAATTCCATGGTAACATTAAAAAATTTAACCAGAGTACTAGTTATCCTTAATTATGCCACAAACAAATAAACAGTGCAAAATTTGTCTATACTAATAATTACACAACCACATCAAACAAAGGTTACAAGAGATCCATATTAGTCGACCATACCACAGAATAGTTGGATCTACCCCACCGGTAAATGAAAAGCAGAAAACGTAATCATTTATGGTGCAATCAAGATGTAACCAAATATTAATCGTTAAGCGACCGATAATCAAACTTACATTGCAATGTTGCCATTCTCCTGTGTACGACGCACGTCCGTAACGCTATTACACGAAAAACAAGAGTATCGACAAGCGCCATGGTTTATACTTTCTAAATCGCGAGCACACCTGTTATCAATCTGCCTAATCTAATGATCACATGATTCGATGCGTCTTCGTTGAGCGCCATCTTAGCGAGGGTAATAGAATAGTTAATCACAATGCAGTGTTGGAATATATAGCAAAGTCTATATACCAACCGAATAATGGTTCCTTAATATAACCAAAGTCTCTATATCTTACTGTCACCATTATAATGTGCTGTTCCAATTTCTTATTCAGACAGTTCCACCGAAACGAGTGTAGAAAAAAATACATACCCATCTAAATAAATCGGCGCCATCTTAACGTGTATAATCCCATAAGCGCCATCTTGGCGCATGTTTTGACAATATTTACGTAGCACTCGAAACGAGTGTGACCAAATCAGTACCCGTCTGATATGCATGGGCGTCAATTTAGCGTGTATATTACCATGGGCGCCATCTTGAAGTGTGTATTGCCATCATTTACGTAGTGTCCGAAAGAGGAAAACCATACAGCGTAATGGTTATTAATGTAACTAGAAACGTTACACGTCCTTACTTATTCATGTTATACAGGATCTCAACACAATGGTGTGGTGTACAAATTAACATCCATGTATGAATAATATTGACCCGCAAAGTTTGTATTTACAAATCAATACGAATCACTTCATCAGTAGTGCACACTATATAAACTATAAACACACGCAAAGATAATAATTTGGCCACAATTCCCGTGTGTGAGTATTGAATGTAAATAACGAGACAAAGTATTACTATACCCTACATGGGCGCCATCTAAAATATATACCAACAAAATCTAGGCGTAATTGAAAAAGGACAAGGGGGGTTTATAATCATAAATAAACATCACATGTATAATACCACGTCCTAATTATGTTGTCTAAAAGACCAACGAACAAATCTCAAGTGTTGACATAAATATAGATACATGTCAAATACCAAATACATGGCTAACTGTCATTCATGAGAGATAAAGAAATACATTCAGACTTCAATAGAATAGCTCGATGTCATTCATAGGAAATGATGAAATTCATTATTATAATTAGGCCCCAATGTAACAGCTCTCAAACGGCAAATCCATAACGCTTCAGTTTGACGCAATAAAGTCATCCTGTCTCCACCTCTGATGTTATTCTTTACCTGTTCGATCGCATGAAATACGATCTGTGGTTTATCAGGATGTGTGTCCTGTATATGTGTAGCAACAGGAGAATGCACATTTATATTTTTGATATCTCTAGTATGCTCTTGTATACAAGTCTTTAAACTACGTATACTACTGCCCACATAGATTTCTTCACATGCACATTTCAGTAAATAAACTGTATGTGTAGTATTACAGTTCATGAAGGACAGGATGTTGTATTTTCTAGAGCCATTATACTGAAAGCTGGAGCACTTATTTAAACCAAAGCAACAGATGCAGCAATTGCCACAAACATAAAAACCATCCGGTTTGTCCGGTAACCATGTTGATGCCCGTGTTTTTGGTTCCCTAACATGACAGGGACAAAGCTTGTTTCTCAGGGTTTTACCCCTGCGATAGATGACCCTGGGTTTAGGTGTGACAGTATTAACTGGTAGTGTATTGGATTGCAAAAGATGCCAATTTTTACGTAATATGTTGTAAATATGTGTACTATACATGTTGTATTCTGTCACAAATGCGACCTGATCTGAGTATTTCTTATTCATATTAGGAACTCTATCTACAAGACTATCCCTTCTTTGTAGTTTCTTGGCCTTTGCTGACGCTTTTTTAAGGCAGTTCCTTTTGTAACCTCTTTCTTTGAAGTAAGACTCTATGCTATTCAATGTTCTTTCAAAATCTTTTTCTTGACTACAGTTCCGTCTGGCCCTTACCATTTCTCCATATGGAATGGCCATGATAGTGGAACTGGGATGGCAGCTATCAGCACGCAACACACTGTTACATGCATTAGTTTTCTTAAAAATATCGCTTTGGATGCTATTTTCCAAAATGTATAGTCGTAAGTCTAAATAGGTGATCTAACTTTTTGAGTTACACAATGTTAATTTCACGTTAAAGTTGTTATCATTAAGATATAAACAATATCTTTGTAAATCTTCATCACTGCCCTTCCATATAAACAATATATCGTCTATATATTGGACATAGAATAGAATATTCTCAATCCAGTGATGAGCTCCAGGGCCCCAGACATGCTCCATCTCAAATAGCCCCATGAATAAATTAGCATAGGATGGCGCAAATCTCGAGCCCATCGCAGTTCCTTGTTGTTGTAGGAACCACTGATTGCCATGCATAAAGGCATTATGTGTAAGAATCAATTGTGCAATCTCCAGTAGCATTTGAGTATGTTCCAAATGGCTTGCATTCCTTTTATAAAGGAAATGTGTCAAGGATCTTAGACCCTGAGTCATCTCTATGCATGTGTATAGACTCTCCACATTCATTGTGTCGAATGTGAAGAGATCTGTTTCCCATTGGAAATCCTCTAGTTTGCAGAGTAGTTCTTTACACCCCTTATGTAAGAAGGAAGATTCCTGACTAGAGGTTGCAAAAATGTATCTATATACTCGGCTAGATGTTCCGTGGGTCCACCATTCCCCGATATTATAGGGCGCCCCGGGGGAAATTTACCACCCTTGTGAATTTTAGGGAGTATATAGATGCATGGATGTCGAGAGTTTTGAGCAGAAAGATATCTATATTCATGGTCGGTGATAAGACCAGATTCACGCCGTTCAAATAATTTGGCATTAATGTTACTCTCAATCTGTGTGGCAGGGTTTGATTTGAGTCTTTTGTAACACTGTATGTTATTGAGCTGTCGATCTATTTCCGCAGCGTAGTCTGTATAGTCCATCAGGACTATATTGCCACCCTTATCCGCTTCGCGGATTACTATGCTCTTATCGTTTCTCAACAGATTCAAACATGTTTTCTCTTCTCTGGTTATATTGAAGGAATGTTTGCATTCACTGGATGTGTTATGCGTTTCTTCTAGAAGATAAAGATCACGTGTGACCCTTGATGTAAATTCATCTATGGCAGAACAGGATTGACTTGGAGGTACAAACTTAGAGGTATTTCGTAACCCACTATCAACTGTTGTATCTTCTGTGATATCCAAACTGCGTGCAAATTCAACCAGATCATTATTCTCACCTTCATCATATAATCTTGCTATTGCATATGATACATTGATATCAGCAATGGTAAAATCAGATTTACAAACATTATTGACTGACACATTTCGTACTTCTTCATGTTCTGCAAAAAATTGTTTTAATCGCAACTTGCGAGCAAATTTAAACAAATCTACATGTACATTTTCTATCCATGGTTTCTCAGTTGTACAGAAATTTAGTCCCTTCTGCAAAATTGACAATTCTCCTTCACTCAAAACTCTTGAGGAAAAATTAACAATACTCAATGTATTGGTGCTATTTACAATGTCAACACTGTCTGCATTGTGGCTCACAATCTCATCATCTATTTGATTTGGCCATTTCCCATCCTTGCCTTTGTTCCGGCCCTTGTATTTTTTGCCACCCTTCCTTGTTCTTCTGTTAGATTTTTCTTTCTGTTTCCTAGTCTGAACCTCTGATCTTCTCTTAAAAAAACAGAAGGTTGTTCTGCATTAACCCTACTAGTGCTGGGACCTTCACTCAAATCACTTCCTATAGAGGAAAGCGAGGCAGAACTGGACGAAACACTAGGGTCTTTAGTAACCACCTCAGTGGCTTGTGTAGGTTTGTTGGAAATATCATCATACTTTCTAGCGAAAGTAAAGATGCGTCCTCGTTCATAGTCACCCTGGTCTCATTGTATTTTTTGTTGTTTTATATCCTTCAAATAAATTTGATAGTTGCCCAACTCTTTTTTCAAAATTACATAATTCTTTTGAATCACATCAGTCATCTTAGTGTCACTAATTTCTTTCTCTAATAGTACAATATCATCTCTTATCTTTTTAACCTTACATTCCGAGTTACGAATCAGAATATCCATCATTTTATAGGATGCTTTATATAATCCATCCTCCCATTCTTCTAAATGGTCAGCTTCCAAATCTTCATAATTTGGGAAGATAAGAATCCGAAGACCCAATGGGATACGTTTATTCTCTAAATACTTCTTGAGGGTCGCCCCATCCCACCATTTAGCAAGTTCTTGTTTTTTTAATCTCTCTAAACGTATAAATTTGTTTTTTAGGCCTTCGCTCTGTGGTATTTTTGTCGATGTCTGTTCAGTATTGACATCCTTCTTTCCAAATAAATCACCCAGTAACTCCTCCCTGTTATCATCGAAATCCATAGTTACTCGTATTTGGCAAGTGTGATTGAATGTGCTTCTAAGCTCAAGAATAAACTGAATTAAATAGCAAAAAGGGTCAGAGCTTCTAATCGAAATAGCACCAAACTTCACTAATTATTTTGCCTCTTAAGTTCAAAATAACCCTCGGTGCAACAGGTCTGGGATGTGACCCATATACATCCCAAAGACAGTTACAAAACCATCATAAACATACTAAACAATAACCCTGCACCCGAGAAATGTGATTATGTTTTATAAACAACGTAGTGTTACTTGTTATACTTGAACACAACAAGGTATCACATTAATTCGGCTTCCCATAGTACATATAGCATTTAATGATGAGAGACTTGATTGTAGCTTATTTTTAGTTCGTTCTTTACTGTATAACCATTAATTCCTTAAAAACATTTTACATTTGCTCTGCCGCCAACGCGTTTCATCCCTCTTGGGACTTCTTCAGGGCTAGAAAGCAATTTACAAAAAACACTATTTACAAATATTATTTACAATATTTACATCCATTGTTACATATAATAAGTGGCCCCGCCCACGAAGGGAAACTGTTCGCATGGCTGCAGTGGATTCGAGCTGATAGCCGGCCAACATGCTGACGGATACGTCTTGCTACGCCACGCTTTTCCTGGCTGAGTTTAGCCGAGTTTAGCTGTTCCCAGTGTTATTTTAAGCGGCGATATGCGGCACCGTGCGCAAGTAGGACAGTCAACGCCGATTTTCAAAGAGACGCCTCTCCCAGACGCCGGCTGCCGCGGAATCGCAGAAAAGCAGCGCTGAGCTGAGGGCGACGTGACAGCACGGAAGGCCACTGAAAGTCATGGAAAGCCAGAGATTTGTGGACCCCCGCAGCCTGAACTGCTGACTGGTAGGATCCGATTGCTTGCTGCTTTTAAGCTCTTAAGCTCCTAAGCCATTTAGTCTTGGATATTCACACGCTCCATGCCCACAGGATATTAGGATAGGACACCAATCTATCCCTATTCCCCACTATCTTTTACTTAGAGGTTGTCATCCAGGTGAAGAGTTACAAACCTAAGTAGTTTCTGGCACTCTGAGCATTCTGCTACTGGCTGCTATTGGTTCCAGGTTGTACCTGTTTATAAACAGGCATACTAGTGCTCAGAGAGACTGAACCTGCCACTATCACAAGTCAAGTCAAGTCAGAGAATTTATATAGCGCACTACATACCCAGAGGGTCTCAAGGCGCTAAGGAGGGGGGGGAGGATTACTTGTCAAATATCCACGTTTTAAGTTGCTTTCTGAAAGCTAGGTGGTTCTGGGTAAGGCGAAGGTGAGTGGGGAGTGAGTTCCATGTTTTAGCAGCCAGGTAAGAGAAGGATCTGCCTCCCATGGTGGTCTTGTTGATGCGAGGTACGGTGGCGAGGGCTTGGCTGGAGGAACGTAGTTGGCGGGAGGGGGTGTAGAAGGACAGTCTTGAGTTGAGGCATTCTGGTCTGATGTCGTAGAGTGATTTGTGTGCGTGGGTTAGCAGTCGGAAAGTGATTCTCTTATTGACGGGTAGCCAGTGGAGGTCTTTCAGGTGACCAGAGATGTGTTCGTTGCGTGGGATGTCTAATATGATTCTGGCTGAGGCGTTTTGGATTCGTTGGAGTTTCTTTTGGAGTTTAGCGGTAGTGCCTGCGTAGAGGGTGTTTCCATAGTCCAGTCGGCTCGTGACTAGAGCATGGGTGACTGTTTTCCTGGTTTCGGTGGGGATCCATCGAAATGTTTTTTTGAGCATGCGAAGAATGTTGAAGCAAGATGAGGATACGGCGCTGACTTGTCTGTTCATTGAAAGTGAAGAATCCAGGATAACGCCTAGGTTCCGTGCGTGGTCTGTCGGGATGGGTGCTTTTCCAAGGGCTTCCGGCCACCAAGAGTCGTCCCATGCAGAGGGGGATGTACCTAGGATGAGGACTTCTGTTTTATCTGAGTTCAGTTTCAGACGGCTGTGTTTCATCCATTCAGCAACTTCTTTCATTCCTTCGTGTAGGTTAGTTTTAGCGGTGCTGGGGTCCTTGGTGAGAGAAAGGATCAGTTGAGTGTCGTCCGCGTAAGAGATGATGTTGAGGTTGTGTTGGCGGGCGATGGTCGCGAGGGGGCTCATGTATACGTTGAAGAGGGTGGGGCTGAGAGAGGATCCTTGTGGTACGCCACAGATGACTTCGGTGGCCTCGGACTTGAATGGTGGAAAGCGGACTCTCTGGGTTCTTCCGGTGAGGAACGAAGTGATCCATTCAAGTGTTTTTCCATGTATTCCGATGTTGGTGAGGCGTTGTAAAAGGGTGCTGTGGCAGACTGTGTCGAATGCAGCAGAGAGGTTGAGGAGGATGAGGGCGACTGTGTCTCCATTGTCCAGTAGAGTTCGAATGTCGTCTGTTGGTGCGATGAGGGCGGTCTCAGTGCTGTGTTTTGCTCGGAAGCCAGATTGTGAGGAGTCGAGGGATTTGTTGGCTTCGAGGAAAGCGGCGAGCTGGTTGTTGACAGCTTTCTCGATTACTTTGGCCGGGAATGGAAGGAGCGAGATGGGGCGGTAATTTTTGAGTTCGGTGGGGTCCGCTGTGGGTTTTTTCAGAAGGGCGGTGAGTTCAGCGTGTTTCCAGGTTTCCGGAAAGGTGGCGGAGTTGAAGGAGCAGTTGATGACGTCTCGGAGGTGCGGTGCTATGACGGAGTCTGCTTTGTTGAAGATGTGGTGAGGGCATGGGTCTGTGGGGGATCCTGAGTGGATGGAGTTCATTAGGCGGATGGTGTACTCAGTGGAGATTGGGTTCCAGTCGTTAAGGGTGTTCGCGGGGGGAGAGTGTTCAGCATGTGGTTGGGTGGGTTGGGCTCCGGGTTGGTTGTCGAAGCTGTTGTGGATGTCTGCAATCTTGTTATGGAAGAATAAGGCTAGGGAGTCGCAGAGGGCTTGAGAGGGGGTGATGTCGTTGGAGTTGGCCGAGGGATTGGAAAACTCCTTGACGATGTTGAAAAGTTCCTTGCTGTTGTGGGCGTTGTTGTCAAGTCGATCCTTGAATGCTGTTTTCTTGGCCTTTCGGATTAGTTGGTGGTGAGTGCGAGTGGCGTTTTTGAAGGCGTCCTTGGTGCTGGTGGTTGGGTCTTTTTTCCACGCTTTTTCAAGGGTGCGGCAGAGTTTCTTGGACTTCTTAAGATCATCGTTGAACCATGAGGCCTTCTTGTTGCCAGGTTTGCTTTGACGTTTTTTCAGTGGTGCTAAGGTGTCGGCGGTGTTGGATAGCCATAGGGTGAAGTTGGCGGCGGCTGGGTTTGGGTCCGAGGAGTGGGCTGGGGTGTTTAGAAGGAGCGATGAGGAGATCTGGTCGGTGGTGATTTTGTTCCAGTTTCTTTGCAGAGTCGGTTGGAGGTGGTTGGTGGGTTTGGGCTTGTTGTAGGTGAAGTGAACGCAGCTGTGGTCAGTCCAGAGGAGATCCGTAGTGTGGCTGAAGGAGACATGATTGCTGGAGGAGAAGATGGGGTCGAGTGTGTGACCTGCGATGTGGGTGGGGGAAGTGACCAGTTGTTTAAGTCCGAGGTTGGCGAGGTTGTCCAGGAGGGTGGTGGTGTTGCGGTCGTTGATCTTTTCAAGGTGAAAGTTGAGGTCTCCCAGAAGGATGTATTCTTTGGAGGGGATCGCGTGTGGAGTGATGAAGTCCGTGATGTCTTCACTGAATTTTGCGTGGGGTCCTGGTGGTCTGTAGAGGAGGGTGCCTCTGAGTGTGGTCTTGGGGTCGATGTGGATCTGGAAGTGAAGGTGTTCGGAGTTGGCGAGGTTGGCGTCAGAGCTGGTTGAGATGCGGATTGATTTCTTATGGACGATAGCGATTCCTCCTCCTGTGTGGCTGGTACGGTCTTTGCGAGTGATCTTATAGTCTTCAGGGATGGCAATGGTGATGTCTGGGGCGGAGGAAGCGTTCATCCATGTTTCCGTTAGGAAGGCGACGTCCGGGGAGGTGGTGTCTAGTAGATTCCATAGGTCAATGGCGTGTCTGTGGACAGATCGGGTGTTGAGAAGGATGCATTGTAGGTGGTTGGCGTCGGGAATCTGTGGTGTGGTTGTAGCGGAGATGTTGTCGGTGCCGATGAATTTGCAGGAGTAGCAAGAGAAAGGT
Organism: Triturus cristatus; assembly: GCF_964204655.1. NCBI lineage: Eukaryota > Metazoa > Chordata > Amphibia > Caudata > Salamandridae > Triturus > Triturus cristatus. The sequence continues at coordinate 93,077,832 of NC_140583.1, forward strand.
CCATGGGTGTGTCCAGGAGCGGCTTGGACGCAGTTGGGGGCGCGACCGGGATTAAGGGCTAGGAGGGTGGCGGCATCGTAGGTAATGCGGGAGGGCTGGGCAGCGCGAGGGGCAGGGGGTCTGGCGCTGGGCGCGGTCCAGGCGCGGACGGGCATAGACGGGCTTACCTTTGGCGCACCTTCGGCGCGGGTTGGGCGCGATTGCTGCGCGTGAACGCTGCGCGCGGGAACTGTTGTCATATATGGGTAGTGGAGGGGGAGGGGCGAGGGCGTCTCAGCTGGGAGGCGGGGCGGGCTAGAGATCAGCACAACAACAACAACACAGGCAAAATGAAGGCGGAGGGGGGGAGCCCAGCGGAAATGCGCAAATGCTGAAAAAGCGGCGCTTTTAAAGTACAGAAATGCAAAATGTTCAGCGCGGCAACCAGGCACACAGCAGGCAGCAATAATGAGGCAAATGAGCAGATAGGCAGCCAAGCAACGATACCGACTGATGCAGGAAGACACTGGGGAGCGACCACTCAGCCCAAGGGACAGGAGCGAGTCACGGCGCTTTCCGGTGTTGGAGCGCTGTTCTGGTCAGTGGGAGGGCGTCTCAGCTGGGAGGCGGGGCGGGCTAGAGATCAGCACAACAACAACAACACAGGCAAAATGGAGGCGGAGGGGGGGAGCCCAGCGGAAATGCGCAAATGCTGAAAAAGCGGCGCTTTTAAAGTACAGAAATGCAAAATGTTCAGCGCGGCAACCAGGCACACAGCAGGCAGCAATAATGAGGCAAATGAGCAGATAGGCAGCCAAGCAACGATACCGACTGATGCAGGAAGACACTGGGGAGCGACCACTCAGCCCAAGGGACAGGAGCGCAGGAGAGGCTTACACGAGTCCATCCCTAAAACTCACCTGAGGACTGGTGGGAGCGGAGCAGGGGCTTTTGGCGCACGCTGGGGAATGCGGATGCTTCCTCCACGTTGCTGGGCTGATTGCGCTGCTGGTCAGAGGGGACTACCACTCCCAGCATCCCCGGCAGCATCACCGCCCCCACGCATGATGACTTCCGCGCCTGGAGGTGCTTAAAACTGAACGGCTCCCTCGGTGGAGCGGGTGCCACTATCAACGGAGAGGCTTACACGAGTCCATCCCTAAAACTCACCTGAGGACTGGTGGGAGCGGAGCAGGCGCTGTTGGCGCACGCTGGGGAAGGCGGACGCTTCTTCCGCGTTGCTGGGCTGATCACGCTGCTGGTCAGAGTGGACTACCACTCCCAGCATCCCCGGCAGCATCACCGCCCCCACGCATGACGACTTCCGCGCCTGGAGGCGCTTCAAACTGAACGGCTCCCTCCGCGTCGCGGGACCCACGCGGGCGGCGCCCGGGCAGAGGGCGGGCCGTCTGTGGCCGTCGGGGGCCGAAGGAGGCCGGGCCGGGCCATCCCTCTTGGTTACCATACCCGGCGATTTGACAGTGAGTCTTGACCATTGTGACACAGGGTGTGTAAAAACTATCACATCGCCCTGTCATTCGAGACGCAGCCACTGGGATTTGATATCCTGCCTGTATTGTCTTGTGCGAAAGTGGTGACAGGGGCGGAGGGGTTAAAACGGTTGTTTCCCCACGTTGGGTGTTGTGAAGGGTGGGGCTGGTGGGGGGTGATCAAGTTCCCCCACGATACCTCTAAGGGCAGGGTCAAATTGGCGCTGGGAGTATGACAGGCAAAACGGTCACGCGCTCGATAAGGGCAAAGCAGAACACTCCACCTGTGCCGCAGGGGCATAAAGTTGCTACTAGTTCACCACTCCCTGTCATTATGCAGCCTACAGCCATTGATCGTATGCTCAAAAGAGCGCTAGGGGCGGTGTCTAGTGAAATTGAGCGCACAGAGAGGCGTCCTTCCATAACTCCAGCATCTGTCCCACTTGTAGGCACCCAAGACTATGATCAGGAGGTCTTGTTAATTACATCCCCTAGCCCTGTAGAGCCAAGTGAGCAGGACATCCCGTGTGCCCAACCGACCAGTAGGAATAGGGAGGTCGAAGGCCCAGCTAAAAGCGCCACTACGCAAAGGAAGAAGAAAGGCTGCCCAAAGAAGCGGATTACTAAAAATAGCACAGAGAGCCCCTCCCATCCTGTGAGTAGTAAGAATACTGGGGTTGAGCGAGCAACACAGACAATCGCTCAAGTAGAGCCTCCAATATGGTTGTCGCAAATCACGTCTGATTTACAAGCCCAATTAGAAACATTTATTGTAAACCAGTTGAAACCACTGGCAAGTAGGCTGGATAAGATTATGAGTGAACTAAAAAACAGGGAGAAAAAAATTAGTACTGTAGGGGAATCAAGCAACTCCATCAGTACCCCAGACACTAACGCAGTACCCCAAAGGGAGATGAACATTAGTAATAAAGGGGTCGCACACATAACAACTGTACAGACCCACAAAGCCCCGGCCTTTCAACCACAAGGGGAGAAGATCACTGACCCAAGAGATAGGGGAACGCACACTACTAATGGCCCAGGCATGCAACAACTGGACAGGCTATCCCAACTCTCTGCGGATCCTATAACACGAATAGCACACAAAGAAGAGAGGGCTCCCACATTAAACCCCTTTAACGTACTTCCCATTATAAACTTGCCACCTGAGTCATGTCCGCTTGTGGTAGTGTTTGCTGGGGTCCCAGAATTAAAATACGATCAGAGGGAAACACACCAGGAGCTAAAAAATAAACTCATCCATTGGTTGACTCAAAATAGACCACTAGCACCTAATCAAGATGGGGAAATCCTATTGGTCAGGAGAGTGAATTGGTTAGGACGTAGACCCAAAAATATAGAAGACAATTGTATTATTGCCAACTTTAGGGATGGGGGTGGTTGAGCATATCATCAGACAGGGGCCACCTGGGCGTGTGAGTGGTATAAAGCCGCTGTCACTCAGTTACTTTTATCCAAGGCAGCAGGAAACCTATGAGGGACAGTATAACACACGGAGAAGCGGGGAGGGCTCATACTTGACCCTAAATAGGGTCCCAAATGGTACACGAGGAATGGCTGGGATCTGGGAAGGTGGACACCCAAGCTGGGTAAGCAGGTTCAGCCCACTAAGGTCCCTAGATGAGAATGACTGACTAATTGGCCCATACACTCTGGTAAAGCCGGCTGTCAAAGATTACAAAAAGTTTGACCCGGATGCAATGATAGGGGGAGGCTCAAAAAACAGAGGGAGGACCCCACGCACTCTTTTTTTGGCCAAAGAGGTTAATCAGGCAACACCAGAGGGGGACAGGTGTAGGAACCTATTAAAGACCTCGGAAGCCTCTAATTCTACTGCCAAGGGACGTCCGTATGTACCCCTAGGACCAGGAGCTATAGTCCCAAATCCAACACAGCAGGGCAAGGATTTGCAGAGACCACCGCATAGGAACCAAGATGGGTTGCCTAACACTTCTCAAGGTGTGACCGGGCCAGGGCCCGATAACAGAGTGGAAGAGGGACTGAGAATCATTTCATGGAACATAGCAGGTCTTGCAGGTAAATTTGATAATGTGGAATGGCGGCAATACATAGTCCATTTCCACATAATCTGCCTGCAAGAAACCTGGGTAACAGACAATTCCCAATTTCACCTGGCTGGATACAAATGTTTTTTCATCCCAGCACAAAAATCCTCTTCAGGTCGAGACAAGGGAGGTTTGTCCAAGTATGTAGACCTAAAAATACAAGGTAAATGGTCCAGTGTGGACTGGTTCGCTTGGAATATTCAGGCCTTGAGGTTTAGAAACAAAGGGTTAAGGCTAGTGCTGTTTAATGTGTATAACACTGGTCCTCCAGGAAATGACATCCCTATCATGGGGGAACTAGACTCCAGATTGAGCCAAGAGCTGGCACCTGTTAATGGTGCCTTGGCCCCATCGACATTAGTAGTGGGTGATCTGAAATGCCACTTATGCCCCTTATTGTTTCCGATTAATGCAAGTTGGTCACAATGCCCAGTGAAAAGAGGTCCCCATTTTAGCCACTCACCGAGTGGCACAGAACTGGGAAAGCTCCTTCATTCTTACGATTTGGAACACACAATTGATATGATACCACTGGGGTTAGATGGCACTCTCCCCCCCACTTTTAAAGGGAGAGGGTGCTCCTCTTATATAGATTTTATCCTCGCTTCTAGATGTTTAAAGCATTGGATCACTGAAGTAGGAATCGAGAGGAGCCCCTTTAGCGACCACAATCCCTTGGTCATGGAGTTTTTGTACCTGGCAAAACAAAAGTCTAGCCCAGTCGGGGGTATCCGATAGAGTGATGGACCAAGGCAGAAGACTTAGGTGGGCGAAACTAGATGGGGAAAGATTTTACCGATCCCTAATGGAAAAAGGTAAATCACTCATTGATGAGTGTCTAGATCTCTCTGTCGAAGGGGCCCGCTTAACACATGTATTTGGCCAAATAACTAACCTGGTGGAAGGGTTACTGTGGACTAATGCGCCCAAAAAAAACAACTCAAATTCTCCGCGATGGTTTGATGGGGACTGCACCCGAGCCCTGAGGGAGTTAAAAAAAGCCCTTAGTAGTAAACCCAGGGACCCAACGAAAGTCCACACGAGCAGACTAAATTATAGGAAGGAGCTAAAAAGAAGGAAAGTAGCTCTGCAGGGGGAAGCGTGGGCGGCCTTGAGGGAGGCCTCTGAAAAAAGGGATATAACGGAATTTTGGAGAATAATAAACACTCCGTGTTTTCAAGATAAAAACGCACCAGAGGTTGCCACAAACATCCTACCGGAACAGTGGACAGCCCACTTTGAGCGCCTTTATAACCACGGGGAGGTAGACAGGACAGAGGAGAGGAGGGTGGTCATGCAGGGACAGGTACTGGAGTTCACCCTGGAAGAAATTGTCTTGGGCATCGAGGGACTAACTAAAAATAAAGCCCCGGGCCCAGATGGGACCCCCCCGGACCTGTTTTTGAGTAATGTGGAATTATGGGCCCCCATCTTAACCAGAGTAATAAATGCGGCCATTTTGGTAGGTCTGCCACGGTCTTGGTCGCTGGCCATTATAGTACCGATTTTTAAAAATGGTAACAGAGATAACCCCCAATGTTATCGCCCAATCTCCCTGATAGATGTCACAGCTAAAATTCTAGGAAGAGTTATTCTGAATCTACTGACCGAATGGGCCGAGGATAATAACATCATCTCGGACATCCAGTACGGTTTTAGGACCGGCAGGTCCACTAGTGACCAATGCCTGAACCTCTATATGTTGGTCGCCAAGTACACCAAAACCAGTAACGAAGCCATTTACCTGGGGTTTATGGACTTGGCCGCTGCATTCAACCATGTTAACAGGAACAAGCTGTGGGCGATGATGAATCATTTAGGAATTGACCCAGGTATAATCTGTACTCTGAGGGAATTGCATAGAGAGACATCTGCCAGAGTACGTTACAACATGGAATGGGGGCTGACCGAGTCTTTTAGATGTACTAGCGGTGTGAGGCAAGGCTGCATATTGGCCCCTTTTTTATTCTCATTATATAATAACAACTTAGAACAGTCCTTGACCAACCTAAAAACAGACTGCCCAAGGGTCGGAACACGTAACATCCCGGTGCTGCTGTAAGCAGATGATGCGGTCCTCTTGGCGCGTACCCCAAAAAGTTTGCAGACTCTAATTGATGGGTTCGTTAAATTCATGGAGGCGCTAGACCTGTCTGTCAACTTAAATCTTATGTAATGACAGCGGGTCACAAACCACGGACTAGCTTCCGATATAGCATTGGGACACATACATTAGAAAGGGTGCAATCTTTTTTGTACCTAGGCGTGCTCTTTGATGAGTCTTTGAAATTTGCCTCTCTGGTACAGGAAAGGTGTGGCAAATTGGTGGCATCAACTGGGGCTATCGCAGGCTTTGGGAGGAGAGTTGGTCGATGGTGCCCGGAACAATCAATGAACCTTTATGGCTCAACGTGCTGTCCCAAAGCCATGTACGGCTCAGAAGTGTGGGGTTTTATAAATCTTGACTTATTGCAAAGGGAGGAAAATAAAATCTTTCGCTCAATATTGAAAGTCCCTAATTGCACTCCAGCCGTTATAGCCCATAGAGAACTAGGAAGACCTTGCTTAGAGGATCTGATTAAATTTAGACCAATCCTGGCCTGGTTGAAAATCTGGGTTAACCCTGAAGCTGCGTTGAGTAGGCAGACCCTAAAAGATTGCCTTGGGAGAGATAAGAGCTTGAATATACCATGGCTCATGTATGTTAAAACTAGTTTGGAAAATATGGGCTTCAAGGAGTTGTACTTAAACCCTTCAGGGATTACTTCACAGGATAAGCTTAATCTCAAGAGAATTTTTTTGGACCAAAGATCTCTTGTTAGATTCACAGTGGAAGGGGTCAAACCCTCAGTGAGTGTTTACAGTAGGCTTGAAACCACTGACGGGATGGAACCGTATCTTTGTGTCGTGTATAATGCTAAAGAAAGGTTTTTAATGTCACGTTTTAGGCTCAATTTTTTACCATACCTGTTAGCTGATCCAGCTGGTTTTAGCCATTCAATTGAGCAGAAGGGTGCCTGCGGCTGCGACAACAAGTCTCCGCAGGACACCCTTCATTTTGTACTTCTATGTCCTCTATATGCAATTCCAAGACGTAGATTTTTAAAGGAAATTTAAAAAAAGGCCAGGTTCACTCGAGCCAAAGAGGCACTGACTTATCTACAAAGGGCTAGTGACCCGTTAACATTGTGTTCTGTTATTAGTTTCTTGAAATTTGCACTAAGATTAAGGGTAACCAGAGGATAGAATTACTCGTGAATCCTGCAGGATCCCCCACTTGTCATCTTGCTTGAGCTCTCATGGTGGCTTTATTGTGAATAATGAATTATTTTATGTATATAGATTCAGTCAATGTTCTTGTATAATGATTTAATATTATTTTAATTGTATATATGTGTAATCTTTTATGATGGTTTTTAACCACCGAATAAAGAATTATTGAATTGAATTGAATAGGTAACCACAAAACACCTAGGAATCATATTTTAAAAAAAAATCAATGATTTATTGTTTACAGGGAACATCTCTCATTTATTTACTTCTTTTTTATCAAAAACTATGTAAGCATGCTGGGAAGCTAAGTGGTAAAACATTTGATATTCAACAGTTCGGATGTATGGAGGAGAAGATACTTCCACTGTATATTACTGCAAACATATCACACTGATTGTGTCCACTTCGCAAAAAGTATGCTTATTTAGGAAAAGCAGACCATTTCAATTCGAGTCTCATAGTATAATACAAACACAATAAATCCACATATCATTCACCAATACAAGAGAAATCATCATTCTGGCGATACCAAGAAAATCTAAACCATGTAAGAGAGTCAAATTGATCATTTTTATCCATACCTTATTAACGTTTCGTTTCTGTAATTGTGAAAATATAATTCAAAAGGCGAACCTCTAATCGTATTGTGGACAGTCCTCTGTGTATCTATAAATGAACACATTCATTTTTTACAACTCATGGTCATTAGATTGAATATATATTCACAGTGATTTTTTCTTATGTTAGTTAAATGATTCAAAAACACCATCCATGTAGCCACTTATGGTCACATAAATTTCAGATATATTAACAAACACACAGTTATCAAACAACAACTGCTTATAACAGATTCTAAAAACCTCTTACTTATATATATATACCACGCAGTTAGTTATTCTCTAAAATGAGTATATTGAAGTATGACTAACATATTATTATATTCATCGAGCCACAAAATGTATAAAGTGACAATCAAACTCTAAGTCATGGGGTGCCTATCATGGAGTACAAAATGTATACTCCTTAATGCCAAACCCCAGACTATAATATACAGAGCACCCTCAACAATGTGCAGATATACTTACTAGTAAAGTCGAACGCACTTCGTATCTTATTAGTTCCGTACTATGATTTGAGATTTTTTATCAGTGTAGATTCCACTCTATTTCATGCGGATTCAAAATTCTCCCCCAATGTCAATCTGAAATAGATATATAAGTATAACCTAAGCCTCAGTTTAAGCAAGGTTAGTAACAATGTCTTTATATAGATATATAGTTCAACGCACTCAAGTTTAATATACGTATACAAAAAGGAGTAGCGTCTAAATGCATTAGGCCCACACCGTTGCGCAAGTGTCATCATCCCTATACTACAACCACCCACACTGTTAAACAAACAGCAAATAATATCATAGTGTGCTCATTGGCAAAGCAACCTGTAATTTTTTTAAAGTTTAGTCATCAACATTGGAAGGCTGTCAAATCTAAGACTGTGGTTATATAAATTCCATGGTAATATTAAAAAATTTAACCGGAGTACTAGTTATCCTTAATTATGCCACAAACAAATAAACAGTGCAAAATTTGTCTATACTAATAATTACACAACCACATCAAACAAAGGTTACAAGAGATCCATATTAGTCAACCATACCACAGAATAGTTGGATCTACCCCACCGGTAAATGAAAAGCAGAAAACGTAATAACTTATGGTGCAATCAAGATGTAACCAAATAATAATCGTTAAGCGACCCATAATCAAACTTACATTGCAGTGTTGCCATTCTCCTGTGTACGATGCACGTCCGTAACGCTATTACACGAAAAACAAGAGTATCGACAAGCGACATGGTTTATACTTTCTTAATCGCGAGCACACCTGTTATCAATCTGCCTAATCTAATGATCACATGATTCGACGCGTCTTCGTTGAGCTCCATCTTAGCGAGGGTAATAGAATAGTTAATCACAATGAAGTGTTGGAATATATAGCAAAGTCTATTTACCAACCGAATAATGGTTCCTTAATATAACCAAAGTCTCTATATCTTACTGTCACCATTATAATGTGCTGTTCCAATTTCTTATTCAGACAGTTCCACCGAAACGAGTGTAGAAAAAAATACATACCCATCTAAATAAATCGGCGCCATCTTAACGTGTATATTCCCATAAGCACCATCTTGGCGCATGTATTGACAATATTTACGTAGCACTCGAAACGAGTGTGACCAAATCAGTACCCGTCTGATATGCATGGGCGTATATTTAGCGTGTGCATTACCATGGGCGCCATCTTGAAGTGTGTATTGCCATCATTTACGTTGTGTCCGAAAGAGGAAAACCATACAGCGTAATGGTTATTAACGTAACTAGAAACGTTACACGTCCTTACTTATTCATGTTATACAGGAACTCAACACAATGGTGTGGTGTACTAATTAACATCCATTTATGAATAATGTTGACCCGCAAAGTTTGTATTTACAAATGAATACGAATCACTTCATCAGTAGTGCAAACTATATAAACTGTAAACACACGCAAAGATAATAATTCGGCCACAATTCCCGTGTGTGAGTATTGAATGTAAATAACGAGACAAAGTATTACTATACCCTACATGGGCGCCATCTAAAATATATACCAACAAAATCTAGGCATAATTGAATAAGGACAAGGGTGGTTTATAATCATAAATAAACATCACATGTATAATACCACGTCCTAATTATGTTGTCTAAAAGACCAACGAACAAATCTCAAGTGTTGACATAAATATAGATACATGTCAAATACCAAATACATGGCTAACTGTCATTCATGAGAGATAAAGAAATACATTCAGACTTCAATAGAATAGCTCGATGTCATTCATAGGAAATGATGAAATTCATTATTATAATTAGGCCCCAATGTAACAGCTCTCAAACGGCAAATCCATAACGCTTCAGTTTGACGCAATAAAGTCATCCTGTCTCCACCTCTGATGTTATTCTTTACCTGTTCGATCGCATGAAATACGATCTGTGGTATATCAGGATGTGTGTCCTGTATATGTGTAGCAACCGGAGAATGCACATTTACATTTTTGATATCTCTAGTATGCTCTTGTATACGAGTCTTTAAACTACGTATACTACTGCCCACATAGATTTGTTCACATGCACATTTCAGTAAATAAACTGTATGTGTAGTATTACAGTTCATGAAGGACAGGATGTTGTATTTTCTAGAGCCATTATACTGAAAGCTGGAGCACTTATTTAAACCAAAGCAACAGATGCAGCAATTGCCACAAACATAAAAACCATCCGGTTTGTCCGGTAACCATGTTGATGCCCGTGTTTTTGGTTCCCTAACATGACTGGGACAAAGCTTCTTTCTCAGGGTTTTGCCCCTGCGATAGATGAACCAGGGTTTAGGTGTGACAGTATTAACTGGTAGTGTATTGGATTGCAAAAGATGCCAATTTTTACGTAATATGTGGTAAATATGTGTACTATACATGTTGTAATCTGTCACAAATGTGACCTGAGCTGAGTATTTCTTATTCATATTAGGAACTCTATCTACAAGAGTATCCATTCTTTGTAGTTTCTTGGCCTTTGCTGACGCTTTTTTAAGGCAGGTCCTTTTGTAACCTCTTTCTTTGAAGTCAGACTCTATGCTATTCAATGTTCTTTCAAAATCTTTTTCTTGACTACAGTTCTGTCTGGCCCTTACCATTTCTCCATATGGAATGGCCAAGATAGTGGAACTGGGATGGCAGCTATCAGCACGCAACACACTGTTACATGCAGTAGTTTTCTTAAAAATATTGCTTTGGATGCTGTTTTCCAAAATGTGTAGTCGTAAGTCTAAATAGGTAATCTCACTTTTTGAGCTACACAATGTTAATTTCACGTTAAAGTTGTTATCATTAAGATATAAACAATATCTTTGTAAATCTTCATCACTGCCCTTCCATATAAACAATATATCGTCTATATATCGGACATAGAATAGAATATTGTCAATCCAGTGATGAGCTCCAGGGCCCCAGACATGCTCCATCTCAAATAGCCCCATGAATAAATTAGCATAGGATGGAGCAAATCTCGAGCCCATCGCAGTTCCTTGTTGTTGTAGGAACCACTGATCTCCATGCATAAAGGCATTATGTGTAAGAATCAATTGTGCAATCTCCAGTAGCATTTGAGTATGTTCCAAATGGCTTGCATTCCTTTTATAAAGGAAATGTGTCAAGGATCATAGACCCTGAGTCATCTCTATGCATGTGTATAGACTCTCCACATCCATCGTGACGAATGTGAAGAGATCTGTTTCCAATTGGAAATCCTCTAGTTTGCAGAGTAGTTCTTTACTATCCCTTATGTAAGAAGGAAGATTCCTGACTAGAGGTTGCAAAAATGTATCTATATACTCCGCTAGATGTTCCGTGGGTCCACCATTCCCCGATAATATAGGGCGCCCCGGGGGAAATTTACCACCCTTGTGAATTTTAGGGAGTATATAGATGCATGGATGTCAAGAGTTTTGAGCAGAAAGATATCTATATTCATGGTCGGTGATAAGACCAGATTCACGCCATTCAAATAATTTGGCTTTAATGTTACTCTCGATCTGTGTGGTAGGGTTTGATTTGAGTCTTTTGTAACACTGTATGTTATTGAGCTGTCGATCTATTTTCTTGTATATACAGCCTTCTCTATGTTTCGTTCATACTCTAATGAATTGATAACTGAGTTGACACCAAAATGAATCTCCATAAATAAATTATTTGGTTTTTTGCAAATGTTATTCATTGCGTAATATTGATTGATTTTTTCTTTTGATCTACTAATGCTGTGTTTTGTGAAATTTGATTTCTTTCTAGTATAAATAATTACTTCCCCCTTCCGGAACCATTGTTCATTTTTTGTTGATAAAGCCCAGGTTCCTTGGGTTATAGGGTACCCCTGTTTGTTTAATTGTTGTCCTGTGCAAGCGCTGGCTTGCGAGGGTTTATTCTGCAAATTCATTTTGAATAAAATATGTCAGATACTCTCTCATATACTGAGGAATACATAGCTAAATTGATAGCAGAACAAGGTGCAGCAAATGCCTTTGGAGTAGAGTCATCTGCTATCAACACGACCTTAAATGACAAATTAACTAAATTGGAACGCTTAGAAAAGAAGTTAGTAAGAACACGACTACATGGTCACTTCCTGACGAAATATCTGCAGGCCAATATTATCCCGAAAGGTCTTCAAGTAAGAAACGAACCGGCCATCTTCATTGACATCCCTAAATTTAGAGAAGGTTTTAGCTTCATTTCTAACAACTGCTCCAGGTACTGGATGGTACTTGGAGTAGAAACGGCATTGGAATACTCAAAAAAACTAATCCAAGAAATCAACGACCTCAAAAGGGAGATAGTAGGAGATAATACCTTAACTAACGCCAAAGAAGCGTTGGAAAAGGCTGAGAAAACACTTGCCGAGTTCCATACGTTTACACTACAGAAAAAGGCAGATAAATTGCAGAAGGACATACAGAACTACGATAAAAAAGTGACATATCCGTACATCTCGGACGATTACTACCAGCAGGATAATCAAGGGTTCTACACCAATCGTAGCAGACAGGGGCCACGAAGGTTCACTACTCTGTCAAATTCCTCCTTTGGGAGCAACTCCGAAGGAGAAAGTGAACAAGCATTGACAAGTGCTGCACAGAGACCACAAGGTCCTCAACAACAGCCTTTTTTAGGGGACGGACCATGGAGTTCGAACAGAGGAAGGGGTTTTCCAAGACAGAGAGGTTGGTACCGTGGCAGGGGCGGGAACCAACAGACCTACACCCAGAGGGGCAATCTGAATCCCCCACCCCAAAGGGGCAACCAACAAGTGAGGTTCTTCGACCAGGGGAACCATGGGGAAATCTCAACAAGGCGCCAGACATACCGGTGGTAATTTCAACCCCCCTAGATAGTCCAAACTCTGAGAACATCAATGTAATTCCATTACATATAAATGCCCCGCCCAGAGTGGATGACACTGAAGACTCTTTAGTTGCCAACAATATTCGAATGGAGTCTGTGGTCCTAAATGATAATAATCCCATTATCAATCTTTCCAACTATACCTTGTCAAAAGAAGAAAACAATATTCTTTCCAAGGGACTATCTTTTGTCCCCACTCAAAGAACGGATCCGTTCCTGGTAAAACTTGAACTTATGCAGTTTTTCAGAAAAGTCAGACTGAAGTATTTTTTCGCACAAAGAGAACCCTGCATTCGGTCCATTGCAGCGACACCCTTTAAACCTGACTCTGTCTTTACTCCTTCCATACAGACTATGAGCCACAAAATAGTGGCTTTTGAGCAAATTGTTACACAGGAAGTTTTGGCTATATTGGACAAACCTAGATTTGTCCCCTACAATATCCCGGTAAGAGAAAAATTGGCCTTACAGTCCCTTAAGAACAATCAACAAATAATTATCAAGGCTGCTGATAAAGGGGGCTCAATTGTTATACAAAATCGGAATGACTATATTGACGAAATCCAAAGACAACTCAATGATCGTGAGAGCTATCGACCAATCTCGAAGGATCCTACATCTGAAATAAAAATTCTGATAGACTCCCTACTGGCACATGCCCTTGAATTAGGCTTCCTGAGCATTCCAGAGTCTAAATTTCTTTCCAAAACTAACCCTAGAATCCCCACAATCTACACATTGCCAAAGGTCCATAAGAACCTAGACAAGCCACCGGGACGACCAATCATATCGGGTTGTGGTTCTGTATTAGAACCTCTCAATCAGTATATTGACTACTTCTTACAGCCATTTGTGACTGTTACCAGATCTTATGTTAGGGATTCTACTCAGATGATTCAGTTCATAGAGGATCATCCTTTTGACAAGGAGAAACAGCTCCTAGTAACTCTAGACGTGTCATCCTTGTACACGAACATTCCCCAGCACGAGGCACTTGCTGTAGTACAAGAGGTGCTTAATGCAAGACCAACCCCTCATAGAATTCCTACGGAATTTCTAACGGCAATGTTAGACATCGCAATGACCAAAAATTATTTTGTGTTTCAGAACCAATATTTTTTCCAATGTAAGGGCGTCGCCATGGGTGCGAGCTATGCGCCGTCCCTGGCGAATCTCTACATGGACAATTTTGAGTGGACTTTTCTGTACGATGAGAGTAATCCATATAAAGACAGCATCGATATGTGGAAACGCTATATCGACGATGTTTTTATGGTCTGGACCGGCTCCACTACAACTCTGAAGGAATTTTTTGAATGGTTAAATGATAGATCAAACGACATAAAATTCACAATGAGTGAGAACAATGAAACTATTAGTTTCCTAGACCTCAATGTGAAGACTACAGAAGGGGTACTCTATACTGGACTCTATAGAAAACCCATTGAGAGAAATGCCCTTCTCAGTTATAACTCTAATCATCCTCGCAGTCTTCGAGACAATCTGCCCTATGGGCAGTTCCTAAGACTGCGGCGTAACTGCACCCAGAGAATAGACTACTTTGAGGAAGCTTCAATTTTAACACAAAGGCTAAGGGACAGAGGCTATCCCAACACACTCCTGAAACGGGCAAAATAGAGAGCCTGGTATTGCCCTCGTGAGACTCTATTAGAGACCAAGAAAAGCGAAAAAGTGAATGACAGATTGGTTTGTGTTACAACTTTTAACCCAGACAGCCAAGCTATCAAGAAAACAATAGCCAAATATTGGAACTTGGTGGCAACGGAAATTGGAATTGCTGAATTACCACTGTTTGCTCTCAAACGTGGTAAAAGTATAAAAGATGCTGTGGTTAACGCATACCTTCAGAGTCCCCCTAAATCAGACTTACGTTCACAGTTATCATTACCCCCGATTTTGGGTCATAAAAAATGTGGCAGCTGTAAAGCTTGCATTTCCACGATAGAGGGCCCCACATTTGTTTATGATACAAAAAGCTACACGCGACCCACATTTACCAACTGTAATAGCAATAACGTTATCTATGCAATTTATTGCCCATGCAATAAAGTGTACGTAGGGCAAACTACACAAAAAATCAAGTGTAGAATTCTACAACATATGAGCAGGATTAAGTGTAGAACACAAGGGGCCACCCTGGTGGACCATTTTGTAAGTCTCAATCATTCACCAGAAAGCATGAGATGGACAATAATTGAGAGGGTGCGGCTGCATCCGAGAGGTGGTAACATCCATTCCATCCTCAATTATAAGGAGTGTAGATGGATTCACTCTTTGGACTCTGTAAAAACAGGACCCAATGAGAATGAGGACACGAATAAACAACTGGGAATGTTATGCTTCAGATAAACATGGCTTTACCCTCTACCTCGCTCATCTGGGAGAAATCCATTTTCGGATATATGAAATGTTCACTGTGCCTCTTTGATGTGCAACAATCACATGGTATACATAGAATGTAAACATATTATTGCTGTATACTTACTGTGTAAACCAATGTATCTACTGGCCCAACATGTACTGTCTGACTTGACATACTTAATTATAGCTCTGTGCCATGTTCACTGCATCTGTCAATAAGCGTTGTATATAGGTCTTTTCAGAAATGACATCAACTGAAAATAACTAGATGAACCTAATGTTTAATTCGAAATTAACACTCTGTTTTCATTACATTTTTTTTTTTTTTTTTTTTTTTTTGGGTGTATGCATTGAATAATGCTTGAACTGCTTTTATGTGGAAGGCTGGAGCTGTCAACCTTGTCCACTTTTGTCACACTGACTAATTGACACCAACTATGTCCCTGGTAGCATGACTTAGCTAAAGTGAATGAATTGTGGTCCATTTATCTAACATGTTTCGTTTAGTTCGGATTTAGTGAGTAAATCGGATTTCCAAAGTTGCGCAATGTTGGGAAGGTATATCCGTTGTCGCTACACCCGATGAATAAAGCTATACATTTTTTGCCAGGCTACATTATCAAGCGGCTGACATTTTCAAAATAATTAGGCTCATTGGCTTTAAACACAGAATTTAGCCTTCTGAAATGCAGAAACTTGTTATTTTGTTTCCAAGTTAATTGCGTATACAATCGCCTTAAACACACGGGTATTAGCGTGCCTTTGTAAGACCAATCGAAATGGCCCGCGCTAGTCCTGTTTTTATGTTCACTGACAGCTCTCATATAGCTGCTGCACGCTCGGTTCGCTGCCAGATACATGCTGCAGTCGGACTCCCATTAACTAGGAAGATAAATATGAAAGACATCAGGTAGGAAACATGTGAAATTGTTTTTAAGGACAATCCTAGCGCTAACTAACCGTGTGGCTTGTTCACAGCCTTGCCGGTATTTGAATGTTAAGCAGCCCGTCACACTTTGGGGAGTCAGCGCAATTATCGTACACAGTGACTCCTACACAGTCTCTGTCACTATCGGGTTTTATTTCGATATTATCCCCCTTTTTTTAGCAAGTATCTAGCAATGTCTCTCAATTAACGTTCACCCCATGAGGAGCTTTTACCTATTGTGGAGCGTTGATAATACCATATCTGAAATCGTTCGGTTTGCCAGTAACCACAACATGCTTTGATGTTTTGAACACTTGACTTAAAGTTAACGGCTGTACAGACCAAGCAACTCCTGCTGTCACTAAATCTGGGCTGCTTCATGTTCTTTTCAGCTGAACTTGTGTCCTGATGTCCACACTACTTTAATCCATATATCTGCCCTGAAGTCAGGTGAGCAATTATGGGGTTCATTAACTTACAACACCATAAGTTCTTAGTTATTTGAATACATTTCGGATTATCCCCATTTGGGTTTATATCCACAACAGGTCCTTGGAATCAGAGTATAAATGAAAAAAGCCCAAAAACTAGACTAAGACGAATCAGGACCCTCTATGATTCTGGTAACTATTTTGAATTAATTTCTTATGTGTCTCAATGATGTAATCTAAATGCGTTACACATATAGTATATACGTACTAACGTGTATACATGTCTCCAGGCAGTGCCTTCTGATTGAAATCGAATGGCCACGATTGTAATTGAAAAATCAGTCTCATCTCCTGAATTTTAGGTGAGTTGATGGGAAATTATTTCCTTGACAATAAAAAGTTTTGAACACAGCTTAGATACTGATCTATATATATTTATTTTGTGTAGGCTGTTATACACTACCTATGTCCTGAAGAAGACCCGATAAGACTTTGCACAACGACTGGTTACTATAGGGTCGAAACGTTGACGGTTCTACAGTCCTGTATCAATTGGAACTCCTTGTATTACAAAACAATTAGGACATGTGGCTTACAAGGTTTCTCCTTTCTCTATAATTAAACGGAGGACGTTTCTTTGCGAATCTCTGCAAAAATTGTTTGTGTATTTTATTAATTATCATGTGTATATATATTGTAAATACTCTGCAACTTCACATTTACACTTAGTCACCTTATTCACTTTGTCACTGCGTCGCTTCTTTGCCAATTCTTGTATATACAGCCTTCTCTATGTTTCGTTCATACTCTAATGAATTGATAACTGAGTTGACACCAAAATGAATCTCCATAAATAAATTATTTGGTTTTTTGCAAATGTTATTCATTGCGTAATATTGATTGATTTTTTCTTTTGATCTACTAATGCTGTGTTTTGTGAAATTTGATTTCTTTCTAGTATAAATAATTACTTCCCCCTTCCGGAACCATTGTTCATTTTTTGTTGATAAAGCCCAGGTTCCTTGGGTTATAGGGTTACCCCTGTTTGTTTAATTGTTGTCAAGAGTTTTGAGCAGAAAGATATCTATATTCATGGTCGGTGATAAGACCAGATTCACGCCATTCAAATAATTTGGCTTTAATGTTACTCTCGATCTGTGTGGTAGGGTTTGATTTGAGTCTTTTGTAACACTGTATGTTATTGAGCTGTCGATCTATTTCCGCAGCGTAGTCTGTATAGTCCATCAGGACTATATTGCCACCCTTATCCGCTTTGCGGATTACTATGCTCTTATCGTTTCTCAACAGATTCAAACATGTTTTCTCTTCTCTGGTTATATTGAAGGAGTGTTTGCATTTACTGGATGTGTTATGCGTTTCTTCTAGAAGATAAAGATCACGTGTGACCCTTGATGTAAATTCATCTAAGGCAGAACAGGATTGACTTGGAGGTACAAACTTAGAGGTATTTCGTAACCCACTATCAACTGCTGTATCTTCTGTGATATCCAAACTGCATGCAAATTCAACCAGATCATTATTCTCACCTTCATCATATAATGTTGCTATTGCATATGATACATTGATATCAGCAATGGTAAAATCAGATTTACAAGCATTATTGACTGACACATTTTGTACTTCTTCATGTTCTGCAAAAAATTGTTTTAATCGCAACTTGCGAGCAAATTTAAACAAATCTACATGTACATTTTCTATCCATGGTTTCTCAGTTGTACAGAAATGTAGTCCCTTCTGCAAAATTGACAATTCTCCTTCACTCAAAACTCTTGAGGACAAATTAACAATACTCAATGTATTGGGGTTATTTACAATGTCAACACTGTCCGCATTGTGGCTCACAATCTCATCATCTACTTGATTTGGCCATTTCCCATCCTTGCCTTTGTTTCCGCCCTTGTATTTTTTGCCACACCTCCTTGTTCTTCTGTTAGATTTTTCTTTTTGTTTCCTAGTCTGAACCTCTGAACTTCTCTTAAAAAAACAGAAGGTGGTTCTGCATTAACCCTACTAGTGCTGGGACCTTCACTCAAATCACTTCCTATAGAGGAAAGCGAGGCAGAACTGGACGAAACACTAGGGTCTTTAGTAACCACCTCAGGGGCTTGTGTAGGTTTGTTGGAAATATCATCATACTTTCGAAGCGAAAGTAAAGATGCGTCCTCGTTCATAATCACCCTGGTCTCGTTGTATTTTTCGTTGTTTTTTATCCTTCAAATAAATTTGATAGTTGGCCAACCCTTTTTTCAAAATGACATAATTCTTTTGAATCACATCAGTCATCTTAGTGTCACTAATTTCTTTCTCTAATAGTACAATATCATCTCTTATCTTTTTAACCTTACGTTCCGAGTTACGAATCAGAATATCCATCTTTTTATAGGATGCATAATATAATCCATCCTCCCATTCTTCTAAATGGTCAGCTTCCAAATCTTCATAATTTGGGAAGATAAGAATCCGAAGACCCCGTGGGATACGTTTATTCTCTAAATACTTCTTGAGTGTCGCCCCATCCCACCATTTAGCAAGTTCTTGTTTTTTGAATCTCTCTAAATGTATAAATTTGTTTTTTAGTCCTTCGCTCTGTGGTATTTTTGTCGATGTCTGTTCAGTATTGACATCCTTCTTTCCAAATAAATCACCCAGTAACTCCTCCCTGTTATCATCGAAATCCATAGTTGCTCGTTGTATTTGGCAAGCGTGATCGAATGTGCTTCTAAGCTCAAGAATAAACTGAATTAAATAGCAAAAAGGGTCAGAGCTTCTAATCGGAATAGCACCAAACTTCACTAATTATTTTGCCTCTTATGTTCAAAATAACCCTCGGTGCAACAGGTCTGGGATGTGACCCATATACATCCCAAAGACAGTTACAAAACCATCATAAACATACTAAACAATAACCCTGCACCCGAGACATGTGATTATGTTTTATAAACAACGTAGTGTTACTTGTTATACTTGAACACAACAAGGTATCACATTAATTTGGCTTCCCATAGTACATATAGCATTTAATGATGAGAGACTTGATTGTAGCTTATTTTTAGTTCGTCCTTTACTGTATAACCATTAATTCCTTAAAAACATTTTACATTTGCTCTGCCGCCAACGCGTTTCATCCCTCTTGGGACTTCTTCAGGGCTAGAAAGCAATTTACAAAAAACACTATTTACAAATATTATTTACAATATTTACATCCATTGTTACATATAATCAATAACCACAAAACACCTAGGAATCAAATTTTTTTTAAAAACTCAATGATCTATTGTTTACAGGGAACATCTCTCATTTATTTACTTTTTTATCAAAAGCTATGTAAGCATGCTGGGAAGCGAAGTGGTAAAACATTTGATATTCAACAGTTCGGATGTATGGAGGAGAAGATACATCCACTGTATATTATTGCAAACATATCACACTGATTGTGTCCACTTTGCAAAAAGTATGCTTATTTAGGAAAAGCAGACCATTTCAATTCGAGTCTCATAGTATAATACAAACACAATAAATCCATATATCATTCACCAATACAAGAGAAATCATCATTCTGGCGATACCAAGAAAATCTAAACCATGTAAGAGAGTTAAATTGATCATTTTTATCCATACCTTATTAACGTTTCGTTTCTGTAATTGTGAAAATATAATTCAAAAGGCGAACCTCTAATCGTATTGTGGACAGTCCTCTGTGTATCTACAAATGAACACATTCATTTTTTACAACTCATGGTCATTAAATTGAATATATATTTACAGTGATTTTTTCTTATGTTAGTTAGATGATTCAAAAACACCATCCATGTAGCCAATTATGGTCACATAAATTTCAAATATTAATAACAGGTGTGCTCGCGATTAAGAAAGTATAAACCATGGTGCTTGTCGATACTCTTGTTTTTCATGTAATAGCGTTACGGACGCGCGTCGTACACAGGAGAATGGCAACATTGCAATGTAAGTTTGATTATGGGTCGCTTAACGATTATTATTTGGTTACATCTTGATTGCACCATAAATGATTATGTTTTCTGCTTTTCATTTACCGGTGGGGTAGATCCAACTATTCTGTGGTATGGTCGACTAATATGGATCTCTGGTAACCTTTGTTTGATGTGGTTGTGTAATTATTAGTATAGACAAATTTTGCACTGTTTATTTGTTTGTGGCATAATTAAGGATAACTAGTACTCCGGTTAAATTTTTTAATATTACCATGGAATTTATATAACCACAGTCTTAGATTTGACAGCCTTCCAATGTTGATGACTAAACTTTAAAAAAAGTTACAGGTTGCTTTGCCAATGAACACACTATGATATTATTTGCTGTTTGTTTAACAGTGTGGGTGGTTGTAGTATAGGGATGATGACACTTGCGCAATGGTGTAGGCCTAATGCATTTAGGCGCTACTCCTTTTTGGATACGTATATTGAACTTGAGTGCGTTGAACTATATATATATTTATTTATTTTTTTGTTAAAAATTTTTTATTAGGGTTTTTGCATGTATCTTATCACATTGAACTTTCACAGGTATACCGGTTAATCATGTTAGCACATCGTCTTAAACCTTAGTTCAGCCTGGTGTGGGTAGGTACCTTGGTCGAGTGGCCGTTAGATCCTCCTGACATGCCCAGAGGAGCACATCCCCCTTAGGTGTGCTCTGATGGACCCACATGTGTATCTTCGCAGCGGTGACTGTGTGTCCCATTTCGTCCAGGGTCGACTCCGTGTCCCCTATTTTGTCAGTGTATCGTTCCCTTCTCTCCCAATATAGTCGTCTGGGTCATGCAACTAGTACAACGGCGTGTGAACTGCCGACGGGGTAAACTGCCAACTTCGGGGTGGCTTGGGAAAGATCATAGGGAGGGGGGGGGAACCTGAATCTAGACAGTAGGGGAGGTAATGGGCGAAACTGGTAGGGGGGAAAGGGTGCGGGGCTGGTGAGGAGAAAGTTTCCGCGGGGAGTTGTGCATGGACGGAAGGTGAGGGCGTTTGACGTGGTCTGAGGTGGGCCAGGGGGGGGGAAGGGGGCGGGCCCACCGTCGGGCGTGCCACCGGAGATGGGGTCCGTACTTGCCCCTCGTGACTGGGCGTTCTACCTGTCTATCGAGCCGTCCATGCCTTCTGTCGGTCCCGGGTGATTCGGGGGAGCTGGAGAAGCGCAGTGGGTGTGTTGTGTCATGTCCTGTGTGTCTCTCTCTGCGTACTTCTGTTTAAAAAGAATGAGGAGTTGTGCCCATTCCATAGATATCGGATGTTTGCGGGCGCCCTTTGCCTCCTCCTCTCGCAGCAGCTCTTCCTCAGCCGCTCCCCATTTGAGCAATGCACCCGCCCAAGCCGTTGAACTATATATCAATATAAAGACATAGTTACTAACCTTGCTTAAACTGAGGCTTAGGTTATACTTATATATGTATTTCAGATTGACATTGGGGGAGAATTTTGAATCCGCATGAAATAGAGTGGAATCTACACTGATAAAAAAATCTCAAATCATAGTACGGAACTAATAAGATACAAAGTGCGTTCGACTTTACTAGTAAGTATATCTGCACATTGTTGAGGGTGCTCTGTATATTATAGTCTGGGGTTTGGCATTAAGGAGTATACATTTTGTACTCCATGATAGGCACCCCATGACTTAGAGTTTGATTCTCACTTTATACATTTTGTGCCTCGATGAATATAATAATATGTTAGTCATACTTCAATATACTCATTTTAGAGAATGACTAACTGCGTGGTATATATATATAAGTAAGAGGTTTTTAGAATCTGTCATAAGCAGTTGTTGTTTGATAACTGTGTGTTTGTTAATATATCTGAAATTTATGTGACCATAATTGGCTACATGGATGGTGTTTTTGAATCATTTAACTAACATAAGAAAAAATCACTGTGAATATATATTCAATCTAATGACCATGAGTTGTAAAAAATGTGTGTGTTCATTTATAGATACACAGAGGACTGTCCACAATACGATTAGAGGTTCGCCTTTTGAATTATATTTTCACAATTACAGAAACGAAACTTTAATAAGGTATGGATAAAAATTATCAATTTGACTCTCTTACATGGTTTAGATTTTCTCGGTATCACCAGAATGATGATTTCTCTTGTATTGGTGAATGATATATGGATTTTTTGTGTTTGTATTATACTATGAGACTCGAATTGAAATGGTCTGCTTTTCCTAAATATGCATACTTTTTGTAAAGTGGACATAATCAGTGTGATATGTTTGCAATAATATACAGTGGATGTATCTTCTCCTCCATACCTCCGAACTGTTGAATATCAAATGTTTTACCACTTCGCTTCCCAGCATGCTTACATAGTTTTTGATAAAAAAGTAAATAAATGAGAGATGTTCCCTGTAAACAATAGATCATTGTTTTTTTTTTTTAAATATGATTCCTAGGTGTTTTGTGGTTACTTATTATATGTAACAATGGATGTAAATATTGTAAATAATATTTGTAAATAGTGTTTTCTGTAAATTGCTTTCTAGCCCTGAAGAAGTCCCAAGAGGGATGAAACGCGTTGGCGGCAGAGCAAATGTAAAATGTTTTTAAGGAATTAATGGCTATACAATAAAGTACAAACTAAAAATAAGCTACAATCAAGTCTCTCATCATTAAATGCTATATGTACTATGGGAAGCTGAATTAATGTGATACCTTGTTGTGTTCAAATATAACAAGTAACACTACGTTGTTTATAAAACATAATCACATTTCTCGGGTGCAGGGTTATTGTTTAGCACTGGTGAAGAGTACTTGGTCATTGTGTGCACCGAATGAGGAAGTTAAACTCGGACTCGTAAGGAGTGTGTTGTGGTGCAGCCGAGGCATCGGTGAGGAGCGCCTGGTCATTCTGTGCACCGGAAAAAGAGAGGAGACTCGGACACGCGTGGTGCATGTCGTGGTGCAGCCGAGGCGTTGGTGAAGAGCCCCTAGTCATTGTGTGCACCCGGAGAAGAAGTGAGTCTCGGATGCTCGTGGTGCATGTCGAGGTGCAAGCCAAGGCTTTTGTGAAGTGCGCCTAGTCATCGTGTACACCAGAGAATAGGCGAGTCTCGGATGCACAGAGTGTATGTCACGATGCAACCACAGGCGCTGGTGAGTAGTGCCTGGGTGATGTGTGCACCGAAATTGAAGTAGGTCTCCACAGTGCTGAGGGCGGGTCTCGGTGTCTACTGAGACCGCCGGAAAGAGGGCCAGGTCATCGGGCCCTCGGAGTGAAGCAGTAGCGGCCCGGACCGGCAACCTCGGAGGAGCTGAGCTGCCGGCCTGAGCTTGCCATATCCATTTGACGGAGTTCTGGATCAAGCGCCAAGTCACTGAAGGAGGAGAGGAGAGTGGGGTTGCACCCCCCCAGGCAACGTTGATTCCCACCTGGGGTGTGGTGCGGGCCTAGAGGGACACTCTCTCATTCTCTCGCTTCTATCAGCTGCGCAAGCCTGTTGCTTCGGCTCAGATCTAGGCCCGTGCTGGCCCAAGGAAGACAGTACTGGGGCCGGAGTGAGAAGCGGAACTTTTGTGTCATCATTGACCTAGAATTGGGGGCAACTGTTAATGGAGCACCTACACTGTCGTATTACACTTTGCATTACTATTGCTAACGTACTATCGAACTGTGGTATGATGCCTGACCTTAATTCTGCCTGACGAACTACATGCTGGGTGCGCTACGCACTGCGTTATTTTTCCTTTGCAGAGTACATGATTGTAACGTGGCGCATTGCATTATTTCTTCATCGCACAGTCGAGGATTATTACGTGGCGCCTTGCATTGTTTTTCCATTGCACAAGTACATGACTGTAGCGTGACGCATTGCTTTGATTCTGCCTTGCACAGGGCATGCTGGTAGTGATACGCATTGCTTTATTCCTTCTGTTACAAAGTACATGATTGTGGCGCTATGTATGGCATTGTTTCTCTAGTGCACAGTACGGGGGTATTTCGTTACGCATTGCAGTATTTCTTTTCTTTTGCAACGTGTGTAATTCTAGCAATACGACCTGCCTAACCTTTTTGGGAATGTTTAGAAGTATACTTAACTGTTGGTTAGAAGCGGTGGTTGGGATTAGAACTTACCAATCCACCAGAAGGAATACTATCCATTATTATATGTTGGTTTTGTATCGTGTGGTCATATTGTATATCTTCTTATATAAAGATTATACTCGTTTTATAAAAACTCATGTGGAGTCTATTTGTGGTGACATCAGTGGGTTGTTGTGAGTGTGGTTGCACATATGGTACACTTGTGCCACAGAGGTAAGCCTGGCTGCTTGTGCCAAGCTACTAAGAGGATGAGCAGGGCTATCTCAGACGGTGTCCTTACTTAGCCTAACATTGAAACAAGGGGTCTGGATCTCGCACCTGACAACAGCAATGTGGGACAGGGACTCCTGCCTCCAGCATTTGGTGGCGGCAGTGAGGGACAAGGACCCCCACTTCCAACCCACATGTATGACATTGGAACAATAACGTGTAGGAAATTGGCCCTTGGACCTAGCCCCTATTTTTCTAATAAGGAAATCAGAAAGATTTTTAAACACCTTATTCCAAATTGATCTTGAGGTAGGACAAAGTGCCAGGTAGGACAATTTGTGATGCACACATAAAACCAGCAAAACACCATGCATGATTGTTTATGTGCAGGATGGGACACCTTCCTGCACATAAACAATCAATCCCCATAAAGCTGGCATCCTTGCATTATGGTAAAAGGGTACCTGCCTTGGTGCTCAGCAGATGAAATTAGCACCAGAGCAGGGGGAAATGCAGGAGTGCACTGTATTGTTGTAAATGATGCACAGCCCTGTGATTCAGAGGTAGCGGAACGTGGTGTTAAGCCAAGAAGGCTAGAGCTGCGTTCCATCACTTCACTGTAAATATGCCCGATTGATATCGTATCGTATACATGATATTTGAACGCAGTGTGTATGGAAGTGCCGTAGGGACATATTTGGGTTCAGTACAGTCCAGAAGAAAGCCCGGGACCCTGCTTGAGCCCACAATAGGGCTGAAACATGTCGACCTAGTGGACAACAGCACCATAACTAGGCTATAGCTGTCCCATAACACATGCTTTTAATTATGCTTCCATCACCAACAAATAAAAATTGTAAAGATAACTGACAGATGGTGGGAATTTTTACCTGAAACCCCCCTCTTTTCCTTTTTCACCTTAGTTTCCTACTAATATTGGTACTACAGCCCAACACATGGGCTTGTTCACCATTAGAGGATTCTTTGCCAAATGTGGGATGGCCGATGATGAAGCCAGACACCAGGGAGGTGTGTGAGGCCATCCTGCAAATTTTTTATGCAAACTAGTTTGCTGGTCTAAAAACATTGGAATTTGGTAGTAGCCAGAACTATCCCTTAGTGAAGTTACACCTACGTAGAAAGGTGGAATGAAGCCACAATAAGTGGACTTGATGATTGAAGGGCTTGTTTGCGTTTTTGGTGGAAACATAAATGCAGGAAACTTATGTATTGTATCTGTAAGGTTCTTTACTGTTCCACTGTCTGGTGGATCACGTTTATTGTGTGGGACATTTACGCTACAATGTGTTTTCGAGACATGATATAGAAGACCATGAATGATTGAACGTTCAATTGAAGAGAGCATTAATTTTGGCTCATACGTGTGGTGTCCTCATGTCTATCACTAGTCAGAGATAGTCATTTTCCTTTAGCTTCCATTGTTGACTACAGCAGTCAGATTTCCTCACAAATTAATGTATAGAGTGTACTGGTATTTATAGAGAAGGTGGAGATGGGGTAAATGTTCTGTCTGACATTCTCTAAACTCGGAGATTTACAGAGTTCCAAAGTGGATTATGAGTGGTATAAAGCATACCAGCAGTGGATGTGGGGTAATCGTAATTTGAATCCTTGTCCAGAAGCTGTAGAGGAGGTTGGAGATTGGTTTAAAACGGGCATGTGAGTTGTTTACTTCATTGTGATTTATTACCATCATCTCTGAGCTATCAAAGGTCATTAATACAAAACAGAGGGAAGAAAGGGATGAGTTGTTTTTAGGTGGAGGCACTGGAGTGATCTGAAGGTATGTAGTAGAGAAAAGTCTGACTGTGCAATTTATGGGCAAAGTAGTAACTGCTCTCAGGGAGGAAGAAGGTTGGGAGTTATGAGACAGGGTGGAGGCTTGAATGGTAAGAAATGGTTATTTTTTTATTGAAAGAAGAGTTGAGAAGTGGAGTCCAAACCTTTCCAGATTCCCATTGGTAGCCTGCATCAAGCTCTTACCATTGTCGTAGGTTGAGATCTATAGGTATTCTTTCACCAGTGTGAACAGAGAAATAGAGAGTTTAAGGTTCTAAGAGATTGTTGTCCTGTGGAGTACATTCAGATTAATTGAAAATATTTACTTCCATCAGAATGTGATGACATCAGTTTTGAGAAAACCAACCTCAGGACTGCTTCTTTATTTCTCTACCAAATGTTCTTCTATTTTACAACTATGCTTGAAGGTGTTTGTTGCATTCTTTGATCGTTTGGATGGTAACAAGATGCTAAAGGAGTGTAGTCCAGCTATGGGGAGATGATTTGAGGTTGTACTCTATTAAGTGACCCATTCTTCCAGGGTACATTTTGTAGAGAGATGGGAAGTTATAAGCATAGTCTGATAATTACATTAATTTTTAGACAGCCATCCGTCCATCACTTTACTATTACATCTAAAGTTCCTAATTCGAATTTTTAGATGAGGCTGTTTGAGGAGTAGTTATTATTTTTGATTTTTTCTTTCCTAACAAACATTGGATTCATATTAATTATTCGGTGTCGTTTATAAAAAGTGCACTAATAATTTGAATCAGTTAGTATTGGAGAGCAGTTTGTTTGACCTGGAGCTGTCCTATTTTAGGTCCCTGCTGGCTGAGCATGAATGCATGAAATATGTAATCATTATTCTAAATGTTTCACAAAACAACCAAATATAATGGTTAAGACTGTGTTCAACTTAGCTTGAAGTGTGCAGTTATAAGAAAATTGGTTATTCCTTGAGGGGGATGAGTATCATCCAAGTAATAACCATAGCCCTTGTAATGGTGAACCTTTAAAGTCGCTAAAGTAACCTGAGATCACCGGCATGTATCTTTTTCACATCTCATCATTGGGTCTATTCAGCTGACAGTTAGACTAAATGGACCTCCAGAGACTTTAAGCAGGGAAAAAGTAACTTTCTAAAAGTGCCTTTTCCACAATATTTTTAGAACTGTACTAATGAATTATGCTTGTAGCAAATATTTTTTTTAAATGAAGCTTGTAGGTGTTTCCTATTGGGAGATAATACTACATCCCAATGCTTTGTTTTGGAGTGTTATAGAGCAACCTACCTGCTACACGCAAAATTGCTTTTGAGGCCTTTTTAATGTAAGGATATGTTAACATTTAACTTTTACATGTCCTAATACCATGCACCCTGCCTTATTGGACAGCATGCCCTACTTAGCGGTGACTTATCAATATTTAAAAGGGTGTTTCAGACTTGTCAAATGGGGGTTTTTGTAAGCCTGGGCGGCGAACTCCACTCCATTCGTGAAGTTTGTGGAGCTTTTTGCACTCCGTGCTCTGCAGAGCTCACAGAGTTTTTTCCTCGCTCGCGCTCGCCAACGGTAAGTTGGCGGGCGCTAGAAAGGAAAATTAAATGCTAGACCACTTCCCTGTGAAATTTCTCAACACGGGCGGTCGCGGATAGTTGCTACCACTCACGTAGAGAAACCTTCCGTTCGCATTAAGAAAGCTGCCGCTTGAGTAGAACTGCTACTCAAGTGGCAGAAAGAAGCAGCGCCCTCTTGCACTTTGGGAGATGCAGTATACACGGATTTTACAGTGCAGGACAAACACCTGACACTTAAAATCAGAGTGAACGGCGCAACGTCACCCACTTCGCCGCTCACGGAACTCCGCGTAGCTTGGCAGAGTTTGTATAGCATTGTTTTTTTCACTGTAATTTTTTTGTCTGTGAACTCCTCCCCGTCTTAGTATTTTGACAGGTCGAATTTGCAGTTGTAAAACTGCACAGCCAGGTTACAGAGGTGTACACATGCCCTAAGTGCCTTAACGTGGCTTAATGCTGCCTTGTAAATAAGGCCCCCTTTCACATTATACTGAGAATGAAAGGGGTGGTCAATTTGTGATGCGGTGGGTGCTCCGCACACATAAAACCAGCAAAACCCCATGCATGATTGTTTATGTGAAGGAAGGGACACCTTCCTGCACATAAACAATCAATCCCCATAAAGCTGGCATCCTTGCATTATGGTACAAGGGTACCTGCCTTGGTGCTCAGCAGATGAAATTAGCACCAGAGCAGGGGGAAATGCAGGAGTGCACTGTATTGTTGTAAATGATGCAAAGCCCTGTGATTCAGAGGTAGCGGAACGTGGTGTTAAGCCAAGAAGGCTAGAGCTGCGTTCCATCACTTCACTGTAAATATGCCCGATTGTGCATTTGATGATTACATACCTCACATATCTGTGATCCATTTTAGTTTTTAAAGAAGATACTCACATCTAATGCTAAGTAAGTTTATTAGCAAAGAGTTTTGGCAGCTGAGCACCATTGAATAATATGCGGTCTTCTGATCTTATTACAGGCTGGCAGACCATTAAACATGAAGAATAGTGAGGTTAATAGAGCCTGCATAAAGAACCAAACTAGAGCATATATCAGACTCCAGAAACTGTAATGTGTTTGTTATATTCAAGTAATGATGGATTTTCAACAAAGGACACCAAGGAGTAAACCAAAAGTAAATGTATAAAAATGAATAATGAAATAATCAACAAAGCACATATTTTACAAGTGTAAATACTTTAATGATGATTAATTAAAATCATTACAATATACAAAAATGAACAATAAAACATGAGTTTTAAAAGTAATCGTGCAATTTAAATTAATGTTTCTAACGCTAAGAACCAACAACTGTGTGATTATCTGATAAACAAAAAAGAAGAAAAAAGGGCAAATGCCTTGTACATGTTGATTTATATATCCTTAGTTTAGAACTGACTAGGGCTTATATCTTGTGCCATTTGGGCTTTAAAACGTGCATGATAAAATGCCTAGTGGCGGTATAAATGTATTGATGTGCACAAAGTGCTTATGCAAGTGCAAATAATGCTCGCTGTGCCGTCACGTCGAGTCTGTCTCGGTGGCCATCACTATTAGATGTAGAATCTCGGTCAGTCTGGGGCTTTCAGCCTTTCAGGTGGTGTTTTCTCATGGCCCTGGGTGCAACGGATTGTGTAATCATATAAAGATGCACTCATCAGCTTTCCTCCTATATATGTTCTACCATATGCGTCGGGACTAACTATAAAGCATCTGGGCTGAATTATGTAAAATAATCTATTTGAATTGTTCATCTGTTTTTTTTATGAGATGATTTTGAACAGGGCTAGAACAGCCATTCCGTAGCGCTTGTGGAACATGCCGTCTGAAGCAAGAACAATATTGGACTAACCCACCTCCTCACAGATCCAACCATCCCATTACAGGAATCACACTGGACCCCAGCTTTACCACCAGCGTCAGCATCAAGTACAAACCCCCTCACAGCTGACACAGACTAACCCCTTCATCATTCACTTCCAAATCAACCCACCACAAGTCACCACGCCCATCACCAGCGTCAGCCTACTCTTCCGCGGCTGGAGCAAAATCTCTCAAACAGACTGACTCAACGCTCTCAGCATAATTAACCTAACGAGGAAATCACCAACTCCAATAACTGGATCCAGAAGACCTGTGCCAATGCCTTCCCACCCATCAAACCCAACAAGCATAGAAGAATCAGCAAGCAGGCCAGCTGGTGCTCAGAGGACCTTTTAGACTTCAAACGATACAGCAAACAGCTCAAAAGAAAACAAATTAGAGGGCCAGCCAAGGAACACTTGACAGGATCACTACAAGGCTGCAATCTAGGAGCTACCAAGAAAAGAGCGCCCTCTGCATGCATCAAAGGGAGATCTAACCGCTGCAAAGAGACCCTCTCGATCATCAAGGACTTCATCACGGCCTCAGCCTCCGTCAATAGCATCATCCCTTCCCAAGAACTCTGCGAGGACCTATCAAACCTTTTCCACAACAAAACTCAAACATCTGCAGCAACTTTGCACACAAACCAGACCCCAGCGATCTCATTACAAACCTGCCCATCACCAACAAAGACGGCCACCTGACAGAATGGAAAACACTCACCAGAGAAGATACAGCGTCGATCATACAGACCATCCACTCAGGAGCCCAAACAGATACATGGCCCCATCACATTGGCAACGTTGGAGTATCAGCCACAGAACACCAGATTACACAACCACTAATCACAAGCAATACTTGACTACAGCAACACACTCTACACCAGAATCTCCAAGCAGCTCCTACACAGCACATCAAGAACGCCACTGCAAGACTCATACTTAACCGCCCAAGCCACACCCATAAATAACGCTACTTCAGAGTGCTCCACTGGCTCCCCATTCCAAAACACAGCCAATTCAACCTCCTCATGCAAACATACAAAGCCTTGCACAGCACTGGGCCAGCATACCTGAACAGCCACAAACACTTTCATCAGCCTGCCAGACAACTGTGCTCAGCCACACTCTCACTTCACACACACCCACCGCATTCACAAAAGCAGAGCAGTAGGTTGTTCTTTCTCCTACATTGCACCAAAAACATGGAAAGACCTCTAACAACACACCAGAGCCTCCTCCTCCTTCCTTGCTTGAGTTCTGCAAGAAGCTAAAGACCTAGCTCTTCCAAACACTCTATGGGACCACATGCCTAAACACCTACTCAAGTGCATGAATACCCTCACGGGTGATAAGTGCTCCATATAAATCAACATAAAATAACATAAGAAGTGTGGCAAGAAATGAAATAAACAACAAACAGATGAGCTATTCTGAAACATGTCTCTATGCTTAATTCAAGAAATGCCCATAAAACGTAATAGTATTTTCTGCCCTCCTGGGAAAAAACAATGGCATGTAGTTCTGAAGGGCTGAGCATTAACAGTTGGAGTAATTTGAGTCTCTGCTTTAGAGACCACCAATGGAGCAATATAATTCGAGGTGGGATGTGATCTATCTATCTATCTATCTATCTATCTATCTATCTATCTATCTATCTATCTATCTATCTATCTATCTATCTATCTATCTATCTATCTATCTATCTATCTATCTATCTATCTATCTATCTATCTATCTATCTATCTATCTATCTATCTATCTATCTATCTATCTATCTATCTATCTATCTATCTATCTATCTATCTATCTATCTATCTATCTATCTATCTATCTATCTATCTATCTATCTATCTATCTCTATCTATCAATGTATGCAACCTTCTCTGTATATGTAATCTATCTGTCTCTCTCTCTAGCTTTGCAAATGTATCTATCTATCTAGGCAACCTTCTCCATCTACTTAAATATTTATTTGGCAATTTGCTTTGGGAAAACTATATGCTTGTAACTTTTGATTCTCGTGGCTTAAGGGAAATTTCTGCATCAAAATAAATGCCTAGGTTTGGTACAGAATTTGATGGTAGTGGAGGAGAACTCAACGCGTTGGACCAGATGGACACATTACTATTGGAATTACTTCTGGCCATGAGTAACACCACCTTAGCTGGATTACGTTTCAGGATGCTGATGACTTTGGATTTGGGGAACCGGGTTCGAGTCTCTACGTCAGCTCAACATCCTGTGATTCTGGGCAATATCACTCAATCTTCCGTGCCTACCAGAAAAAATAAATGCGTCCTTGTGTAATGTAACTGGTGCTCATGTAAAGCAACCCAATACATTCGGGTCGAGTTAGCGTTATATGAAACTTCCCCAAAAAAAAAAAAGAAAATGGCATCAACTAGTGTACTATACTTAGATGTTGGCAAAAGAATCCTGGGGGAGTTTGCAGGGGTAAGGCTAAATATTACTTGAGTGTTATCGGCATAGATATGGTATTGGATGAAATGCAGTATTGTGGCCCAGGCATCATACAGAAGATAAGTAGGAGAGGAGAAAGCACTTGCATCGAAAGGGGAATAGTGTGACAATGTACTCCCTCTTAGTCAGTAAAGAAGCAATCTATTTAGCTATGGTGCGCCCGATACACACTTCCTGAAGTGTAGCATGAACGGTGACATGGCCAATGATGGTGAAGTTCATTAAAAAGGTTCTGACAAGGACCCCAACACCTTTGTCATCCATCAATCTACATATTTCATCCGAGACTGAAGTTACCACCAGCTTAGAGCTTTGCTCAGCCCAGAAACAAGCAGGGTTTTGCAGCAGGGTGCAGTGCGAATAGCTGTTATCAGTTGCAGCAGAGTCTAAAACTTAAATGGATACAGAGGGGCTTATTTACAAGCCCCTGGCGCCGCTGGTGCATCATTTTTAACATGTGAAAAAGTGACTTATGGGCAGCGAAAGGGGCTTGAAAATAAGCCCTGGAGTGTGAACTCTATGGATAAAGGTACAGCGTACACAAGGCAGCATCATTGCAAGCTGTTCTCGTACACAGAACAAATACAGAACACTCGTTAGCAGAGCTAGCTGCCTATCTGAAGATTGTTCTTTTCAACTCAGAAGATGTACAGTACAGGTACAGCACAGATAGCAGCACGCAATGGAACCTGTTCTATGTTGTCCTCAAAACAGAGAGCCTTATTTATAAAAACTGTTGCAACATTTTTACTGTGCCCTCATTGCAACATGATGGATATGTCATATTTACTGTATGAAACATCATGTTGCAACGAATGACAGATACGTCAGTATTACTGACGTATCTGTCAGTGCAAAACTGAAGCATTGCTAGAGCTGTGTCGGAAGCTTGACGCAACTCCAGCAATGCAGGGGGAGGGCTATGATTATAGCACTGCGTAACCCTTACGCCTGCTATAAGGCAGGCGTAAGAATTTGGAGCAGTGGCGCCCTAGAGCGGAGTGCCCATTGTAAGCTCCCAAGCCTTGCGCAGGTACGAATCTCTGGGTAAACAACAAGATAACTTAAGAAAAAAGGATTCAAAGGCACAACCGCACTGCCCGATCCGCCCCGCAGGTTTTACTCGCGCCAGGCTACAGTGTGATCTGCGGCTTATCATCCCACCAGCTAAAGCCCAGTGTAACAACCGGAAGGGGAGCGCAGCCCAAGAGAGTCCAGGAGAGATCCGGAACGCAGTCCAATAGAGCCCAGGACAAACCCAGAACGAAAGATTAATATACCACAGCGCCAAATGACACCATTTACAGGGAACAGTTAAAAATAAGAATAATTGTAGGATGAAACTCAGTGGGATGCATAGCGTGGAATAGCTGGCTAAGCCGAAAACCAAAAAAGACAAAAAAAACAAAAGCGCTATTCAACACAGAACAGCACAGCAAGACCCATAACTAACATACAGTCTACATACATAGACCAACTGGTCATATTCGCCACTCACAGCACAACACCAGCCTGTGGCCCTAAGACAGAGATTGGAATCGAGGAATCTAAAGACACGTATCAACAAAGAAGACCTATAAAAGAGCCAATCATAGAGCGGAAGGTCAGAGGAAGGCTCATCCTACAGCAGGAGAAAAGGGGACGAGCAGCGATGGCTGGTAACAATGGGAAGCTCACGCAACAAGCAGCAAAAAAAAATGAGAGTTAGAATCTGGAATCCCCTATCAAACAAAGACCAGACATTAACAGCACGCTGGACATGATCCTAAAAAAATTGGCAGATGTACACGATCTAGCGAAATCAACCAAGCAAACCACGGATGTTATACAGCTGGAATTGGCTGCAGTTAGAGCTGGCATACACGCAGCAAATAATAGACTGGCGGATGTAAAATAGAGGGTAAGCGACGTTGAAGATAACAAACAAAAATCCAACAAGGGTCTGCAAGAACTCTCAAAAACAACAGCAATACTACTAAAACAAACAGCTGAGATGGACGACCGCAATAGAAGGGGGAACATCAGGATCCTAGGAATCGCCGAAGGAGAAGAAGAGAAAAATGTTTCATGCATGGACTTCCTACAGGATATGATCCCTAAACTCATCAACCTGAAGTTCGGTGTGCCTCTGGAGCTAGACAAAGCCTACAGAGTTCCGGCCTATAAACCAACAAATATGGCTGTGCCGCGTCCCATTATATGCAAACCATTGAGACTCCAGCATACGGAAGCCATATTTGCACTGGCCAGGAAAAAACAGAACTTGATGTGGAACGGCCAAAAAATTATCCTCACTCAGGACTACTCGAACCATACAGAGGACCTAAGAAAACGGTTTCTTGCACAAAGAGAAAAGCTGAGGAAGGAAAACATCCTCTTCTCTTTCATAGGTCCAACGAAATTCAAAATCACAGTTAGGGGCAGAGTGCACATCTTCGAAGACCCCAACGATCTATCCATCTACTTATGAGGGCCGACTACACAAGAAATGGAGCTATCGCAAGCAAACGCAAACAAGAGAAGAGCCTCACCAGAACTAGGAGAGAGCGTGTGAAGCTACTTTCATCCTATAACCGAGGACACAAATAGATATACAACCATCTACCTCATCCTCACTATCTACCTCAATCAGATTATTATCTCTAATCACTCTGCTACCTCATGAACCTTCGTCCTGGACCGACCCTCAGGAAAGACTGTGAACTGGAACTATTTTGCACCCTGAAGGAACAATTCCTTGAAACAACCGATGCAGTCAAGCGTTTTTAATGTCTAGAAGCAAGCACTAGAACAATAATATCCTTTTTTAAAGACAATGTTATAGCACAGACCTGCAGTTCAATTAGGGTGATAATAGAGTAAATAAGATGCAAGTAACTGGGGGCACAAAGGGAATAAGCATTATAGAAATAACATCCCAGGGGAAATGGAGCGGGAGCTTTGCTGTCACACGTCCAAAATTCAAGATGTAGGACGCGGTTGTATGACATAATTTCGACAGACAGAAAATCGACCTACAAATATATCGCAACAAAAATATCGATGTCAAGAATATCGACATCCTATCTACAACATGGTAAGTACAAAAATATCGAAAATTAAATATCGATGTCAAAAATATCATTATTAAAAATATCGTTTTTCTTTTACTTTACAAATATATGTAAAATAAACCAAATTATACTTAGAAATTAAATAAACATAATTAAATATATTGTATAATATTTAAAATGTATAATTAATATATATAATTTAATAAAACTTTAACTAAACATATACATATAATATATAATATATATACTTACTTAATAATTAATTTTACTAATAATTTCTGTAACGTATAAATTATGAAATGTTTTTAAAAATTACCAATACATCTATACACATAAAATAATAACATTAATAAATATTTAATACTTACATATAGCAAATATTAATCAATATTTTTAATGTGAATACATTTTATTATTAATGATATATTACAATAGGAAAAATAATACAAAACATATTAAATATCAGACACAATAAAACTACTAGTCCAACTCCAACAAAAACAACAGTAAGGAAAATGTTGGATACCGTAGGGGTAAAAATTACTATTCCAACTCCAAAGAGTGCAACAGTAGGGAAAGCGTTGGATAGCGTAGGGTTAAAATTACTATTCCAACTCCAGAGAGTGCAATAGTAGGGAAAGCGTTGGATAGCGTAAAGGTAAAAATTACTATTCCAACTCCAGAGAGTGCAACAGTAGGAAAAGCGCTGGATAGCGTAGGGGTAAAAATTACTATTCCAACTCCAGAGAGTGCAACAGTAGGGAAAGCGTTGGATAGCGTAGGGGTACAAATTACTATTCCCACTCCAGTAAGTGAAACAGTAGGTAAAGCGCTGGATAGCGTAGGGGTAAAAATTACTATTCCAACTCCAAAGAGTGCAACTGTAGGGAAAGCGTTGGATAGCGTAGGGGTAAAAATTACTATTCCAACTCCAAAGAGTGCAACAGTAGGGAAAGCGTTGGATAGCGTAGGGGTAAAAATTACTATTCCAACTCCAGAGAGTGCAA
Organism: Triturus cristatus; assembly: GCF_964204655.1. Classification (NCBI taxonomy): domain Eukaryota; kingdom Metazoa; phylum Chordata; class Amphibia; order Caudata; family Salamandridae; genus Triturus; species Triturus cristatus. The sequence continues at coordinate 93,114,497 of NC_140583.1, forward strand.
CAGTAGGGAAAGCGTTGGATAGCGTAGGGGTACAAATTACTATTCCCACTCCAGTAAGTGAAACAGTAGGGAAAGCGCTGGATAGCGTAGGGGTAAAAATTACTATTCCAACTCCAAAGAGTGCAACAGTAGGGAAAGTGTTGGATAGCGTAGGGAAAAGAATTACTATTCCAACTCCAGAGAGTGCAATAGTAGGGAAAACGTTGGATAGCGTAGGAGTAAAAATTACTATTCCCACTCCAGTGAGTCCAACAGTAGGGAAAGCGTTGGATAGCGTAGGGGTAAAAATTACTATTCCCACTCCAGAGAGTGCAACAGTAGTGAAAACGCTGGATAGCGTAGGGGTACAAATTACTATTCCCACTCCAGTAAGTGAAACAGTAGGAAAAGCGCTGGATAGCGTAGGGGTAAAAATTACTATTCCCACTCCAGTAAGTGAAACAGTAGGGAAAGCGCTGGATAGCGTAGGGGTAAAAATTACTATTCCAACTCCAGAGAGTGCAACAGTAGGGAAAGCGTTGGATAGCGTAGGGGTACAAATTACTATTCCCACTCCAGTAAGTGAAACAGTAGGGAAAGCGCTGGATAGCGTAGGGGTAAAAATTACTATTCCAACTCCAAAGAGTGCAACAGTAGGGAAAGCATTGGATAGCGTAGGGGTAAAAATTACTATTCCAACTCCAGAGAGTGCAATAGTAGGGAAAGCGTTGGATAGCGTAAGGGTAAAAATTACTATTCCCACTCCAGAGAGTGCAACAGTAGGGAAAGTGTTGGATAGCGTAGGGAAAAGAATTACTATTCCAACTCCAGAGAGTGCAATAGTAGGGAAAACGTTGGATAGCGTAGGAGTAAAAATTACTATTCCCACTCCAGTGAGTCCAACAGTAGGGAAAGCGTTGGATAGCGTAGGGGTAAAAATTACTATTCCCACTCCAGAGAGTGCAACAGTAGTGAAAACGCTGGATAGCGTAGGGGTACAAATTACTATTCCCATTCCAGTAAGTGAAACAGTAGGAAAAGCGCTGGATAGCGTAGGGGTAAAAATTACTATTCCCACTCCAGTAAGTGAAACAGTAGGGAAAGCGCTGGATAGCGTAGGGGTAAAAATTACTTTTCCAACTCCAGAGAGTGCAACAGTAGGGAAAGCGTTGGATAGCGTAGGGGTACAAATTACTATTCCCACTCCAGTAAGTGAAACAGTAGGAAAAGCGCTGGATAGCGTAGGGGTAAAAATTACTATTCCAACTCCAAAGAGTGCAACAGTAGGGAAAGCGTTGGATAGCGTAGGGGTAAAAATTACTATTCCAACTCCAGAGAGTGCAATAGTAGGGAAAGCGTTGGATAGCGTAAGGGTAAAAATTACTATTCCCACTCCAGTGAGTCCAACAGAAGGGAAAGCGTTGGATAGCGTAGGAGTAAAAATTACTATTCCCACTCCAGAGAGTGCAACAGTAGTGAAAACGCTGGATAGCGTAGGGGTACAAATTACTATTCCCACTCCAGTAAGTGAAACAGTAGGGAAAGCGCTGGATAGCGTAGGGTTAAAAATTACTATTCCAACTCCAGATAGTAAAACAGTTGGGAAAGCACTGGATAGCATAGGGATTCTATAAACATAATAACCAATTAAATAATTAGTTATAAAAAAAATAGCATATTAATAATTAATTTACAAAATATGTATTATTAAATACCAATTATTTAAAATAAATATTTATATAAATAACTTTAAATTACATCCCACACTATTCCCCCTTTAACACACAACACACTACACATACAACATACACAATACATTTAAATATCAGTTTATCTATTATTTACAATTCTTTATAATTAATATACTTATTATTTACAAATGTATACATATTAACTACCAAATTACAATTATTCACAAATTAATTATTAATTAACAATACATTAATTAGCAATAACAACAAATAACATGAAATAATAAATTATTTATATTTACTATATTTAACATACTAATAACAAGTAATGACCAATTAATAATTAATTAACAATTAATTATTATTAATTACAAATAAATAAAGATTATCAGTAATTATTTGAATTTAATTACATACCACCCTATTCCCCTATAAACCCACAACCCACTACACATAAAAATTCACATAATTAATTTAATCATCAATTAATCACTTACTAAAATTAAATCACCAATTAATTAGTAATTAACAATTAATTAATTAACAATACCAATAACTAAATATTAATATTAAACTAATTATAACTTATATAATTAACCAATTAATAAAATTAATTTACAATTAATAATTAATTAACAATTAATTAATCAATTAATATATTTAATTAACAATTAGTAATTAATTAACAATTAATTAATCATAAATACCAATTAAACAACACATATTAATTAATTAATTATAATTAAATTACTTCCCACCCTATTCCCCTATAAACCCACAACCCGCTCTGATACTAACACGCTAAATTATATTTTAAATAATTATTAATCTCTAAACATTTATTTTTAAATGTATTAAAATACATTACAATAATCTTTAACATACAAATAAAATACATATTAAAATACATTGCACTAATAAAATATCGATATTCTTGACATCGAAATTTTTGATTACGATATTACTTACATCTATATTAATGACTTCGATATTATTACCTTCGATAATACTTACCTTGGGGTCGATATTCTGTCCATCGATATTCTTGACTTCGATATTCTTTACCTACGATATTTACAACTCGATATACTTGTAGGTCGAAATTTAAAACTCGATATTTAGACTGCTCACCGTAGGACGCAGGGGGTGGGAGGGAGGGTTTTTGAGGGGGGGTAGTTGTTATGTATGTCATGTTAGTACTAGCACTGTTTGTCAGGCACTCGAATGTAGAATCTGCACCATGTACCCTCTTGTTTCCCAATCTTTCCACCTACACAATCACGCACAGTGTGGGAACGATCAGAGCACGGGTAAAAACAGATATAGTCATAGGGAGAGATCTGAGACAGGGACAACACTGACGAAACACCAAGAGCCAAAGTGAGTACTATCATAAGGAAAGGGATCAGGGACCGATCTTTGCAACCACAGCTTAACCTCACATATTGACACACAAACAAAATAATACACTATCACTCTCATCCAACCTGAAGATAGTATCCTTAAATGTCAAAGGCCTTAACCACCCAGTCAAGAGGAAAAAAGTACTTGACTATGTAGCTAAAACTAAAGCGGACGTATTTCTCCTCCAGGAAACTAGGCTATCACAAGATGACACAGAACAGATTAGGGCAAGATGGGTAGGGCAAATGGCGTGCTCTCAGGCCATAGGGAAAAAACGTGGAGTGATCACCTTGATAAATAGGAACTCCAAGATAAGCATAGAGGACCACAAATGCGACCTAGAGGGAAGAATCCTATTGACACACCTGAAAAGGGGAGACGAAAAATTTCATGTACTCAATATTTATGGTCCTAACACGGACGATACCACCTTCTGGGATAACGTGTCAGAGATTGATTGATGCGCTCCCACAAAATGAACTAACAGTGCTGGCAGGCGACTTCAATATGGCACTAGACTACACCTTAGATAGACAATCACAATGCCACACACTACCTCCGGGGGGACATAAAGAGGCATATTTACAAGCTGGGGATAAAAAATTATCGCCGCTTTTGCGTCCGTTTTCGGCCAAAAAGCAGTGATAATTTTATCTCCTAATTAGCAAGGCCACGCTAACGCGTGAAACCTTGCTTTAGCGTGGGGATTCCTAACAACCAGCTTTGCATCTCTAATGAGATGCAAAGTGGGCGTTCCTGACCAAACATGACAGGAGAAATATCGCTAAGCGACATTTCTCCTAACATCAAGCCCCACGCTATGAAGCATAGCGGCAGGAAAAGTAGCGATAACCCCTGTTATTGCTACTTTCCTTACGCCTGATTCAGGACTGACATAGCCATGATATCCTATGGAAGGTGGATATCATGGTTAAGTTTGTGAGTCCCTATCAACAAGCTAACGTGAGATTATCACTGGGTTTCCAGCGATAATCTCACGTTAGGCAGTTAGCGTGAGGATTTTTATCGCTGAGGAGATAAGCGTTGCTAATAGCACGCTATCTCAGCGATAAAAATCCACGTTAACCGGCGATAATTATCCTCACGCTAAGAGCACTGAGCGATAATTATCGCCTTGTGTTGCTGATATGCCCCAAAGTACTTAAAAATGTATGTACCAAGTACAACTTGAAAGACACCTGGAGACTTCAACACCCAGACGCGAGAGATTACACCTACTACTCAAACCCACACAACTCATATAGCAGAATTGACTACATACTGATCTCTGGCTCACACACCCATCTAATAGAGAACACGGACATAGCCACAAGAACAATCTCAGACTATTCCTGTATCAGCCTACTACTAAATGGTCGCCATAACGAAGATCATCCCCGTAGATGGAGATTCAACAGTGATGTTTTAAAAGAGCAAAGTAATAGAACCAGAATAGAACAGGCCATAAAAGAATACATTAACAGCAGATTGGGACCCCAAAATCATCTGGGACGCCATGAAAACCGCAATTGGGGGAATGATCATGGACATCAAAGGCAGGATGAACAAGATTGCCAAGGCCCAATTAAACCAACTAGAGCTAGATATTCAAAAACTAGAGTCATCACACATCTCAAACACAAAGAACTTAGGGGTCCTAACAGAACTTGCAAGGAAGAAATACGAATTCAACAGAATTCTAAGCGAGAGAGCAGGTCTGTGGGTAAACAAATACTAGGCAATTAACCTGTGCGAAGCCACCAAATCGGGAAAAATCCTGGCATCCTACCTAAAACACAAACAAAGACAACACACCATCTCCGCGATCACAGACTTCCATAACATCACACACACACAACATAAAGAAATCCTACGCACATTTAATGGTTTTTACCAGGAGCTCTATAATAAGGACCAAACACTAGATGAAAATGGCAGCTTGAACCTCCTAAAATTAACACCAGAAGATGCACTCAGTTTGGAGAAAGAGATTAGCACAACCGAGATAGAAATGGCAGTTAAGTCTCTTAAAACTAATAAGGCTCCCGGACCAGATGGATATATAGCCACCTTCTATAAAACATTTATCACGCCACTACAGCCAATGTTGAAAAAAGATTTCAACCACTGCGAAGGGACAGGGACGATCTCTCAAACAATGTCCGAAGCGAATATTATAGTTATACCCAAGGAGGGCAAAAAAACTCAATTCCCACAAAATTATAGGCCTATATCCCTGATTAACGTGGACTGCAAGATATATGCAAAAATCCTGGCAGTGAGGCTTAATGGGGTACTCCCAAACCTTATAAGGAAATGAGGAAATTAAAATATTATAAGACCTATGTGTCCCCGTGTGTTCCCCCGTCACTCATGTGCACATACATGTAACCTATGTATTTCCCCTCCATGGCCGGTCTATCATGATGCTTATGCTATAACGTGGCCTGCCATCATCCAGTCTCCCATGAGAGAAACGAAAAATCTGCTCTGAGGCCTACACGTTTTGCATCATGTTTTCCCGCATTTCCATTATTGTGGCTCAGCCAGAGCCGAAAAGAGGTTTCAGAGCCTCAGAACGCTCTGAAAGCTGCAGCTGCGTATCCTTGGCCTTGCACACTTGGGCCTCAGCCAAAGGGGCCCCGACCGAGGTGCCGAGACAGTATTGAGCACGGTTATCTGCTTACTCCTACCGAAACCACATTCCTGCCTGGAGAAGGAGAGATAAACATGACCCATCTGCAAAGGAGAAAGCCTAGCCTTTCTGTCTCTTTTCATGTGATTACAAAGCTCACGTCAGTGAAAAGCCCATAGCCCCCATGTAAGACTTTAGCAGTAAATGAAGAAATAGATGCCACATTGGCTCTTGGTGATGGGCAGCCTATGTCACGAATCAGTCCCTGCTCCAGACTTTAGATATCAGATAATACAAGATGTGCTGGTCGCCCTGACACTGAAGGCCTCACTTCCAGACTCTAGACTCCCTGGTTGCATAGCAACCCTTTCACACGTCAGTTACACGTCATGCTCGAGTTGAGCACAAGTAAGGCAAAGTTCCAGTAAAGTTCCAGCTGATCACGCAACCCCCTCCAGGTATCCACCCACCTATGACACTTACCTATTATCATCAAGTGGACGCCCACCTTCACGCCTACTTACACACCCACATGCTCTTATCTCATTCTCTCTTGCTCCGCCTGAAGCACTCCTGCTTACGTATGTTATTACAACGTATATATACTGTACTCTGTGAATAAAGTTTGAGAATTATTGAGAATACTCTGAGAATTAGACCCTTCCTGATCCCTTGTGGTGATGGAACTATTCTCCCTATAACTCGAGTTATTTGAATAAAGCCCTTTTGAACCCGATACCACGGACTCAGCCTCTTGCTTCATGAATGATCATATTGATATATAGAAATTCAGAGCGCGTAATATTTTATTTACGACATTAATGGCGCCCGAATAGGGACAAATCTCCTTCCCCATGCGCCGGAGATGAAGGTCCAGTTTCGCCCCCTTCCACAGCCGTGACGGACTTCGAGTGTACACGCCGCGGGTTTTCCCGCCAACTCCCTCAGGCCAACGAAGGAGACGGACTGCGACCAGGCATCCATACGAGGCGGTGAGGATTGCGGATCGTCCCGACCCAGAGCCCACCCTGCGAGAGAGCTGTGTCCGAGGTTTCCAGAGATCCACCTAAGATACGCCATTCCCTGCGCAGCGTCAAGTGTCCGAGGCCTTCAAGTTCAAGTACAAGTTCTGCTTCCCGGTGAGTTTCTCATGGGGGTTGCAATAATGACGGGTTCATTTAATGAACACGGTAAAGACGTGTCTCACTTGTGAGACCGGTATGTTCAAGAGCATGCATTCAAGAATTAATGTTTCAAGAATTAAAGTCCAAGTTTTCAGGTGCACCGATATAACTGTATGAATGTTAATGTCTTAGTAAGGTTCAGTTAGGTTTGAATGTGTCAGGTTTTTGTGTAAGTGTGTTTCATTGTGATTTTTGGTTTTTGCTCATTGTGATTTTTGTTTTCGGTTACATTCCAACATGCCGTTGTTTTCAAAACTGCGTAAGATATGTACCAGGAAAGGTGTACTAGAGGAACCAGTTAACATTCCGCCTAGAGACACACCTGGACATCTCATGTACTGTAAGCATGGTTTAGATGCCGTGTTGTTTTTAGAACTATGGGTGGATTACACGAAGGATTTAGAGACAAAGTATAAATGGCCCATTACGGGAACGTGGGATGCGGAATGCATCATGAAGGTAGAGGAAGAGATATGGAAGAGAAAATCTAGACCTGCTCAGAAGGACGCCATTGAGTTATGGCGTAAGGAGTCACATAGAAGAACAGAGAAAGAGTTCCACAAAGCAGAGAGAAGTAGACAGGAGTCCGAAAAAGCCAAAGAAGAAAAATTACAGGAGGAAGGGGAGCGGGTAAAAAAAGAGCAGGCTGAAAGAGAAAGAAATACTGTCGTTGCTGGTATTTATCCCGTCCTTTCAGAGGAACTAGCAAAAGTGGCCCCAGTAGAAAGACCACTTAGAGTGCCACCGCAAGTACCCCGGAAAATAAAAAAAAACAGCATCCAAAAGGTTCATTAATACCTACCTAGAGGAATCCCCACCAGCATACGTGGACGGATTTTTCCCTGCACCCCCAACGCAAGAACAGCTCCAGGAGCTCGAGGACGGCGGGGAGGGAGGATCCGGGGCAACATCAGGAGGGGGGCCGACAGTAAAAGTAGACATCTCCGAATGTATATATGACCCAGATCCAGGAAAGGGCAGAATGCTCGTGTTTTCACTACGGCTTAGACGAGCAGTCGCAGATTTGGAAAAATTACCAGATATGGATAAACATCTAAAGAAAATGTACACATTCATAAGAACAGGGGAAGGTTCTGAGTGTATAGCAGAAGCTGTACAAAATAGAAAGGTAATTATTAAAAACTATATCCTTCGCTTCCTAATTAATTGTCTGATCAGGGAAAAAGACGAAGGCGACGGGGACGTAGACCGTTGTTATATTGGTTGGAGTGATCGCATAGATGCCGGTCAGCATGATAAATCAGGCCAGACAGACAACATGTTGACCAAAATTCGAAAGGCAATAATAGCGTCACACGAAGGAGGCCCGAACGAAAAAGCTGAGTTATCATCTGATGACGATGCAGGGGACAAAGACAGAATACATTATGTGGGCCATGCCCGACGATTCGAAAGGCCCAAGGGCCTCAATCACCGTAAACAGGGAACTGCCATAAAAGAAAGATATTCCCTTGAAAGTTTGTTCCAGATCACCGAAATAGCGGTGAATAAATGGCTAGGTAACGATCAGCCCCTCACCCCGACCGAAAATGAATTAGCACGGTCAGCCACCCTGTGGATATCCCAATATGATATATATAATAATGATATCGTAGCACAAACGTTCTTGAGCCTCCCACCAAACGAACAGCGCATAGCTGGTGTTTACATGGTCCAACATTTGATCACGTTATATGAGAGTCAATATTCTGGTCCTGGTCTATTGTATAAGTTGCTGGACAACATAATACTAGACAGGTGGATGAACATGGGTACTGAACTGATTAATGTCATCCTGGATTAGCGACACAAGTATATAGTATACGTGACTAGATCCCTGCTTCCCGCTCCACCACGGGTTAAGGGACAGTCATACGACAAGCTGAACCTCCTACGAGAGGTTCATCCTGTAAAGGATGCAAACAATGAACTGCAACGGGTGTATGTCTACACCCCCTTCTCGAAATTAGAGATACTGGAAATGAAAAAAATGTTACCATCCCATGATAAAGACCCGGGGGGTTTTCACCGAGAACTAAAGGACATTCTTCGCTTAGGAGAATATACATATGCTGACATTCTAAAGTTATTAAAAGTACTATTACCTGCTGGTATTTACGAGAAGCTGAAAGGACAGGACTGGGAGGTGGGAGAGAAAAGGCTCAGCTGGGATCTGTTGGAAAGAGAGGAAGAGGGAAGAGGCCCAGGGGTTGGTCTGGGTCCCCGAGCTAAAGACCTACCTGAACTCCTTGTACAAGTTTTGCCCAGATTACTAATTACCAAGAAAGAAGACTGGGATGCTATTTCAGCCTGTAAACAGAAACCAGACGAGGACACTAGCGATTTTTACTCTAGGTTTGAGAAATGTTTCACTATCAATAGTGGTCTTAAGCCCGGTAGTGATTCATATCCCCATCTTTTCGGGAGCAAACTGGTAGAAAATTCCCTACCAGAGGTGAAGTATAGGGTACTGAAGGTTGAGAGTACTTGGCAAGCAAACAGCCCTTCACAAATGTTACAGATGTTACAATACCACCAGAACAGAATTAGAGAAGAACACGACCAGGACAAGAGACGCATGAGAGACACAAAGATGAAGATGCTGGTGGCCCAATCGACACCGGCAAACACAAACACGAACAAGAATAGCACGAAACAAAGTAATGGGACCTGTAATTATTGCAAGAAGCCAGGCCACTTCGTAAATGAATGTGCGGTCCTGAAACACAATATAGCGATAGGTAAAACAAAGCCACGTCCTTATCCTCCCAAAGAAAATAACACACATCAGACATCAGATACGTTTCCACCGCCGCCGCCGCCTGTCCATGCACCTGCACCAGCCCACGCCACAACACAAATGTATGAGCACGCTCAGACTAACTATCCAGAATACCAAGCATATTCGTGAAGAAGCCCAGAGAGGGAATTCGACTTGCCCCTTATTCCAGTTCCTGTGGACCAAGCGGGTCCCTATGTGCATGCACGTTTACTAGGAAAAAATAAAAAGTTTTTGATTGACACTGGGGCAAGTAGAACTACCATCAGTCATTCTGAGGTTCCAGGGGCACCCCTCTCGGGCTCAAAGAGTATATCCCTGGGCTTTTCAGGAAAGCCTATTATCAATGAGGTTTCAGAACCAGTCTCTTTAGGAGTTGGTCCATTAATACATTCAACAGACTTACTGCTTACTAAATCATGTCCAGAAAACTTACTCGGCATAAAAACGTTGAAGGAACTGGGGGCAATTATCTGTTGCTCGCCAGAAGGAGTGCGACTGTATTTACGTGATTTCAAGGGACATTTTGTTATGAAAGATATTGACATCAGGCTTCAAAACGTACCACAGCACCTATGGGCACAAGGCCCGACTGACGTAGGTTTCATGAACATTACACCATACCAGGTCACCCTCAAGGAAGGAGTGGTGCTGCCACGGATTAGACAATATAAAATTCCACCTGAAGCTGAAGTAGGGTTGCTGAAAATTATCGATGAACTCATCGCACAAGGGGTGGTGATAGAGACAGATTCAAACATATGCAATTCACCTGTTCTTCCTATTCTTAAAAGAACTGATCCCAATGCATCACCTGTCTATAGATTAGTTGTGGACCTGCGAGAATTAAACAAATGTGTGGTGCCACAGTACCCTGTGGTCCCGGACATTTCTTCATTATTGACTGCCATTGATGCGAAGGCTACGTTCTTTACAGTTATCGATCTGAAGAACGCCTTTTTCAGTATCCCAATACATCCAGACAGCCAATATCTTTTCGGTTTCAGTTTAAAAGGCCGCAGCTTCAGATTCACAAGAGCACCACAGGGCTTCACGGAAAGTCCTAGCATCTACAGTCAGGCACTCAAAAGACAACTAGACAGTATTCATATGCCTACCACTACAGCACTGATACAGTATGTAGATGACATTCTCATTACTGCACGATCGGAAACTGACTGTGAAAATGCATCACTCACTGTTTTACACTTCCTAGCAGATAAGGGGCATAAAGTGTCCCCTTCGAAGTTACAATTCTGTGAACAGCAAGTGGCGTACCTTGGGCACTTGCTATCCAAGGAGGGTAGGCGACTGACACCAGAACGTATTCAATTGATTTCTGGCCTTTCACGGCCCAAGACACAAAAGGAGGTACGTGCATTCATTGGCCTCACTTCATATTGCAGGCAGTGGATCCCCCAGTATGCTTACATAGCCAAGCCCCTAATACAGTTGACGACACAGGTGGTAGCTTCTACTAAAGTCCTCCCTTGGACACAAGAACACACTGTGGCATTTGAAGAATTAAAAAGAGCTTTATGTCAAGCACCAGTTTTAGCGATCCCTGATTACAACAAATCTTTTATGCTTTTTGTGACAGAGCGGGATGGAACAGCACTATCTGTCCTAACACAAGAACATGCAGGAAAACACAAGCCCTGTGCTTATTTTTCTAGTACATTGGACCCAGTAGCCCAGGCTTTGCCTGCGTGCCTAAAATCTGTTGCAGCAACAGCCTTAGCCATAAGACAAAGTGACTCGATAGTGCTGGGCCACCCCCTGACAGTACAAGTACCACACGCAGTAGAGGTTCTCTTGAACCGAACACAAACACAACACCTGACTGTAGCGAGACTGACAGGTTATGAGCTGACGTTATTTCAACCACACATAGAGATCAGACGATGCAACATACTGAATCCTGCTACTCTTTTGCCCTCCAGTACAGAAAACGTTTCCCCACATGACTGTGTTGAAGTAATACATAACGTGACTAAACCAAGACAAGACTTGACAGATGTTGCACTCCCAGACCCTGACCTAACACTCTATGTTGATGGTTCATGTATGAGGACGGGGGCGGGAGAATTAGTGGCAGCATATGCAGTGACCACTGCTACTGAAATCATAGAGACTAAAAGAATAGACATACTGTCAGCACAAGCAGCAGAGCTCATCGCTCTGACACAAGCGTGCATAAGAGCTAAGCACCTGAGAGTAAACATTTACACCGACTCACAATACGCATATGGGGTAGTTCATGACTTCGGAGTACTATGGAGGGAAAGAGGTTTCTTGACCTCTCACGGGGCCAAGATACAGCATGGCCCCCTTATTCAAGCCCTTCTGGAAGCTATACATTTACCAACAGCCATAGCGATCCTGAAATGCAAAGCACATACTAAAGCCACAGATACCATTTCCCAAGGCAATGATCTGGCAGACCAAACAGCTAAACAGACAGCTCAGACCCCACTAGACATGACAAAATCACAGATACCATCGATGACCAAAGCCATTACAGTCAGGGATCCTTCCAAGGATGTACAAGACATAGACACATGCTACTCTAGACGAATTGAAGAAATGGTCGGAACAAGGAGGGGTACTGACTGATCAGGGTTGGATGACTAAGGGCAAAGAAACATGGTTTCTTCCTGATGCGATGGTACAAGTGATCATAAATACCGCACATAGTCCTGCACACTTAGGAGAGAAAGCAATGCTAGACAGCTTACAGAATATCTGGTTCAACAAGCACCTGCGTGCAGCAGCGAAACAAAAGGTCAGAACATGTATGATCTGTTGCCAATTCAATCCAGGTAAAGGCATTCCAATGGAACAAGGTGGATTCCATCCACCTGACCATCCTTTTGAAGTCCTCCAAATGGATTATATCCAAATGGACAGATGCAGAGGTTACAAATATGTCCTGGTAGTAGTATGTTCACTATCAAGATGGACAGAGGCCTATCCAGTTCCTGATTATACTGCTGTAACTACCGCCAGACAATTGGTGCGAGAGTTTTTCCCACGTTATGGATTACCGCGTGTCGTATATTCCGACAACGGTCAGCCTTTCTCCTCTGAACTCATGAAACAGGTGTCCCTTCTGTTAGGGTATACCTGGAAGTTCCATTGTGTACGACATCCTGAGGCAGCAGGCCTTGTAGAAAGACACAACCAGACCTTAAAGATAAAACTAGCAAAGATTTGCGCAGACAAAGGTGTAGATTGGATGGTAGCCCTGCCGGTTGCCCTCTTTTACATGCGAATGGTAGCCCATTCTAGAACAGGCTTATCTCCATATGAAGTGGTCTTTGGTAGACCACCGAATATGTGGGGCACTCCAATGCCTAAAAAGATCACTGATGTTGATAGTAACATGCTGACAGATTACCTGGCTTCCTTGATGTCTGCACTACTCTCTTGTCGTTCGCAGGTTGCTGCCGCCTTCCCTGACAACACCCAGGTCAAGGAACATTCCCTCGTTCCTGGGGATTACGTAGTCATACGGAACTTTGATAGAACGAGCCCTCTTGAGCCGAGGTGGAAGACGCCCAAGTTGGTGTTATTGACCACGAGGACCGCTGTTAAAGTCGAAGGACGGAAAGGATGGGTTCATCTTCATCATTGTAAACGCTACTTTGGAAATAACGATTTGTTTAAAAAGGACATAAACTTTTCAGACTTTGAGCCCCCTTTACTGGAGGAGACTCCCCAGCAGGAGTACAAAGCTAAACTTAGATCTAAAAAGTCAGAACCCGTTTGATCAATTAAGTCCACTAGGTGGTGAAGCGGTTGAACATGTATTCTGGCTTGCATAAGATCTTGGATGCTACTGATGAGAAAAAGAGCAAGATGAAAAACAAATACTGTAAAATATTACGTGGTAGATGTATAGTGACTTTGATTCTTCTATTTCTTCTGTGCATCACGATAATATGTATCAGCTTAATACTACATGCTATTTTTCCTCCTATTGCCTCACTCTTACACTCTTCTACTAATGATACCATAAAGCACACATTTAGTGATCTGCCATCCCATGAGCTATCATATCGACTTGCCTTACGCAACAATACCTTTATTCAGATGCTGCACCATTCACATCAGACTAGCAATGCTACAGACTGCTGGGTCTGTGGCCGACTTCCCCCGTATCAGAAGGTGAAGGGAGTGTTGCCTCTTTTCCCTTTTCCATTCTCCCATAATGGTTCTTGCGGAGCATGGTTTGCCTTAATGACATCCATCAACGGTGATGCCAAAGAATGTCAAGACAAGGAGTGTAGGGGCGACTGGGTATGGGGTAACTTGAATAAAGTCATGAATAAAGCATGTTTCCCAGATGAAGAAGGTTTTCCCCAAAGGAAAGGTACAGATCTAGAAAATGAAGAGTATCTGCAAGGAAATGCGACCCTCGACTTTATAGTGTTGAATGTTAAGCCCATACACAATTTAGGTCCATCCTCAATCACAGTCCTGCCAGTAAAAGGGAACTTATGTGTCAGAAAAGAAGGCTCAGTACATTTGGGGCACAGCGAGTGTAACACTATAATAGTGTTTAAAGACAAAGGAAAGTCTTACTTCAGAGCATCACGACACACCTACTTTATTTGTGGCCAGACAGCTTATGTGCAACTGCCCTTAGACTGGGGTGGGACGTGCTATATATCATTTCTTCTACCACCCGTTTTCTTGGCCCCATCGAACTATCATCAAAATCTCCAACTAGCACTTATCAGACACAGACGAGGGCTCGATGCCTCTGGCATTGACCAGACTGAAACAGCTTGGGAACAATATACAGATTTCAACAAAGGATTCTTTTTCTTCATAGGTCCCGTCCAGAATAGTAAACTTATCCGCAGGCTAACAAGGATTCTAGAAACAGTTGCTAATGAGACTGCATCAGCCCTGGGGAACTTGACCCAGGAACAGTCTGCTATGAGAATGGTCGTTCTTCAGAATCGTCTTGTTCTTGACGTCATCCTAGCGGATAGGGGCGGGCCTGTAGGGTCATCGGTTCCAGCTGTTGCGTTTTCATTCCTAATAACGCACCGTCTGAATACAAAGCAATAACAAGACTCCACAAGATTGCCCAAAGCATACACCAAGACCCAGGCACGTGGACTTGGTCAAGTTGGCTCTGGGAAGTAATATCAGCATGGGGATGGAAAGTGTTGACAGTCTGTGGACTAATACTACTGATGATATTCAGTTGTTGCCTATGTCTGCAGTGTGGCCCGGCCATTTGTGGCCTGTGTGCTACTGCATGTGTTCCACATCCCCATTTACAGAGCATTGAAAATGGTAAAATAATGCTGCAAGAACAGATTGACTGTCTCATGAGAATAGATATGACATGAGGGTCCACTAGGGGACAAGGAGGGAATGAGGAAATTAAAATATTATAAGACCTATGTGTCCCCGTGTGTTCCCCCGTCACTCATGTGCACATACATGTAACCTATGTATTTCCCCTCCATGGCCTGTCTATCATGATGCTTATGCTATAACGTGGCCTGCCATCATCCAGTCTCCCATGAGAGAAACGACAAATCTGCTCTGAGGCCTACACGTTTTGCATCATGTTTTCCCGCATTTCCATTATTGTGGCTCAGCCAGAGCCGAAAAGAGGTTTCAGAGCCTCAGAACGCTCTGAAAGCTGCAGCTGCGTATCCTTGGCCTTGCACACTTAGGCCTCAGCCAAAGGGGCCCCGACCGAGGTGCCGAGACAGTATTGAGCACGGTTATCTGCTTACTCCTACCGAAACCACATTCCTGCCTGGAGAAGGAGGGATAAACATGACCCATCTGCAAAGGAGAAAGCCTAGCCTTTCTGTCTCTTTTCATGTGATTACAAAGCTCACGTCAGTGAAAAGCCCATAGCCCCCATGTAAGACTTTAGCAGTAAATGAAGAAATAGATGCCACATTGGCTCTTGGTGATGGGCAACCTATGTCACGAATCAGTCCCTGCTCCAGACTTTAGATATCAGATAATACAAGATGTGCTGGTCGCCCTGACA
The DNA here is from genome assembly GCF_964204655.1 of Triturus cristatus. NCBI lineage: Eukaryota > Metazoa > Chordata > Amphibia > Caudata > Salamandridae > Triturus > Triturus cristatus. Next base: position 93,130,200 of record NC_140583.1, read on the forward strand.
CTGAAGGCCTCACTTCCAGACTCTAGACTCCCTGGTTGCATAGCAACCCTTTCACACGTCAGTTACACGTCATGCTCGAGTTGAGCACAAGTAAGGCAAAGTTCCAGTAAAGTTCCAGCTGATCACGCAACCCCCTCCAGGTATCCACTCACCTATGACACTTACCTATTATCATCAAGTGGACGCCCACCTTCACGCCTACTTACACACCCACATGCTCTTATCTCATTCTCTCTTGCTCCGCCTGAAGCACTCCTGCTTACGTATATTATTACAACGTATATATACTGTACTCTGTGAATAAAGTTTGAGAATTATTGAGAATACTCTGAGAATTAGACCCTTCCTGATCCCTTGTGGTGATGGAACTATTCTCCCTATAACTCGAGTTATTTGAATAAAGCCCTTTTGAACCCGATACCACGGACTCAGCCTCTTGCTTCATGCATGATCATATTGATATATAGAAATTCAGAGCGCGTAATATTTTATTTACGACAGAACACATAAGTGGGCTTCCTCAAATCATGCATGTCACACGACAACACCAGACTCTTATGCCACATTATCGACAGGGCAGCCAAGCAAGCCAATCCAGCAGTGGCTATCGCACTCGTCGCAGAGAAGGCCTTTGACAGGGTATCATGGCATTTTCTAGAACATTGCATGTGAAGTTTCAACCTAGGCAGTGCTTTCATAAAGAAAGTTATGGCATTATATGACAAACCTACAGCCCGCATAGTGGTCAACGGGGCCATCTCGGAACCTTTTAGACTCCACAGAGGTACAAGACAAGAATGCCCACTATCCCCCTCACTATTCTTACTTGCACTAGAACCACTAATCAAGGATATTGAGTCCAACAAGTTGATGAAGGGTTTTGCCATCAAAGATATGATAACGAAACTAGCGGCATATGCGGACGACATTCTTGAAAGCCCTGAAACCTCCATCATGGCCCTTATGGACTCCATAAATAGATATTCGGCGTACTCCGGTTATAAACTCAACAAAGATAAGTTAGAATGTAAACCTCTCAACTTACATACCACTAGAGACATATTGGGAGACTCTGGCCTCACTTGGCAAACCGGGTTCATCAAATACCTCGGCGTCTATTTCGACAAAAATCTTAAAAATACGCTAGAATACAATGAGAAAATGCTTTTGAACAAGATAAAGAAGCTGCTTGAGGGATGGGCACCGAAATTTATCACATGGTGGGGAAGGATAGAAACAATTAAAATGATGGTCACACCTATGATCAACTACCTTACTAACATGCTTCCTCTAACCCTCACTGTCGACTTCCACTGCAAAATAGAAAAGATGTTAAATAACTTTATCTGGAGAGACAAAAAACCAAGGATGAGCCTTAAAAAACTAAGACTGATGAAAACTCTGGGGGGCCTCCTAGCAAAACAGGGTAGCTACTGGATTCTACCAGACCAAGATTTCACACCGGCGTGGCTGAAAGTAGAAAGAGCCATGCTAAACAACCTAGAGCCACTAGCACTCCTAACAACCAATAGACACAACACTCTAATGAACACTATACTTACAAACACCAGAAACGCCCTACTGAAGGTTGATCAGAAGTTAGAACATAGAATGACAAACTCGAGATGGAAATCGTTATGGTCAAATAATAAAATAAAATACAAGGGCAGAACACTCTATATGAAGACATGGGTGGAAGCAGGAATATCCTTTCCCATCCAGTTCGAGGATGAAGGGAGACCCATCACTTTCAGCTCGCTTAAAAACAAACACACCCTAACTGATATTGAATTATATAACTTCCTAAAGATAAAAGCGGCACTGACCAGAGCGAGACTGTCTAATGCCATGCCCTCAATCTTCCAGTACATGTCCAGCCTTAACAAAACGGGCCACCAAGTGTCACACATCTATAGACTACTGCGACCAAACACTTCGAGACTCAACGTTAAAACACAAACTTACTGGGAGTCACAGCGAGGTAACACTCTAAGCAAAAAAGAAAGCCAAATACTATGGTCCTCCCCCACACACAGTAAAGTTACCCCGGTACTTGCTCAGACAAAATTCTGGATCTTACACAAACTACACTGGACCCCAGCTCGCCTGGCGAAACTGGGCATAAACACAAACGACCTATGCTGGAACTGTAATAGCGAGAAGGGAGATCTTGCACACCTCATCTTTTACTGGCCTAAAGTTAAAACCTACTGGGGGGAAATCTTTGCCTTTCTAACAGACATGCTAGAGTGTTCCCTTAAACCAGAGTTTGTAACTCTGGTAACTACCCCTCTCACGACAGAATCACTGTCACAAAGAGATAGCGATCTACTCGACCTTTTGCTAACTGCCGGGGTTAAAAGGATTCTAAATAGGTGGAAGGACACAGCCAAGGCATCGTTCAAAGGGTGGCTCAACTGGGTAACGTACCTTCGAAGGCCAGACGCGTTGTCCCTACGAGACTCACTATGGAGACAGCCCAATAGAGGGATGTGGACATCTATGGATAAATACCTAGGCCCGTATGAACCTCCATGAAAAAGGCGAGTTTGACACTTTCCTCCTAGCTATTAGAACAAAACCACCAAGCTCTCTCTCTCTCTCTATGCTCCTCTACACTTACCACAGCTCAGACCCCTTTCCCCCTCCTTCATAACCGAGACCCCTTACTAGAACAGAGGGGAAGGGCAGACTATAAAGGAAACAGAGGGAAGCGGAAGGCACCGTAGATTGTAGAATTTACAGACTTTGTGCATGTTTTATGTTTCTGTATGACTAATTGTTTAGCTTTGTGTGTTTCTGTTTTGTTTTCCTTTTTTATGCAAAAATCTCAATACAAATCTTGTTTAAATTTTAAAAAAAGAAATGCCTGCCTGCATATTTCTATATGCCAAACCTTGCTCGCATTGTCCAGAATGGAGGCCTTCTGAACGTTGTACCAAGGGCTTTCTTCCGCACTGGATACTAGCCGGAAACCCCTGATTCGAGCTCAGTCTGCTGCTGCAGTCTCCACACAGTGGGCATCACTTAAGCGGGACTCTTCAAAGGAAGCCTGACCGTTTGAAACTGCAGGCAGGGTCTGCTCTCCGCTGCTCCCGTTCTCCCCTGGCACATGGACTGACTGCAGAGAGGGAGAGACCGACAGACTCAGCAGACTTCGGCCGCTACGTGCGCGCCTCGTGAAAGTCGATGCCAAGCTGCCGGAGGCGCGCTGCCCTTCTGAAGCGCTACCTGTCCGCCGGGCACCCAGAGGCAACGCGATAAAGATGTCAGGAGTCAGAGACGCGGGGCCCTTGGGTCCATCAGATGAATAGAAACCGCCCTCGAGGCTGATACGAGTCTTTTCTGCAGCGCCATAAAATATGCCCAGCCGCCAAAGTGCACAGTGCAATAAACTAATCACCCTGGCGAGAGGTTTATGGAGGAGCAAAGGGCCTGACCCAGGGTTGGACTGGGAGGTAAAGGGGACCCTGGGATGTATTTTAATACCAGTTCCGCATCCTACAGATGTGTCCAACCTCCCCTAAAGGGGTGTGGGAGTATTTGCGGCTCCTTCAGCCCTAAACCAGCTCTCCGAGCTCGGTTTTTCTCCTCACTGACCAAGTCTTTTTCCGCTGCGCCCTTCTGGCCACATCGGCCCTGTTTGACTGTCTGTAAGAGCAGTGCCTGTACACGAAGCATGTTAAGAGTACCTTAGTCTAAGGCACTTACATGTCACAGCATCCAATGTGTCTCCTGCCCTTCCTACTATGAAGTGTACACCATTGCATCTTAATTCATCTGTAAACATTTCTAAGATCAGAATTTAAAATGTGTCATAAATGTCTGGATGCTGAACAATGCGCTCTGCGGCTATGTATTGGAGGCTTGTAGCATGCTACAAGAAACTATTCATAAACAAATAAAGATTTAATTCTATTGCCAGATAACGTTTCTTTTCCAATATACTACTCTGCAAGAATTTCAGCCGTCACCTTCATTGCCTTAACTATTCAAGAGTTTAATGTTTTTGCTATTGAATTTTGACATTTACCTTTAACCATTTGCTGGCCTGGTGTATTCTTTCAATATCAAAATTTATAATTATGCATATGATTTGTAACACATCTTTCATTAGATATCAGAATGATAGTTATTAGCTGGTAGCGGTTTGACAAAGGATGGGCCAAAACTACTAATAACTCATTCAGTCAGTGGATCAGTATGTGTACAGCACTTTCTACATATGTCTTTATAGAAACAGCCCTATTCAGTACCTGTTTCAATGCATGCTTTTTCAATGTATGGGCCATATTTTTGAAGTTTGTGATGCAGGCTAGCACAGCAAGTCAACTTGCTGCAATGTGTCACAAGGAAAAGGCAGGAATGCGTCGCATGTTTCCAATACGGACCATCCCTGTCATTTTTCCTTGCACCGGTGCCATTTTGGAAGCCTAGCACCAACGCAGGCCCTCTTGCACCATGGTGCCAGGGTGTCTTCATTACAGGAAGGGTTGTTTGTTTACAAACAATCCTGAGAGGCTTTTTCCTCCTTCGATGTGTGCGGAATGCAGCACAAATAGAAAGAGGAAGTACAGAGGAAAAATAAAGATGTTTCTCCTAATTACGCCTCTCCTGGGGTGGCATATCTTTTTGGCGCCTTCTCAGATTTACCAGGTTTGGTAAATCAGCAAATGCATCAAAAGCCATGGGCGTTGCTTTGGAAAACCCTTGCAGCACCCATGGACAGCCGCACTTGCGCACAGTAATGCAACACATTTGCTCAGTGTTGCGTTGCTCCAGATTTTAAATCATTCAAAGCCACGCTATGTGGCTTTGCGTGGCTACATTAATCTGACTTAAAGGCTTGCGTCACACATGTACCACGTTGTGTGTTGAAAGCATGACGCAAACCTCTCGTAAATATGCCTCTATGTCTTTAGCATGCATGTTATACAACGCTTTTGAACTTTGCACCATATTGTTTTTAATAGTAGCATTTTACAGTGCAGTAAAGTGACCACTAGGGAACTTAGAGGTACAAGAAGTCAACAACAAGGTCGACAAAAGCACAATTTGACCAGGGAACAATGGAAGTTAGAATCAAGCATCATAATAATAAAACCTTCGGAGAACAGGGGCCAGGAACTCTGTTGTGCACATACTGATAAATTACATATTACCTAAAATACCAAACATCTTACTTGCATTTTATCAATATTGTAGGGTGTGTGGCTATGGCAGCCCTTTTGAATTGATGAATTATCCAGGCACCTATTTGTCCCTTTGAGGAAAAGATGTCTCTCTAGTTAGGGCTTTCAGTTTTGCAATCCAGTCAGAGGGCCTGCAGAAGGGCAAGGATGTTTGGGGCAGATTTACAAGAAACTAATGCAGCGCGGTGCCGCAAGTCATTTTGCTGCGCCACGCTGCATTAGTTCAGAAGCACAGGGATGCAACATATTTACCACAATATGTCGCATCTCTGTGCTTCCCCCTGCACTGGTGCATAAACTGCTGCCATAGGGTGGCATAGCATTCTGACGTATTTCCAGATTTATGATTTCTCGTACATATGGAAATGCATCAGTAGACATGGGTGTTGCACGGGAAGACCAACAGCAACACCCATTTCACGCCCCTAACACGCAAAGTGTTGCATGAACAAGGGCGATATTTATAAGCACAGGTTAAGTCACGCAGGGCGACTTTACCTGTTCTTGTAGATATCACTTAGCAGGCTGCGCCACCGGTGTGTCATGCAACGTGATGCACCGACGGTGCAAGGGGCTTGTAAATCTGCCCCTTTGTGTTTAGGCAGTACAAAAGGGGATGGTGATGGATGGAGCATCAGAACCAATCAAACACTCACACCCAGTCAACAGATCTGGGTTTGATCCATCACCGTTCTTTAGCTCACTCTGCCACCCCAGTTCAGACATGGTCATATGCAAATCAGTCTGACCCTGTGCCTCATGGGGACAGTCCAGCCCGAACTGCCTAGCCATGCCTTCCCTGGACCGAAAACAAGCTTCCTAGGACCGGTTTCTGGCATTTCAGCCGTTTTCAGCCAGGCTTGCTTGAATCCAGTGGCAAAGTGAGCAAGGGACTCACGTCTGAGCATACCCTGCCAACTTATGGCGAACAAAGCAGTACAAAAGGGCACTTCCTGGGTGTTCTTTCAACCTGCTCGTCCTTGATGCCCTACTGTGTTATTTGTACTGAATAGAATTCTACTGAAAAGTACATTTCAAGAACTTACCACGTCTAGGCCAGCAATGGGCGCCAGGTACAAAATACATTTAAAAAAAAAAAGATTATATTTCTCTGCCCTTGCCTTTCCCCTACTTTTTTACTTGCCCTCACAACTTCCAATATACACTACACCATCTACCTTTTTAATGCAGGGTCGAATTGAACCTACTGCATGAAAAGACACAGGCCCTCGTTAAACAGTCCATGCAGTAATCAAGAGACTCAATGAGCCTCATCTACAAGAAAATGACGAGTGGGTTGCCGCAAGCCATTTAGCTGCGCCGTGCTGCATAATTTTCAAAGCATAGGGATGTGCCGTATTAACTACAATACAATGCATCCCTGTGGTTTCCTCTGCCTCTGCTGCTATGCGCCAGTACAGGCACCCTTGCATCAGTTTGCAAGGGTGCCTGCATTGCGTGGATGATTGTATTTGTACAGGAAGGGATACTTTCCTGCACAAAATAATCATTAATGGCATTGTCTGCTTTCTATGCATGCTGCAGAATGCAGCACGCATAGAAAGAGAAAAAACGAGTAGAAATAAAAGTATTTCGCCTTGTTGTGTCGTTCCTACACCTTCCCTGGGAGGCTTAGGATTTTGACGCATTCCCAGTTTTACAAAATGTTGTACTTGGGAAATGCTTCAAGTTCCATGGATGTTGCGTGGGAACCCATTGAACTCCTCTTTCATGCAGAGTAATGCACGAAAGGGGCTCATATTTAGAAGGTCATGAAAAGTCTTGCAGGGTGACTTTATGCAGCCTTGGGTAAGCCCATTGCGCTGCCAGTGTGTCAAAACAAGTGATGCACTGGCAGCACAATGGGCTTGTAAATAGGACCCAATGAATGGGACAGTCCCTGCACGACTTTCAGCAGGTTAAATCTGTTGGAGTTTGCGTTTGTGACAATACTCCATCAGTTCATCTTTTGCACAATAAAATGGAGGTACAATTGGTGTTACTCATTCCAAGGTGGTGACCTTGGAAAGCTAATCTAATATCAGATCTGAGAAATACTGTATTCCACAGTATTGGTATTTTCCGGATGCAAGAATACTGCACAGAAATAAATGGCTATGAAAATGAGGATGAATCACTTATGCTTTCATTAGGTACTGCAAAGTATACGACAGGTAATGAAGGGCTGGTGTATTGAGCATATGTAATACTCTAAAGCCCACCCACTGCCAACAATGGAGGGCCAAGTCAAATGGGGCTCATTTCAATTAGGGTGCATTATATGCACGCAATTTCAGTGACAGCACTACAGTGGGGAGAAAGAAAATGCCCCAAAAAGTCTAATGTTGGTCTGATTCAGGGTGAAAGAATCATCACATGCCATGCAACCCCCGCCTGAAGTCACAGGAAGTGACATCCATTAACTTTAACCTGTTGACATCACAGGAAGTGACATGACCTGCCCTTTGATATTCAGCCGATAATGTCACAGGAAGGAGAATCGCAAGGCATTTGATATGATAATATCACAGGAAGTGACATCATGTGACATTTGGACCCCTTGAAATGAAAGGAAGAAACATAACATGACCTTTGGACCCCCTGTAATTGAAGGAAGCAACATTGCATAACCTTTAGCTTGGTGCTATCTCAGGAAGTGATGCATCTAACTATTGGTTACCTACATCACACACACAGAGGCTGGAAAATCTCTATAGTTAAAAAAGAATGACCCTATAAACAGACATCCTTCAAATCCTATTGAAAATGCAGCTACATAAGTTGTTTCAGGTAGTATCTTTAGCTATACAATTAAAATAATATAGCATTCATTAAGAACCTATCACATAGTGTACAACATTGGAAAATAGGCTAGTCACGTTGAAATCAGCCATTATCAATGTCAAATAACTTATTAAATGGGAAGGCTGAGGGGCCTATAATATTCAAAAGAAGTTCACTAAGAGTACATTTTACGTCTCAGTCTTGGACGTAAATGACGGTGCTATTTAATTGAGGTCAAGTTCTCCCAGCAATCCTCCTTTACATGACATAGTATATATCATTCTAAACCTGTGGCGCCATTGAACCTTTCCAGATTTACTATCATTAATTTCTTCTACAGAAAGCAATCACTTCACTGGTGTAGTACTTGGGTTGATGAGTAATATGCTTATTCTGTATTTGCATACCTTAGCAGTGTTGGACTTGGCCTTTTTTGGCTAAAGTTCCTTAAACTTTTTGACTTCCTCCTAGACCTTTTTCTGACATAATGTTGTGACTTAGATGCTTTGGGCACTTTGCCACTGCTGATCAGTGTCAAAGCGCAGGTGCACCCTGTATAAAGTGTTATGGTAATTGGTTGTCCATAATTGGTATGCTTGCCTTACTAGTGAAGTCCCTAGTAAAGTGCACTATGTGTGCCAGGGCTGGTAATGCAAAAGCTACTAGTGGGCCTGCAGCACTAATTGTGCCACCCACACAAGTAGCCCTAAGAAGAGATCTCAGGCCTGCCACTGCAGTTGGTTAACTGCCTTGTTGTCCTGACAAGTGCACCCACTTGCCAGGCCTTACCTTCCCTTTTTATGCACATAGGATGCCCCTATAGTAGGCCCAAAGTACCCCCCTGGACAAGGTGCAGTGTATGTGAAAGGTAGGACATGTACTCAGGTGTGTACCATGTCCTGACAGTGAAATACTGCCACATTTGTTTTCACTGTTGCAAGGCCATCTTGCCCATAGGACAGAATGGGGAATGATGTGTCCCATGTTTCCAGCATATCTTCCCATAGGCATAAGATGGAGAGATAGAGTTTTGTGTGCCTGAACTTAGAATTTAATAACACATCTTTTTGTGAAGAAGGTTTTTGAATTGTGTGTTTAGAAAACACGCTTTTATAAGTGGCTGGTTTCTTGTCTTAAACTATCCTGTGTGCCTCTTCCTGGTTGTATATTGCCTGTCTGGGTTTAGATGTGACAGGGTCTGGGAAGTGTCCTGACTCCAGGGAGGAGAAGGTGAGACAGCAACAGGCTGGACTGCATTTGATGTGAGGGGGGAGTAGCCCCCTGGATGTGAAGAGGGCTGTGTTGCTGCCACAAAAGGATGGCTCCACCTCCTGCTGAGCGTCTGGGCACCAGGCCCTGACTATCAAAGGAGGAGGGTGTGCACTGGCAGGAAGACACCCAGGTTTGGTTTGGACCGAGGGCAGAGCCCACTGAACACAAAGACTTCAAAGGCATTTAGGGGTATAAATGTAAGAGCTGAAACCCCTGATCTCAAGACTTGTCATGGTTCCATCCAGGGGATACTACGATGTGTGTATGGTGGGTTCTGGTACCTGGAGCACAACACCGCTGACAGGTCAGCGGTCTGGTGCTCATATCAAGAAGAGCACCTGATCGGACGAAGAGCAGTTCCGGGTGAGACCACATATAGCCGCGGCGCTCATTCCCGTCAGTGCTTCCAGTACTGAAACCTGACTAATGTCTGCTGCTCTTACCCCGCACCTCGGACTATCACCCACCAGCTCCTCCTGAATCCTTTGCCGGTAAAGACGCATAGGAAGCGTCTCGCTGAGTGACGGATCCCCTTCAGTAGCACCCTTGGAGGTTTGCGACCGCGACATGCACAGACAAGCATGGTCGCGGCATTTGTCCTGCTCTTTCTTGGCTCTGGAGCGCCAATTGCCTTGCCCTCCGCGACACGCATTGGCAAGCGTAGTCGCGACCGCTTCTTGTTTATTCTCGGCGCAGGAGCGCCTGAACGCCTTGTCTTCCCCGTGACATGCACAGGAAGTGTGGTCATGGACTATCCTTGTTTTTTCACGGCGCAGGAGCGCCTGAACGCCTTGTCTTCCTGTGACACCCACAGGGAAGCATGATCACGGTTTTCTTTGTTTCATCATTAAGGCGCAGGAGCACCTGAATGCCTTGTTTTCCCGTAAAACGCACATGGAAGCGTGATCACGGTTTTCTTTGTTTCATTATTACAGCGCAGGAGCGCCTGAACGCCTTGTCTTCCCGTGACACGCACAGGGAAGCTTGATCACGGTTTTCCTTGTTTCATCATTACCACGCAGGAGCGCTCTTGTTTTACTTCACTGCCATCACGCAAGTGTGCGTGACAATCCTTCACCTTATTGACACAGACGTCAGGAGTACGGCTACCACCCTCTTCTGGCGTGGCATGAACCTGAGCTACCCCTACCTGCTTTCCAGTCATACTCATCCCTCGAGCGATTTGGGCTGACGAGCCTTGGTTCCGCACCTGCGCGCCGTGAGAGGTATTTTACCTTTAATATTTTGGCAGTCTACTTGGCACCCCACATACCTACCTGCTCCCTGCTGACGAGAGGCAATTACCTCGAAACACGTGTCCAGGGATGGCATTATAGTGACATACTCGTGGCATAGGCGTACTCACCATTGCTACTACATTATACAGAGTTCTATGGGGCTATTTGCTGGTATGACGAGCAGTGTGCGACCTACTTTGTTTATGTATTTAAGCTCCCTCGAGCGATTTGGGCTGACGAGCCTTGGTTCCGCACCTGCGCGCCATGAGAGGTATTTTACCTTTAATATTTTGGCAGTCTACTTGGCACCCCACATACCTACCTGCTCCCTGCTGACGAGAGGCAATTACCTCGAAACACGTGTCCAGGGATGGCATTATAGTGACATACTCGTGGCATAGGCGTACTCACCGTTGCTACTACATTATCCAGAGTTCTATGGGGCTATTTGCTGGTATGACGAGCAGTGTGCGACCTACTTTGTTTATGTATTTAAGCTCCCTCGAGCGATTTGGGCTGACGAGCCTTGGTTCCGCACCTGCGCGCCGTGAGAGGTATTTTACCTTTAATATTTTGGCAGTCTACTTGGCACCCCACATACCTACCTGCTCCCTGCTGACGAGAGGCAATTACCTCGAAACACGTGTCCAGGGATGGCATTATAGTGACATACTCGTGGCATAGGCTTACTCACCGTTGCTACTACATTATCCAGAGTTCTATGGGGCTATTTGCTGGTATGATGAGCAGTGTGTGACCTACTTTGTTTAAGTATTTAAGCTCCCTCGAGCGATTTGGCCTGACGAGCCTTGGTTCCGCACCTGCGCGCCGTGAGAGGTATTTTACCTTTAATATTTTGGCAGTCTACTTGGCACCCCACATACCTACCTGCTCCCTGCTGACGAGAGGCAATTACCTCGAAACACGTGTCCAGGGATGGCATTACAGTGACATACTCGTGGCATAGGCGTACTCACCGTTGCTACTACATTATCCAGAGTTCTATGGGGCTATTTGCTGGTATGACGAGCAGTGTGCGACCTACTTTGTTTATGTATTTAAGCTCCCTCGAGCGATTTGGGCTGACGAGCCTTGGCTCCGCACCTGCGCGCCGTGAGAGGTATTTTACCTCTAATATTTTGGCAGTCTACTTGGCACCCCACATACCTACCTGCTCCCTGCTGACGAGATGCAATTACCTCGAAACACGTGTCCAGGGATGGCATTATAGTGACATACTCGTGGCATAGGCGTACTCACCGTTGCTACTACATTATCCAGAGTTCTATGGGGCTATTTGCTGGTATGACGAGCAGTGTGCGACCTACTTTGTTTATGTATTTAAGCTCCCTCGAGCGATTTGGGCTGACGAGCCTTGGTTCCGCACCTGCGCGCCGTGAGAGGTATTTTACCTTTAATATTTTGGCAGTCTACTTGGCACCCCACATACCTACCTGCTCCCTGCTGACGAGAGGCAATTACCTCGAAACACGTGTCCAGGGATGGCATTATAGTGACATACTCGTGGCATAGGCGTACTCACCGTTGCTACTACATTATCCAGAGTTCTATGGGGCTATTTGCTGGTATGACGAGCAGTGTGCGACCTACTTTGTTTACATACTCATCCATAAGCCTTCATGTGCCAGGTGATTATTAAATCTTGAATCAACTCCACATACTGTATGGCTGTTGCGTATGTATGTTCAAGTAAGAAGGGAGGGCAGATGCACTAAACGCTTATTGTTCCTCTGTTTAGCTGGTGATACCCAGGAGAGGGCCACCAGTCTCGTGAGATTCCGCACCTGGTCTTTACCGGCGAAGTCCTTTCCAAACACCATTAGGCACCTTCCCCTGGTCCCATCCTTGCCTAGGTCTGTATTTTCACCTTTTGATCAGGTAGGGATGGGGACTGTGGAGGTTGCTCACTTTGTCCCTGCGAGATAACTGCATGAGTAAATCAGGTAAGACTTGTGAGGTCTTGAAAGGGCAGAAATCCAGATTGATAAAGGATTGAACCTACTTGGTGATTAAGAGGAACCTCTGCCAAAGAAGAACAGCTGAAGAGACTAAAGAGAAGGACTGCCATTGCTGTGTGTTCTGGGACTGGCCTGCAGTTTGCTGATTTGACTAAGGAGAGGACAAGGGACGTTGCTGTGTGCTGTGTCCCCCTGCTTGAAGGGACTTTGCTGTGTGTTGTGTCCTGAAGTAGCACGTCTCCAAGGGCCCAAGGAGAGCTGGTCCCCAGTTGTGGAAACTCAGCAACATAAAAGTTTCCAACCGTATCTCAGCGACGCTGTGTGTGTGGTGCTTTTGCATGCCTGAGACTGCCGTTTGGTCCGTGGTACTTTTTACGAGGTGCCCCGAGATCGCATTGCCCTCGCAGCATGAAACATTGTCCACGCTGCTGCCTAGCTGTTTGTGGCCCAAGCCATCATCGTAACTGAGGCTGTGAGTAAAGATCACCGCCACCAGCCCTAGCCGCAACGTGCTAACGGCTTACTTGAAACTAAGGACTGTGTCTCAGCGACACTGTGTGCATGGTGCTTTTGCACGCCTGAGACTGCCGTGTGGTCCATGGTACTGTTTACGAGGTGCCCCGTGATGCATTGCCCCCGCAGTGTGAAACATCATCCACACTGCTGCCTAGCTGTTTGTGGCCCAAGCCGTCAACGTAACTGAGGCTGTGAGTAAAGATCGCCCCCGCTGGCCCGAGCCACAACGTGCCAAAGGATTGCTTGAAACTAAGGCTGTGTCTCAGCGACGCTGTGTGCGTGGTGCTTATACACGCCTGAGACTGCTGTGTGGTCCGTGGTACTGTTCACGAGGTGCCCCGTGATCGCCTTTCCCCCGCAGCATCTAATATCATCCACGCTGCCGCATTGCTGTTTTTGGCCCGAGCCGCCATCGTATCTGAGGCTGTGAGTGAGGATCACCGCCGCCGGCCCGAGCCGCAACGTGCTAAAGGATTTCGTGAATAAGGAAGCTACAAGGTGAAACGAATCGTGATCGTTGGTCATCGAGAGGAATCTGCCAATGATCATCAACGAAGGAGAAGGCAGGACTGTAACCCGTCCGACTACAGTGTCGCCTAGCAGCAGAGACGCTACGTGATCGGGATCGCCCAGCAGGACATCTGACGAGCGGGCAGAGAGAGAGAGCGAGGCAGCGCACACCCCCAGGAAAGGCTTGGACTCCGGTCGGGAGCCGCAAGTGTGTGTGGCCTGGGGAGACGCGCAGGAGAAGTACAGGAGTGCTCCGAGCTCTCTCTCGTGGCACTGCGTTAGATGCGCTGAGTCCCCAAGCAGCCCAGACCTGCCCAGCAGGACCGGGGCCGCCCCTTTAAGCCTATGACCGTTGTCTCTGCTATTGGAGCATCACAGTCATCCTAGAGCTTCCTGACTGGAGTAACTGAGGACCAGACACGACACCTTTGGCCCTGCTGCTCTCCTGACATCACCTGACCTGAGTGAACACAGCCCGCACACCTCGCCTCTTCCTCCTGTGACCATCACTACCCCTTAGGGTAAACCATCATAATGGCTACCAGGTTAGAGGGTGTGGGAACAAACCATCACCCACCATTCCTGGACAGGTATGCTCTAATGTACTTACGGCCAGATGTCGACTGGCAAACCCTCCAGAAAACCATACGGAAAGCCTCCTCACGGAAGCCCTTAAGCAACTATCAGCCATGGCCACGACAAAAGGTCCTACCTCCCTCACGACCACCATGTTGCAACCTTTGCTGCCTGTCTCACAAGAGGGTGCCATGGAACGCATCTTGCAAGAAATCTCAGCGATAGGGCGCCAACTCGAAGGCATGCATGCTAACATTTCCACCCTGACAGACAAGACAAAGTCCATATGGTAAGATATCAAGGGGTTCCACTTCAGAGTGGATGGGCTGGACCGGAAACTGAAGGAGGCGGAAAGCCAACTGGAGGAAGCATCGGACCGTGACAAATAACTTCTCCTCCTATGCAGCAAGCTGATCGACCTAGGAGACCGCAGCAGGAGAGACAATGTTTGCTTCTTTGGATTCCCGGGAAATGGCAGAAAGCCCCAACATTAAAGCCTTTCTGTATGACGTCCTCCCAAAACTCACGAATACCTCTTTTGAACCCAAGATAGAACTGCAACGAGCCCACCATCTCGGACCGCCAAGGAAAAACACAGCGGCCCGGTCACGGCCCATCCTTGCTTGCTTTCTGCATCACGAGCAAGCTCGCCAACTGCTCATCGCTGCCCGTACCCAAGGTCCATATACCTAAGGCCCCAAAATATGCATGGCAGTGGACTTCTCCAGAAAGATCAATGATCGCACACAAGCCTTCCTCTCCCTTCACCCTCTTCTGCAGCCAATGGACATTAAATACAGCCTCTTTGAACCTGCCCGACTCAGGATTACCAAAGATGGCGAGTCCAAAGACTTCTATAACCCGGAGGATCTCTGCCTCTTTTTGGACAGTCGCCAAGTGCAAGGCATGGACGTCACCAACACTCATGCTGAGCCACACCACAACCACATGATCCATCCCGTCTCGGGATCGTGTGGATGGCGTAGGTCCAACAGTGATTCTAGGCAATGCGGCAGGGATGCTGAAAGACCTGCACACTCACATGGGGACTAAACGCAGGCCCTCCAGGCTGTGGTGGCTCTCACCCAGGAACACAATAGAGACTAAATCCGCTCCCCCCTGAAATGAAACACAACCCCGCAACCAGAATGGTGCCAAGTACTCTCCACAGACACTCTGCGCCTGGTGGACCCAACCTGCTACCCTGGGGAGGTGCGGAGTGGCGGACGACGGACAGCTGAGTATCACACCTCCTGTTGTGTGTGTTTTTTGTAATTTGTAGCTTTTGCATTGTCTCATGCTGACTATTATTGCTCCTATTGTTATTATCACTATTGTAGGCATTACTGTTACTATTATTACTACTACTTCTGCACTACTTACCCTGCTATCCTGTCCCCCGCCCCCAGCCTCCCACCCCTCCCCCTCGCAAGTTAACCCCACCGTACGGCCACACCTCCTCGGTACCCATGCACACCGGGGACACCACCCCGCCCACATGGCTTGTCGAACCTGCCACCTCACAGAGAATGTTAATGCAGGAAAAACTCCCTCCCTCCCATTCTCTCTCCAGCCACACCACCCACTCCTCACATCTTCTGGACATACACAGAATGGGGCCCCCTCGAAGCACTGTCACCGCAGGTTTAGACCCACAGTACATAGCTCATACTTTCCCCCTTGCTGCCCTTTGTTGGCCCCTCCTTTCTCTCCCCCTCTTTATTCTTTTTTTCCCAACATACCTACCATTCATCCTTCTTTTCCTTACTTTAGATAATATATACGCCCTTGCATCGGGAAGCACAAGTCTGAACACAACTGCCCGAGTCCCCCCCTTTATTTAGGTATAGTTTATTGTCTCTGATTTCCCCAACCCATCCCTTACCTGCGTGTCCCGGGAAGCTCTCCTCTGCCTTACCGCCATCATCCCCTCCAGAGTCAGTACCCTCTGCCAATATCCCCCCTCACACCAATCCCTAACCAGATAACAACTCCTCCCGTTTCTCTCACCCCCCCCCCCCCGCTTGCACACACGAACAACACTCCCACAGGCATCACAGACTGCACTGTTTCAGATTAAGAAGTGACCCCCCCTATGCTGCCTGATAGTGATGCCTCGCGCTTGCATGCCATCCTCCTCCTGCACTCGAAGCATGAGTCCCCCCATCCGTTACGTGCCATCTCATGGAATGTCAGTGGTCTTACTCATTATATTAAGATGAAAAAAGAATTCTCTTACCTCCAAACTAAAAGAGTAGATACAGCCCTGTTACAGGAGACTCATCTGGACTCACTGGAGTCAGACAAACTGCGCTGTGACTGAATAGGCAGAGTTATCTACAGCTGTATAGATTCTGTGGATGCCACAGAGGGAGACCCTCCTCGCAAATATGGGGTTGCGATCCTTCAACATAAGTCTCTATTAGTAACTGTTATAAAGACCTGGTCGGACGCGGATAGTAGGTATATGTGAGAGCCTGGCTTGGTATAAGATGTCCACTAATGTAAGAGGGCACCCTGCACTAGTCCATACAACCCTTATGGGGATCTAAGAGGTCTTAGACAACCTTAGAAAGCTCTCTAAGTGGTAGCTGTGGAGAGCAGCCTTCAGGCTTAGTCCAGAAGGACTGTAAAGCAGCTTGTTGTACCAGAATGCATTCTCATATTTATAGATTAAGTGAAAAAGAACCACACAATGTATTTATAAAATATATGCATTTATTATCTAACATTCACAAATACGTACAAATATCTCCTACCTGGTGATTTGCAAAAAGCACAAAATATTTTGCATAGAAATCAACCAAAAAGCACAGAATACACAATGGACCAACCCCAGGGGGAGACGAAACTATGTATTTAGAAAGTTGTATAAGAACCCCGACTCGTGTCAAGACAATGTCCAGAGGACGTAGAAGTGCTGGGGATCCAAGGAACCACCCAAGGTGAGAGACTAGAAGCCCCACGAAAATCACGTGCAGTGTGGGAACACGACCACATTCTCCGTATAAATAAACAATGTAAGTCGCGGTTGGAATTTTAAAGATTAAAGACCCTTCCCAGTGGACCCTGAAAAAACCTTGTGGAAGACTGAAGGTTGAAGAGCCACCCCACCCGTGGATACCCTAGCACCCATGTTACCTTCACCAAGGAAGCTGGGTGCATAGGTGCGAAGTAGTTTCGGAAACCGCTGTTGAACCCAATGTAGGACTTCAGGAAAGTGCCTCTGTTGGAGAAGGAGAAAGTGTCTGGTGGAATTCAAAGGTGGATTTAGGATGAGAAGTACAAGCAAGCAGAGGCGACAGAGTCTATGTCACTCAGGAGTGACCCGGATACCTGGAAGACGACTGCCCACTGATGTCGGGTGTTGCAGGAAAGTTGACGGTGACCTTGACTCTGCAGCTGTGCGGAGCAGGCGATGATGAGGAAGTCCAGGAGCCATGCATGAGCTGTCCCACGTTGGATGTCGAGAGCTGAGGGGTCGGTGTCTGGAGGGAGCACCAACAAGCCTTGGCAACTGCAAACAATTGGGATGTCAAAGAAGATGCAATGTCGGGACCAACCCTGCCCAGGGAACTCACAACTAGCAGAGTAGTCAGGGTAGGCCCGAGCAATCAGGGGAGCCCCAACAAAACAAAGGTGACCCTCAACAGGACCCATAGGCCAGAGGCACTGGAGTGGCAAGAGGATCTCGAGCAGCTCATCAAAAGATGCAGGCTGCAGAGCAAGCAATGTGGTGTGGACGAATATTCTGGTCACTAGAGATGCTTGAGGTTGGGGCTACTTGGAGCACGAAGATCTTGCTGGAAGGAACAAAAAATCCTTTGCAATAGCAAGTCGATGCAGAGCACAGGGGTTTGGTTCTTGTGGCTCCCACGAGAGCTATGGATAACAACCACCCGTGTTGTCGAACCTTTCCGAGTCCGTAGGAGTTCAGGATCAGCAGACCAGTCAGCTTAGTTATGGTGCCTGCAGATTCAGGGAAGTGACTCCTTCACTTCAAGGGAGATTCCTTCAGGTGTCTTGGATTCCCACAGGCCTTGGAAGGTTCCTGAATGGTCCGCAGGCACAGACGATGCAGCAAACTGAAAGGGGGACAAAGTGAAGCCAAAACGAAGTCCAGAGTGCCTAGACGGCTGAGTTGAAGTGGTATTTGAATTGAATCGTGTCCCATGACGAATCTAGGCACCCACCCACAGGTAAGCCCTTAAGTACCCTAAAGAAAGGGTTGGGACGATTCAGGGAGAGTTTGGACAGTGAAAGGATACTTCCATGTCCTTTGTCCAGTTTGTGCCAGAGTGGGAGCCAATGGCTCCCAGAGCTGGTTTGAACTGGACTATGCAAGGAGGCACCATATGTGTCCCTCATGCAGACTCAGTGGCGCTGGCAAGTGCACCTACCCGTCCCCAACACACTAAATTCTGTCTGCGAGGTGGTCACACCTCCCTGTGACAGTATACCTATTGTTCTGCCTTCCCCTGCTCGAGCTTGGCTCAGCAGCAGGAGGGCAGATTTGTGTCTCTGGTCAGCAGCAGCTATATTGAGCTGTCTGGGTCTAGAAGACTGGTACTGGGAGCACTGAGAGCCTAACAGAGGACTGTTCCAGTGCTTGAAATCATACATCCCACACTGTTTACAGTGGGGGTGGTATGATTCCAACATGTTTGATACTAAACATGATAGGATTAGTTGCAGCCGATTTCAAGATGGTCATCGCGTAATTACGGGGTGCCCCACTATACAGTATATGGCTGCTTCACTTACAACCTGGGAGAATGGACTCTGTAGAGTGTAGGGGTGTCCTGCTCAAGCAGGGGCACCCCCACACTTAGAACCAAGCACCCCACCTTCAGGATTGATAAGGTCTGCAATAGGGGTGACTTATAGGTTCATTATCTTTCGTAAGTGGTGCAAGCACCAGCTTACACAGGCTGTAATGACAGACCTGTAGTTACAGTTTGAATGGTCTCCCTGGGTGCCATAATAACTACATCAGCCCATGGGGGATCTCTGGGGTACCTATGCCCTGGGTACCTTAATACAATATGTTAGGGACTGATAAGGTTACCCCAGTATCCAATCTGGGATGTACCTAAGTACTGAACATAACAATTTAAGGGAGAAAGCAGAGAGACTAGGGTCTTGTGTAGCAGGATCTCAGTCAGACTAGTAAAAAACAGCTTAGCAGCAGGTAAAAAGTAGGGGTTACCATGCAGAAGGGTCCTACCTTCCTACAATAAGGATGCCTGGCCTCCACCTTGGGGGTGCCCAGGAGTGGATGCCTCACAGGGAAAGCCAGGATGGGTTCATCAGCGGTATTCGTACAAGCGCCTTGAGACCCTTGCGGGTGAGTAGTGCGCTATACAAGTATCAATTTACAATATTCCCTTAGACTGTTTAAGCACCACATTTTATACATGGAGAGCTAGACACTACATTTATTTATTGTGGTAAATACGAAGGGGCAGATTTATGAGGCCCGTTGCGCCATCGGAACGTCACTTTTTGTGACGTTCCGTGGCGCAGAAGCCTGCGTGATATTTATCAGGCAGCATTGAGCCACTTTTTTTGGCTTAATGCTGCCTCATAAATATCAGTCCCTTTAACGCAGTGTTCTGCGTTAAAGGGGCGTGCAATGGGTGTTGCTGGGGGCGTTCCCAGCAACACCCATGGCCTTTTGACACTGCCCCAGATTTACGAGAAATCGTAAATCTGAGGCAGCGCCAAAAGCTTCCGCCTCCCCAGGGGAGGCGTAAGGGAGGCGCAACGGGGAGAAATATCTTTATTTCTCCTCGTTTGTCCTTTTTCTATGTGTGCTGCATTCTGCAGCACCCATACAAAGAGGAAAAACCTCTTGTGATTATTTTTGTACAGAAAGGTTTCCCTTCCTGTACAAAAATATTCATCTCCGCAACGCAGGCACCCTTGCACCATGGTGCAGAGGTGCCTGCATTGGCGCAGGCAGCCCATTGTGCGCCGGCGCCGGGGAAAAGGACAAGAATGCGCCGCATTTTATAGATACGGCGCATCCCTGCCCTTTTCTTTTGCCATAGGGAAGCGCAGCAGGAAGGCCTGCTGCGCTTCCCTACGGCAAAACCTCATAAATCTGCCCCGAATTGAGTAGTCCTGTTTTTTTATACATTTTATCAATATGGTTTTTAACGTTTTATATTTATTGATGATGTATCTTCTTTTCGTATAATTTTAAGGGCATTTTAACTGTGCCGAAAAAAGATCTTTGATTGATTAATTGAATGTCAAAAGAGATATATATCATAGTTCCTCAATAAGTTGCTTAGGGTCTCGAACTACCCTACCAGATCTCATGGTGTGAGGCATAGGAAATACAGGAGAAACAATTGCATCAGGAACTGGTGAGCTAGCGTCTGAGGTGGTCCCGGGGATCTCCTGGCCCTCTGATGACAGAATCTCACTCCGGATGTCTACTTGCCTCAACTGATGTTGCTGTACACTTCGGTGGGTGTGACTGGAATTTTTCTGGAACCTTCTGGCAGCCATTTTGTTTTCTCGCTGTGATGCACTGGCACCCATTGTGTCTTCACAACCTGATGCATTCACTTTAATTCTCACTTTTCAAACTGTTACAAAATGGTTCTCTTTACATATCTGCCCATTGGTGGGACAGTTACCTTCATGTGAAAAGAAAAATCCACACAGTTGCAAATATGAATCTGTGAGGCTTGCCCAATTTTCCAACTCTGGCTGCGTCTGGTCTAGCAATAACAAGAGATCATCAATTCCCCCAGTGACACATCAATACATATTACCAATGGCCTCTTCTGATGTTAAAATAGTACTCCAGCACCCCCTATGCCTGCTTGTTGACAGAACCAATCTACCATCAAGGAGACCATTAGGATTATTACATGCTGTTGGCATTATCATCTTCAGAGTACCATTTTATGTGGGGTGTTTGGGCGGCCAGTTCCACTGCTGCAAATTGTCATAGTTGATAGCTGATGACAGGGATCTATTTTACATTTTGCATGTTTGATTAACATTTCACTTTTAACACTCAATAGGAGTGCTTGTCTTTCCTGGCCCTCTCCCGACTGGTCTTGTTCCCACCCATCACTCTTTTCCCGCCACCACACTTTCCTACTTCCGCTGCTTCATTGCCTTCTGTATCCATGTGATAGCGCCCTCTAACCAGCTCCCCTTCACCACCACACACTCCTCTTGCTTTCATTATTGTTTCTTCACAGAAATATTATAGAAGGTCTTAGATGTAAAGACCTACAAAACTACGGGCAAGTTACCCAGTCGGATTACAGGATACCTGTCTTGTCAAGAGAGGGCATGAGAAATATGGAATCTGGGTGGCTCCACAGAGGGTGCATGTGGGACAAATATAAAACCAGCTGCCCTCTGTATTACCAGCAGTTTGTGTGGAGGACATTTGGTCACAACCTGAGAATAGCTAAAGTATTCAGTCGTTTAATATGATTTTTATGTAACTGTGGCAACCTTCTTTTAATTCAGAAAGAGAGTTATTTTTACCAATACATAATGTCGAGCCTTGAAATGACTCGTTTACATTTTTCACAAATGGACTGTCAAAATTGTAAATAGGAATATTTGACCCATGGATGAAATGTAATTTTTTATAACATTACTCATATAATAATTGTGTCATGCTAAGAGAGGGATAGCTTCAACAATATGCAAGCAATGCAGACTTATACGAAAATGCATGCCGCACGGTTACAGTTAACTTTCAGAGTAAAGTGCTGTGTAAACAGAAGAAATCAGCTATGCATGAAGAGAATTTGAGAAAATACAGCAACACACCAAAGAGCATGCATATATGAGATTCCTGAGATCGCAGGGCTTGGAAAGAAAGGTAGCTTAAAATGTGGGTGTAAGAAATTGGGTGGTTTGTTGACTGGGGTGTGAGCCCTGGTCAAGCAGCAATAACAATCCTTATCAGGATGAGGCACAAGCCAACCCTAAATTAACCTGTGCTCAGCCCCTGGTAGATTGGCACAGAGCAAGCAGGCTTAACTTAGAGGCAATGTGTAAAGTATTTCTGCAACACTTCAAACAGTAATAAACTGAAGACATCGCACAAAACGGATTCCACACCATGTTAAATGAAATAGAGTTACTTTAAATAAATAAAACAAGGCCAATATGTCAAAAATCCAATCAGTAGAACCGGAGCTATGCAATTTTGTAGTTTAGTGAAAATAGCTCTCAAAAACGCAAAGTGCCAACTGTGGCTATCTGGTCACATCAGACTGGGAAAAAGTCACAAATTCCGGCTGACCGTGATGGTGCTTGGTCCAGCTACAGGGACCCAGTTAGGCCCGCTGAACAAAGTACCGTAAATCTAGGTTTGCAGAGTGCTGCAAAGTTCCGTGTCGAAGATGTGTCAGGCAGCCAAAGCAATGCGTTGGTTCTGAGGTGCGGCGAGGCTGCGATGTTAGGGGCTGTGTCACCGTCAAGGATCCCATCGACAAGGGCGTGCGATATGGACTCTGGCGATAAGGATGCATTGCCCAGTCGGAACAATGCATTGGATCTGAGGAGTTGATAGGCTGTAATGTGGAATCCGGTATTGTCATCAAGGCTGCCATCAACGAGGGATTCAAGAGTTTGCACTGAGAGTGCGTCGCACAATGACGATTTCAAAGAGGTTGGGGGCTGTGGAGGCGATATAGGTCTTTGTGATGGTCCAATCCATGCAGTAGCATCGATACATCAGTGCTGCTCGGGGTTGTGAGGCTCAGCAGAGGACATGAGTCAGTTCTGCTGGGTCAAAAGAGGCTGGCATAGCACCTTTGCCCTATATCCAAGGGTCAAGGATTGTGTGGCACAACTGGTAGGCTGGACTCTCAGATGGCAGAGTCCATGTGATCTTGCAAGGCCATTGGAAGCCTGTTACGTCCCTCAAGGTTCAGATCAGGAGACCAGCCAACTTGGATTTGGAGTCACTCTGCATTCAAGAGATGCTGGTCCAGTCCTTCTCACCTGGAAGGTGTCCGTCAAGGATGTATTCATGCCCCATTTTTATTTTTCATTTACAATTCTTGGTTAGAGGTTTATTTGCTGCGTAAAAATGTTTATTTCTCCAAGATTGGGAAATGTTTTATCGCTTCTCTGTTATATGGGGTAGATGCAGTCCTTATTTCTAGGACAGCAAATAGCCTTTAAAAATCTCTGGATGCCTTTGTAGAATTTATGCCCATTTTGGACTCAAAAGTAAATTATAAAAAGTAATTTGTAGTGGTCTGTGGGTCGAAAAGAACAAAAAACAAAGTATTTAAGGTACCAAGCAACGAGATAGCGTAAAATAAAAATATTTCTTATTTGAGAATTGTTTTAAATGCCCAGTTATCCTGGAATTCACTACTCACTTTAAGAGGTTTACAAATGGCTAGAGTGGAGGTCTTATTTTGATTTGCTGCTTAACTTGGTCAGCAACCAGTTAAAGAGATACTGACTGTTTATAGGGCCAAGTGTCTCTCAATTGCCACATGTAAGGCCGCAGTCTGGAAATAGGCCAATTGTTTAAAGTTGCAGACAATTGAACATTATTTTACTAGGAGACTCCTGATGGTCCCTAAAAGTGCCTCATCTCTCTTTTGCCATTTTGAAATGGGTTTAGAGTTAATAGCGGACAAAGTAGGTCTTGCCCCTTTACTGCTTTTTGTTAAGATCTGGGAAACACCTGAATTGGATTTTACTAAATGGATTGTTTATCTAATGAAAATGTCCAAAATATCCCCTGGGTAAATTATCTTAAAAATCTTTTGAAAAACTGGCTTTGGGGGATTTTTTAATAATCCCATGAATATGCCTCAGCAAGCTAAAACTATAATAAAAAATACTTACACAAGTCAAGTAAATCCCCTTCATGGTCAGGCAGTGGAGCAGTGAAAATCAGTGAGAAGTTAAGATTTAACGATTTTGTTTCTTCTTCCTTGCTCCTACTTGATCGATTTGAGAATTCTCAACTTAGGTTTTAATTGATTAGATTTCGCCTTTCTTTGATTCTTTTTTTGGTGGCTTATCCCCAGAATTGCACTTGGTCAAATACCTTATGCCCATGTTCTTTATCCTCTTTTTTCCGCTGTACAAGTCTCCCAGATCTAGATACTTGCTCCCAATTTTAAAACTTGGATTTGGAGTCACTCTGCATTCAAGAGATGCCGGTCCAGTCCTTCTCACCTGGAAGGTGTCCGTCAAGGATGTATTCATGCCCCATTTTTATTTCTCATTTACAATTCTTGGTTAGAGGTTTATTTGCTGCGTAAAAAATTGTATTTCTCCAAGATTGGGAAATGTTTTATCGCTTCTCTGTTATATGGGGTAGATGCAGTCCTTATTTCTAGGACAGCAAATAGCCTTTAAAAATCTCTGAATGCCTTTGTAGAACTTATGCCCATTTTGGACTCAAAAGTAAATTATAAAAAGTAATTTGTAGTGGTCTGTGGGTCGAAAAGAACAAAAAACAAAGTATTTAGGGTACCAAGCAACGAGATAGCGTAAAATAAAAATATTTCTTATTTGAGAATTGTTTTAAATGCCCAGTTATCCTGGAATTCACTACTCACTTTAAGAGGTTTACAAATGGCTAGAGTGGTGGAGGTCTTATTTTGATTTGCTGCTTAACTTGGTCAGAAACCAGTTAAAGAGATACTGACTGTTTATAGGGCCAAGTGTCTCTCAATTGCCACATGTAAGGCCGCAGTCTGGAAATAGGCCAATTGTTTAAAGTTGCAGACAATTGAAAATTATTTTACTAGGAGACTCCTGATGGTCCCTAAAAGTGCCTCATCTCTCTTTTGCCATTTTGAAATGGGTTTAGAGTTAATAGCGGACAAAGTAGGTCTTGCCCCTTTACTGCTTTTTGTTAAGATCTGGGAAACACCTGAATTGGATTTTACTAAATGGATTGTTTATCTAATGAAAATGTCCAAAATATCCCCTGGGTAAATTATCTTAAAAATCTTTTGAAAAACTGGCTTTGGGGGAATTTTTTAATAATCCCATGAATATGCCTCAACAAGCTAAAACTATAATAAAAAATGCTTACACAAGTCAAGTAAATCCTCTTCATGGTCAGGCAGTGGAGCAGTGAAAATCAGTGAGTAGTTAAGATTTAACGATTTTGTTTCTTCTTCCTTGCTCCTACTTGATCTATTTGAGAATTCTCAACTTAGGTTTTAATTGATTAGATTTCGCCTTTCTTTGATTCTTTTTTGGTGGCTTATCCCCAGAATTGCACTTGGTCAAATACCTTATGCCCATGTTCTTTATCCTCTTTTTTCCGCTGTACAAATCTCCCAGATCTAGATACTTGCTCCCAATTTTAAAACCTTTATGTACTTGTTCTCACTTAGAAGGCTATAGGTGTTTGCTGTCTTTGGGTGAAATGGGTACCTGCTGTGCAGTTTTGAACTTCAAAAAAGGATAAATTGTAATTAGAAAGAAATATGGGATGGGGGGATTGGCATGTAAATGCAATTAATTGTTCTTGTGGAATCGAATAAATGAGGGGAGTTTACTGAAACGAGTTTGTAAGAGTATTTTATTTTATTTTTAGATTTTAATGTTTTCTTAGAAGTTTTATGATGTGAATATACATTCTGTGCTTTTATGATTTATATAAACCCAATAAAGCCTATTTGATTGATTGATTTTAAAGTCCCTTCAATGGGAAAAATTATGGATGAAATATGTGCCATTCACTCCCATACACATGATGCTAGAACAAGCGTTAAAAATATCCAAAGAGATTTGGCAGGCCTGTCTATGAGAGTCTCTGTTACTGAGAATCAGATAGAGATGATAGGTCAAAAATTGATCATCTCTCACCATAGGGTGCTCATTATTGACCCAATACGGAATCTACTTTTGAATTTGGAAAATAGAAACAGACAATACAACCTATACATTTTAACATCCCCAAAAAATAAAATTGACAATGAACATTGTATTCCTTCTTATAGTAAAGCACCAAAATCTAAACCAAAACAGGTATATTTGAGTTTTTAATGGCATGACCATGTTCGTAGGATCAGAAAGGCATCTATATTCATCAGGAATTTGACAAGGAAACTGTCATCATCTGCAAAGAATTCACAAATCTGATTCCTATTTGATTCTTCTATGAGAATATGGAAAAATTACATCTAACAATAATTCCATTCTCTTGCCATTTTGATTGCCTTCATGGATCAACATGCTCCGTAATCCTGATAATCATTTGATAATCTTTAACTGTTATGCTCTCTGTAGTAGATCTATTTTATTTCCCCTCATTCATGTCAAAATTCTTTAATTATTGTAATACCTTAGAAGTGTCTGCCTCTCTTGGTTCGTGCATTTGTTCTTCATCTTTTATTTTTAAGTGTTTCCTTTGGGTTCTTTATTGTTTTGTTAGTATAGTCTTTCTCATTATTTGTGAGCTTATTCTTATGTTTAACGTTATTCACTACTTCACATACTTTGTCTTCGTTTACTTTTTTCTCCTTACTCTTTCGGCCAACTCTGTTAATTTCAAAATTGTTTAATTAAACATGAAAGGTATATGAGCTGCTGTTAAAGGAAATAAAATTGTTGATTACCTTGCTAAATATAAAGCTCATATATGTTTGCTCTAAGAAGCCCATCTAATTCTAAAAGTCTTCTAATTATGACAAAGGGCTGTCTCAGAACTTATTTTTTTGGCTTTAGACCAATGTCAAAAAAAATGTTGTTAGCATATTCTTGATGATAAATATTCAGGTCTAGATTTTGCACAGAAATAGTTGATTAGATGGTAGATGTTTACCTGTTAAAAATGAAATAAGTACATTGGCGTTTCACTTAATAAATATAATTTCTGAAAACCTTATTTAAATTTTTTTGACAGATATCTCAGAAATCATTAATCTTGGTAATTTAACTCTTATTGCTGGTGATGATTGTAACTTAACCAGCAATACTTTATTAGATAGAATGTCTTCCTCATATTGTGGGACTTTTTATTTTCTTCAAAGGGTGTCGCAAATTTACCAGAGTAATAGACCGTTGGACACTTCTTTTTCCCACATTGAAATAATTATCTTTTTTTCTAGTTCACATACCACATATTCACGAATTGGTTGTTACCCTTATACACTTAAATTACATAACATAGCATAAAAATAAAATAACATAAAACATCACATAACATAACAGAACACTGATTGACTGACACTAAGAACACTGTACTTGATATAATGTGTCTGCTTTGAAAAGTGGTTTCTCATGTAAATGTCAATGAAAAATATTTTAAAAGAAAACATACCAGAACACACCATAAAGGAACACAGCACACCATAACATAACATATGAAAAATGTACTGTAATATTGTTCTTAAAGGTCATACTAAACATTAGGTTTTTAAGGTAAGTAAAGACAACTGCATATGTAATACAATAGATTATCTCTCCAAAATAAAACATTAAGGTGCCTCCCAATTTTTAAAAAAAGGTAAATCTTTCTATAATGGGACATGAAAATGAATCATTTCAAAATAATATCTATGTTCTTGACAAGAAAATTATTACATTTGAGAGCTTATTTATTCGTTCACTGTAATAATGAATATAAAGTCATTTTCCAGAAATTGACCTATAATATGCTATGATAAATATCAAAAGAGCAGGCATTCAGCTCTCTAGTGAGAACTTAAAATATTGCTTTAATGCCAACAAAGCTGGTTAACTACTGCCAATTACAAACACATTAAAAATGATAAGGCTCAAATGTATTGTCAGACTTGACATCCTTGGTGTGGTATTACTTCAAACTTTTGCCTTCACTTTTCCAGTTTTGCTGAATTCGCTTTTAGGTGTTCTGGGGAATCACTGAAAAATTCCACCAAATTATGCAGAGTTTCACGAGCGGGCAAAATATTACTTGACAACCCATAATTCCAAACGTGATATATGCATAATGATGTGAAAATGACTTTGTAGTGTGCCACATAGCCCCCAGTATTGTTAAATGCATAAATGCACCTTCTCTCACCCTCAGTCAGTGCTTGAAATGGAAAAATAGAAGTGCAGGTACTCTGTATCAGACTACTTGCTTGTTTTTGAGAAGTGCCGGTACTCTCCAATTAAAAGTATTACGTCTTTCTTGAGAAGTGCAGGTACTCGCCCTCTCAAAAATAAAAAAAGGCGCTGCAATCAGGACTTCATTAAAGGTGCCATGTAAATTTCTGGAGTTCCAGCGTGGGTGAAAAATCAGACACTACCATGCTAGAGAGGAATTAAGTGAGCAGAACACCACCCATACCCTGTAAACAAACAGCAACCATCTTATCTTTGGGAGATGGCTACATCGTTGGTGACCTTTGCACAAATATGACACCTGGCACCCCTGTACCAGGCCAATGCACACTCACCTTCCACTGCACACACCACTGGAAACAACAGCAGCAGAAACACAGACGGCAGGGCCATTGTGCGACATGGCTGGCCCCAGCAGGCAGTAAAGGTGAGCAGTCCAGAGATGTATGGAGACCTAACCATATTCAAAGAAAGGAGAGCGAGGGCAACCATTTTCAGGCGAGCAAGCCATGCAGAAAGAATGACCGAGAGGAACCCAGGCTGGGACAAGGTCACCCAGGACCCGAGCACAGGGAGGGAGGCAGCCTACAAGAGTGGTCTGTCAGGTGCAAGTAGATGAGCACAAGCAAGCACAGGTATGCTCCAGTCCCTTGCAAAACTGTAAAAGGGACCTAGCAGACAGGCTACCTCTACAACAAGAAGAGTGGAGCAAGGTTTGACCAAAGTGAAACTGGATCCCCCTGCCATGCGAATGGTCTCACCCAGCTGTCTGTCATGCAGAAGAAAGCTGTGATTTCAGGAGAAATGCTACCCAGATTTTATAGAATGCTGCAGAGCAGGGTCTGGTGGGAAACATCGGAACTACATGGCAAGTGCCACAAGTTCCGGACAGTGGCGGTTCCTCCACTATGGCGGAGGAGCGTCGCCCCACTGCTTTTAAGTAGTGCAACATAAATGAAACATAAAATGATATTAACTTTGAGTCATTATCATTTTATGATTCTGTGCTGCTTTGCGGGCAGACTGGACTGCTTTGCTCTTGAAGCAGGGCAGGGGAGGAGTGGTTTACCCACTTCTAAGTGCACATGACTGTTTGGCCAGCCCTCTCGGGCCTCCAAAAACAGTAATGCGCACTTTCCTTGTTCTCCATGCAGGCTACATTATAGCCTGCGTGGAGAACATGCACAGGCCCCGATTCCCTGGCTAAGTGCCGTGCCAGGGCGCTCAGACCAATGTGATTGGTCAGGGGAGCCTGGGTGCTTACCAATCACAATGCTGCAGTGCAACTTTGTGATTGGTCAGGGGAGCCTGGTCGGGCTTTCTGTTTCTCAATGCAGGACCCGGCGGCAAGGTGAGTGGTTTTTTTTACATTGTGCACACACCCGTCGCATATAACCTTCCCGCACCTGCCCCGCCACCTGCGAGCCATGTTGGCCGCCACTGGGTCTGGAAGCCCGACAGCATTACCTTGCTTGCCAAAATAACGCATTTGCCTAAACCACACATCTGCGTGGTTAAGGCAAATGGCTGTAGTGTTCCGCATATAGTCCTCCTGCCTGCCCCGCTACCCACGAGCCATGGTGGCCACCAATGCTTCTTCAAGCCCGCAAACGTAACCATGCTTGCCCGAACATAGCATTTACCTAAACCACGATTATGTGCTGATCAGCTAAAGTGACGTGGTTGGACAGTCAAGGTGGCGGTAAATAGCTGCCAGCATCGTGCTCTTGTTTGGCACTGGCGCTTGAAGGAGATAGCAGTTGTCAGGTGAGCGGCAAGCACTGGTAAACTTTGACATGCAGCATAGACGGAGGTTTTGCTGAAATCTAAGTTCCATGCAGAGCACGGAGTGGCAAAACTCAGTGAACTCCGCTCATAGAGAGGAGTTTAACACCCAGGCCTGGTTTTAATATATATCAGTAACCACTAAATTAGGCCCTAATGGCTCATAGCGCAGGGTGCTTTGTATTTGAAATGTAGGGCATGCGTACTGGCAGTGTAAAACTCCTAAAGTTTTTCACTGTTAAAAGGCCTAGCTACATTTAATAAGTTCTAACATTTGATTAGGAACAGGTTGGAATATGATATTTGGACTCAAGTGAATTGTAACTTAAAATCCTCTTTAATGTTGAAGTTGGATTTTAAGTCACAATTCTGAAATTGCTACTTTTAGAAAGATGGCATTTTCTTGTCCTAAGCATTTCTGCGTTGTGCCAGTGTCCTAGGTCACATGACTGTGAGTCGTTCTGCTGTTGGGGTTTGTGTTTTGCTTCTCGACAGAGATTTCACAGTGCAAATTCCATTCCTACTCTATTTATTCCCATAGAGTTGCACCATGCAAAGTACCTGCCTACTGTATTTGACATAGAGTGTGTGTCAATAATGTCTCTGTCAGTTACAACTACTTCTTCTGTGAACTGCCAGATCAGTCACACAACTAAAAGGCCATCAAGAAAATCAACAAATGGGCATAACCAAGGCTCCTCTATCTTCAGTATAGTAGGGCGCTTTTTTATACATATTTTGTGATTACATGAGCTCTGGCATATAGCTGAGGTTGTCTGACATAAAAACATGCCTTTGCTGAAACAATTGCATCAGCAGATGTAACTAGTACCCAAAAAGAAGTTTATTAAAGATGGAAAGGAATCAGAATTGAAGTTTGGTACATAAGTGATGAACTTGAAGGAAATGCAGAGAAACATTTTTCATAGTTATGCTTCTGTCAATTGCCCTTCCTTTTTGTGTCAGGTTTGTAACAAAAGCCGATATACAAGCCCTTCTTTATATTTTATTTTCAAAACATGTTATCATTACAACTAATTATAACAAATAAACACACAGACAATCAAGCCGATGCTCAGTTTGGGTCCAGTAGTTAGGTAGTACTAACACACCAGAGGTAAGACACTCCATTTATAACAATTGGAGCCCACTATCCACTTATTGCCCATCAACCCCTGAAAACCATTCCCACTTTCCCTCTGTTGTTGCACTGCAAACTCCAATATTTGTGGTACACTTAGCTGTTGGAAAACAGCAATATCTTTTCAGGTGGGGTGTGCCTGCATCAGCAAAGTTGGTACAACATAGCATAACCCTTTGAGGACTAACTACTCCTAAGATGGTCACTTTCATGTGGAATGGAGTGGTGTGCGTTGCAGTATAGAAATACACAGCTGAGCTGCTGTGTGTGCTCCCTGCCCAACATGCAGTGGTGGTCGCTTTATGTATTGTTTTGACCACCATTGAGCTTCCATCAGAGTCGCTGCTGCTTTGTCTAAGTTGTAATAACAAGAAAGGGTTTGGCCCCTAATCAGTAAGGCCAGACCTCTATAACATTAGCAGCCAAAATATATGCCAATACTAATAACCAATCACACTCAACAATTATACCAACATCCAGATGACCTAAACACTCTGGTTGGAAAAACAAATTAATTTCATTTTTCTTTATCAAAGTATTAATTTCTTTTTCTTATTTTTACTCTTTGTATTAATGAAAAATTACATTAGGGATTCAACAATACAAATGAAATATAATTATACACAACAACATTTAACACAAGAACAAACAAATGTGATACAAATGTAATACAAATGAATATGCAATAGATGGATTATCTGAGCAGCTCTTGTTCTAAACAGTTTTAACTTTCTTGGTTCAAAATAAACAGTGCCTCTGATTCATTTAATTATATACAAAACATTTTCAATGTATAATTCAGAGAGCACATCCAAATGGTGGACCTACTGAGCTCACTTGATAACTTCAAATTTCAATAAATCTCATTGGTAGTGAGCAACATGAGGTCTGCCTATTTTTATATACACCTATTTGGTTTAGAATATAAACAGTCAACGCGTTTCGTACCCTATAGACATGAATGTCGGGTTCTCCTCAGGACGTAGAACATGAAGCTAGAAAACAAAAAATCATACTGTCAGAAACATTCAACCATTCCAATTTCTTATACTATAATAACTCAAAAAACAATTCCGCTCCCTTTACCTCATTTTTCTCTTGAACGAACAGCAATCCCTTTAGTCACCAGCCGATGAACTAAGTCGCTACAGACAACCTTCACAGAAAAACCGTAACCGAAACTGTGTTATTGTCAGGCCATCTAATCAATGAAGATAACTCCAACGCTTGCTTGTGTGTCTCAATGATGGTTCTCCTTTTTTTTGGTATTCACTTGTGTTTCTCAGATGTGTTTATTTAAATTTCTCTGTTGAAAAAGTACTATGTATCAATATATCATATTAAACCTTGAAACTATAGATCAGTTCTATATATTCTAACCTATCCAGACACCTTTATTTGTTGTAAATATACAGGGCCTGTCATAGAATTCCTTCTAATGCCGCCTGGATTCTCTGAGTTCTATTTTTGAAAATCTCTGGATCTCAAGTGCTGTATAATTAGCTTAATCTTAAAGGTCTCAATATTTGTCGCTTTACGCCAAGTTTCCGAATCATATTTTAAATTAATGTGGGTGCAATTCTTCTAAAACGCAAAACAATGCGCCTAAGGGGGAAACATTTAATTATTCCTGGAGCAGAACCCCAAGGTAAGATACATTGCGGCGTGTCTAATTGAGCTTCCGCACGGGTTTATGTAGTTTAATCCAGACGTAATTCTTGAAGCAAACGTCGTTTCTGAATGAGCTTACGCATAGTCTTCTATATTTTAATCCAAAATCGATTCTAAATCCAACAGCATTTCACTTACTTTGTTATCTTCTTATGACTCCTCGAGAAGCGAAATGAATCTGCGCCCCAGCCTGTTGTTTCACTTCCGGTTCAACTTTAGAGCACTCCTTTCCGGGTTCAACTTTAAGCACATTTTTTGTATATTGAAAAAAACTTTTTTCCGAAAGCTTGTGACAGTTCTTAATCGCTTAATGCTTTGGCCGAAAGGAACATTGTGTTTAAACGGGCGTTTCGCTCGAAAAACGAAATAAAGAGCCTTTGACATGAATGCACATTAATCTAATTTACACCATGCGAAAAAAAGGCTTTTTGAGCATGCTCTAATTGAAAACAGAGTAAAAGGTTGTGGATTCAAGTTAATATATAGCTTTGAAACGATGATCTAATATATGTGTCCTCTATCTTAGACCAGCGATGTTCAGTTTGACACAGGCAGACCTTTATTTTAGGGTGTATTGAATAGATGTTAACCCGGTGTCAAGGTTAATTAACCATTTACAATAAAGGACTGTTGTCCCATCAGTTTTTGTGCCAAGTTCCACAAATATTTGGCAAGTCAGCAGACGCAATAGGGAAATCAAGAGACTCACAGGTTGTGTATTTCTGTTTGTTCATTGAGCCCATTTTGGGCTGTATTAAATCTGTTGCAGCGGTAATCCCACGGTAATCTCGCTTTGGAAAATCTAGGAAATGTGACACCATTTCCTCTGATTACCGTTACCCGGATGTCCGCTAAAGGTCAATGGATCTTTGCCACCGTTTATGACCAGGGAGCTTCTACATAAACATGAGCAATTCATAAAATGAGAGTTATGAGCAGTTTTAAAGGGATTTATTTTCCAATCAAAATTTAAGAATCTCTGATTCTTCATTCAGTAGTCAGGTATCAATCAGGTTACAGAATTGATAACAGAAAAATTAGGTTAGCACAAAGCATCATAATTTGCAAACAGCGCGTTCCATAAAGGAAATAATCCCTATTCTAAGACAATGGGGCTCAAAAGATGTCAGTCAGAACTTCTGAAAAGTTCCAGAAACAAGAGTGAGTTAGCATAAGCCAATCAATAATTAATAATTGCAGAATCTCCCATGAAGGGAAACAAAGAATAGAGCAAATAAGCCTTGGCAAAGCCAATTAGTCAAAGCAAAAATCAGAATGTAACTAAACCTACATCTAATCTGCCTGCGTTCTGCTCTCCATCAAAGGTCTGCCCTCTCCTTCACTGCATCTATAAATCACTTCTGCCCTCTCCTTCATTTCTGCGTCGGAGTCTGAAACTCTTCTGCAGCTTTGCGTCTCTAAATCTCTGTCTGTCTGTCTCTCTCAAAGGGCTCTGAAAGTCTTCCTGCCTGCATTCTTAAAAGCGTCCTCTCTCCTCCTCTCTTCTCTCTCCTCTGCTCTCCCCCTCTGCTCTCTCGAACTCCCTCTGAAACTCCTAACTAGGAACGCGTTTATCAAATAATAATGTTACAAAGCATGTGACGTGACTTTCTCTTCCTCCAACTGTAATCCAGCATTCTCCAAAAGGATGCCTCCACCCATCTGCAGATTTCATACGTCATCTCTCAGACATGCAAAGATCCTTCCCACGGTACATTCTGCATCTTATTTAATACAATTTCATCTCATAACCTTCCTTTTAAAAGAGACATTTTATTTCTAACTACACACATAACATGAGCTGCAAAATAACCTTTTTAAACTAAGCAAGAAACATTAAACTTGGTAATGCACTTTTGAAATAGTGATTTTCTGTCCTCACTAAAGCAAAGAATTAAATGAGGCTCTGTTCAACATTTCCAGCAACTACAGAGATAAGGCTCAGACCGAGGTTACAGCTGCAAATCATGCAACTGTTCTCTTCACACGGAGAGAAAAACATTCCTTTGCTTATCTTTAAGGTCGACAGAAACTAACAGACCAAGCTAAATCACGAGCTGGTTCTGTTTCTACATTATAAAATGTTGTGCTAATTCAAATGCAAATTATTTCTACTAATGCACATTTAACAGTTTTCACAAGTTAGAGTCACATTTTCATAGTGAGAACAACATTTAACTAAACACATTTATATCAAACTATGAATTACTTGCACATGGGTTACATAAATTGCTAAATTAAAGTGTCTGGCTGAAGTCTGTGAATTTCAAGAGCTCATGTTTTCACTCTGTGGCACAGAAATGTGTGTGTCACCTTTTAAATGCAGTTCTTTATTTCTGAAGCAAAGGCAGGGTTTCCATTAGTAAAGAAAGCGCAGGTTTAGGCTCTTTCAAATCTAACGATAAGAGATGCCTCTCGCTGGTTCAGTTTGCGCTCTAGATCATCTCCTCGTTCCCCAACTTGAATTATGGACAAAACTGTCCATCTCAATTCGATTTCAAGATGTTTCTCTTCTAACCAATGGGTTACCAGAGGTGCTGTCAATATATGTTTTTGTATTCTTGATTTATGTTGACAAATTCATTGCCGTACCTCTTGATTTGCCTTCCAATATAAAGTTAATTACACAGACAGATAATGCCATAAACCACATTCTTGGTTTTGCAATTTGTGAAGGCATCATGTTTCCAATGTATTGATCCATGGGTAAACAGATTGCCTTCTATTG
This sequence comes from Triturus cristatus, assembly GCF_964204655.1. NCBI lineage: Eukaryota > Metazoa > Chordata > Amphibia > Caudata > Salamandridae > Triturus > Triturus cristatus. Next base: position 93,165,662 of record NC_140583.1, read on the forward strand.
TTTGGCTGCAGCATGCACAAGTAACACATTTTCTATGTCCTTGGATGGGTGGTAATCGCAAAAAACAACGCAAATCTGATCCTGATGGTTGTTGTTTAGGTAGGGAGGCTCTAACCAATTGATTTTTAAGTCTACTTTCCTTTTTAAAAGCAAATAGAGGTCGTTTAAAAGACCTGTCCCAATTGGAAATTAAATGCCAATTCTGGTTTATGATTTTCTTGAATTCATTCGATTTTGTGCAAAAAGTGGATACGCACACTAGTTGATCCAATTGCGTTTTGCTTTTTTTGTTTAGTAGCTCTTCACGTGGTGTCCACCATGCCCTTTTCATTGATCTCTTCAAGAGCCTTTTGGGGTACCCACGGGCTTGTAATTTACAAATCAAGTTCTCTACATGTCGTTGAAATTCCTCCTTATCTGCACAATTCTGTCGAATCCTTAATCCTTGATGTGCTTTCTGAATTTTAAATTGAAAATGTTTTGTATATAATTAAATGAATCAGAGGCACTGTTTATTTCGACCTAAGAAAGTTAAAACTGTTTAGAACAAGAGATGCTCAGATAATCCATCTATTGCATATTCATTTGTATTACATTTGAATCACATTTGTTTGTGTGTTAAATGTTGTTGTGTCTTCAGTGTATGTGTATAATTGTATTTCTTTTGTATTGTTGAATCCCTAATGTAATTTTTCATTAATACAAAGAGGAAAAATAAGAAAAATAAATTAATACTTTGATAAAGAAAAATAAAATTCACATTTTTTTCCAACCAGAGTGTTTAGGATGTTGGTATAATTGTTGAGTGTGAATGGTTATCAGTATTGGCATATGTTTTAGTTGCTAATGCTTTGTCTTAGTTGGCAATGACCTTGGTGAATGGAGTCTGTACTGTGCTATGCAGGCTTATGTAGTGAACCAGTATGGCTCGCTCTTTTGCATGCATGAATGCCTGATATGCAGTATAGTGATCCTGCTTCTTTCAGCTGCTTCCGTCAAGAACACTGTACCATGTGAGCTTTGCATGAGAAGGCTACACATGCACATTATGTGTGTGGCCGCAGGCTCCGTGGAGTGCCTTTGGGTTGGTGCATGGGACCAGCTTCGGTCAGAAAAAACAGCTGCTGGAAACTGCTGTAAAGGTATTCATGTTAGGCAGGAAGCAGCTTCCTGGAAACTGGTCTGTGCAGAGAGGTTGGATGGTGGGGACTGCGATCAGTCACTGGGAAAGTTATAAGAAAGTAATTAAATGGGTATCCTGGGGCAGTAAGGCTGCCCGTGTTTTAATGCCTTACTGTCTAGGCACACAATTGGAGGAAGAGGAACGATTACTGCAGCACAGTTTTAAGAGTAAAAATATTTAAAGTAGATATCATGTCTACAGCCATGGTCTCAATAAAACCACTAGTTGTATTCAGTGGCAGCTCCTCCATTAAGGCGGAGGAGCTTTGCCCTACTGCTCCTTCGGCAGAGCACACAGGGAAAAAGAAATGATAATAAAATAAGTTTATTATCATTTTATTTTTCTTTGCTGTCACTGAGACAAGTCTTGGGGGTCGGGCCATTCTGACAGAGAGTCAGCAACTGGGAGGAGGAATGGTGAGCACTAAGTGCACATGTGGGTTTAGCCGGCTGTCTCAGCCTGGCCAAACCGGCATGCGTACTTAGCCTTTCTCCAACCGGGCTGTGTTGTGCAGCCAGGTGGAGAAGAGACACAGGTTCTCAGTCCCTGTCTGAGGCCAAACCAGGCCGCTCAGACCAATCCTGGCACTGCTCTCATGTTGATAATAGTATTACCAACATGAGAGCATGGTCTGGATTGATGATGGGGTTTCTGGGAACCTGTGCATTGGCTGCTGGGAGTCAACAGGATAAGAGTAGAAGGAGACCACTGAGGCGACGGCTAGAAGGTAAGCCACATTTTCTTTTCTCTATTATTCTCCTCTGCACTATCCCTGCTCTGACCCTCGCCACCCTCCCCCAGTTTGCCTTCCGAGTAGCCGCTACTGGTGATATTGTTACAGCCCTTATGGTAGAAAACCGAAACACCCTAAATACTGACAATACTCTCACACTCTTCACAACCTACACAGAATAACAGTCCCACATTACTAGAAGCACAATCACAGCTCTCAGCCATATTAGCAGCCTTTTGGCACTGCCATTACTCCCCGTGAATCAGAGTAAGCAGTCAAACCTTACTACAAGCACTCTCAAGCTCCTCACTGAGTAGCAATCTGACACTACTGAATACACATGTCTCAAACCCTAGCAGTAGAATAGTAGTTTCAAACCACCAACAGAACTCTCACACATCTCACAAACTACCAGTTTACCCAACTGGAAGCACTCTCACACCCCTCCCAACACGGCAGTCACATAAAATTCATAAAACTGCCAGCAGTAATGTGATGTTGATTTTTCTTTGTTCCAGTCCATGCCTTCCCATCAGTTACCAATCAGTTTGCACCCACTTCATAGGCTGTCCAAGCCCCTTCCTGCTCACCAGAGGGACTAAGGGGCATTGCATCGCAGGTGCGTCACTTTTTGTGACCCACCGGTGGTGCAGTGTCCTGCCCCATATTTACAAGGCCACATAAAGCCACCAATGCCTGGCTTTTCATGACCTTGTAAATACAGATCCTTATCACTTTGTGTGAAAGGGGTGTGCCATGGGCGTTGCTGTGGATGTTCCCACTCATCACCCACGGATTCTGCTGCATTTCCAGATTTACGAGAAATTGTAAACCTGGAAATGCGTCAGAATGCTACGCCTCACCAGGGGAGGAGTTGGGAGGCACAACTAGGCTAATTTTTTCATTTCTCCTCGTTGTTTCCTCTTTCTTTGAGTGCTGCATTCTGCAGAACACATAGACAGAGAGAAAAACCTCTTCTGATTGTTTTTGTGCAGGAAGGTGACCATCTCACCAGTTTTCCAAAATGACACCCATTGGCTTTGAAAATGCTTGTTAACTTCTGTTTTTCTATCATTTAGTAACCAGTACACCAGGTGAAAGATTCCTACAAAATACTGTCATGTGTTGGCTGTAATGTGAGTCCTGGAAATTAAATAGCAAGAGTGAACAGCTATATTTAATTTATGATCAAGAACCGCCCATGAACTGCAAGAAAAGCAAAATAGGAGAACATTGGCTTCGGTGCCCCCAGTGATGTTGTTTGACCAGCATCCTTTGTGTGTGTCCTTGTTTTATCTTTGAATCTTTCATCCCTTCGATCCTGTGGACCTTAGTGAGCTCAGACCATGAAAGACCCTTTTCCTCTCTGCTATCACTCTCCGCGGAGCGCCTTTGAAAGTTGCTCCTCTCTGGAGTTGCTACCTTTGGTGTCTGCATGCTGCACGCGTCTCCTACGCTGCTCTGCAGCACTCTCTTAAAGCTGTCATGGTCCCCTGCCAGTCTCAAGAAAACCACCGGATCAGGTTCAGTGTCGCATGGAGTAATCCGTCCTGAAAAGACATATTAAAAGAAGATGCTTTCATAGTTATTATAAATCAATATCTGTTATTTATCAGCACTAATATTTCGATCAGTAATGTTTTACGTAGCAGTAGTACGTAGGTTAGAAGAGTGCTACGTTTAACAGAGGTGAAGGAAGAGGTTTGGGTAAATTACCAAGTATGGGCGGATGCAACAAATGTATATCAAAAATCTATATAAAAATGTATATAATACGATGTGACGCTACATTCTGCTGACAGAGTTTTGGGAAGTTTATAACTTCATGAATTTATGACGTTTATGAAGTCATACAACGTCACCAGGGTGATACAATTAACATATTTGAAGTAGACTTTTAACTACATCAGTCTGTTTCATGTGGTTTTTTTTCTCCTAAAAAATAAACATGTTGCTGGTTTTTCTCAAGCTATATTTGTTTTAGACTTTTTGATAACTTCACAAATTTATAAAACGTCGGGACGCTTTATGAAAAAGTTTCCTGGACATGCGGTTGCCAACGATTGCCCTCTTTACTTACCCTAGGGTGAACGAGTCAAGTCCAAGTATGGAAGTCAGAGCTTTTTATCTAAATTTTAAAAACTTTCCTCAAGCACACAACTAACAGTTGTGCAGAGGTTGCCCTCATGAGTTGAAGGCTGCCAATGCACTCTGTCAGCCTCCTTGTTTTTCAGTCTCGTGGCCTCATTCCCAGGGATCCGGTAGTCCACATGGAGAAGGTAATCTGGTGTGGGGAATGTTGGGTAAAAAACACAACCAACCTCTAATGGGCCCTTTAGTAAGTCAGACAAAAATCGATCAGTTATTCCATTGCTTCCTCTATTAATTAAGGACTATGAAGTTGTGATTGATACATCTCATGCTGTTGTCTCTAAGCAGGAGAGCAGCCCTGGGAAAGGATGGGAGTCTGTCCCAGGGACTGCTGGGACCAGGGAGAGGAAGGGAGGCCCGACTCGGGAAGCTGCCAGCGGCTTCCGGTACGTTCATTTTTTAAAATATAATTTTACTAATACCCCCGCGTGATCCCAATCACACCCCTGTGTTATTACCCCTCCCCCTACGCTCCCTCCACGTGCTCCAACTCCCTTCGTTTTTGGTGGCCACCATTGAATCTCACATGGACACAAACTGGATCTCAAGATGTGACCAAATTCTACACCCTAATTTTTTTCCATGGGAAAATTTGTGTAGGAATATAAATGCAAGATTATAGGTTTTAAAGGTAAAAATAAGCTGTATTACAGCGTTCTCTATTCTCCCATACTAACTTGTGACACCCATAAAGAGAACATTATAACAGATCACAGGAAATACCACAACAGGCGTCATCATTGTTTACCAGGTTCAGTATTACCTCACTGATGCCATGGTATTCATCGGGAGGCACTAAGTGTGCAGAGACGTTTTAAGGCATGGGCAAAGGGGGCTCTGGCCCAGGGCCCCCAACTTTCTAGGGGCCACATCATTAAGAACCCAGGACAGTCCCAGTGGCATAACGCAAAAATTATAGGGCCACCTACACAATATGAAAAGGGGGCTCCCAGGTCTCCAATATCTCGTAAATATTTAGAGGCTTTGCACTGAATGGAGGCCCCCTGAAGGACTGGGGTCCCCTTGAAGGTTTTTTGAGCCAACAAAGAGGGTTGTTGATAATCAGACTTGAGCTGCTGAGGGCTTTTATGATCTGAATCATTTTGAATCATCATTTTCCTGGAAAAGGTCGAAAACATTTATCGGACGTTCCCTTGTACAGGGCCTCCGGCAGAGCCTCCGATCAACATCGATGGTGGTACCACCTTGCACGTGCTGCCCCCGCTGACATCAGAGGGGTTTGACCTCCTGGCCCTGCAGGTCAAATCAGGGTCCCCCGCTGATCCCCTTACTGCGACTCTTTTTAGAGAGCAGTCGTTTGTGGGACGGGCCGTGGTTCATTCCCTGATTAACATCTCGTTGGAATCAAGCACGGTACCCGCTAGCTGGAAGCGGGCAGTGGTTTCTCCCATCTTGAAGAAGCCGTCCCTGGATCCAGAGAAACCTGAAAACTATAGGCCCATCTCCTTACTTCCGTGGCCGACTAAAGTGTTGGAGGCCCATGTCAACAAAGTTCTTTCTGCCCACCTTATCCATGCTAACATCTTGGATCCCACCCAGAATGAGTTCCGTGCTGGACACAGCACGGAGACCGCCCTCCTCTCCATGGCTGAACATCTTCGCACGGTGATGGATGCGGGACAGACAGCAGCGCTCGTCTTATTGGACTTGAGCGCCGCGTTTGATACTGTTTCGCATCCTATCCTGTTGCATCGCCTGGAGGAGATTGGGCTGGGTGGACCTGCCCTCCAGTGGTTCCGGTCTTTTCTAGACGATCGTTTCTTTAGCGTTGCCGTTCCACCGTTCCAGTCCCAATTCCATCCTTTGAAGCAGGGGGTGCCGCAAGGATCCTCGCTGAGCCCCACGTTGTTTAATCTCTACGTGAGACCGCTGGCTGAGGTCGTCAAGCAATGGGGCATGACTATGGTCTCATATGCTGACGACACTCAGCTAGCGGTTACGATCAGCGGGGATGCCGACCGGGATGCCCCCAGGTTTCAGAGTGGACTTAGGGCGGTGGCGAGCTGGATGAGGAACAACTGTCTCCAGCTCAACGCCAAGAAAACAGAGATCATGATCGTAGGTAAGAGATCGGAGCTATGGGGGGACAGGTGGTGGCCTGTGGAGCTGGGGCCGGCCCCCCTTCCGGTTACGGAATTAAAGAACTTAGGAGTATGGATGGACCCCTCCCTCAGCTACGTTGGCCACACGAAGAAAATCGCGGCCTGTTGCTTTGGTATCTTACGGTCGCTTCGCCCTGTTTTGAAGTTCTTTGACCATCGCACCAGGCAGCTGATTGTCCAGGCGACAGTGTTATCTCGCCTGGACTATGCCAGCTCTCTTCTGGTAGGGTCCAATGTGGCTGAGGTCACCCACCTCCAACGTGTTCAGAACTCTGCAGCGAGAGCTATTGTTGGCCTACCCCGTTCTTGTTCTGCCTCCAGCACATTGAGATCACTGCACTGGCTGCCTATCCGGGCCAGAATTCAGTTCAAAGTGCTGTGCATGGCGTTCAAGATTCTGAGGGGGATAGGCCCTTCTATTCTTGCGGATCTTTTGTCCTGGTATGTGCCTACTCGGCCCCTGAGATCCTTGGGTCAGGCACTCACTGTGATTCCCCGATACAGGCTGTGTCGGGCTGGTGGCCGTTCTTTCCGGGTCAGAGCAGCCGAGCTCTGGAACTCCCTTCCTGTAGAGTTGCGCCTGCTAGATGATCTTTTAGTTTTTCGCAAGGCCTTAAAAAACTTTTTGTTTTAATAAATTCTCTTTCCTCTTTTCTGTTGTGTTGCTTGTGGTGTTGCATTTTTACCTGCCGTGCGCCTGGACGCCCCTTTGCTGGGGCAGCAGTGCGCATTACAAATGTATGTAACATAACATAACATAACATAATATGGATAATAAATTCGGAAGTGTTCTGACCAGGGGGGCCCCAAATAATGTTTGGCCCAGGGGCCCCAAAATCCTTAAGATGTCCCTGTAAGTGTGAACATCCTACAGCTCCAGCTGCCGCGCACAACTTCATGGACTGCTTCGGAACACTCCGAAATCTGCTATAGAATTTTGATACAGATATAGATATCAACATTGGTGCATGCTCAGAATGGGTCAGTAATAGGTATCTTCATATATATATATAGGTATGTCTGCAATAAGTGGCTGAGACACCAAACGATTTACTAATAGATGCAGATCGAAAGCGATTGTGCAGGGTAGTTTATTAGTGGAAATCAGATGCACTAAGACATGCAGATTTCCCCTGTACTGAGTTTGACTTAAGTGTCTTGGTAACAAGCTTCTTGTTCCATTGGGACAAAACCTACAGCCATGATCTCCCATGCTCCTCTCCAAACAGGACATGGCCAAGCGGTTTGTTGGTACCGATTGATTCGCCTGTAGTGTGGGCAATGTCTGCAATGAGCTAAACAGTAATGGAATCGAATGCTTCTAAGGGATTCAAGCACTTCCCACAGTTTTTGTGCTGTTTGTAAACAAAAGGAAAGTCAGGATGCTGAGAGATCACTTTAGGCGTGGGGTGTGTTAAGGTCTTTTTGAGACAGTGAAATATTGCAAGTAATTTTGTTATAGTACAAGAAACCACCCCAGCAGGACCTGCAGAATGTAACTCATGCGTTCTGCATCACATTTCCAAGCTGAGGGCAATGATGGCTCATAATGGTATCAGTTACAAAGAAATTATTTCCAATAGAAACACTAAATAGTCTCACGCCCTTCATGACATCTAGGAATCAAAAGACGTCAGTCCACTTTGAATGAAAAAGAGAGAGCGATGTATCTATGTAGTTCAAACAGAATTCAAAGACCGACACAATAGCAAGTTCAAACGCAATGTGTCCCCACTGCCAACACTTAAAGAATTACTGCAATCAGAGAGTGAACATAGGCTAATGTATCCTGATACATTACTTTGTTAGTTACTGCTGTAATGGAACATGGAACTCTCTGCATGGTGGTATGTTATGCTTTGAAAGTAAAGCGGTGGTTAAAGCTGTGAAGCTGAAGTGTGAGCTGGAGGTGTTCAACTTTATCTCTTACCAAATAAAGAACATACTGGAACCAAACGAATTTCCAGAATCCTATCCTCGTCGCCAATGTAAAGATGGGATCCTGGAAATTACTTTGGTTCCAGTATGTTCTTTATTTGGTAAGAGATAAAGTTGAACATTTCCAGCTCACACTTCAAACTCACAGCTTTAACCACCCCTTTACTTTCAAAGCATAACATACCACCATGCAGAGAGTTCCATGTTCCATTACAGCAGCAACTAACAACTTAAAGAGTAAGCAAAGCATTCTGGATTACAGTAGATAAAAGCCCCTTGCTTGTCTGGTACTTTAGGGTGTCAACGACGTTTTGAGCCATTGGTTAGAATACCTGGGTATCATCAGGTCTAAGGAGATGCGGGGACAACTTAAATGACAAATGAAAAGAAAAGATAAATGAAAATAAACTGATGACAAAGTGGCTATCATGGTGTAGGGGTCATATTAACATGGATTTACATGTGAAGCCCCTAGCATCCAAAGAATCAGAATATAATGCAAGACGTAGAGTGGCTTACATGCACACCCTACTGAAATAATACAATAATGATTACTTGCTCAGGGATTTAGCCTGTTGTGTAGACAAAATAATAGACCAAATAAGACAGTGCAAGCAAAGTTTCATAAACAATAGGTTCTTAAACAATGCCTTAATGATAAGGACTTACCCCGAGTAAGACCGCCTCCACACAGCTGGCGACCCGGTGGACTAAAAAAGATATAATGGCCTCCAAGAGGAGAAAATGCTTCAAAACAATTTAAAGCAGAGTGGATGTGGCAGTGGCGGATTCTCTTCTATGGCAGAGGAGCTTCGCCCTCCCCACCCCCGCCAGCTGCCTCAAAAAATGCAGGAAAGGAAAAATAAAACAATTATAAACGTATTTTATTATCGTTTTATTTTTCCTTTCCAGCCAAGTTTTTGGGGGCGGGCCAGGGGATGACAGTAGACGTCTTGGGCACTGTTGTCAGTGCGCATGACAGTTTGGCCGGCGTCTCAGGACTTCCAAACTGTCATACAAACTGAAGCTTTCTCCAACCCGAGTTTTGCTGCTGGATTGGAGAGAGCAGGCACAGGGTCCGAGTCTTCCTGACAGCGCAAATCCTGATGCTGCTCTAATTGATTCATGAGAGCAGCATCAGGATTGGCCGCCTGCCAGTCTGGGACCCTGTGCCTGTGGGGAGAGGAGCAGAAGAGCATGAGCCAGCCGGCTGTAGGAAAGTTTTTTTAATGAATTCATTTTTAGGTCACGCCTGACCCAGCGCTTGCGCTGGTCTGGCGAGACTTAAAGTAAGGGCTTCAAAAAATGCTACCGCCAGCCACAGCCTGCAGTGCATGTGCGTGGGCACGTGCTTGAGCTGAGGCGCCATATGGCCTGACTACTGCTGCGCGCGCACCACTCGCGCAAATGCCCTGCAAGCTGTGGCCCGCGGTAGCATTTTTCCCCCGCCACAGCAGTAATTTCTCGAAGCGGGCGCTTGCTTTTTTTTTTCTGTTTATTACTTCTATGGCGGCACCCATGCTTTAGCTTAAACATCTTAGGCTAAAGTCGGGTGCAGAGATTGCTTCAAAAGTAAAGAAATAGACAATTCTTTACTTTTGAAGCAATCTTGGCACCCGACTTTAGCTTAAGAGGTTTAAGCTGAAGCACGGGTGCCACCATTACTACAGAGCAGTAATAAGCAGAAACAAGCATTGGCATAGCCAATAGGTCTCGCTTTTGGCACCTTATAAGAATTTAGTTATGCAACTGTTACATGGCTAAACACTTACAAGGTCCCAAAGGCGAGACCTATTGGCTATGCCAATGCTTGTTTTATGTTGCCATCCCGCAAGTTCTATGCCCCCTCCACCCGTCCATCCACCCTGCCATGCCACTAGTCCACAACACCGGCCGCTACTGCAACCTGCAATATATGCACGCGCTGCACTGGCTATAACACAATTTGCATCCAAACCTCTTTGGGAAACGTGCGCCGGGGAGAGACTCATCCGCTAATTCGGCAGCTAACTGTCACTGTCAATTTCAGGCGTGAGGATAGGAACTTAAATTGCGTTCCAAGTAGTGGTGTGGACTGCTAACGACAGAGAGAGAGGACGTACCTGTGTTATGAGGAGTTGGCATATGTGCATAAATACTAATTCCCTTCTAAATGTAAAAATTTAAAATTTTGCAGCGATGCTTATCAAGAATGTCATAGAACATATCATGCGTGATGTATCATGCTGGTAAATTAGCAATGCATTCCGAGGGTGCAAGTTACAGGTATAGTTATAGATTTCAAGTTTCATAAAGATTCTTCAAGCAGCACCAAAGTTATTAGCAAAACAAAATAGACATTTGCAGTAGAAACCCTGACCTAACTATAACTTCTGAGTGGCAACCATGCACTAAGGTGACTATAGGTCATGTGTGACCTAGAGGCCGTATAGTGGAGTGCCACCCAGTGAAATAGCATGCCGTGGATTAGTGAGAGTGGAATGACATAGAGTGGAATAGATTAGAGTGGAGTGGCATACATTGAAATATCGTAGTGTGGAGTGGCATAGAGTGGAGTGCAGTTGAGTGGAATTGCATGGAATGTAGTGGTGTAAACTGGAGTGGTGTAGAATGAAGTAGCATACAGTAGAAAGCCTTACAGTGAAATAGCATAGAGTGGATTGACGTAGAGTGGAATGGCATATAGTGGATTAGCGTAGAGTGGGCTGGCGATCTGTGTAGTGTAGTAGAGTGGAATAGCATAGAATAGAGTGGCATACAGCGGAGTGCATACAATGGTGGTATACAGTGGAATATCATACATTGGAGTGGCGTAGAGTAGAGTTGGGCAAAGTGGCTCAAAAAATCACTAAAAAGCGCTTATTGGCATTATGAGGTGCTCCTTTCTTGGAGACGTGCTTAATAAATGAGCGGCTACTCTTGCTCATTTATTATTCTTTAATTCTTTTATTTATTTATTTTGTTGGGTTTCCCGGTGCCCTACAGGGCACATCTTTTGTTTTTCGTTGGGAGCTGTGGGAGCAGCCACAGGAACCTTGAGACCAAGCAGGCTGTCCGCAAGCAGGCCAATGGGCCTAGTAGCAGCAGGCAACACTTTAAAAAAAAAATAGTTTTAATACTTAGGTGCACCGGGTCCCACCTGAGGCACCCTGCATAATTTGTTTTTGCTTTTTTTCAGACACAGGAAGAGCCCCAGGGCACCCCACAGCATTGATAGGCTGTGTGGGGGCTGTGGGAGGATCCCCCACTATTTTTAAACATATTAACTCCCTTCCCCAATAAAATACACTGGCCAACTCCAGATTTTCTTTTTTTACAGGAGCTTATAGGGCTGTATTATTTTTATAAACTTTTAGATCTGTAGCGCATTTTCAGTAAAATACAATTTTTAATTCTTTTTTACCTTGGGGTGTGGAGGCACCCTCTAGTCCTAGTGGTGCACGGTATTCGTAGAGCACGGTATCCCTACTTCGCTCCTTTATATTTTTATACTTTTGTTTAGGACGGGGGACCAAGTTCTAAAATGGCTGCCATCACCCCTTTGTGATGGCCCATTAATGTCTCATCTCTAGATCTTTCAGCTCCACGGATATTCCGTGGCATAAAATATCTATATTAATTTTTGGAAAATTGCTGAACTGAATAATAGCAAAAGCACACTTTCTGGACTAAGATCTCTCTTTCTTCCAAATTTGGTGTAAATCCGTTAAGTCGTTTTGACTATATTTGTGTCAAATTTTCCTACGGCAAAGTGAATGAGAATGAATTGCTGTTTTTTTTATTGTCACTCAGCCTTGCTACGTTTGACCCATACGCTCCTCGTGACCTCCGTTTCCAGGTATTTCCCATATAGTACGGGCTTGGGAGAGACACTCACTTTCTTTCTCATTTTTCACACTCAATTCATTTATTTTCTTCCCAGCACAGTGGCATTTCTTGCCACGCCTGCTCACAGCCACCACATCACTTTCTGAGCATTGTCTCACGAGGGACCCCATTCCAGTAAGTTTGTGCACACATTTTCCATTCACCTACTCCAGCTTTCCTTTCGACCTCCCCTTGCGCTTAATGTTTCCGTTTTGGGTTTCATATTTCATGCATTAAGCCCTAGATACCTTCAACTTAAACAGCGGATCTTTAGAGTTTGTCCGTCTTTTCATTCTAGTAAGTGTGTTTCAGACTATTCACAGTCACACGCTATTTTTTCAACACAACACCTTTCTCTTCCACTGGTCTATTTCTCACTCACGGTGGTTTTTCTAATTTCCGCATCAGCCTTTATCTTCGTTTTTTCCTGGTTTCACATCCCAGAGGAATCTGTTTCTTCATCACCTTTCGGAATTATTTTGAATTGCTAAAGTTTGAAACTGACCAGCTGCTTTTCTTCCTTGTCCCTTCTCGACCCTGCATCTTGTATTTGGTTTTATTTGTTCTTTGAATTTTGACAAAGATGCAATGAGCATTGTAATGTCGCGATATTCGGACTGACGCGACACGCAACGGCGTGCGCGTCAGATCACGTGTACTGCAACGGCAATAAATATGACGTCACGGATGCACGTCGGCAGAACGGCCACGGCAGCAGTGACGGAGCAAACGCACAAGTGTGTCCCGAGTTTTATTCACCAGAGTGGGGACCTGGGTGGTGGAAGCCAGCGGTAACGATACCCCTACGACACAACAAAGTGGCGACGAGGGTGGGCGTGCCCTCGCGTTCTGCTGCCTGCGCTCCGTTGGTGTGGCGGCCGTTGAGCGCTCCCCGCTCGCGGTGCTCGTGCCCCGCGGAGTCGCGCTGCGGTCCCTGTGCCCCCGGTGCTGTAGCGGTGAGTGCGCGCCTCAGAGCACTCCCGGTTGGAGGTGTGACCGCGTGGGGACGTCTGTTGCATCGACGGCCCCAGCGCGCGAGTCGATACGTGCACCACGCCCCCCTGCCTGCCTGGAACGCGCGGAGCGCTTTTCAACCCCCCTGCCTCCTGCCGCTGCCTGGACTGCCGGTGGGCCCCTGCTCCTCAGCACCGGTGAGCTGTGTGGTCGAGTGGACGGCCTGCTTGGAGGGCTGCCTGGGGGGGAAGGAAGATCACCACGCCCAGCCCCTAGAAAAGGCTCAGGAGGTCACGAGGGACCCGGGGAGCACCTGGAGAAGGTTCCACCCGGCCTGTGAGCAAGCCCTGTCACCTGAGAGCCGTCACGGCCAAGGATAGGAGGAGGTCTCGCCAGGCGCACGCAGCGCACGTGCAGGAAGCCTCGCCTGGAGTAGGCAGCGCACGTGCAAAATGGCAAACATCCCGCCGATTGAGCCATTCTCGGTGGAGGGGTCCCCATCCGCAGTAGCAGCCCGATGGAGAGACTGGGAAGATAGAGTGCGCATTTTCTTCGAGGCCACGAAGGTCCAAAGAGATCAGAAACGTGCCATGATCATCCACCTCGGAGGTAAAGAGATTCACAACATAGTGAAGACGCTTGCGGAAAACACCCCCAAGACGCACACGACACTAATAGCCGCGCTTAACGAGTACTTTGAACCAATGGCGAACCGCGACTATGAACGGTTCATTTTTCGCCAAGCACGCCAATTGCCGGAGGAGTCGCTCGACAAATTCCACGCTCGTCTCAAGAACCTAGCGGCCACCTGTGGGTTTCGAGATGAGACGGAGGAGATAAGAGGCCAGATAATACAAGGGTGCGCGTCTGTCAAACTGAGGGAAAGGATCTTAGAGGAATCCGGCAAGCCCCTAGCAGACATACTGACAATGGGCCGGCCGAAAGAACTATCGAAAGCGCGCGCTGCGCACATGGAAGCGGCCCTACAAGCGCCAGTGAAGACCGAGCTGGTCAACGCAGTGGCGGTCAAGCCAAAACAGAGATGGCCCCGACGAGGACCAGGCCCGGCCGCCCAAGATCAGCCCAAGTCCTGCGGGTATTGCGGTGGCTCGCCCCACGACTCGGCAGAGTGCCCAGCACAAGGGAGGAAGTGCACGGGGTGTGGACGCTTCAACCACTTTGAGAAAGTGTGCCGGTCGAAGAAGTTCCGAAAACCCCGCCAAACCGTAAACACAGTTGAGGAAGGAGGCCCGGTCGCCAGTGACATGGATGATGATGAAGAGGAAGAAAAGGTAATACACAGATTACACATGATATGCACGGCGATAGGCAAGACCAGGAGATTGCCGCAATGCAGCATCCGAGTAGGGTCGCAAGAGGTCACAACAGTCGTAGACACAGGAGCCAGCATCAACATCATGGCCGCTGCGATGCACAGGTCCTGGCGCCCACAGCCAACCCTACTTCCATCGACGATCACAGTGTTCGCATACGGACAGGAGGAACCGTTGAAAGTACGGGGAAAGTTCAGAACGGTGATATCTCATGGGACGCGGTCCATAACGTCAAACATTTATGTGACCGAAGACGGGCAAGGCATGCTCCTGGGCCGCAGAGCGGCAGAAGATCTGGTTGTGGTAACGTTCGCATTTGGGGTCCACCAAGAGTCAATACACCACACCTTGGAGGAGTTTGAAGAAATCTTCCACGGAATAGGCAAGTTCCGAGGGAAAGAGGTCCACCTACACATCGACCCCACCGTGCAGCCGATAGCACTTCGACATCGCCGCATAGCGTTCCACCTCAGGCCACTGGTGGAAGCCGAGCTGAAGAAGCTGGAAGCGGCGGGAATCATCGAGAAACTGTCCAGACCGACCCCGTGGGTGTCGCCAATCGTTGTAGCAAAGAAACCCAAGCAACCAGGTGCGGTCAGAATATGTGTGGACATGCGGCTCCCCAACGCTGCCATCAAAAGGGAGCGACACATCACTCCGACCATCGATGACATCGTCGGGGAAATGGCAGGCGCCAAATGGTTCTCCAAATTGGACTTGCGCTCTGGGTACCACCAACTCGTGCTGGACGAAGAGTCCCGGAACATCACCACGTTCTCCATGCACGTAGGTCTAAGGCGGTACACGCGGCTGAGCTTCGGAGTGTCGAGCGCTGCCGAGGTGTTCCAGAACGTAATACAAGAACTCATCGCAGGAATCCCTGGAGCGATCAACGTCAGCGATGACATCATGGTGCATGCCACGACGGTGGCGGAGCACAATGAGAGGCTGGTACAGGTGCTACGACGGATACGAGACGCAGGCCTTACACTACATCGGGAGAAGTGCGAATTTCTGTGCAGGAAGATCCAATTCTTTGGCTACACATTCTCGGCAGATGGCGTCAACCCGGATCCAGACAAGGTAAAGGACATAAAGGAAGCGGCCGCTCCCGCAAACATCACGGAGGTGCGGAGCTTCTTAGGAATGGTGAACTACTGTGGCAGGTTCATCAAGGACCTGGCGAACCTCACGGCGCCGCTAAGAGAGCTCACCAAGGAGTCCACCCCCTGGACATGGGACAGTGACCAGGATCGAGCATTCGAGGAAATCAAACAGGCGCTCTCAGAAGCCACGACGTTGGCATTCTTCGATCCGGCCAAGCTGACACAAATTGCCGTCGACGCCGGCCCAGTCGGTTTGGGCGCAGTCCTGCTTCAACGGAAGACAAGCGCTGAGGAATGGGCACCGGTGGCATTTGCCAGCCGTTCGCTCACAGAGACTGAGCAGAGATACTCACAAATAGAAAAAGAGGCGATCGCCATTCATTGGGGGTGTCATCACTTCCACTTGTACGTCTACGGCAAACCATTCGTTGTGACCACTGACCACAAACCACTGGTATCCTTGTTTGCGGGCACGTCTACCTAGCCGCCGCCGAGAATCGAAAAATGGATGTTGCAACTGCAGAATTACAACTGCAAGATCGAGTACCAACCGGGCGCCCGGAACCCGGCGGACTACCTATCTCGCCACCCTCGCAAAGCAACTCCACAAGAGATGAAGGAGGCGGCTGAAACGGAAGAGTACGTCCGCTGCATCACTGCGCGGTCGTGTCCCAGGCCAGTGTCAATGGCCAGCCTATCACAGGCCACCAGTGAAGATGAGTGCCTACAAAGAGCGAGAGTGGCGGTCCAGAACAACGACTGGAACCGGGCCAGAGAGGAGTGGAAAAGCTTGACGCCCAGGGCAAGACAGATAATGGAGAGCTTATAAAAATGTAAGAACGGAGCTGACGGAAGACGGCACGGGATGCCTGTTGAGAGGCCACAGGTTGGTCGTCCCGGCGTCCTTAACCCAGAGAGTGGTGGATCTGGCCCACATTGGCCACCAAGGCATGGTCAAGACCAAGTCCAGGCTCCGAACCAAAGTGTGGTTCCCTCTCATGGACGAGTTAGTAGAAGCCACCGTTCGAGAATGCCATGCCTGCCAGGTCACGGGGGAAGCCCCACGGCCAGCCCCTGTTGTGATGGAACCTCGACCCCGACGGCCCTGGTCCACGATAAGTGTCGATTTTGGTAGCCTACCGGACGGAAGGCACACTCTGGTTGCCATAGATGACCACTCCAAATATCCCGAAGTGGAAATACTAACGGTTTTGAGCGCCCAGGAAGTGATCCCGAAGCTCGAGAAGATCATGGCAACACACGGCATAGTCAAGGAAATCAGAACTGACAACGGGTCACCATTCCAGAGTCAGGACTTAGCGGCATACCTACTGGCCCTAGGAGTGCATCACCGGCGCATCACCCCTAGATGGCCTCAAGCGAACGGAGAGGCTGAACGCTTCATGAGGACACTCAACAAAGTGATACGGATTGCCCACGAGAAGCAGCAGTCTGTGGAGCTAGCCATTTTTACATTTCTCCGCAGCTATCGCCAGACGCCCCACTCTACCACGGGAGTGGCACCTGCGCATCTGCTGATGGGGCGGGTTGTCACCGACACCATACCACACCACCCAGAGTGGAGGCCCGAAACTCCCAATGACAGTGCCATTGACGAACACCAACGGGGAGCCTTTGCTAATGTTGATAGCCGACGGCGTGCTGTGACCCCCCACCTGGCCCCAGGTGACAGAGTGCTAATACGAAATCGGAGACCAGGGGGCAAGTTTCGTCTGAACTTTGAGTCGCAACCATGGACAGTGGAGAAGGTTGCGGGCACGTGTGTGACAGCCAGGAAAGGCGTCGAGAAGATAACAAGGAACGTTTCATTCTTCAAGAAAATCCCAGTGCCCTCGAGGGCAGCTGATGGACACCAAAACAGGCCCCCGGGGCACCCGCCGCGAGAGGAGAGACTCTCAGAACTTGCTGAGCCCGCGGACCCCGTGAGCGGAGGAACAGACTCTTTGCGTCAGGGAGGTGCCGCACCGCAGCAAGGCCACCAGCCAGAGGCTCTGCCGCCAGCGGACGCTGGCATGCCAGAGGAGGGAGATGGTGGCGCAGATGGTGATTCTGTGAGTAGGGGCCGGGGTGTCGTGCCAGACTGTGGGGGATCACGATATGACCTGAGGCCGCATCCTGAGCCCTCCCGTCGCCTACGAGACTACGTCAAGTAAGACTGTTTTGTTTTGTTTGAAAGTTTTGAACTGCAAATGTCTAACGCAGAGATGATGACTACTGAGGTATTAATAAGTTCGTGTTCACAGTGCAGCGATAGGTGTTGGAGTTGCCGTTGTGGTTTGTGTGTGTTGGGGAGGAATGTAATGTCGCGATATTCGGACTGACGCGACACGCAACGGCGTGCGCGTCAGATCACGTGTACTACAACGGCAATCAATATGACGTCACGGATGCACGTCGGCAGAACGGCCACGGCAGCAGTGACGGAGCAAACGCACAAGTGTGTCCCGAGTTTTATTCACCAGAGTGGGGACCTGGGTGGTGGAAGCCAGCGGTAACGATACCCCTACGACACAACAGAGCATTATCTGTTTCTTAAGTTTATTTCTCTGTTTACAGCGGCCCCTGAAGAAGGGATGTCTTTCAATCCCGAAATGCATTGGGCACTTCTGCATGAACTGACGTTCTATCACGCTGTTAGCTATTAAGCTTACATATATTGTTTTTTTACAAGTTTCAATTCAATCCATTTATTGAAGCTATGTGTATCTTTCCCGTTTGCGATGAGTATCATAAAAGAGTTTCTTTGACTGCAATCTTGGGATTATTTTTGAATGCACTTTTCGATGAATCACTGTTGATGTTTTCCAACTTCAGTTTTTTGTTGTTAAAGTCCTTAATAAGAGTTCTCTTTAGACCACCTAGCTGTGCACTCAGTACACTGGTGATAGTTCACCAGCAGTTCACTTGTTTTGTTACGAGGTGGGTTTCCTCGCTTCTGAGGCGCACGCTTTAATTATTGAAAATTGTTAAAATAGCCACATTTCTGACGTTTAAACAGTAGGAGTGCGCTAACTTTCTTGAATTTCTTACCTGTTAGCAAAGCCAATAGGCTTGCCTTCATCTAGTGATGCGGTAGTCCATGACAAAGCCAATAAGCGCACCTAATATATATTCATGTTGTCAACCCTTGACAAAGCTTATACTTACCTGGCAGGGGAGACACCATGATCACGAAGGTTGTTCTCCCAGGGTGAGGCTCATCCATTGCACTTTGGATGTGCTGACCCCTGCCATGTCCCCAAATACGGGATACTCGACTGCATAATTTCTGGTAGTGTGGGGCTGCGTTCGCGCTTTCCCCTGAAAAAAAAAAACACCTTGACAAAGCTTATAAGCTTGCTTTTTATATATTGATGAGGTGACCCTTTGACAAAACCAGTAATCCTGCTTTATTGAATATATCATCCCTTTATATTGTGATGAGTCTTCTTATTTGATAGCCATGTACAGGCCCTAATGACTTTGGGTGTAAGGCATGTTCAATGTGATGTTTAAGTTAGGTATTGTGTACAAGAAACACTGGTCCACAGTTGAAAACAATACAATCAATACAAATAAACCAAATGGTTATTTCAGTCATTAGTCATAATAAATCATATATAAAAAACTTTCATAAAAAATGTTTAACTTTGTGATGGCGCAGTGGGTGTGTAGTGAGAAATGTGCTCAGTGCTCTCATCAAAATGACAAACACATGTGAACAGGATCAGTGGTCAAAGTTGTGTATCTTAAAGACAGGAACAGCACTGTCCATTTATATATAATATAATCTATATTGTATCCGTGAGTGTTGACAATGGCGTTTCGATCCCTCAAGAAGATGAGGCGACCATCATCAGGACTCATAAGATAAAGAGGAACCCGAAACCTGGAGCATGAGGGAGAGTGAAGTCTATGAATCCTACTAGGTCAAATGAACAAGTAACCATATTGTTACTGTGATGCCCCGCTGGAGTATGACTTTCAGGTTTTTTTTTTATAACAGATGGGAAATACCACAGATTCCTTGATATCAGAGGTAATGTGGGGTTCCAAAATCTCTTACGGTAGTCTCTAGGGAGAGATTTAAAAGCAAGTGCACAGAAATCATGTACACTGTATCGCAGCATGTGCAAGCACGTCGTGCTTCACCTCACTCAGGGGTTCCTAAAAAATGGTTTGTGGACAGCAGGTCTGTACTGCTATCAGGCAAATACTGGTATAAAAGTGTGGAGCTGAGTGAGGATCACTGTGTGACTCCACATTTGAAGTACTTGGGATCTGATGTGCACAATATTCCCACTGTGTGTAGTCTGGGGATGAGTGTGTGGTGGGAGACGGTGTTGAAAGTGACAGAGAGGTCAAAGAAGATGAGAGAGGTGTTCTGTCCATGGTCGAGGATGGGGCATATGTCGTCTGTGGCAGTGATGATGGCTGTTTCAGTGCTGTTTCAGAATCTTGATTGCAAATTGTCCAGGAGTTTGTGGCATTCTAGTTGGTCTAAGAGTTGTCTGTTGATGGTCTTTTCAATTCCTTTGGCAGGGAAGGGGAGCAGTGACATGGGTCATAGTTGCTGAGTACTTCAGTGTCAGCCATGTATTTTATTGAGGATGGCAGTGATTTTGGCATGTTTCCAGATATCTAGGAAGGTGGCTGTTTTGAGGGAGGTATTCATGAGTGTAGCGCTGATCGTGGCTCTTCCCAGGTTGCATATATGGTATGGGCAGGGGTCCGTGGGAGCTTTGCCTCTTTTACTTGATGGTTATAGTGTCTATGTGTGGCCTTGTAGGTGTTCCTTGCTGTGGGTGCTCAGGTGGTTCTCTATTTCCTTTTGAGTTGTTTACAAACTCTCTTTGATTCTCTGAGGTCAGCGTTGTACCAGCTAGTTTGTTTGTTGGATCTTTAGGGTTTGGTGTTTTTCAGGGGTGTCAGGGTATTGGCAAAAGTGGTGATGCAGTTGTTCAAGATGTTTGTGTCGTTGATTAAGTCATTGGCAGGATGTGGGTAGTTTAATTGGAGGGCATTGAGCCATTCTATTTCTGTGACTTTTATCCATCAGCGACTTGGGGTGTTGCTAAACTCCATAGGGGTGGTTGGAGGCCCAGTTATGTGGAAGTGGACAATGGAGTGGTGCGTCTATGTGAGTGAGGTGATGTGGCTGACTTTAACCTTGTTGCTGGAAGAGAAGAAGCAGTCCAGGGTAGATGGGATCCAGAGTGTCTCTGGCGATGTGAGTAGCGCCGTGTACGAGCTGGGTGAGGCTGATATTCTGTAGGCTTTTGAGCAAGTCTGTGGACTTGGTGTCCTTGGGGCCGCCAAGATGAAAGTTGAGATCACCTAGAAGTATGACATTTTGGTACCCATGGCAAGGGGTGCTTTGAGGTCAATGAGCAGGTTGTTGAATTGGGTACAAGGCGAGATTGCCTTTGATAGTGGTTTCACTGTCAGCTTGAAGTGCATGTGTTCCCTATGAGTGGCTGTGTCATAGGAGCGTAATTGGGAGGGGTTGGACTGTCCCCAGCATCGCTCCCACTGGGCCTGGAGCTATCAGGGTACTGAACATGTGTGTTTAGATTCTCACACTTTAGCCATTTGGTGCCTTCTGGCTGTCTCTGAATACACATCGGGGGTTGGTGACAGCTGGGATTTGTGCATTCCCTCTAGACAGACACATACAAATGGAGCTCAGGAGTGACATGATGTGCCTTAATTAGTCTTTAAGTGGCATGGGGGGGTGCAGCTGAGCGCTGCTTCACTAGCACCTGAATAGACTGTGCCCTGCCCACACACAAATGGCTGCATACACCCATGTAGTGAGTCTGGAGCAAAGGAAGGAAGGGCAGGGATTCTGAGCACTTCAAAGGCCTCTCTATGAAGCTTCCTCCTTCTTCAAAGCCATAACTGTGCATAAGTACTGGACCTCTGACACCGCATGTAGGAGAGTAGGGTCTGCAATCCTATGATCACCCAGATTTTTTGCTTTTGCTTCATTGGTTTACGACTTTCCCTGGCTGTGGGCTTGCCAATCAGACCCACAGCCTAGCTGTTCTCTCTCGAAATTAACACACATGTACATTAGGTGCATCCACTAATTGGAACTGGGCCGCCTTGTCAGTCCCTGTCTCAGCATACCACAGGTATCCAGGGCATCGGTGTACCCAGGGCCTACCAGGGGCTGCCGCATGTATTATGCCACCCCTGGATGGCCGCCCAAATCTGACACAACTGGCTGCACGACAGCTGGGGCAAAGTGGTGTAATCACCCGTTGCTGTAGGTGTAGTATTCCTACACCTAACCCTAAAATGGACGCATGGATTCCTATCAGTCACTCCTATGGCAGGCCTTATCAATCCTGAAGGCAGAGTGCAGGGAATCATGTGGGACGGTGCTCTGGCGCGAGCTGAGCCCGTCGACGGCTTGCGGAACCAAGTCCTAATAGCCGTTCCATGGTGACGCGGGCCAACTACTTTTAAATGCATTATAATCCTTGCGGTTATTTGCTAACTTTGGCATCGCATCACCTACACATGTCGAGTAAGGTGTCATACAAATTGGAATACGAACCCCTCGCCAGTTCTGGCGACGAGGTTAGCATTCCCCCCTTTTAGAGGGGCACGACATGGAAGTAACCTTGAACCCCGGTTAAAGTTGACTCAAGCCTCAGCATCACAAAATGGATGCTGCCACCAGACACATGTCTGACCTCCTGCTGCTGGGAGACCTTCCAGCGAGGGGAGCTTGGACAAAGGGTTTCCTGTCAAGGGCGGTGTTAGCACCATCCCAGACAGGGTTTGTGTATCCCAGGTAGGCAGGGCTGAAAGGAAGGTGATTGCAAGTGGCACCCCGGTGCTCACTGTGCATAGCCCGGCTCAAACCAGTTACGGGGCCACACCAGCCCCTGAGCTGGGGCGAAGCCGGACAAAGGATAGGGGTGTAACCACCCCCCTCCTGGCTCCACCCATAGGTAGGACCTGGACACGGGCCAGCCCCTTCTCTTAGAATAAAGGTAGGAGCGAGTCCCCTTCCCAAATTGGATAATCGGATAATTCTGAATCTTGAACTACTTTCCACGAAAGGAACTCTTGACTATTTCTGAAGACTCTCCCTTGTGGCTAAGGAGTAGCCACCCTGCACCGGCAGGCACCACCTAAGCGCTTGCGGTTTGCTGTAAGTCTCTCCTACGGATCAAGACTGCCCAGCTCGACGAGACCCGAGTTCCCTGCCATCTCAGACCTCTTACCTACCTCATCAGCCCAGCTGAGAGTCGTAGGTGTGACGAGACCTGCGGGACCGGCCATCTTCAGAACCTGCACGACGCTTATCTAGCACGCCCACCGAGGGACCCTCGAGTGAGTGCACCTAGGGTTTGAGAAGCCCTAACCCTGAGCAGCTCCAGCACCGAAGTCTGCCTCCCCAGCATCCACGAGATCTGCGTGGGGGCCCTTCCGCTCCTTGCTGTTCACCGCGTTGTTCGACCACTTGCCGACCGGCTTGTGGCCCTCTTCACGACGCACCACGATTGTTTCATCACTAGTCTGGTTGCTCCAGACTGGCTCTTGCTCCCCTTCAACAGAGGAGTACCACGGACCCTCCTGGTCCACTCCAGACGCCATCTTGACTCCACCGCGTGGGCTTGCCACTGCCAAGATCCGCTGCCCCATTCCTGGGCCCAGCATCATCGACAGCAGACACCTTCGTGGGACAGCTCGCCCTCCATCCTGGTCACCGCCACGCCTCCTGGTCCGAGGAACAGCCAAGTCCGACGTCATCCACTCACCTGGTCGAGGTGACTTCAGCCGGTACCCTCCTGGTGCCCACACGATCGCTGGCTAGCGGTTGAGAACTGAGTCCCCTCTGCTTTCAGGTTTCCTTCATCACCGATCCAGGCTTGGATCTCGCTGAACATCGACACTGGTCGCCTGCCAGCAACTCTTCTTTCAGGCTCCTGAGACTACAGCGAGGACTTCCGACATCTTGCCGAACCTTCCACAGCCACAGCCTCTGGGCTAGGTAACTCGAGCATTTCGGTGCTCCATCGCAGGTTCGCTTTACAAGTGTCCAGTTCCTTTTTCGTTTAGTCCCACTGATCGGATCACTCCGGAATCAGTAACTTTAGACTTTCTAACCTCTCCCCTTCCACTTGCAGTGTAATGGTTTCATGCCCTCGGGCATTTGTGTAAATTGTGCAACCAGAAGTATTTTCCTAAGAGTTTTGTATTGTGCTTAGCTCCCTGACTCATAAAGAGCCAGGGTAGTCTTGTTATAAATAAATATCCTTTATTTTCATAACAACTTGTGTGGTGTCCTTTCACTTGGTGTTCAAGGGGTATATGTGATGGTAAACAGCTGGCTTAACACGCCCTCTAGAGTTTAGCCTAAGACTGCTCGTATCCACGCTACTAGGATAGCTGGTCTATAAGGTTGACTTACAACCAATCATCAATAAGGGTCGTTTGGAATGATACACAGTGATCACTAGAATAGTGAGCACTACATATCAGGCCAACTTCTCACACCGCCAACTCAGTACACTTCCGGACCTGTGGATACTCTGCGAGGAAGAAGGACTGATGTGGTGCTGAAGGACTGCCACTCTGCTGGACCTCTGCTTTGGAAGAACTGGTTTTCTGCTGTGCTGATCTGCCTCCTGCCCTTCTCGCCTGGGTGAGAAAGACTGGATCTGCACAGTGGACAAGCCCTTGGAGTCACTTGAACCCAGAGTGTTTCCAAGGGCTTGCTAGCTTCCCTCCTGTTCTGAAGTCTCAGGGACAGCAAATACTTCCAACCACCCTGTTACAGCACCTGGACTCTGCCATCTGTGATTCTTGACCTGCCAAGTGGTGCCAATCCAGTTCTGGGCCCTTGGAAGTTGGTATAACATGTTGCTCCAGCAGAAATCCATGCATCAACGCTGTTGTGCCGCTCAGAACCGGTGTATCTCCATCTATGATGACGCATTGCGGTGGCCAACTACACCGCGCATTACCTCCATTCCCGACACATCTATGACTTTGTGCAGATCAGGGACGACGCAATGCCTTCCTCCTGTAGTTTGAGGAAGACGCATCGCGTCTTTGCTTTGCACATCTTGGCTCCTTCGACAACACAATTAAGACACTGTGCAGGGGGCCATGGCCGGTCTCGGTATCCCATCCGCGCTCCATCGCGGTCGGCCACGAACTTTTGGATTTGACCTGGTCTAGTTGGAACAGATAGCCCCGGTTGACGCTTTAGCTTTTAAGCACTACATTTTAGTTTCATCTTTAAAAATTCATAACTCTGGCTCTACTTATTGGATTATTGTTGTTTAGGGTTTATTTTTATATTAAATTTTATATTAAATTAAGCTCTATTATTCTAACCAGGTGTGGTATCTTTTTGTAAGGTATTTTCACTCTTTTTCTGTTTGAAATGTTGCACAAATACTTTACACATTGCCTCTTACATTAAGCCTGACTGCTCTGTGCCATGCTACTCGAGGTGAGCACAGGTTAATTTAGGGTGTATTTCTGACTTACCCTGACTAGGATTGTGGTTCCTGCTTGGCAGGGTGCATACCCCTGCCAACTATAAACTCAATTTTTAACAGAAGGTGTTTTGCATTTCCAAACGATGCGAATCACCATTTCAGGTCATTAGGAAATGCAAAATGGTGTTTTGCTATGTACGACAGGCATTTGCGATGAGGCAATTTGCGTTTTCCATAATGTAGAAATCGCATTTTTTGCATTTTGAGTTCGGAAATCTTAAATTGGTAATACCAAATAGTGAATGGCTAATACTATGTACAAAGGATTTCCAAATTGTGATTAGTCACAAAATGGCGATTCAAGAAATGCAGTTACCATCAATGTGTTTACGGTGGTAACCAACCTATAAACAGTCACCCAAAAATCATCTGGCTCTTTCAGAATGGAAGCTCTGTATATCTTGGTGAAGAGGATGAGGATGTTTTGTGGTAGGCAGAGAAGGAGGAGGAGGAGGAACCAGGAGAGGATATTTAGGGTGAGGGTCAGTGTAGGAGAGTAGGGTCTGCTTTCCTATGGTCACCCCAAATTGAGGCTGTGGGCCTGCTAATCAGACCCCCAGCCTGCTGTTCTCTCTGCTAAATTGACACTATGCACTTTAGGTGCATAACCCATTGGAACTGGATCACCCTGTGAGCCCCCGTACCAGTGTACACTAGGTACCCAGGGCATTGGTGTATCTAAGGCCTACCAGGGGCTGAAGCATGTATTGTGCCACCCCTGGCCTGGCCTAGCAATTTGACACAACTGGCTGATCACTCAGCTGGGGTAAGTTGGTGTATCCACCTCTTACTTAGGTGTAGTATGCCTATAACTAACCTTAAATTAGTTAAACATGTTAACCTATAAGTCACTCCTATGGCAGGCCTTAACAATCTTGAAGGCAGAGTGCTTGGTTTCATGTGAGATGGTGCTCTGGCATGAGCTAAGCCTGTCTGCAGTAGTCGAAACAACTTCCTTCTACCGTTTCCAGATATCGCCATACCATATACTCTTAAGTGCATTATGAACCTCGCGGTTAAATGCTATCTTTGGTTTGGCTTTATCAAAACATGTCGAGTAAGGTGTCATACGAATTGGAATACTAACCCCTCACCAATTCTGGTGACGGGGTTAGCATTCCACCCTCCTAGAGGGA
The DNA here is from genome assembly GCF_964204655.1 of Triturus cristatus. NCBI lineage: Eukaryota > Metazoa > Chordata > Amphibia > Caudata > Salamandridae > Triturus > Triturus cristatus. The sequence continues at coordinate 93,191,717 of NC_140583.1, forward strand.
CACGACATGTACAGAACCTGAAACCCGGGTAAAATCAGACATAGCCTCAGATCCACAAAATGGACACTGCCACCACAGACACAAGTCTGCCCTCCTGCTGCTGGGAGTCCTTCCAGCTTGGGAGACGTGGACAAAGGGTTTCCTGCCAGGGGAGGTGCGAGCACCACCCCAGACAGGATTTTGTGTATTGGTCAGGTAGGGCTTGAAAAGAAACAGACATGCCTGAGGCTCACAAGGAGCCTCGGTGCATATGCCAGTTCAATCCGGTCCTGGGGCACACCAGCCCCAGACCTGGGGCGAGCTGGACAAAGGATTGGTGGTGTAACCACCCCCCTTCCTGGTCCCACCCTTAGGGAGGGACCTAGCAGGTAGTCCGGCCCCTAGAATCCGCTTAAAGGTAGGAGCTGTGTCCAAAGACTTCAGACATCCTGGAATCAACTTGAAACTAAGAAGAAGACGGGAACTTCGACGTTCTGCACAGAAGACTGAAGGAAATCTCCCCTATGGTCAGGGAGTGACCATCTTGCTAACGCAAGCACCATCCAGCAAATCGACGTCTGCTTTGCCGCCGCCTCCCGCCGGAGCCAAAGCCCAGAGACCAACAAGAACTGGACCTCCGGACCTCCCACCGCCCGATCCATAAGTCCCTGCAAAGAAGGAACCCGTGGAGGCACCGAGACACGTGGAGCCAGCCATCTTGGAAGACACTCGACAAGCTGCAAGCGCGACAACAGAGACTCCCTCCGAGTTGTGCTTTGGGTCCTGAGAAGCCCAACATCCAAGCAGCATCTGCACCAAAGGTGAGCCCTCCAGCATCTCCACGATCTGCGTGGGGCCCCTCTGCACTTTGCGACTCGACACGCCTACCCAGTCCATGGCCCGTTGGCTAGTGGCCATCTTGGCAAACCTTTTTGAAAACTACAACACTGGTCTGGTTGCTCCAGATTGGCCTCTGCTTCCCTCCAAAGGAGCAGCCCCTCTGACCCTGCTGGTCAGAGCTAACAGCTTTCTTCGATTCCTGCGACTCCTACTTTTGCCAAGGCTTGTTTGCTTCTTCTGAGTCGCTGACACCACCGACAGCGAGAGCCTGCATGGGACAGCTCGTGATCCGACTCCTGGACGTCGTCGACATTCAGGGACCACGTGGCTGCAGAGACAAGCTACACCTCTTCACCTGTTTGCACCCGACATCGCCTGGTACCTACCTGGTGCCACGCCGGTCACTGGCTAGTGACTGTGAACACTGTCCCCTCTGCTTACAGGTCTTCTACACTTCCGATCCATCCTTGGATCCACCGCATCTCTTCTGTACCGACCACCTGCAGCATCTTTGTCGTCAGGCTCCATTGAACAGATAGACGAAACCCGACGCACTTCGAGCCCTATGCACCCGTTTCCTGTGGGTGAGGTAAAGCTGGCACTCCGGTGCACAAGTGTAGAGTAACATCTCTAATGTCTAGTTTGAAGTCTTGAGTTCGTAGTCCAACCAGAAGACCCTTCTAGCAGTAACTTTTGAACTTTTACGCACCCATTGAAAACCTATGGGAGCCCGCGTGTAACTTTCCTCACTGCACACGCGACCCGTGGACCTCCTGGTCACTAACTAAAGTTAGCTCCTTGTAGGCCCAGCGATTCTAGAGGCCCTAGGCCTTCTCCCTTTCCTGTTTGTGGTACTTATACCACTATTTTAGTATATGGTTTGAGCGGCCACCAGGGCCTATCCATATAAAGTGCAACTTTCGTATATTGTGATACTTTCTTGTTTAACGATTTGTGCTCCTGTGCTCATAAAGAGTCTAGGGGATACTTTGAGTAATAAATACATATATATTTTGAATATATATCTGTGCGGTGTCCTTTCATTGGTATAAAAGGGGGTCACATAAACGAGTTTAGCCTGAAAGACTGCTTAGCCTACGCTACCACTAGGGCAGCTGGTCCGAAATGGTTGACTTACAACCACACCATAAGGGTTGCTTGGCATGGTACAAGGTGGTCACTTTAACTAGTGAACATCATGTACCAGGCCAACTTCTCACATTGGTGAGCAGCGGTTGGGAATTGAGCTTGCTGTTGTTTTACCTCTGTAATCTCTTTGTTACCAATTGAAAGATCATACAGGTACCTTTAGGTACATATAAAACAAGTTAGTTATATACTTAAGTTCTACTGAACTTAGTTGTTGTAGAGCAAAGGGAGTAGCACACACTGACTACAACTACTAGATAGGTTTAGTAGGAAAACCCAAGTGTAGGTAGTTGCAACACATCCACCCACACTTAAGAGCAATGGCTGGGGCAGAGGGGTCCAAGGTACCCATCTCTGTCGAGAGTGACCCCCAGAGGGCACCATCCATCTTTGCTACCCTAAACCAGAATGAGCTCAGGCAGTCGGCTAATTCCAGGGGCCTTAAACAGCCCAGGAACCCTACCTCTGCTGAACTCAGAGAACTCTTGCAAACTGATGAAGATCAGAGAGCTCTCAAGAAAGCCTCCCAGTTAGACCCCTCAGGGACTGGAACAGGAGGCCCTCCTTCTGAAGATGCTACTGAAGTACCCCTTTCTAATAGTCACCCCTTAGATGAGAATCAGACTACAGATCATGAGGATCAGCATAGGGACGAGAATAACAAGGGGGATGAGTCTGATAGTAGTAGTGATTCTGATGGGAGAAATAGCCCAGTGCCAGGTGTTATACTTGGCCCAGCTAACTTAAGACTATTTGGGAATGACAATGGGTTCCCCCCATCGAGTTTCCCCAGTGGACTTAACCAGGGGTTTGGGAGACAGAGGAATCACTCAGGTGACTCTAATGCCTCTCATGCCTCTAGAGGCTCTCAGGGTCAGTCCAGAAGAAGGATGACCAGCCCTCAGAGGAGGGAGCATGAGGCCAGAATGCAGGAAGCCCAGCTGAGGATCAGGAAACAGGAGCTAGAAGTAGCCCTGATGGAAGAAAAACTGAACAAGGCTAGGCAACCTAGAGAGAGTGGGTCTATACCCACTGGTGGCAGCATTGTCCCGAGGGACAAAGATAGGGTCTTTGATAATAGGTACCTGTCCAAGGTTGTGCCCCCGTACAAAAGTGGGGATGATATCCACAAGTGGATGACTGCTCTTGAGAGAGCCTGCAAAGTGCAGCAGGTTCCTGAGGACCAGTGGGCATCATTCTTATGGCTCTCCTTTGAAGGTAGAGGCAGAGATAGACTCCTCACTGTTCGAGAGGAGGATGTCAGAAACTACAGAGCCCTGAAGAGTGTCCTGGTTGATGGGTTAGGTTTAACCACTGAACAGTACAGGTTAATGTTCAGAGATACCCAGAAGACACAGACTCAGGACTGGTCTGAATATATTGAATGTGCCACTAAGGCTTTGGAGGGTTGGTTGCTGGGAAGTAAGGTTTCAGATTATACAGGATTGTACAATTTGATGATGAGAGAACAGATTTTAAATAACTGTCAAAACCAGCAACTGCATCAACACTTGGTTGACTCGGATCTGACCTCTCCCCAAGAATTGGGAAAGAAGGCAGACAAATGGGTCAGAACCAGGGTTAAGCAAAAGAACCAGAACCAGGGCCAAGGGGGTGATCAGAAGAAAACAGACCAAAAGGGTAATGACCAGAAATCCAAAGACCAGAAGTCTTCAACAGGGCCCCAAACTAGTACTAATGAGGGTGGGTCCCAACAATCTAAAGGAAAGAAGAAAGAAGGTCCAAAGAAACCCTGGTGCAAATCTTGCAAGAATACAACTCACTGGACTAGTGATTGTAAGAAGGGTGGAGCCCCCAACACTGTTGCCCCTACGGCACCTGCTCCCACTAGTACTGTTAGCAGTGCTGGTCCCCAGACAAAGGGTGTAGTGGGAATCACTATGGGAACTGAAGGAGATTCTGACTTAGACAGAACCCTTACACAGGCAGTCTTGATCGGTGATGGGGACATGGATTTGTCCCTGACTGTGAGCCCCAGTAATCTGGGCAAGTACAGACATACTCCATTGATAAATACAAAAGTGGCTCAAGCCTACAGGGACACATGTGCCAGTGTCACTATGGTGACACCAGGCTTTGTGGATCCTGGACAGTACATACCAGGTGAGAATTACCTGGTGACCAATGCCAGCAATACCACTACTTCCCATAGTGTGGCTATTGTTAACTTCTCATGGGGAGGGGTAACTGGCCTCAAAAGGGTTGTGGTTAGTGCAGACCTCCCAGTAGAATGTTTGTTGGGCAATGACCTAGAGAGTTCTCTATGGTCAGAAGTGGAGTACAGGACACATGCAGAGATGTTGGGTATATCACCACATGTCCTTGCTGTGACCAGGTCACAGGCCAAAAAGTGCTTTACTGAACCTCAGGTCTTGGATCCTGGAACAATGGACCAAGCACCTACCAAGAAGAAGAACAGGAGGGTTAAGGCTGTGCCTTCCCCCTGCCTCCAAGTGATGATCATTCTTCCCAGGAGGATGATCTCGAGAACCCTGAAGGAACTGTCCCTGAAGAGCTTGAACCTGACCAGGTTGAGTTTCTGGGGACAGGGGGACCTTCTAGGGCTGACTTGGGGCAGGCTCAGTTATCCTGTCCATCTCTTGAACCCCTCAGACAGCTGGCTGCTGCTGAGGCTGCTGGGAATGCTCAAGGTACCCATAAAGTGTATTGGGATGATGGGCTCCTTTATTCAGAGGCTAGAGACCCAAAACCTGGTGCAACCAGGAGGTTGGTTGTACCTCTGCAATTTAGGGGCTTCCTTCTTACCTTGGCCCATGATATTTCTCTAGCAGGACACTTAGGCCAGAACAAGACTTGGGACAGGCTTGTCCCTCACTTTCACTGGCCTCACATGAATGAAGATACCAAGGAGTTTTGTCGCTCCTGTGTGACCTGCCAAGCCAGTGGCAAATCAGGTGGCACAACAAAGGCCCCCCTAATACCACTACCTGTGGTGGGGGTTCCCTTTGAAAGAGTGGGTATAGATATAGTGGGTCCCATGGATCCCCCCACTGCATCTGGGCACAGATTTATACTGGTGGTAGTGGATCATGTCACCAGGTATCCAGAGGCAATTCCCCTTAGGACCACAACAGCTCCTGTTGTGGCCAGGGCCCTGCTGGGAGTATTCTCCAGAGTGAGGTTTCCTAAGGAGGTAGTTTCTGCCAGAGGTACCAACTTCATGTCAGGATACTTGACAGCTATGTGGAAGGAATGTGGTGTCAACTACAAGTTCACCACTCCTTATCACCCACCATGCAATGGGCTTGTTGAGAGATTCAACCAGACCCTAAAGGATATGATCAAAGGATTACCTGAAAAGCTCAGGCGAAGATGGGACATCCTTCTACCCTGCCTTCTGTTTGCTTACAGAGAGGTCCCACAAAAAGGAGTTGGCTACAGCCCCTTTGAATTGTTGTTTGGGCACCCTGTAAGAGGCCCCCTATGTCTGGTGAGGGAAGGATGGGAGTTACCTCTCAAAAAGCCTAAACAAGACATAGTGGACTATGTACTTGGTCTCCGCTCCAGGATGGCTGAGTACATGGAGAAGGCATCTAAAAACCTTGAGGCAATCCAGGCCTTACAGAAAGCTTGGCATGACCAAAAGGCTGTCTTGGTTGAGTTTCAGCCAGGACAGAAGGTATGGGTGTTGGAGCCAGTGGCCCCAGCAGCACTCCAAGACAAATGGTCTGGACCCCATACAATCCTGGAAAAGAAGGGAGAGGTTACCTACTTGGTGGACCTAGGCACTCCCAGAGTCCCCACAGGGTACTCCATGCTAACAGGTTAAAAGCATATGTTGACAGGGCAGACATGGGCTTGCTCATGGCTACAGACGAGGGACAGGAGGAAGAGAGTGACCCTCTCCCAGACCTGTTGTCTCAGAACCCTAAAGATGGTTCAGTTGAAGGAGTGACCCTTGGAGACAACCTCACTGAGCATCAGCAAATTGAATGTAGACAAGTTCTACAATCATTTCAGCATATGTTCTCACTGATACCTAGTCAAACTGACTGGTGTACCCATGTGGTGGACACCGGTGACAGTCTTCCTGTGAAGAACAAACTTTACAGACAACCTGACCATGTCAGAGACTGTATAAAGACTGAGGTACAAAAGATGCTGGAACTGGGTGTCATTGAGCCCTCAGAGAGCCCCTGGGCTAGCCCAGTGGTTCTGGTCCCCAAACCTCACAACAAAGATGGCAAGAGAGAGATGAGGTTCTGTGTGGATTACAGAGGACTCAATGCTGTCACTAGGACAGATGCACATCCTATTCCAAGGGCAGATGAGCTCATAGATAAACTGGCTTCTGCTAAGTTTTTGAGCACATTTGATTTGACAGCTGGCTATTGGCAAATCAGGTAAGCTGAGGAGTCTAAGGCCAAAACAGCATTTTCAACCCCAGGAGGACACTACCAATTTTTGGTGATGCCCTTTGGTCTGAAGAATGCACCTGCCAACTTCCAAAGGTTGGTGAATCAAGTCCTTACTGGGTTGGATGACTTTTGCGCAGCATATCTTGATGGCATTTCTGTCTTTAGCTCCACCTGGGAGGATCACCTGATCCACCTGAAAAAGGTACTTGAGGCTCTGCAAAAGGCAGGCCTCACTATCAAGGCTACTAAGTGCCAGATAGGGCAGAGTAAGGTTGTGTACTTGGGACACCTTGTAGGTGGAGGCCAAGTTCAACCACTGGAGAGTAAGATACAATCCATCAAGGACTGGTCTCCTCCCACCACCCAGACTCAAGTCTGAGCTTTCTTGGGCTTGACTGGGTACTACAGGAAGTTTGTTAAGAACTATGGGTCCATTGTGACTCCTCTTAATGATCTGACATCCAAAAAGATGCCCAAAAAGGTTCAGTGGACAGTAAGCTGTCAAAAGGCATTTGATGACCTGAAGAAGGCCATGTGCTCTGCACCTATCCTGAAAAGTCCTGACTACTCCAAAGAGTTTATTGTCCAAACAGATGCTTCTGAGTTGGGTGTGGGAGCTGTGCTGTCACAACTTAATGTAGATGGCCAAGACCAACCCATTGCTTTTATTAGCAGAAGGTTGACCCCCAGAGAGAAGAATTGGTCAGCTATTGAGAGGGAGGCCTTTGCTGTGGTGTGGGCCCTGAAGAAGCTGAGGCCATACTTGTTTGGCACTCACTTCAAGATTCAGACCGACCATAAGCCCCTCTTGTGGCTAAATCAGATGAAGGGTGAAAACCCCAAACTACTTAGGTGGTCCATTTCCCTACAGGGGATGGACTTTACAGTGGAGCACCGGCCAGGTACAGACCATGGGAATGCAGATGGTCTCTCCAGGTACTTCCACTTAGGACATGAAGACACGACTGGTCCAGGCTAGTTTAATGTCCCTGCGTTTGGGGGGGGGGGGGTTGTGTAGGAGAGTAGGGCCTGCTATCCTATGGTCACCCCAAATTTTTGCTTCACTGGTTTTTGACATATTGAGGCTGTGGGCCTGCTAATCAGACCCCCAGCCTGCTGTTCTCTCTGCTAAATTGACACTATGCACTTTAGGTGCATAACCCATTGGAACTGGATCACCCTGTGAGCCCCTGTACCAGTGTACACTAGGTACCCAGGGCATTGGTGTATCTAAGGCCTACCAGGGGCTGAAGCATGTATTGTGCCACCCCTGGCCTGGCCTAGCAATTGACACAACTGGCTGATCACTCAGCTGGGGTAAGTTGGTGTATCCACCTCTTACTTAGGTGTAGTATGCCTATACCTAACCTTAAATGGGACACATGTTAACCTATAAGTCACTCCTATGGCAGGCCTTAACAATCCTGAAGGCAGAGTGCTTGGTTTCATGTGAGATGGTGCTCTGGCATGAGCTGAGCCTGTCTGCAGTAGTCGAAACAACTTCCTTCTACCGTTTCCAGATATCGCCATACCATATACTCTTAAGTGCATTATGAACCTCGCGGTTAAATGCTATCTTTGGTTTGGCTTTATCAAAACATGTCGAGTAAGGTGTCATACAAATTGGAATACTAACCCCTCACCGATTCTGGCGACGGGGTTAGCATTCCACCCTCCTAGAGGGACACGACATGTACAGAACCTGAAACCCGGGTAAAATCAGACATAGCCTCAGCTCCACAAAATGGACGCTGCCACCACAGACACAAGTCTGCCCTCCTGCTGCTGGGAATCCTTCCAGCTTGGGAGATGTGGACAAAGGGTTTCCTGCCAGGGGAGGTGCGAGCACCACCCCAGACAGGATTTTGTGTCTTGGTCAGGTAGGGCTTGAAAAGAAACAGACATGCCTGAGGCTCACAAGGAGCCTCGGTGCATATGCCAGTTCAATCCGGTCCTGGGGCACACCAGCCCCAGACCTGGGGCGAGCTGGATAAAGGATTGGGGGTTGTACTGCTCGATTTTTCCGGTCTTATTGTGTTGAAGGGTGATTTAGGTGACTTCAGTCTCTTTCCATTCAAGTCTAAGGGTTAGAGTAGTGTATAGAGCCTATTTATTAGGCACTTCGACATGATCCTGTGTTCTTCCCCATAGATCAGGGTTTGCATATATATCCTAGGGGATAGATTCGTTAGCATTAGGGGTAATCTGTTCTGTAGTGAGAGTATTTCATGGAGCCGTGCTGAATTCAGGCCTGGTAGGCCTTAAACGGGAGAGACTCCATCTTTCCTCCTGCTCTGGCAGCTCGGGATGTTTCTAGGTCATAGGCAGTGTTTTAGTTAGGAGGTGTTATTCGCTTGGAGAGAACCGGTTCAGGCCGGCCCTTATCGAAGGATTGTATTTTTCTTCATGCCGAAGACACTACATCAGGCCGGCCGGCTGGGAACGTGTCCTTGGCACGGGGAGGTACAAGAATTTGGTGGGCGGCAGGTTACGGGCTGGAATTTTTCATGAGGAAATGCACATCTATATTAGTGAAAGTTTGAGGCAGATACTGGCACTTGCTTCTTGTCCATGGGCGGCACCTGGCCGTTAGTAGTAAAGCTGCTACTTATTCCAGGGAAGACAGATGACAAACTTGGAGGTGGAGAAAAACCGAGAGATAGATATTCCAAAGAGAAGAGAGTAGCCGATGAGGAAGAGGTCCCAGTGACTCGGAGAGGGAGACGGAGTAAACCCGTGATTGCGGAGGTGTGACTTCCAGGCGAAGCCGAGGCGCAGATGAGAAGGGAACCTAGATGACCATTGAGTGCAGGCTACATACGACCAAGGTGATGTCAACCCCTTACTATTAGAGTGTACAACTTAATCTTTCACTTTTCTTTGCAGGTTATGTGATATGTATTATGTTCCGTGAGTGTGCATGTAATAACTAAATAAAGTATTCAGTTTGTAGTAAAGCAATATGTGCTACGTGTTCTTGTGTAAGAGGGTAACCTATTCTTCTAGTCAGCTGTGACTTAACATGAACAGATGTTAATCCTGATCAGGTAGGTGGTAACTGAATAAGGGAGAAAGGAGCCCTTCGAACTGGGGAACAAGTTGTGCTCAACTAGCTGTCTTTGTGTGATCTGATATATAGTAACACTGATGTCGTGGTAATTATAGGATGAACTCGTGCTAAGGCTGCCGTCTGGGCAGGAAGTCCTGGGTCCATTTGGGACCGCGAGGCTGTGACTGCCGTCTGGGCAGGAAGTCTGTGGCTGCCGTCTGGGCAGGAAGTCCAGGGTCCGTTTGGGACCGCGAGGCTGTGACTTGTCTAAGGCTGCCGTCTGGGCAGGAAGTCCTGGGTCCGTTTGGGACCGCGAGGCTGTGGCTGCCGTCTGGGCAGGAAGTCCTGGGTCCGTTTGGGACCGCGAGGCTGTGGCTGCCGTCTGGGCAGGAAGTCCTGGGTCCGTTTGGGACCGCGAGGCTGTGGCTGCCGTCTGGGCAGGAAGTCCTGGGTCCATTTGGGACCGCGAGGCTGTGACTGCCGTCTGGGCAGGAAGTCTGTGGCTGCCGTCTGGGCAGGAAGTCCTGGGTCCATTTGGGACCGCGAGGCTGTGACTTGTAGGTCTTGGTATATATAGTAGGAATTCCCTGTCCTTAGGTGGTACATATATGTGGTTATTTAGGTGTAAATAGGCCCTAGGGAGGGGGTAACGTTCTGGTTTGGGTTAGAGAGGCTCTGCTGAGCGGGTTCTATCTGATCCGAAAACCCAAGCAGAACATTTGGCGTCACAAACCGTTTACGAAACCTGTGTGCGTTGTGGTTGTCTTGTGTTTGCTTTCGGCGCGTGCGTGGTTTTGTTTGCATTTTATTTTTGTATATTTGTGTGTATAGTTTTTATTTTTCTTCCTTCTTTTCTTTCTCTTCTTTTCTTCTTTTTCCTTTTTCACGATGTTTTCTAGAAGGTCTAAATCTACTTTTAAGTTGCCCGTTGATATTCCCGGATGGGATTCAACGCCTTATGAAGCCTTGGCCCGTGAGTGGGCTGATTCCACTGGTTTGAGTGAGAATTGGAATTCTTCTTTGGAGCTGGCAGAGCCGGCTGATGTGATTGCTTGTTTGCAGAAGGCACCCGTATCGAAGGGTGAGGAGATTCCCATTTTGGGGCGCAGAGGTTGGATTCTTTTGTCTGCATACAGGATTCTGCATGAGAGATTGTTGAAGTTACAGATATCTCTTAAAGATGTGGAAGCGCACTTTGTTGAGATTCAGAATTCTCATACTTTGTTGCGGTGTCAAAATAAGTTGCTTGCTGATAAACTTGAGACTTACCAAACTATTGCCGAACGGGCGGCTGTGCGAATTGCTCGTTATAAATACAAGAACAGGCGCGGTCGGGTTTCGACGCGAAAGGTGCGTCTGGTCGTGGCGACAGCCGGGCTGGATTGGAATCCTGATGAATGGGATGGTAATATCTGGAACTCGACTGATTCTTGTTCCTCGGGTGAGGAGTCTGCCAAGCGCGAGTCTTCTCGCTCCCGCCATGATTGTAAGTCTGCTTCTCGCACCTTTGATGGTGCACCCCGTGATTACGCTCGTTCTTCGAGTGGGATCAATGCTTCTTACACTGATTGTCCCTCTACGAGTACTGATCGGGCTCCTTGTGATGCTCGTCCCGCGGTTTCTGCGCATCCAGTTTTCCGTCGGAAGTTGCAGCAGTCTCCCAATGCTCCGCAGGGTATTTCTTTGGACTGTTTAGAAGACTTTACTCAGCAGGAAATTAGTGATATTTTGCAGCGATTTCGGCAGCGAGCTGGTGAGTCCTTGCTCACATGGATGGTGCGCCTTTATGAACTGGGCGCTGCTGGTATTATGTTGGATACTGGCGATTGTTTAAAGTTCTGTTCCTTGAGTTTGGATTCTACTGTGCAGGATCATTTTCGTAACTATAATGGTGTTGGTCAGATTTCTTTACTCCAATTGGCGACTGAGGGTTGTAATCTAAAATATCCTACTGAATCTGACTGGCCTGTGAATGACAAGCCGTGGTATACTTTGCGTGATGCTGCTCAACGTCTCAAAGAGGAGGTGATGAAAACGGCAATTTTTCTGGGTACTGCTGACAGGTTGCTTGATGGTTCATTGACATCTTCTGTGCGGAACCGTATCATTCGATCTTCCCCTGTTGCCTATAAGCAGGTCATGATGACTTTATTGATTAATCAGACTGGTAACGTATTATCTACGGTTTTGGAATCGGTGCGCCAACTCGGTGAGTTGGGTGAGTGGTTTAAACCTGAACGTCAGTCCCGGCCTGACACTCGTACTCCTGGTGAAAATAAACTTACTAGACGTGATATTTTTTCTGGTCTTCTGGCTGATGGTGTGCGGAGGGAGGATATTGATGGTGAGACTACCGCTCGTTTGTGGGAGTTGTTTCGCAAACGTGGCTTGGATCGAAAGGAGGGTGCCCGGCGTGTTCGGACCACTGAGTGTGATCGTGGTGGTTCTGACGGTAGCGGTGATGACGACCGCCGTGGGCGCTCTGTTCGTCGTGATGATCGACGTTCTGCACGTGATGTGTCCCCCCGTCGAGAGAGAGACAGGGAGAGAGAGGGGGAAAGAGAAAGGGGGAGAACTGACTATGTTTACAGCAGACGTAGAGATGATAGGGATCAATCCCCTGAGTTGAGGAGGAGAGAGGATCGTCACAGTTTGGTCGATCGTAACCCGCAGTACAATGCAGAAGATACGAATCCGTTCCGTACTGGGAATGGATATGAACAGGAGGTACCGATACCTAAGAAACGTGAGAGTCTTTATCCTGATTTATCCTGGTACACAGAATGCAGTAAGAATGACTAGGAAATAGGTCAAGCTCCGGTACACAGATGGGCTCACAGAGATAATAGACCCTATGTAGATATTGATATTTATTGGAGACATCGTAATATCCAAAGGGCCCGAGCATTGGTAGATACAGGAGCGGAGGCCACTCTTATTCATGGAAAATCAAAGAAGTTTACAGGTCAGCCTTTTACTATTACCGGATTAGGTGGAAAAGAAACCCCTGCAGTTCAAACTTTGCTTGAAATGAGAATAGGTAGAATTCCTAGAAAAGAGTATTCTGTACTAGTAGTGCCACTTCTAGAATTCATAATTGGGATTGATATTTTGAGAGGAATGACTTTGCATCTAGATGACGGATGTTACCAATTTGGAACAACGCATTATATATCGTCCAGACCTATACGGGTTGGTCGTTTAAGAATGCCCCCCATACAAGTTCCCCATGCGACAAAAGTGGTTTGTCAGAAGCAGTATCGTATTCCAGGTGGTCATGAGGAGATTAGTACCACTATTCAGGAGTTAGTGGATGCAGGAGTCATAACCCCAGTTACTTCTGCTTGGAATAATCCTGTTTGGCCGGTGCGTAAGAGTGATAACTCTTGGCGCATGACCGTTGATTATCGAGAATTGAACAAGCACACACCCTCTTTGACTGTTGCAGTACCGGATGTTATTACACTTATTGAGAGAATCCAAAAGCATCCAGGTACATGGTACGCGTCCATTGATATTGCTAATGCTTTCTTTTCAATTCCGATTGCCCCAGAGTGTCAGGAACAATTCAGTTTTACGTGGAACGGGCGTCAGATGACGTTTAGAAGTCTTCCCCAGGGCTATGTGCATAGTCCTACGATATGTCACCGGCTGGTGGCAGAGCATTTGGCTGAGGTACCGGTTCATCCCCAAATTCAGATATGTCATTATATTGATGATGTTTTGATCCAAGGCGAAACACAAGAGGAAGTTCAGACCCAATTAGACAGAGTCATTGAGTGCCTGCGTGAGAAAGGTTGGGAAATCAACCCAGATAAATTGCAAGGTCCGTCCCAGGCTGTAAAATTTTTGGGTATTAATTGGCATGAAGGGCACCGTGAAGTGATCCCTCAGGTTAAACAGAAGATTCTTGATTTTGCAGTTCCTAGAAATAGGAAAGAAGCCCAGAGCTTCATTGGTCTGTTTGGCGTTTGGCGCCAGCATATTCCTCATTTGAGTCAAATATTGGCCCCCTTGTACCGGGTCACGCGTAAAAAGAATGCATTTGAATGGGATAAACCACAGCAAGATGCGTTTAGTCTGGCAAAAGAGGCAATTCAACATGCTCTGGATTTATGGCCTGTACGTGATGGTGACGTGGATTTGAATGTGTCTGTACAGGGCCTTTATGCAAATTGGAGTTTGTGGCAGAAACAAGGCAGGAGTAAAGTACCGTTAGGTTTTTCGACCAAAAAGTTACCTGATGCTGGTGAGCGTTACACACCCTTTGAGAAACAGTTACTTGCTTGTTATTGGGCTCTGGTGGATACCGAGCAATTGACTTTGGAACATGATATAGTTCTGCGTCCGGAAATTCCTATCATGCAGTGGGTTCTGAGTTCGCCGAAAACTCACCGAATTGGACACTCTCAAGAGGCGAGTGTGATTAAATGGAAATGGTACATACAAGACAGGGCACGTGTGGGCCCGAAAGGAGTTGCTTCTTTACATGAGCAGGTGGCGCGAGCGCCATCGACTGAGACTGAGAGTGAATGTTCCGTACCTTTAGCACAGGAGTCTCCTGTCAAGTGGGGTAAGCCTTTTGATGATTTGTCCGCAGCGGAAAGAAACCATGTTTGGTTCACTGATGGTTCAGCGAGGTTTATAGGGATGACACGGCACTGGAAGGCGGTGTCCTATAATCCGATCACACAGAAATTGTTGAGCACAACTGGTGAAGGTAAAAGCAGCCAATTTGCCGAGCTTTACGCTGTTTACCAAGTTTTGAAACAAGAGTTACCTGGTACATGTCATATTTTCACTGATTCTTGGTCTACTGCCAATGGACTGGCTGTTTGGTTGCCAACTTGGCATTCCCATAATTGGAAGTTACATTCCAAAGAATTATGGGGAAAAGAGTTATGGCAAGAAATTTGGGAGATGCTCCCACAGAGTACTGTTACAATCTTCCATGTGGACGCTCACACCCCGATAGATTCTCTTGACAAATTTTTTCATAACATTGCAGATGAGAAGTCTAAAATTGCTGAGGCAGTGGTGGACAGGCAAGATTCTGATATTGCGGGATTGGCGAAATGGGCACACCAGAAGGCAGGACATTTTGGAGAGAAGGCCACTAGCAGGTGGGCTGCTGATCGAGGAATTTATATTCCCTTAGATTTAATCAAAAATGTTATTTTACACTGCCCCGTTTGTCAGCATATCAGACGGCGTAAGGTGCCCCAAATTGTTAAAGGTCATTTACATCGCGGCAAATTGCCCGCTCAAATTTGGCAGATCGATTACATTGGTCCACTTCCCATGAGTAGGAATTGTCAATATGTTTGCACTATTGTTGATACATACAGTGGCCTGCTGGTAGCCCTTCCCTGTAAGCAAGCTACCCAATTGAATACCATTAAAACATTAGAATTAATTATGATGTACTATGGTGTGCCATTCCAAATTCAATCTGATACTGCATCCCATTTTCGTGGAAGATTGGTACAGGAGTTCTGTGCGGAAAACAATATTGAATGGATATTCCATATCCCCTACTACCCACAGGCCTCGGGCCTGGTGGAGAGATTGAATGGCCTGCGAAAGGACCAGCTGCGTAAGTTAACGGATGACAAGTATAAAAATTGGCGAGACTTTTTGCCCCAAGCACTATTGATTTTGAACAATCGTCCTTTTTTAAATGCTGAATCTCCACTCATGCGTTTGTTTCCCCCGAATGCTGAGGCTATGCCTAATGAAATCAGAGAAACCGTGATGTATTGGGAAATTACTCCCGGAGCTTTGGCTCCATGTAGAGCGACCCCAGGGTCGGCAGGTTTAGACTTGCATGCTATGGATGACATTGTTATAAAAAGTAGAGATCGAGTCATCATAGAGACAGGTGTTGGTGTTCAGATACCACCTGGAAATTTCGGATTGATCGCCCCTAGATCGGGGCTGGCTGTAAAAGGCATTCAGGTGCTTGGAGGAATTATCGACAGTGATTATCAGGGAGAGATTAAGGTGCTCCTGCTGAATAGCAGTGAGATTGACTTACTGATACATCGCACTGACCGAGTGGCTCAATTACTCATAATGCCTGTTTTCAGTGGTGTATTAATGAAAGGCACTGCTCCAACGATGCTAACTGTACGTGGCCAGAAAGGTTTTGGCTCCACGGATAATCCTGGGGCCAGAGTTTGGGTGCAGTCGCCTAAGAATCCCCCTGAACAAGCAGAGGTCATTGCCACCGGTCAGGATAATACCATTTTGGTTATGAGACCAGGGAAAGATAGCTGGGAAGCGGTCCCGGCTGATAAATGTTATTTACGAGAATGATTAATGCCTGTATTTGGTTCTCTTTCAGATCATTCTTTGGATTGTTGCTGCAGGATGTGTCGGAGCCGGACTGTTTTCGGACTGGTACGACGAGAAAGGAGGGATCCTATCAACCCGGGATGAACTGGGAACCCGAGTGTTGCGTTCCTTCGCTGCATGGGATTCATCATCGAACTTTTGGACCGCACTTGCCAAGAGGGTGACTGACGCCCCTCACTTCTGTTTGACACCGATGAGATCTGTCCATGACATTCTGGCGACCTGCCTGGTTGCTGTCCCCGCCTCATTGGAAACTTTAACTCATATTTTTAATGTCTCGAAGGCCCGTCCCAATATTCTCCTGGGTGATTTTGCTACCCATGTATATTGCCCCCTATGTATTGAATTGCCGAACGAGCAAACCCCCATCCAGTCCCAAATACTTACTTATAATATCACACAAGGTGATTTGTGCTTCTTTCTTACGTGTAATCCTAGTGCGATCTCTGAATGTCTGCGCCTAAAACTAAAAGGCGCCACTTCGTTTACAACTCACAAACGGACTTTGTGCTTTCAAAGGACACCGACCACATGTGTTTCAGTTCAGAACAATATGACTTGTAATAGTTTGGTAGTTACCCCCAGTCACTATCGCACGATGTTACTACCTGCCGGATGGCTTTTCTCATGTGGTAATACTTCCTGGCCATTTGTCCCTGCAAACATTTCCGGAGGCCCTTGTGCCATTACGAGACTCAGTTTGTTGATGTTTGCATCGCACCCGAATGCCAACTCTCGTGTGCTTCGAGATACTGTAATGTTACAGGAGGATTGTGACCCATCTTTGCATTTATATTCCAAGTCTGAATACCTTAGCTTAGCTGTTTCAATTATTGGTGTTCCTGCTTTGGCGGTTTATAATGCCAAATCTATTGGGAAAATGGCCTGCTGGATGGTGAAATCTATTAATCATACTTCTACAATTTTGTCTGACATGCTATTAGACGCCCAGGGTGAACGTAGGGCCATTTTGCAAAATAGAGCAGCCATTGATTATCTTTTGCTTAAACATGGACATGATTGCTCGGACTTCGAAGGTCTCTGTTGTTTTAACTTGTCTGACCATACACAATCCATTCGTGCTCACATCGACAAGTTGCGTGACTTAACAGAAGAAGTTAGAAAACACATTGACCAGGGCTGGTTTGACTGGCTCTTTAATTGGTTACCTGATATACACGCGCTACGCCAAATATTAGGTGGTATTTTGATTGCTGTTGCTGTTTTGATTTCTATCTGTTGCTTTATTCAGTGTATTCCTTCATTATTTCAATTCTGCACACTTGGTACTAGACATAGATCAGTTAGCTTTGTTTCATATTATTCTTCCACAGATGTTAACTCCATTTAATGAATGTATAATAGACTGAAGTCAAGGGTGAAATGTACTGCTCGATTTTTCCGGTCTTATTGTGTTGAAGGGTGATTTAGGTGACTTCAGTCTCTTTCCATTCAAGTCTAAGGGTTAGAGTAGTGTATAGAGCCTATTTATTAGGCACTTCGACATGATCCTGTGTTCTTCCCCATAGATCAGGGTTTGCATATATATCCTAGGGGATAGATTCGTTAGCATTAGGGGTAATCTGTTCTGTAGTGAGAGTATTTCATGGAGCCGTGCTGAATTCAGACCTGGTAGGCCTTAAACGGGAGAGACTCCATCTTTCCTCCTGCTCTGGCAGCTCGGGATGTTTCTAGGTCATAGGCAGTGTTTTAGTTAGGAGGTGTTATTCGCTTGGAGAGAACTGGTTCAGGCCGGCCCTTATCGAAGGATTGTATTTTTCTTCATGCCGAAGACACTACATCAGGCCGGCCGGCTGGGAACGTGTCCTTGGCACGGGGAGGTACAAGAATTTGGTGGGCGGCAGGTTACGGGCTGGAATTTTTCATGAGGAAATGCACATCTATATTAGTGAAAGTTTGAGGCAGATACTGGCACTTGCTTCTTGTCCATGGGCGGCACCTGGCCGTTAGTAGTAAAGCTGCTACTTATTCCAGGAAAGACAGATGACAAACTTGGAGGTGGAGAAAAACCGAGAGAAAGATATTCCAAAGAGAAGAGAGTAGCCGATGAGGAAGAGGTCCCAGTGACTCGGAGAGGGAGACGGGAGTAAACCCGTGATTGCGGAGGTGTGACTTCCAGGCGAAGCCGAGGCGCAGACGAGAAGGGAACCTAGATGACCATTGAGTGCAGGCTACATACGACCAAGGTGATGTCAACCCCTTACTATTAGAGTGTACAACTTAATCTTTCACTTTTCTTTGCAGGTTATGTGATATGTATTATGTTCCGTGAGTGTGCATGTAATATCTAAATAAAGTATTCAGTTTGTAGTAAAGCAATATGTGCTACGTGTTCTTGTGTAAGAGGGTAACCTATTCTTCTAGTCAGCTGTGACTTAACATGAACAGATGTTAATCCTGATCAGGTAGGTGGTAACTGAATAAGGGAGAAAGGAGCCCTTCGAACTGGGGAACAAGTTGTGCTCAACTAGCTGTCTTTGTGTGATCTGATATATAGTAACACTGATGTCGTGGTAATTATAGGATGAACTCGTGCTAAGGCTGCCGTCTGGGCAGGAAGTCCTGGGTCCATTTGGGACCGCGAGGCTGTGACTGCCGTCTGGGCAGGAAGTCTGTGGCTGCCGTCTGGGCAGGAAGTCCTGGGTCCGTTTGGGACCGCGAGGCTGTGACTTGTCTAAGGCTGCCGTCTGGGCAGGAAGTCCTGGGTCCGTTTGGGACCGCGAGGCTGTGGCTGCCGTCTGGGCAGGAAGTCCTGGGTCCGTTTGGGACCGCGAGGCTGTGGCTGCCGTCTGGGCAGGAAGTCCTGGGTCCGTTTGGGACCGCGAGGCTGTGGCTGCCGTCTGGGCAGGAAGTCCTGGGTCCATTTGGGACCGCGAGGCTGTGGCTGCCGTCTGGGCAGGAAGTCCTGGGTCCATTTGGGACCGCGAGGCTGTGACTGCCATCTGGGCAGGAAGTCTGTGGCTGCCGTCTGGGCAGGAAGTCCTGGGTCCATTTGGGACCGCGAGGCTGTGACTTGTAGGTCTTGGTATATATAGTAGGAATTCCCTGTCCTTAGGTGGTACATATATGTGGTTATTTAGGTGTAAATAGGCCCTAGGGAGGGGGTAACGTTCTGCTTTGGGTTAGAGAGGCTCTGCTGAGCGGGTTCTATCTGATCCGAAAACCCAAGCAGAACAGGGGTGTAACCACCCCCCTTCCTGGTCCCACCCTTAGGGAGGGACCTAGCAGGTAGTCCGGCCCCTAGAATCCGCTTAAAGGTAGGAGCTGTGTCCAAAGACTTCAGACATCCTGGAATCAACTTGAAACTAAGAAGAAGACGAGAACTTCGATGTTTTGCTGCACAGAAGACTGAAGGAAATCTCCCCTGTGGTCAGGGAGTGACCATCTTGCTAACTCAAGCACCATCCAGCAAATCAACGTCTGCTTTGCCGCCGCCTCCCGCCGGAGCCCGAGCCCAGAGACTGACAAGAACTGGACCTCCAGACCTCTCACTGCCCGATCCACAGTCCCTGCAAAGAAGGAACCCGTGGAGGCACTGAGACACGTGGAGCCAGCCATCTTGGAAGACACTCGACAAGCTGCAAGCGCGACAACAGAGGCTCCCTCTGAGTTGTGCTTTGGGTCCTGAGAAGCCCAACATCCAAGCAGCATCTGCACCAAAGGTGAGCCCGCCAGCATCTCCACCATCTGTGTGGGGCCCCTCTGCACTTTGCGACTCGACGCGCCTACCCGGTCCCTGGCCCGTTGGCTAGTGGCCATCTTGGCGAACCTTTTTGAAAACTACGACAATGGTCTGGTTGCTTTAGACTGGCCCCTGCTTCCCTCCAAAGGAGCAACCCCTCTGACCTTGCTGGTCAGAGCTAACAGCATTCTTCGATTCCTGTGACTCCTGCTTTTGCCAAGGCTTGTTTGCTTCTTCTGAGTTGCCGACACCGCCGACAGCGAGAGCCTGCATGAGACAGCTCGTGAACCGACTCCTGGACGTCGTCAACCTTCAGGGACCACGTGGCTGCAGAGACAAGCTACACCTCTTCACCTGTTTGCACCCGACATCGCCTGGTACCTACCTGGTGCCACGCCGGTCACTGGCTAGTGACTGTGAACACTGTCCCCTCTGCTTACAGGTCTTCTACACTTCCGATCCATCCTTGGATCCACCACATCTCTTCTGGACCGACCACCTGCAGCATCTTTGTCGTCAAGCTCCATTGAACAGATAGACGAAACCCGACGCACTTCGAGCCCTATGCACCCGTTTCCTGTGGGTGAGGTAAAGCTGGCACTCCGGTGCACAAGTGTAGAGTAACATCTCTAATGTCTAGGTTTGAAGTCTTGAGTTCGTAGTCCAACCAGAAGACCCTTCTAGCAGTAACTTTTGAACTTTTATGCACCCATTGAAAACCTATGGGAGCCCGCGTGTAACTTTCCTCACTGCACACGCGACCCGTGGACCTCCTGGTCACTAACTAAAGTTAGCTCCTTGTAGGCCCAGCGATTCTAGAGGCCCTAGGCCTTCTCCCTTTCCTGTTCGTGGTACTTATACCACTATTTTAGTATATGGTTTGAGCGGCCACCAGGGCCTATCCATATAAAGTGCAACTTTCGTGAATTGTGATACTTTCTTGTTTAACGATTTGTGCTCCTGTGCTCATAAAGAGTCTAGGGGATACTTTGAGTAATAAATACATATATATTTTGAATATATATCTGTGTGGTGTCCTTTCATTGGTATAAAAGGGGGTTACATATGGTAAAACAGCTTGCTTCACATGCCTAAACGAGTTTAGCCTGAAAGACTGCTTAGCCTACGCTACCACTAGGGCAGCTGGTCCGAAAAGGTTGACTTACAACCACATCATAAGGGTTGCTTGGCATGGTACAAGGTGGTCACTTTAACTAGTGAACATCATGTACCAGGCCAACTTCTCACAGTCAGTCACCCTATTTGAACAGACTGAGGAGGAGATATGAGAAGTATAGACTGAGTAGGGAGGTAATTTTGGATTTAATTGCTGCGTTGCATCATCAGCTAAAAACCCCAACAGTCAGAAGCAATGCAATCCCACAACATGTGCAGGTATTGTGTTGTTCATTCCTTTTAGCTTCTGTCAGTTTCCAGGCATTAATAGCAATAGCAGGGAGAGTGTCACAACGTGCATTTTCTGGGTTTTTTCCTAGGCTTTTGAACATCATGGATGGCAAAGTGAACCAATATGTTTTTTCCAAACACTTCCCAAGATGTACAACACACAAAACTAATGATGTATTGGGTACCACAGTTTCCTAATGTTATTGGTTGTGTTGATGGCACACATATTGCCATATGTCTCCCCTTTATTTGAATTGATTTACAAAAACAGGAGAAGCACCCATTCACTCAATGTATAGGTAGTGTGTGATGCCTCATGAATCATGCTATAAACTACAAGTGGCTCAGTTGGGTAGACCCGAAAGTTTCCTTTTAAGAACAAAGTACTTTTTAAGAAGATTACTAGTGATAATTCAATTTATTTGAACCGCACACAAGAATCAAAACCGATAAACCATTTATTATTGTCTTTTAATAAATAAATATATAGTTTTTTTATATATCAAAAGAGTGTTTTTCATTTTTAAATATTTAAATGGGCAGACAAACACAATACAACAGATAATGACGTAATGACAATAATAAAAAATAGTGACTGGTGTGACAAATAGTGAAATGAAGCATCAAATTCATACAAAACAAAACAACAACATAACCATAAAAAGTCTCTTTCCCATTTGAATTTTAACAATAACCCACAGTGTCTCTAAAATATGTGGTTACAGAGATTCAGGACATGAGAGACCCAGGTAACACTGTGAGTATGGGATCATCAAATTGGGTCGTTTCGACCCAGGTAACACTGTGATTATGGGATCATCAAATAGGGTCTTCCTCAGGACAAATTAAAAGCTAGTGTCAGCCGCAGTATTCCAAAAATCTACTCCTCGGATTATGGTAGGAGCGTTGTAACAAAAAAATACTCCAAATCAAGAAAATTGCTACAGTTGATCATTTATCATAGAGTTTAATCAAAAGGGCATCAATACTGTTCGAACCTCCAAGGATCCTTTAAATAGGTCTCCTGTAAAACAGCAGGGTAATCTCTTGTTCGGATAGATTTGAGTCCCACTGTATGGACAATCCTGGTCGATGGTGTAATGCATCATAACTTAGAATTCCAGTACACCTATGCTTATTCACTTGCTGCAACCGCACTCAACAATGAATAAATCACGTCTATTGGAAGAATTAATCAGCCTTCCAAAGGACTGCCTACATCTATGGCAGTTTGCGAAATAACTTTCAGAGCCTCCGTCTAACTAGGACGCCGTTAGGAACTCCTTGCCTCATGAATCATAGCTGACCTTGTACCCAGATTTCCAAGCAGCACACATAACCCCTTTATGTTCCACTGCAGTGGAATAAATAACCGTCTGCCTCAGGGTGAGTTTGGCGATGGCTTTTTCTTGGTAAGAGGATTACAAACTCAATTCATACAGTGTTCAAAAGTGTGTTTGTCAAATATTCTAATAGTTTTTCTTTCTCATACTGTTTAAGGAGACAGTGCATATGCCTTGCGCTCTTAGATATTGAAAAAATACTTGCATCCAAGAACCAGAAGTGAAAGGCAGTACAACAGGGCACATTAAACATTGCGATCAATAATTGAATGCACTTCTGGAATACTCAAATCACATTTTAGATGCCTCCACAAGACTGGTGTAGCACTACTCTACAGACCAGAGACCTTCTGCAAAATCATTGCTACATCTGCCATTCTCCACAGCATAGCCATGAGGAAGGGTCTTCACAATGTCAGCATAGAGCCAGAATCAGACTCAGAAGACAACCTACCACCACTTCAGAATCAGCAGAGCAGGAAACGTGTGGCGGTGGATGAAACACGATGCACAGAGATCACAAACAACAATATTTAAAATAAGAATGATAACATCTAAGAAATAGCAAACACACATGATGGTAATGTTTTTGCATTACTAAAAGAAAACCTTTTATTCAGGTGCTAACAATATCTTGTTCTTGTGTATCATCAACTCTATCCTTATAGGATGTCATTTTTTAAACAAAGTAACATATTTTGAAAACATGAACAGAACAAACTAGTTTCATAAACCTGAGTATATGCAAAACTCACTTTTTGAACCTCTGGTGTTGGTTGCCTTCTTAGCAGGACTTGGCTGTAGAGTTGGGGATATATCTGTTCCATATATGTGTCGGTATGTTTGCCTTGTACAACATCCATCTGGCAGAGATGTGCCACTGTGGCTAGAGCCATCTTCACTTTCAGGTGGTGGCAAGATGTTGAGGACAGACAGTCTGTGTCTGAATGTTCTCCAGAGCTGTGATCACTTGCACCAGCCCGTGTGCTACCTCTTCACAGCAGTGCCCCATGTCATTTTGGATGCTCACAGTTCTCCTGGCAAGAGTGGTGGTGGCTACTGCCAATCGACTGATTGATTTTCTAAATGTGTTGTAGCGTGCCATGTGCTGCTTGTGCCTGCGGCTCTGCAGACGTTGCTCCTTCTCAATGTTAGCAATCTAACAGTCTTGTCCTTTCCGCAATTGCAAACTGGAACATGACATGCTTTGCAAAGGCCTATTCACTGTTTTTATCTGTTTGCGTTGCAGGTGCTGTACTGTGAGGATTGATTTCTTCAGGCCACGTATCAATTGAGAACTGTCTGACATGTTAGACATGATCATTTTGAACTGCGTGTTGTTAGACTCTATGGGGCATATTATAAAGCTTGGAGCTAAAATTATCGCCGCTTTAGTGGCAGAAAACTGCCGCTAATGCGGCGATAATGAGATGGTTATTTTATGCACTTGAGAATTCCAATAGAAGCCCATATTGTCACCTAAACATGGGCTTCTATGGGAATTCTCAAGGAAATATTATCAAGCCCATTATCGCCACTTTATCATCAGTTTTTTGCCGCAAAAGTGGCGATAATTTTAACTCTGTTTCTTGATAATATGCCCCCAAGTTGTTGTGTGTCTTGCAGACAGAAGTTGTATTCCTGCCTTGTATTTTCTCCTCATCAACTTCCTCAAAGTCTAGTAATGGTGACACGTTTGTTCACTGAGTAGGAGTTATGGGCATAAGAGTTGCAATTGTGCTGTCCTCAACTTCCACATGTGTATCAATTGCTTAATCAGCCTCAATGGTTTCAGACACGACCTGGGTGTGATCTGTAGAAATGTATGTATGTAGTGATTGTAAATAAATGGTTACTAAGTTTGGATAATATTGTTGGAAATGTAATTTATGTGATTGTGACATGGAGATTATATATATGAAGTTTATTAATCAACACACAATCCACCATGTAACTTAGTTGTACTACAAATCCCATAATGCTCTGCCAATTTACAGCAAGCATCAAAATGGAGTTTTGGTAGCTAAGATTTTGTGTGTACTTGAAGACTAACAAACAATATGTTATGGAAAAATGACTTACTGGCGGCATTCTTGATTGGCTCCTGAGGCGGAAAGCCGGGAGCAGGGCTATCTTGTTTTTAAAAATTATTGTCACGGATTATTGTGTTTTACCAGGCACCTTCACTTACCTGTAATTCCTAGCTCGCTACAAACAGCGCTACGCGCTGCAACGATCCCCCTACTTCTCACGCCATTCTCGAGGGCGAGGCGAGAAACGCCCCCTCGGCTGGCCACGCCCCCCCAACTTCCTACACCCGCCAGCATAAAGCATGTGTCTTGGCAGGAAGCGCAGCGGACGTGCGCAGCGGGCGCGACTTTTGCGCGCCGAAGGCGCGCCTAAGGCAAGCCCGTCTGCGCCCGTCCGCGGCCGGACGGGGCTAGGGGCACGACTCCATGCCAAAACTACCTTTTACTCTACCAAGGACCTTATTGGCCTCCAGGGCCATTGGCCTCTCCCGGACCTCATCCGCAGGCGGATCTCCTCACTAGACCTTGCTCCTTCCTCCCCCATTGCACCCGATCCCCCGCAGCACGTCCCCCCGTTACCTCGCCCCCTACCCCCTGACCCTCCCCCCCCCTCTTCGGCACTGTCTGTCATCCTACTCAATACCAGGTCAGCGGTCAAGCACCATCATGAGTTGTTTGTCTTACTGGATTCAGAAAAACCTGACATACTGCTCCTGACCGAAACCTGGTATTGCGATTCTTCCCTTCCTGTCCTCTTGGCCACCCTACCCCCCTCCTATGTGGCCCTGCGGGCCGACCGACCGACAGGCAAGGCGGGTGGCGGGGTCGCCTTAATCGCTCGGTCGGAGCTGAATTTCCAACCACTCCCTTTTTCCCCTATTCCCCCTGCTGACTTCTTGGCAGTCCGCTCTCTTTCATTTTCCCCCCCCATCACTTGCCTCCTTATGTACCGCCCTCCTCAACCCTCGCCTTTATTTCTGCCGGCATTTCAAGACCTGCTAGCCAACCTGGTGGTCAACTACGCCTCGGTCTTGGTGCTAGGGGACTTCAATTACTGGCCCTCAGACCCTCATGAGTGCTCAGTCTCTAAAGAATTTACCGATTTCCTTTCATCCCTCAATTTCGTGTCACACATATCTGTCCCCACTCACTCCCATGGACACACTCTGGACCAGGTCTGGTCCCTTAACCTTCTTGTGGCCTCGGCTGCTGTCTCGCCGTGCCCATGGTCCGACCATTCCCTCATTTCCTTCCTCATTCTCCGAAACCTGACGCCCAAAACTCCGCATGCCAAAAACACCTGGGCGCGGAGCTGGAATAGAGTGGACTATCCCTCCTTGACCTCCTCACTCCGCAACTCCTGTCCCATTCTCGCTGGTTTACCATCTGCCTCTCAAGCCAAGGCCATTAACACCTGGCTGGCTGAAGGCTGCGACTCAGTGGCGCCCTTACGCCGCATCTCCATCCGCCGACCTAAGGACTCCAATAGATGGTTCAATGACCACCTAAAAGATCTTAAACTGAGCGCCCGACGGGCGGAGAGGCAATGGAGGAAAAATTACAGTCCCTTATCAAAAACTCACTTCCTATCAGCACTAGCTAAATATAAAACAGCAATCCTGGATGCTAAAACTTCCTACTTCTCTTCAAAAATAATCTCTGCAGAAAACAAATCCAGGGAAATTTTCGGCATAGTGAATGACCTGGCATTCTCAGACCGCACCTCATCCCAAATCCCCCCTTCCCAGCTTCTCTGCGATCAACTCAATACCTATTTTGTAGAGAAAATTGCTACTATCAAGACCAACATCCCACCACCCTCCTCTGCCTTCATCGATCCCTCCCCTCCTCCCGTCTTATGCCTTTTTACCTCCATCCCTCTCCTCACTTATGATTCTCTTTTGGAGATACTCCCCAAAGTGAAGTCAGGGTCCCCTGCGGACGTCTGCCCGGCACGAGTCCTGCAGCAAATTTACTCCAGCTGCCCTGACCCCCCCATCGCCTTCCTCAACAGTTCCCTGGCACAGGGCGTTGTGCCTTCTGTGCTAAAGGCAGCTACAATAGTGCCCATTCTGAAAAAACCTGGCGCGGACCCCTCCATCTCGGCCAACTACCGCCCCATCTCCCTGCTACCCTTCCTGGGCAAGGTGATGGAACGCCATGTCACCGCGGCACTCAGCGCTCATGTTGAAGCAAACGGAGGACTGGCATCCCGCCAAGCCGGGTTCCGCCCCAGGCATTCAACCGAATCAGTCGTGGTTGCGGTCCTAGACAATCTCAGAAAGGGTATGGACGACAACAAACGCCAGGCACTGGTCCTCCTTGATCTTTCCGCCGCCTTTGACACGGTGGACCATACCATCCTACTTACCCGTGTCAGGGCGGCTGGTATCGGGGGATCAGCACTGATCTGGCTCTCCTCCTTTCTGAGGGACCGCACCCAGGCGGTTCGGCTAGGCGACTTCACGGCCACTCCTCTTCCTGTCACCTGCGGGGTTCCCCAGGGTTCCTCTCTTTCCCCTTTGCTTTTCAATCTCTATATCTTTCCTCTCATTTTCGCACTCCAGCAGCTGGAGGTCACCGTTTATAATTACGCGGACGACCTCCAGCTCATCTTTGATCTATCCCCCTCTTCTCTTTCTGTTTCCAACTTCCAGTCTACTATGACATTCATCAGGGACTGGATGAACCACAACCATCTTAAACTGAACCCGGATAAGACCGAGCTGGTTCTCACGGGTGGTTCATCCAGCCCCTGGAACTCTCTCTTTTGGCCCCCCTCTCTTGGTCCCTCTCCTACCCCCTCCACTTCGGTCAAAACACTCGGTGTGAAAATTAACAGCCAGCTCACTCTTCATTTACAAATTAGCTCCGTGGTATCCTCTTGTTTCCTCACTCTCCGCACTATCCGCACTATTTCCCGTTTCTTTTCCCCCCAGGCACTTAAGATCATCATGGCCGCATTAGTGATATCGCGATTGGACTACGCAAACGCTCTCTACCATGGTATCCCCGCATACAGCTTGCGTAGACTCCAGATTATTCAAAACCAGGCAGCCCGACTGGTATATGGCCTTCCTCGTTATCACCTTTCCACCCCCCTCCTCAGGGAGCTTCACTGGCTCCCTGTAAAAGAGCGCTCTCTTTTTAAGATCGGCTGTATGGCCTTCCAGGCCCGCCAGGGCACCGCCCCCGCTTTTATCTCCTCATTAATTCACCCATATGTACCTGCAAGAGATCTTCGGTCTTCTTCCAAGTCCTTTCTTCAGACCCCTCGCTTCACACGTAAAAAGTGGGGCGGGGCCAGCTTTTCCACCTTGGCTCCTACCTTTTGGAACTCACTTCCCGACCACCTCCGTTCTGCCACTCAGTACCTCTCCTTCCGTAGAGACCTGAAGACGTTTCTCTTCGACCAGGCCTTCCCTTCTTAAAACTCCCCTAAAACACCCCCACTTCCTCTCTTCTGGTCTCTCTCCCTCAGTTGCCAATCTCCCCAGCGCCAAGAAACCGCAAGGTGTACGCTGCGCTTTAGAAATATTTTAAATTAGAATTAGAAATTAGCCTGCAGGATTGGAGGCGCCAATGTCTTACACTCCCACCACACTTTCAGATTCAAGTGTCCCCTCAATAAGTGATTCCAATTTAGTGGGAGGAGGATGCTTGGAGGGTCCATCCCCAGTGCCACGTGATGCAGCCATCCTGCTAATAACCTTCTCTTTAGTACAGGATCTTAGGTCATACGAACATTTCCTCGTTTCGGGTATAGTCCTCTTGGTGACACCAATAGAGTTCTCTTTTCCAGGATGCTGTTCCAAATTTTGTTTTTCTTTTTTCTCAGGTTCAGAAAATGATTATTTACCAAACGGCTGGTCCATGTGTGCCATACATTCCTCTGTCAACAGCTCCAGCTCCATATCTGGAAATTTAATTGTCCACTTCCTGCTGGCAAGGTTGTTATCCCCATCATCCTTAGACATGGTGTTGTTGGGAAATTTGATTTTTACTGCCAGTAGTCAAACAGGAACACACCTTCCTTCCAGCACCTGCCTACGCTTTCCGAGTTGTGGCCACGCCCCATCTTTCTAGGCTTCCATGGCTCTTACATCATCATTCTGCATCCAAAATTCGACTTTTCCTGATTTGGGATTTCCTATTTGGAAATCATATCAGTGCAATTTCCAAATAGGAAATGTCCTCATTGTGATTGCATATTTGTAGGAATCACTAATAGTAGAAAACTCTCCTATGTACATCTCATTTTACAATTTCCAAATAGGGGTTTCTACTATTTGGAAATCGCCAATAGTGACTTTTGCACACATGGCCCTTAATCCTCCTGAGCCTAAAATTAATGTGACCTTGTGTAATGTAACCAGTGTTCATGTAAAGTGCTCCAATACTTTATGGTCGAGTTTGTGCTATAGCTGCAAAAAAATAAATAAAAGTTAGCAAGATTCTAATAAGGCTTATAAGAAGAAAATTATAACGCCCCTACCCCTTCAGCGATTGAGCTCTCACATCTCTCCCATTTTTGCACCAACATCACCTCTCTAGAAACTGCCGTGCAAACATGCAGCGCTCTACAGAGCGCCTTAATAACTAAACAAGAGGAAGTCCTACAGCAGAAAATCCCGC
The DNA here is from genome assembly GCF_964204655.1 of Triturus cristatus. Lineage (NCBI taxonomy): Eukaryota > Metazoa > Chordata > Amphibia > Caudata > Salamandridae > Triturus > Triturus cristatus. The sequence goes on from NC_140583.1 coordinate 93,220,609, forward strand.
AGCCCCAAAATAAAGTTCTTTTAGATTGATGCCGATCGGGAAAACGCGAGAGCTGAAACTTATCACTTCAAAGAAATCGCCAGCAAAGCCATTTCAGTCAGCAGTCTGCAGACTCTTATCAGGCTTACAAAGTGCAGGGGCGTGCTGCACGCGGCCTGCACGCGCGGCGGGCGCGAGATGTGCTGACAAAGAAAGAGCAGGAATGGGAGACTGACGCGCGCGCGAGGCTGGGAGCTAATGTACTTTGCTCTCACCACCGGCGCTGATCTGTTGCCAATTGCAGAGCTCTCTGCCCGCTCCTTGGAGACCCCGTGCATTTCATTCTGCAAGTCAAAGGCGTCTCTTAAAACGCTTGTCACTCCACAGATCTCTGAAGGTCGCACACCAAGCAAAATAGCTCTGAGATTATGTTTTTTTTTCACTCTCCGGAGATGGTTTCTTGCACAGCCAGGCAAAGAAGAGACACTGATTGCAGCTTTCCAGCATCAAAAGATGAAATGTGGGAAACGATATTTTAGTCCAGGCTGGATGACTGACAAATATGGGAAATAATATTGCATGTAATATTTCTGTACCTCGTTTATGGTACATTGTCAGTTGTCAAAAAAAATAAAAACTAGCAAATTGTGGAGTTATCACCTGATATGGGAAATTAGCAGGGACGTCACTTTTCTACAGCTCGGTAATAGTCAATGTGGTAAACAGCAGGAATACCGAAGTGCGGTTGCGCTCTATTCAGAGTACAATTTTGCTCCTAAGAAGTGCCGGCACGCTCCCATTAAATGTGTTGCAGCAGTGCTGAGAAAGGCGGGCGCTCTCCCTTTCAAGTTGAAGAAGTTCAGGTACTTAGGGGCAGATCTATGTTTCCTGGCGCATCCCTGCAAATCAGCATGGATGCGCCAGGAAATATGCGTCGCGCAAGTTTACCCTTGCGCCACCACAGATGCGCCGCATTTACAATGCAGCGCATCGTGGCGCAAGGATAAACAGATGCGTGACAAATCTGAAGGCGTAAGGCGGCGCACTTCTGGAGTTGCGTTGCAAGCGCGACGCAGCTCCAGCAAGGCTCGGGGGTGCCCTATCGTCACAATGCTGCGTCAATCCTTACGCCTGCTTCAAGCAGGCACAGGGTTTTGACACAGCATGGGCTCAAAAGTGACTGAGTGAAATCTTGTAGATTTCACTCAGCCATTTTTCGGAGGTGTTCCTGTGCCGGAACGCCCCCCCCCCCCTGCACAGGTACGCCCACATGTGGCGCAAGCTTTACAACGTGACGCATCTCCCTAGATGCGTCACGTTGGAAATAGCCCGCAGCATGGCGCTGGCTTTGCGCCGCCGCTGCGTCACAAAAGTGACACAACGGCGGCACAAAAGTGGCGCACGGGGCTTATAAATCTGCCCCTTAGTGCCGGACAGTGCCTGTCCATTTAAAGCACTGCTGGTAAATCTGTCTGATACAAGACTCTCCGAGAACACCTAGACTTGGTAGTTAGTGTCCCTGATATAACTCTTAAACTAAGCAAACACAAGGAGATGATGGACAGAGCGCTGAAACTTTTCAGACACTCACCCCCAGCCACAGATCGGGGTTAAATCCATCATTGTTCTTTCGCTCAATTTGCCACCCCAGTTATATGCAAATTGTTAGAATTGGGAGCCTCTAGTTGGCAGAGGTAGGTACCTTTGACCAAATAGGGACCCTTGCTTCTAGTCAGGGTAAAGGGGAAACACACTGTTAGATAACCCCTGCTCACCCCCTTGGTAGCTTGGCACGAGCAGACAGAGTTATCCCCAAGGTAATGTGTAACGTATTAAAACCAAAGTACACCAGAGCACACCAGGTTGTTGTATCTATAATCCACAGGTATACTTTTAAACCTGAACACAATTCCACTTGACCATTTACTCAAATGTCCTTTTAAACAATGGAACACCACAAATGGACACCACACAGGCTGTTATAAAAATAAAGTTATCTTTATCTAATTTTAGGCAAGACCAAAACAACAAAAATTCCACATGCACAATTAGCTCTTCTTTGCAATGTTTTCTGATAGTGTTCTTTGTAAGAAAAAGGAAATAATCTTGCAGATTCTTGAAGTCTTTAAGCAAATTTTGTGGGATCAGCAGTTAAATCTCAGGATTACAAAGGAAATGTGTGCAGAGACTATATCTCTCCTAGCCATCAGATAATATTCACTAGCGCGGATCTCCTACGCACCTGCACTGTCCGGTTGTCAGCAACGGACTTCCCCCGGGTGGTTATGGGCTCTGTGAGCAGCAGTTGCAAAAAATGTGCCCCCTAAATGCTTTTAAACAACACAAGCTCCGATGAGCACGCCCCGGTACCGCGGCTCGTCTACCATGCCGGTACGGGCCTGTCCCAAACACGAGGTCCCCACTACTTGGCAAACTCTTGCGCAGTCCCCACCAGGCCCCGATAGCTAGACCCAGGGGCTCTACCAATCAGCAGCTGCCACTGCGGCCTAGGACACAGCACACAGCAAAGTACCTTGTCCTCTCATCAGTTAAATCAGCAAACTGCGGGCCAGCCCTAGAGCAGACAGCAAGGGCAGTACTTCTCCTCAGTGTCTTCAGCTGTTCTTCTTTGGCAGAAGCTCCTCTTGATCATGAAGTAGTCTAATTTGACAGGGGTTTCAGTTCTTACTTTAATACCCCAAAAGTCATTGTTCTCTATGTGTTAGCGGTCCTGGACCCAGTTCAAACCAGTTCTGGGTGCACTCTGCCAGTGCACAACTTCTTCCTTTGTGAGTGTGGGCCAGGGTCTTCAGACGCACCACAGGAGATGGAGCCAGGATTGTGGAAGGCAGGCACAGCCCTATTCAGGCCCAGGTGCTACTCCTCCCACCACTCCAAATACAGATAGGTCTATTCAGCCTAGTGCTGACTCGCCCAGCTTCCTAGAGCCACCCCAGCCCCTGTCACTCTCAAGCCAGACCGTCAATCCACAAACCGGCAGAGGCACACAGGAAGGCACACAGAAAGGTTGAAGAAAATAGCCACTTTCTAAAAGTGCTATTTTCAAACACAGAATTTAAAAACCATCTTTACTAAAATATGTGTTATCAAATTCTGAGTTCAGAGATACCAGACTCCAATTTCCTATCTTACTCCTAAGAGAAGCATTCCCCATTCTGTCCTATGGGCAAGATAGCCTTTCAATAGTGAAAAACAAAATTGGCAGTATTTCACTATCAGGACATGGTACCCACATCAGTACATGTCCTACCTTTCACATACACTGAACCCTGCCCAGGGGGTACGTTGGGCCTGCTATAGGGGTGTCATATGTATATAGAAAGGGAAAGGTATGGCCTGGCAAGTGGGTGAACTTGTCAGATCAAAATGGCAGTTAGCAACTGCGCGCAGGCACTGCGGTGGCAGGCCTGAGACATCTATTTGGGGCTACTTATGTGGGTGGCACAATCAGTGCTGCACGCCCACAAGTAGCTTTTGACTTTCCAGCCCTGGCACACTTAGTGCACTTTACTAGGGTCTTACTGGTAAGACAAATATGCCAATCATGGATAACCAATCACCGTAACAATTTATACAGGGAGCACTTGCACTTTGACACTGATAAGCAGTGGCAAAGTGCCCAAAGCATCTAATCCAGCAAAAACTAAATTCAGCATAGTTTCAAAAACATTGGGGTTAGAGGCAAAACACCAGGGAAAACCATGCCAAGGATGCCAGGTCTAAGACAAATCATTCTTGACTCTGTGCCTCATTGGAACAGTTCAGCCCAAACTGCCAAGCTAAGTCTTCCGTAGACCAGAAACAAGCATCTGGGAGCGGTTTCAGGGTAACACACCTCATCAGCCAGGCTAGCTTGAATCCAGTGACAATGTGAACAAGGGACCCATGTCTGGGCATACCCTTTCAACTTAGGGCAAACAAAGCAAACACAAGGAGATGACGGATGGAGCACTGAAACATTTCAGACACTCACCCACAGTCACAGATCTGGGTTCCGGTCCAGGGAAGACCTTGTTTGGCAGTTCGAGCTGTACTGTTCCCATGAGGCACAGGGTCAAGACTGATTTGCATATGGCTGGGTCTGAACTGGGGTGGCAAAGTGAGCTAAAGAACAATGGGGCATATTATCAAGAAAGGGCGTTAAAGTTATCGCTGCTTTAGCGGCAGAAAACTGCCGCTAAAGCGGCGATAATGGGCTTGATAATATGCCGTAAAGAATTCCAATAGAAGCCCATGTTCTGGTGTCAACATGGGCTTCTGTTGGAATTCTCTAGTGCATATTATCAAGCCCATTATCGCCGCTTTAGCTGCAGTTTTCTGCCGCTAAAGCGGCGATAATGTTAACGCCGTGCTTGATAATATGCCCCAATGATGGATTCAACCCCTCAGACCTCTTTCCTGTATTCTGTCCATGTCCCAGCCCTTCCCCAAGAACCCCACATATATATAGTGAAATAAAATTACTGGCGTGGTGTCACACCTAAGTAGGCTAAGCAGCACAGCCAGTGCTAGTCCTAAACCTAAACTCCCAGAACCATGCAGCTTGACAGAGGAAAAAGTGAGATACAGACATACATAACAAGGAGCCAGGATTTCGCCAAAAAGAATTTACTTTCAAATTACAATGCCACGCATATTTGGACACAGCAACTCTGATATGTTCAAACAGCACACCCTAAGGACCAATGGGTTTATTGCAATGACCATAGCCAGGGGAGAGTGATGTTTAGACAAGTGCTCAAGCTGCTCAGCTCTGTTTAGACATTCAGCCTGAGGACTCAATCACTCAGTTCAGTCACCCGGTTGGTCCACGCCCAGCATTTAGTGCTGCAGTCCCCTGTGCTGCAAACGTCTAATTCTTTACAAAATATCTGGGGAATTCACTGTGGCTTCACTGTTCTTCAAATGATACAACAAGGGCTCTCAGCAATAAGCATTAAACTTGTAAATGTTCATCAGAAAATATATCTAGCCACACAACTTCCTCTATATGAAATCTCTGTGCACGACCTCAAAGTCAATATTAATAACATATATTGAAGGAGACAAAAATGTGTGTATTTTTAGAACTCATAAACTGATGTTTGGAGAAAAATGGTTGCATTTCCAAAATATATGCAAAGCTGATACTTGAATGCTAAATCATGTGTCAGTAATGAGACTCACTACAAATATTACTTTGATGGCAGGGGGACTGCAGCTTTGGCTGTTATGTGTGACCAACACAGAGGCATTCCTCGTTGACAAAGTTATTTTAACATTAATGCTGGTGACGTGTGGATGAACTGAAGTGATCACTGATGGTAATCCTGCATATTGTGGACTCTAATTCATATTTGTACAGTGCCTTAAGAAAAGGTTCAATGGCCCTGATGTATCCATAGTAATTTACTGGCCACAAAAAGAGTAATCTGTAACCTAAAATAGTTTCATATATTCACTAAAAAGCTGCCATCTGACTCCCCACTAAATAGGTGGATTCTTCTGACAATGTCACAGACAGAATATGACCCCACAATAAACAGGCATAAAGTAATATTGTCACAGAATATGACTCCACACTAAACAGGCATATAGTAACAATGTCATGGAATATAACCCCACACTAAACAGGCATAAAGTAACAATGTCACAGATTATGACTCCACACTAAACAGGTGGAGAGTAACAATGTCACAGATTATGACTCCACACTAAACAGGTGGATAGAGACAATGTCGCAGAACATGACCCGACACTAAACAGGCATAAAGTAACAATGTCACAAAATATGACTCCACACTAAAAAGGCACGTAGTAGAAATGCTGCAGAATCTGACCATGTTCGCCACACTAAACAGGTGGAGGACACAGTCGTATCGTGAGCAAAAAGAAGAGAACAAGCAAACCTTATGGCAAATAGCTGAGATGAGGAGTGTACAAAACTGTGCAGAAGAGTCCCATCTTTAATGGCTATATACTTTGTAACAAGCCTTGAAAGTATTGATTTCCGAAAAGTAATTATTCTGTGGTGCAGACGCTGTCAGGGAGACAAGGTTTTTAATTTGAATATTCAAGGCCATCTGTAATTAAGGTGCATAGTTGCTCCCTAAGTCATTATGTGCACATAGGCCAGTTACCCCGAACACCAGGTGTAATTTAAGCCCACACTATTCTATTAGCTCACAGTTGGGAAGTAGCATTATTTCACTGCTCAAGCAGTCTGTAGGGAAGGGCCTGTCTTTCTCTCCAGCTGCCATCTTTTTCTTTTCTCTTGCTTTCCTCCTCTTTACTCCTGCATGATAAGGCCCATCGCGGGACTGCGGCAGGTAGAAGAGAGTGTCTGCAATGGTAACCCCTGGGCTGTGGTACAAGAACCAGCAGACCCATGGGCAGAGCATAAAGGGAAGAAAGAGAGCAACACAGCAGAGAACACAACATTGTATGCATCTCTAACGGTGACCAATGGTTAAGTGGCACTGTCGGCGGTCACACAAATCCCGCACATGGCATTTTTAAGCAATCGACCAGTGTGCGTCTTATGGCAGCAGAGGAAATTTAACTCTACTGCAGTGGGACAGCGGTCAGGATGAAAGAGGTGTTGAGCATTGAGGAGAAAGGTGCTGGTAGGCGGTGCTTTATTGGTGTTTCAGAGCACTGCAGGCCAGATTTTCAAACATTTGACGCAAAGCAACAAGACATCTATGGCTCATTCCTGCTCTCTGTGTGTGCTGGTGTGAAGCCTAGCGCCAATGCAGGCGCCATTGCGTCATGGTGCAAGAGTGCCTGCGTTACACGCAGGATTGTTTTTGTGCAGTAAGGGACGCCTTCCAGCATAACAACAATCCTCGGAGGCACTTTTCTGTTTCTGTGCGTGCTGCAGAATGGAGCACATGTGAAAAGGCAAAAAAACTACGAGAAATAATGACATTTATCCTCGTTATGCTGCCTTTGGGATGGCGTAGCATTTTGACACATTCCTAGGTTTCTTAACCTTAGTAAATCTGGGAAAACACCAAAATACTTGGGAGGTGTTGTGGGAACACGCACACTCCACCCATGGCATGCCTTCCCAACTCAGAGTAGGAACACCGTACCAATGCAGAGTGATTCAAAGCAGCGATTTGCACTTCCTTGAGTTACTCTGGATTTACTAAGCCACAAAGAGCCACATATGATGGCTCTACGTGGCTAAGAAAATATCATTTAAGACCTAGTATTGCCTTGTGCTACTTGCATGACACAATGCAGCTCATTGGCTTAGTAAATCCGAACCCATATCTCTGCCTCCACTCTCTCCGCCTTCAAGAGTTTGAAAGGTGTCAACTTGCTGCCTTGGGCATTCACAGTCAACGCACTGGCACGTGTCCTGGAACTCTGCTGTACCAAGTTGGGAAAGCGGGCTCCATGGTGAAAGGAGCACTGGCAATCGGGCCATTTGATAAAGCATTGCTCAATACACATACATTGTATAAATGATGAGAAAGGGGGGTTTGGGCAGCCCCTTTCAGCAATGGGCTCCAGTGGCTCAGTTGACTTTAGGTAGAGTTTTTAGGGTTTGTCCATCAGCAGTGATGCCAACTCACTGCATTCTGTGAGTGTGAGCTACCTTGAAAAGGAGTTCTCATTCCTTGGCATTTATTCTTTTTTTAATGGTCTGTTCATGGAGGGCCATGGTCGCCACTTTAGAAACCTAATCAAGTCTCTTTGTGTAGAGAGAAACCACAAGCATTGTGAGAAAGGCAGCTAGAAACGGGGGGGAAACTGGTGGTATTCAGTCTATGTTCTCCATTCCAAGCCACAGAACTCAAAATGGGGAACTAATGCGACACTAGGATAAAACATTAACGCCATAGTATTCATATTTCGCTGGCTGGCATTACGTCACAGGATTCTGGTGGTCATGCTAATCACGCCCCACTTGTCATAATTGAATGTTCCACGTTGATAAAGGAAAGAATGTGCGTCTATAACATGTGAAAGTGGCCCTGAATGGTCCCTCACTCACACGCTGACAATCCCAGGGACTGAAATAAAGAATTATAACTTTTTTCTTTCAAGATGTAAAAATCCTGTAGAAAGCATTCACAAAATGTGCAGGCCATAAAAAAAGCGCCAAACTGTGAAACAAATCCTTAGTCACGTGGGAGGCACTGAAACTAAAATGGACAGGAGGCACCGAAAGAATGGAAATGTCCAAAACACAAATGTAAGATTAACAAGCATTGGCATAGCCAATAGGTCTCGCCTGTGGGGCCTTATAAGTGTTTAACCATGCAACAGTTAATGTTGTTGCACCAAGGATATTGTGCTGCATAACTAAATACTTATAAGGTCCCAAAAGCGAGACCTATTGGCTATGCCAATGCTTGTTGATTTTGGTGTGAGTGCCATCTTTTTTTTTTTTTTTTACTTCTTCATCTATCTTGTTTATATTTGTAACGTGTAAGTATGTAAATTTCCTTATGTAACGTACTTGGTTCTATTGTGAAGCGCTCTGACACCTTTGGGTAAAGTCTGCGCTATATAAAATTGCATTAAATAAAATAAATAAAATAAAATAAATAGTGTTTTTACTCCTTCATTGTCATTCGGCGTACGATGTTTTTAACACCTCTTTAGCCCTCTTCCTTGCCCTCCCTTCACCCTCTGACCCCTGCGGGCACACATCGACAAAAGCATCATTTGTGTGAGGCTGTCCTGGAACTTTCTGAGGATGGTCTTTTCCGAGACAGAGGTCCTATAAACCTATGCCACCTCTCCATTCTGGAAAGCCACGGGTTGGTCCAGATCCACGATTTCAGCTGTCTCCAGTTTCAGCTTTTGTCATTTGAAATTCTAAGGTGTATTCGACCTTTACTGGATTCACAGCGCCATGTTCGCATTCTCTTCGCCTTCTCTGCTTGGCATCTTCTTCACCTCTCCGCTACTTGCAATACAAACTCATTTGCAGGCTCCTTACCGGTTGCAAGTGATGGGAACACATTTCCACTGTTCTCAACCATCTACATTGAATCCCTGTCTCCAAGTGTATTTATTTAAAATCATTAACCATTGTACACTCTTTTTCCTCCTTATTCAGCCTAAAAAATGTACTGGGATTCTCCCTCATGGTCACTCAGATCAGCTAATCCAATTTCTTTTCCACATTCCTCGCTCCCGTAAAGCATACTAAGGTGCCAAAGCTGTCTCAACTGCTGCAGCTAGGCTCTGGAATTCGCTTGCTTTGAATCTTAGATCTCAGCTTTTCTTGGCATTTTTCAGAAAACAGTTAAAACATGGCTTTTCAACTTATAATTCACTCTTCTCCTTTTCCAGAACAATTCACTGGCTGCAGCGCCAAGAAGCTTTTTTTGTGTTGCTGCACTTTATAAATACCTATCACATAACATAACACTCCTTTGGGTTGATCCCTTTTGCTGAAGAATGAATTCCTCAGAGCATATCCACCTCCCAAAGAGTAGCCTTTGGGGACTCCCCAGGCCATATTCAACATTAGGCTTTAAACTGTGTGATACTGTCCGCTCCAAAGATGGTGGGCATCGCGTGCGTGGCCGCGTCTATTTCTCACTCTCCTCCCTTACATCCCTTTGCAAGTTCTGCTGTATAAACGCTGCAGCTGAGCAGTCTGCCATCCTTCTATGGCACCACAACAAATCCCACACATGCCACACTGCAAGCACACCCTTCTATCCACTCATACACTTGCTTCTCTCGAACCATTGTGAGTTTTCCCACTGTTGTTTTCACGCTCATGCATAGGGTCAGCAAAAGAGCATGATGAGAGAATGAGTCTGGTCCTCGAGCACAACATCAAATCACAATCCGTATAAGCAGGGCCACTGGAATTATGCAGTAGGGGAGGACCAAATTATGTGGCAGCGTTGACTAAATTATGCTGCAGCAAGGAAAGGGCAAAATATGTAGCGTTATGCGGTCCATTTTATGTTAAGCTTACTTTAGAATTTTGGCATTTTTTCTCATGTGAACACAGTCTGGGCACATATTTCACCTCATTAGCACCAGCTCATACCTGCCAACTCTCCTGATTCAGGTGGGAGACCACAGATTTCAAGGTTCATCTTCCGACTCCTGCATAGAAAAAACTAATTCCTCAGCAGGCTGCAGCTGACAGGAGCTGGTTTTGTGCAACTCGGAGTATGCACAGGCAATAACTTGCTCCTGCAGGATAGTACACAACATTTGTCAAGCTCTTTCTACCTGCCATAGCGCTTTCTCCATGCTCCTTCCAGACAGGTGAAGAAGAACGTATGTTTGCATTCCTCATATGCGATCCTACAGCAGCCCACTTGCAAGTACCATAAATGCCAATAGACCCGATGCACGCCTCAATAGAAGTCAATGGGAGAAATACATTCTACCGATTATTATTTTCAAATCTCCCACTCTACTCTTCTAAAATGTCGGCATCTATGCTAGTTTAACCTCCAAATACAGCAAGTAATAAGCAAGGAAAGATGGCCAGTCAACCTCTGTATAGCGTCATGCCTGTGCTGCAACACGTATTGCTGCGATTATAGTAACTTTTGATCCATTTCATCAGAAAAAAAGTTTGGGTTAAAATCTGCAGATTATGCCGCAGATGATGGATTGTGTTGCAAATGCAGCAAATCGATAATTATGTGGAAAGCTTTGCGGCTGCAGAATTCCAGTGGTCCTGCATACGGGTCGCCACACAAAGACACTTCTATCCACAGCACTCTGACAGAGTAATTAGAGGTCTCCACAATGAGCTTGGACTTGTGCCCTGATAAAGATGTAAATACATAAACGGACCCGACAGCGTTGGAGCGCTTTACATGTGCTCTAAGCACACAAGGTCAGATTAATTTTTTCGGCACGGAGAGATTAAGTGATTTGCCCAGGATCACATGACATTGAGCCGACGCCGGGACTCCATACTGGTTCCTCAGTGTCATTGTCGGCAGCTCTGGCTATTAGCCCACCTCTCCTCCTTTAACAGTGCATTCCTGCAACTGAGCCGATGGGGTTAAGGAAAGGGGGGTTTAAACGAATAACCAAAGACTGTATCAAAGTACAAAAAAATACCACTGCTTGAAAAGCTGCAGCTAATCTGGTTTAAAGGGATACTGTGACCATTAACAAGACACCATACTCCCAATTACCTTAGAGACACAGGTCAGGTAATATACCTGTAAATCTCCCAAGTAGCACATACCCGAATTAGTAAATAGCTCCAGACACATACACATCAAACAACACAGACAATTACAACACAAACAAACTAACATAAGCAAAACAACCACACCACCCATGAAAGCATTGAGTGAGAAAACAAACCCTGGTTAATAACCAAACCCACAAGACCAACGCCTGAAGGTACAGAGCTCCAACAGTGCTGCGAGGCCATCCTAATAGCAATACAGCGCTAATAAAACAAGCACAAGTGTGCGCGCCTCGCGCAGCAGCAGGGGGAGGGGGGAGAGAGGAGGGGGCCTGCTTGAGTCACTTGTGGGAGCGAGCAGCTGGCGCCGCGATAATTGATAACATATGGCGCGAGCCGCTCGCTCCCGCAAGTGAATCTCCAGACGTGCACGCGTTGCCATTGAAGGCAATGGAACGCGTGCACGTTTTTGGCTGAAAAGCCGAAGCGATCGGTAAAGGTCTTTTTGCCTAAGCAGCGCATGCGTGCTACGTAGGCGAGACCTAAAAATAGAGCAACACATCACTTCAAGACAGAAAATGAGTTGATTTTTTAAAGGTTCAGTGAAAGAAACCTGTACTTCATTCACTATTGGCATTCAGAAGAAACATTGAAGGGGCACAGGCACAACCCATCTTAGCCCTGTAAAAAAAATGCACATGCCGTAAAAATGGGCCAATATCAATACAGCATGCTATGTCATGGAGTGCGTAGCTGTTAATATCTTTCACACCCTTCATCCATTGCACCAGTAAGCGCTATGTATCAAGCAAGGGAGTATTCACAAAGCTAATACCCATCACTTGAAGCATACCTCAATTGGCAACGTGCCCATCAGGCAGGCAACCTTACCGGCCTTAGGAGGCTTACCTTCATCCTTTAGTCATTCATTCATCCATCCTTTCATGCTTCCACCCATCAATAGGTCCACATATCCATATAGTCATACTTTCATCCATTCATCCCTTCACTTACCTCTATCATTTCATTCCTTACTCTGCCTCTCATTTACCCGTAATCTATTCATCCTTCTGTTCTTTCATCCATCATATTACCTTTCCATATAGCCATCTTTTTACCTTCCATCTTACTTGTCCCCTTTTCTTCCTCACTGCCTTTTACCTAAATTCATTTCATTTCTTTCTCTTCCCATTCTGTTATTCCTCCTATTTACCCATCTTTTGTCTTTTTTAAAGTTTCCCCTGGACAGTGCTTGCGCTAGGCTCGATAAATCTATTGTTTTTAACATAAACTTAAAAGCGATTTAAATACCTCCTCCTCTCTTTCCTGGCTTCTCATTGGTTCCTGTGTGTTTCACTTACCTTTCCTCCATTTCGATTGGCTGTTGCATATTTTCCTGCATTTACCAATGCTTGTTCCTCATGTGATTCTCCTATCAGTTTCCTGCAGGAAAAATACTGTTACTATCCACTTTGGTGTAACTATATTTCCATAAAGTTTTGCCTTTTACCACTGCAGCACATTTATATAACAATTTATCACCCAGAGAGATTAAGTGATTTGCATAGAATCACAGATTGTTGCACGGTGTCTCAAAAACTTGAACCAGGATTCGCAACGTTCGAGTCATCAGCACTGGTCACTGCGCCACATCCTCGACACTCCCGAATTATCTGTCACGGAGGTCTTTCTCCCGGACGATGACTGATGAAAGCAGTTCGTTATTTTTTACATAGGCGAAACCGATGCATTACCAGTGCTTGTTGTTTTCTCTCATGCTTATTTTTAGGTTGCGCATAGGCAGCGCATACGCTGCCTCTCCGAGGCATCAATTAATCAGTATTACGATGTGAAACTCCGCCCATTGCATTTCTCTTAGTTTTGTCGCTTGCCATTGGTGAAATCTGGCATTGCTCTTCTTATCTCGCTCATTGTTGGCTAGTGGTCCGATACGTCACTTCCGTTTTCTTCCATTTCTGGAGGAAGCAGCATCGACCAACCACAGTTAACTTACATTGCAGGGCGGTATCTTTTAATGTATGGACTACTTTGTTTTTTACTTAGCAATCACACGCGATGTTGAGCATCCCGCAGAGACTTGAACCCCGTTAGTACACTATAAATGCCGGTGTTTCGTACTTATTTTCTCAATTTTGTTATAAAGCGCAGCATAGCAATCACACGTGATGTTTAGCATCCCGCAGAGACCTGAACCCGGTTAGTACACAATAAATGCCGGTGTTTCGTACTTACTTTCGCAGTTTTGTTATAAAGCGTGGCACACCGTGCTTGATCTTTATTTTTTCTTCCTAGCATTCAAACAAAATGTTGAGCATCCTGCAGAGACTCGAACCCGGTGCTACAGTTTAAAAGTAGTCTGTGTAGCCATTACGCCACCTCCACATTGATGGGTCTAAACTAGAAGCCATCTTAACGTTCTGCCACTCCGTGCTGTGATGTCGGTGCCTCCATGGAGACACCGGTATACAGACACATGCAGCGCGAGACTCAGGAAGCAAAGGCGTAGACACTAAAGAGTTCCAACACTGCTGCTTCAAGTATCCGGCCTTTGAATGGCAAAGTCCTGGAGTGCATTCTGGTAACTGCTGAACTATAGCGTGTAATCGCACAAGTGGCATGTTTGGAAGAGGCACATGCTTGGCTGATGTAAACATTCACGCTGCAGGCATGTCTAGTGTGTGTCTTAGTTCTTAGACGTTTCCGGAGTCTAGGAGAGGGCAGTTGCTCTATAGGAAGCAGGCTGTTGGCATGCTCTAGCTCCGCCAGAGTCCATTCATTCTCCAGGCCGCAGCTAGCTTGCTTGTCCTATGCTACAGTGAGCAACAGGTGAGCCGTCAACACTGTGAACCGAATGGAAGCTGTCCTTTGTAGGCCTCCTTGGGGTGTACCACGTGGGGGTGTTGACCCATCTGAATTTCATCTCTGGGACCCCTGCATCTACGGGGCCCCAGCCTGGGCGCTGAACACGGCTGCTCGACCATGCTCTTCAAACTGCTCACACCCTGCACCAGCTCGCAAAATGCTGCAGTGGCCTAATGAGAGAAACGGAATAAATCGTTTCAGCTCCTCTTGTCATCATGCTTTTAAGGATAAACTCTGACACAAGAAATACTATAGTGATGACACAGGCCAAGAGTGACTCGGTGAGCCATGCCTGACTCTGAGGCCTCTTGGAAAAGAAAGTCCAGTAAAAACAGAAATGAAGCATGAAGTGATTACCAGAACCATCTGCAAGGGGAATCAAGCTGCACTTCTGACTGCCCAACACCTTGTGAGCCGGCTTTGGTCTCTGTGCCTCCGAGTCCGCGGACTCAGAAATTCTCTCCTGACTGTAGGAAGCATTTGCCGTCCACAGAGCACAGTGGGAAGCCATGCACAGCTGCTAATGTAAATAAACACTGTTCTAGGCAACTTCAGGAGCGGGGGCCCTATAAGCATCAATACCATATCCCTTCACATGCAGGCGGCTTCCTCAGTGTAACAGTAGACATGCCACCTGCATTTATAGTCAACAGTAACCAGATATCTGCAGAGATTACTGTCTCTGTGGAGGAATGAATGCCTCATTTCGTAATGACAGTAACAAAGAAATGCACAAATTCATCCTCCTTCTAATCCATCCATCTCCCCTCAAAGCTGCACTTTTCCCGCCGTCCAGTCCCTGCTTTCTATCCATGCAGAGCTCTGTATCTCCAACCCTAAGCCCTGAATACACATAGTTTCTGCCGCCATTCTAGCGTGCGGTGCTTGTTTGGGTAAGATTAAGCAGTGCTCCTTTACCATTTACTGTGTGATTCCTATGTTGGTGCCATGCGAGCCTTGCTTTACCGGTGTGTATGATTATTATGCATTACTAGTATCAGTTCCAGTGCTGTCAGTGTAAAGAATAAATACTTACAGTGTCTGTGGCTTACGTTACTGGTTGGTAGGATCGCTGGACCTTCACCGGTATGATGCCTGCATTACCGCTGGTATTCTGGCTTTAACGCTTTGTTTTTTGTTTGTACTAATTGGTAGCCCTTCATAACACTGGTATGGTACCTAGGTATTCGGTCAGGCAATAGGCTGGCCAGCTTACTACGCATTGTTGGGGTATGTTTAGAGTGTGACCTTAGATACCCGAACAGAGTGTCATCCATAAGAGCCAGAGTTCGTGTTATGGCAGCCTTCACGCTGCCCTTAGGTGGATAAGACCTACCTAATGCTGGATACCAACTACCTTGGTATGATTGCTCCTCAATGGTGGTGGCTAGGTAAGTGCAGGTTCAATAGGTTCTCTATGCAATAGGTCTCGCATTTACGCGAGTTGGAGCTGTTGGAATTGTACTTGACAATGTTTTTTAATCGTGTTTTGGTTTTTAAAACATAAATAAAATGCATTGCCATTTACAATGCTAATAGCTTAAACTCTCGCAAATGCGAGACTTATTGCATTGCAAAGGCTTGTATCTATTTGTACCTCTGTGTTTTCTCTCATTTTCGTCATCTCATTTCATCCTTTCTCTTTTTCTCTTTCCATATATCTTATATCTGCCCGCCTCCCACACCCCTCTGTGAATTCTTTCCTAACAGTATTATTCATGATCACTTTTCCTCCAGATGTGTAGGCAGAGACCCACAAATAACTAATTGCTAAGTAGGACTCATTTCACCAATCAGGGGCACCCAACGGCAGCCCCTACTTAAGCTGCTTAAGTGGGGGGTTTGTTCCCCACACCCCTGATCTCAAGAGGAAGAGCGCCTCTCTAGTCACTCATTCGTAACAAGTAAATACTTCCCACATTGATTCAAAACAATGACAAGACTGTTCAAACCAAAACCCCGCAGGGTGCACCATGTTATCTCCATGGGTAGGAGATTCGGTGCTCCGCCTAAGGGGAGTAATCGACAGTTAAATGCTACAGTGTAATACAGTGCTATGGGGGACACCTTCACTCAGTCCTCTGACCTCTCCTGCGCTCCCCGCTGGCTCTCTTTAGCAGCAGCTAAGGTTGAAATGCGCAGAGAAGTCTTTGGAGCCGAGACTGCAGCTATCCATGCCTCAGCAATCACGCGCAGAGGAAAAACAAGCATTTGCAATGCAATAGGTCTCGCAGTTACTTGAGTTCAAGCTATTGGTATTGTAAATGACAATGCCCTTTATTTAAGTTTTTAAAACAAAAATAAAAGGCATTGTTATTTGCAATGGTAATATCTCAAGCTTGCGTAAATGCGAGACCTATTGCATTGCAAATGCTTGTTTTTATGACTGCCTCGAAGAGAGGAACTCGATACAGCTCCCATGAGGTTGTTTGGAAATTGCTGGTTGTGATGCACGCTGTGTTGTTGTTACTTATTTAAACGCGGCAGAGTCTTTTATTGTAGGGTCCCTGTAAAAGAGAGATGTAGATGTTTCACCGCGATTGGGACAGGGCTGGAGTAATTTACACAAACAAGTCACGGGCATGCAAACGCATGTTACAAGGCAAACCAGATAAACTTTGCACAGAGCTTCCGCGGCCTCAGTCCCCAACACCAACACTGAGGGATTAGGGGTGAGGAAATGTGGCAATGTTGAATGGGCAGGCTCCTCTTGCTTGTGCTGTTTTTAACGCACATATTCACCCAGCGCATGTTTTTTTTCTCCAAGAGAGTCTCTAGTTCAGTCTCTTTGTGGGACTGACTCCAAATTCTAGTTTTCATGTTGTCAGGACAGACATTTCCTTTAAATGCCGAGAAGGCACTGCCATTCTACACAACAGAAGCTTTGAAATTCAGATTTGTGATGGTCTGCAAGTTTGGGCATGATTTATGCATTCGTCTATATTAGCACGTGTCTGAAGTACTAAATTTCTGAGGCCCGTTTGCTAGGACATGAAACAGGTATGCCCTGGCCATTCTTTAAACAGCATGCCGTGGTTAGCACGAGAAACACTGCATGCCAGACTTATTTCCCTTCTGTGAGGGGCTTCCCGTAACACGGAAACCTCTCGATTTCCCATCTCAACTAGTTTTGTTTTTGAAAGATTAGGGAAGGCACAAACCACAATAAAACGTACACGAGAGAAGAGGCCAGAAGGGAATGATCTGGGAGCCAAACAACTCCATCCTCAGGGATGAAAGGCACGGGGGCAAGATGGTAAAAGTTGATTAGTGTGGCAGTAAAGGAAGCTGTTTAGTTTTATAAGGGCACTTGTCGTGGTGCACGGCTGGGGAGTGGAAGGGGGACCCTGTAGTAAAAGAACACTATCGTTGTTTACAAGCCGGCTATGCTGACCACATTGAGGTCGCTGCATCGGATAACATACAACTGTCCACAACGAGCACACTCTTTACCGAAGTGATCTAATGGAAAGGAGCCTTTGTCCGGGGGACGAGGTTTAAATATTTTGCTTCCAAAATTCATCGCAGTGGACATGATGACAAGAGAAAAGAAAACAGCGTCTGGTTATTTTCTGCTGATCTACAATGACAACTGAACGTTAACACAAGACTGAATATAGAAACCACTCCCTGATTGTGGGTATATAAACGGCATCTTCATTCATGTGCCTCGAAAGATTCTTATTGGTTAGATAAAACTGTACATTTGATTGGCTTTGAAGGCTTTTCTAACGCACGTGTTAGGTGAGAATGCTTAGCGCGGTGCATTAAAAACAAGTAGGACAAGCCGGGCGAAGCGTGGCGCGCACGCACTTGGGGGCGGGGGAGCGGACCCTTTGAAGTGCTCCCAAAAGGCGGATTGCATGGCGGCACGATGTGCGTGATTGTGCGCGTGCTAGCAATGCAATCTGCTTTTTGGGAGCACTTTTTAAACCCGCTCTCAATAGTCTCGCTTTGCGATCGCTTACGCGATAGCAAGGTCGAGACTAAAACAGGCCTTACACTTCCTTAACCCACGAGGAGTAAGAACGGAAGTCTTCCAAAGGGATTTTCTTCCAAAGCAAAGACTGAAACCTCTTTGAAATAGAGGTGTAAGGAGCGCAGACTGTCCCGCACCACCTCTGGTTTCATTGAGAAGAAGAAAGACTGCTTGACGTTTCTTCTTGCCACCGGAAAGAGTCACTTCACCGCTGCTCTGCGAGATGGGATGTCAGAGTAACAGTTCAGTGTTACATTTCTTCTGAACTCAAGATCTCTCCCAACAAGGCCGCGATCAGACCAAAGCTTTCTTGATTTTACACGATTCAATGACACTCGGTTTCCAGGAGAGAGCAAGCGATGGCCATCTCACCTTGCAGCAGTAGGTTTGTCTGCCTTCCTATGAAGCGCTGTTCAATGGGGTGTGTGTGTTTGTGTGTGTAGACCAACTACAGATATATATTACATTATTGCCCAGGCAGAGGCAGACTGTAAGAGGTAACTTTTGGTTAGATATCAAGAGCTGGGCGGAGGTGAGGTGGAGTTTGAGAAGAACATTGTTGAGTCAGAGGGAGAAGCAACTTGAAAGGAAGAAAGACCGTGAAATAACTCTGTACCGGCACTCACACTGTTAGTTCAATGTACAGGTGTTCAGGTGTTAAAATAACTAAATTAGTACTGCATTTTCCAACAGGATTATTAGCCTAAAGAGTGGGGTGCATGGGGGGAATTTTGATACCTCTGTGCATGAAGCTCCCGCGGTGGTCAGGAACCAGAGAGCCTTAGTCCTAGGCCAGCATGGTTTAGAAAGCCCCTGCTTGTTTCTTGATGAATACATCTGGCTGAGAGTCGCCCCTTAATACTCCGTATCCATCTCATCCCGTCCCGCCTCCCTCGGATCTATGATCTCAACAGCTTCCACCTTCCAGTGTGAATGCAAACAGGGGGCTGGTGCCAATGTGCCCCCTCCCCAGTAGCTTTACATGTATCCCAACTGCAACTGCCCGCATGCTAAGCGACTAACGGCGCCCCTTCGGTGGTACTTGTGCCCTGCCCTAGTATATAATAAACAACTGCCCATTCAGAGGCAGGCTGTACGAGGTATCAAGATCAGAACTACAAATCACTTAAACAATCGCCCAAGCAGCACAGACAACCTTGCAATATGGCGGCAGGGTGCCAGTGCTGGCGCTAGGTAGTTTTTTGGCACCAGCGCTATGGGAAACACAGGAGTGCGTCATATTCTTGTGAATACGGTACATCCCTGCTTTGCAAAAATGTCGTAGCGCGGTGCTGCTGAATTTGGTGCAGCTCCGTGCTCCCACATTTTTTTTGAAAGACTGAATAAGCTATATGCAATAAAGAAAGGCTATGACATAATTCTGTAACACCAATCTTCACACTGTGCAATGGGCAGGAAGCACTTTGAGTGGCAGCCAGGATTGATTTGGGTGCAAGCAGCTTAGGAGAGGCCAAAACAAGTCATGGGGCAGTGGATAATCAGTAACGATAACCCCCCCCCACCCCCCCCCCCCACCCCCGTTATCCTGAGCTGCCCTTCTATTTCATTTTTAATCGTGGGAGTTACACGCTTTGCATAGCGCCATGTGTAAAACAAAATACACTTATTTGTGAGTCAGGAAGCTTTCCAACTTTGCAAGACACTAGTGCAGCAGCTTCTAAGGTTACATTTGTGATATTGAAAGCCTTAAAAACGTTATATATATATATATATATATATATATATATATCGTCGCCACCGCGTCGAGGCCGCAGGAGTCCTCCTCGCTTCTACGAACAACGGACACGGACCAAAGTTTTTTTAAAGTTAATTTATTCCTGGTATGCTGCCATAACGTTTCGGCTCCTCCGAGCCTTGCTCACATGACGACAGCAACATTTGTGCACAATAGACGCTGCACTGAACTTCCCAGTACACATTTATTTTGCCTCTGTAGCTATTAGCACCATGGCACACTGCAGAGTTTAGACAGCGTCCCTGGCCTGTGCACACATTTAATGACAGCCGTCTGAGCTCTTTCTGTTGCTGGAAAGCAATTCAATGAGAGTCGTATTAATACAATAAAAACACAGTTCCCTTTCTACCTGCTCTCTGGCTGCAGCAGTAAACATGTCTTTTTCCCATTTTTTGTCTTCCGTGATCTGTAGAAGGAAGGGAGCTGAGTCGGGTTGACCGGCTTCCTTGGCTTGCCAGTGTGTGATTGACGACAGGCAGTGATTTGCTGCAAGAGTCATTTGCTGCTAGCAATAAGTGAAGTGCATAGACCTTCTTCAGAGCATGCGCGGTGATCCCTTGCGGCATTTCCCAGGGTCTCGTTGTTCATTCATGGCAGTGTGGGCCTTGCTCCATTCAACGCACCTTAATAATTGAGATGAGGTGAATATCCACATCAGGACTTAAACGAGAGGCCAGAGGTGGCAACTTTAGATCTGAAGAACCGGGTTTGATTCCCAGTGTCGGCTTCAAATGCACTAGGACACTGATAGGAAACTGATCATCTGTCCTCAAACACAGGTGCAAGTCATCCCTATGACTCTTGATTATATCCCGTCCAAACAGTGGCAGCGACAAACCCCTGCGCTTAGCAGCTCAGGAAGGAAGCATAGATGCAGTGGCACACATCCACAGCCCCATGGACAACTTGTGGGGTTTCATCTGTCCCTGCTGGGAGTCTTCAGGAGTTAGATGTTTCGGTGTGAAGAGCGGTATGTGCTCGGACCTTGGAGAGGGAGAGAGAGAAGAAAAGGGAGAGATAAAAGGCGATGGACACATTTGTACAGGCACAAGGTCATAGAAAGCAGAGGCGCCTTCAGGGACCTCCTCAATAACCAAACATCTGACTACAGTAGAAGTCTTTCCATAGATAAAAGTGAGTATGTGTGCAAGCACACATGCCAGAAAGGCATTCATTTTCTGCTTGTGAATATGCTTTATTTTCTGCGTGGATATGTTTTTCCCGATCTTGTCAAACTCTGGCTGGTATAGCCAGTGAAGCATCTATGTGTTTCAGTATCTGGATCACGCAGCGCAGGAATGGCACCTAAGCCACCGGTGCTTGCATCCTGTATAATTTCAGTGTGCAGTGTGGGATCAACATAAGCCTAACCTGGCGTCAAGCTAAGGGCTTCCACCTTGTCCTGCCTAGACATTCACAATGTATCATCTTTTTTCTTTTGCCTTTTTGAGGACCTGACTTTTATCACTGTAGTTTGTACAGTTATGAATACCCTTTATTATTCTTCCTATTTCTTTCTGAAGCATTTCAGCAGCACAGATCCAGGAGTGCCAAACTTGACAAGCTTCAACTCTGCCAAACTGATAATAGCCCTTGATAGTGTTAGGGAAGAACTGTACTGCATTAGTCCTTCATGTCTTGGAAGTGTGGAGCAAACTGCTTGTTTTGCTTTATGGCTTGATTCACCTAGCACATGTCTACACATATACAGATTTATCCTCCAGGCGGCCTTTTGATCACTGGGACTATTGGGGAGATCGAGGAAGTGGTATATTCTACTGGTTTAAAGATGCAGTTGAACTATGCCTTGAGTAGTTGCTTTTGAATGGAATGCCTCTAAAACATTTCACTGCCTGTTTTACAGACTTATTCATATTGTAAGTGTTTGTAATTTTTTTTTCTTTAAGTACATATCCTTCACAATCAGCAGTGAGTACCAAGAGCAGACCCACACTCTGAGAATGTACGAAGCTTAGCAGACAGCCAGTATCAGCAGCTGCTTCAATGACATAGACATCAAACTCTGCACGATGTCACCCACGTGTCAAAACAGGTCAAACGTAGTCCTTTACACAGTAGGGGCATAATGGATCTATATGCGAAGATCAACCCTTTCTTCCGTTCCACCTGTACATTTTGTGGAGCTGAGCAAATTCATCACCATTCCTGACATGATAGTGTCCAGTGTTTCCTAGAAGACGTTCCACAAGAACTGCTCCTGGTGATGACTTCTCTGATGTTGCACCTGGACCTGGATGTAGGACCCAGCTTGCCAGAATGTTTAGTGAGGGTGGTCATTGTAAAGGCCACACATGCTTTCAAAGTGCCTTAATTTGCTACATTCATGGGCCTTGCCCTCAAAAGTCCACAATGCTGACATGCAGGAGGTTGTATACATAATAGTGACACATGATCTGAGCATGGCACGATATAGCATGTGTTTCCTTAAAATAGTGCAGATAGTTGTCTAATCCTTCATCACATCTATGCTGACCACTGGCTTCAGCTTCAAATATATATTAGATATTAGAAAATGAACTTGACACTACTGTTCAGCATTTGGACGTCTGTCTTGTGTGGCAGTAACCCAGGTGTAGTAATGTGCAGGGCAATACCTGTGTGTGGTATTAGCCCTGTTTTCCCTGCGAGGGACCGTTTAATGGATTGTTCTTGGTGTTGTCCAATCATCAATAAAGAGGTATGCCCACACTCCACACGGCAGACAACGTTTTCAGCATGGCCTGTGTCCGTGCCTGAATGGCGATGAGGGGAGGAGGTACGTAGCGGCCTATGCCTTACTCTGTTTCTCCCTAATACAGAGAGGGAGTAGGGTAATCCGGCCACCCATGCCCACTAGTACTGCCCGTGCATGTTGGCCTGCATGCCACATGTCAAGTGGAGGCAAATCACAAATCCGGAGATTACGATCGCAGCACACCCCCAAGTCCAGACAGCAAGGCCCGGCGAGGGCGGGTCATGAGTGCCATTCCCCCTACACGTGGCCCAGTGCAAGACTGTGACTAACTGTATGGTTCAGGCAGCTGCCCATGAGCAGTCTCACAACAGCTGGTCCATTTGTGTACTATGGCCCACTTCTAAAGACTGCATCAATATATTTTGGCATTCTGAAACAGTTGTGGGCTGTGATGGTGGTGAGGCAGGGGTCTGCGTGAGTCTTCTAGCCATCCAGTGCTCCATCGTGGTCTGCCCGAACTTTCAGCGTGACCAAAAGTAACCTTTTTAGAGCTACTTGCTTCTAAGCGCTTTAATTCATTTTAATGGGCTTATTGTTTTAAAATTCAAGATCTTAACTTCTATACATTAGATTGTTGTTGCTTTGGTCTTGTTCTGTTCAGAATATAATAATCTATTTTCCTAAACCTGTTTGGAGTCTTTTTGTGGTAAATCCATTGTTTTACTGTGTGTATGTGTGATGCACAAATACTATACACATTGCCTCTGCTTTGTTCCAAACTATCTAAGGGTGAGCACAGGTAAACCTTTACGGCCTCATTTACGAGTTATTGACGCAGGACAGTGCAGTAAGTTACTTTACTGCACTGCACTGCCCTGCTTTGAAAGGAAAGGACAGGAGGGTGCTGTATTTAAAATATACAGCAAATTCCTGTCCTTTCCCACTGTGCTGACACACGTTTGACTGCCTTGCACCAATGTGGGTACTTGTGCAAGGGTGTCTGCGTTGTTGGCAGGATTGATTTGTGCAGGAAAGCAACACATTCCTGCACACAAAAAATCCAAGGAGGCTTTTTCCTCTTTCTATAAATGCTGCATAATGCCGCTGTAATGCTCCAAGAACCTGTCGTGCACTTGGTGGTTGCCCTACAACATCCCTTAATATGCAAACCAGTCAATCCGATATCCCACACTGCGCAACAACCATTGGTGAAGAAAGCAAAACACTGCACAGAGTTTGTGGACGATGTGGAGGGTCATTCTCGCATGCTGGAGAATGCCCGACAAAATTCAAAATGTGCTCAATGTGCAGATAGATGACCAACTTCCCCAATGTGTGCAGGCTGTCTCAATAAGGAGCACTCCGAAAAAATCAGTAAACGCCTTGGTGCACCTTGCAAATGGCTAAAGAGGAAAAGATATGGATGATGATGAGGAGAAAGGCAAAGTCCATCTGGTTCACACGGTTCACCAAGTTACAACAGAAGCCAGGTTCAGACTCATGTGTTGAATGCCGATGGGAGGAAGTCTGATGACAGCCATCATAGACAAAGGTGCCTCCATAAATTTAATGGCACAGAAAATATAGTAGACCAACCCAATGAATGTGAGTCCTCATTAAACCCAAGTTTGAGGGTATACCTATGTAAACTCAAATCTGCTGCCACATGCCAGAGTGTTCATGGCAAATATCACATACAATGAGAAGACTACCCCAGCCAAAGTATTTGTCACAAAAGGGGAAATGGCAATGCTGCTCAGCTGCCAAACAGCGGAAAGACTGCAACTTGTCCCTTGTGCACTCAGCGTCCATACAGCTGGACTCAACTGTTTACTGGAAGTGTTCCAGGAACTTTTTCAAGGAATTGTCTGCCTGAAAGGAGAGCTGGTATGGCTTCACATGGACCTGTCCATACAGTCAGTGGCACTATGCCATTGCCATGTGGCCTTCCACCATAAACCTGAAGTAGAGGAAATACCCCGAAAATTAGAAGTGGCAGACAATATCGAACGAGTGACAGGACCCACCCTAGTGGTCTCCCTTCATTGTAGTAACTCACAAGTTAAAGCAACCAGAAGAAAGGAAACTATGCATTGATATGCAACTCCCAAACCTGCCAATTAAATGGGAGAGGCACCTAACAATGACAGTGGATGACCTGGTGAATAAATTCACTTGGCCATGTTGGTTTCCCAAAATGGACCTTCAGGCAGAATATTACCAACTCATGCTGGAATCGAAGTCTAACTATATTGCCATCTTTTCAACACATTAGCTCACTGCCATTATTAGAGGCTACATTTTGGGATACCAAGTGCGGCAGAGGCTTTCTAGGACACCATCAGGGGTTGCTAACCAGACTCATAGGGGTCCTCAGTGTCAGCAGCAGCATATTAGTACACGCCTCAAGACTCTAAAAACATTTTGCACGCCTCAGAATAGTATTCCTATGACTGTCCATAAGAAAAAATGAGAATTTCTAAAGATCAGTACCTTTTCTTTCGGTATCAGTTCTCAGTGGATAGAGTGGCTCCATACCTGGCTAAAGTGAGAGACATACAGTCAGCACCAGCCATTCATTGATGATGGTGGTGGGAGGTTTTCTGGGAAGGGTCAATTATTGTGACCACGTAACCAAACATTTGGCCACTTTCATGGCTCCTGTATGAGAGCCTAGGAAAGAACCCATTCCATTGAAATGGGCAAACAAGAGAAATCCTCCCATAGCCTAAAGAAGTCCCTATCAGCAGACACCACACTGACCTACTTTGACTCTAGTAAAGACTCAGAGCAAGTGGCTGATGCCAGTCACACTCTCAGTTATCCCAAAAACAGGATTATGAGGAGTGGGCCCCAGTCACAAATGCCAGTCAAGTCCTCAGCCTCACAGAACTCGCAAACTGAAAAAGAGACTATAGCCATCCACTAAGGGGTGCCAACACTTCCACCTATACCTCTGTGGACATTTGTTCATTGACCCTCAAACCCTTCATCCCATTGTTTCAAGGATCGGTGTCAAAACTGTTGCCACAGATTGAGAAATTGATACTACGGCTGCAAGAGTACTCTTTCTTGTTTGAAAAACCAGCCTGGAGCTCAGAACCTGGTAGACTATGTATCACGGCATTCCCAGCCTGCCACCCAAGAAGAAGCAAGTGCTCAGGAAACAAAGCAGTACATAATACTCATGGTAGAGGAATCTTAACTGATGCCAATGTCCCAGATGAGATCCTAAAAGCCACAGAGGCATCTAGCAGTAGAAGGCATCAAATTAGGAGACCGAAAGAACCTCAAGACAAATGCATCATGTTAGATGGAGGAAGTGCAACAGATCCTGTCATCTCTATACTATGTCTGGCATGAGCTGGTAGTGTCTGCTGAAAGTTGCCTTATGAGAGGGCCTGGCTAGTAATACATTAAAGCTTAACCAGGCAGGTTGTCCTTCATGCACATGGAGCACATTAGGGCATGCTCAAGACAAAGAATCAAATCAGGCGAAAAGTAGGGTTCACCAGGCTGGATGAAATGGTCAAAGAAACTGTTTAGACCTGTGAGATGTGTCAGGCCACGGGGAGTCCAGAGACCCTACACCCATTACAATAGACATGGTTCCCCAGTCACCCTAGATCCGTGACAGCGCTGATTTCGGGAGCATGCCTGATGCCCATTACATGCTCATGGTGATTGATGATCTCTCCAAGTACCATGAGGTGGAAAATGTTTCAATCACTGCAGGCAGCAAAGTAATTTCAAAACTTGAGGAAATCGTGACTTCCCAGGGACTCATCCAGGAAATCCAGATGGACAATGGGCCCCTGTACCAGGGACAGTAAGGAGCGGATTATTTCAAATCTGTGTGTGTGAAGCATTAAAAGATCACACCGCTGTGGCACCAAGCCAACGGTGAAGCCAAATAGTTTTTGGGCACCGTGTCAAAGATCACGAACCAGAAGAAAGAGTGGGCCAAACATTCTTTTCTGACAGAATGCAGTCAGATTCCGTGTGTGATCATGGGACTCACTCAAATCCTGGTTCTGCATGGGCCTCTGACACAATCCCACATCATCCTAAGTGGCTCACAGAGCAACCGTGAGGGGTCATGGCTCATCAATGCCACTAGAGGCAGGATGTTCAAGCCAATATGGGGGACATAGTGCTGGACAAATATTGGTACCCTGGGAGCCAGTTCAGCCTTCATTTTGAGAGAGCACCCTGGAGAATCTCTTTGATATGGGCTTCATTGTGTCTTCCTGGAGAGTGGTTGAGGACATCAAAAGAAACATCTCATTCTTCAAAAAAGGTCTAGAGTCAGAGCTCCATCTTTTCTTGGTGGAAGGAGGTTGAAAATCCTGAAAGGATTGAGGAGAATCCTGCTGAAGGTGTATAAGAGTCTACTTGAGATAGCGAGCCGCTGGCAACCGGTGTGAAGAGTGAACCGGACCGAACAAACTGCTTCCAGTCTGGAGGTCCCAGCTCAGAAGGAAGTCTGCTCAGAGGAGTTTATGATTGAATTCCAGAGTCGGAGAGGGGGTCATCACCAATAAAATTTCATAAAAGTACCATGAATATTCACAAGTGAATTGATAGTTGGGGCAAGGGTGTTTTTTGAATGCTGGGACAATGTGTTTTCTGATACCTGTAGTTTCATAT
The DNA here is from genome assembly GCF_964204655.1 of Triturus cristatus. Taxonomy (NCBI): domain Eukaryota; kingdom Metazoa; phylum Chordata; class Amphibia; order Caudata; family Salamandridae; genus Triturus; species Triturus cristatus. Next base: position 93,247,697 of record NC_140583.1, read on the forward strand.
TTTGCTGTTGTGTTTTGGGAGAGGAATGTAGTATTGTACAGGGCAATACATGTGTATGTAGTGTGAACCCTGCTGGTCTCTTCGGGGGAGTGATTAATGGACTGTTCCTGGTGACATCATCAAGTCATTAATAAAGAGGCCTGTCAGTGCCCCACATGGACAGATGTAGGGGCATGTATACAAGGGCGCTTATCCCCACAGGAACATCACTTTTTGCAATGTTCCTGTGATGATAATCCCTATGCCTTATTTACAAGATGGCGTTTAGCCACTTAACATGGCTTAACGCCGTCTTGTAAATAAGACCCCCTGTCACACTACGCTTAGTGTGAAAGGGGTGGGAAATGGGTGTTTTGGTGGGCGTTCCGCCAATTGATTTTGATGTAGGCCCCTATTTACAAGTGTGGCGTTAATCTAGGGCAGTGCCAAAATAAAGACGAGCGAAAACCTAGTCTTAACATGGTGAAACGAGGAGAAATGTTTAATTTCTCCTCATTTTTGCTGTTTCTATGTGTGCTGCAATGTGTAGCACACATAGAGGCAGCAAATCGCCATGAATAATTGTATTTGTGCAGGAATGTGTCCCTTTCTGCACATAAACAATCATTAAAAAAATTAAGATTTGCAACTTCTATGTGTGCTGCACAATTCCGGGTGCATGAAACAAGTCATGCTCTAATCTGCTTCCTTTTATATCAGGATATATACTATATCATTCCAAGATGGCCGACAAAGTTTCAGGGTATACTCTAAATATGGCAGCCAAGCGAATCCGCAGTATATTCTTCTCTATGTAGAGTAGTATAGTGGCCCACTTTTACGGTAATTGTGGTGTCCTGATATAAAAGGAAGTAGATTAGAGCATGACTTGTTTCATGCACCCGGAATTCGAGCCAAGAGTTTGACGAGCTTCTATACGGTAAGTGTCCTGCCCCGGCATGTCTGACACATTGGATTCAATATTAGAGAAACTGATGTCTTTAGTCTCTTATTCACAGTTAGAAATATACGTTATGATACATTTTCATTGCAGCATTTGGGATAGATATAATTGTTTGACTAAAGGGATTCAAGCCTCTATTTAATGGTTTCCGTATTCCTTAAATGATAATGTCACACATCTCACGATGTGATAAACTTAATTTGACTGGTGAAATGTCGGGCACATGCTTAGAAACTATTCACCTTTAGTTTGTCTGATAATTAAGGAATAGAACCAATCAGACAACAGAAGATATCTTGATACAGTGAGAGACCCCAAAACGTGTAAATTTCGGTCAGATATTGAGGGCACGCTTCAGTCACATAACTACAAATTTATGAAATGTTCATCTTTATATAGTTCAGAGTCCAGTAACCGCCTGACTTTGTTCCTGTAACTCCATCACACTGCAATACGTAAAATGCAAAGTGACAATTTGGCACTACCGATCGGATTGCCAGGTAAGAATTTTATCTACCAGAAAATTTTAAAAAAAACATTTTTAGTATTCTGATTAATAATGCTTCCACTCTTATTTGTAATAGGGAAGGCTAATATTGAAGAAGATGATGGTCATTTGAATGCAGGCAGCATATCAACAAACAAGCTGTCCATTTGACTTTTTCATAATTGGTGAGATTCCGTTCAAGAGAGGATTGGTAGTTTCATCATGTTCGAGAAAATATTTTTAATTGTTTCTTTCTCTCTTAGATATTTCTTCTATTCTCAGCCAAACATATTTGATTTAACAACATTAAATCTTGCGTCATCCGAAATCAACAGGCGACCACATAGATGGATTTTCTTAAGCTTCATTAATGTGTTTATGTCCCTACCTATGCAAGAATTTAACAGCTTCCAATTTCTTGATAGAACCCTACAACTATTACAATATGGGAGAAGAATACAGTTCTCTTCCTCTGGGTGTTATGCGATTGAAAGCAGGAGACGACTTTTCCACGGTCTCAATATAATATAATTTGGTAATGTTTTTTTATCAAGAGGTTACAGACGTGTAAACAGTTAACATTAAACCATGTGGATCATGTGATATACGCACAATTACAGAGGAGTCAGTTAAAATTTCTGCTGTACATGTAGTCATTGAGAAGCTAGTCACTACCGTGTGCAAATTTAGGGGCAAATTTAGCATTGCTGTATTAGATAATGTGTTGCAAATGAATAATAACTTTTATGAATTTATAGTTTTTAAAATAAAGGTTTTTTTTTTTATTCAGATAAACTGAAAACATTTAGCCCTGAAGGTGATAATCTATCAAACTTTCACCGAAACGCCGCGTCAACAGTTTTCCTGTGTACTTTTAAAGTTGTCGTTTTTAAACTTGTACTTCTTAACTCCTTTTTTTATAAAAAAAAGAATGAAGTGCATACCAATGTTTAAGGAAATTATTGTTTGAGATAAGTTGGTGAGCTTATGGATTTGAATTTTGAGAACTTTAAAACAACTTGTCTTTAAATCAACAACAGTTTTTAATAAAAATAAATAAAGTTTATTATATGTTTGAATTTTGAGTTTCTTTGTAACACATTACAGCAATTTGCAAACTAATAAGTTTCTTTTAAGTAATACTTGTGGTTATTATTGCAACATACCTCTGCAATATCCCTTGTACAAAGTACCTATAGCACATGATCCTGACTTTAGGTTTGTTTACTGTATTTACTCATATATCCACCTTGTTTATTTTCTAGTCCTTTGGAAAGGAATCTCTTTTTTTTGTGCTTCATAGACATGTCCCTTTTCTAAGTATCAGGGTACCTCCCTCACATTTTGCAAACCTTTCCTTATTTGCACGAGGCAGTGAAAATCTGTGAACACCATTTACACGAAGGGGCAGATTTACTCAGACTGTGCAACAAGGCAAAGCCATGCACAGTATTGCTGATCTGCGAAGATTGACCAGGCTTTGCATGAAAAAATAATGCTTCCTTGAATCAGGTGCAAAATCGGAGAAATATTGTCAATTCAATTTTCAATTGAATTAATCTTCATTCGATTATGCATCATAATCATAGAAGATAAACATAAATACCACATAAAATCCTTAAAAACGATAATATATACTGTCCACCATATTTCATTCAGATCGGACAGTCTACAAGCATTAGGTATGGTATGAAAACAGCTAACTAACCAGTCATACACATCTCTATACACTAGGCACACATTATTGTATTCCACTATAAGGCTCCTTTTAGATAGTTGTGACCGCCAACATCACCACATGATCAGCTAATAACTGTATATATAAAAAGGCAGGTCAAGATTGGAAAAATTCCCTTGCTTTCAAACGTGGCAATAAATACCTCTTGAGCAAAAAATCATAACATTTACAGAATAAAACCAAGTGTATTAAGGTTTGAGGTGAGTGATCGTCCCAAGGACAGGCTAAAAGTGCATGGGGATCAAACTGACCCGGACGAAAATAGATCAGTCTCTCATCGACCCAAACTGAAATCCAAAGTAGCAGTGGGGCCAGTTTTTTTTGATCCCCCACACAGACCCAATTCCTCATGAGTAAAAAAGTAAGCACTATTTGGTCCCAGGCCCAATAGTTTTCTACAGAATCGGTCCTCTTCCCGTTGAATCACCTTGCAATTGCGGTACCCCCGTATGGCTGCACTGTATGTCAGGACTGGGATACATTTCATTCTGTAGACTTGCATTAAGGGCAGAATAGGTTTATTACCTATCGACAAAGAAAATCTAAACAGGGCACTACAATCTTGGCTATATTTACAGCAAATAATAGAAATACAAGACAGCCAATTATTCAGCTGGTCGAATGATACTCCCAGATAAGGAAAGGTAGAAACCCTAGTAATTTTTTACCCCTTGATGTCAATAGGTCTGGTTTTCGTGGCCTTCCTCCCACAAACCATTTAATGGCTCTTTGAGATGTTTGTATCCAGATCCAAATCGTCCATAAAATTGACAAACCTATCAACCAGTAACCTTAACCCATTTGCAGTTCTGGCCATCAATATGGCATCATCAGCATAAAGCAGGGTGGACACATGACTGACTTTATCTCAGGCAGGTCCAGCCCATTTTCAATCAAACAGGTGTTGAGGCTATTTATATATAACAAAAACAAAATCGCCGCCATCACACACCCTTGCCTGAGACCCCGTGGAAGGCTAAATGAATGGATTGTCTCCCCCTCCATGCCATAGCTGACACAGGCATTTATGTCTATATGTAAAGCTCTAAGGAAATTGATCAAGTGAACTGGCAGTCCCAATACACCAAGGAGGTCCCAGAGTTTTGACCTGTTTACCCGGTCAAAGGCACTACTGAGGTCCATAAATGCAAGAAAAATGGACCCCTGTTTCACCACTACATATTTCCCTATTATAAGGTTCAAGCATTGTTCCAGCGTGCCCTTTCCTTCCCATAATCCATATTGGACAGGGCAAATAATGTCATTAGCCTGGGCCAATGATTTAAGGCGCTTTAGAACAATATGGCCTACCACCTTTACCACTGAGTTTAACAGGGAAATCGGGCTATACCAGGTGGGGTCCTGCCTATTCCCCTTTTTAAAAACTGGGACTATGGTCGCAGATTTCCAAAACGGGGGTAAACCTAACTGGGTCACAGCATTAAGTATGTGCCTTCCATTGACCACGGCCCAAAAACCCCTAGAGTCTCTAGTGGTGCAAATAGACACCAACCGGTCCCAAGAGCCTTCTTTAAGTTCAGCTTTCTGCTTCCCTATAGCTAATTTGTATGCCATTCTAGCATCCTTGATGATCTCCCAATTGCAGGGTTTGATGTTAAGGACCTCACACAGGTGGTTGCCAGCCTGCCTGCATGCTTTTATTAAACAGCCCACTTTTGTACCCCTGCAATTGCTCGACATGTCCCTCATAAAGGCAATTGTACAATTATTTGGCTTGTCAAATGCTTTCACAATCAAAATGGGTGGTATTTTGAGAGCTAATAAGAGCTCTATAATAATTCCTACATTAAGACTGACTACAGATTTAGTCAATGTTGGGATTGGGAGGTTGCGCTACTTCACCCTATGTACCCCATCTTTCGCGATTAAACCTGTCGGGCCTGGGTCGAGGTTTGTTCCCGGGCAGGCTTTTACTCCTACCCTAAATTCTATTGGGTTGTGGTTGCCAGAGCTGGTTTCATGTATCACCCCTGGGCTGACATAGCCGTCAAGCGACCTTGAGGTAAAAACATAATCAATAATGGTCCCTTTCTCCCATCCCACAAAGGTGGGCACTTCACTGGGCCCGTAGACATAACATTTCTTATACCAGCCTGCCCAAGCGCCTCCAATCATTTTCAACCCCTCTGGTTAGATCCAGAGTTATTAGTCAAAAAATCTTCTACCACAAAAGGGTTGCGATCATTGGAGTTATATCCTAGCTTGGCGTTAAAGTCCCCACCTATTATATTATTAAAAGATTTGAAATTGGCATATGATCTACCATCTAAATGTTGTCAATTCTAAATCTATACCACCCATTACATGTGTGCTATTCTGTACAACATACATCCAATGTGTGGAATGTTATATAAATTGTCTGAGTGTAGTTTTTTGTTACTAGAAGTACAAAACCTATGTCAGCTATCACTCACACTGCTTTGTACCATGATGCACACGTTATGCACTAAGCAACCTGTTTGTGTACCAGCGTAAGGCATGAGAGCAGCAGCAGGCCCTTTTTAGGTCTGGCGTTAAACGAGACATTTTGATTTTGCTTAAATTATATGCATAATATACTTACTCGAAGGGGCTTTCAGCCACCTCTCTTCACCCACTGGTCTGTTGTTGCGTCATTGCCATTTTGCTTCCTCCCACTGCAACATACAGCATGGGGCAATGGATCAGCCTATTTCACCCAACAATTAACTTCACTTTGAGTGAATGCATTTTGCTGTTTCACAATGAGCACATTCACACACAAGGTAGTTCCCTTCAGTGCAACAGTTTTTGTTTTTTACTGAATAATTATTTTAGTTTTGCCTTTGTGCTTAGAGCCTGAGGTTAGAGCAAGACCTTTCTGACAGATGTAAGCATAAGCCACATTCATGCTATATCAGTTCCTGGCTCCTGCTAATGTTGTTTTAAATTCCTTTTGAAGAGTCCTTTGTTTATCTCACTGCTATTTCACTGTTCCATATTAAGTTATTCTGTTTAGGTCTTGCATTAGCAAAGACATTTTGATTTCACTAAAATATGTATGATATACTTACATATAGGAGTTTTCATCCACCTCTCTTCATCCATTGGTCTGTTGTGTCATTCACATTTTGCTTCCGCCCACTACAACAAATAGCATTGGGCTGTGGGTCAGCCTACTTAAGGCCCTGGTTAACTTCACTTTGAGTGACTGCATTTTGCTCTCTTAGAAGGAGCACATACACACACAAGCTAGTTCTCGTTAGTGCCAGAGCTTTTGTATTTACTTTATAACTATTTTATTTTTGCCTTTGTGTTTAGAAAGCCTAGTCCACATGGCAGAAGTAAGGGGGGGCTCTCGACCTACATTTCCGTGGAATGCGGATTAAAACCAGCAAATTTCACAGGGACCGAAAACAGATCATTACTCTAACAGGTGGACCCTCTAATAATATCATTTTGGTTAATCTTTATAATAACATTCCAAGTCCCCGTTATGATTTGGTTCTCAATGGGTTAAAGGTTGACCTAATAAAAATAGAGAACCAGCTTAAAACTGATATGCTGATTATTTGGGTATGCGACTTCAACTGCCCCTTGTGCCCTTTGAGTAACAAAGGCACCTGTGGAATGGATACCGCTAGCGACGATTCCTCTACCCATTTTTTGAACACTAAATTAGACCTTTTAAACGGTCTAACATCTCATTTTAATTTATCTTATGTAATGAGTTGTGTTTTCCACCAAAGTGCTTTAAGCCAACTTACAATGGGAGAGGCTGTCACACCACAATCGATTATACCCTGATATCCTCAAGGTATTCAGGGATTATACTCGATTGGGAGACCATTGATACTGCTATTAGTGACCATTATCCTATTGTGGTGACTTTAAAACTAACCCTGCACGTCAATCCCAATGTAAGGAAGAACCCCTCTTATACCCTGCCACTTAAGCTGGGAACCACCACTGGGCTCTATTTAAAATGGGACAAAGTAGTCCCCTCTGCCTTTCTTAACTCACTGGTCAAGAACACCTACGAGCACATACAGATATGCTTGTCAACAATAGAAAATCCCCAGGCAATCAGCCATTCGTTCTCCATAAGTTCGTTGGAGATCAAAAGATTACTTGCACGAGCTCCTAGGAAAACCTCATCGTGCAGTCAAGGCTGGTTTGATAGGACTTGCACTAAAGCTCTGAAATCTTTAAAAACTGCCCTAAAATCTAATCCGAGAAATCAGATAGAATTACGGCAAGCCAGACATAATTATCGTGCAGTCCGACTGGCCAGGAAAAACCAGCTGAAATCAGAGGCTTGGCAAGCCCTGCAGGGTGCCTCTACTAAAAGGGATAATACCGCCTTTTGGAGGGCAGTTAATGCACCTTTCTTGCGATGCTCCCAGCTCCCAAAGATGGACTCAGCCATAACAGCCGAAACCTGGGTCAAACATTTTAGTACTTTATATAACCCAGCAGACTCCACAGAACAGATGAGCGCGCAGGAAAGTTACCCTAATCCCCAGACAGAGTCACACATTCCTAGTCTTTTTCCCCTGAACATCTTTTTTGACTGCGGAGAGGTACTCGTGGCACTAAAAGAAAGCCCTTCTGGGAAGGCCCCGGGTCCGGACTGTGTACCAATAGATGTTTTTAAATCACAACCGGACTTGTGGGCTTCTTTGCTTACTAATGTTTTGAATTCCCTGAATGCCACAGGCTTTATTTCCACCTGGCCTGAGGCGGTCGTAGTCCCGATTTTTAAAAAAGGCGACAGGAACAACCCCTCCAATCACCGCCCAATCTCATTGCTCGATTCCCTAATGAAGGTCGCAGGGAGAATTATTTTAAATAGAATCCTTGGGGCCGATTCACAGAACTAACTTAAGACAAAATCCTAAACTTACTACTTTTGGTATTCACAGAAGTTAGGATTTCGTCTTAAGTTTGTCTTAAGACAAACTTAGGACAGACTTAAGACAGACTTAAGACAGACTTAAGACAGACTTAAGACAGACTTAAGACAGACTTAAGACAGACTTAAGACAGACTTAAGACAGACTTAAGACAGACTTAAGACAGACTTAAGACAAACTTAAGACAAACTTAAGACAAACTTAAGACAGACTTAAGACAGACTTAAGACAAACTTAAGACAAACTTAAGACAAACTTAAGACAAACGTAAGACAAAATCCTAACTTAAGTCTGTCTTAAGTCTGTCTTAAGTCTGTCTTAAGTCAGTCTTAAGTTTGTCTTAAGTCTGTCTTAAGTCTGTCTTAAGTTTGTCTTAAGACAAAATCCTAACTTCTGTGAATACCAAAAGTAGTAAGTTTAGGATTTTGTCTTAAGTTAGTTCTGTGAATCGGGCCCCATGATTGGATAAGCGACCAAGACATCATCTCCAACCTACAATATGGTTTCATACAAGGCAAAGGTACCATCGAGCAAGGCCTGAACTTGACCCTTATCATTGCCAAATACACCCAGGCAAAAAAGGGAAACCTTTTCGTAACCTTTGTAGATCTGAGTTCCGCATTTGACTGCGTTGACCACGAGCTGCTCTGGGAATCTCTTGTAGAGATTGGATTAGAACCTTCCATTCTTGCATTCATTAAAGAGCTTTACAGGGGAGCATCAGCCCGTGTCAGATACGGTAGAAGTGGAGAATGTTCTGACAGGTTTTATGTTAGGAGAGGTGTAAGACAGGGATGTATATTAGCCCCCTTACTTTTCACCCTCTATATAAATTCTGTCGGCCACTATCTAAACAGAACTTACCACGACTACCCTACCATTAATGGCAAATCTATACCCATACTTCTTTATGCGGATGACGCAGCAATAATGTCACAGACCCGCATAGGGCTACAAAGGGCAGTTGATGAATTTACCGATTTTATGTCACGGAGAGGTTTAAACGTTAATGCCTCTAAAACCTTTACCATGTCTTGCGGCCTAGGGATCGAAAAAAACAATTTTCAATCTTTTTAAAAGGCAGGAAATTGGATAGTATTGACAGGTTTCCATATCTGGGCATTATTTTCGATAAGAGGGGCACCTGGCGGGCTGCTGCCCAAGCTAGGGGCATTGCGTTTTCTAAAGCTACAGGTGCTCTGACCAACTTCTCCAAAAAGCTGGGGGGACGTCCGATTAACCCCTTATTACAGATCTATCGGGCCAAGTGTATTTCGACTTGCACTTATGGATCTGGGATCTGGGGAATCGAGCACGCTGATCAAATTCAACGTTCCGCGAACCTATTTTTGCGCTACCTCCTGGCCGTCCCACGTGGCACATCAACCTACGTGGTGCACAATGAACTTGGCCTTACGCATATTGCGGACATCATAAACTCTTCCCCTATCATCTTATGGCACAAAGTCTGGACCAACCAAGAGACACTTTTTAACAGGGAAATTATCACAGATTGTCTTAGACTGAATGAGGTAAATAACATCAAGTGGCTGAACTATGTAAGAAACTTGTCTTCCGACTTAGGGCATCCCGAATTTTTCTCTGAACCCTCAACTCTGAACAAAATATCGAGAGTTACATTAAAACGACTAGTCTTAAGTCATCTGACTAGTCGTCGTTGGTCAACCGAAAAATATAAGAGCACGGTAGTGTATTACCAACATTCCACTACAACCGAAGGGATTCAGCAATATCTATTCTGAACACCATCACCGTTTACCCGTATGCTCGTGACTCGTTTCCGCACTGATACCTTCTTCAGACTATTAACATTTCCCAATCAAAATTGTTGGTCCAGCGACCTGGAGAAATGCCCTTGTGATGGTTTGTCAACACAATCCAATATTCACTGTATTTTATTCTGTAGGTACTATGAACTGCCGAGGGCTACCCTTTTGAAACCTCTGCTCAAATCATGGGGACTACAATCCTGCAGAGCAGCTTTTTATAAATTAAAAACATTGGACACTCCTTTAACTATGGCTGCTGTCTCCTCTTACTTAAAAGTAATTGTGAGAGTGAGGGCATCAATGCAGCCTTAGACGATATATGATTTAATGTTTGTTGTGTACATTTCTTTTAAATGACTCTGTGATAGCTGCTAAACAATTGTGATTACCCCCAGTGTACTCTTTTTAATGTTTTTATGACCCTGTGTGGTATTTTACTACTGAATTTCTATTGATTCCTTTTTAAATTCATTTGTGTGTACTTTTATGATATTGTTTTTACATATCGAATAAAGTTTGCAATTGATTGATTGAGAGCCTGATGTGCTAGCTTAACGCTTCTGATGTAAATTCAATCTTTATGAGATGCCATCTCTGGCCACCATTGTTGTTAATTCCTTTTGAAGTGTTTTGCTTTTCTGACTGCTGCTATTTCACAAGACACACAATTTCACAGCATACCATACTGTGTTATTTGAAACTGTTATGTATTAAGTCATCTTCTTTTAAAAAAATTCTTTATCTTTTTCTTTCCCTCCTTTCTTTCCTAATTTCTTTCTTTCTTTCTTTCTTTCTTTCTTTCTTTCTTTCTTTCTTTCTTTCTTTCTTTCTTCCCATCATTCTTTCCTTCTTTCTTTCCATCTTTCTTTCCTTTCTTCTTTCTTTGTTTATTTCCTCTCCCAGTAAGGCTGCAATGGGTGCTAGCCCACAAAGTGAGATTCAAAGGGGAAGCTGCCTTTGATTGGCCACCTGTGACAACACTCCAGAGCAGGATGCCTTTTGTTCCTGTAGAGAAGCTGGAGACAGGGCCAGAAAGGGAAAACCCATCCCCAAAATAGTTTTCTCTCGGGCGCGTTGCCTTTGGTTAGCCACAACTCTGAAGTGGGCTACCAAGCTCCTCACAGTCGAGGAAAGGTACAGACATCTTGAGAGTGACAAGAATAATGGACTCTGGGATAGCTAAATGTCACACATTGCTGGAACTTTTTCACCAAATAAGAGGAAATCTACTAACTATTGGCTAGTGACCGCATTGTCCTCTTGGGCACTTTCCCTAGTTTTAATGGACACCCCTGGCACCCTCATCTTTAGTACACTGTGGATTTGGAGAGAGGACCATGAGAGGAGTGTCTTGCTGCCTTTGAAACTGCACAAAGCGAGGCTTTACCTTTGGAAGGACTGCAACTAGTGCACTTTGAGCTAGTGAGGTTGGACTGTGTCTGTGAGTGGCTCCTGGCTTGGGGAAAAGTTGATTCCTGGCCCCAGATCAAAGCAGTGAATCCAAGAGTCAGTCGGATGGCCCCTTAGAATAGCATCAAGGACATCAAAGCTGAGGAAGCCCATATTGGCAAAGCACTAGCCACTCCTGAGGGATTGCCACTGGCTGCTGCCGGGCATGCCAAGAGGCAAATCTGAGTTAGCCAAAAGTTGCACTTGTGTCTGCCAGACCCGGGAGTGCTATCAGAGACCACATTCATTGCCGAAGAGGAACACTAGCCTCCACCAAGGATATTCACTGGACCGCTGTGTCGCGAGATCAGAAGCCTCGACACAGCTGGCCTTCATTTGGTGCAGAGAGGATGTTGTGGGACCCCAAGTGCTGTGGTCAAAGTCGCCTCAACCCACCTGTGGACTGAGGGATCAGCTGCACTTCACTCCTGTCGACCGCACAGCACCAGGAACATCCATTGAACATCTTTTGAATGTATCCTCAGCATCAGGACTACTACATCGATGTCTGTGGCAGTCGTCCTGTAAAGTTTTTGACTTGCCTTAAAAATGCTCTGGTGGTTAGGTAACTGTCCAAAATATCCTTACTGGACTCGTAGACCTCTTCCCTGTGAGATGTAATCATCCACACTGGGCTGGAGTCGCCAAACTAACTGTTTCAAACTTTTCAATAGTTTGCAAAGTTTTTGTTCAACAATGCTTATTTGTGGGCAAACTGAGGGCGACATGGGAAGGAGACTTGGGGGTGATGGAAGATATAGACTGGTAGACTGCTTTGATGCACTTTAGAGAGGTTGTGATATGGGCCAGGCTCCATCTCATCCAATTAAAAATCCTTCATTGGGTCTATTACGACAGAGAAACATTTCACAAAGTGGGACGTGCAGAGTCTCCCCAGTGTCTGCACTGCCGGGTTGCTCCAGGTAATTTCCTCCACATGGTGTGAGCCTGTCCACATATAGGGGCATTCTGGCAGGAGATAACTGATTAATTGTATTTAATCCTGAGCACCTCTCTTCCACTAGACCCTTAATTCATCCTTCTGGGTATCCCATGCAACATCTATATCCCTCGACCCCAATTACTTTTTAGTGCATTGGGTTTGGTGGTTGCCAAGTGGTACATCGCAAGACATTGGGACACGCAGCAAACCCCCTCACTGCCGGAATGGAATGGGGGCATGGATCTTTACATGGCCGCAGAAAGGGTGACATATAAAAGCAGAGGGTGTCCTAAAAAATTCCCCCAAATTTGGGGCAGCTAGATGAGATATTATGGTCTAACCCAAGGGGCCAGAGACTCACAACATGCTGGAACTGGGACACCTGACTAAAAGACATCTCTTGAACCCAGGAGACTTAGGAGGGGAGCAAGATGGGGATGGCAGTTTTATTTTAATGTATACTGGGGCTGTGGAGGTAACTCTCCTCTGGCTATACACCAGGCTGATCAGATAGTTACCAGATATGAGCAAATCATGCAAATATATACGGTCTAAGTGCAACTTGTTGTTATGGTTATCTGAATGTGTCATGTTTTTGCACCTAATATAAAATAAAAATATATTTAAAAAAGAACAATTTAAAAAAACAATGCTTATTTGTGGTTGTATTTAAAAGAATTTATTTCTTCAAAAATCTGTATCTCCGGAACCCTCTGGTGGATTTTGATGGTCTAGGACTCTAAAAAGTCATAAAAATATGCTCTATTTTGATAAATTGTGTTTGTGTCTGTTTCTTGTTGTGTGCCTTTCTTATTCCATTCTTTGTTGCTGTCAAATGCTTTACACATAGGCGCATATTCTCAAGGAGTTATCACTGAGTTATCGGCACTTTATCGCAGCCAAAGTCGCGATAAATATATCACCCCATTCACAAGCTGGTGCTAACAGCCGATATCACCAGTTTACCTGCAAGAGCAGCTGCAAAAAATATTGCCACAAATGACCCCCGCAGCTTTCGCCAATGAGATGCAGAGTAGGCGTTCCCATGCAAAAAGCCGCGACAACACCACGCCTCACCATCCTCAATGACCAGCCAGATCAGCGAAAAGAACACAAAACAGGCGATAAGGCACTTTAGCAGCAGTAAACTAACACCTGCTCCGACCTGGTGCAAAGTCGGACGTCAGCCTGCACCACAAAAGAGACCCCAGCCCAGAGCCACACCTGATGAACAACAGATGCCATGGAGCCACTGAACATGCATACCTGACACCCAAGGGGGCCACCACACCCACCACATCTAGGACGACACCCCACCACCCCTGGGCCCCACCCCGGGCACCCCCCTTCCTCCCCCGGACCAAGACACTGCACATCAACGGCATGAAAGCATGAACAAAAGTACCCGCCTGATGACGCACAATTGCAACAATCAACATACATGTGAGCACTGAAATTCTGATTCATACATTCACCATTGAAAGACCAAACAAAATGTCACATTCTAATTTGTCACCAAACAACTATTTTGAAGAGTCATGGCCAATTCACAGAACTAACTTAAGACAAAATCCTAAACTTACTACTTTTGGTATTCACAGAAGTTAGGGTTTTGTCTCAAGTTTGTCTTAAGACAGACTTAAGACAAACTTAAGACTGACTTAAGACAGCCTTAAGACAGACTTAAGACAGACTTAAGTTAGTATTTTGTCTTAAGTTTGTCTTAAGTCTGTCTTAAGTCTGTCTTAAATTTGTCTTACAAAGACAAAATCCTAACTTCTGTGAATACCAAAAGTAGTAAGTTTAGGATTTTGTCTTAAGATAGTTCTGTGAATCGGCCCCTCTGTGACTCACAGCCTGCAAGACAATATCAAAGATAAGAAGGTATGTCAGGCACTGATCAAAATAAAGGGAGAAAGAGAAATAGAGAGAGAAAGAAAGAGAGAGAGAGAGAGAGACTGAACAAGGAGCGCAAGGCCAATCGGGCACTTTGCTCATGCAAACATGCCAACAGCTGCATGTATCTCGAAATCTGTGCACCCCAAATCACAGGCCTGGCATCAAAGTCAGCCCGAAGTCCACATCACATTTAAGAAATGCAAGCAGTAGTCAGACTAAAATCAGGAATGAGAGCTCATTTGTCTCAACACAAAAGGCTGAAGGCCAACAGAACCCCCCCGACCTTGGTCCTGAATGCGGCTGGCACACCCTGCGTGAGATACCATACCAGCCTCTGACAACTCCCACACCACGAACTGCGCTAATGAAACACCAATGTGCCCAAAACCCACACACACTTGTCCCTGCACGACCTACACCTGCAAGGGATTCCCTTGACATATTGGTTAAAATCTACCCATACGTCCAAACGTTGCACACACATACTGCTCATTGCCGAGAGCTGTGGCATATCGTCCATCGAACGTCCGCCGGTCTGAGGAGTGCCGGTGCCACGAGACCAACAAACACAATGGCAGGCCTTCCCGGGCACATGCACAACCCCTATCATGTGGAACTGTACCGTGCACGAATGCTGCATCTGTTGGGATTCCTGCCAATGGCAGTGTTGCGAATCAGTTTCCGTCTGAGTATCCGTCTTGCCTATGTCATCTGCGTCCAGCCCTGGTTCCACTGTCGATCATGCACATTCGAGTTGCCCATGGAAGTCTGCCTATCCAACACAACGGTAGCTGAATTGGATTATGACCTGACAGTGCGCCCCCTGTTGGCCCACGAACAGGAGTGTCACCAGGATAGCCGTGCATGGGATGCACTGATCTTTGGCATATGTGCTGGCAGTTGCGCATGGGAGATTGCACAACTCCTCGTGTGCAGTGACCACATCGAGGCGCTCCCCTATTGGGCTGTGTTGCGGATTGGGGAAGCGGCGTGGACTGAGCACATCTGACCGGACCAGTTAATGGATTGGCTCGCCCTGGTGTTCCTTGAACCCAACAACGACGTACTATTGGAACACATTGCACATGAAGCTGCGCTCGCATTTATGGACAAGTAACTACGTTCTTGCAGCCAAATCGGATTGTCACCCACAGCATAGGTCCCAACACCTTGTTGCATCGGGGAATGCACACATATCCCACCACAACAGAGGCCATGTCTGCCTTCGTCTGGACTCTGAATGCATGTGCATGGAACTATGCGTGTGTACACAGACCTGTGCAAGGTGATGCAGTTCCATGGTCGGAGCAGCACAGCATCGTTTGGCAATGTTACCAATTCGGTCTCACTGCTGGGGGGAGCGTACACACATGGTAATGTAGCACGACATGCGAACCTGTCGGACCCTTTCACCTGATCACTGTCAGCAGAGCAGAGAGTCAGCACAGTCTGGAGGCAGAGCACTATGCAGACCCCATGGGCTGCGAGTCGTGCCCCCTCTCACAGGGCACTGGGCAGACGCCAAACAACATATGACTCGTACAGCAAGGCAAGGTGGGCTGAGACCGTTGCCATCCGTGATGATTGGTATTCATTTTTCCCTCCCCATTTCCTGCACCTCGACATGTGTCTTAAGCATGTCCCTGCATGTTATGGCCCTTGCCTTGTCCGTACTGACACGCACATGCCAATAAAGTCTATGCAACTTCACTGGTGTCTAACTGTGATGAGTGTTGATTAGATTGGCCACTTGTGTGCCACAATGAGCATCGTCCCTACACAGGGTAGGACTGACTGACACATGTACAATGGGGGTGGCTCCCTTTTGACAGCTCCACCTCTGTGAGACAGACATTGTTTTAGGATAGTTGCTGGCAGACCTGTGCACTTGCGTGTCTTCAGCAATGTGAGTATGGTGTCCAACCTCTTACCATGTGGAGCAATGTTAGGAATCAAAACAGAATGTGTCCACAGAGATGTATGTGAGTAGGTATGCCACGTGAAGTTCTGTTGTGCCATGTGATGTTGGACACCACTTCTGGCCTGCTACCGATTTGATCATTCCTACACACAGCCCTATTCAATACATGGACGTGTGCCTAAGTTGGGGGGTTGTGAGATTGTTGTTAATGTGCAGTGGGGACACAGCTAGTACTCACCATCGCTGTCATCCAATTGGCCATGTGTCTCAGGGATAAACATGTGCATTGATGTAATTTACCAGGGTGTACCTTCTTGTGCAATCATTGTACCTACATCCAGCCATACTTTCAAACATGAGTGAACATAGTCATGACACATCTGTGTGATTTCAAATGTTTTATTCACATTCTGGTGAATGACGGAGCTGGAGCTGTACATGGCCATCCAAGCCCACATAACATGGAAGCCCAGTAGTGGGCCAACCAGAGTCCTTTGGGGATTGAAAAGTGATTTGGAAGAGGGAGAGTGCAGTCTGCAGCAGGATTGCTGTGTAATTGTCAAGCAGTGAAGATATGGCAGTCCGTGTCGGGGTCCGTGTGAATGCCGCAGAGTGTTCCGGGGGTCAGTGGAAGGTGTTGTCCCAGGGCATGATGCATAGGGCAGAACCAGGCAGGGACATGCCATATGGTGGTGATGGATGCTACTGCCTCCTTCCTCACACAGTAATTACCATCCACATCTTACTCCTCTGATACTTCTTCTGTGTCCAGTGTGTCCAGTGTGTGTGGTGGTGTGACAGATCAGGGTGCGAAGGTGATGGGGCTGCATCACTGTGTGCCACTGACACATCAAGATGCGAAGGTGATGGGGCTGCATCACTCTGTGCCACTGACACATCAGGAGTCGGAAATGTGTGTGTTGAAGTTTCCGCTGCTGTTATCTGGGACTGGCTCAGTGGCAGCAATGGCAAGATGATGTACTGCAGGGCATGGAAGATCCCATCTAGATCTCGGTGTTCATCCGTGGCAGCCATACTTCCAGCCTGCATCTGCTCCATAGTCTCCATTGTCCTCCGCATCTGGGCCAACTCTGTGCTGTCATCGCTGGTGCCTGTCTGACTAAACAGTTCTTGTATCCGAGTAATGGCCCCAGTGAGGTCAGCCAAGGATTGTCGTGGAGCATGGTGTGGACAGGGGGTGTCCATTAGGGACTGTACGTGTTCCCTGATGGGACCCAGACACCCACGTATGGCATTGAGTTTGTCTGCCACGAGTTCGTAACACACCCGCAGCTGATCAGCCAACTCCATCTGGCAACCCAACACACGGCGTTGAAATCCAATGTATTGGTCGTGTGAGTTCTGGGAGACAGCCGTGGTGATGTGTGTTTCCTGCTGTGTGGTCTGTGCAGGTGGTGTGGTCACCTCGAGGCAGCTGGCCTGCCCTGCTCCTGGGGATGGGGTGTGGAGGCTGTCCATTAGCCGTTGGAGGGTGTCTCGACATATGTGCAGGTTGTCCTCTTCATCATCACTGATGAGATGTGTGGTCTGCTCTGCAGGAGGTGTTGATTGTCCATCTGCAATATAAAGGGGAGATGCAGGTTAACAGAGTTTCCCATGTATGTTGACGCTTTGCAGATGTTTACATTCAGATTGCATGCCAATGTACATTGTGACTGTTTTGGTGGATCTGGCTATTTGATGGCAGATAGTGGGATTTAACTACATGACGGATGTGTGTTAGTACCCATACATTATCATCACACAGTGTCAGGCAATGCCAGATGTGAATGTACAGTTACTACGCACAAGCGGAACCTGTTGTGTCCTCTGTCCTGTGGTGTTGCATTTTTTACCGCATAGCCGTCATTGTTGATGTTCTGTGATTGCTATGTGTGTGCTGCATTGTGGCGAAGTTGCCCCTGCAGCTCTGATCTTGTGTACCCTTATCACTTTGAGGCAGTGTGCCTTTGAATTGTGTTATTTTCGGGGGCTGAAATGCTTGCAACTTGGGTCATATGTGCTCTTGGACAGATTTTGTGGCCTTGTGCATTGTTTGTCTGCTGTGTGTATTGGACGGCATGGGTTGTGGGTGCATGTGGATATATCAGAGTGTGACCTGCTCCTTTACGGATGTGATCCGCACTGGGCCACCTCCATGTCGATTTGTGCACCATGTCATGTATTTTAGCTGCTACCATGCTCCCGGTCATGCAATGTCACTTGTATAGTCAGTGTGGCTCACAGAGCTGGTGCTTTTCTGGATTCCAATTGAAGCCCATGTTAGACGTCCTTCACATTTAACATGGGCTTCAACTGGAATGCCATAGAGCATATTATCAAGCCCATTATCGCCATTTTAGCTGCAGTTTTCTGCCGCTAAAGCGGCGATTATTTTATCACCTGGCTTGATAATATGCCCCTAAGTCTCTTTATTGCATGATTAATAAAAACCGAGATGGATGCTTTCCGACCAGCCCTCACAGCAGCCCTTCAGTTTGGACTCTATGAAAGAGCTACAGTAGTCTGCAGTCCTTGCGCTGCTGCAGCAGACCGCAGGAAGGCCGGTCCGGGCTTGCGGTTTATTAGATTCCGGGAAGTTGTCAGATGCAGTATTCTATTCGGACGAGGGCATTGCTGGAGCTAGATACCCACATTATTTGATTCTGCATAGCATGCCTTCTCATTTGAAGACTTGGTAAAAATGTATCCAGAAAAATTATTTGTGGCGAAAAAAATATTTTCAATGGTTGTTTTTGTCTTTGGGGGAGTTGTATAGCACCCAGGGAAAAACAGGAGAGCTCCTGTCAACGAAAAAAACAAACTAAGACTAGATTCACGGAGATGATTTGCATATTCATGGCTGTCAAAGAAGTGGAATGGCATGGTAGGTAAAAAAACAATGGGGCATATTTACAAGGTCTGGCGCATCTCTGCAAATCAGCAGGGATGCGCCAGAACACTTGCGACAGGCAAAACCACCCGTGCGCCACCACTGATGCGCTGCATTTACAATGCGGCGTACCGTGGTGCACGGATGGGCAGATGTGTGTCGCATTCCCCGTCGTAAATGCGGCGCATTGCTTGAGCAAGGTTCGGGGGTGCCCTATACCTAACATGCTGCGGCACTCCTTGCGACTGCTTCAAGCAGGCGCAGGGTTTTGACGCAGCATGGCCGTAAAAGGGACTCAGTGAAATCTTGTAGATTTCACTGCATCACGTTTATGAGGCGTACCTGCGAGGGAACACCCACCCTGCGCCGTAACGCCCACATGAAACCTGACGCAGGTTTCATGTGGGCACAGGGCTTTACAACGTGACGCATCTCCCTAGATGCATCACGTTGTAAATAGGGCGCAACGTGGCGCAAGGTTTACACCGCCGCTGCGTCACAAAAGTGATGCAACGGCGGCGCAAATGAGGCGCAAGGGGCTTGTAAATCTGCCCCAATGTATTTAGGCCCAGATCTCTGTATTCAAGGTGAATGTTTGGCATTCAGCATTCGGTCCATCGATTGTTCTTTTTGCAGTAGTCAACATGAGTGAGCCTGAAGGGTGAGATGGGGAGATTGTCACAGGGCGTGGTGTATGACGGGGGAATGGAAACCAAGGGCTCTATTTCCAGCACCCCAGGGCTTCATTGCAAAAGTGCTGCACGACGGGCTGCATCAGACTGCTGTGCAGCTGTAAGGTAGCTGTTGACACAGCAGAGTGTGTAAAATGAAAGGCTTGTGTGATGTACAGCTCGGATGCCCTGTGAAAGAGGGCTCCGCCAGGCCCAATCACACCAAGGCAGCTCTTCCGTGCATTCAGTGGCATGCTGCAAAATGATGGTGCCCCCTGCAACATGAGATGAGAGGCCCGTGAGCCTCCCCTATCTCAGAGATATCCAATGGCCTTGTCCTAAAAAAAGGACCACTGGTGGGTTGAAGACCCCTGCGCTGCAGGGCCTGCTCTATGCCCCTGCGTACATTGCATGTTTTCAAGACAGTCAGAAAACGCCCATTCTTTCTCACACCAAAGGAAAACTTGGCCTTTCACGAAACCACTTTGGATAGGATTCTAAATGGATGGCAGAGAAACAAAGGCCCCATCGCCACAATTTGAACTCGTGCAATCCAAAAATGCCAGGTAATAAAAAGTAGCCTTTATCAACTAAAATTCCAAGCAGCCGAACCAGTATTAATACTTTCCAAGAAGGCATGGGCCAAGTTATACCTCGGTGCTTCAGAGGTTACAGAAATCTTCTAATGCTGCACAGCTGCTGGCAGCGCAGAGCCTGATCTTTACTGGTAACCAAGCACCCAAACCCAGAGTCATCTGTTCCGCCTGGCACTGGGAAACAGAGAGATGCATATGTCGAGGCATAATGCACTGAAAACAGACACTAGATGAGCTTGAAATATAAGAGTGTGAAAGAGAGCCTAAGAACGTATGTCACAAGCTCTGGGAGGTGAGGACCATAGTGACACCATCAGACAAATACAACTGAGACACCCAGCTCACAAAAAAAGCAGTCCATGTCAAAGCGACTGTATTGAATTTCGCTCTGCATCCGTGCACCGCCCTGACAGTAACATATCCTCCACATCACGTACTGATCTGCTTTGCTCTGCACCTCCAAATGCTCTTCAGCGTTAGAGAGCACCAGTTCTGCACCCTGCACTCCACCTACAACAGAATAATACTGAAAGCATCATTACATGTGGGGTGCACCTAGACCTGCTCTACCAAGCACTCCACCTTCACTGCACTGCGACTGTTCCAAGCTTGGAATCCTCTACTTACTGTGCATGTTAAGCACACGGCACACTATCATGCTGAACAGAACAGCATCTAACACTGCAACCACGACTGCAGCAACAGTGCACCAAACACAGTTGGGAACTGTAAACAATAAAAAAAAAAAGTACAAAAAAAATTGCTTTCTTGAAATTGAACCTAGATCTGTGCGATGAATTTGATACATTAGCTCTAAATTTGACAAAGCAAGTCGTTCTACACAGTTAGATATGTACATGAAAGGGAAGAAAGTGTATAAGTTAAGTAAGTGAAGAATATTTCAAACAGGGGCACAAAACAAAAGTGCAAACCCAACCTGAAGTGGATGAAAATAAAATAAACAAGCGAGCGCGCCTCGTGCTGAAAGTTAAAGGAGGAGGCAGCAGGGGGAGGGGTGAGAGGAGGGGGCCTGCGCCCGTTTCCCTTGTGGGAGTGAGCAGGAACCATCTGTTAATTACAAACAGATGGTTACAAAGCTCGCACCCGCAAGAGAATCGCCAAACGTGCATGCGTTGTCATTCAAAGCAATGCAATGCGTGCACGTTTTTGCCTGAAAAATAGAATCGATTTCTAAAGGTCTCTACCTATGCGGCGCATGCTCGCTGCGTAGGCGAGACCTAAAAATGGCTCTAAGCTGCTCTCCTCCCCTTGCACAATAGAGCACAGCAGTTGTGGTTGTTTTGCAAGACTGAGCCAAAAAATAATAAATCTGTCTATAAGCGTGCTGAGCACAATCATATGCAAGTTTGCAGCAGTTTATTTAATGGCCCTTACTATTAAGGTGTTATTTCTATTGGTTGTGCACATGTGAGTGTGATACCGTGCACTTCAATGAAAACCAAGAGCTTTCCTAGTTAGGAAGAACATCAACTTATTACGATTGTAGAACGAGACCCAGAGTTATCACTCTGAATGGCTTATTTTTGATTTTGCCCACTAAACAATAGTATTGCCGGTCTATGGAATGTGTAAGACTACAGATGAAAAGATGTCTCTGACCGCCTTTGTGAAATTCGTCAAGAGCACACTCGTGGCGCAACAATCGCACCTCTCAGGGGTCCAGTAGCCGGGCTGCAGCCTCATGTCTCACAGCACAGGTGAGGCTAGGAACGACGTAAAAGCGACGTACGCCCCGGAGGGATTCACAATGCCCTATTCACGATCCACACAAAGGCGGGTTAAAATTCACCGGGAAAGAGCGCTCGGAGCTCCCGCCCCAGTGAAGAGAAATGAAGCGGCCCTGCTGGAGCTAGGCAAGGCTGCGGTTTACTGTCTCCTGCCAGCATGAAACAAGAGGCTCAGAGGGCAGGCTTTTTCAATCAAGGAGGTAAAAACAATGCGGCACTTTCGGCTGTTAAGCAAGAGAACTGAGGGGGAAGGAGTGAGGCTCATTTTACAGCTGGATTCTTTGCACAGACGCATTTAAAATGGTACTGTGCCAGACAGTACTTTAAATGGAAAAATAGAAGTGCAGGTACTCTGCAACAGAGTGCCTGCTTGTTTCTGAGAAGTGTTGGTACTCTCCAATTAAAAGTATTACGTTTTTCTTGAGAAGTGCAGGTACTCTCCCTCTCAAAATGAAAAAAAAGTACCGGTACTCAGTACTGGACAGTACCAGTCCATTTAAAGCACTGATGCTAGGGAAACTGTAAGAAAAACATTAACGTCTATGATTGTATCTTCATGTGCTTTTTGTTCAAATGTTCAAGTCTGTCATTTTGTTAGCATAACATAGTTGCTTTAGGTATCCGATATTCCATGACTGGAGGCAAAACATATTCCAGCCATGGCCTCTGTAGTCTCCTGCTGGACACGTTCTAGTGTCTCAGCAGGCACGAGTTTTACCAGCCACTCCCTCAGGGGCTGGCCACACGCACCCCACACCCATCCACCACAGGCATCACGACTGACGCAAGCCTGCTCAGGGCCGGACTGGCGGTAGCGTGCTCCGGGCATTTCCCCGGTGGGCCGCCAAGGTGGGGGCTGGTTTTGGACCCCTGGGGGACCGTTTTTGTTACAGGGGGTCAGCAATATCAGCCCCCTGTAACAAAATCGTCCAAACCGACACTCGCAAACAGCTCGGCTGCACCCCCCCTCCCTCCAGGGGGGGCCGGCCGAGCAGTTTGCCAGGGCCAGTTTCGGTTCCCAGTCCAGCCCTGAGTCTGCTAATAAAAGGTCCTGAGTATATGTGCTCTAGGCCAGTTCGCGAAGCATCACCCCTGTGTCTGCGTCTATCATTTCTATAACATGTGGGCCTGGGGCCGCGATTCTATAGTGACGACAAGGAGATCTGACCCCATGCCATGCGCCCTTGGAGGTCACAGCTGTGCATGAAGAGGGGATTGCTGTGGCCTGCATTTGAAGTGGGTGCGTCTCCACAGAAGAAGGTGAATTGTAGCCTTGCCGCTACGGCTGCTGTCCACCTACTACAAGGCTGTGAGAGCTGAAAGACAGCACAATGAAGCCCTGGTAGCGCTATAGGCAAGACGCAGATGAAGACTATGCTCTGACCCCCAGGTAGTGTCTGGACCCATGCTGTGCAAAGTATAGCATATAGGCCTAGGGCACACTATTCTACAGCCTTTTCTTTTCATTGAGTCAAGTGTCAGCGATGGGAGCCAAGGTCTAGATGTACAGAGCATTTTTGTAGTTGCAAAGGGCCCAATTTGCAGAATCAGGCAGTGTTCGCCTGTAAAAATGCATTTTGGTGGGTAGTAATACCAATTTGAAATTCAGTAACATGCAAAATAATTGCAATTGAATACATACCGATTTGGTATTTGGAAGGGTAGTGTTTAGAACGTCCCTTTCAAATACCGAATAAGAATATTTAGTGACCGCAATGCAATCGCAAAACATTCACACTTTGCCACCAACTCAAAGTTGGGACCCCTTCCCCTTTTAGAATGTTTAAAAAATATTTTTTTTAAAAACACTGCCTACTCTTAAAAAATAAAAAACTAATATTTCATTAAAATGTTTTAAACACATCCCATTTCTCTTTAAGATAAATGTGCTGCATCTAAAAAAAATGACTGCGTTATTTAAAAAGCAATCACAGTCATGGTGCTTTGCTTACCCCAGCAGGTCATCATCACTATGATGGGAGCGAATCCTTGTGGGCTACAGATTGCGACCTACCTCATTAATATTCATGAGGTGGGTCAATTTGCGATCCACTATGAATCACTAATGGGCCCGATATTACTTTTGTACATTGATAATACTGATTCCCAAATAGTGATTCACAAAAAATAACTATTTGGTAATTGCTATTACTAATCTTTGGACATCTAGCCCCAAGTGAACAGCTCTCAGAATGCTCTACTTACTTCTGTTGGACCTGATACTCGTCAGGTAGCGGTTCCAAGAACCTTTTGCTTTTTCCACCTGGGTTTTGCTGATTCTTTTATGTGGCCTCCAGACTATGGGCCCTTTCCCACTCCAACTACGGTGTGAAAGTACCCACGCCCTTCCTGTCCTTGTTGGGAAATGGTGCTGAGTTCATGTTCTGAACACGGGCCGATCTGTCATTGCAGACCGTGGATGAACACTGGAAGCTATAGTGAGTAAACTCATTACCACCTTGCCAGTGTAGGCCGCTGTGAGTGTGCACATGCATCCATGGTGCCCGAGATTACATGTGCCACCTGCCAACGCAGGCTAGCCCATGCACACAGACACGTGTATTGTTTAAACCTGTGTCCAGTTTGGTGTACAGACTCGGGCGGGCGCACTGGCACCACTGGTGCTGGCAACCATGGGCTAGATGTATGACCCGTTTCTGCATGCGCAAATGAGTCATACATCTATTTGATGAATATTGTTGTGGCAGGCAATTTGCGACCCCATTGAGTATCTCAAATAGTGTCTCTGACACTGTTGTACATGTCATTTTGCGAGTCGCAAATTGTGGCTCGCAATTGAGCGCAATTTGTGACTCGCAAAATAACAAGGTCGTACATCCGGCCCTAGGTGTCCCTCCTGCAATTGTAGGTTGGGTGCGCAATAGCACAGGTGCGCCCAGGTAGTAAGTAATACCTATATGTGTTTTTCCTACCAATGAGGCTTGCTCTGCCCATAAGTTAATGTGAGGAAATGGTTGACAATACTATGCACTGCAATGGTGGATTGCAGTGGTGCAGCAACATTATGTTTCATATCAATGGATTTGCAGTGCCAAACCGTTTTCATTGATAAAGACGGTATAGACATAACTCGCTTAGAAATGCCACTTATAGAATATAAGGGTCTCAGGGACCATGGTGTCTGGCTCAGTGGACACCAGGTGGAGCTCATCTGTGCACTCCCCAATGGACAGATAAAACATGGGCTTTCCCACCGGAATGGCAGACCTCTGCCATTTGATGGCTGAATGGGATAGATTGAACATAGAGGTTGTGAAACTTAGCCTCTAGGGTACAGATCATGGCCCCACTAAAAATTAAGGACTGCATTCCAAGGCCTCATGGCAGTCAGGTCTATAATTTTGGGGAGACATCTGTGGTTATTGTCGGAGGATTGTGTTGTACATATGGAGGATAACTCCATGTTGGCCTGGGCCGAGGACCTGCTGAAGTGTATTTCCTTGAAGTGTGATCTCCAAGGGCCCGACGGCAGAAATCATGTTCTCCTGAAGGTCCTCGAGGTCCCGGAGATCTCAGGGACATCAACGATCTCTCCCGAGGGACCTACACCATCTACCTGTGACATCTGGAGAGCGGTGCCTTTGCAAGTGCCCATCTCGGCTACTAAACCCAAACTGGTTGCGTGGTGTGATCGTGGACCTGTATCTTGTGTCTGGAGACAAGATTGCCTAGTGATAAGACCCAGAAATCTTGCCTGCATCTGAAGCGTTCGGTTCCCGTATTGCGGGGTCCACGTCATTCATAAGTGTCTAATGCTGGTGAGTGGATTCATGGGTTGCTGGACCCTGCACAGCCCATTTTGTCAGTCGTGACTCGTGACGCATATTTCTTGTATGACACGCCAACTGCATGCTCATTGCATGCGGTGTCCGATTCACAGGATGCGACCCTCAGAGGTGTAGTAGTAGTAGTGCCTCATTCTACCTCATGTGGCTCTACTGAACTAGCGCCTATTGATGTGTGACCGGACTGGCCTGGTGCAACATGTATCATCTAAAATATAAGGCTGAGTGACGCTATTGACTGGCATCACAATGTCTTCAGGAGGGGCCAGGTGTGGGATGGCAGACACAGAAAAGTGTTGCAAGTCCGTACCTCACGGGAAAAATTAAAAATAACCAGTGTAGACAATCTATCATCGCACAAGTGTGTCTTTCTATATTTATCTGTGTACACTTTTTTGCTCAACTGTTAATGACCCCACTGCTTAGGAGTCTTATCAAGACATCTAAACAACAACTGAAAAAGGTGCGAAAATAATCACAATTAGTATGACTCAATTAGAACAATGAAAGATAAAAGAGTGCAATTCTGTCATCCAAAAAAGTTGCATATAACATCAATTCAATCAAATTCAATCCATAAGAAGTGGTATATTTGATATTCATATCCAATTTTATTAATTTCTTTATCCAACAGTTAATCAGCCCCGCCAAAGCGATTCATCCATTAGGACTTCATCAGGGCTGTAAATTTAAAACATATATAAACATCTTGTGATATATGTGTATATTTATACCATTTCAACTATAATACATTTACTAATCAAATACATTACAAGAAGATCAATTGAGAAACAATACACAACTCCCTACCTACATACCTCCCTTTACTCACAATACATACAACATTTATTTAAAACCATCATATCATGTAATATAAGTATGATTATGCATTCATTGTGGCCAAATCGAAAGACTAGAATTGTATCCATAAATAAATCTTACATCATAAGGCTGTAATCCCTCATATGTATTACTCCACTTCCCCACTTAATGGTATCTATTAAAATGTATCACTGATCTAAAAAGAGATTGTTAAAAAGTTAACTCACTTAGTATAGCCATATGTTAAGTCTCTCAAGTCATAAGGCCAAAAGTCTTAGTTTCAGGTGGTATAGTAACCCCAATGAAATCTATAATTCAATTAGAATAGGTATCAATAAGCCATATTGAAAAAGCATACTTCCCATTAAAGGGGAAATAGTTCCACGTCTCTATGTAATTAAACCATCTTATCCAACATGTGAAGTACAATTCAATTGCAGCTGAAATGATGTCTCCACATCATCCAGTCATCACACAATTTACATTACAGAGCACAAGCATTCGATCCAAGTCAAAACACTTAAATTGACCAACTCTGTATCGTGAAATCAAACCATAATGTTTACCATTTGAGACACAATTTAGAATACAACTTTGCTGAGACCTCGATATGATCCATTCATCCAACATTTTGCCCTAATTTATAAGGCGCTCAACACCCACAAGTATTGCGTCTTGTCCGGAATACTAGTAATGCATTTGATTATTAAATGTATTATTGTTGAAAACTAATGAATATACACATATATTACATGATGTTATATATGTATTAAACTTACAGCCATGATGAAGTCTTAATGAACGTAACATGTTGGTGGCTGATTAACTGTTGGATAAAGGAATTTATAAAATTGGACCTGAACATCAAATATGCGTCTACTGATGGTAGAGACCTGCTCTCTCCCCAGCAGCTCCGCTGGTGTGCCAGTGGCGCTGACCCCGCTTCTCCTTTGCTCCTAGGTGTTCGAGCCCCTCTGTCTCTGTACTTGTTCCCATTTTGTTTTGGTCTGTCCTGGTTGTTGCTGTTTATTGAGCCCCTGGTGTGCCTTACTTGTCTCTGTACTTGTGCCCATTTTGTTTTGGTCTGTCGTGGTTGTAGCTGTTTATTGTACCCTGGTGTGCCTTTTCTGCACTTTGTGACCCCTTGCCTGGTGCCAAGGCCTGGAATTAGCTCCCAGTCAACATCAGATGCTCGCCTGCTCTGCACACCTTCAGGAAGAGCCTCAAGACCTGGCTTTTCAGCTGACCCAGAGCTGCAGCCCGCACCCCCTCCCACCGCCCAGCGCCATGAGAGGCTCACGGGTGAGTAGCACGCTTTAAAACTCCCTGATTGATTGATTGATGTTATATGTGACTTTTTTTGATGACAGAATTGCACACTTTGAACTTTCATTGCTCTAATTTAGTCATACTATTTGTGATTATTTGCACTCTCTTTTCAGTTGTTTAAATGCCTTATATTTTTGAGCCTGATGGTCTTCCAACTATTTTGGTTAAATCTATTACCTTAATTCCATCTACATTATTCACCTCCCTGCTTCACTGTCCTGAATTTGTTTCCGGCAATTCCCCCAACAGATTTTTAAACTTTTAGTTGACATAGCAGGCTTTTTATGTTAATTGACCTGGTTTTCCTGTGTGTTGTGTCACCTATTTAAAGGCATGAACCAGATTGCAATAATTAAATTTGCCTGTTGGCAATATGGGTACCCATTTCGAAGAGACCACTTACGCAAAATAGTCCCTGCTAATCTTGCATTGAGTTTTAAATTTGATGAGCCATACTCATCTTCAGATTGTGCAGGGGTTCTAAGGCAGTCACTCTGACTACATGGTTCTTATGAATGAGTACACCATTCTATTGGTGATCACTGGTCACTCTGACCGACTACCATACACATACAACTACATAATTCTACCCACTTGCCACCACACTCCCCCACCCTATGACATCAAACCCACTAAACAATATTTTGCAGGTCCATGGGGGCTATACCATGGAGGTGAGAGGAGGCCTAATTAATGCCATCTTAAATAACAAACGCTCATTACTAGGCACATTTCTAAGTGTCCTGTACAAGAGGTTCAATGCTGGAGCAGTGTCTACTTACTATCACTAACAAGAAAACAATTATGATTGCTACGAACATAACTGCAGCTCTGTGAGCAGGCAAAAAGTTGTTAGCTGCAACACACACAAATACTAATAAAACCAGTACACTGATACAGCCAGATTTAACATTTCACTTTGGGAGGGTAATGCTTACAGATAAGGACTGCTTCCAGTGGAAGGTCTTGGTGAACTATCATCCCGTGTTTGATCTTCTAGTGGAGGTTTTACCTTTCGTTTGCCATCTGAAGAGGGTATTCTATTCCATATTACAATAAAAATATTTCATACTGCACAGAATAACTATAGAAGTATCACCAGAGTCAATATCAATAACTTCACCACAATGTCAGTAACACAACCACCATACCACTACAACTAATACTAAAACCATAAGCAATTCCACTAGCACCAATACCCACAACACCAATGCCACCTCCAACATATTGCCATGAAAACCTTAACTATTACTACCAATACCATCACCATAACACCTATGCCATCACCAATATCACACCACCAACAATGTCACCACAAATGCCATCACCATTAACATCTCCACAATACGACCATCAACATCAATAATGCCAACATTACTACCACCAATACCGCAACCACTTAACAGTAACACCAATGCCACCAGCAGTACCAACATCACCTTCACTACTATTAACCATTGGTAAAGCCATTAGGTCTAGCTTTAATGCATTATTGGATGGAAACCTAATTTCTGCATTTCTCTTTTTGCACGTATTGTTAGCTTAAACCCAATCTTATTCAAATTGCAATTGGTTGTTTTATTTGTTGCAGGCTTTCTGTCCCAACAGGAAATTCGAAGTTTGGTGAGCCAGCCACATCTGGGCCCTAGGAGGCGAGGATTCCAACACTCCAACTCTTTGGTTGCCTGTCTGCCAAGCTTTACATTTGGCTATTAGTCATTATGGTGCAAACCATCAGCTTAATTCTCATCTTAGTGACTTGTTGCTTTGTGAAACTACGTATGCATTCTACTTTATGAACCATTTGTCTTCCTCTGAAGGCTATTGCTTTGATAGACCCAGAAGGAGTTTAATTTGTGTTGTACTATCACTGGAACCCAGTAAAGGCCCAGAGAACTTGATCAAGTTTTTATCATGTCTTGGATGTGGACTCTGATGCTATTTTTCTTGAAATTGCATCATGAGTACAGGAGGAGCCCTTATATCCCTAGGCTAGCCTGAAACTCTAAGTCAAGGAGAAGATGGATGGGCTCTAAACCCAAGACCCCGGGGTAGTTCATGGGTTTAAAGACATTCTGCATAGAAGACATGGTAGAAAGGAGGTTCACATGCTGTCAGGTGAAGATGCTGAATTGGACCAAATTGTACACCATGTTATCCTTATCCAGCGTTCAAACAAGAACACAGTCTGCACCATTTACTGGTGGGGTGTAATGCAAGTTTGTGTGGACTCCAGGTTTAAGGACCAGATTTTGTCAGGATCTTTCCTCACTGGCTCTCAAAAAAGGACAATTGCCTTTAAAGTTTTTAGACAGTATGCAAGACATGATATTTTGCTTACCTGTAGCTCAGCTTTAGTGGAATCTTTCAAAATGCATTATATACAGCCTGTGTTCTCTAGAGCCTATTACATGTTCCAGTACAATCAAGGTTTTTACCTTTCCTCTTCAGCATTGCTCTCTCCATGTTGAATCATTGGATTTGCTACCTTTTCTCTCATTCATTTCCTTGGGCCTGGGTCATCATTACATGGAGAATAAATGGAGGTCCTTCTATAGTCCAAAGTGAGAATAAAGAGGGTTTCTCCTTCTTTACCCACATCAGACCACAAACAGACCTCAGGACAATTCCATACATGATTTCAAGCCACGAGAAAGTACCAAGCACACATTCCACAAGGGATTAAATCTGTGTTGACTGATTTTAATTGACATACCCAAAAGCAGCTTCCAGGAGACTATACATAGACACACCATAGACCATAAAGACTATTTTATACACAATTATAAGCATTCAAAACTTTGTTGCCTGATATTTGCTGCATTGTACATAATGTATGAAGAAGACTGCGGGAGCTGTACAAAAAACTCATGGCTTAATTATAAGTTTGTTCAAGCTACATTTTTTACTGCCTAATGTATAAGATACCACAATTTGTACGTGGTTGACTGTTCTTACATATAATACTCAACGTCTGAAGTGTTCGAGTTTCTTGGTTTGCCAGTTACATACTTTGAGTGTTAGAGATGTTAAATCTATTTAGTGTTAGATATGGCCTATCATGTGGTCTACACTTCCTTTTCTATGTTAGTTCTCTTATTTGTATTTTTATTTATATGTTTAATAAATGGCAGATCCAACTCCAAGGATAATTAGACCACTTCCCTTTTTGCCTGCATAGGTGGATTTCTTGGCTTAGATTTTCTCTCCATAACTCTGTCCCTGCAGACATACTGTTTTTCGCACTTTATTACAGTTATATGCACCAGCTAAAGGGACAGTCAGACAAAAAATTGCTGATAAAAGTTAATCAAGGGTTCACTGTATACCAATAAGTTTATTTTATAGATCGAATTCACCTACAGCTATCCTGTGAAAGACTTCTCATATATATGGATGGCTGCAGCAGGTAATATTAAACATCTTTGGTCTCATCCTCTAACATGAAATAGCGAAACCTCTAAGGGAAAGATTAAATAAATACTCACAGGTCTTTTAGGAAACACTTCTCCCTCTATCTCATGCACAGGCTGGCATTAGCATTTGCCCACTCTCAACTGAAGAGACTGATGTTCCGGGTGTGGGTCATTTGGGAAGTTAATCAGGAAATACCTGTGGTTCTATGTCTATGCTCAGAGTTGGGCTACCTGATTACTTTATGGTACATTATTCTTTCTGGGTCCACTGCCTAGGGGCCAAGTCAAGGAACAGGAGATAATGGACAAGGCAAGATACATGGCAAGCTATTGAAGATAGGAAGGCAAAAAAAAAAACTTGTGGAGGCCAAATCAGAGAGACTGACAGAGCATTCAAAAGATTGGCAAGAGCAGACAGGTGGGTGTACATGGATAACCTTTCCAGTCAACCAGAGAATGCAGCCAGTAGAGGAGAACGGGGGAAGGGCTACAAGATCACAAGGATAGCCAATGATAATACTAGTCCAAAATGCACCACCTTTATCATGGACAAACAAGGCAGACTACTCGCAACAGAAAAAGAGCAGGGAACTTCAAAGAAGTCTTGAACAGACCAGTACCAACAACTGAAGCAGACAACCACAAACCAGAGGCAGACTTGGATGTGAACACTGCCCAACCACAGAAAGAAATAATCGGCACTGCCATCCAGTTTCCCAAGAATGGAATAGCTGCTGGTCAAGACAACGTTGTATGAGGCTGGCTCTGTATAAACTATACCAAAATGGAGGATGGGCTATGTTAGACCTGGCCTCTTTTGGCATGTTTCCTGTCTTTTTGCTTTCTGACCTCACGGTTTTTACGCTGTTTGTGGTTGTTTAGTGTCTCTGCACACTTTCTCACTACTGTTCAGTGTTAAAGTGCAAGTGTTTCTATTGTAAATTGTATTATGGATTGGTGTTTCCATGATTACCATATTTGATTTGCTTGTAAGTCCCTAGTAAAGTGTGCTGAGAGCGCCAGGGCCTGTAAATCAAATGCTACTAGTGGGCCTGCAGCAATGATTGTGACACCCATATGACCAGCCTTTCAAAGGGTTCTCAGACTTGCCACTGCAGTGTCTGAGTGCAATTTTTACTGCCATGTAGACTTGGCAAGTGCACCCATTTGCCAAGCCCTAACCTTCCCTTTTATTACTTTTGAGCCACCCCTAAGGCATGCCCATGGTACCCTTATGGGCAGGGTGTGGTGTATTTGACAGGTAGGGCATGTACTGGTGTGTGTGACATGTCCTGATAATGAAATATAGTATATTTTATTTTTCACTGTTGAAAGGCTATCTGTCCCATAGGATAGAATGGAAAGTACTGAGTAACATTTTACGAGTATATCTTCCCATTGGGAGAAATGGAGTTTAGTATGCCTAAACTCAGAATGTAGAATTGCATCTTTTAGTAAAGATGATTTTTATGTTCTGTGTTTAAAAATACCACTTTTAGAAAGTAGGTATTTTCTTGCTTAGCCTTCATGTGTGCCTCTGCTGGGTTGTGGATTGGCTGTCTGGCTTTGGAGTGACAGGGGTTGGGGATGCGCATTCTCTTCAGACAGCCACTCATGGGTTGCGGTATGTCCTGCCTTTCCTGGATGAGTCAGGGCAGGGCTGAATAGACGTGGGCCACATTTAGAGTAGTGGTAGGAGATTTCCTTGCGCCTGAATGGGCCTGGTCTGCCTTGGACCATGCTGTCCCCACCTCCTACCAGGAAGCTGGGCCAGAGAGGACCGACTGCTTTGGACTGAGAACAGACACTCTATGCCCAAGAGAACAAAGAGAAACTGAGTGTAAATATTGGGGCCCAGACCCCAGAATCTTAGAACACACTTGGATCAAGAAACCTGCAAAGAAGAACTGCCAGGAGGACTACTACCCCTTTCCTGGTTTGTTGCTTTACTGGGTTAGCCTGCAGTTGCTGCTTCTTCCTTGGGTAGTGAAAGGACTGGATTGAACTTTCTTCACTTGACGTTGAGTATCTCAAAAACCTTGAAATAGAGCTTGCCTCCTGTTCATGAAGTCTCAAGGACAGCAAGGACTTCACCTACCTCTGGGTACTGGCTCTGGAACTGTGGGTTTCAGTTGCCACAGATGGGAAAAGCAGCTGATACCGTCACCGACATGGCTGCTAGCTCTCTATCCAGAATGCACCGCAGAAGGCCCCGCCACACTACGCACTGCAACCCTGGTCTCACGATGACGACCAGTGTGTTCACAGCACTGCGCACCGCCTCGCTTCACTCGGCTGCCCTGGCCTCACCGACGATGCCGTTACCCACTGACCTCAACACCTGTGACTGCACCGTTGTTTGGGGGCACCGCACATAAGTCAAACGACACACCACTCTGTCCCACACCCCAGCCTGGACCAACCAACGGTATATACCATCAACCGGCACTGCCACCTGCACCGTGACCTGTCAGCACCGCAACGAGCACAGCTGCTTCGCAGCGCAGCCTTGGTCTCACCGACACCACTGGACGACCGTCACTGAGCCGCTGCCTGCACCGTGGCTTGAGGGCACAGCACACTGCACCGCTAAGCTTCACATCACAATCGCGATGGTTGCTGCAACCAGCCCGCACTGACGCGGTAGGCCGGAACCAAAGGTACGTACCGACGTGGTCTGCCGGAACTGTTGGATTCTGTTGTTTTCAGCACAGTGGTAGCCCAGGACAGAGCTACCGACTTTAGGAACTGCATTTTAAAATCATAATTTTGATTACTGTATGTTGGACTTTTAATATTTTGGTCTTGTTTGCACAGACAAATATTGGTTATTTTTCTAAACTGGTGTGGTGGTCTTTTGTAGTGTTTTCACTGTATTACTGTTGGTTATGTGCAATGCTTTACACACTGCCTCTGAGAAAAGCCTGACTGTTTGTGCCAAGCTACCAAGGGGGTGAGCAGGGGTTATTTCAGTAGGGTATCCCCATTTCCTAAACTAGGAAGAAGGGTTCCTACTTGGACAGGGTAACAACCTGCCAACTAGAGACTCCCATTTCTAACAGGCTACAAGATCACAAGAATGGTCTGTGATAATTATCATCCAAAATGCACCACCTTTATCATGGACAAGCAAGGCAGACTACTCACAACGGAGAAAGTGCAGGAATCTTACTGAGCTGAGAACTTCAGAGAAGTCTTGGACAGACCAGTACCAACAACTGAAGCAGACATCCACAAACCAGAGGCAGACTAGGATGTGAACACTGCCCAACCACAGAAAGAAAACATTGTAACTGCCATCCAATTTCACAGGAACTGAAGAGCTTCTGGTAACTACAATGTTGTAGGAAGCTGACTCTGTATAAACTATACCAAAAAGAGGTACAGTGTGCGCAGAGTGCAGTGAGTCCCCAAAGGTATGGCAGAAGTTAAAGTACATAATATCTTACTCTCAATTTAGTGGTAGCTGGACTGAGCAGTTAGGCTTATCAGAGGGTATTGTGAATGCCTTTGGTGTACAGAATCATACAAGGCAGGAAGACACACTCAATGACTAACTCCAGGTGCATTTTGTAAGAACATATTACATTAGTTACTTTTATTTCTAGGAACCAAGTTGAACTCAGTTACAGATAAGTAGACTTTTATGTAATGCTTTCAAATTAATGGTAATAGGTTTGTATATCATTATTCAATACTTTACAGGTGCATGAACTGTTTTCAGTACAGAAAAGGATACTTTGTATTCAGGATCACACTTAGAGACCAATGCAACCATATGGGGAAAAGACAGGTGAGTAATTTACGGGTAAGCAAACGGTTTTAAGATTCAGTCTCCAGGGGTTTTGGTCAACACTGGGCAAAGGTCAGACCAAGGTAGGTACTGCATCACTAGCAGCACTAGAGGTGCTGAGTGCAGAGGTCACTGGGACCGATGTTAGCCTGTGGAGGATGGGGGCACCTCAAAGAGGCACCGGTTACAGGTAAGTACCTGTGCTTCAGGGACACAGGCCCTGGGGGTTAAGATCAGCACAGTTGATTCAATGTACATTAAAATAACTAAAGCCTGTCACCCAAGTCATTCGTATAGTTTTGGGGGCCTGGAATAGTCTGAATTGTCACACTTAAAGTGTGCGCTGGTTAGTAATTGTGTTGGCACTATTATTGGCAGTGCAGTCAGGGGTAATGGATGGTCCAAGCAGCAGTGGTGGTGCCCTAATGAAGGCCCCTACACTTATTTGTTTTTACAATTAAGCACTGATGTCTCTGCGATAAACATATGGCTCGATTGCAAACTTTTAAAGCCATCATACCACAACCATTCACACCTTAGGCATTCTCTGGCATTGGTCTTTTCAGTAGATGTGGTTCCAAATCCAACTAGTTCACAACACACACACACCTTTCCGAGGAACCCCTCCGTAGCTAAGCAGATATCCGAAGAGCAAACGATAACATTAGCTCCAAGAGACATGCAAACCCATCCCCTGAAAAAGATGGTGGCCTAAAACCTACCAGAAGCGAATCCATGCGGAAAGTTGAGTTTGCAATTTGCAACCTACCCATTTCAAGTGTTCTCCAAGGGAGGGTTCTGTTGTCAAGAAGAACTCTAATGTAGTTTACACCCTTCGAAGGTGGGCATTCCAATGGAGCTGCACACAGGGCCAACCTTAATTTAAACAACGATGGTGCTGACCCCAGACACGTTCTAAACAACTTATGACGTAATTCCGGGCCGTCCACCTGATTTAGCATTTGTCTCAAGCTGCTCTCCCTCATTATGCTCGGCCATCAGCCCTGGGTATACTTTGCCCTTCAGCTCTGAGTCACCCACACAGCCAGGGTCTCAATAGCCTCTTCCCAGGTTCCTCACTCATCAAAGTTTTTCAAGACTCTTTTTAAGTGGTGAGTTCATGGATTCATCCCACAACTAATACTCATAACACCTTTGTGAAAAATGGGTGGCATTTTTGGAAACGTGCAGTTAAATGTAGTTATGCTAGGGGGGCGTGGTCTCGCGCCGCGTGAAGATGGCGGCTAGAGCATTCGCTCCGCTCGTACGCGGAGATCTTCTTCGACCTGCAGCCTCTACTTTGACCCCTGAGGACCCCTTGAGGATGGGTCCCGCTTGCTGAAGTGGCGGAGCAGCGAGTGTGCTCGCTCCGCCCGTTCTATTTGCCATTTTCGGACCTATTGCTGCGGCGGTGTATTTCCCTCAGCTCTGGCGAGCGGCGGCCGCCATTTTGTGTGGTCTGCTAATGGAATGCTGCATGTAATGAGGTAAGCCGGCGTTTCGGACCATGAACGCGCGGCATCCTTTCTTTTATTTTTTTTTCTGCACCTCATATCTTTTGCTCCTTTAACATTTTGGATTATCTATTGCCTGCTACTATGCCTTTCTGCGGAGGTTGATTTATGCCATGCCCTTCATCTCTTCGTGATCAAGTTGCGCCATGCTATTTTCACTGGCCCATACAGAAGTGTTACCAGTTGCTCCTTGGTCTCCTTTTTCATTCCTAGCCTCTTGGTTTTATTTTTAGCTGTGTCATTCATTGGTTCATGGACTAATAGTATTACTAGAGTGCCGACGGAGGGAGACGTTTTTTTTTTTCACGGCACATACTTCGTTCTTCTTTGGCGTTTTTGTCTTTTTTTTCCTCTCTGCCTTAGTTTTCCTGGTCTTCGAAGACTTGTTGTGAAGTGTGGTGTTTTTTTCCTGTCGGATGACCAGACAGAAGTCTTTATTGAAGATTACCTCTCATCCGTCGTTCCATTCCAAGATGGCTGGGGAAGCCTCACATGTGGCCAGAGCTGTTTCTTCTGGTACAAAACCCAAAAGAGCCAAGAATGATCCTCCCTCACCGATTCTATCCTCTCAGAATCCTGTTCTTGACACTATTCTGGATGAAGTTCGGGGCCTTAAATCTTTCATGGCCACTACTAATGAGAAGCTTCAACTAATTGAGGATAGATGGATCAATATGGAGGCTAAGGGGTTTGACATGGAGCAACGTATAAGTGATGTTCAGGACTTGTCTACTAAAATTCAATTTTTGGAGCAGGAAATTCATCGTCTTAAGCTTCACACTGAGGACCTTGAAAATCGTAATCGGCGCAATAATCTGCGCCTTTATGGTTTACCAGAAAATATTGAGGGTCCAGACCTGCCTCTCTTCCTGAAGAAATTTTTGTCTGAGCTTCTTGGTCTTTCCCCTAACCCTGCACTAAATATTCAACGGGCCCATAGACTTGGTCGCTTTCAACCTACTGCTTCTAAGCCTAGGGGTATTATCATGCTGTTTTTGGAATTCACTGACTTGATGCGGGTCCTTTCTGCTGCCAAAACAAAACGCCATCTGACTTGGTCTGGTCACAACATCTTCATCTCACAAGACTTATCTAATGCTACCAACGCAAGGAGGAAGGAATTTCTGGCGCTTCGTCCACAAATGCGACAGTTGAACATTCGTTATGGCATCCTCCATCCTTGTTTGTGTAAAATTACACATGAAGGCTCCACTCGGTCCTTTGATGACCCTCTTAAATTGTAATCGTTTCTTCAAAGCCTTTCCTCACTTCCTGTAACTAGCTCACCTCCTATTCCTTAATGTCCTCTATTCTGTTACTATTACCTCTTAGTTTGGCTGTTCCTCATTTTTCTATTTTCATTGTTCTCTCTGCTGTTTCATCTTTCGTCGGCGCTGTTACGCCCCACGCGTCTGTCTTTGTTATTGTCTCTTAGATCTGGATATCTTTCCTTGATCTATCTTTTCTCTTTTCTTTTTCCATGCTCTCTTCCTTTCTTCGGTCTATTATCCTCCCCTTTTTTTTGTTCTTCTACTCATTTGATAATGTGCTGTTTGTTGCATATGTCCTTTGGAATTGTGTATTGTTTGAATATATATTTTTCCCATTTTGCTCACTTTTGGTGTTTCTTTTTTTCTAGTTGGTTCCCTGCAGTGTATCAGCTCCTTACGTATTGTAACCCTCCGTTCCTCCACTATGTGTAAGTTTGTCTCATGGAATGTTCGTGGTCTTAGCAACCCCGTCAAAAGACAGAAGGTACTTTCTCATTTATCCAAATTAAATTCTCAAATTTCTTTCCTTCAAGAAACGCACTGTACTGAAGAGGAATCTCTTAAGTTGAAGAGGCAGTGGGTAGGCCAAGTTGTTTACTCCCCTGCCACTAGTAAGAAGGAGGGTGTTGCTATATTGTTTCATAAATCTTTATGTGTGCAAATTGTTTCTACGCAAAATGATGCTGACGGACGATGGGTAATGGCCAAGGTTGTTGTGCAGGGCAAGGATTTGGTCTTACTAAATATATATGGTCCAGTTAAACCAGACCCCAAATTTTGGCATAATGTTAAGGTCCTACTTTCATCCCTTGACTGTCCCAATATCATTGTTGCTGGTGATTTTAACCAATGGATGGATCCCTTTTCCGATAGACAATCTAGGTCCAAGTTCCAACCAGACAAATCCCACAAGGCGTTTCAATCGGCCATTACCTCTCGTCCTTTATTAGATGTTTGGAAAACGTGTAATCCGGATTCTCTTGAGTTCACATATTTTTCCAATGTTCACCATACACGTTCCAGGATTGACCATATTCTAGTTAGTAAATCCCTACTCCCGACCATTCAATCCTCGGAGATTGGATCAATTTTTATCTCTGACCATGCACCAGTTCATGCTGTTCTGGATCTCTCATTAAGCTCCCAAAAATTTAGTCGTTGGAAGCTTAATAATGTTTTATTATCTGACTCCACTTTCATCTCAGAAGCTACCTCCTTTTTCAATGAGTTTTTTTTGTTTAACAAACCCTCAGCAACCTCTATTTCTAATAACTGGGATGCCTTTAAGGCCTCCTTCCGGGCTTTTGCTATTTCCTTTGTTTCTAGGAAGAAGAAAATTGCTAGGAATAAATATTTAAGTTTACTTCAACACCTTAAAATATTGGAGCATAATTACTTCTCTTCTAAATCTCCCTCGGCTCTTCATGAGCTCATTAAGGCCAAATCTGAATTGAACAAACTTGCGACTGTGGAAGCCTGTAATGTCCTACTCAAAATTAAATCCAAATACCATGGGGGGCAAAACAAAGCCGGTGAGATGTTAGCCAAATATTTAAAGATTAAATCTGAACGTAAAAATATTGGTCCCATTTTAAATGAATCCACTAATCGTTTGGTGTCCGCTGATGAAGATATTGCTAATGTCTTTCATGATTATTATGAAGCCCTTTATTCTGATGACACAAATCCCTCTAATGAAAATTTAGATATTTTTTTTTCTGGCCTTCCCTCTCCTCCTTCCCTACCCAGTAAATTTGACTCACTGGAGAAGGAAGTTACTGCCCAAGAAATAACTAACGCTATTAAATCTTTAAAAACATCAAAGGCTCCAGGACCGGATGGATTGTCGGTTTAATTTTATTCTACCTTTACATCGACTTTTGTTCCTAAACTTCTGACATTATATAACTCTTTTATTACCGATGCTAAGCCCTCTGGCTCTTTTATGGATGCCTTAATAATTATTATTCCCAAACCCAACAAAGATCATTCCATGTGTAAAATTTATCGTCCGATTTCATTAATCAACTATGACTGTAAAATATTTGCAAAGATTCTTGCTATTCGTCTTGAAAGTCTTCTCCCACTATTGGTTAAGACGGATCAAGTCGGATTCATTAAGGGAAGATTAGCTGCTGATAACGCTCGAATGTTTGCAAATGT
Source organism: Triturus cristatus (assembly GCF_964204655.1). Classification (NCBI taxonomy): domain Eukaryota; kingdom Metazoa; phylum Chordata; class Amphibia; order Caudata; family Salamandridae; genus Triturus; species Triturus cristatus. The sequence continues at coordinate 93,287,784 of NC_140583.1, forward strand.
TATTTCTCTTGCAAAAAAACTTAAATCTCCTCTTGCGGCATTGTCCCTTGATGCCGAAACGGCTTTTGACCGCATCAACTGGTAATTTATGTTCAGAACCCTTCATTGGTTTGGTTTTGGTCCAATTTTCATTTCCTATATTAAATTACTTTAATCATGTCCACGGGACAGTATTTTTGTAAATAATCACTTCTCACAATCGTTTCCATTGTCCCGGGGTACACGTCAGGGCTGTCCTCTCTCCCCTCTGTTGTTTGCTCTTTGCCTTGAACCCTTTCTTGAGCGTATTCGAACCAACGACCTTATAGCTGGCTTTGCGTATAACTCCTTAGAAATTAACTTATCAGCTTATGCTGACGATATATTAGTTTATATGGCGGATCCTCTTACCTCCCTCCCTCCCTTCCTGGATGAGGTTCGCTTGTACTCCAGCATCTCGGGTTATAAGCTAAATCTCTCTAAGACAGAAGTTCTTCCCCTGAACTCGTCATGCTATCAATTTATGTTTGACAATACTAGTTTTGCATGGTGTCCCACGAAAATTAAATATCTAGGTATTTGGTTTTCCACCTCCTTACCTGCCACAATTAAATATACATTTGCAGCATTAGTTACTAAAATTCAATCTTTGCTTCTCACATGGACCCCTCTCTTCCTTTCCTGGTGGGGCAGGCTAGATACTATTAAAATGATGATTGTTCCTCATGTCCTTTATATATTATCCATGTTGCCAATTCGCATCCCCATTTTATATTTGTCACAAATCAATTCCATTTGTGTAAAGTTTTTGTGGAATAAGAAACACCCCCGCATTTCCCTCATGAGACTTCAACGCCCTAAGTCTGAAGGTGGAGTGCGTTTTCCCGATTTTAAGGCTTATCACTCAGCCTTTATAATTAAACAGTCCTTTGCTTTATCCTTTGATTTTGCTGAAATGCCTATTCCAAGATGGATTGTTTTTGAACGTTCCTTTTTCAGAGATTTTCCTTTTCAGAATGTACTATATATGTCTAATTGTACTTTCTTATCCACTAACCCTATTATAAAATATTCTCAAAATGTATTATATAATGTTTTTGCTAAGGGTTTAACTCCTTTTCAATGCTTTCTATCCTCTACTATATGGTATAATAAATATCTTAGATACAAGGGTAAGTCATTTTACTACAAACATTGGAAGGAGAAGGGTATTATTTTTGTTTATCAATTAATATTCCAACACTCTGTTATTTCCTTTCCTAATTTGCAGATGAGATTTCAACTGCCTGATACCTCGCTTGCCGAGTATCTTCTAATTTCAGCTGCTTTACAAGTACAGCTAGCCTTTTTTGTTTCTCCTACAACCACACCATCCCTTACTCCCCCAACACCTTTATATAGTCTATTTCCAGTGCATAAACCTAAGGCCGCCCTTATTTATAAACTGTTGTTGTTGCATTTAACTGAGAGATGTAAATCCCCTATTGAGCTTGCTTGGGAAGTAGACTTATCCCTTTCATTTTCTGTTGATGTATGGGATAAATTATGGTCTAAGTTATTTAAAATTTCTGTTGCGGCTCGTATAACTCAATCCTTATATTTTATCTACAATAGAGCTATTATTCCTCTTCTTTGCATATCCAAGTTCTCCCCTTCCATGTCCCCACTTTGCTGGTCTTGTTCTGAGCATACAGGTTCTTTGAGACATCTACTTTATGATTGTTCAAATGTATTGATTTTCTGGAAATCGGTATGGTCAACCTGCATGAACATTTTTCATTGTAATCTAAATTTGTCATTTCAGAATGTTTTTTTAGGTTCCTCTTCATCTGATTTGGATGACTCTATTTCTGTTTCCTTGTTGTTTGACCTTTTTATTGCATTGGCGTTCAAAGTTATTTTATCTTGCTGGAAGGATAACTCGAAACTATCTTCATTAATGTGGTGGAATCTCATTTGCGACGAGCATCGGATTGCTAGTGTTTCTTCCTCTGCCCTTTCTCAAAAAATTAAATCTGATCTCCTTTGGTTACCTTTTACATCTTATCTTACTTCTCATGCTCCTATCCCCTAAATTGATTTCTCTCTTTGTATTTTATCTGATCCTAGGACTTTTGCTAGTTTATAATTTATATTCTATCTTCTCTTTGTTTTTCATTTTTTCTTTCTTCCCTCTTTCTCTTTCTCGTTTATGTTTTTTTTTTTCTTATTTTTCTGTCCTTTACCCTTCTTTTATCTCCCTTTTCTCTTTTACTTTGGTTTCCTTTCTTTTCTTCTTTTCTGCTCCGGTTTGCTCATGTGTATGGGATTTTTCTTCTCTATTTTGCATTTTATTAACTGATTTTATATAAATTGTAAGTTTGTTTCTGATTGCTTAATTGTCTGTACTCCTTTTGTATTTTACATCTTGTTTTTTTTTTGCAAAATTTAAGAAAAATTTCTTAAACAAAAAAAAAAGATTTTAATTGTAAAATATAGTAACTTCAAATAAAAGTGTTATTTTTTTGCCTGAAAAAAGAAAAAAGAAAAATGTAGTTATGCTAGGTAGTACTTCACATTTGTCAATGCCCTGACTTTATGTAGATTCAATATAAATACATTGGGGCAGATTTACAAGGCCCTTCTGTGACGCAGCAGCATCGTAAACAATGGGCCACGTTGCGACATATTTACAATGTGATGCATCTAGGGAGGTCCGTCACGTTGTAAAGCACTGCGCTACATTATACCTGCGTCAGGTATAAGGTATGCAGGGTGGGCGTTCCCACACAGGAAAGCCTCGTAAAAGTGACGCAGTGAAATCTTCCAGATTTCACTGAGTCACTTTTACAACTCCACTGCGTCAAAACCTGCGCCTGCTTGAGGCAGGCGTAAGGAGTGACGCAGCTTGCTAGGAATAGGCATTCCTAACCATTGCTGGAGTTGAGTCGTACTTGCGACGCGACTCCAGCTATGCGATGCCTTTCCGCCAAAAGATGCGTCATGCATCTGTCTATCCATGGTGGTGCAAGGGTTTTTAAACGTGTCGCAAATTAACTGGCGCATCTCTGCTAATATGCAGGGATGCGCCAGTTCTTGTAAATCTGCCCCATTGTTTTTGGTATTATTTAAAAGCAAGCAGTACAATATATAAACTATTATAAAGAGGATGGAGCATATTATCAACGGCCAGCGATAATTATCGCTGGCTGTGCTTAGCGATAATTTTGTTATCGCAGGCTATCCCTGGAATTTATCGCCCTGGTAGCGCGTTATTAACAACGCGTTTCTCCAGGGCGATAAAAATTCCAGATATAGCGCGGTTATCGCCGTTTTACAGGGAACAACGCTGGTTTTCCTGCGACGTTCCATGAAAAATGGCGATAACCTTGCTGATAAAACCCACAGGGTCGTATCAGCATAATCCACCCCAATGTTAGGGATAGGTAAGTCTGCAATTTAGCAGACGTTAGTTTTTGGAGAAAACAGCGGTATTCTCCAAAAACTAACGTGGGCTAAAAATGCTGGGGGAGACTTGTAAATATCGCGATGTGAACATCAGCGATATTTACAAGGTTGTCCTGCCTAGTGACGCCCACTTTGCATCTCATTAGAGATGCAAAGGGAGGCGTTGGGTAAAAGGGTGCTAACATGCGCTAATGCATGTTAGCACCCTCTTGTTAATAGGGAGATAGTTTTATCTCCGCTTTTTTGGCTTTAAAAGCCAAAAAAGCGGAGATAAAGCCGTTGTACATATGCCCTGATGTACCTTGTTTAGAGACAGAAAACAAATAGAACTAAAGGAAGAATGGGGGCTAAAGAACGTGTTGTTACCTGTATATCTTACCTGTTTTACTCTGAGTTTGAAAATCAAAAGTCACAGGCGTGCATAAACCCTCTAATGGAGGGAACACACAAAATGGTGGACGTTGGTGAAGCAGGGTGAACTGCAGTGGCCAAGGGTGATTTCCTCTTTTGGTAAACAAAGCTGAGAGTGCAGCCTCGCGCGCCCAGTGCTGGCCGCCTCCGATCAGTCACTTACGGCTCACAGTCCCCGCAGATGCTGAAGGCCAGACATTTGTGTATAATAAGATCAAGGCTGCAGTCACATATCCGCGCCATACATCTCGGACGCGCAGAGACAGAAAGGATGAAACACCGTCAACAGCGGGGAAGAAAAATATTAAGCTAGTCCAAGAAAGAGCCTCGAGAAAGCATTTATATGTGATGGATTCTAGAAGATAAAATATATTCGGTAACTCTCATAATGGCGTGACGCATTCAGAGGCTCGAGCAGGGCCACACCTGAGGACTGCTGATTTTTTTCAGTGTGAAGAACACAGCTGCGGACCATTTCTATCTCTCCTGGTTACACGTGTTTTGTTCACTGCTGTAATTGCCTATCTCGCTCTGAGTTCTCCAAAATGACGGAGCCCTTTAGCAGGGAACAGCTGCATGATTTGTCACCCTAGATGGCGCTGCCTGTTTCAGGACAGAGCAGAGGCGCTGCAGTGCGCGTCTGTCTTCAGATCTGTGCACCAGGCTGCGATGGCACCGCACAGGCCCGCCGCACCTTCGCACCCTTCATCTGCGTGACTGCTGTGCCAAGGCAGGTGCTTGGGGTAATCGGATACAACCTCTAACCCCCTCCAGGCGGCGAGTCTCCCTTCCCCGCTTCCCCCCTCATTCCATCCAACTGCGCTCTGCTCCCTTAAATCACCACTGACAACTTTATTGGGTGCCTGAAAAGGTCGCAGTTTATTGGCATAATAACAATTTATACCTTTGCATCACATTGTTCATGTTTAGGTACATGTTGCTTCCTTTGTCCAAGGCCCGGGGGGGGGGATGTGTGACGCCAACAGGGCCCTGCGTCCCCCTTTTATCCCCCCCCCTGGCCCCTATGCTCGCCCCCTGATTGGGGGGGGGCTTGTTCCCGCCGATGGGGCCAATCCTGGCCACTGTTGGCCTAGCCCATATGTTAATGTAGGAGGAGGGCGGACGGGGGAGGGCCTCCGCCGCCGGATGGCGTTTTGCCCGGGCCTCTAATGGGTCCGGCTTTGCCTACCCGGCCCGGGTCCTATTGCCTTTTCATCCGTTATATTTATTATCTTTCTTTTACCTTCTATTTTTGTATATTTTTTTAAATGTTCTCTTCCATTTTATTTTACATATCTTTTTCATTGGTTTTGCATTAGTACATGATTGAACATTCCATACAAAATATAGAGCAGTGTATTTCGCAACAATGGCCTTTGGATCTCATGTATGGGATTTTGACGTAGGGCAGCGCAGCAAGCCACCCTGCTGTGTTGCCCTCTGGCAAAGTTGAAGGGTTATTTGCAAGCCCCATGCACAGCCGCGGCCCGTGGAGGGAGTCCCGTGGGGCGGTAAGGCGGGGCGGGGGAGGGCCAGGGTGGGGCGGGTTCTAAAAACCGGTATATGGATAATTGCAGGTAAGTAAACAATTAAATAAATAAAACGAATTTCGTAGCGCGCGCTGCCTCACAAAATGCGATTCAGCGCGCGCTACGAAATTAGTTTTATTTATTTAATTGTTTACTTACCTGTAATTATCCATATTCCGGTTTTTAGAATCCCCCACCCTGCCCCTCCCCCGCCCCGCCTTACCGCCCCACGGAACTCCCTCCACGGGCCGCGGCTGCCCATGCACCGCCAGTAAGTCCTTTTTTCCCATATTGAAAGTGAGGCACTGGCGGCGCAAGATGCTTCTAAATATGCCCCACTGTGCATTCCTGTCCTTTCTTCCTGTGCTTGCGCCATTTTGGCAGGCTAGCGCCAACAGAGTCACCCTTGCACCGTGCCTCTGTGGCATGCAGGATTGTTTTTGTACAGGAAGGGGCACCTAAGAGGCATTTTCCCCGTTCTATGTGTGCTTCAGAATGCAAGCAGAAAGGGGAAAACTTGAGGAGAAATAAAGACATTTCTCCTCTTCACAGCCTCACCTCGGGAGGCAAAAGGACTTGATGCTTTTCCAGGGTTACATTATTTGGGAAATCTGTGTCAGAATCAAAATCCATGGATTTTGCATGAGAAAACCCACTGCAATGCCCATGGAATGCCTCCTGAGCTCAGAGTAAAGTGAGGCAGCGATTTGAGCTGCATCCCCTTATGCAAGATTTATGAGGCCACAAAAAATGGCTTTGTTTGGCTTCAGAATTCTGATTTAGAGCCCTGAATCATGTATGTACCACTTTAAGTGATGCAGGGCTCTCATGAATAAGCTCCTACTTCCCCCTGGCTTTATATCTCTAAGCTTCAACACAGTAGTCAATTTTGCATGTCCACTATTCGTCCAACATGGTCGGTGTCTCCATTTTCCAGTGAAGGGCAATATCACCTTTGGCCACAAAGAGGCCCACCGCAACCAGCAGTTCTCGCGCATCTATCACCTCCCCACCCATCCATGAGCCCCAGCCGGATCCTTTTAGGCGCGGGCACCACAGGACGTTCGGCGACACAAGATAGAGTCCCCCTTAGCTCAACCCTCACAATGCCCAAGCAGCACCAAGCAGGATTTGTTCACTAAACACACACATTAACTAGCAATCACAGAATACATTACAAAGCACATCACAATAAGTTAAACACTACACTCAGATATACATTACACAGCACATAAAAAACAGCGTCAAGCACACTAGCAGCACAAACTGCAGCACTGAATATGCTACGGAATTCTGTAGTTAGCAAATAACACAGAATATGCAGCAATGCACTAAACACACAATATAACTCAAACTGGGTCTTTACCCCACGCAGTACACTACACACTTCATCACCGTACACACAAGATCAGCAACAATCACTACAGTGCCTAGCACACAGCATAGAATTGAGTTTACACACAACTAAGCCCACAATCCAGCACACAATGCACAGTGTACAGAGCAGTATATCAACAAACACATGTACACTATAGAAAAAGTACACAAAATGCACATGATCCATACAGTACAGCATTAAACACAAAGCAAATCACTCAGCACACAAAGCCTGGTATATCACAGTCAACTTTGCAAAGCACTGCCTTCCCGCACATTCACAAGACAGCATGTATTATGCATGCACACGTCACTTCATGAAGCAAATACAGCATAGCAACACTCACAATCTGTACATAACCACACATAAATTACAATACACAGACACAAAACACATGGGAAAACAGTATGATAATAACTGCACACACACTTAACAACACAAAACACACTGTAGATCATACAATATACATAAAAGATCATGAAATACATGCAGTGCAGTTATATTGCACACATTATGACACCTGATGCACAATACAGCATCAGGCATCAAGCACAGTGCAAAACACACTGACAAACCTTTCAGTATATATAGCACGCCAACAGGCATACAAACAATACAGCACCATAGACACAATACAGGCATAAAACACTAAAAAATGCATCAACATGCAATACTGGAAAAAATACATAATGCGCCAGCAAGCATGCAGTACTTCACAAACTTGCATAATGCATCAATGAAGTACAGGGTACACTTCACAACACATGCTAGTGGATGCAGTACAGCAGGAGCACACACAGTGCAGCAGCAAGGAGAGAGTACACCCCTAAAGACTCAGTGCAGAAGAAAGTACTTGTTAGAAATGGGATTTCTGGTTGGCTAGGGCTTGCGCCAAAGCCAGACAGAAACCACCACTCTAGTCAGGGCTGGGGAGTTACACGCCAAAGATAACCCCTGCTCACCCCCTTGGTAGCTTGGCACGAGCAGTCAGGCTTATCCCGGAGGCGATGTGTAAAGCGTTTGCGCGCGCACCCAGCAACAACACCCAAGGCCCACCACAAAGGAAACTCCACACAAGGTATTATATAAAAATAGCCTTTGTATTACCAAAACACATTAGATAAAACCACACACTTTACAATGTGCCAACAGGCACGGGCAGAGTTTACAAGGGATTATATGTACAGGGGACAGGGCCACATGGACCACTGTCAGGAATTAGCACTTTGTAGAAATTAGCACTTAGAACATAGGAATAATGCTTTAGAACATAGCACATACAATCACTGTAGCACTAAATAACATATGTAGCACACGACCAATAACTACTGGTAACAGGTAAGTACCACCTACGCAACCCTAACCACCTTAGGAAAATATCGCGCAGGGAACCAGGACCTCAATAGCACCACCTGTACTAGGAGAAAACAACCACCTAAGTATCACAATACCTGTAGGGGTAAATGCACATTACACATGATGCATCACATTCAGAGGTGTAAACACAAGGCACATGACGCATAAAAAAACACATTCAGAGGTGCAGGTTAGGAACAATAGCGCAAAACTCACATTAGCCACCACTTGTGCTAGTCCCTAGGCCAACTGGCCTTGTCGGGGCTAGGACGGCCTGTGTCCAGCAGAGTCAGGGCAAGGCTGCGCAAGCTGCGCAACCCGGGCGCACAAGGCACCACCTACACGTTGCAGCTGCCCACTAAGTGCTGGGCAGCTGGGAAAAGGAGCGTCGGCACCACTGTGCCCTTTGGACCCAACCTGTCACACTTGGAGCCTCTCTGGGCTATAACCACAAGAAATGTGCTGTCGTTGGAGTCCCGCTCGGGGGACTCGAAATCGCCAAAAGAAATGCCCCCTAGAACCTTCGTGGGCTATGAAAACAATATGCCACCACTCTCGTCGGAGCGGCCTTCTGGCAGGCGGGGCCGCTCAAGCGCTGCACATGTAGGTGGGGGCCCCCTCTCTGGGGCCCTAGGGACTAAAATCGCCCCCGTCGACGTTGGAGCGCCCTCGCGCTCTTGAAATAACAAGGCGCGCCCTATGGAGCCTCGTGGGGCTCAAGAATACTGCCCCCTTACTCACCGGGGCTCGACGGGGCTCCTTCTCCTCGGACCTCTCCGGCTCCCCACGAGGCTGAGGACTCGGCAGCCACTCGCGGGGCTCTCACTGAACGGGAGCCTCACCAGCCAATGTGTCTCCTCGCTCCTTCAGGGTGCCGTCCAGTGTGGGGTGGGCTCCCGCCTGGACTCGTCTTCCGGGTCAGGCCCCGCCCACGACCAGGACTTCCCGGATGGCTGCCGGGTCACGACGGGCTGCGGCGGTGATGCAGCACGGAACGGGGTAGGCACCCGTTATTGACACATGTACTCGCGGGCTGGGCTCCCGCAGTTCCAGCAAACCACTTCAGTAGCGGGGTAGGCTCCCGCTGGGGTGCATAAATGCGGGGTGGGCTCCCGCTCGGTTCTCCTAGCGCCGCGATGCAGGGTGGGCACTTGCTCGATAACTAGACAATAAATCGAGGTGGGCACTCGATATCAGAAATAAAGTGCTCCTGGCGCTTGGGGTAAATGTGAAAGCGCTCTCTGCGATCCAGGCAAGTCCAGCGCCTCCAGGTGCTGGAGGCTTCAGCAAAGCCCCAAGTACAGCGCTCTTTGACGCTGGGGAACCACAGAAAGCGCTCCTAGCGCTATAAGTCAAATGGAAGCTCCTCCAGGCGCTTTAGGGGAGAATGTAAAAGTCCAGCAAAGTTCTCCCCTGCATGCAGCAAGGCAGGGGGGGCAAGGCTGGACCCAGAGCCATCTCACTGGGCCTCCAAGCAGGGAGGTAGTCCAAGTGGCGGTTCTCTGGTCCAGCTACAGAAGCAGCCCCCCTCAGATAGGATCCTGGAAGAGAACAACATCAGTGGGGACACAGCCCCATTTTTATACACCTTTCCCCTTTGTTTCAAGGTGCAGGGAAGGGGCGAACCAGTTACAACTGGTTCCTGAGCACTTTGTTTTGCTCAGCCCCTCTCCCTATTCAGAGAGCAGGCCAGGGTCATCAGTCGCACCACAGGCGGCGGAGCCAGCATTGTGTGGGGAAAACCCAGCCCTATTCAGGACCCAGGTGTACTCCTCCCACCCATCTAGCTGCTGATCTCCCTATTCACCACTGGGTGACTCCTCCTGACTCTGGGGATACCCTAGCCCGTCACATGACCTCAGCCAGCCAATCGCCAGACAAGGCACACATTTCACACTGCACACAGAAGTGCCCACTTCTAGAAGTGGCACTTCCATACTAGGTACATGCACGCCGCACACATCATCGCGCAGCAGTTCATCACACGAGTCCGCACATACCAGACTCGACCCTGCACACCCCACGCATAAGGAACTACCAGGGACACATACATTCCCCATGCATTCCTATGGGAGGGCAGGCCTATCTCACTACACGCACGCATTTTACCCTGGGACACAGCGGTAAAGTGTGCAGAAACCAAAAATCACTATCACCAGGTCACCAATAAAAGCAAAAAGTTCAGGGGTGAACCTGCCAGAAGGGCCAAGTCCAACAGTACTGAGAAGAGATTAGCAAACAATGCCATGCTTTACACATAAAGAACACCAATAAAGCACAGAACAGAGCTATAGATGCCCAACAGCAGCATGCACTTGTTGTAACAATGAAATACCCATACTACAGCAGTCTCTATACAGAGCAGCAGGTGATGGGGGGAGTGGCTTGAACGCCGAAGTGTCATGGCGGATCCGATGTGAGCTCCGCATCGACGCGAGACTCCGGTGCAGCAAAAGAGCCTCATTTGGTCTCTCTTCCGATATCAGGAAGGGGTCTCGGCTCAATGAAGTTGCGGTGAGTCTCGACGCTGCATTTGGCACTCCATACATCATTTTAGAGCCCGGAGCCGCGGCGGTGATTTCTCCCTCAGAAAGACGCGGGCACCCACCACTTTGAATGGCGGCGCTCGCGTTTCCTTTTTTGCCCCGTTTTTTCACTCAGTTGGGCTCCAATGGTTATATTGTGGTAAATAATTTAATTACCGGTACTTAATTTGATGCGGAAAATCTATAATAATAGCTCAGTAAAATAAGAGGCAGAATCCGTGGTATTAGAGATTCGGAACGGGCTTTATTCCAAAATCAATTCGAATTGAGGACTCCATATTCCATCACCACGAAGGTTCAGGAAGTGAAAGACAATACTGTATTGACAGGTAATCATTTTTATAGAAGAGGCATTACAGTGAAACAGATGCAGGAGGCGTAACAGTTGATAACAGAGATAAAGGCATACATGCGTAACTAAAATGGGTGTAACTAGGCGTAACTAAAGAACGTCATTAGGTATGATGTCACAAATGGGTGGTTCCATGAAAGAATTTCGCAATGTCAGCAGAAATACTTGGCAGAGATGCGCGCGCAGCAGCATGACGTGTGATTGACGTGCAACTAGGGGGTGAAGGGGACTTGACATTTAGCTCTACATGTGGAGACAGAAGTCTGGGGTTATGTCAACCTAATCCCAAATCATATCTTACATCCTATGTTTAAAGAACTGTGTTATCCAAAAAGAGAGGTCTCTTAGGATAGAATCTTATTCTATACTGACTATACTGACTGTTAGTGCGTGTACAAGCGTCTTAGTGTCTACACTAGATGCGAGGGCAGAAATCTTCCATAGTAACAGGGCTATGAATTACTTGCATAAAGACAGAGAAGCCGGGCCCTTTGCTCGGTAGCTGGAAGAATGTTTACTTAAACTACTAGACAGGAATGCATTGGATGGGGAGCGGAGCAGATAATCTCGAAGGTGAAATACAGTTTTTTTGGCAAGCAGACAGGCCGAGTTAGGCACCGTTAGCCGCGCAGGGAGTAGGACAAAGTTCATGGATACAGATGCGAGCTCAGACTGGAGCTTTCAGAGGCAGAAGGCAGGAAAAGGCTTAATGGCAGAATCAGGGCCTACTCGCCTGGACTGTAAAATGGGATAAATGAACCATATAAAGCCGGTGGCCTTTCATACTTAGGAATAGAATATCCGGCCCATTCATGGCGGATCTGAAAGAGGACATGTTGACGGTGGACGCACATGTGTTTGCGTCTTCATAACTGGAACTGGAGGGAACATACATGTACTTGTGATTTATACATGAAACCGTTGGGGTCCAAGATAGGGGACATAACTGATCATAAAAATTCATATTTCCACAATATTAATATTTCATTCACCTGGAACAATATCAGGTCATTGACTGTCTTACAAATATGTCATTTCTGGCCATATTTTGTAGCATTTTGGCAATGGAACATATTTTCTCCCCAGTGAATACCATCTTGGATGTTTGATATAATCTTTTTGATGTTCCACCATTATTATTGCACACCAACGGAACTGTACTTTTTGATATGTGCTTGAAGGATACAACACTATAGCTTCTTTGTCAACATAAGCAATAATTTTGCTCCAATAATTTTATGGGACGTATTCGACCAACGCTACTTATTACAAACCGATCTTTTCAGTAGACAGCATTGGCTAGCGATCCTCACATTGCTAAATCATCCTCCTCAGGCGCAAAACTGAAAAGGCATAAAAATGATCCGCCTTCTCCTATACTCGCTTCACAGAATCCAGTTCTGGACTCTATATTAGATGAGCTACGTGGCCTTCAACCTTTTATGTCCACTACAAACGAAAAACTAAAACAGATAGAGGAAAGATGGATTGTTATGGAGGGAAAGGTTCTGGAACTTGAACAACGAGTAAGCGACCTTCAAGATGTCTCTTCAAAGATTCCATTATTAGAACAAGAAATCCACAAGTTAAAAATTCACACTGAAGACCTTGAAAATCGTAATTGAAGAAATAATCTGCGCCTTTATGGCCTTCCGGAAAATATTGAAGGTCCTGACATGGTAACATTTGTACAGAAGCTCCTTCCAGAACTTTTAGATCTTCCGTTATCTTCACCCCTCAATATCCAACGAGCGCATCGTCTTGATCGTCTGCATCGTAATTCAAACAAGCCACGTGGAATCATAAAGCTGTTTCTGAAATTCACCGAACTCATGCATGTTCTGAAGGCAGTAAGACTCAAGCGTCGTCTTATCTGGTCAGGCCATAATATCTTCATCTCTCAAGATGTCTCCAATGCAGCAAATGCTCGACGCAAAGAATTTCTCGCTCTATGTCCTCAGATGAGACATCTTAACATCCAGTATGGAATCCTTCATCCGCGCTTTTTTAAAATTACACATGAAGGGCGCTCACGCTCTTTTGATGATCCTGATAAACTTAAACTCTTTCTTCATAACATTTCCTCTTGTGGCATGGATACTAATATTTGACTTTCCTTCAAATACAGGATCGCTAATGTTGTTCTAAAAGTTCACTGATTTGATGTTCTCTGATTATTATTCGTTGATTTCTTCTTAATGAGATTCTCATTTTATCCATTTTTTGCCACCGTTGTACGTGTCCTTCAAAGTCACCATGATCCTCTCAATTCGACTACTCCTTTCTTTACAGGTCTGGATTTTATACCTTGATCTGTTTACTTTTTTCATTTTTCTGTCTCTCTCCCATTTTCTTTTTTTCTTTCCTTTCTCTCCCTGTCGCTTCCTTTTTTTGGTTCTTTCTTCTTGTAATTGTCTTATTTATTGTTGTGTTTTTTCTTCATCACATAATAAATGATGTCTTTCTTTTTTCTTTTTTGTTGGTCTTGCAGTTTAGTGTTCCTGTTTCCACATGTACCTCCTAACCCAACAACATGTTTAACGTTGTCTCGTGGAATGTATGTGGTCTAGGGCATCCTGTTAAACATCAAAAGGTATTGTCTCATTTAGCTAAACTTAACACCCAAGTTGAAACTCATTGCAATGATGTGGAATCTCTTAAGCGTAAACGCCAATGGGTCAATCAAATTGTCTTTTCTCCTGCTATTGATCGTGATGGTGGTGTTGCTATATTATTTCACAAATCTATTAATGCCCAAATATTGTCATCAGAATGTGATTCCAATGGGCGTTGGGTGCTGGTGGATGCAATCATAAACAAAATGCAAATAACCTTTTTTAACATTTATGAGCTTGTTAAACCAGATCCACAATTTTGCCACTGTACTAAATTGAAATTATCCTCTATCTCTAATCCCAATATAGCTGTTGGTGGTGATTTTATTAACTGGTTGGACCCTTTTTCTGACAGGAAATCTAGCTGTAAATTTAAACAAGATAAGACCCATAAATCATTTCAGTCTGCTATTACATCTCGTCCTTTATATGATGTATGGAAAACATGTAATCTAGATGCTTCTGAATTTACTTTTTTTTCTCCTGTTCATCACAGTATGTCTCGTATTGATTATATTTTAATTTCTAAATCATTACTTCCTTGTCTCCAATCCTCTGAAATAGGATCTATTTTTATTTTCGATCATGCCCCTGTTTCTGCTTCTATTGATGTGTCCCTCACCAATTGCAAACAAGGTCGCTGGCGCTTTAATAATCACCTTTTGTCAGATCGAACCTTTAACAAGCGACCTCTTTTATTAATGAATTTTTTCTGCTTAACAATTCTTTTGACAACTCAGTTCACAACAATTGAGATGCCTTTAAAGCATCATTCAGAGCCTTCGCTATTGCCTACTCTTCCAAGAAAAAAAAGTTATTGAATGCTAAATATAAAGAAACCCTGCAACAAACTAAAAATCTTGAACATAGTTATTTTTCTTCCAAATCTTCCTCCTCATTACAAGAGTTGATTAAAGCTAAATCTACCCTGAACATAATTGCCACTATGGATGCCTGTAACACCCTTCTTAAGATTAAGTCAAAATTTCACAGGGGCCAAAATAAAGCTGGGAAAATGTTAGCAAACTATTTAAAAATTAAATCAGAACGTAAAAATATCGGACCTATTCATTCAGAAACAACCAATAAACTCCTTTCATCTGACTCTGACATTGTAGACACATTTCAATCTTATTACAATCTATTATATACAGAAGATACTAAACCTTCTGAAGGAGATTTTGAATCTTTTTTCCAAGATATTCCCAAACCTAAATCTCTCCCTGATATCTTTTTACCACTGGAAAAAGATATTTATCTTCAAGAAATAACCGATGCTTTTAAATCATTGAAAAAATCCAAGGTACCAGGTCCTGATGGCTTTTCAGTGGAATTCTTCTTAGCTTTTTCCTCAATTTTTGCCCCTAAATTGTTAGAGCTTTTCAATTCATTCCTCTCTAATTCTAAAGCCTGTGGTTCTTTTTTAGAAGCTCTTATTATTGTTATTCCCAAACCTGACAAAGACTTCTCCTTTTGCAAACATTTTCGTTCCCTATCCCTAATCAATTATGATTGTAAAATTTTTGCAAAGATTTTGGCTTCCCGATTGGAGAAAATTATTCCTCTTCTCATTAAACCAGATCAGGCTAGTTTTGTCAAAGGCCGGCTGGCTTCTGACAATGCCAGAATGTTCTCATTCTAACCCTTGGAAGGAAGTACTCCTCTCCTTTAGCTGCCCTATCACATGATGCTGAAAAAGCTATTGACCGAATAAATTGGGAATTCATGATCCACACTCTACAATGGTTTGGGTTTGGTCCAAAATTTATTTCAGATGTCAAACTATTGTATACTGCTCCAATAGCAAGTGTTTTTGTTAATGGTCTCTTCTCCTCGTATTTTCATCTTCAAAGAGGAACACGTCAGGGTTGTCCACTTTCCCCATTACTTTTTCTCCTATGCTTAGAACCGTTCCTTGAACGTATTAGAAATAACCTTACTTAATATTACTGGTTTTACACTGAATTCCATCAAATTAAACAGACTATATCCTTATTTATATGTCCAATCCTGTTTCCTCATTCCCCCCCCCCTTTTTATAAGAGATTACATTATTCTCTAAGGTCTCAGGATACAAACTAAATGTATCCAAGACTGAGATTTTACCTTTAAATTCATTATGTTATTGTTATATGTTTGATTCAACCAACTTTACATGTTTTTTATTAGGAATATTTAGGAACATGGTTTGCCTCCAATATTCCTGACACTCTATCCCATAATTTTACTGCTTTAAAACATATAATTAGTAATTTGTTGGCCTCTTGGTCTCCTTTATTTTTATCTTGGTGGGGCAGATTGGATACGATTAAAATGATGATTGTTCCCCATGTATTATTCACACTTTCAATGTTACCCTTCAAAATCCCTAATTATTATTTTACACAGATTAATTCTATATGTACTAAATTCTTGTGGAATAATTAACGTGCACGGATTGCCTTATCTAAATTGATTCACCCTAAAGCTGAGGGTGGTGTTCGATTTCCTAATTTTAGAATATACCACAATGCTTTTTTGTTTCGTCAATTTTATGCTATGTCTAAAGATTATCAAGATATGCCTATGCCATCTTGGGCTACTGATGAGCGTTCATTGTTAAATGATTTTTCTTTACAAGATGGTTTATTTATGACCAATTGTACCTTTATCTCTAAATACCCAATTTTGAAATACTCTCAATATCTTATACATACACTTTTTAATTTTTTTTTACATATATCAATCTTTTCTATCCTCTTCATTATGGTTTAATAAATACATCAAATTCCGTCATAAATCATTTTACTACAAACATTGGAGAGTAAAGGGCATTTTTTATGTTAATAAATTGATAGTTAACAGTTTGATTTTGCCCTTCCACCAATTGCAAGACAAATTTAATCTCCCTGATTCATATATTCAATATAACATTTTAGCACCTGCTCTCCAAAATAGTTCACCAAATTCTTATCTAATCCAGTTCCAGTTTCATTTAAACCTGATACACCCTTGTATCAAATTCCATCTGACACAATTCAAAGTGCTCCCTTTATATACAAAACATTATCTTTATCTACTAGGACCTGGAATAAATCTACTATTGAATTAGCCTGGGAACAGGATTTATCCCAAACACCGTCTATTCCTCAATGGGACCGATTGTGGCAAAACAAATTCAAGACTTCCAAAGCCCCCAATATCACACAATCCCTATATTTTATTTATAATAGAGTTGTTATTACTCCCCTCTTTCTTCATAAAATTGACCAATCTGTAGCACCACTTTGTTGGTCATGTCTCTCCACTGAAGGATCATTGATATACTTACTTTATTATTGTCCCAAGGTTTATGACTTTTGGAAAGTTATTTGGTTGAAATGGCTTTTGATTTTTTCCTATTGGGTTCAATTTGACATTCAAAATGTATTTTTAGGTACTTCATCTCCTGATTTTGACCAACTTACTTCTAAAACTATTTTATTTGATTTGTTTATTGCTGTTGCTTTTAAGGTTATATTAACATGTTGGAAAGACAACTCTAAATTATCCTTTTTACTCTGGTGGAATTTAATTTGTGATGAACATAGAATTGCCTCTGTATCCCATTCATCTATTCATCTAAAGATGAAGTCCGATTTATTAATGGCTACCTTTCACTACTTATTTATCATCACATTCATCTTCCCTATCATTTCCACTTTGCTCATCGTTCTCTCTTTCTTTTTACCAGAATACAGCATATTAGTATAACGTTCAGTTTTATAATTGTTATGACTTCTCTATTTGAATAGGTTAGGAGTTTTATTACAATATTTGCAACCTTTTGTATTCATATATATCTCTTATTTTTAATAGACTTTATTATTGTACGGTATTGTTTATGCTTCTCCTCTGAGAGTGATAATTTATTATGTAACTCTGTGTTCTTTCTCTTAAATAAAAATCATTTAACAAAAAAAAAAAAAGAGCAGCAGGTGATGTGCAAAATAAGCACCAATTACACAGGGTTGCAGTAAACATGCATAGCGCATAAAGAATAACACAGCACAGCAATATATACCACCAAGACCATAGTGCGCTGTAAACACTTACAATATAATACAAAAATGACTGCAATGCTGACGAAACAGGAGAACAACATACAGCCCCAAGCACATTAACACAAAGCCCACAATCAATAATACAGACAAACCAAACAAGAAAATACTAGACACCCCGTACTTCAATAAACACACAAAATACCACAATAAGCACAGCTGTTTCATTCTGAACACATAATACACTCGAAGCAGAGTGCAGCATACAGTGTTTTAACAAACATACATAATAAAGTACCAATCCCCCACCACATGGTAAGAACGCATTATATCACCAATATAGATTGCAGGGCAAATACACTCACTATATGACCAAGCACAGAGTGCAGTGCTAAAAACACATTGCATTACATTCAGCACCAGGCACAGCTACACACAACCGACGACACAGTATAAACTATTGGTACAGTATTGGACATATTTCAGAACTAAGCGCTTAGACTTAAATGAGTACTTTACTAAAAACACATAATGAACACGCTTACCGAGTTAGTCACTATACTTTTAAGCATTAGTATAGCTCCAACGGCATAATGCAGCAAAACAGAAGCATTACAGCAATAAGAAAGCATTTCAGCACTGAACACATAAAACAGCAGCAAAACACATACTCAGTACAAGACAGAAACAAACAGCAATTCTAAATAACATATCCAGACATCAAAATGCGTATGTGGCAGACAAACAGTCCTATCAAATGTAGTGCAGCTTTTGCTGTGTCCGTAAAAAATGTTTTTTTTAATGGTACACCGTAATTAGCCTTGAGCCCACCCCTCAACGTGGATGACCAGTGGATTGGCTTCATCTGGTCTCTTCCCTTTGGCCTTTCCGGCTTGGGTGGCTCTTCCAGAAGACTAAACTCCAGCTGGCATAGCTGTCCAGGTCACTGAGACATGCAAGCCCCTCAAAAGTTGGAAATACTCTGTGGAAACATCAGTGCTCCGCAGTGAATATTTTTAATGACATAAAACAGTCAATATACTAATGACAAACACTTGAGTAGAGGGGTAAGTAAGTATAGGGAAAAGTGGTTGGACTGCATGACTGAGTGAATGTGTGAGTGAATGTATACACATACAAGTGGATGGATGGATGGATGGATGAATGAATGTGATTGTATCTGAGTGAATCTAATTGCCCTGCCATCTTTTATCGATCCACTCACCTTACCTTTCATCTTCAACACTGCCCTGTGTCAGAGAGCGTAAGGGCTTTTGCTCCTGGCTTCATCCTTCCCCCCGGGGCAGAAGGACACCGAGGTGCCAGTGCTGCCCACCCCTTTGCACCTGCCCAGTGACTTTTTCAATTGTACCCTGCTGCACCCCAAGTCTGCCAGTCTCTATGGATCTGCTGGGTCAAGGTCTCCATCAGGTAAAATACGAGACATTCCATTGTAACTCTTAGTCAATTTTTCTCAACAGTGGGGGGCATTAAAATACCGGTCATGCTGGTAGAAAACTGTCCAGGTGGGTGGTAGCCCCAGAGTGGCTAAAAGCCTCGCCTCAAAAGTCTCCCATCTGTAAAAAGAGTCCTGCAGAATGGGAAGGGAGGGAGGAAGACAGAGGACAGAACATGTCTGCTCTGCCCCCAATTGGCACTTCCAAGGTGGTCGCCAGCAGACCGGCCTTATGCACTCCTGCAGCCGTTTTCTTCCTCTACTTGGCATCCACAACAACACCCCCTCCCCAGCACACTGCAGGGCTGTGAGTGGGTAGTGGCAGAGAGGATTTGGAGCTGCTACAGCCTCGAGTCTGTGTGTGCATGCAGGGTGGATGGTGAGTGTTGTGGTTGTGACAGCGCTGGTGGGTGACCTACGTGACTGCAGAGTTGTGAGGCTGTATGAGTACTGGGCCAACAGTGTCTCTGTATGAGTGCAGCTTGAGTGATGAGAGTCAATTGGGTGAGTGGTAGAACTGTATGAGTGCAGGGTGAAGGGTGTATGACTGCAGAGGGAGTTGTGTGACTGTATGACTGCATGGTCAGCAGTGTTCATGTATGGGTGCAGGGTCAGTAATGAGTCCACTGAGTGATTGTGCATATGTGAGCGCAGAGTGAGATGTGTGATTGTATGAGTTCTCTGGATGAGTGGCATGTCTCATGAGTGCGGAGTGAGTGGTGTGAATGCCCTGGATGAGTGGTGTGCCCTTGACAGTACAGGGTGAGTGGTGTGCTTGTGTAACTGTATAGTGTAGCAAGCCATGTGTGTTTGTGCAGGGTAAGTGGAGTGGTCTGTCTCTGTGAGTGCAGTGTTAGTGATGTGTCTGCCTGACTACAGGGAGAATGCGGAGTCTTTGTGAATACATGTTCACTTTTGTTTTTAAAAAAAATTAGCCAACTTTCTTTCCTCAAGTATTCTTGCGGGGTGGAAAAGAGCTTTTCATCCCCACTGCCCCATGTTTGATTCAAATTTCCTTGAACTTTATATTTAACTTTCTGCCTGACTAGTTTTTAAAAGTACCAGCTTGCCACAGGGCTCCTCCCATTTGTGCTCCTCTCACATATGTCCTGCATCATAGTATACTCTCTTTCAAGATTGGAAAAAATGCTTTTTCATATTTTTGTTTAAAAAAAATGACCAGTTACCAGTTATGATTTTCAACAATATGTATATAATCTAATTCGTTGCACAGCTATAATCAGTGCCTAATTTGAGCCAGTTGCTTCTGGTGCTCGCCAACGGCACTTAATTGTTAACACCGCACATAGGGCAGCCTGCCACATTGTGGCACTGCTTATCTAGTTTACGAATAGGCAGAACAATGGTTGTTTATTATTACAATATAGTTTAAAAAAATACTAATACTTGCCTCCCCAGCCTTTATTCAACTTTGGAGACATGGAATAATCTGCACTGTCGAAGTTGCAGGTTAGAGAGGCGGTTAGTAGTCGTTTTAGTACCGCCATTGGCAGCGGTGACAGGGGCAATGGTGGTGCAAGCTACAGTGGCCTCCTGGTCGGGGCCCTGGCACTTATTATTTTCCAAATTACCCACTGGCTATAAGGTAGCCCTTTATCGATATGGTCACCTTAGGCAGCTCTGGGGTTTCAGCAAACTAAAGTGTTAGGCCATGACATCAGTGTTGTAGGACACTTATCATAACTTTGACAGGTTGAGCTTTGCAACCAGCAACCCATCTTTGTCTGGATCCCTAGCAGTACTGCAATGGCCAATGAAGAAGAATGTATCTTTTGATATGTGCTACACTTTTCACCAGATCTGGCTTTATAACCAATACCACTTACAGCAGTGGTTAATTTCCAAAGAAAAAAAAACTCTGGGCTGCATAGCTAAAAGCCCTCAGCCAATGCTGCCGAATGTCGGTGTTGCCAAGAACCAAGGCTGACTTGCTTTAATTCCACCTCATGCCTCTTTCTTCCACCACCCTACTCTTCCTGTCTGTTTTTCTCAGGCTTGCAGGTTCTTTTTTATCCCTACTTTCTCCTTTTGTCTCTCTTCTCATATCTTTCACTTCCTGCTAATAAGTCTCACTAAGGGCTTTACTTTATTTTGCTCTGAATCGAAGTCTGATGATGAACATTATTCCTGGTCCCCAAAATTGAGCACTTACAGTTAAATAGTGTCCACAAAGTAAGAGCCTGTGTCTAAATTAAGAATAGAAGTGTCTGCCATCCTTCACACAGAACATGCCTCCTTCACAAACACACCAAGAGTGGTTCACCAAAATGAGGTGCTGCCTTCCACATTTCAGAATCTCTTACCCTTACATCCTTTTGAAATCAAGAAACCTATCCACTCAACAGGATCTCATCTCTATCTTCAAATCTATATAATTCTCCAACCTTGTCATAGTCTTCAGTGTCATCAGTCGTAATCTGAAAGGCTTCTAAAAAGTTTCTTTGTTTAGCCACAACAATGGCAACTCCCTGCATCCAAACTATTCCAATACGTATAATCACCTATACACCTGCCTAAAAGTACTTCTAGCAACAACATTAAACTGGACCGAGGTTGTCAGGGAAGGTGAAGGTTTTTCCATAGACCATATTAAGCCCAGAAGCCAGTGCAAGAGGGTTAGGAGAGTAGTGGAGGTATGACGTGTCACCCTAGGATTAGGCAAGGGTACCCAGCTTTTGGAACTTTCCGTCCCTCTTAAAAACCCTGCATAAGGAAGAAACAGATGAGAACTCACAGGACCTGGGAGTCCCCATCCACATGGAACAATGCTCTTAGATACGACCTACACAGTTCAGACAAATAGTAGTGCTCAAGTCAATAGAATAAAGGTGCTTTAGTCAACAAAAACCACTCCACGAAAACCACTGCCACGTCCTTACTAAGTTATCCTCCAGTGGTGTAGCAAAGGGTGGCGGTCCTCCCGGCCGGCACGAGCTTTGGGGGCGGTTGCCTCCCACACTCTTATCTACAGCAGCTGTGCGAATCGCCAGAACCCCCCCCCAGCTCTTACATGCCGTGCCAAATGCTTTAATTTAAATGGCTGGCTGAGGTAACCTGTATTCATTCTGATTCGCAACACAGCTAGGAATTGGCACGTTGCCCCAAAAGCCTATGGAGAAAGATAAAATTCCTCAAGTGCTATAGGAATACCTTATGAGGAAACTGCGGTCAGGCAAATACAAAAATAGGCCTAGACACATTCTGCTATTTGACAAGACTTTGTATCTCTCAGCGGGGATCCATTCACAGCTTGGTTGCCTCCAGTATTTAGAATGAGTAGTGTTACTCAGTCTTCGGATGAGTAAAAAGCATGCAGGCCCCTCTTGGTGCACACACAATTTAGTTGGTGCACTTGACGCGTTGCAACTAAACAAAAGACTTACTAGAACACTCACGGGAACACCATGTTCCAGTCTTCCTGCCACAAGTATTTCACTGCAACCTCCTTTTGCGAGGCACAGCATGGCTAAAAGAACAAGCATTTGCAATGCAATCGGTCTCGCCTTCGGGACCTTATATGTATTTAGCTATGCAGCACATTAACCTGGGTGCTGAAACACCTACTGTTCTTTAACATGGAGGGAAAGTAAGAACCAAACTGCGTGACCTGCCAGGTATGGGAACACATGGAGAAAAATATTGCCTGTCATCGGGAAATGGTATAGTCCAAAGCTCTGTCTCTAATATAAAATCAGGGCCTTCGGTGGTCATATCACTGAAAATACAAGATTTGAAATAAATATTATTGTCTATGGGTGCTCATGGAAGACGATTTCTATGGATTGGAATCTAGAGAATGCTAAAGTGATTTTGGTATTTTACTGACCTCTGCTGGTCATTTTTTATCAACACAGTTAAATACAGGCAGTTGAATAAAAAAAAAGTTCTAAGCGAAAGCAGACAAGTCCTAGGGCTAATCTCCAGAGCCCACAAAGTACATACACATATAAGTATATAATAAGGAAATACTAAAGTATATACAAGAAGTCTCGAATGCTTGACCTAAAAATCATGTATGGGCAGCTATGTTCTCTCTATCCATTCAGCACTCCATTTGCATATGTTTTGTAAACAGCTCAGAACTTATATGTTTACACTCTGAGTTACTCTCTGCCTTATTTTGACTACTGCCAGGACACCCACTAGTAATTGAGCGTTTAATAAAAATAAAGCTCACTATCAATTAATCATGGGCATTAATGCACACAACTAAAAAACATGACGTCCCATGCTCTGAAGAGCTTAAAACACTTGGGATAATGTTTCTATTTATTTGAAACTTCCATCCCGCCGATGTTCAGCCAAACACGTTTCCGCTTCTGTAATGTCTTGTTACTTACCGGTAATCTTCATTACCCCGATTAGGGTCATCCCCGTCCCAGGCCTTACTACGTGCGGAAGTCCTGCCTCCACCCAGCCAATCACAACGCCAGTATTTGAATTCTACATAAGCCCCGCCCACCTACCGCCATGCCTGTTATCAACAAGACTCTGACACAAACACAGCGGGAGGGAGAGAAGAGGACTGGGACGGATAGGACCCTAATCGGGGTAATGAAGAATACCGGTAAGTAACAAGACATTACCCCCTCATGGGTCCTCCCCATCCCAGTCCTTACCACGTGAGGAACTCACAAGCAGAGAACTAACAAAATACGCAGGACACCAGGGATCCATGCAAAGTACAAAACCGTAATCAAAAAATGATCAATGAACGGCAGCGTTCAAGATGCCAACAGAAAAACTGTCAGCAGAATCATGTAAAACATCAAGCCGATAATGTTGCACAAAAGTGTGATGGGACTGCCAGGTGGCCACCCTACAAATCTCCTGGATAGAGACCCCCACCGCCTCTTCCCAGGAAGCAGACACAGAACGCGTCAAACGGCCCTGCACCTGAGACGGAAGAGGCAGATCCAAAGACTTATAAGGTTGGCAGACTGCAAAACACACTCACCGACTGATCGTGGAAGAGGAATCCTTCTTCCCTTTAGCCACACCCCCACAGGAGACAAACAGGGCAGGAGAAACCCAAAACTCCATGGAACATTGGAGGTAAATCTGGATAGCCCTGCGAACATCCAAGGAAGGGGGAACAAGGGAATCCTCCTCAGTAGGCAAATCAGGAAGAATCACCTCCTGTTGCAAATTAAATCTGGAAGAAATCTTAGGCAGGAAAGCCGAATCAAGCCGCAAAATGACCCGATCCTGCAGGAACTGTAAATAAGGAAAGGAAATGAGCAAGGCACCCAACTCACCCAACCTGCGAGCGGAGGTTATGGCCTGCAAAAAAGCCACCTTAGCGGACAGCCACAACAAATCCGCCTCCAGCAAAGGCTCAAAATGGGGGAACTGCTGACCCGGCAAAACAGTAGGCAAATCCCAAGATGGAACAAATACAGGAGAGACCATCCGACGAAGCCGAAATCTCAGAAGAAGCCGACTGACCAAAGGGGCAAGAACCTCCAAGGAGGCTCCGGGACACCTACGAGCACGGACAGCCGCCCACTGAGCAGACAAAGTGGAAGGGGAAAGGCCCATCAAAAAAACATCCCTGAGAAAATCCAACACAGAAGCAGGATCCCCAGCACAGGATCCACCCCATGGGAAGAACACCAAGAGACAAAAGAACCCCAATGTAGACCATAGCACTTAAGGGTCTAAGGGCGGCATGGCAACTGAATATCATGAGCAACCAGAGAGTACCAGCCCAAAGACTCCAATGTCAACCGCTCAAGAGCCAAGCCGTCAGCTGCAAACGACGAAGACAAGGCAGAGACAGGAGCGGAAATTGAAGAGGTGCCGGGCACAAAGGAAGCCAGACAAACCGCCCCTCTGCCAGCTGCCACAGAAGAGGAAACGAAATGCGGCGAGGCCAGAAAGGAGCAATCAACAGGACCGAAACTTTCTTCCCCCGAATCGTCTGCAGCACCCTTGGGAGGAGGGGAATAGGAGGGAATGCATGCAGAAGGCCTGAAGGCCAGGGAATCGAGAGAGCATCCACCGCCCAAGCCTGAGGACACAGCACCTCCAAACAAAACCCGGGGAGAAGAGCGTTATGAGTAGAGGAAAAGAGATCAATTCAGGGAGTCCCGTAACGAAGACAAAGGGACTGGAACAAAGGAAGAGAAATGGTACAGAACAGAGGATGGAAGGTTGCGGCTCAAACCGTCTGCATGAAACTTCAAGTGTCCCAGAATGTACACCGTCCTCAAGGCCAACAGATGAGATTCCGCCCAAGCACAAATCAAGGAGGCCAACAGGTTCAGAGACTCGCACCTTTTCCCCAATGACAGTTCAAGTAACAACAAGCCACCTGATTGTCGGTACGAACCAACATATTCGACCCGTGGAGATGAACCTGAAAGAACTGCACCGCCTCCCAGACGGCCGCCAACTCCTGCCAGTTCAAGGAACGGGCACTGTCCCCCTGAGAACACCGACCATTCGCTTCCAAGGACCCCAAAGTGGCCCCCCAACCCCAAAGACTGGCATCCGTAGTCAACAGAAAGGGAGGTGGAAGACAAAACCGCACCCCCTTCTCCAGATTGGGAGTGCAAAGCCAGCAGTCCAAGTCCAGAACATGAGCAGGAGAGAGAGGAACCAGAGTGTCATAATCCGCCAGGGAGGGGTCCCACCGAGCCAGCAGATGAGTCACCAAGGGCTTGAGATGAAGGCGAGCCCAAGGAACCACAGCAGTGGTTGCAGCCATCAATCCCTGGACCCGCAACCAAACACGAGCCGGGGCAGAGGGATGGCTCAGTAGATCCAACAACAGAGTCTGTAAGGAAAGGATCTGAACGGGAGGAAGAAACACCACCCCCAGAGAGGTGTCGAACAGACCCCCGATGAACTGAAGTCTCTGGACAGGATCCAGATGAGACTTGGCCAGATTCACCTTGAACCCCAGCTCCTGGAGCCACTGCCAGAAGAGCCTTAGAAAAGGAGGAAGCAGAGACCAAACAATCATCAATATAGGGAAACACGGAGAAACCCCAATGTTGCAAAACCCCCACAGCAGGAGCCAATACCTTGGCAAAAGTCCTGAGAGCAGTGGGGAGGCCGCAGGGCAGAACCTGAAACTGGAAATGCATTCCCTGGACTGCAAACCTCAGGAACCGCTGACTGGCAGGATGGACCGGAACATGAAAATAGGCATCTTCCAAGTCCAGAGAAGCCAAGAAATCTCCCTCCTGGATGAGGGGAACGACGTACTGTAATGTGACCATACGAAAATGATCCAACCGCATCAATTTGTTCAGGGAATGGAGATTCAATATGGGGCAGAAGGAACCATCGGGCTTTGGCAACAGAAACAGATGGGAATAGATCCCCAGGCCCACTTCTACCACAGGGACCGGCACAATCGCCCCTTGCTGTAATAACATGGCGACACCGGACAACATGGCACACCGCCGCACGGGGTTTCTTGACAACAGTGTAACCAGAAAACAATCCAGAGGGGGAGGGCCCAGGAAGGGAATCTGGTAACCCCATCTGATGACAGACAAGACCCACTGGTCGGAAATCAAGAGCCGACCAACGGTCCAGAAACAAACGGAGGCGAGCCCCCACAACGGCATAGTCACTTCTGTCCCACACCAGAGGGATTCTGCTGCTGTTGCTGCTTCTGCTGCTGCTGCTGAGGCCGGGACTTATAACGGAACGAGGCCCCCCGACCACGGGCCCGACCATGAAAGGGCTGAAAGGACAAAACCCCCTGAAATCTCTGCTTCTGGAAAAAAAAAAATTCTTAGGCGCAGGCTGAAAAGGCTTGAACAACTTGATCTCCTCCGCAGAGTGCTGTACCATCGTATTCAAAGCATCTCCAAAGAGACAGGGACCCTCAAAAGGCAGTTTATGGACCAAGGCCTTCTGCACAGCCTCAAGATGCCATGGTTTAGCCCTGAGAGACCGCCTTCCAGCCTTCTCCACCCCAGCAGCCGAGGAGAAGGCCCACATGGAATCGAAAGTGACATCTCAGAGGAACTGCGCCAAGACCTCCATTTGGGCCAACACAGGAGTAGGGTCCCCCTGATCCTGAAGACAGGCAAACAGCTTCTCAAAATCCTTCAGCAAGACCGTCAAGGCATAGGCTGCATAAGTGCTAGCATGCACCCCAAAGTGAGAAGCGATGTAAGAACGCTTGAGAGCAGACTCCACCTTACGCTCCACCGGGTCCGTCAGGGAAGCCTTCTCCGACAACAATGAGGAAGAGGATGCAGAAGCCATAGAGGACAAAAGAGAATTAACTTTTGAAATCGCAGGGAACTGAGAGTCAAAGTCCGCCAGGTGATACCGCTTTCCCAGAAAGGGCGGATTACCCTGCTTGTACACCTCAAGCCATTCCTTAGTCAGGATATCCTTCAGGACATCATGGAAGGGAAGGTCATCCACCACATAAAAACTATACAGTGCGTAAAATCCCTCATCAGCCAGGGATTTAGGGTCAAATCCCAGCACCTCACGAACATGGACCAGCATATCAGAAAACACTTTGCCCTGGACATACTTTCCCTTAGGTGAATTGTCCATGTCCTCCTCATCATCCTTAGCCCCCTTTGCCGCAGGCTCCAGCAGCACAAACTGGACTGCAGAATTAATAAAGTCCTGTAAATCAGCCCTAGAAATCTGCAAAACGTCCTCCTGCAGATCCTGAACATTATGCTGCTTTGAAACTGCTTTAGCAGGCACAGGTGAAGAAGCGCCTATACTCATGGTGAGAAAACCGGAAGAAACCCAAAAGGAACTCGCCACAACAAAAGGAGGTGCCCAGCAACCTCCAATAAATACTGCCCTCAATCACCAAGTCTCATAACGTGAGACTGGAGTAACCAAATAAAAAAAAGGCAGCCCTGTAGTCACCACCCACAGCCACAGATCAAAAAGAGCATGGCCGCGGGGGCCGGATGCTGCAATAGAGCAGCAGCACCGGAATGACCTGAGGCCAAGACACCACGAAAGCTCCCCGCCCCAGCCCAGCACATGAACGGGGAGTGCCCTGACCCCAGAACAGGAGCGGGGCAGACTGGAGGACCGGAGCGGCCGCGCCGTCCATAGTCACAGAAACGATAAAGAATTAAGGCCAGCAAGAATGCACAAATCAAAGATGAAAAACTCACGGCACCGTAACCAAAGGAAACTGTATCCAGAGACCGGAACTGGGAGCACCAGCATTCCGACCGCCGTCGGAGCAGAAAAAAAACAGGCTTGGCGGTAGGTGGGTGGGGCTTATGTAGTATTCAAATACTGGCGTTGTGATTGGCTGGGTTAAGGCATGACTGCCTCACGTAGTAAGGACTGGGACGGGGAGGACCCATGAGGGGGTAATTGTTCCCAGGCACCTTTGTATTGTTTTCCTCCAGGTACCCTGCTCTTAAGGCTAGTTAATTAAACTAGCGGGTGTTAACCATGTCCAACACCTGCAACAACACATGAGCTACTACCACAGACCCTCGCGCTGTTGAGTTCTGGCAGAATGCGCGCTCTTCATGCTTATGAAGTGGGACACGCAGTCCTTTTCCACCGCATGGATATTGACTTGTAGTTCTGACGCACCAATGAGATCACTTCCGGTTTTCTCGGACAGAGAACATGCAAAGGAGTAACGGGGTGATTAGGGCCTGATTAATTAGGCATCATTATGGAGAGGCATTGCCATTTCCGAGGAAGTGAGAGGCAAATGTGTTCCCATGTGTTGCAGGAGCCTTGAGGCTGGTATCAGCCTTGAGGCTGGTATCACAGGGGGGATGAAACCACGTGGTCTTAATAATGAGCAAGGAAAAAACCTACTCAACATGTTGAAAGCCAAAGATCTCATAATAGGTAATAACAGATGCCGTCTATAAATGTAAAACACGCGATGTGTACTTTAAAATCTGCCCTTAAAGAGGACAAGTATGTAAAAGGTCAAAATTAACATGTTGCTAACGCCATGCTTCGTAAAAGACACCTTCACGTTGTCAACAACCATGCTCCCAAGCTTTCCAGGACCATGCGTGGGATTTTCCTCTACTCCATGGCGTTTCCTTTGCATCCTGCAACTAGTAGTTCAGATTTTTATGGGGTTAAAGCAGAACTACAAATCCCAGATGCCCAAAATATCAGCAGCAGCAGCAGAGAGGTATGTTAAACAACGGAACGGGGTGAACTGTTCTCACTTGAAACGCAGCAACTTGAGCTCGGAGCACACAACTCCCAAAAGATAAGGCAAACACTATGCAAATGTGGAATGTAATACAGGGGCACTTAATGGCAAGCACCCACCCACAAAGAGTGCGCAGACGAGCACTGACCAGCGTACTCATGGCCAAGAGAGAACAAAGGGGCATATCAACAAGGGCTTTATCTCTGCGTTTTTGGCTTTAAAAGCCAAAAAAGCAGAGATAAAGCTAGCACCCTTTCAACAACAGGGTGCTAACATGCAAATTTGCCTGTTAGCACCCATTTACTCTACGCTTCCCCTTGCATCTCTAATGAGATGCAAAGGGGGCGTTCCAGAGTAAAATAATAGGAGAAATGTCGCTAAGCGACATTTCTCCTATTATCAAGAATATCGCTAACCCTGTTAGAGGCAAAAAAAAGCAGCGCTAACCGCGGTTAACGCTGCTTTTTTACGTCTGGTATTTTTCTGACTTAGCCATGATATCCTATGGAAGGAGGATATCATGGCAAAGTTTGTCTGTCCCTATCAACAAGCTAACGTGAGATTATCGCTGGGTTTCCAGCGATAATCTCACGTTAGCCACTTAGCGTGAGGATTTTTATCGCTATTGAGATAAGCGTTGCTAATAGCACGCTATCTCAGCGATAAAAATCAACGCTAGCCGGCGATAATTATCCTAGCGCTAAGTGCGCTTAGCGATAATTATCGCCGGTTGTCGTTGATATGCCCCAAAGGAAGTTCAGTAAGAACAAAAGGGGGTTAAGAAGGCTGAGGTCGGGCAGATTCCCAGGCTAACAAAGGGGCATATCCACAAGGGCTTTATCTCTGCTTTTTTGGCTTTAAAAGCCAAAAAAGCAGAGATAAAACTAGCACCCTATCAACAACAGGGTGCTAACATGCAAATTTGCATGTTAGCACCCATTTACTCTACGCTTCCCCTTGCATCTCTAATGAGATGCAAAGGGGGCGTTCCAGAGTAAAATAATAGGAGAAATGTCGCTAAGCGACATTTCTCCTATTATCAAGAATATTGCTAACCCTGTTAGAGACAAAAAAAGCAGTGCTAACCGCGGTTAACGCTGCTTTTTTACGTTTGGGGG
Source organism: Triturus cristatus (assembly GCF_964204655.1). NCBI lineage: Eukaryota > Metazoa > Chordata > Amphibia > Caudata > Salamandridae > Triturus > Triturus cristatus. Next base: position 93,318,158 of record NC_140583.1, read on the forward strand.
CATATCAACAACAACCGGCGATAATTATCGCCCAGCGCTCTTAGCGTGAGGATAATTATCGCCGGCTAGCGTGAATTTTTATTGCTGAGATAGCGTGCTATTAGCAACGCTTATCTCAATAGCGATAAAAATCCACACGCTAACAGGCTAACGTGAGATTATCGCTGGAAACCCAGCGATAATCACACGTTACCTTGTTGATAGGGACAGGCAAACCTAGCCATGATATCCTCCTTCCATAGGATATCATGGCTAAGTCTGAAAATTAGCAGACGTAAAAAAGCAGCGTTAACCGCGGTTAGCGCTGCTTTTTTTGTCTCTAACAGGGTTAGCGACATTTTTGATAATAGGAGCATTTCTCCTTTTACTCTGGAACGCCCCCTTTGCATCTCATTAGAGATGCAAAGGGAAGCGTAGAGTAAAAGGGTGCTAACATGCAAATTTGCGTGTTAGCACCCTGTTGTTGATAGGGTGCTAGTTTTATCTCTGCTTTTTTTGGTTTTTAAGCCAAAAAAGCAGAGATACAGCCCTTGTTGATATGCCCCCAAGTATTTTTCTGACTTAGCCATGATATCCTATGGAAGGAGGATATCATGGCTAAGTTTGTCTGTCCCTATCAACAAGCTAACGTGAGATTATCGCTGGGTTTCCAGCGATAATTTCACGTTAGCCACTTAGCGTGAGGATTTTTATCGCTATTGAGATAAGCGTTGCTAATAGCACGCTATCTCAGCGATAAAAATCGGCGCTAGCCGGCGATAATTATCCTCACGCTAAGAGCGCTGAGCGATAATTATCGCCGGGTGTTGCTGATATGCCCCAAAGTTAGGAGCATATCAACAACAACCGGCGATAATTATCTCTAAGCGCACTTAGCGCTAGGATAATTATCGCCGGCTAGCGTGAAGTTTTATCACTGAGATAGCGTGCTATTAGCAACGCCTATCTCAATAGCGATAAAAATCCTCACGCTAACAGGCTAACGTGAGATTATCGCTGGAAACCCAGCGATAATCTCTTGTTACCTTGTTGATAGGGACAGGCAAACTTAGCCATGATATCCTCCTTCAATAGGATATCATGGCTAAGTCAGAAAAATACCAGACGTAAAAAAGCAGCGTTAACCGCGGTTAGCGCTGCTTTTTTTGTCTCTAACAGGGTTAGCGACATTCTTGATAATAGGAGGAATGTCGCTTAGCGACATTTCTCCTTTATTTTACTCTGGAACGCCCCCTTTGCATCTCATTAGAGATGGAAGGGGAAGCGTAGAGTAAAAGGGTGATAACATACAAATTTGCATGTTGGCACCCTGTTGTTGATAGGGCGCTAATTTTATCTCTCCTTTTTTGGCTTTTAAAGCCAAAAAAGCAGAGATAAAGCCCTTGTTGATATGCCCCTGAATGTGCTCCTTCTATACTCATGAAAGGGCACAGATGACTAAGGGGTCAGGGCGACAAACGCAAGTAGCGCTTTAAGGAGTCTAAGCAATGCCCTTCAGACTTTCAACAAGTGGCAACTGACCAATTCCTCTTCAGCCGTCAGGAAAGTTCTCTTGCTCAGTATCTGAAGGAACAGGCTGATCCTGGCTCTCTCCAGTACGGAGCCTTACTTCCTCTTCACCTTGCAGACTGCGATCTTCAGAGAGCCCTCCGCCCTTCCCTCCATCCTCAGAATGAAGACCAGCAAAGCACCGAGTACACTGGAAGCACCGACAGCCTGTGCAGCGCTCTCGACCGGCCAGGCCAACTAGCTGAAAAGGCCAATTCACCTGGGACAAGTAACCAGGAAACAGAGAACAATAGAAAGATAAAACGGAGAGAAACATACAACTAGAAAAAGAAAGGAAATAAACTACAAGAGCAATACAGACTGTCAAACTAACAAGCATTTGCAATGCAGTAGGATTCGTATTTACGCGAGACCTATTGCATATTGCATCACTGATAATAGGAGGGAGTGTGGGGGCAGTGGGGCAAGGGGGCACAAAGGAGTGCTCACAGTCCACGTATGTTTTATACAGTAAATAATGGTATAAAGGAAAAAATACACAATAAATTCTGAGTAGAGTACATTTAATTACCCTCTCTTCAAATAATTACTTCTTGATGAATTGAATCAAACACGTTTGATATATAATCTACATTGACGATGGCTCCTAATCCGAGAAAGGCGAAAACATAAAAATGACATATCACAACATTTATATACAAAATCATAAAGACATAAATGTATAATACAATAACCCTACAAAAATTATTTACAATGGTGTCCTCCTTACAGTTCTGGACGGACCACTCAGAGGTAGTCTGGATGACACACAAACAACCAATCAAATAGTATCTCTCATTTTAGAGTGACATCCTGAAATTCAAAGCTGTTACTATAGTTCCATCGACTCCTCCATAGCAGTGTCTACGTGACCACGTTTCAGCCTTAAGATTCCTTAGGCCTCCTCAGGACAGGGTCAATACATTACAATACAAAAATAAAACAACACAATACCAAAGATTACGTCAGTCCTCAAACGTGTGGGCAGCAAGCCGATTGACGGATGGATACTGCCCAAACAGACCTTCACCAAAGATGCGCAGAACACCCGTTCCCGTCCTTCTCCTTATTCCAAAGTGGTAGGATACTCAGCGCCAATAATAATTGTTATATCTAGCAGAGGACCTCCAACAAGGATACCAACCCTCTCTTATAACCCGCGCAAGTGATTCAAAAGGTGTAGGACAGTGTAAAGAGCGGGAAGAATATAAATGAATAAAACAAAGAGGACTCTAAAACCAAAAACAATAATACCCACATGACAGTGAAACCAAACTCAATAGGACTTACATATCTTTCGTCAGTGGCTAAACAACAAATTACACGATATGCGGTATGCAGTATCTAAACCACAAAGTACACAATATGCAGCAATCCAAAGCTTCCTCTGCAGGTTGGGCACACAGCACCTACAAGATCAGACAATTCTATTATCAGTCACCTCTCTAGTCACCACGGAACAATACAGCATGGTGATATATCTAGGCGCTTACCTCCCAGCGCAAGCGCTGGCGTTCCTTCCTTGGAAATTCAATAACCTGCGTGCCAATCTATATCGCATATGTCTGGGGAAATAATCACCGTCGCCTAAAGGAGACACATAAGATACAGATGAGCCCCCGAGCGCAATACATCTGAAATCCTTGCAAATGCTTTTGAGTGGGTCAGGAAATATGTATCAACCGACTCTCATTCAATCCTCACTTACTTCACAGTCAGTCTCTCTGGAGTCTATCACCTCTCTTCCTCTTCCGCACCTGTTACCGCCGCGATCTAACTAATGCGTCATAAGTGACCTCCTACCCAGGACGTCCGGGGTCACGTTTCCAAATCATAGTCATGGAAATAGGACTGTGTGTCTATCTACGCGTATATCCGAACATACGAACCAAACGAGGGAGATAACTAACCTCGCACAATCCTGCATTTATCAAAAACATAAGATCACCGAAAAAGAAGTGAATTTTTTTTTTTCTCCAAACAATTAAGACCTACACAAATTAATAAATAAACATACAATCAAACATACCCCAGCTCAAATTGTCTCGGGGGAGGACCTCGCTCAGCCACCACACATAACATTCTCATCGGGAATGTGCACCTGATAAAATCAATGGACCTACATCTCCGGAAGGGTATCTGGGCAGACCCAAGCAATCGGACTACCTCAACCACACGGAGGACAAGAAAAACACAAACATGTTAAGACATTCATAATATATATATAGTATCAAAGTTACAGTTATACAAAAACAGTACACTTCATGACAACCATGATGCTAGATGACTAAAGCATATACCCCAGAAGGCATCTCGAAAATTCATACAGTACAGCATCTCCTCAGTTCGACAGATTCATTCTCATTCCCTTCTTAATTGGCCTATATGCAATACACAAGAATCCTTTGATACGCACATCCTCAAATTAATGCCCAAATCTCATCACGATCATTTAAACCCAGTGTAGAGGTCTGATATCTCTCTATCATCCGTGCCTCTAAACGGTTCAACTGATTTTGAAGAGTTATTTTATTGGGTGCCTTCACCACCACAAGGACAGACCATTTGAAGTCGCTCTCGTCGTGACCCACATCCAAATAATTTTGGACCATAGTAGCCCCTATGGTCTTACAACGTATGCGGGATTTATGTTGTAAAATCCGCATCTTGATAGCTTGTGTAGTCTGCCCAATATACCTTTTATGCATGGGCATGTAACTGAATACACCACGTTTTTTGTGTTAGAGTTGGAAAAACACAACTGAGCATGTTGTCTATTGTTAATTTCCACATATTTAGAATCTTCAGTATGTGGGCATGCTGCGCACCCATTACACCGAAAATGCCCTATTATGGCCGGTAAGCCTAACATTCCTCTCAGGTTGCCAGGTGGTGGGGGCTGACGTGTTGCCTTCACCAGATAATTTCTCAAGTTTCTCCCTCTACGGAAGGCAAACGAAGGCTTAGGTATGTTCAGATGTTCTAGTAGCCTCATATTCTTCAAAATATTTTGTTTTACCTTATTCACCTTAGGATTGAAAGTGAGTACACATATCAGTTGTTCAGACTCTTGTTTGTTTTTGGGAGTAAACTTCCCCTAGGGGTATACCAGGCTCTTTTGAGTCCTGCTCTTACCAACTTCCTAGGGTATCCTCTAATAATCAGTTTTTTTTGGAGAGTCTTAGCATTTTTAAAGTAATCATTTTTATCAGTGCAGTTTCGATGAACTCTCAAAAACTGCCCATGGGGCAAATAGTCCTTGAGATTCCGCGGATGTCCGGACGTGTACCCCAACAGGGTATTTCGATTGGTCGACTTAGTATATAAATCGACCTCCAACCTGCCATCCTTATCTATAATCCACACATCCAAGAAATTAATTTGTTTATTGCTAGGTGTCATAGTGAATTTCAAATCCTTTGTGCGGGCATTCAGCCACAGATGAAATTGATCTAGTTCATCTTGTGACCCCTTCCATATCATGAACACATCATCGATGAAGCGAGCCCATTCCAGAATGTGGTCCTTGAATGGGGTCGCTTCATGGAAGATGTATTTCATTTCAAAATAATCCATCACTAAATTGGCAATTTCAGGGGCGTAACAACCCATCCCTACACCTTTGACCTGCAGAAACAAATCATTTTTAAAAGCAAAAAAATAATTTTTCAAACAAATACGGGCCAAAGCAATCTAGAAATCTGTCGGTACATGATGGGGCCTTGGTCTCTGGTCAAGCACCGAGGTCATGACCATCAGTGCTTCATCTTGGGGTATGTTGGTGTATAGACTCTCGATGTCGAAGGATACCAACAAATGTTGGGATCCATCAAACATCGAGAGTTCTATCTTGGAAATGAGATCCATCGTGTCTCGAATATACGCTCTTGTATGTATTACAAAGGGCTTTAAGAAAACATCAATATATTTTGCCAATGGCTCTAAAATAGATCCGCAGGCTGCAATAATCGGCCTCCCAGGCGGTTGAGATACATTTTTATGCACTTTGGGGAGTACATATATATTCGGGATCTTCTGATCGGTAAAATTCAGATATTCATATTCTTTCCTACTGAGAAATCCTGACTCCATAGCCTCTGTTGTGAGATGTAGTATCTGTGCTTTTAGTCGCTCTATAGGGTTCTCTGTAATTGAACGATAATGTTCCACATTACTTAATTGACATATAATTTCCTCGTCATATTCCTCAGTGTTAGAAATGGGATTTCTGGTTGGCTAAGGCTTGCGCCAAAGTCAGGCAGAAACCACCACTCTAGTCAGGGCAAGGAAGTTACACGCCAAAGATAACCCCTGCTCACCCCGTTGGTAGCTTGGCACGAGCAGACAGGCTTATCCCTGAGGCGATGTGTAAAGCGTTTGCGCGCGCACCCAGCAACAACACCCAAGGCCCACCACAAAGGAAACTCCACACAAGGTATTATATAAAAAAATAGCCTTTGTATTATACCAAAACACATTAGATAAAAACACACACTTTACAATGTGCCAACAGGCACGGGCAGAATTTACAAGGGATTATATGTACAGGGGACAGGGCCACATGGACCACTGTCAGGAATTAGCACTTTGTAGAAATTACACTTAGAACATAGGAATAATACTTTAGAACATAGCACATACAATCACTGTAGCACTAAAAATAGAACATGTAGCACACAACCAGTAACTACTGGTATCAGGTAAGTACCACCTACGCAACCCTAACCACCTTAGGAAAATATTGCGCAGGGAATCAGGACCTCACTAGCACCACCTGTACTAGGGAGAAAACAACCACCTAAGTATCACAATACCTGTAGGGGTCTAAGCACATAAACACATGATGCATAAAATACATTCAGAGGTGTAAACACAATTTAGGAAAGAAAATATCATGAAGGCCTTGCGCAGGCGCAAAAAGTACATGTATGAAAATCACCAAGCGCCCTAGGGGAGGGCACAACACAAGATAACTGTCCCCAGGCCAACTGGCCTCTCAGGATGCAGAAATACCCAATATCCAGCGATATCAGGGTGCGACTGCGCAGGCTGCGCAAGCCAGGCGCACAATGCACAACCTAAACGTTGCAGCTGCCCACTAAGTGCTGTGCAGCTGTAGGGACTGGGACCTGGGCACCTCTGGGCCCTTAGGACAACTAGAGCCTACGTGGGCCTAGTTGTCTAGAGCCTTCAAACAAATCAGTGTGCCCCCCAACGTGGGAGCGTGCAACGTGCTCAGGGAATGCTGCCCCCGGGGTTGGAGTTCCACTGAGGGGAACTCGTGAGCCTCACAGGCTCGTGGAACAATGTGCCCCCTTCGCTGGATCCTTCACGGCTCTAGGACCATGCGCCTCTTGGGCTCTTAAAACAAATATGGGGGCCAACGTTGGAGCGGCCCGCTGCCTTCCGGGGCCGCTCTCCTTCGTAAAATAAATGCTCCTTTATGCTGGAGCGCCCCTCGGGGCTCGGTACCCAACCAATGCGGCCCTCGCTGGAGCGCACTAGCGCTCTCACACAGTCAGGGCTGGCTTCGTCATTGGAGCCTCGAGGCTCAGGAAGTACTGCCCCCCCTCCTCCTTCGATGGAGCGTCAGGCGCTCCGAAAACAACCAGGCTGCCCCCACTCACCGGGACTCCGGCGGCGCTTCTGTTCTTGGCGCGGGGCTTCTCAGGGATGCAGGGCTCTCCCCACTTGCGGGAGCCCTGCAGGGGAAGTCACCGCACGTCCTCATTGGAGCGCGGGGTAGGCTCCCGTCCGCTCCTCTTCCGGGCTTTGGCCCCGCCCCCACGAAGGCCGGACTTCTCTTTGTTTCCGGGTCGCCGCAGGCAGCGCGGCGGCCCAGAGCTCCTGGTGACGGTGGCGATACGGGGTGGGCTCCCGTTTACAGCGAAAAAGTCCCTGGCGGGTAGACACCCGCCGCTGAGCGTCACGAAGCGGGGGGGGGCACCCGCTTTCGTATTAAGGGCAAAAGGTACGCAAATAAGCGGGGTGGGCACCCGCTAGGAGTGGCAATGTCCCTGGCAGGGTGGGCACCTGCCAGGGGACTTCAGGATCGGAAAAGACGGGGCGAACGCCGGGGGGGTACCGGCTTGCAGCAATAAAGCGCTCCTGAGCGCTAAAGGCAAATCAAAGCGCTTCCAGGCGCTTAGGGACACAAATAAAGCACTCCCAGCGCTTTAGGATAAAAAGAACCACAAAGTCCAGCAAAGTTCTTCCCTGCATGCAGCAGGGCAGGGGTGGGGGGCAAGGCTGGAGGTAGTCCAGGTGGCGGTCCTCTGGTCCAGCAGCAGCAGCAGCCCCCCACAGGTAAGATCCTGGCAGAGAACAGTTTCTGTGGGGACTCAGCCCCATTTTTATACACTAAAACCCTTTGTTCTTGGTTCAGGGTGCGGGGGAAAACCAGTCACAGCTGGTTGGGGAGCACCCTTGATGTGCTCAGCCCCTCACTCTATTCACTGGCAGGGCTAGGGTCGTCAGTCGCACCACAGGGGGCGGAGCCAGCATTGTGTGGGGGAAAACCCTGCCCTATTCAGGACCCAGGTGTACTCCTCCCACCCATCTAGCTGCTGATTTCCCCATTCACCACTGGGTGACTCATCCTGACTCTGGGGAATCCCTAGCCCGTCACATGACCTCAACCAGCCAATCACGCGACAAGGCACACATTTTACACTGCACACCGAAGTGCCCACTTCTAGAAGTGGCACTTCCACACTAGGTACATGCACGCCGCACACATCATCGCGCAGCATTCAATCACACGAGTCCGCACATACCAAACTCGGGCCTGCACACCCCACGCATCAGGAACTGCTAGGGACACATACATTCCCCATGCATTCCTATGGGAGGGCAGGCCTATCTCACCACATGCACTCAGAGTGCGCACGCACTTTATCCTGGGACACAGGGAAAGTGCGCAGAAACCAAAAATCACCACACCAAGTCACCAATAAAAGCAAAAAAAGTTCAGGGGTGAACCTGCCAGAAGGGCCAAGTCCAACACTCAGTATCCCATAACACTATCCCCCCACCCTTATCGGCTGGTTTGATAATGGTAAGGGGATTACAGGACAATGCCTTTAGGGCCAATTGTTCCTGTTTAGAGAAATTAGATCTAAATTTAATATGCTTAGTATTAAGTTGATCTATTTCGTGCAAGACTTGGTCCTCAAATATAAGCACTTCATCTGGCATAGCCATACGTTGAGGACAAAAAGAAGATTTTTTCTTTAACCCACTAATGTTCAATTCACGGGCATCGTTATAGTCAGCGAAAAAAATCTTCAATCTGATTTTCCATAAAAATTGTAGCACCTCGGTTTTAGTATCAACCGGATTCTGTACTACCGTTGGAACAAAGGATAAACCTTTTTGAAGTATTCTCATTTCCACATCAGTTAAAGAGTGTTAAGATAAATTGTATACTGGCATCAACTCCGTATTAGTATGATTATCACTCACATCAATGTGCTCTAACGCCTGTACACCCTGTGCCGTGTCCTGAATAGACCTTGTTCCTGATTCTGTTGCATGGGTGTACCCCATCCTCCTCTGTATCCTCGCCCCCTGTTCCCTCCTCTGTCTAAAAAAGGGGGGGGGGGTTATTATTTGCTCTTGGGTACTGATAATATGGTTGATATGTCGAATATGGTTGAAAGAATGGTCCTGTCCCCTGATCCGAATCAGAGGAGGATTCTGAAAAGGTAACAAATTTAGTACGTGATCTCCCTCGATATGGCAGATTTAGACTACTAGGATTGTTATTCTTGAAAAAATCTTCCTTCAAGTAAGGATATACCCACTACAATTCCACGTATGGCTTAACACTCAAAGTAAAGGGGCCAATAGCCAAGGAGGGTGACAAATGACGACATAGCCATCATAAGGAGGGACTAACAAGCAATGAATCAGAAGACAGCATTTACGAAGGACAAAGACACAAGCCAATAAAAAAGATGGGTGGAGAGTGGGCAGAGCTTCCACGAAGCTTCCACTCCATACTGAATACTGCATGCCTCGCAAGCGCTGCTGCTATAGGCTCGACCGGAGAAACACTGCGTGGGATGGTTGGTAGCGCACACCGGTGTTGCAGATAATTTTTAAATTGCAAGACCCAGCCTTTGAATGCTCTCGCTTCACTCCTCAGGGTATACACAGACTACACAGTACACCAGTAAGGGGAAAGCCTACATTTTGCACTTGGTTGCTGGGTGGGGTGATGGTCGGAAATTGAACACTCTAACACCTCCTCAATAATTTATCTAAATACACTCACTGCCAGCTGATTTTTCAATAAAGTGTTGAAAGTTAGTTCTGTTCATTCCTTCCAATCTTGCAGCATTACAGGACTCTTGGGTTGCTTTTGAAGCTGACACAAGTTACACGTCTAATTGAACTTTGAATAAAGTTTCTGATTGCTCATGGATGTTTTCAACACTGTAGATATGGAGTTCACCAGGCCATTTCTTCAGAATTCATATTCATGTAATCTGGCAAATCAGGTCTGGCTAAAAATAGGGACAGTTAAGTAGACAACCCTCTCAATCTGCAGGCTGTCTGATGGCTGACGACATTGGTGGGGTTCTGGGCGTCTTCTTTTCTTCTCTTTTGGTTCATTTCAAGATCGTCACCAGTGTTGTAAATGAAAGATACGCTCTTGTAGGCAGGAGTCAGTAGCCTGTTTATGCAGGTTACAAGATATAGATTTTTGAAGAAGACACTCTTACAGCTCAGGCACACATCAACATTCCATTACTTCACATACACACTGGCTGAGCAGCAGGGAACTGACAAACTATGGAGAGTAGTTTTCATAACAACATCAGGTTACAACACAAAGCCATACAAGCTCAGCGTTGCAACTGGAAGTGTTTGGGGGTGCACACTTTTTATGCCTCCATATAGGGGTAGAAGGTATTTAAATAGTGCAATACGTATTTTTTATTTTATAGTTTTTGTAAAGAGCTGCTTTTATCTTGTGAAGTCATGTTTCTGTGTGATAGCAGCAGCATGTTATTGCCAGCTATAGCCCCTTTCTAACAGTGGGATTAATTTACAACCCATGATGACATAAATACTGACAGTGTGATTTCTAACCATGTAAGGAGAGTTGACAGTTTCTCTACTAGGTTTTTTCATCTGCTGTAGTGCCTACACACTTTCACCCTCCTGCAGTGAAGCCATGCATGCGGTAATGATACAAGAGGAATTTATGTGTCTATTTTCAGTTGACTATAGCAACTGTGTTTTAGCCACATAGATGCTAACTGTGTAGACCTTACTGATTGGGTCTAGTGGCTGCAGGGCAGTCCTTGAATCATAGACTATAATATTCAGTCTCATCTTGGCATTTAAGCTAACTTTATGCTATTCTGAACATCTCACTTCCTCTTCCGATAACTAAAATATATTTAAGACAAGTAGTTTGCACCAAGAAGGGACCCAGAACCACCCTAGTCGGGGTAAGTAAATTACACCCTCAGAATAACTCATGCTCACCCCCTTAGTAGCTTGGCAAGAGCAGTCAGGCCTATCTCAGAGGCAATGTGTAAAGTATTTGTACACACACACACGGGAACACAGTGAAAAAAACACAAATGTACTCCACACCAGTTTAAAACAATAGCCAATATTAACTTGAAAAAAAGAAGACCAAAACAACAAAAATCTAACATAAACAAGTGTAGATATGAACTTTCAAAAATACAAAAAGTTCAGCTCTTAAAACTCATTGGTTGACCTTGATTAGGACTAAGTACATTAGATGCGTAAAAAATCAAAGACTATGGGAGGCACAAGAGAGGTGAGGCACCGAAAAAGAAGGCTATGCGTTGGTTTCCTACTGCTACAGGAAAGATGATACAACGGTTCCTTACTGCTAAGCAGGGGAGATGATGCATCAGTTCCTTACTGGTGCAAGGGAGGTGATGCGTCATTTTTGGGCTCTGCCCTGGCTCCAGACACACTGCAGGGGGTGGAGACCTCTATGTATGGGGACAGACATAGCCCTATTAAGGTGCCAGTGTCAACTCCTCCCACCACTCTATCCCAGGAAGGCCCATCAGCCAGGTGATGACCATCAGGATATTCAGGGCACACATGACATTTCTTTGTTTGACTGTCTAGAGTGAATGCACAAACAGCCCAACTGTCATCCTGACCCTAATGTGTATTCAGAGACAGTCACAGACACAGAATATTAAAGTAAGAAAATAAGAAAATGCCGACTTTCTAAATGTAGCGTTTTCAGATCTGCAATTTAAAAACCAGAGACACCAAACTCTAATCTTCTATCAGCTCCCAATTTAAAGATACATTTGTAAGATGTTACAAGGCAGCTCCAATGCTAACCTATGTGAGAGATAGGCCTTGATGTAGTGAGAAACGACATTGGCAGTATTTCCCTATCGGGACATGTAAAACACAACTGTACATGTTTCTACTTTTTAAATAGGCTGCACCCTGCTCATGTGGCTATCTTGTGACCATCTTAGGGGTGCCTTACATATAATAAAAGGGAAGATTTGACCTGGCAAGTGGGTGCCCTTACCAGGATTAAATGGCAGTTTAAAACTACACAAACAAAAACTGCAGTGGCAGGCTTGAGACCGGTTTTCATGGCTACTCATGTGAGTGGCACAATCATTGCTGCAGGTTCACTAACAGCATTTGTTGTACAGGCCCTGGGCATATGTCGTGCACTGTACTAGAGACTTACCAGTAAATCAAGTATACCAAGCATGGAAAAACCAATGATAATAGGATTTAGAAGGTGGAACATATGCACTTTAGCACTGATTAGCAGTGGTAAAGTGCCAAGAGTCCTAAAACCAAGCAAAAAGAAGATCAGAAAATAGGAGGAAGAAGGTAAAAGGTTAGGGGACAACCCTGCAAAAAGTGCCAGGTCCAACATTCACTTTGTTTGTTTAACACTAGACAGAAGGTACGCAAGAGTGTGCTTTTGGATTCAAAGACTTCAGCACAATAAAGGATGGCATATAAGCATGTCACTGGGTGCTAATACCAAGACTTGCGCATCGTGGAGACCTCAACACTCATAGGCGTCTTGTTGGTGGTGCGGGTTCCAGTATGGACTGCTTCATCGATCATGCCAGATCCCTCTTGTGCAACACGTCGCATGCATGGTCATTGTGTGAAGCATCCGATTCATGTGGTGCAACCCCTGGAGGAGAGGGCGTAGCTGCAGTGGTGCCTCTTTCTGCCTTGTGCAGCTCTGCTGGACTTGTGCCTGTGTGTGTGACTAGAATTGCCCGGTGTGACTAGTATCAACGTGCTCTGGGCATTGTGCCTCATTTCCAGGGAGGTACAGAATTTGCAACTCTTCATTGTGTGTGACTAGTATTGTCTGGTGGGACCAGTATCAATGCACACCAGGAATTGTGTCTCATTTTCAGGGAGGTAGGGAATTTGCAACTCTTCATTGTGTGAGACTGGTATTGTCTGGTGCATCTAGTATCACCATGCACCAGACGTTGTGCCGGGATTGCCTGGGTGAGACTCTGATCAACGTGTGCACGGCGGGGTGCCTGCTCCTTTTGAGAGGCTTCCCCACTACATTCCCCATTCACCGTATGTTCTTTTTGGCCCTCTGTGTGGTGGGCCAACTGCCCTCTCCTCACTCAGGCTCCAACGACATTGTGCAGCCAGGTATTGCTGCCCGGAATGGGACTGGGTATTGAGAGTTACTGACGGGGTTGAAGGGACCCTTTTGACAATGATCAGAAGTGAGTCTAGAGACTGTGTGTCCTCCGCAGTTCTCTGCAGAGCCGGGCTGGTACTAGAAGACACCAGGCGGAACCCTTTTGAGTGGCTGACTATTGCCCTCAGCTAACTTCTGCTCCACATCCTGTGGGTGAACTTTTCGAGTAGTGGCCAACTCCCCCATTTGATGACTGCCTTCTAATTAGTCCTGATACCTACTCCCACCTTCTTCCCTGGGACCCTGACAAAGTATGATTTTTGTTGCACGAGGCCAGGGCCGGACTGAGAACACAAATCAGCCCTGGCAATTTTATTGGACTGGCATGGGGGAGCGGGGGCTAGGGTAGACGTAAGATCTATGCTGCTTAACTAAAGCGGCCCCCAGCACTGCTGCTTTTGGTATTAGGGGCCGATATTGCAGCACTGCTGCAAAACCGGCCCCCAGTAACAAAACTGCACCCACCGCTCCAAAACTGGCCCCCACCCTTCCAGCCTCCCTGGGATGCATCCGATGCTCGCTATGGCTAGTCCGGGCCTGCATGGTGCCTAGAATGGGGGTGGGCTGGTTATCTCCAATCTGGGAATGTAGGGTCATCGGGGTGAGTGGAAGGGGTAAGAGAGGCTTAGGTCACGGGCTATATTGTAGTTCTCCTTGACCGTCCAGATAACAGTTGCACCCCATTACTGTGTTGTGTGCATTAGTGTGCAAGCTCATTCTATATGGACTTGCCTGTTATCCGTTGCACCGTGTATCGTGCTAAGTGAGTGTGTGTGAATGACAGTCTGTGGCCCACCTGTGATTAGTCTTGCGAGGCATGTTGATTTGTTATCAGAAGAATACTATGTTCGACGTTGGTTTTACCCTCACAGCCTCAACCTGTGGTGCTGCTTACTTGTGTTATAATTCCATGTGTGTACATATTTCTGATATTGGTGATACCTGGGGTGCACCCTATACCTGTGTGGTACTGAATTATGATAATTGCCGAGGTAGGCCTAGGTTTGACAACGTGTTGCAAAGCAAAAGGGTTCTGGGGGGTAGAGTAGTATCTTTCTAAAGTGTACATGCTACTAACGTCATTTCAATATGGTTGGGCCTAGTACTACTAGTAATATTTCAAAGTGTAATTTATACCAAGAAGTACACAATGTTAATGTTGTGTAGATTACTGTGTGTGTTGAATGCAAACTTTATTTACCTACATAATGTGTGAAGTTTGTTTTGTAAATGCTCAGTATATTTATTATGAGTGAGTAATGTGCCAGTGTATTGCCTCTGTGATAAGCCTGGCTACTCAGTGTCAAGCTACCCAAGGCTGAGTGTAAGTTATACAGTGAGTGCAATCACCCACCCCTGACAAGAGTGGTAGGTTCTGCTAGGCTAGGGCATCGCCTCAGTCAACTTGAAATTGCAAGTTCCAACATCATGTTCCTATGAGCCAATCCAAATATCCCTATAGTCATGTGCCTATGTGTCAGCCAAAATATCACCATAATCATGATGAGTCAGTCTGAAGGCCCTGGGGGATGTTAGTGATTGTACTTTTGTGTTGCATGACTCAGTGGCCTAGGGTCTGGGGGATAATTACCAAGCTAAGCATGTTGTCAAGCCAACAAGGCTATGAGTCCCATGAGTAAACATGGAGGCACTGCGATGCACTCTAAATCCCGAAAGCCTCCCACATACACAAGGTACAGGATGAGTGAGAACACAAGGAGGTCAGGGTCATGGCAGTTCGCCCCGCAAAGGAGGGGGGGGGTTTCGGGATGGCATGCATGAAGATGTGAAACAGACAAAGGGCATACACGTTAACAGCTGATCCCCATGATTGATAGGCTGGACCATACTCTTTCCAGTCTATGAAGTAATTTTAAATGTACTATCACTCTTTTGGCATCAAGGATTCATTGATTCTCGAATACCAGCTGTCCATCGAAAGCTATATTAGGGGCTGAAGGTGTTGGCAGGTCTGAGCACAGTAGGGTTTTAGGAGGGACACATGGAATACTGGATGGACAGGTAAGTCAACGGGTAATAGGAGGCGTACGGCTACAGGATTGATTCTACTATCAACAGGAAAGGGTACCACATATCGAGGTTGTACCTTATGTTTTCCCTGGAGCCATAGATGTGGAGCCACAATTTTCAAATACATTTTGTCATTAGCTAGAACCACGGCTTCCAAAAGCAGATCGGTTGATTCATGCAATCTGGTGACAGACATCTTTCCAGAGAAGGTAGCAAGGATTTACACTACCTTCCCGGATAAGGCATGTAATGGTAGTTCCAATAGTGAAGGGAAGGTCATCGTGGATGAGGCAGACTGCCTCTCCATATTTGAGCTCCCCTCCTGTGACAACCTCAAAGGCATAGCCTTAAGTATTAAATCCGGTTCATGTAGGGACCCTACTACTCCTAAAGTTCTAAGAGATAGCCTGGATATCTAAGTACCTTATATTAGGCACCTCCTCGAACTCGCCTTTGAGTCAGGAGTGGTCCCAAAAAGATAGAAAGAAGTGATTGTCCTCCCCATTAAAACAAAGCTGAATGTGAGTGAGTCAGCTGGAGAACCTTTGACCAGTCTCACTCCTGCCATATTTTGTGAAAATAACCGAAAACGTGGTCAATATACAACTGACGGACCACATTAACCGGCACAGCCTATTGCACCCTACGCAATCGGGTTTTAGAGCAATTTATTTGACTGAATCAGCACTGTGTCTGTCAACTGAAATGATTCGTAGACAGGTAGATAATGGTTGCACTGGTCCTCTTGGACCTCAGTGTGGCATTCAACACTGTTGCCCATACACTACTCCTACAGCGCCTCAGGGTAGGCGGGCTGGATAAACTAGCCCTTGAATTGCTGAGGTCCTTTTTTACAGGATCGTAGTTTTCGGGTGGCTCAGCGACCTCACTATTCCAAAAGCATGGCGCTTGCTCAAGGGATCCCACAGGGCTCTATACTAAGCCCCATCCTTTTTAATCTCTATATCGCCCCACTGGCGGAGATTATTACTAAACATGGAATCAGTGCCGTGTCATATGTGGATGACATGCAACTGGTGGTCTCATTATCATAATCCCATGAAGAGGCAGCCAACAATTTTTCTTCATCCCTACAGGAAATGGCTACCTGGATGACAAATAACTGTTTAAAATTAAATGGCAGCAAAACTGAGGTTCTGGTGGTGGGAAATGTTCCCTCGATCTGGTCCTCATCCTGGTGGCCGCAGACTCTCGGCCCGACCCCCTCCCCAATAATCAGGTCAAGAACTTGGGGATGTGGCTGTACTCCAAGCTCTCCTTTGAGAATCACACCAGAATTGTGGCTGGGAAGTGTTTTGGAGTAATGAAAGGACACTGGAAAACTTTAGAAATGCTGCCCGTGGCAGCGAGGAAAACCCTAGTCCATGCGCTGGTAGCCTCCCACCTGGACTACGGGAATGCTCTATACCTGGGAGCAAGTAGCAAGTGTCTGAGGAGACTTCAATGTATTCAGAAAGCGGCGGCCCGCCTTGTTCTAATGCTGCTCAGGAGAACTCCCTCCAAGAATACCCTTGTCGTCCTTCACTGGCTCCCAGTGAGGAAGAGAAAACTTTGTAAAGCCCTGTGTGTTAGCCACCACATTCTGCAGGGGAAAAGGCCAAGCTATCTACACAACCTTCTGTCCCCCTATACTCCATCCCGACAATTAAGATCATTGGGGACTGGACAGGTCACAATCCCGGCTGTCAAAAGAGCAAGAATGGGGGGCCGTTCCTTCCGCTACTTAAACACTAGAACAATCTCCATCTCTCACTTCAGAAGGAACCTTCTGAAATTATTTTTCGGAGAAAGTTGAAGACATGGCTCTTCTGCCCATCGGCTCATTTCTAGCCATGTTACTTTACCGCCCTGGATGAGGTCTAGCCGCAGCGTGGGGATACACTAGCTAGTGTAACCATGCGCTTTACAAACTTGTTTATTATTAATATGTCTCGTGGACAGTCTACATGATCCCCTTTCTTATAAATAATTAGGGGCTTGAATACAATGTTTATTGTTCTGCTTCGTCATGTCTACTTTTGTTTTTTGGACATGTTTGAGTACTTCTTGTCGCTGCTTGGACAAATGTTTTTTTTAATTCCTGTACAGTGGATTCAAGACCAGTCTGGCTTGCAGCGTCTTCAGGTAACATACGTGGGATCCTCCCAGTTACACAGCAGAATGGTGATACCTCATTAGTTGTGTAACTGGAATGATTGTAGGTGACTTCTGCCAATGGTTGTAATGTCTCCAAACAGAGGGATTGGTTGTCAATAAACTCCTTAGGGTTTGTTCAGGGCTTGATTTACTTGTTGGGTCTGCCCATCAGTTTGTGGGTAGCAGGGAGACGAGAGTCAAGTGTCAATGTCCAACGAAGTGCACAGGTTACGTCAAAATCGGGAAACAAATTGTGGGTCTCTGTCTTACACAGCGACTGAGGGGAGTCCATGAAAACGCATTATAGGTTGAACAAACAAAACAGAGAGGATCTTGTTAGTTGGTTCTTATTTTAAGGAAACAAAATACACAATTTTTTAAAAACAGATCTACGATTACCCATATGGCAGTATAAACATTGGAAGCAGGTAAATCAGTGATGAAGTCCATGCTGATAGTATGCCATAGGTGGGGGGGACTGGCAGTGGACTCAATAAACCCACAGGAGCAGAGTGGGAAGCTTTATTCTGGGTATATATAGGGCATGTTTGGACATGATTGTACACGTCTTTGGACACCAAAACTACAGTTTGCACTTTGCTAGTGTTTTAGCATCCTAGGGTGCCCTGCTAATAGAGTGTCGTGGCAACAGGTCAAGGCTTCCTGTCTCAGATCTTTAGTGGGGATATACAATGCAGTGCCGTGATAAAGCAACTCTTCACATATAATTGTTCTCTTTGTCCACCCCCTTGTCTATGTCTCCTTGCTTAGTGCATTGGCAGATTTTGCCTAGAAATGGTTCTTGATCACATAGTCTAATGATGTGTTCCGGTGCTAGCCACTGAGTTTATGTGATTAACCTACTGAATGATGTAATGTATTAAAGTAAATCCTTACTTCCTTGTCATAGGCTCAGCAAATAGTTATAACTCACTTGAACTAAGGTGTGTCGAGCAGAGACAACGCATGGTCTCCTTAAACCTTCCAAAATCATGCAAAACAGGGTAATCGTATGCGATGAGCGGAATGACCCAATTGGCAGCAGTGCCTTCAAGATAAGAAATGATGAAGGCAATTCTGGCTGTATCAGTGGGAAATGTTGCGAGTTTGCACAGAAACCGGAGCTGGCACTGACTCCATAATGGGTCGAACATAGCACTATCTCGCAGGTGTGGGTGTGGTGACAGTGACATTGAGCGGGGCACCCCCTTCCTGGTATGAGGGCCTGATGGACTGTGTCGCTCGGTGCCCAGACACTACAAACTGAGCTGGTAGCAAAGCCTGCCAAGTGCCTTCAGGCACAGCTCCTGTATCAGGTAGCCAAGATGAATGACAGTGGCGATACCTTACCTATTCCTTTTCTAGTAACAGGTTTTCTTGTTGTAAGGACTGGACTTCGTGGTGTAAGTCGGCTAATGCCTTGGCAAATTGTAATGCAGTAGGGGTCTCCTCTGTAAGGGCCTAAGCTAGGTCGTGAATGCTGAACTGATCGCGAAGGTCCATTTCGTCTGAGCATAGAAGAATGTATGAGGCTTAGCTTTCTGTCATTACACTCACCTGGCTCTTGTCCGGAGAGACGATGCTGGATCTCATATCTCTCCGAGGGTGGTGTCTGATCAGGGAATTGTAGCCGTGAATCCACTGCCATCCCAAAAGGAAGGCATTGAGATGTGCTTGATTTAGCAAGCCCCGCAAACACAAAGAGGAGTGAGAACACAAGGAGGTTAGGGTCATGGCAGATGTGGTCTTCCTAGGGCATTATGGGAAAGTCCTTGAAGGAGTAGTGAATAATAAATTAGCAGCTGTGGCTCACTTTTCGCTTTAAAAAAAACTGTTCTGGGTTTACTGGTCTCTCCTGGGACACCCACAATTACATTTCTTTTATAAGGGGCCACAGGAGGACCTCAGTGCCCCCATTGTCCCGCCGGCCCCCTGCAAGAGGATCTGTCATTTGTATTTATCTAAGGGGTGTTCCAATGTCAACATGTGGCAACCCGCAATATTAATATTTTGAGGGCCAAGGGGGATCTAGGGTCCCCACAGCCCCACTGGCATTTACTTTTTTTCTATAACAAAGTGGTGCGCCGGTTGCCCACCAAGGCACCCCACAGCTAGTCATTTGTATGGGGCTGCAGAGGGAGGCATAGGGCCTCCCTGGCCCACCAGCCCACCAGCTCCCCTGCGTACACCCATTACAGGTGGCAGAAGCCAACATTGCTCCAACCCTATGGGAGCACTTTCCCTTTGCTCCCACAGGGTGGGAGCAATCAAAGCACTTCTCTTTTTAAAAAAATGCTTTTGGTCCCAGGCGGGGTGCCACAGGGAGCCCACTGCCAGGTATAGGTGGTGAAGTTATCAGTATCCTGCCCTCTTGTATTTTTTGTGTGTATTTTTCTTAGGACTTTGGGAAAGTGTAAGATTGTGGTGCATTCCCAGGTTTACACATACTTGTAAATCTAGGGATATGTCAAAATCCATGGGAGTTGCATGTGAACACCCAGGCAACGCCCATGGAATCTTTTCAGGGCAGAGTAATGCAATGCAGCGATTTGTGCTGCGTTGCATTGCTCCAGATTTGTGAAGCCACTCTGAGCCATTCATAGTGGCCATGCATGGCTTCAAAAATCTGACTTAAGGTTTGCATTGCACTTGGAAGTGTGGCCTTCTTCATTTGTCACATTTCCAGGCTGTGTTCATTTACAAGCAGTGATTGAAGTGCATAAAATTCTGTATGAACATTTTGATAGTGAGGGGCTTATTTATGAGGGGCTTATGCCGCTGGATTGTCCCTTTTGTTTATGCTCCAGTGACGCAAGCCTCTCAATCATATCTGTGAGGCTACACAAATCCACCATGCATGGCTTTGCATGGCCTCATAGACATGGAGTAAGACAAATCAGCGCAAGTCACCACATTGTCTTACTCTGCATCAAGGAGGCATTCCATAGGTGTTACATTTGGTGTTCCCATGCAAAACCCATGGATTTTGATGTGGCCCCAGATTTACTTAATCATGTAAACCTGGGGCAGCACCAAAACCTTAGGCCTTCCCAGAGCAGGGGTAACGAGGAAAAACACATTTTTATTTCTTCTCTTTTTTTTCATCATTCCATGTGTGATACATTTTTCAGCAAACAGAGAAAAAGGAAAATGCATCACAAGATTGTTTCTGTGCAGAAAGGTCGCCTTACCTGCACAAAAACAATCCTGCCTGCAACAGGGCACCTTTGCACCATGGTGCAAGGGTGCCTACGTTGGCTATAGGCAGATAATTGTACATCAGTGCAGGGAGAAAGGACATTCCTGTCTTTTCACATTGCCGTAGGCCAGTGCAGGAAGAAGGCTTGAGGTGCTGCCCTATATCAATTCCTCATAAATAAAGCCTTTGAGTACCAAAGGGTCAGAGTCAGTGAGTGTTGTGGCGGACTCGAAGTAGTACCTAAATAGAACAAATCAAATTAAAAAAAATATTTTGATGTTTATACACCTTGGGTATTTACTTATAAAATACTGCATGCGTCTTTAATAAAAATGTAATGCAGATTTATCTAAATTGGCAGCAAATGAACTCTTTTACTTTACAAAACCTCAATTGGTTCACATGATCACAGCAGATTAGGTGAGTGTGAGTGTGTGTGTGTGTGTGTGTGTGTGTGTGTGCGTGTGTGCGTGTGTGTGTGCGTGTGCGTGTGTCGTGTGTGTGTGTGTGTGTGTCTGTGTGTGTGCAAGTATTCACAGAACTGGGAAATAGTGACTTGTGTAGTTTGTGCAGAGCAGGTTCCAGCCTGTGACAGAAAGTATTGTGAATATATATGTTATTATTTTAAAATTGTATCATACACAGGCGGCTACAAAATTTTCTAGTGTTTAAGAGAAAACATGTGCTTTTCTTTAAAATATATTGCAAAATGGTTTAGTGTTCAAGATAAATCAAAATAAATATTTTAGCAACATCATATCAGATTGTGCCTAGTGCAATAACTGTCCATTTAAGGGGCGCACACCAGAACATGGCTGGTAACACCATTTGAATACCTCTCAAAAAGAATAAGGGTCCTACTTATCATATAGTTATGTGGCACTTGCACCACGCAAAGGGATGCATGCACGACGCAACTACTAAGTGCAATTTTTCAAGTCATGCAAGACCGCCTAAGTGACTTGATAAATCTGGAGTAACGGAACACAGTGGAAATCTCTGCGTTGCATTACTTTTCACTAGAGAGGCATTCAATGGGTGGGGCGTGGGTGTTCCCACAAAACACCCATGGATTTTGGCACATTCTCAATTTTACCAACACTGGTAGACCCGGGACTGCGCCAAAATGCTATGCTTTCCCAGGTGAGGTGTAATGAGGTGAAATATCTTTATTTCTTTTTTCCTTTCCTCTTTCTATGTGCGCTGCATCCTGCAGCACACATAGAAAGAGGAACATGCCTCAGGGGATCATTTATGTGCAGGAAGGTGTCCCTTCCAGCACCAAAACAATCCTGCTTTCAACACAGGCACTCTTACACCATGGTGCGAGTGTCTGTGTTGGCGCCAGACAGCACCTTATGCACCTGTGCTCGGAAAAGGCAGGAATATATCGCATTGTGAAAAAGCATTGGCATAGCCAATAGGTCTTGCTTTTGGGATCTTATAAGTATTCAGTTATACAGCACAATATCCTTGGTGCAACAACATCAACTGTTGCATGGCTAAATACTTATAAGGTCCCAAAAGTGAGACCTATTGGCTGTGCCAATGCTAGTTTTTTTGTTACACTTGTTCGTCTCTAGTCTGATGGTGTGAGCCAACAGGAGTCATATAGGAGGGGACCAGTCGTGATAGCTTGAGCATCACAGCACTGTCTGAAGCCTCCGCAGACCTAGTCATACGTTTGCAACTTATGCAGATGTCGCCCTCCTTACACTCTATCCAGAATCCCCATGCACACGCCCAGTCAATGTGTGATTGTCACAGACTGCCTGTTAGATGCACATAGTCCACAACAATGCAAGGAAAATCTATGGTGTAGCCTTAAGTTAAATCCCCTTTTTTCCTTAAATAGGACACAATTTACATGGTAAGACTTATTTTTCTCAGACCCACTTACAATAGGTGTGAGCTTTGTTTCTGCCCCACTTGTGATTGGAGTGAACTCAGTACTGTGCGAGAGAGTGGGAAAGACATAGCACATATTGGTGAATATCAGAAAAAGTGCAGCTGGGAACCGGCACTTTTCGTGCACTCAGTGCCACTACTGGCAGCATTTCAAACACGTAGTTAATACTGTGCAGCCGCAGAGCACATCTCTGTACCGACACCTCTGCAGATTCTGACTTTGTGGCTAGGGATCCTGAGAGCACATTTTGCAATCTTCCCACGAGCGACCCAGATTTATGTGTGGAAAAGGTTTAAAGGAACGGACCCTGTGAATTTTGCCAAGTTTCTGATGAAAAATGCAACAACACATAGAGGACTCACTCAGAGCAAAAGAAACTTCACCTCATCAGTCAAACAGAAGCACAAGAATGCACACACACACAGAAACCGGCACACACAGAAACAAGGAAGCAAGCAGGGGGTAGTGGAACGTATAAATAAGCACACACAATGACAGGCACACAGGAACGGACACAAGAGCGCATGTAGACACAAACGGGGAACGAACACAGGAAAATAAACTTACATTCATAAACAGGGACACATCCACACACAATTAGGAACAAAGTCATAGATGTAAACGCACAAACACAAACAAGCAAGGACAATTACACAGGGGCAAACAACACTGCAGAGACGCTCGCAAGCACAAACAAATGAGACAGTAATAGGGACATCTGTACATACACAAACACACGACAGGCAAATAGAGATGGACAAAAAAAAGAAACAGCCACACACAGGAGGGACACGGACAAATAAGGGTACCAGCAAACAGGAAATCAGACAATGGCACATACCTACAGACACAGACAGGTGCATCCAAGGAGACACACAATGAAGGCACACGGAGACTAGAACACACACAATAAGAGCGACACAGAGGGATGCACACACAGGGACAGGCTCGTGCACATAAAGAAAATACATAAGGATCAATACATGTAGAAACGCACGCACGGACATGCAAACAGGAAAATAACTGCACACAGGGACAAGAACACACACAGTAACAGTCGCACAGGTGAATGTACTCAATAACACCCAGGGACAGATGCACACAGAGTAAAGAAAATACAAAAGGACCAGTGCATAGAGGAATGCGCACAGGGACACGTAAACACGAACAAATTCACACAGAGACAATAACACACACAACAACAGTCGCACGCAGAGTGAAGAACACAGAAGGACAGAGGGTCACGCTTGAAAATTGAAACGCCTTCAATTGCAGGAAACACACACCCTTTCAGAGAAGGATGTTTGAGGCTTGAAGAAGTAAACAAGTGGGAGGGGTGGACTCACTCATTCACAGGGGTGTCTGTCACAGACTGGGAACTTGTAGCACTAAAAAAACACAAGTCACTATTCTCCACTGCACTAACCAGGATTCCATTCTGTGGCCCTTTGGTTACAGACACAGACCTTTGTAGTGCATTAACTTATGGAGGGTTCATAATTTACAATAGTGCATTTCCCACTGATTAACTTAGCTTTCAGTTATTTTTCATTTAAGATGTGCCTTCTATCATATGTAGTTACCTGCAGGTGAAAGACAGAAAAAATCAACAAATATTTTTTTGCCCATGCCTTTGACCCCACCCCCACGCTCACTCACCCCACCCTCATTGCACGCAGCATCACGGTCCCCATACTTTTCTTAATGCACTTAGACTACTGCATGCTCAGAATCATCGAACAAAGGTGGTACTACGTGAAATAAACATCAAATGCAGGAAAAACTTTTTGGAATGAAACTCATGGGGAGTAAGATTCGGAACCAGGGAGCATATTATCAACGGCCAGCGATAATTATCGCTGGCCGTTCATAGCGACAGAAAAATTATCGCCAGCTATCGCTGAATATTATCGCCATGATAACGCTATATTTACAACGCATAGCGCTATGGCGATAATATTTCAGCGATAGCGGTGTTTTCAATGGAACATCGCTGGTTTTCCAGCGATGTTCCATTGAAAACAGCGATAACATTGCTGATAGGACCCTGTGGTCCTATCAGCATAATCCATATCCTATTAAAAGTATGCCTTAGTCAGGAATTTAACAGGTGTTAAATTCCTGAGTTAAGGCTGAGGTAGCGCGATTTTTTTTATCGCTGCACCTCCTTGTTAATATCGCGAAGCTGCCTTCACGATATTAACATGTGCTGTTTTCACAGCCACGCCTCTTTTGCATCTCATTAGCGATGCGAGGCGAGGCTGTGAAAAAACGGGCTCTACATCAAGGAAACACGCGCTAGCGTGTCCTTGATGATATTGCGATAAAATTATCGCCGCTTTTCGGCCGAAAACGGCCGCAAAAGCGGCCATAATTTTTTATCGCCTTGTTGTTAATATGCCTCTATGTTTGTTTTCAAACAAGAATACTAACTGGAATCAGTCTCACAGATAATAACACTGCAACGAATCAGCAGCACACACACAATCATTACCAGAAGCCCACCCCCCACACAAAAAGATGCACTAATACATCACTAGTGAAATTAGTCTTCCATACAATAGTACAGGAATCAGCTTCATATGTAAGACTATCAACAAGTCTTGTTTTTATTTTATAGTTCTTCGTTGTTTTTATCTCATTTCATAGAAGCCTTTGCCCAAACATGTGAGCTGTTACACAGAGAGCAGGTGGAGTGCTCACACCAATCACAAGCTGCCCACCGTGCTCCTGACCCTTGTGGGTCATGTTTCTTGCAAGCTGCTCTTACACCGCACGTGCCGAGCACTCGCCGGGTTGAAGGATGTGTACTTGCCTTCTGTGCACTGTCCCTGTGCACATCAACACTGTGCTAATGTAGACAGCAGTTTCCGACTGGAAGGTAGCCAGTGACCTATTGGGGCCTCTGGCAGAATGGGGGTGGGGGGAGACCTTCCAGGTACTCTCCTTCCCATGTCTTCTTGTGCACCCCCCTGGAGATTAAGCCGATTACAGATGTGCCTCCTTGCTGGCAGTTTCGAATTGACCCTCCAACCAGGGTTGCTTTATTTAAGCAAACAGGGACTCTGTGTGTGAAGGGGTGCAACTCTCATAATACGGGTCCTAGAGGGAGCGGGGCAGAGACTGTGCGGCAGTCAGGAAGCTAACAAATACGAGATTAGGGAATAATCTCACACTCTGGATCTGTGTACATCAGCACTAGCTAGTTTTTTGTGCCTTCAGCCCCAGTGACCATGTGAAAATGCAGCTGAAATAGTAATGCATATCTGCAGGCATTTCCTGTTAATTGTTAGCTTTGCCTGGGGCTCGGTTTATTGTAAAGATGGCTAGAGAGCAGGTGGAGTGTGTTTAAAGGGCAAGAAACTGTAGCTTCCTGTGATTAAAACCATCTGCCAGACAGACACTGTGATTGTGGGGCATCCTGAAGGGACATCACCCTGTGATTATCAGCCCTTTCACACATAGAACTGTATCCCGAAAGAGACAGCAGCGAAGCCCCGACACCTGCAGCTAACCAGAAGTAAAAGACACTGCAACAGCAGAAACAGCAGTGTGCTTCACACACAAACACCAACCTAAGAAAAGAAGGGAAAAACCTACAGTGTCTGTATGGGTGCTACCAAAAAATGAATGTCGAAAAAATGTGAGGGGTCAAAGCAGCCCAGTATCTTCTGCCAGTGAACTCCTCGGGTGTTCTTTAATTCTATGAAAGGGTCATTGATCATTTTGGGTTCCAATCCATTTGCCTTAGAATTCACACTGATTCTAAGAGGAAACTCCATCTGACCCTTGTGAGTATCAGTAATGTAATGACAGACAGACATGTGGGTGGGGGCGGAGGGCAGGCAGGCAGGATGATAGTTTAGATAGATGGATAGACAGACAGACAGGCAGAAAGGTAGACAAACAGACAGATAGACAGACAGGTAGACAGCTAGACAGACCGAGAGAGAAATAGATTGATAGATAGAGAGAGAGAGAGAGAGAGAGAGAAATAGATTGATAGATAGATAGACAGGCAGACAGACAGACAGATAGATAGATAGATAGATAGATAGATAGATAGATAGATAGATAGATAGATAGATAGATAGATAGATAGATAGATAGATAGATAGATAGATAGATAGATAGATAGATAGATAGATAGATAGATAGATAGATAGATAGATGAACGGACGGACGGGTGGTTGGACAGACAGACAGACAGACAGACAGACAGAGAGACAGACAGACAGACAGACAGACAGACAGACAGACAGATAGATTCGGAAAGATGGATAAATACGAAGAGACAAATAGAGAAACCGATATGTGGTTTGTGATACATGAGCCACGAACAAATGGAAGTTTACATTCAGAAACTAAAACTGTGTTGTCTGCCTCGAACCTGTGTGCCCCTTTATCCAGGAAGAGAAATTGCTGGAGCGGGGTTTTCTGTTTAAACCCGAACATCAGCTTATATTTTTGTATGTCATAATTAAAATTACTAAAGAATAATTACTAGATATTAATTTTGTTGAAGTTTTCTGACTAATCAACCTTACTAATGAAAGAATTACACGTGGGAATGCAATTGCATGGCTTAATTAATACGTGAACTAAGTTGGTGAGCAAATTAATTAAATACGTGTGGCTAAAGTGCTATTTGTTATGTGTTTGCGCTTTAAAATAATATGCTTTAACGCTTCTTTATGTCGCAAATGGCTAGATAAATACATACACATAAGGGTATTAGTGGGAATTAACACTGTATAATCAATACGATGTAGTAACGTTGTTTTGTGTTTCTTTTAATTAAGATTGTCCATTTTGGCCGATTGGAAAATGGCCAATATTTACAGCCTGCATTTGAGTAGATGAAATACGAAGAGAGGCCTCGCTGAATATGGTTGAAAACACGACCTCGGCCTCTGTCTGAGCTAAAAGTTTCCGAAAGGACAGCAGCTCTGGGCTCATCGCCAGATATCCTTGGAAGAGGACAATTGCCACAATGAACATTTTGATAAACTTGCGGTGGCTTTACTATAATTCCGGAGAAGAGCATCCATGAATGTTGCAGATTTAGTTTGTGCTTCCTTCTTCCGTGTTTTTATTTTTGTGATATTCGAGAGCGGAGGTTTTTCTAAATGTTGCGAGCCAACATCCTTTCCTGCTCGCTCTGCTCAACGGACGTTTTGAGCTTGTTTGTAACTTTTAATGTGTAAGTTTTAGTATAAATATTGTTAGACTAGAGAGGGTCTAAGGCCACTTCTTCCCGAACTTATGCTCGAGAGGATCGATGCTGATTGAGAGGACGGCGACTCGGGAGACTTTACTGAGGGACCTGTCCTGACCTAAATACGACATTTAGCTAGAATAGGTAATTACGAGAATAATGATTTTGCAATTGAATGACTCTTCATTTGAACTAATTTAGATAAAATAATTCTTGTTTGAATTTCAGTGTCGGGTGGTTATTTCTTTGTCATTTTTATTGAGATCTCAAATGGGTTCTTATTGTTTAAAATCATGACTCGAGACAAATCAATTAGGTTGCATTGACCTCAGATTAGATGCAGATTGATTTGGGAGTTCTCTCGTATATTCAGTGTGGATAGAGTAATAGAATGAATGTTGGTGTGATGGGCCCCAGCGTATGGTGAGTGTATGTGCGTATGACTGTGGAATTACTCTGTCCGTGGAAGTAGGGAGAATTTATAAGCTCCGATCTGCGGCAGTTTCCTGGTAGCAGTATGATGGTTTTGATTATTGTCTTGATCTGGTAGATTGCTTGTACATAGGCTTCGGATTTATTGATTTATTGATTGATGTTGATACATGTACTAACATTATATGTTGAAGTCGTCGTATTGAGTTATATGTAGTGTGTACGGCTTCTGGAACGTGGGGAGCTGGTGACGGTTCCGTAGTAGGGCAGAGGGAAGTAAGTGCTGCTCTCGGGAAAGACGGGATTGTTGGCCCTGTACGTATGCAGGGAAAAGCGTGTGACAATTGAAGTTGTGCGTCGCATTGTCTGGGTTCGGAATCAGTGACATCGCCGTGTGTTACTACTAGAGATATATTTTCTGTATAAGAGGAGTGTGTATAGTAGCGAAAGGTTATCTGTGAAACTCTGGTCTTAAGTCCCAGGGATCCGTAAGGTTTGCTGTTAAAGCTTATCGCTGGAGAAGTAATAGGTATTCTCTGAGCTTGTTTGAAGGACTGGGCAGAGGTAAGCGCTGCTTGGTTAACGTGTGTTATAATTCTGTTGTGGGACAGACTGTTCGCTGTTCTCGGGAAAGGCAGGATTCTGTGTGGATGTGTTACATTTTCTGGTGTGAAAGTGCGTGAATGTATGAGCATTTAGTTGATTGTGAGACTCTTTGGAGCATTCTGGGAGGAAACAGTTAATGGATGCATGTTAGAAGGGCAGAGTAGAGGGATGTGCTACTGTGTCAACAAAAGTAATAATTCCGTGGTAGAGCAGAGGTAAGCGCTGTTCTAGAGAAAAGCGGGATTCTTGTGAGAAAGGTCTTTACTATTCTATGGTTAGCGAAGCAGACAATGGAGATGTTTATATGTTGTAACTAATAGATTTTGTAAAAATCTGAAACGGAGTCTACTGAGAAGGCTTTGTAAAGGAGGGGTAGACGAGTGACAGGAGACAGGAGCAGAAGCGACTGCAGCGACTACTGACGTCAGAAAGACCGCGCTGTGATTGGACAGTGGGTTAGAACAGTGTTCGCACTGTGATTTGTGCGTTGGTGTGAGCCGCGCTGTTATTGGAAGGAGTACAGGGTGACGTAGACGCTCCAGGATTGGTGCGTTCGTGTGAGTCGAGCTGTTATTGGACAAAAGATTGTACAGTTGCGGAAAGGACTAGAGGGTTGTGGTAAACGCGAGAACGTATTACCAAACGGGAGAAAAGAAGAAGCAATCCTTGTTCGGTAAAATTAAAAGGTGGTTCGACAAGGATAAGGACATAATAACTAGAGAAGGTGAATTACTACCTCCGACAAGAACCCCTGCATCCTTCATGGTTGCGAAATATGGGTATCATACCTGTATTTGGTTAGACAATTGGGCTAAGTACACTAGAGAAGATGGTGTTTTAGCGTTCCCGGAACATGGTTCATTTAATTTGGCCGTGTTGAGAAATTTACGGGAAAAGATGATGTGTCTAGAGCCTAGACCAAGGCCGACACAGTTCGAGGCATTGGTAGAATGGGAAGATGAGGTGCATGTGCGAGAAAAGCAGAGGAGTGGAGGCAATTATAGGTACATTTTTGGGAGGAAATATGATCGTGAAACTCATCATGATCGAATGAGGAGATGGCGAGATGCTAGTGTCAGAGGGACTATATCCGATGAGGACTGTTGAAGAGACTGAAGGGAGGAATGGTACAGAAAAGGTACCTGATGCAGAATTGAGGAGGTATGGGGCTAATGATTATGAGGATGAAGTCTTGGATGACATGATTTACAAAAGACCACCTCCATATAGACCAGAACCAGAGGTGAGAACACCAGATGCTACTCCAATAAGACATACTTTGCGAATTGTTAAAACAGAGGTTGCGACACCTGATTTGAAAAGTGGTAGCTCTTTCGTGGAAAGGGAGAGAGAGAGACAGCGGGAGAGAGAGATTGCAATCGGGATGAGAAAACAAGAGAATTAGCAAGGACCACATCTGAATTGACAGAGAAAATTAGGGAATTGACCAAGAATCTAGAAGCTGTTACAGTGCCTGTAACCATAGGTCCGGTTATGCCTATTTTTGATAAGCAAAGAATGGGTGAAAATGGTTTGACAGTTCTATATGTAGGAAATGGACAAGTTGGTTCTTTGGGAGAAAATAATTTGAGACAGTTGAGACATGACACATGTGGTGAAGAGTCAAATGTACAGCCTAATTCAGGAGTGAATACTGGTTGTTTGGGAGGATCAATTTTGGAACCACAGAGGACGGCGGCAGAACAAGTGTGTACAGTGAAAAGGTCTACGGAAATAACGGCTGAGGATTTGAATGATTGGTTGAAAGTTCTTCAAAAGAAGGATAAGGATTCTCAGGCAATTGATGTAGCTAGGTTGCGTATAGAACTGGAGGAGCTTATTGCAGGAACAATTCCTACAGAAATGTTGAAAAATCATCATGATGGTGAGTTGTTATACATGTGTAAGAGTATCACCTGGAGGGCTAAGAGTACACATGACAGGTTAAAGGGTATAGCGAGTGAAATGGGAATTGACATGGATAAGGTGAAAGCTTTGCAGAAGCCTTACAGGGTGGATTTTTCTGACAAGGACATCGAGAATCTAAATGATGTTGGCAGAACAGGGCAGATTAAGGAAATGATTTCCTTATTGCGAAAATGGGGTGATGTGGAAAAGTGGAAGGATAGGTGGTACAAGAAAAGGGAAGGTTCAGTGGACAGGACTTATTCAGCATTTCCTATGAGAGAAAAAGAAAAAACAGTGGATGCTTATCCTATGAGAGAGATTCCTGGAGGAGGATATGTACATGTCCCATGGACTAGACAGGATATTTTGTCATTTACGAATGATTTCCCTCGACTGAGAGAAAAGCCCGTCGAGTGGTATAGGCAGGTAGACAGGTTTGTGAAATTGTCAAAAGTGCTGTGGATTGACCTGAATAGTCTGTTTGATATAATTGTTCCAGCAGACTTGTGGGCAGAGTGCAAAATAGTTGTAGATTGGCCTGCTAAAGAATACCCGAGAGATCAGAAAACAGGAGCTCCAGACCCGGAGGTAATGAAGAAGTACGAGCAGGTTATTGTGTTTCTGAAGAATAAGGTACCCCCTAAAGAGACAGACTGGGTTAAGATAGATCGAACACATCAGGAAGCAAAAGAATCAGTTTATGCTTTCTATGAAAGGCTGATATTGGCTTTTAAACAGTTCAGTGGAGAAGAACACCTGGGTGATAAGGATTTGAGTCATTTTGTATACAGATTTGTATACGGCTTGAGAGCTGAAATCAGTGAAATGATTCGTGAGCATACAGTTGATTGGCAGAGTAAAAAGATTGATGAGATCTTGAGACATGCAAAATACTTCAGTGATGAAATTGAGGCGAAACAAAGAAAGCTGAAGGAGAAAGCAATGTGGGCACAGGTGAAGGTTGCAGAAAGACAAGAAGCACAGCTGGTTGAACAAGCAAACAATCCAGGAAATAGGCCCAGATATGGTACAGGAAAAGGAAAGGGGAATTTAGAAGAGGCCAAAAAGAAGTTCCCGTGTCACAACTGTGGACAATTGGGGCATTGGAGATCCAAGTGTACGAATCCACCATTAGTGAGCAATGAGAATAAATCCTTGAATCAACAGGTGCAGAACGAGGGGTGTAATCATCAGCAGCAACAGCAGAAGGTTGTCAAACAGCAGAATCAAGAGCCAAAACCGCCCTTGCCGCAGAATAGAGGGTCCCAGAAATATAACCAGGACTCAGGATTCTACAATGATGAACAGGTAAACAAACCAAGACGTTCAAATCCGGTACAGCAGTACTGGCTAAAGAATGAGGGGAGTGAGTCTGAAGGGGACTATTGACGGTGCCGAAGAGAGGAGGAAGAGTGCATACTTGGAGCAACTCTAGAAATAGACCAGGCAGGACCATTTGTAGATGGGAAAATAAATGGGGAAAGTGTTACTTTTTTAGTAGACACAGGAGCGACGAGATCAACTGTCAGGTCAGCAGATATAAGAAATCTTCCTCTCTCGGACGAAGCAATCCAAGTGGTTGGTGTAGCTAATACACAGATTAAGACTCATCTTACTGAACCAGTAAGGGTAAGGATAGGGAAATTTTCAGATATGCACAAGTTTGTGGTCTGCGACACTAGTCCAGTGAACTTGGTAGGTAGGGACTTATTGTGTAAAATGAATTGCACAATTTTTTGTACTCCGGATGGAATAGCTTTTGAGACACCGGATGAGGATGTCTTATACAGGATGACTCTAGATAATAGAGAAAGTGAGATTGTTAGAACATATGCTGTATTTAATCCAGATGACTTGCCTCAAGAGTTGAGGAATACAGTAACGGCAGCGGTTTGGGATTTTACTGGAGAAGATGTGGGATTGATGAATAATGTAGATCCAGTAAAGATTACAGTGAAAGAAGGAATCACTTATTCTAATATCCCACAATATAGACTGACTCCAGAGATAATTGAAGGAATAACTCCTATAATTGACAAGATGATTCAGCAGGGTGTTTTGAGAGAGTTACTGAGTAGCCCGTGTAATTCACCAATAATGGGGCTAAAGAAACCTAATGGGAAGTTCAGGATTGTACAAGATTTGAGAAAGATTAACAAAATTGTGGTATCATGCTGTCCCATTGTGCCAAATCCGTCAGTGATTTTGTATCAGATTCCTCATGATGCTGAATGGTACACAGTAATTGATTTGTGTCATGCTTTCTTTTCAATACCATTGCATCATGACAGCCAGCTGATTTTTGCATTTCGGTTTCGACAGCGTATTTTGGCATGGTGCCGTATCCCACAGGGGTATACAGAGAGTCCTTCAATTTTCAATCAATTGTTAAAAAAGTCTTTAGAGAGTTTGATTATGCCTGAAAGCTCAGTACTAGTACAGTATATCGATGACTTACTTGTGGCATCAAAGACACGTGAAGCTTGTGAAGTAGATACCATAGCTTTACTGAATCATCTGGCAGATGGAGGAGTAAAGGTATCTCCAGCCAAGTTGCAGTTTTGCAAGAAAGAAGTACATTATCTTGGACACAATATTGAGAAAGGTCTGAGAAAAGTGACCAATGACAGGATCAAAATTATCAGAGGAATGAGAGCCCCAATGACCCAGAGAGAAGTAAGAATGTTTCTGGGAATGGTGGGTTATTGTCGTCAGTGGATAAGTAATTTCTCCCTGATAGCAAAGCCACTGATTAAATTGACCAAAAGTGAGGTGAAAGACCCATTGGAACTGAATGCAGAACAAATGGCAGCATTTGAAGAATTAAAGAGCAGATTGTGTGAAGCTCCTGCTCTGGGAATGCCAGACTATGAAAAGGAGTTTGAATTGTACTGTAGTGAGAGAAATGGATGTGCACTTTCAGTGTTAATCCAGAAACATGGACGACTGAGAAGGCCAATTGCGTACTTCTCATCAACACTTGATCCAGTAGCTGTGGGTTTACCAGGTTGCCTGAAAGCAGTAGCTGCTACATGCAGAAGCTTGGAACAGAGTGAGGGTATAATAATGGGATATCCTGTAAGGGTATTCGTACCTCATGATGTGGCAATTCTTTTGACAAGAAGCAGAACTCAATATATGTCACATAGTCGGCTGACTAAATATGAAAAAATTATTCTGGGAGCATCAAATGTGACTCTTGAGAGATGTGTGAATGTGAATCCAGCAACTCTCTTGCCAGATGCTGAAAATGTGAGTGTGAGAGATGATGTTGATCATGATTGCTTGGATGTGCTTGATTACTGTACGAAACCGAGACCAGACATAAGAGATCTGCCACTGCCTGAGAGTGATCATGTGTTGTTTGTGGATGGATCATGTCTGAGAACAGAGGAAGGTGTGCTGAGTGCAGCATATGCGGTGTGCAAGGTTTCAGAAGTTATGGAAGCTTCGTCTTTGAAAGGAGTTAGATCTGCTCAAGTAGCTGAATTGGTGGCATTGACAAAAGCTTGCAAGATTGGGAAGAATTTGAGAGTGACTGTGATGACTGATAATCAGTACGGATTTGGAGTGGTTCATGACTTTGGCCAGCTTTGGCTACAGAGAGGTTTCTTGACTTCGAGTGGAACTCCTATAAAGAATGCTGAAGTGATTGGGAAGTTGCTTGAGGCGATACAGCTGCCTAAAGAACTAGCAGTTGTAAAATGTGCTGCTCATGGAGAGGGAGATGATTTTGTTACTCTTGGCAATCGCTTTGCAAATGACATAGCACAGTATTGTGCAAAGAACAATCATTCGATTAACAAGGGAAGAGAAAAGGAAATGTCTTTTTGTTCTGTGATGTTTACTAATGTCCTGGAAACATGGGATGAGGTGAAACAGTTGCAGGATGAAGCAGGAGATGAGGAAATGAGAGATTGGATCAAAGCAGGTTGTGCTCCAAGAGAAAAAGATCATGTTTGGATCTATATAGATGGAAGACCAGTTATGCCAAATTCCATGTTGTCAACAATGGCAAGAATGTATCATGGCCAGGGACATTTGGGGAGGGATGCTATGATTAGGTCCTTCAAACAAACCTGGTACAATGCAAAGTTCAGGCTGATTGCAGAAAGCATCTGTCAAAGATGTTTGATTTGTCAGCAATTCAATACTGGAAAGAAGACAGTGGTGAGCCTAGGAACAATAGGCAGAGAAGGAGGTCCTTTTACCAGAATGCAAATAGATTTCATTGAAATGCCACAGGTCAATAGATTGAGGTATGTTCTAGTGGTGGTCTGTTTGTTCTCAAGGTGGGTGGAAGCCTATCCGACTAGGAGAAATGATGAAATAACAGTGGCCAAGTTGCTGTTAAGAGAGTTAATTCCTAGGTACGGGTTCCCAGTGACAATTGAGTCAGACAGAGGGGGACACTTCTACAATGAGCTCATGGGTTTAATTTGTGAAGCATTGAGCATACAGCAGAAGCTACATTGTGCATACAGGCCAGAGGCTTCTAGTGTTGTTGAACAGATGAACGGCACAATCAAAAACAGAATTGGTAAGATGTGTTTAGCCACTGGAATGAAATGGCCTGATGTCTTGCCTCTAGTGTTAATGACTATTAGATCTACTCCAGATAGAACTACAGGGTTGAGTCCACATGAAATATTGATGGGACGAGCAATGAGACATGCATTCGTGCCTGTCAACAAGTTGATGACAATAACTGATGACGTGATTTTGGATTACTGTAAAGGCCTGGCTGACGCAGTTCATTCTGTGTTTCACCAGGTTGGAGAAGACGCCACTACACTTGAAAAGAAGCAAGCCCATGATCTGAGTCCAGGGGTTTGGGTGAGAATAAAAGTGCACAGAAGAAGAAATTGCTTGGTTCCAAGGTGGGGAAGGCCAAGACAAGTCATTCTGACTACGAAGACTGCTGTGAAGTGTGCTGGAGTGAAGAACTGGGTTCATGCAAGTCATACTCTGAGAGTTCCAAATCCAAAGGATGGGACTGGGAAAGAATACTTTGAAGAATCTGATTCCAGTGATGATGCAGACACTGAAACAGTGAGAAGAAAAAAGAATCCTGAAAGGGGGAAAAGTAAGTCAGCAAGAGAGTCAGGTGGTTCTTTTTTCTTACCAAGAGAGGCTTCAAGAGGAACATTGAGAACCTCAGAGGAGAGTTCGGATTCTGTAAGAGTGCCTGAAGTTCCAACGAGCAGTGGGAAAGAAAAAGAGAAAGAAAGAAGAGAAAAGAGCAATTCCACAGAAACTACACCTGAGTCAGAAGAAGAGGTTGAGAATCCACCTGAGATTATTTCTGAAGAAGTAGGGTCAGAAGAAGATAGAGAGGGACAGATTGCGGAAGACCCCCGAGGAGGTGTAGGGAACATTCCTGATAAGCTAGGTGAAGGGACAAGTAGACAGTAAGAAGATTGCGTGTCGGAGACCCGAGGAGGGACAGTAGTAGTGAAATCTCAATCGGTGGAAAAGAAGACTGTGGAGCAAAAGAAAATCGTTGATGAACAAGAGGCAAATGAGACAGAATCGGATGAGAGTGAGAATGAGAAGCCAGAGGGTCGAGTTCTGAGAAAGAGAACTTGGATTGGAGAAAGAAACAACAGAGAAGTGAAACAGAAAAGAAGTGTGAAAGGAGATCTTTGGCCTAACAAGATAAAGAGGCTGAGGTATCGACTGACACGAGCAAGTTCATCAAAAGCTGAACATGTGAACGAGGTGTCGAGTCAAAATCAAGCAAAAGGGGAAGAACAAAAGAAATCAAAAGAACCAGAGGAGATTAAGAGAATTAGAAAGCCCGACCAGAAGTATAGGTCACCGGAATGGACGTATGTGGCACTGTCTGAAGAAGAAGAGGCAGAAAGTCAAGGAAATCCAGAGGGGACCTTACGGGAAGTGGTTGAGGAGGAGAAAACTGTTGGAGTCCTGAAAGTTATCTTGACTGACATTGGAGAAGAGTCAGATGCTCAGGATATTGAAGATCTGATACAATTTGATGTTGCTGAAGAAGAAGTGAAAAGTGATGAAAATCCAAATTGAGTGAACTGAAGGAGTCACTTGGAGAAGAGTGAAAAAGAAGAAATCTAAAATTAATAGATTGAAATAATCTAATGTTCTAGAGATTCAGTAGTTGAGTAGTAGAGGCTAAGTCAAAAGACACAGCCAAAGTAGTAAAATGGCTGACACAGAAAATAATCAAAGTAGGTGTACCTTTCTGAAACGATGGTGTAGAATGTGCTGCTGCTGTACAGGACTATTAATGCTATTATGGGGTGTACTTGCTGTATTAGTTACCTTTAGAGTGTTACAATAGATACTTTTGGAATACATACTGAGAATATGACTAACATAGGGAAGAGTTCACAGAAAGTAGTACCAACTAGAATTAGTAACATATACATACATAAGGATAGGTCAATTAATGATTTTTCTAGCAATGTTTTTTCAAAATTGTTGTATGAATACGTAAAGACAATGAAAGTAAGGGATTGCTACGTCTGTATGCAATTACCTGCATCTGTTTCAGAGGGAGTTACTTATCATCATCTTCCAGCTACGTATGGGATTTCATGTAGTGTGTTGAGTAGTATTTTCTATTTGTTAGGGAAAGTAGATTATGAGATGTCTAATAAGGATAACATTTTTGGGCAGTTGCCTATGAATAAAAAACTGAATCCAGCTAAGGAAGCTAACATTTTTGGTGAGATTGTTATTGAAACAGAAGAATTAACATCAGATTACATTTTTAGAAACAATTTAACTTGTAGTTTGAAGGAAGAAGAAACAGCTTTCCTAGATATGGTAGAGAAAAGAAGAATGAGCATGCATGAAAAGGCAGGAGGATATAAAATGAGTGAGACAGTGTGGGACATTGAGATGGGAAAAGAGTTGAAAAATGGGGCCAGTCCAACTTTGGCTTTAGATGTACCACAGAAGGGTAAACTATGCATTACCAGAAGGAAATCCCAATATGATAGTTATTTTGTTGGGACTAGTGAGTGTCATGATACATACTTTATTGCAACAGGATGGGGATTCAAAGGAGGAGAAGATCCAGTTTTCCCAGGAGTGTATTATATCTGTGGGAACAGGGCTTATTACAGGTTGCCTGACCATTGGTATGGCACATGTTATGTTGGCCTGGTCTTTCCAAAGATTTTTCATATGGATAGAATAGAAGATGCAGAACAAATTAATCTACTAACACGCTTTAAGAGAGAAACCTGGTCAGAAATTGTAGGAGATATTTTTGGAGCTTTGATTCCAGCAGTGGGAATTTCATTAAATGCATATGGAATTCGGAAGCTGTCAACAGTGGTGGATCGCTTATCGACAAGTACCGCTGGTGGGTTTCTATTGGTGAATACAGAGATGGTTGCCTTACACGCCATGTCAATGCAAAATCGACTTCCCTTGATATTCTATTGGCCAAAGAGGGTGGAGTCTGTGGGATGCTGAAGGTTCAACATTGTTGCACTTACATTCCTGATGAAAGCAAAGATCTGAAGGTCTATATCAAAAATATTACTGATTTGCATGAAGAATTAGTACCACTGGAAGCTGAAAGTATCTGGACTAAAATGGCTAATAAGATGATTGCTGTTAATAATTTTATTGCTAAGATAGGTAGTACCATTTTTGGTAGGATATTATTTCCATTGACATGTGTGATTGTTGCTTTATTGATTCTTAGATTAGGGTGCTTATGTTGTAGAAATAGGAGGAGTAAAAAGAAAATAGTAAAAGAAAATACTGAAAAGAAACAAAAGAGGTCAAAAAGAGACCCTCAAGAAATTGAATTAGAAGAATTTAGAGAGAGTGTGTACTTAGAGACGAAAAGAGATGATGAGAGAGAAACCGGTGTGTAGCATAAATACGAAAAGACATTTGCATTTCTCCTAAGAAAAGGGGACTAAATTTTTGGGTTGGATTTTTGTGGTGATAATATATCACCAAAGGGGGGATTGCTGGAGAGGGGTTTTCTGTTTAAACCCGAACATCAGCTTATATTTTTGTATGTCA
This sequence comes from Triturus cristatus, assembly GCF_964204655.1. Classification (NCBI taxonomy): domain Eukaryota; kingdom Metazoa; phylum Chordata; class Amphibia; order Caudata; family Salamandridae; genus Triturus; species Triturus cristatus. The sequence goes on from NC_140583.1 coordinate 93,356,913, forward strand.
TAATTAAAATGACTAAAGAATAATTACTAGATATTAATTTTGTTGAAGGTTTCTGACTAATCAACCTTACTAATGAAAAATTACACGTGGGAATGCAATTGCATGGCTTAATTAATAAGTGAACTAAGTTGGTGAGCAAATTAATTAAATACTTGTGGCTAAAGTGCTATTTGTTATGTGTTTGCGCTTTAAAATAATATGCTTTAACGCTTCTTTGTGTCGCAAATGGCTAGATAAATACATACACATAAGGGTATTAGTGGGAATTAACACTGTATAATCAATACGATGTAGTAACGTTGTTTTGTGTTTCTTTTAATTAAGATTGTCCATTTTGGCCTATTGGCCGATATTTACAGCCTGCATTTGAGTAGATGAAATACGAAGAGAGACCTCACTGAATATGGTTGAAAACACGACCTCGGCCTCTGTCTGAGCTAAAAGTTTCCGAAAGGACAGCAGCTCTGGGCTCATCGCCAGATATCCTTGGAAGAGGACAATTGCCACAATGAACATTTTGATAAACTTGCGGTGGCTTCACTATAATTCCGGAGAAGAGCATCCATGAATGTTGCAGATTTAGTTTGTGCTTCCTTCTTCCGTGTTTTTATTTTTGTGATATTCGAGAGCGGAGGTTTTTCTAAATGTTGCGAGCCAACATCCTTTCCTGCTCGCTCTGCTCAACGGACGTTTAGAGCTTGTTTGTAACTTTTAATGTGTAAGTTTTAGTATAAATATTGTTAGACTAGAGAGGGTCTAAGGCCACTTCTTCCTGAACTTATGCTCGAGAGGATCGATGCTGATTGAGAGGACGGCGACTCGGGAGACTTTACTGAGGGACCTGTCCTGACCTAAATACGACATTTAGCTAGAATAGGTAATTATGAGAATAATGATTTTGCAATTGAATGACTCTTCATTTGAACTAATTTAGATAAAATAATTCTTGTTTGAATTTCAGTGTCGGGTGGTTATTTCTTTGTCATTTTTATTGAGATCTCAAATGGGTTCTTATTGTTTAAAATCATGACTCGAGACAAATCAATTAGGTTGCATTGACCTCAGATAAGATGCAGATTGATTTGGGAGTTCTCTCGTATATTCAGTGTGGATAGAGTAATAGAATGAATGTTGGTGTGATGGGCCCCAGCGTATGGTGAGTGTATGTGCGTATGACTGTGGAATTACTCTGTCCGTGGAAGTAGGGAGAATTTATAAGCTCCGATCTGCAGCAAAAGCACACTCTCGACACACTTACAATGCGTTGACAGCCGAGCTGCGTGTGATCTGCGAAGTTCATTGTCTGGGATAATGTCACCCTGGACCGTAGCCAAGACGAATGCCTCTTGACATCTTTCTGAAAAACACAATTGTGTCTGGGAACCGTGGAGCGACGGAAACCCATAGCTCTTTGTTACCAATTATGGAAACAATGCGAACTGAGGCAAGAAGAGCTGCTTTCATTGAGTGAGCCTCCTGGGCCATCACCTACGATGCTTTTGGACCACGACCTTCTCCTATGACTGTCTGGCATTAGTGGTGTGCGCAGGGAAGGCTGGGAGACCGCATCCTTTGGGAATGCACGTCTGAATGCGCTAAAAGGTGTCAGACGGCCGCGATCCCGGGCTGTAAGGGTGCCCACGAGCGATGCACTTAATGACCCATGATGGAGGAAACCCAGATGGCGGCTGCGCGTGTGCACGCGCTCGTGCACTTAAACTTGAGGCCAGCAAAAGCATGTGGGTAGCACATTTGAAACCCACTTACATAATGTCTCGCAGAGCAGCGCATGCGCTGGCTCAGCGAGACCTAAAAATAGGATTCATTCCTGACCTTTCCCTTTAACGCAGTCCAGCAAGGTGACTAGCTGCACTGCGCTTTTGTTAGAATCCGGGTTCTCTGCTTGGCACAGGTAAGTACTTGTGTCAAGCAGGGAGCCTTTCCTCTAGTCAGGGTAAGGGGGTACACTCCTAAAATAACCCCTGCTCACCCCCTTGGTAGCTTAGCACGAGCAGACAGGCTTATCTCAGAGGCAGTATGTAAAGCATTTGTGAACCCATACAGTAACCAAGTGACAACACTACAAATGGACACCACACAGGTTTTATATTAAATATAAGGATTCTTTATATAGAGTTACCACAAGACCATTAAATGACAAAAATACACAATACTGTTACTTCATATGGTAGAATTTTGCTTAGTTCTCTTAAGTTCTTAATTGCGACACTTTGTGTCAATGTACCTTTTAGATGCGACACGCAGGGCAACGAAAGTGTTGCAACGTTGTTGATGCGATGAAGTTTTTGGTGCAAAGAAATAAAGACGTGAAGATCTTCCAGATGCGTTACGCTTCTCCGATGTTGTGAGAAGACTTGACTTGACTCGATGCGTCAGCTACAGCAGTGTCACCCTTTATGCGATGCAATGACTGCGGCCTTGGCAGCGGCACTCTTCTCCGACGTTTGCGAGATGCTTCCGCTCGATGCGATGTTGCAGTGGCGACACCCCTTTACGCGATGCAACGACAGCTGCTCCAACAGCGGCACGCTTCTCCGTGGATGCGAGGCGCTTTTCTTGATGCGGTGCAATGCGACAGCTACGATGGCTGCGATGGCGACACGCTTCTCCCTCGATGCGAGACTCTTCTCTTGATGCGGTGCGATGCATCAGCTACGATGGCTGCGATGGCGACACGCTTCTTCGGCGTTGCGAGACACTTTCTGGATGATGCGAGACGCTTCCGCTCGATGCGATGCTGCAACGGCGACACACTTTACGAGATGCGACGACAACATCTCCGATGGCGGCACGCTTCTCCTCCTTGAGTCGCGCTTCCAGCTCCTTGCAAAACGCAGTCCCTCAGAAGGCCCAACAACAGCAGCAGGCACTTCCAAAGAACTCTGGAGAGCTAGGGGGTGAAGTCTGTTGTTCCTGAGACTTCAGCAGGAGGCAAGCTCTATTCCAAGCCCTTGGAGATCTTTTTAAGCACAAGTTGAAATAAAGTCTTTGTAGTCTTTCTCCTCTCCTTCAGCAGCAAAGCAACCACTGCAGGCCAATCCCCTTGGTCAGGGACAGTACTCATCCTTACAGCTTTCCCAGTTCCTTCTCCTCAGGCAGAGGTTCTTCTTGTCAAGCAGGATCTAATTTCTTGGGAGCAGGGTCCCAATACTTATACCCCTAATTCCTTTGTTCCTCTGGGGTAGAGGGGCCTTTGTCCAGTCCAAACCAGTTCCTGAGCACTTTGTTGACATGACTCTGACTTTCTATTCAGGGTGCAGGGCAGAGACATAAGCCGCTCCACAGGAGGGGGAGCCAGCATTGTGGTGGCAGAGCACAGCCCTATTCAGAGTCCAGGTGCACTCCTCCCACCAATCTGGATGCCAATCTCTCTACTCACCACCAGGCTACCTAGCCCTGCCCCTCTGGGTTTCCCCAGCCCTATCACTCACACAAACCAGACAGGCAGATACACATAATTCGTAGCAGAGGCGGGCTGAAATGGTTAGCAAGCAAATATCAGCTTTCTAAAAGTGGTATTTGCAAACACAGAGTATTAAAATAAACTTTACTAAAAGATGTATTTTATTATTCTGAGTTCAGGCATACTAAACTCGAATTTCTACCATGTTCCCTGGGTCTGTTAGGATCATAGGATGTAACAATTCTGACAGCCCATTCTGGCCTATGGGACCAGGTAGCCATGCAATAGTGAAAAACGAAAATGGCTGTAATTCACTATTAGGACATGCCACACACATCAGGACTTGTCCTACCTTATGCTTACAATACACCCTGCCCTTGGGCCTACCATAGGGGTGACTAATATGAAGTTAAGAGAAGGTTTAGGGACTGGCAAGTGGGTGCACTTGCCCAGTCAGCATGACAGTACCAGACTGCACGCAGGATCTGCAATGGCAGACCTTAGACACATTTTACCAGGCCGCTTCTGTGGGTGGCACAACCAGTGCTGCAAGCCCACCAGCAGCATTTGTATTTACAAGCCCTGGGCACTCCTGGTGCACTTTACTGGGGTCTGACAGTAAACCAAATAAGCCAATCATGGAATCAAACCGGCATATGCATTTTAAATAGGGAGCACTTGCACTGTGGCACTGGTTGGCAGTGGCACAGTGCTCTGAACAGCTAACACCAGCAAAACACATGAGGCACAGCGACAAAAAGTGTAAGGGAGACTCACGCCAAGGGGCCAGGTCTAACAGCCTTGTAAAACTATGATAAATATGGCCATTACATTGTTAAATTATGATAAATATGGCCATTAAATTGTTATTTATGTTTCCATCCTTTTTGCTGCACGCTTGGCCTAATAATTTACTGTCTATTTGCACAATTGGTCTTGTGCTTAATTTGTAAAAGATATAAATAAAAGGGGCAGGGCCCCAAGGATTTTATTAGAGGCCTGCTGCTAGTGGTGCCCAAAAATGAGGTCTTCCAATGCTACTGCTGCTTAGTTTCTCTTTCCTACAAGATCTTTTTCATTTTATATGTTCTTCCTTTGTCACTGTTTTCCTGTCTTTCTCCTCCTCCTTCTTTCTCCATGTTCTTCCTTCCTGTCTCTTATCCAGGTTCAAAGTCTGCTGATGGACAACAAGTCTCAGTCCACAAAAATGGGTGCCAGCCCACACCACCTGCAACCATTGGAACAGATGAGAAAATGGATAGTTCTCCTGAACCATTTCTAGTCATATGAAGGATAGTGAAAGTGACATTTCACACTCTTTCATCAAAGATGGCAACACCATCTTGATCCCTTGTTTCTGTTATCTTCATATTTACATGAAGGATGATGTGTGATCTATTTCCTACGTTGCCCATGTGGCAAGGGCGACGTGGGAGAGACAGGCAGAGAATTGCGAGTTAGATTAAAAAACATAGGTCAGTCATCAAAATGAAAAAAATCAATGCCCCTTTAGTTAACCATTTTCTAGAACAGGGCCACTGAGAAAATTATTTTTTGTGGTTTCTTCTTGAAAAGGTCACGATTGGGAAGAGAGGGGGTAATATCATTCTGAAACGGAAAGCACATGTACAGTGGTATATTTTCTATCTTAACACTGTACAAGATGGTCTGAATTCAATGGAAGAGTGGGATTGGCTAATAGGGGTGACCTGAAGATGGAATAAATAATTAATATTATAATTCACCCTAAAATAGGGAGCACAGATGACAGAGATTAGCACATTATGTCAGATGTGGTTTCAATATGACTGCGTTAGGTATTAGCTAGAAGTATCTCTAATAAAGTCTCTCTCTATATATATAAATACATAATTATATCATCCATGTGTTTATCCAAAAATAATGTTTTGGGGATCAGAGGCTAGATTATAAGCATTGGTTTAGCAAAATGCTCATATTTTACTGTAAGTATGGGATGAGGCCACTAGGTGGAGGGATTCTTTAGTTATTCCTTTGGAAAAATGTTCTTTAATATATATTTTTCTAAAAAGGTTATTTTTATTTTGGATATTTAATTGATAAAAAACAAGACAGGAATATTAATATTTGATTCATTTATCTACTTCAACCTAAGGTAGTGACTCATCTTAAAAGAAAGATAAAGGCAGCGCCATTACATTTCCCTGTTAGATTATCCACTATAAGATGGCGGCCGTTATGGAGACGCAGATCACGTGACCTACATAGCTAAGATTGTTTACTGCAATATGATCATGTGTTCAAATAGTGGGAGGGTTTATATACGGCCCCACTGGTAGTAGGTTTTCATCTACCGACGGAGGCGTATACCCTGTGTGTTGCTCGACAGGATACAGGTAAATCCCAGGGTTGATTTAAGGACTTATGGGCCTCAATAGCAAAATCGGATGGGGAGAGGAGTTATCCCGTAATAATAGAAGCAGGACGTTGCTAGACCCTGCTTTCCTTAGCACGAGTCTAGTTATCAGCTAGAGGCCGTCTCCTTTGCAGGACTTTGCTAGAGCCTGCTTTCCTTAGCACGAGTCTAGTTATCAGCTATAGTCAGTCTACGTTGCATGTAGTTACAACTTTTTGTCTGGGCAGTTATTTACAGCGAGATGTTCCCTTCTGATATAAATGTTGAAGTTATAAATCATTTATCATCGTATTTAGCATTGAATGTGTCCCATTGGGCATTTTTTGCAGATATCGGCACTGGACTACTATACCTGAATTACCCACGGGATTGTGAAAAGTAGATGTTGGTACAATTGTAGAGACCTATTGTTAGAAATGGGATTTCTGGTTGGCTAGGGCTTGCGCCAAAGCCAGGCAGAAACCACCACTCTAGTCAGGGCTGGGGAGTTACACGCCAAAGATAACCCCTGCTCACCCCCTTGGTAGCTTGGCACGAGCAGACAGGCTTATCCCTGAGGCGATGTGTAAAGCGTTTGCGCGCGCACCCAGCAACAACACCCAAGGCCCACCACAAAGGAAACTCCACACAAGGTATTCTATAAAAATAGCCTTTGTATTATACACAACACATCAGATAAAAACACACACTTTACAATGTGCCAACAGGCACGGGCAGAATTTACAAGGGATTATATGTACAGGGGACAGGGCCACATGGACCACTGTCCGAAATTAGCACTCTTAGAACTTAGGAATAATACTTTAGAACATAGCACACAATAACATATATAACACACAATCAGTAACTCCTGATAACCAGAAAGTACCACCTACGCAACCCTAACCACCTTAGGAAAATACTGCGCAGGGAATCAGGACCTCACCAGCACCACCTGTACTAGGAGAAAAACAACCACCTAAGTATCACTCTACCTGTAGGGGTCTAAGCACATAAACACAGGATGCATAAAATACATTCAGAGGTGTAAAGCAAAGCACATGATGCATAAACACATTCAGAGGTGCAGGTTAGGAGCAATAGCGCAAAAACTCACATTAGCCACCACTGTGGCAGTCCCTAGGCCAACTGGCCGTGAAGGGGCAAGGGCGCCCTGTGTTCAGCAGAGTCAGGGCGCGCCGTCGCAGGCTGCGCAAACCAGGCGCACAAAGCACAACCTACACGTAGCAGTTGCCCACTAAGTGCTGGGCAACTGGAGAAATGCTGGGGCCAACGTTGGAGCCTCCCAGGGCTCTAAAACACTGAAATGCCCCCTGAGCCTCGTGGGCTCTGCACAGCAGGAGCTGCCCCCTAGAGCCTTCTAGGCTCGAGAAATAATGGGGGCAAGGTGGGAGTGGCCCGCTGCCATCTGGGGCCACTCAATCGCACAAGAAATGCCCCCGTATGCGGTGGAGCGTGCACGGCGCTCTAAACAGATGTGCGCTCCTTCGTTGGAGTCCCTCTCAGGGACTCGAGACACCAAAATGCCCCCGTTCGTTGGAGCTACATGGAGCTCTTAGGAGAAATGCCAGAATGCCCCCGAGTGTGTGGGGACCTCACTGGGCTCACGAACACTGCCCCCGCACCCCCAACACATGCGCGGAGTCCCCCAGCCCTTCGTACTTACCGGGCTGCTTCCGGGGACTCCCGCGTCGTCTCCGCTCCCCCACAGTCTTCTCTTGTTGCAGTCCAGCGCGGGGTGGGCTCCCGCCTGGGCTCTGCTGTCAGCTCACTGCTCCGGGCTGCACCGGAGCACGGGGGGGCTTCCGGGTCGACCTTGATCACGGGAGCGCGGGGTAGGCTCCCGTCTGCTTCTTCTGGGTCAGGCCCGCCCCCGTCTCGGTGGAGGTTGCCTGACTTCCTCCGACGCGGCAGTTGATTCAGATCTCGGGCTGCGGCGGTGATTCCTTTATTCCTTAAAGCGGCAATGAGGGGTGGGCTCCCTCCTTCTTACGCATACCACGCGGGGTAGGCACCCGCTGGGGGGAATAAATCTTCGGCAATAGTTTCACGTCGCGGGGTGGGCACCCGTGACGTAAGGGAAATAAACGGGGTGGGCACCCGCAACGTAAATTCACCCCCCCACAAGAGCGGCACTAAAAGCGGGGTGGGCACCCGCTAAGTCAATACTTAAATAAGCGGGGTAGGCACCCGCAACGGGGCAAAATAGCAGGGAATCCCTACGTCGGGGTTCCCTCGCTAAGGATTGCAGCACCGCGCTGCTGGCCACAAATAAAGCGTTCCTAGCGCTATAAGGCAAATGAAAGCGCTCCCAGGCGCTTTGGGGAGCAGGAAAGTACCAAAGTCCAGCAAAGTTCTTCCCTGCATGCAGCAGGGCAGGGGTGGGGGGCAAGGCTGGACCCAGAGCCAGCTCACTGGGGCTCCAGGCAGGGAGGTAATCCAGGTGGCGGTCCTCTGGTCCAGCAGCAGCAGCCCCCCCTCAGGTAAGATCCTGGCAGAGAACAGATTCTGTGGGGACACAGCCCCATTTTTATACAGCAAAACCCTTTGTTCTGGGTTCAGGGTGAGGGGGAAAACCAGTCGCAGCTGGTTGGGGAGCACCCTTGATGTGCTCAGCCCCTCACTCTATTCACTGGCAGGGCTAGGGTCGTCAGTCGCACCACAGGGGGCGGAGCCAGCATTGTGTGGGGAAAACCCTGCCCTATTCAGGACCCAGGTGTACTCCTCCCACCCATCTAGCTGCTGATCTCCCCATTCACCACTGGGTGACTCATCCTGACTCTGGGGAATCCCTAGCCCGTCACATGACCTCAACCAGCCAATCATGCGACAAGGCACACATTTCACACTGCACACCGAAGTGCCCACTTCTAGAAGTGGCACTTCCACACTAGGTACATGCACGCCGCACACATCATCGCGCAGCATTCAATCACACGAGTCCGCACATACCAAACTCGGGCCTGCACACCCCACGCATCAGGAACTACTAGGGACACATACATTCCCCATGCATTCCTATGGGAGGGCAGGCCTATCTCACCACATGCACTCAGAGCGCGCACGCACTTTACCCTGGGACACAGGGAAAGTGCGCAGAAACCAAAAATCACCACACCAAGTCACCAATAAAAAGCAAAAAAGTTCAGGGGTGAACCTGCCAGAAGGGCCAAGTCCAACACCTATTAAGCCCTTGAGGTAACTATTAAGAGCTGGATATCTATTTGATAAATAGCCGGTTGGTTTTGAAGGAATAAAGAAATGAGTATTTATCTTTTCTACATTAGGCCACGGAGAAGTACTGGATTTTAGAGAAGAAACGAGCCATTACTGCCGTGAACTTGGGCCAGATAATAGGAGGTAAATGTAGTACCACAGAGTGCCTTGTAATAAAAGTCATTAGCCCATTTGATACTAAGAGTGGAGAAGTGTGGCTCAATGATTAGAGCGGCAGACCCTGATGCAGAGGTCTAGCCCGGGACCAGTGTTCAATTCCCCGCCTCGGCGGGTGTTGGGCTCTAAAATTCCATGGACCTGATAATTCTCGCCTCGGTGCCTATTCCAATCATGAAGTCCAACTCTGGGCAATAGCTTGCTTAATCTCCACAATGGCCCGCACAACGCTAAGGATGCCTGGCTTCCACCTTGGGGGTGCCCAGGAGTGGACGCCTCACAGGGAAAGCCAGGATGGGTTCCACAGCGGTATTTGTACAAGCACCTTGAGACCCTTGCGGGTGAGTAGTGCGCTATACAAGTATCAAATTTACAATTTTACATTTAAGAGTGATGATTGTCTCCCTCTTAAAAGGCACGGGTCATATCTATACATTAATTCGGAACGCACTTGTACATATATGGAATTCTGAAGTGAGTCACGCTCTGTTATTAGGGCTGACAGTACATTTGACGTAATTGTTGTAAGATGCCTCTTTGATTCCACTATTAATAAAATAATTGAATAGTTGTGAATCCATAAGTCTAATTAGCACATTTGGATATATAATTACAGATACGTGTAAGAACAAGAAAAATAAGAATATTCTTTTCTGGTTTTCATTGAGGCTGATCAAGCCCAATTTCTGAACACTATTAAGGTATTTGCTTTCTTTGTTTAATAGTCTCTATAGGGCACTCTGGATGTATGGATAGCGACATGAGTGTGGTTTGGGATGGATGTGTAAACATTTATTGTCACCAGTGTTTTGGCAATATGTTCTAACAAAGGGGTGAAGAATCAAGTAGTTCAAATAATTATATTTTGTTATTCTTATGTTTGTTACAGAATCGGTTTTAAATACTTGAGAGTTATTGTTCTTTCCTGAAGAAGGTGATGGTCGAAATATAGTGCCCACCGAAACGTGTCGATGCACTGATAAAGGAAAGCCTACTGTAAATCTAAGTGGACAACTTTTATTAAGAAAAGATTAATTATCCCCTTAAAATATAACAATTGATCTTTGAGAGATTTAGTAGTTCTTTCTGTGATTAGGAATCATTTTACTGCCTGTTCTCCCAATTTCAATTGCTGCTGTCACAAAATATTAATATTTTTGTATGTTTTTTTAATTGTATTGACCATAGTGGTTTCCAAATGTTTTTTTAAAACTATTTTTATGATGAATTTTCAATGTATGTTTTATTAAGAGTAATCACTGTATACTATTATGCATATAAATATACTAATTACATCTGTATTGCTTATTTAGACTTGAATTTGTTTCTTTATTCCTTTGTTTGCTGTCTTTATATTGGTGACACAAGGTTCCTATTGCAAGTGTGGATTTATGTTTGTGTATTTACCCAAAGGGGGCATTTTCTGACTGAGGTGTAAAAACTACAAACAGCGAACAAGGTTCACAGGCCTCGATTCACTTACTAGTCCTGTTGCCAGCTTCATGACCGCTGTTGGACCTGTCCTTTTTTGTAGAGAGTCCCTCAAATTATTGACTTCTGTTGCTGCACCCACTTTTTGGCACTAAGACTCTGTGTGCTTTACCACTGTTAACCAGTGCTATAGTGCTTGTGCCCTCTCCCAAAAACATGGTACAATTGGCATCCGCCTGATTGGCACATTGAATTTTCATGTTAGTCCCTAGTAAATGGTACTACATTTACCCAGGGTCTGTAAATTAAATGCTACTATCTGGCCTGTAGCACTCATTGTGTCACTGATAGAAGTAGCACTTTAAAACATATTTCATACCTGCCATTGCAGCCTGTAACGCAGTTTTATACTGTCATTTTGATCTGGCAAAATAATCCTTTTGCCAGGCCTAAGCATTCCTTTTCAATACTTAGACGTCACCCCAAAGGTGGGCCCTAAAGTCCTACTGGGCAGAGTGCATGGTATTTAAAAAGTAGGACATGTGGTTTAAGTTTTACATATCCTGTTAGTAAAAAACTGCTAACTTCCTTTTTCACTTTATTTTCTTTTTTCATTTCTGCAAGGCCTATCTCCTCCATTGACTAACACTGGGTTGCCTTATTTCAATTATTATGTGCTAACTTCGGATTGGGAGCAGATAGAGATATATACTGTTTACACTTAAATGAATTGTGATATAAATCATCTTTAATGATAAAGTGAGATCTTAGGTCACATCTCTGAAAATCCATTTGTCATAACCATTTTTGCCCTTTGCCAGTGCCCTGGGTCACATGACTGTGAATGGCTCTGCTGTTGGGGTTTGTGTATTCCTTCCAGACAGTAACGCAAAAGTGACTAGTGTCCCCTGTGTAGGTGTATGTGTGTGTGTCTAGGAAAACATGTGTGTGGCTCACAAATGAGTAAAATATTAAAAAGCCTTTGGAAGTGTTTTCTAAGTAAAAAGGCCTGTTTGAGATCAACAATGTGTATGATGATTCAGTTTTTTTTAGATGTAAAATAGACCCTTTTGCATTTCAATAAAATCACTGTATAGGAGGTATAATGGTAGATCAAAGAACCCATAGTCTGAGGTGAGACGGAAATACTCCTCTGGGTGAAGGCAATGCCCACTCTATGTGTTAGAAATTGGGTTACTGGTTGACTGGGGTGTAAGACCTTGTCAAGCAGCAACCACAGTACTGGCAAACCCCAAATTAACCTGTGTTCACCAACTGGTAGCTTGGCACAGAGCAGTCAGGATCAACTTAGAGGCAATGTGTAAAGTACTTGTGTAACGCATTAAATAGTAAAACAGTGAAAACATCACACACAAAAATCCCATACCAAGTTAGAAAAATAGATATGAATTTAATAGATAAAACTTGACCTGAACAACAAAAAGTCAATCAGGATAAAGCACAAGGCACCAACGGTGTTATCTGACAGTACTAGACCAAGTCAAAGTCAAAATGTCAGGTCGACCACAATGGAGCGTGGGTCGGATATAGTCCCAGATTAGTAATGTGGAAGTTTTACCTTCTCAAGTGTTGTTCCAAGAGTCCTGTTTGTGTATTTGAGAGGATCACAGGGAGCAAGGAGTGAGTAGCAGGCGGTAGTCAGCGTGGCGCAAAGAGCAGGCAGGGAATCTTGGATGGACAGACTTGAGTTTCACGGTGGCTGTCCTCCACAGGCGATCAATGCTTGCTATGCAAAGAGATGGGCTGGCAGCGGCTTGTGCTGAATGACGCTGCTAGTGAAGGGGTTCTAGTGCGTATAAGCTGATTCACGGTCACGAAGAAACCAAAAGCTTGATTTCAAGTGCCTGTGAACCACACCATTGTCCTGGACCTGAGAGGCACCACTTGGGGCTCAGGAACATGTTGCAGCTGGGTTAAGGAACTGGTTTGGGAGCATGTTATGTCCATGAGGCTCGGATCAAGAGATAGTAGTCCTTGGACTCACTCTAGGGACTTGGGTCAAGATGTAGTTGCAGGTCCAGTTCTTCTTCGCAAAGTAAGAGGGCAGTAGGTCAGAACAGCAGGGCAGTAGTTCCTTTATAGAAGCAGTCCAGCATGATAGTCATGTATCAGCACAGCAGTCTATCCTGGCAGAATATCCATAGGTCCAGAAGTGTAATAAAGAGTTGGCGTTTGAGGTCCTTCTCCTATACCTTGTGCCCTGGTTCTGGTAGGTTCTAGATAGTGCATGGAAGTTCCTGCCCATTGTCCCTCCTCTGGCTCCAGGCTGGATGAAGTGACATTGAAGGTTCTTCGGGCCCTTTTTGTGAAGGCAGAGTACAGGCTATTCAGGTGTAAGTGGGGCTGTGCTTGGCTTCATCCCCACCTCCTGCCACCAGGTGGCCCACTCAGGCACACCTAATCCCTATAATATGTCACTGTCTGGGAGGAATTGAAAAAGTCTAACTGTTAGACCTGATAGCCTTGGGGTTGACTTCCCTCTAGCTTTTTGCCTTCCTCCTCCACTTTTTCTGACCTCATTTTTGCTGGCCTTAGGACTTTGAGCACTTTACCGCTGCAGTGATAAGTGCATGTACTCTTTCCCTATAGCAAGGTTATATTGGCTTCTGCACAATTGGCATATTAAATTTACTTATAAGTCCCTAGTAAAGTGAACGACATGTGCCCAGGGTCAGTAAATTAAATGTTACTAGTGGCAAGGCCGCACTTATTGTACCACCCACTTAAGTAGTCCTCTAACCATGTCTCAGGCCTGCCATTGCAGAGCCTGTGTGTGCAGTTTGCACTGCCATTCGAATCTAGAAAGGTAAACCTCTTGCTTGGCCCAAAGCATCCCTTTTTATACATATAGGTCACCCCTAAGGTATTCCCTGGACAACCCAGAGGGCAAGAAAGCAATGTATTTAAAAAGTAGGGCATGTACTTTTTCCATGTCCTGGCAGTAAAATACTCTCAAAGTATTTTTTTACTACTACAAGGCTTATCTCTCCCATTAGGATAATATAGGGGTTGACGTATTAAATTTTATAAGTGTAATTTCCAATAGTGAAGAGACAAAAATTTCAGTTTTGGTATCTCTGGATTCACAATTTAAAATCCAAACCTATGGTGAAGTCGGATTTTAAATTCTGAAAATGCCACTTTTAGAAAGTTTCCATTGTCCTTTCTTTACCCATTTGATGCCTGCTCCCTGTCTCTGATCACGTCTAGGGTGGGTTCGCAGTTGGGCTTTGTGAATTTCCCCTAGAGAGCCACACAAAGCAGGAGCTTAGCTGTGACTTGATGGGCCATCATGGTAGAATGGGAGGGAGCAGTTGGACCCAGCCTCACTCACACCTGAACAGGCTGTGTCCTTTCCCCACACAAAAAGCTACATCCCTCCCTCCCCCGGAGTGAGTCTGAAGTCAGGGAAGAAAGTGAGTACCTCTACACTTCAAAGGCCTGTTGTTGAAGTCTCTCCTACTTAAAAGGCACAACTGTTTATGAGTAATGGACCTAAAACACCACCACTTCATTACAGCTCTGGATCTGTGAAGACTCTGCCAGGAAAAAGGACTGCTATGCTGCTGAAGGGACTTCCACTATGCTGAACATCTGATCTGTTGGACTTCTGATTTGCTGTGCTGACCTGCTTGCCTGCTGCCCTCCTGCCTGCGTGAATAGGACTGGACCTGCATCACTTGAACCCAGAGTAACTCCAAGGGCAAGCTGGCTGGCCTCCTGATAGCACATCTTAGAGACATTACATACTTTCAACCACCCGGCTACTGCACATAGACTATGCTATCTGTAAGTCTGCCCTGCCAATCGGTGCCAACCCAGTCTCTGACCCTTGGAAGTGGGCCTAGGATGTTTGCTCCAGCAGAACCCACACAACTTCTGTTTAACTGGTGCATCGCAGCTGTGTGCGGATCAGAGGTGGCACATCACCTCTGTTGCATGTATTAGCATCACCGCATCACCCCTGTTGCGTGAATCAGCACCCAAACATCACCATTGTTGCATGGACCAGAACCAGCGCATCATCTTTGCTGTGTGGATCGGATCCTAAGCATTACCTTCCGAACCACCCCTGCACAACGCTCTCTTTCGGTGCAAGGCCTTCTTATCTCCGTCGATGACAGCCTCGACGATGATGGCAAACCTCCAAATACAGCTCAACGCTCATCAGGGCTGATGCGAGGATCGGCACCAAAGTATCACCTTTTGTTCAGGGGACCTCACTAGGTACCTGTATCCAGCCAATTCTCTATTGCTCCATTGCAGTTGGTCTGAATTTTTGACCTTGTCCCGGTCCAGCGCGACCAGCTTTCCCAAATGTGGGCTCTTCTGCTTCCTAGCACTATTTTAAAGTGTATTCTTTAAAAATTCATGACTCAAGTTCTACTTATCGGATTTTTCTTGTTGCAGTTTTGTTTTATTTATTAAATGAAAATCTATTTTTCTAACCAGATGAGGAATCTTTGTGTGTGGTGTTTTCACAGTTTTTATTTTTGAAGTGAATACTTTACACATTGCCTGTTAGTTAGGCCATACTGCTCTGTGCCATGTTAGCAGAGGGTGGGCACAGCTTAATTTAGAGTTTGTCTGCTTCTTAACCTGACTAGGACTGTGGCTGCTGCTTGACTAGTGACTATACCTCAGTGAACATAAAACCCAATTTAAAAAACTAACTGTCAGCTACACCCAGTCACGTGACCAAAGGCAGGCTACAGGTATATAATGACTACAGATAGGAACATGCTAACTTTATGAAAGTAGCATTTTCAAAATTGTAATAACAAATCTGACTTTACCATAAAAGAGTTTTTTATAAAAATTTCATAGACACCAACCGTGACATAGCCACCAGCTCCCAATTGGGAAATTTAGATTATTAAATATAAAAAGAAATCCCCAATGTTATCCCATGAGAGGGGTAGAACTCGCAGTAGTGAAACATTGATTTAGGAGCTTTTTACTATTAGTACATGTAAAACTAAAGAGTACATATACAACCTTTTAATTATACAGTACTCTGCCCTATGGGAAACCAAGGGAAACCTTAGTGGTGACTTATATACAATAAAAGGAGAATTTAAGGCTTGGAAAGGGGCATTCAGGCTGCATCAACAGACCTGGGACATGTTTTACAGTGCTACTTATATGGGGGTGGCACAATACGTGCTGGAGGCTCACTGGTAGCATTTAATCTATAGGCCCTAGGAATATTGTATACCACTCAACAAGGGACTTATAGGTAAAATAAAGATGCCAATTAGGTATAAGCCAATTTAACCATGATTCAAGTGAGGGAGCACAATCACTTTAGCACTGGTTAGCAGAGGTAACATGTCCAGAGTCTCAAGGCCAACATAGGTTCAGCATAATGGAGGAGGAGAAGGAAAACGTATGGGGGAAGACCACCCTAAGGCTTACAGGTCTATCACTATGTATCTTTTACAGAACTTCAAAGGATAGGTCATGCAGAAATCTGTACTTGTGCTGTAGTTAATTATTAAAAAAATTAGAATACCTCTCCCATGCCTGCCTCTGCTACCTTTCTCGTACTCCACATGTTTATATGTGTGTGTTTCTTTCAATGGACTAGTGATTATTTACCATTGTGATATCTCATATATGCATGGTCACCCATGAATATTGAGCATTCTGACAAATTTTCTCTAGATGGTGTCTCTTAGACCTGATAGCCCTTATAGTGATTTTTCCCCAACCGTTTTGCCTACTCATCTCCTGTTGCTGAAATTTGTTTTTGGTGGCTTTAGGACGCTGTGCACCCTACAACTGATAACTAGAGCTAAAGTGTTGAGATCACTCCTTAAAATTGTCCTACACCTGATTGGCACATTTCATTTACTTACAAGTCCCTAATAACGGGGTACAGCATGTACCTAGGTCTGTAAATTAAATGCTACTTGAGCCTGGCAGCTAGTTTTTGCTATTTTTCCCAGACAGAGAGACAAAGGGGGACTAGGTTTTGGCAGGATGGGTCATCCTGCCAGGATGGGAGGGGCGGAGCAGTTCTCTAACCCACTTACATTTCAAAGCAGCTGCCTCAGCGCACTCATAAAGAAGTCCTGTAGAGCACCCTTAGAAAGACTGCATTTTACTTCAGAGCACAGACGTGCTGCTACCAGAGGACTGCCTTGCTGCTTTAAGCCTGCCTTGCACCCTCAGAAGATTGCCTTTCTGCTTGAGGACTGTATTGCTGCCTGATCCCAGGGCTACTAGAGTGACTTCAAGGGCTAGTTGGCTAGAGTCCTGCTTTCAGTTACAGGGATAAGAAAAGCTGCAACAACTTGAACCCTTCACCCGCACTGAAGTGAGTCCTACCATCCAAGTGGTACCCACCCAGTCTTGGACCATTTGAAGTGGAGCTGAAGCTGTCCTAACAGTCTAAAGATTTAAACTTGGGTTTAAAAGGGACTTGGAAATCCCGATCCGCCCATTGTGCATCGTCGGTCAGCCTCACTTCACGGTAGCCCCCAATACGGTCTTCTCTGCAACAGCAATCTTCAGAAGGGTATTCAGCCTTGTACAGCCCTCATCGGCTACAGCCTGCAGCTTTGTCCCGCTGGAGATTTCGACTTACTGAAGAGTGACTAAGGCCAAACATAGAAATCTTCAACTTGATTTCATCCAGCAGCTCCCTGACTATGACGCCTCCTCCTCGAACACGACCAGCTGTATTCCCTTGCTGAACTTTATCTTCTCAGGCAATTTTCTCTGTAATTTCTTTGTCTGACAGTAATCTGAAACAGGGCCCAATCCACTCCCTGTGGCCAACTGCACTCCATCAGGGCCGGCAATAACTTTCAGCTCTGCCTGGTCTCCCATTGTACGTGGTTAACGCATTGAACATTTAGGTGCTATTTTTCACTAAGCACTTTAAAAAATCATAACTCTGGTTCTGCTGATTTGATTGCATTTATTTTGGTGTAACACTATTTACTAAAGTGTTGTGTATTTTTCTTAGTTGGGATTATTCTTGTGTGTTGTTTGTAGCTTATTAGTATATAAGTGCTGCATAAATACTTAACACATTGCCTCTAAGTTCAACCTGATGGCTTTTGTGCTAGACTACCAGAGCGTTAATGTTAGACTTGGCTTTTTCAGAAGGTTTATTCCCAGACTTTTTGCTATTTGGCCACCTGTTTTGACCCTGTTTCTGTTGGTTTTAGGACTCTGGGCACTTTACTACGGCTGATCAGTGCCAAAGTGCATATGCTCTCTGTATAAATTGTTATTATGGATTGGTGTTTCCATGATTGGCTCATTTGATTTACTACTAGGTCCCTAGTACAGTGCACTGTGTGTGCCAAGGGCCTGTAAATCACATGCTTCTAGTGGGCCTGCAGCACTGATTGTACCACCCACACAAGCAGCCTTGAAAAAGGTTCCCAGACTTGCCACTGCAGTGTCTGTGCACAGTCTCTATTGCTATGTCGACATGGTAAGTGCACCCACTTGCCAGGCCCTAACCTTCCCTATTATTATATGTAAGACACCCCTGTGGTATGCCCAAGGTACCCCCCTGGGCAGGGTGCAATGTATGTCAAAGGTAGGACATAAACGGGTATGTGTGACATGTCTTGATAATGAAATACTGCCAATTGTGCTTTTAACTATTGAAAGTCTATCTGCCACATAGGATAGAATTGGAAATACTTAGTAACATCTTACAAGTATAACTTCCCCTTGGGACAAGATAGAGAAATAAGGTTTAGCCTCTCTGAACTTAGAATTTAATAACACATCTTATAGAACAGATGGTTTTCACGTTGTGTGTTTGAAAATGCCACTTTTAGAAAGCAAATGCAAAAACAACAGTTGATGGACAGAATGCAGAACATTGTCATACATTCACCCCAGTAGAGAGATCTGGGCCTAAATCCATCGTTTTTTTGCTCACCATGCCGTTCCAGTTTGAACCCAGCCATGTGCAAATCAGTCTTGACCCTGTGCCTCATGGGAACAGTCCAGCCCGAACTGCCAGGCCAGGTCCTCCCTGGACTGGAAACAAGCATCCTTTTGCTTTCTCGCCCTAAGTGCACCAGGTATACCCAGGCGTGGGTCCTGGGCTCACTGTGCCACTGGAATCAAGCTATCCTGGCTGAAGAGGGGTGAAACCCCGAAACCGTTCCTAGGATGCTTGTTTCCGGTTCGGGCTGGACTGTTCCCATGAGGCACAGGGTCAAGACTGATTCGCATATGGCCAGGTCTAAACTGCGGTGGCATGGTGAGCAAAAGAACGATGGATTTCACCTAGATCTCTTGACTGGGGGTGAATGTTTTGATTTGTTCTGCATTCCGGCCATCAATTGTGTGTCTTTTGCTTTCTCGCCCTAAGTGCGGCAGGTATGCCCAGACGTGGGTCCTGGGCTCACTGTGCAAATGGAATCAAGCTATCCTGGCTGAAGAGGGGTGAAACCCCGAAACCGGTCCTAGGATGCTTGTTTCCGGTCCAGGGAGAACCTGGCTTGGCAGTTCGGGCTGGACTCTTCCCATGAGGCACAGGTCAAGACTGATTTGCATATAGCCAGGTCTAAACTGGGGTGGCATGGTGAGCAAAAGAATGATGGATTTAACCCAGATCTCTTGACTGGGGGTGAATGTTTTGATTTGTTCTGCATTCCGTCCATCAATTGTGTGTCTTTTGCTTTCTCGCCCTAAGTGCGCCAGGTATACCCAGATGTGGGTCCTGGGCTCACTGTGCCACTGGAATCAAGCTATCCTGGCTGAAGAGGGGCGAAACCCCGAAACCGGTCCTAGAATGCTTGTTTCCAGTCCAGGGAGGACCTGGCTTGGCAGTTCGGGCTGGACTGTTCCCATGAGGTACAGGGTCAAGACTGATTTGTATATGGCCAGGTCTAAACTGGGGTGGCATGGTGAGCAAAAGAACAATGGATTTAACCCAGATTTCTTGACTGGGGGTGAATGTTTTGATTTGTTCTGCATTCCACCCATCAATTGTGTGTCTTTTACTTTTAGAAAGCAGACATTTTCTTGTTTAATCATTCTGTGTGCCTCCACCTGTTTGTGGGTTGACTGTCTGGATTTGGAGTGACTGTGGCTGGGAATGGGGGGAGTATGCTGTGTGGCACTCTGCGGAGTTCCACAGAGTTAAAAAACATTCAGAGGAACTCCGCTCCTCCCCAGTCCCACTGAATTCTTTTTAAAAAGGGTAAAAAAAACACTTACCTTCTTTCTCATGTCTGCTGTCCACCCACCTCCTCGCCGTGGTGTCTCCTCGTTGCTGCTGTCCTCCTCCTCGTTGCCGGTCGTAACCCCCTACATTTTATGTCTTGCGTGGACTGCTTCAGGATGATCTCCATGGGTTTAAAGTAGAGCTTGCCTCCTGTTCTGAAGTCTCAGGAACAAAAAAACTTCACCCCCAGTTCCGCAGAACATCCTTGCTGAGAGTTCTGATCTGCCAAGAGGTGCCTGCTGCTGTTCTGAGCCTCCGGAGGCTGTTCCTGCTGCAGGTAGCTGGAAAAGCAATGCAACTAAGAGAAGCATGACACATCTGCACCTGTTTCTGATGCATCGCCACTGTGCGGGAAGAAGTTCATCACATCGTCATCATGCCGCTGAAGAAGCGGACACATTGACTGCCTACAACTGGAGAAATCGCCGCATCAAGTGCACCGATCCACGAAGTCGGAGCTCACCGAACTGATTCCGAAGCAGGCCCTTTTGTGCAGCTGCAAGAACCAACACATCGTAGGACCGCAGCTAAAGAAACCAACGCAGTGCCGTTGCCAGTGTCACATAGAGAAATGATACATCCCTGATCCCCATGCATCGCACCGGGGTGGCAAGTCTACAAGGACGCCACGGTCGCAGGAGGAAACTGATGCTTCACCTCCCTTCACAGAAAGAAACCGATGGATCACCTCTCCTTAATCAAGGAGCCGATGCACCACCTCACCTGAATGGCAGTAAGGAACCAACGCATCACCTCCCCTAGAGTAAGGATGGACGCATCACCTTCCCTGTGTGTAAGGAACCGATGCATCACCTTCCCTGCGGCTGTTCTTGTTTTTGATTTTCACGCAACCAAGGTATTTTGGGCCTTATTTACACGGCTCTGCAACACTTTTACGTGACGCATCGGAGGTGTAAAAAAGGTGGCACATTACACCCTACTTACAAAGTGACTGATATAAGCAGATGCGTCACTGCGCTACATTATACCTGCGCTACATTATACCTGCGTCAGGTATAATGTATGCAGGGTAGGCATTCCCCTGCAAAAGCCTTCAAGATGTGGCGCAGTGAAATCTATCAGATTTCACTGCACCACTTTTAGGATGCCACTGCGTCAAAACCTTACGCCTGCTTCACAGCAGGCATAAGACTGACACAGGCACTTTCACATGCGGCTAGCCCCGTGTGAAAGGACACATTATTGGAGTTGCGTCGGTTTTCAGACACACCCCAGCAATGCGCCACTTTTGCACCCAAAGAAACGTCAGTAATAATGACATATCTGTCATTCCTTGTGACATGATCAGTTATATAGTAAATATGATGTGGCCATCATATCGCAAGGAAGGAGCACTGAGAAATGACGCATCGCTATTTTCACGCAGCGATGCGTCACTTATCATAAATAAGGCCATTGTATTAAAAGAGTTGCATCTATAGAAGCTTCTAAGATGCTTATTTTGATACCTGTATTGTGGAATACATATTTTTCTAAAGTGGTGTGGTGTCTATTTGTAATGTTTCACTGTATTACTGTGTGTGTGCACAAAAGCTTTACACACTGCCTCTGAGATACGCCTGTCTGCCCAAGCCAAGCTACCAAGGGAGTGAGCAGGGGTTATTTTCAAAGTGTATCCCCTTATCCTGAGTAGGGAGAAGGGTCTCTACTTTGCAAACCGTTTCCAACTATTGACCTCCATTTCTAACACACATATTTCAGTAAAGACGGCTTTTACATTGTATGTTTGAAAGTGCCACTTTTAGAAAGTAGGCATTTTCTTCTTTAACCATTCTGTGTGCCTCTGCCTGTTGGTGGATTGACTATCTGGTCTTGCGGTGACAGGGGCTGGGTCGGTGTATTCACTGTAGACAGCCACTGGGGGGTGAGGTGTGCCTGGTCCTTTCTGGATGACTCAGAGCTGAGTTGAATAAACTTTGGCTGCATTTAGAGTAGTGGGAGGAATTTTCCTTTCACCTGAATAGGGCCTGTCTCCCTTGAACAATGTTGTCTCCACCCCTGTGGTCATACTGCACCAGTGAGGACAGAACTGGTTTGGACTGGGCTCAGAGAACCTTGCAAAAAGATAACAAAGACAAAATGGGGTAGAAGTAGTAGACCTTGAATCCCAGAACTTTAGATCACTTTCGGAATTCAAGAGGAACCTTTCCCAAGGGGAAGACCTGGAGAAACTGGAGGAGAAGTACTGCCCCTTTGCTGCGTGCTGTGTTGTGTTGGCCTGCAGTGGCTGTTTCTGCCAACCAAATGACAAAGACTTTGATTTGTGCCGTGTCCCCTGCTTGAGGAAAATCTCCAAGGGCTTGAAGTAGAACAGGCCTTCTGTTGTGAAGCCTCTGGGACCCAAAGACTTCACCCCTAGTCACCCCTGAACTCCACTGTTGGGGGTTCTGACCTTCCAAGAGGTGCTTGTCAGAGTTATGGGCCTCTGGAGGTTGTTTCTGGGGGTGGAAACTGCGAAAGACTGAAGAACAGTAAAAATTGACGTATCACCTGGTTCCGACGCATCGCAGCGGTGCAAGAAGAATTTCTGACGCATCGCCGCAGCCGAAGAACCGACACATTGAGGGGACACAGCTGAAATCATCGCAGCACCTATTTGCTGCCACCACGACCATCAGCTCATCATTGATCTTCACGCAATGCATCGGCCTGGATCGTTGCGCATTGTATCGAGATGCTAAGTCTGTCGCATCACTGGGGGATGCAGTAAGAAACCGACGCATCACCTAGCCACGCAATAAGAAACCGACGCATCACCGACTCTCCAGTAAGGAACTGACACATCCCCTTCCCCGGAGCAAGGAACCGACGCATCACCTTCCTTGTGTGTAAGGAACCGGCGCATCACCTTCCCTGCGACCCTTTTTGCTTATGGTTTTGACGCATCTAAGTTACTTTAAGTTTAAAATGTTGCATCCATCATTTTCTATGAACAGTACTGCTTTTACCTTCTAAAATTCATATTTTGATTATTGTAAATTGGATTTTTGTCATTTTGTCTAGATAAAGATTACTTAGTTTTCTAAATTGGTGTGGTGTCCATCTGTAGTGTTTTTGCTTTATTACTGTATGTGTGCACAAATGCCTTACACACTGCTTTGAGATAAGCCTGTGTGCGCGTGCCAAGCTACTAAGGGGGTAAGCAGGGGTTATTTTAGAAGTCTACCCCCTTACCCTGACTAGGAAGAAGGGTCCCTGCTTGAGCAAAGGTACCTACCTCTGCCAACTAGAGACCCCCATTTCTAACAGTTAAGCACAGGTTTAATTCAGTAGCTTTTGTTGCCCACCCTGACTGTATTGTGGTTTATTGCTAGAGAAGGATCTTCACCTCCTTCGATCAAAAACCCCATTTCCTACAGCACCTTGCTAGCAAATATGACCAATGGCAACTCAACCTTTCTTAAACTCTCTCTGTTGACCTTGATAGGATCGGATTCTTGCCCACCTGATTATCTCCAAGAATCCTCTCAGGTCGCCAGGATCTTTTTATCTGCTAAATAGTGTCGAGGGGAGGAAATCCAATCCTTAATACATAATCACCAGAATCAAATCTCATTTAGGAAGGACCACTGACGCAGAATCTAAAATTTGTAGGATTTTATCACAACCAAAAATAACTGCACATACAGGCACCTTAGCACAAGGTGAAGAAGATAAATGGGCACTAGAACAAACGCAAGTCTACGTAAGAGTCTCATATGACTCAGAACAAAAAGAATAATAAGCTCCAGAAGCATAAGCAATGCAATGGTCAATCCAATGTCTACATTAGGAATCATTAGCCTAAAAGAAAATCAGTTAGTCTTTCCCTACTCTATCTCTAAGGTGACATCCCTACTTAACATTTCCCATCCCAGGCAAGAGAATAAAAAGGTGTCAGAAGTGAAGACTTCCTTAGAAGTACATTCACTTAGTCAGAGCTCCTTCTAAGATGCTCCTTCTAGCTCCCCATCTAAACCTCAACTGCTCAACCCATGGGGCACTGTCCCTAATACAAAATCCCAAAAACGTAGAACACGCCCTTCGGCACACCTCTTCAGCCAGATCTTCTTCCAGTACTTTTCCAGTGAAACTTGTACTTCATCCAACGACGGTTAGCTTGACCTTGGGTCCTAGGCACCTTCTCCACTAAAAGTATCATCCGCACATTCCAATGTACTCCCCTGTTGGCTTCTCGTACCATCCTAACTCCTAAAACAAAGACCTACTCTCACTAATGAGCTAAATGTCCATGCACCTGCAACAGAAACATGGGAACAACAACACTTTTATCATCTCTAAGGTTTTCCATCATCCTGTAACCCAAAGCCTTTACCAATGGAAATCATTTTCGGCCTTCAACGTTTAGCTAACATAAGAAAATGAACAGGCCTTCTCTTTAAACGTATATGCGATCAGGCCTTTACACTGTTAAACACATGACTAAATCACACTCCAAGCATTAGTTTCATCACTCTTATATACGTGAATAAGCAAACTTTGATGTGCAACTTTTACATGGCACACGTTTAGACTAACACATTGAATTACGTAAAAATCAAACATTATGCATTTACTAAAACACATTCGCAATGATCTGCAGCATTACTTGTCATGGAAAGCATGGTTACATTTCTAATCACTCCTATGTTAAACAATTCTAGTAATACATTTCTATGGCACACTTAACCTACATCGATTAATATGTGGGTGCTGACTAACGGTGAATATGATGCACCCCTACAAATTTCAGAATAACGTGACGCTCTAACAACCTTAACTCTCTGCCTGTTCTTCTGCCTGTTGGTGCCCTTCGTTGGCCAAAAACAATCCTTCCTGCAAAACAGGCACACTTCTACCATGACACATGGGTGCCTGCGCTGGTGCTAGGCAGCCAAGGTGCGCCAGCGCAAGGAGAGGACAGGAATGCACCATATAATATTAAATAGGGCGCATTCCTTACTTCTCCTTTTCACACAGGAGTCTTGCTGCATTGCGTGAAATATTGATAAATCTACACCTTAGTATCAATCTTATAACAGCTTTGGAAATCAGAAAACAATCCCTTCATCTAACACCTCATGTTGAAGTCAGTTTAGTGAAGTCTTGAATATCACTGGATCACAAGCTGATCCCTGTCGCTTCGCAGGTGGGGCCTCCATTTTGTCAAAGAGTCCTCTATTGAGCATTACTCCCTTCCTGTAACTCGGCACTCTCTCATAACAGTCACAGCTATAAATATGTGTCAGCCTGGACAGCCTGATAAATAAACTTTATTCACTCTGCTTCTGGTTCATTAGTCGATGGAACACGGTTGAGTGCCACATGGAGGTCACACGACATTCGCAATAAATTGACATAAGCCAAAGAATATGGGAAATGCAGAGATCCGACCTCTGCCTAGTCTCCTTCACAAAACCTGAATACTGATAGCTGGGATTTACATTGGCCTGTCAATCAAAATATCTTCTCTTCGCCTCTGGTGGATAACGCATTCCAAGCCAGTGTTTCTTCAAATGCCTGTTAATCTATCAAATGTCATCTTGTGGGGAGAAAAGGGGCAAAGAAGGGAATATTATTATAAGAAGGTGATACGAGCACAAATGCTGTACTTTGCAGTATGTGTATTTATGAAGATGGCAGTAACTAAGATTCATATTGTCTTGGAAAGAGCAGCACTTATTTAGAAGCGGAGTATTTCAGTGTATATCACTGTGCATGGCATTTAGCGAGGTGCCCCTTTGTCTTTCCAAGCATAAATGGTTATTATGCATCATCTTTCTAGATACAGATTAAATTGTCTTTCTTATCACTAACATTAACCAAGCAAAGTTGTCGTATATCTTAGGTTGATGGGGGTGTTGTAAATGACCATCTTTTGTGTGGCTTTCCTCAACATCTTTGCCTTCTTTTGCTAAACCCGTTTTTATTGGCCATATCACTGTCCTGCTACTAACCAGTGCTTGCGCTCTCCTCCTTAAAAATTGTACAACTGGCATACCCGCAACTGGCACTTATAATTTACTTGTAAATACCTATGGAACTGTACCACATGTACCTAGGACCTGTAAATTAAATGCTACTAATGGGCTGCAGCACTCATTTTACTACCCACTAAAGTACACATCCCCAGGCCTGGCACTGTAGCCTGGGTGTGCCATTTTGAACTGCCATTTCAACATGGCAAAACAAAAGCTTAAGATAGGACCTAAATGCCCATAGGGCAGGATGCATGGCATTTAAAAAGTTGTGCATGAGTATTTAATGTTTTACATGCCCTGTCAGTAAAACAACTCTAATTTGTTTTTCACTTTAGCAAGGCTGGCTCTCCCGTCGGAAAACAGTGGGTGCATTTTAACAACTTATAGTGTTTAATTAGAGTTTGGGATCAGCCATGAAAATTCTTTAAGAAGCATTTTAATAACAAGTTAAAAACAAGCATAATGGTCATAAAGTATTGGGCTTTGGTGTAGGGAAGTGTTTTTACTCCTTGACAGAATGGCCCGGAGGCTCTGCCAGTGACAATGTGAAGCTCAGGTGAGACTGGCTTTTCACGCCAACAGTGACCATCCATAGGATCAGCTACACGAGACCTACACTTCGCTCTGACAGCGACCGACAGCAAAGACCAACATAAAGCTCCAGCGACGACTGACTCTTCTTGCTAAAGCAATGAGCGCCAGCGATACTTGACCTGCTCTTCACACCAAAAGCCTCCTCCTCCAACCCAAAACAAACTATTTGTGCCAGACTGGAGAAGAAATCTCACTCTTCACCTGCCCCCCCAACATATCCGGCCTGCGCTCAATTGTGGTTGGCCTGAACTTGTGTCCTACCTCTGGTCTAGCTTGGCCAGATTTCCTTGAGTGAGGTTTTCTGCTTCTTGGTGCTATTTTCACTAAAATCTTCGAAATTCTAAATCTCCGATACTTTTTATTAGATTTTTGTCATTTTGGTATCATTTTGTGTGTTGCATAAATTTCATTGCCTCTAAGTTAAGCCTGACTGTTTCGTGCCAGGATACCAGAGGGTTTAGCAAATGTTAATTTAGTGACATTTTGTAGTTCATCCTAATACAGATTGTGGTTGTCTGTATGGTGTGAGGGTAGAGCTCTTGTACCTCTGGGGTGATCTGCTGCTGTGTACCCGTTGCTCTAGTTTTATAACACACACTGAAGACATCTACAGATTGACAGACTGTGAAGGCTGCTCCATCACACCCTCTCCTTCACCTATGTTAACAGTGTTGACTCTCCCTTGATGCACATGGCTGGACCAATTTTCCTGTGCCAAATTACACATTGAAATCCAAAGGCCCTATCGCATCTGGTGCCTAGTGCCATCTCTCAGCTCTCCAGCCTGTCCTGACCTGCATGTGCCAACCAAGAGTGTCCAAAAGCGCTTTTCGGATCACCTAGCAAACCAAGGTAACAAATATTAATTTAAAATCCAGGTGAATGGTTAAGAAGGATTTTATTTTGATATTTTGAAACTGCATACTTTTAGTAGGTGTTAAGTCAAAAGATAAACTTTCCACCTGGACAAAGCTGGCCCTTGATTCCTCCTTCTCTGTGGGCCTTATCTTTTGGCTTTGACTTTGTGTAGTATAACCAGATAATTGCAGTCGGCGCTTTGGGCTTTTTAGCACTATTTTAAATTCAAACTCTAAAAACTCATGTCTCTTCGATGCTTATTGGACTTTTGTCCTTTTAATATCATTTTATTTCTTAAAATGTACTCTATTTTTCTAAGTTGGTTTGGTATTTACTTTGTGTTGTGTTTTCACTTTATTACTGTTTGAGTGCTGAATAGATACTTAACTTAATGAATCTAAATAAAACCTGACTGCTCTTTTGTCAGTCTACTTGAGGGTTAAGAACAGGTTTATATAGTGACTTTTGAGTTCACCCTAACAAAGTTTGGGTTTATTATTTGAGGTTGGTTCTCACCCCCAGTACTAGTACTGCATTTTCTTACACCAACACATTATGTCACATCAATCACAGGACAGGGGGAAGCCACAACTCCAGAATGTATGATAATTGGTGCAAATTTTGGTAACCCATGATTAGGGAGGGACTTGTTTTCTTACCCTGCAGCACAATACATTAAGAAATCAAGGTAAGGCGATTCACACTCTTACCGCGGGCCTTCTGCATCGTAATGTCCCAGGCTCAAAATGCTATTTTCCTCTTTTAGCTGGTTCTCTCTGCTCATTTGGGCTTCTCCTCGACATACTCCAGTTGGGATGGTAAATGTTCTGTGGGCTGTAGTTTCCTTTCCTGTACATCTGACACTTTTCTGGAACATTACTTCACGGAAAAATCTTAAAGCATTATGTGTAGAAAGTAAACTCACTCATCAGCAGCCCCTCTCCCCAAAAAACTCGATATATTTTTTATCGCGCTGCGGTCCGTGGATTAACAATTATCAATATACCTTCAACACTGGAGTTTTTAACGATAGCAATAAAAGGCGAAACATGTCCCTCCTCTATCTCCATTGCTCTGACGCAATCCTTCCTCGCGTTTGTCTTCATTGAGAATTTGCTGTGGCAGCGCACGAGCGCCTGGGGAGGTTGTATTATCAAGAAGCCCCCTCCCAGCGTCCCCTGGAGTCAGATTAAAATTGAATGAGTGTAGCCGGAAGTTCATCGGTCGAGGGGCACGTTCGGAGGGGCTGCATTTCTGCAAGAAGGCTGGAGACGGCATGGTCTCTTTATCCAGACGACACCACTATTCATATTGCTGAAGTAATGCAAAATACAGGATTCATAGAATGTCAAATAAATGTCAGGATAAATCTTTCATGAAGCCAGGTACCTGACGCTGCATAGCCTTACGATGAATGAGCAACACCATTGAACGATGTTAACACCCACTCCAGCAAAAACAACCACCTGAACCTTAACAGTGGTACCGCTGTTCGAATCATGGACTCAAGGTGCCTAGCAACCAACAGCAGGCTTTTTTTCCCCCAAGCCACATTATTTTTTTTGTTTCACAGGAGCATAACTTCATCACATTTTTAAATTACACATTGATGAAAATGACATTAGAGCTCTTGTGGACGTTCGTAGGGGGAACCCCTAAATTTGTATACTCGAAATATGAACTCAGAACCTCGCCTACAGGTGATAGTGTTAAACCTCACTCACTGTCATGAGGCAATGTGTTCCAGAGATAAGCCCCTCCCCTAATAGCAAAATGTGATAAATTTAGTAAGGGCCAACTCAGGGGCATATCATCAAGGAGGCGATATAAAATTATCGCCGCTTTTGCGTCAGTTTTCAGACGAAAAGCGGAAATAATTTTATCACCTTATCAGCAAGGTCACGCTATCGCGTGAATCCTTGCATTAGCGCTTGTTTACTGAACGCCCAGCTTTGCATCTCTAATGAGATGCAAAGTGGGCGTTCCTGCCCTGACATAACTGGAGAAATGTCGCTAAGCGACATTTCTCCAATTATCAATGGGCACGCTAACCTGCAGAGCGACAACCAAAGTAGCGATAACCTCTGTTATCGCTACTTTCCTTACGCCTGCTTCAAGATAGACTTAGCCATGATATCCTATGTAAGGTGGATATCATGGCTAAGTATGCCTTGCCCTATCATCAAGCTATCGCCAAACTTTGTGAGATTATCGCTGGATTTCCAGCGATAATCTCACATTTGGCAGTTAGCGCTTGGAATTTTATCGCTTTCGAGATAAGCGTTGCTAATAGCACGCTATCTCAGCGATAAAATTCCACGTTACCCGGCGATAATTATCCTAGCGCTAAGTGCGCTTAGCGATAATTATCGCTGGTCCTTGATGATATGCCCCTCTATGATTAAGTTCCAGACAAGGAATAAAATATAAAAGATTTATTACAAAATTTAGTAAGGTACGTGTAAGAAACTGGGTTGTTGGTTGACTGGGGTTTGAACCCTGGTCAAGCAGCAACCACAATTCTCGTCAGGGTGAGACAAAAGCCAACCAAGAGGCCTGTACCTTTTTTCCCAAAACCCACATATGGATAGATCCCTTGTAATCGGTCATGTAGCCTACAGGCAATGGTTGGGACTATTAACCAGATCGCCTTTCATTTAATGTCCCAGTCTTTTTAAAATTAAGTTATTAATCCAGTATGTAGGGCCAGCACTATCTCACCCATCTCTATCTCTCCTGGTCTAAAATCATTGGTCATCGTCCTGATCTTGATCAGCCCTCACCTGACCCTGTTCGTGCTCACCCACCAGGACATTTACTCTGAGAACTTTCCCTTCGACAGCTGAAACCTAGCCATTTTGACTTATGCCCGGTGGAGCTACCTCGCAAGCTAAAGGCGAGATGGGCTATGGATTCCCTCCTTGACCATCACCTACCCCAGCCGGTCTTTGGGCAAACTCTTCTGCATCTCTCCTAACCTTATCTCCCTCCTCCCCCTTCACCCTAGCCCCTACCCCTCCCCGCTCTACTCTTTTCCTCTTTCCAGCTATTGACCTTTCCCCCACCCGTCCTTGCTCATAGTTCTCACCCTGTTTATCCACTGGACTTTCTTGTGTGAACTTTCCCTTGTCAGTTGAGACCTAGGTATTTGACTGATGCCCATTGGAGCTACCTTGTTTAGCTATTAGGGGAGACGGGCTGTCGATTCCCTCCTCGGACGTCACCTACCCAGTCGGTCTTTGGGCAGACTTCCTTTCATCTCTCCTGCCGTCTTTTCCCTCATCCTCCCCCTTCACACTTTCCCCTTCCCCCCTCCGCTCTATTTGTCTCACCTTTCTTTCCTCTCTCAATGTGTTGCTTATTTTTGATGTAATCTGTAATTGTTATCATTTTCTGTAAAATTGTGTACCCTAATGTAAAGCGCTCTGATTCCTACGGGTCTACAAGACCAAAATGACAAAAATCCAATCAGTAGAACCGGACATGTGTAATCCTAAAGATATCAGTGAAAATAGTGCCACAAAGTGCAAACTTTGGATATCTGACAGCGCCGGACCGGGAAAAAGTCACAAGTTCAGGTCGACCGCAATGGTGCGTGCACCAACCACTGGGACCCAGTTAGCCCCCTGAACAATGTGCCTTAAATCCTGGTTTGCTGAGCATTGCGAGGATTCGTGTCAAAGATGTATCGCTTTGCTGAAGAGATGTGTCAGTTCCGAGATACGGCAAGGCTGCGGTGGGAGGTCTAGTATCACCAGAGAGGACCCTGTCGATGAGGCTTTGCGTTGCAAAGTCTGGCTTCAAGGATGCGTTGCTCAGTAAAGGCGACGTGAAGTCTGCCGGCACCGTCTATGAGGTATGCAATGGTCTCCACGGAAGATGCATCACGAAGCATTTGTTCCGATGGACTGCGATGCGGCACAGGTCTTTGTGACAGGTCCAATCTATGAAGCAGTGGTGATTCATTGATTCTGCTCGGGTTTACGCAGCGCAGCAGAGAAGATGCATTAGTTTAACTGGATCGCAGAGACTGAAAGAGCACCTTCAACTCACTTCCAAGGGTCCACTTGGCAGGGCAAACTCACAGACTACATAGTCCAGGTACAGGTGCAAGGTTGTTGGAAACCTGTTTTGTCCCTGAGGCTTCAAATCAGGAGGTCAGCCAATTAGCTCTTTGAGTCCCTCTGGGTTCTTGGTTTAAGAGATGCAGGTCCTGTCCTTCTCACCCAGACAAGAAGGCAGCAGGCAGCAGGTAAACACAGCAGAGCAGCAGTCCTTCAGACCAGAAGTCCAGCAGAGTTGCAGTCCTTTCAGAAGCACAGCAGTCCTTCCTCCTGGCAAGGTATCCACAGGTACAGAAGTGTACTGAAGAATTGGTATCTGAGGTCCAGTATTTATACCTAGTTGTGCCATTGGAGTGGCAAGAAGCTACTAGAGCAGAGGTATTCAATCTGGGGGGAGCGAACCTCAGGAGGGCCGTGGAGTCATGGGAAGGGGGTCACGCATTCTCCAGCCTCATTTCTACCTGGAATCTGCAAAAAGACAACTGTTTCCAAACGGTTAATCAATGGTTAAAATGCTTCAGCTGGAGTGTCATTCAGGAAAACAGAAGCCAGTCAGACAGCTAAACAAGGTTTTCTGCCAGGGTGCCTGTTTTCTGAAAGAAATGCACATGTCTGTTAATCTGCAAATGTAAAGTGTTATGTGCAAATGTGAAGGATGCTATGGAGCCGGTACTGGCTTTAATTGATCGAATCACTGGAAGCTTTGTGATGACAAAGATTTATTCTTTTTGAGAGGTAGTGCAAACAGTTAACAACTGAGCACTGAAGTGCGTGTTTTTAATTGTAATTGTATTTATATACTGCTTGCTATCCCTGAGGAGGTGTTGAAGACGAGTAATGAGCAGAAAACAGAGGAAGCGTGGGATATGGCGGGCAGTCTGGAAAAGAAATAGTCGGGAAATAGTGTTGGTTTTATATGTAACATTTTGGGGGTTTTGATATTAAGGAAAGGAGGGAGGTTAGACTGTTGGGGAGGGCAATATTAAGCATTGGGGTGGGTTAGAGTCAAGAGTTAGTACAATTGTAAAGAACCAGTATGTGCGGCTGCACCGGAGGTTTTGGTTCTTGTTTCTTGTGAGCTCTGATTGATTCCAAATAACGCTTCCTTTTCCACAAAACTTAAGCCATTGTCAATAGTCAGTCATTTCCTAAGGTGGTAAATATGTTTTCTGATTTAGCCATGTTAAAAGTTTAAAAGGCAGCAACTTAGGAGTATAAGAGACACAAAAACATACCCAAAGAAGTGCCCAAACACCCGGTAATATGCATTACAGATTGCTGCTGTAAACTCTCCCTTACCTGGCAGACACATTATGAATTTCTGTTCTGACTTTCCTGTAGCTGACATTTTATCAGCGGATCTGTAGCCCTAAAGCATTTTATGGAAGCTGACAATTAATCTAAAGGCTGGGGTACTTCAATATCATATTCAAATTAATTTTCAAATAAAGTATCAATCAACAAATCTTTATTCGATTGTTACATCATGAAAGATACACTACAATAGGAATAAAAAGATATACATAAAACAAATACAACAAAACCCTCCAAATGGGACCAGCCCAAGAGGTCATACTAAAACCATGTAAAAAGTACAGATCTTTCATTGTCTAATAAAAGAAATAAAAGAAAAAGAAAACTAGATATAACAGGGCTAGGTGAATTTAGAATTCTAAAGCTGGAAGCACTAAGGGATCGTTCCTGTTTACCTGGACCCTGCGTATGGCCCAAGACCAACTGAGGAATTTGGCTAGAGCAACAACTATGTCCTCTCGGGTGTTAGTTCTCAGAAGACGCATAGCCATTTTATGTGATCTGGTGCCTGAGTTAGAACAGATCGGCTTTAGCCATATCTTCTTGGGGAGAGCAAAGGCTGGGCACACAAACAAGACATGGGCGGTGGACTCATCCTGTGTTTTGCAGATAGGACAGTATCTATCTGTTCCGCCCTTCCACTTGTAGCTGAAAGAATTGAGCGGGAGAGACTCCACTCTAAACTGATGGTATAGTTTGCGGTCCCCTACTTTGGAAATGAAATTCCAGTAGGGTTCAAAGCTACCTAAAAATTTATGATCCAAGAAGAGACCGGATAATGAGCTGCTGTTCGTATCAGACCACAGTTTTCTTAACCTAAATTGCCAATATAAAGTTTTGAACTCAAGCTTACTGGGGAACTGATTACCCCTAGGATCCGCCCACAAATGGCTCAACCCCATTTCAGTCAAGCCCTTTTTGATATTTTGGAGCCAGGCAATTCGCTTTTGCGTATCAAGATTCTTAATATACCAAATTGCATTGGCATACGATAGCAACTCGGGGGTGGTTCACAGTCTTCTCCAATAGGAGAGAGGTCTATACCCGGCCTCCTCATTAAATGCCCTACACCCCAGATCTAACAATAAGGGCAGTATAGGGGTGGATTGTGGAAGGGACGTAAGTGAACGCAAGAACTTGTTTTGTGCTTTAACCAGAGGCAATAAGTTGTCAAAGCCCCAAATCTCCGCCCCTTATATGATTGATGCTCTAACTTTCCCCTTATGTAGAGCAATTGCAGGTCCCACTGATTTTGTATAGGAAGCTCTGAATTCTTTCAGAATAGCTCCAGCAAGCTGGTTGTGTTTCAGAGCAAATAAATCTATCTGTGGCTTCCAGGATAACTTTCTATTCATTGTAATGCCCAAATATGGGAATGTATCGGTCTGTTCTAGAGGAGCGCCATTCAGTGGCACTTGACTCTTGATTATTTTATGTTTATGCATCACCATGTACTTAGTCTTTTCAACATTGATTACCAAGTCATGGTCATTGCAAAACACCATGAATCGATCCAGGGTCCTCTGCAGACCAGATTGAGTTTTTGATAAAATTAGCGTATCGTCTGCAAACATAAGAAGCGGAACCCTGGAACCATCTAAAGTAGGGGCATCGGTTGGATGATTTGTATAGTAGGATATAACCCTATTTATATAAAGGGAAAACAGGGTTGGAGCTAAAACGCATCCCTGCCTGACGCCTCTATTTACAGTGAATTTGTCAGTTGTTTCACCCTGTTGACCCCATCGAACTTGGGCAAAGTTCGAAGTATGGAGTCTAATTATAAAGTGTAAAAGAGGGGTCGGCATACCGGCTTCCTTAAGGGAATCCCAAAGTTTGTTGCGGGGGACTAAGGCAAAGACAGATTTTAAGTCAACAAATGCTGCATACAGAGTCCCCCCTGATAAAATGACCGTACGCCAATAAATCATAATAAATCTAAATACCTGATCGATGGTTCTTACATGTGACCTAAACCCAGCTTGGTAGTCAGATAACACCCTAGACTCATCTAACCATTCTTGAACCCTCGCTAATATAGTCCTGGCCACTATTTTTTGGAGGGAGTCAATTAAACTAATGGGTCTATAATTGCCGGGAAAAGAACGATCTCTTTTTTTAAAAATTGGAACAATTTCTGCACCTAGCCAGGAAGCGGGTGAAGGGGCGCCCCGAGCTATAGCATTGATCAGAATACAAATATACCTAGCCCAATTATTTCTATCACGTTTAAAAAGATCCGAAGGGATGCAATCCGGACCGGGTGCCCTACCTACTGGTGCCGAATCTATAGAGGCCTCAATTTCCGACAGGCCAAAAGTTAAAACCTCCGAAGTTGCTAGTTCGCTATAGCCAGATACAGAGCTTAGTGGGCAAGTAAACTGGGCTTGATAATGGGAAACCCATTTGTCAGGGGGGACATTATTATGTGGGGTGGAAACTTCCACCCCGCTGCCCCATTTAATTAAGTGCCAAATATGTGTCCAATTCTTCTCATACGAGGCCTTCGTCAGGTCCTCCCATCTATCCTCATCAAAGCGTTTTTTTGCTTTAAAAAGAGCCTTTTTATACTCAGCCCTTACAGTTTTGATTAGCTCAATATCTTTGGACTTAATGGCCATCGAAAGCCGATTAAAGGCTGCAGAGCACTTTTTGTCATACCATTTGGCAGCCTTCCGTACGAAAGATTTATTTTTCTGTTTTTTCCCAGTTAATAGGGACTTCACCTTGGCAAAAAGCGCCTCATGTTCACTCGTTAGACTTTGGGGGGATTCGTCTAGGGGGTTAAAGGCTGAAAATTTGGATAGATTTTCCTCAATTAGCATACAAAGTTTACTTAGGATACTATCATTACCTGATATGAGAGCCCACTTCAAACGGCGGGAATCGTTTGATACTACCAGATCACCAGTTAGCGTCTCACGCTCAGAATTGTTATACGCTAAGATCGTTAAGGCCAGCCTCATTGATAAGGGATCATGGTCACTTTCAGGTCTGGGAATGACCGTCATGTCAAATACAATGGGCCATAAGTCCAGGCTAACAAAGATGTAATCTATCCTGCTGCCACTCCTCCCATTTGAGAAAGTGTGACTACCAATTTAGATCTGAAGAGGTTCTACCATTTAGAGCCCTCAAACCCCGCCCCAGGGAAAAACCTTTAAGTTGAAGGGCCGCCTCAGTCCACTTATTAATGGGAGTAAGAGACAAAGATGGAACACCCCAAATTGAATCCTCTTCTGCACTTAAACTGCCATCTTCATAGCCCAAGGGCTCAAAGGTGCAGTTAAAGTCACCCATTATCACCAAGCATTTGGGGCAAATTAAATCATCACAGAGGGAGTCCAAATGCTGTATAGTAGGTGACGGTCTGCCCCCCACTTGACCTCGTGAATAAATGTTAATCAAGGTAAACAGCACCAAACCATCCCTCAAGATTTTAAGAGCCAAGATGTCTCCGCTATTCGTTGGTATTTCTCTAATCTGAAAGGATGAGTGCTGCTTAACCCAAATCAATAACCCACCACTGGGACGTCCTAGGTTTTTAGTGGTTGCTGCTTTGGCGAAAGCCAGATAACCCGGGCGGTGGATTATAGTCGTTGACCAAGTCTCTTGGAATGCAATGAAATCGTGGCTATCTACCAAATCCGACCATTCAATTGAACAAAGTTTAGAAGATAGCCCAGCAATGTTCCAAGACATCAGGACAGGAGGGTTTGGGCCTGAGGACATCTCACAGGGAACCTGATGCTCTATAGTGGGAAGGGTCGGTGTCACGCACGGGGAGTCCCGACCTTGGGCTATTGATTGAGCTGCCAAGAGGAGTGAAGAGTAGTTAGGGCCTTTGTCACACTCCTCTGTATGGTCCCTACACGGCGATTTAATTACTGGCGGTCAATCGCAAGCTTCTAGGTCGGATAGTGGAGCATACCTATTTTGTACAGGGATCTCTCCAAGTCTACGGTCACACCTCGGGGTTGCTCTAAGAAACCCAGGTTCCTTAGTAGGGAACCATGGGTAGGATGGGTGTGGACCCTGATCATAAAAAAAAACCCAGAGGTAAAACTAGTTTTGAGTCAGCTTTAAGCCTAGAGGCTCCACCCAAGATGTTGAGTATCAGTCTGGGGGAATAAATATTATCAAAATTAATTGTCACACAGTCTCCTTTCGAATCCTTGTAGCGGGGACCAACCCATGAGCTGCGTCTAGCCATAATCATGTGGTTAAGAATGTCCTTATTCCAATAACCTGCTCCCTTGAGTTTAGTGCTAAGCCAGTATCTTGTTTTGTACAGCAGTTGCCCCGTGGATTCATTACTCAAAATAACCACTAAGGGTGCAGCTTCCGGCGGTAAGTGGAGAGAGTCCCTAGTCAGCCTAGATCCTTGCATGGACTTATCCATCTTCGTGTCGAGATGAAGTGAGGGACTTAACCTATATGGGTTTTTGCTGATAGTGTCGCTGCTGCTAGCAAGAGGGGGACCATTTGGCTTGCTAACTGGGATCAATATGTGCTCCTGAGAGGAGGACAGAGGTGTTTGAGCAAATTCTCCTGAAGTATTGCCTAAATCGGCCAAAATCCCAAGCTGAGGCAGCAGCTTATGAGTTGG
Source organism: Triturus cristatus (assembly GCF_964204655.1). Classification (NCBI taxonomy): domain Eukaryota; kingdom Metazoa; phylum Chordata; class Amphibia; order Caudata; family Salamandridae; genus Triturus; species Triturus cristatus. The sequence goes on from NC_140583.1 coordinate 93,394,205, forward strand.
AGAGGAGGATTTAACAGCACCCAACCCAATAGCATTAGAAACCCCGGAAGGTTGACTTAGGAGATCAACTATAGGCTGGGGTGGAAGAAAGGTGTCAGGCCTAATATCTGTTGAGTTGGAAGGGGGCAGTAAAGGAAGAGATTGACTTTCGGAGGCAGGGAGATCCTTATTTGTAAAATTACCTGGTATGAGGAGTTTAGATAAATTATCCTCACTTTTTTGTAATCTATAGGTAATAGGAGTTATTAAAGTGGACATAAGGTTCTCTAGCCTGCGCCACATATCTTCACCACCTGGGAGGCTAAAGTCAGCATTATCTATTAGGTTAGGAAGAATGGTTGAAGTAGTAGGGGGGGCTGACTCAATAACCTGGCCGGAGATCACCGACTTTGCTTGAGTGTTTAGTCTCGGCATTTTGGCGGAATGTGGTCTTTGTGGCTCACCCCTCCTTTTCCTTTTAGTGGAAGGGGCAGTCGTAGCAATGGTAGATTTAAGCCACAGCAGCTCTAGTGGTAGCTCTTTTCTTTTTACTGCGAACAGCTACGTGCACAGGAGAAAGAGCAATGGCAGAATTGACAGGTTCACTGCCAGAGCTAAGAGGTTGAGGGGACAGGGGATCGATAACCCTCGTCTGCATGATTGTAGAAGCAGATTGAAGGGGTGAATGAGCTGTGGCTAGCGGGCCCAAGGAAGATCTTTTGTTCATCATAGGTTCTAATGAGAGCCGCCGCTCTGTATTGGCAATCTCTTTCTCCAAGACAGAAGCCGCTCTTGTGATGAATTGGTCCAGGGTGCCCATTACTCCACCCCCAGTAGCAGTCTTTTTATTTTCCCTCCTACTCATTTAAAAAAACAAAACACAACTGTATAACAAAAAGAATGCAAAACAAGCAAGATGGAAATGAATAGCTTCCCACAAAAGGAGAAGAGAAAAGGGAAGAAAGCAACGACCTGTGTAAAGACAATGGGGGGGGTAGCCCAGACCAGTTTTCTGCAACCCACAGATGATATCAACTTATATCCTGCGTGACCTGTGCCACGGGACGAAAATGTATGGCCAAGTCCAAGAGAGTCAATTAGCACAAATCCAAAAGGAATAGCATGAACAGCTGACAGTCAAATGAGGCTAATTAAATAAATTTACTCCGGTAACCAGCAAGGACAATCAGGCAAATCCCATGGCCAAACATCCACACCACAACACTTACAGTTCGAAGGTCCAGCAGCAAATGTTAGTGGGATTGCCCAGCCCAGCCTCCTCCGGACCCCGACGGGCAAGGACGGGCCCGCCCTTGGCCTGGGCTTCGCCCGGGCGCTGCCCGCGCGCGTCCTGTGCCGCGGGGCACTCAAAAGGCTTAAATGCAGCCCGGGCGCTGCGATGACATCAGCAGTGAGCGCCAGGGACCAGGGACACTGGGACTTGAAGTTCCAAGAGCCGTTCCCCTCACGGCGGTGATGACGGTGATGTCAGCGAGTGCAGGTAGCAAACAGGTAAGCCCGTGACTCAAGCCGTTCCCCTCACGGCGAACTTGGAGGTAGAACTTTTGCACCAGGACTGGAAGAGCGTCCCGTGCCGCGGGGCACTCGAGAGGCTTAAATGCAGCGCGGGCGCAGCGATGACGTCAGCAGTGAGCGCCCGGGACCAGGGACACTGGGAATTGGAGTTCCAAGAGCCGTTCCCCTCACGGCAGTGATGACGGTGATGTCGGCGAGTGCAGGTAGCAAACAGGTAAGCCCGTGACTCAAGCCGTTCCCCTCACGGCGAACTTGGAGGTAGAACTTTTGCACCAGGGCTGGAAGAGTGTCCCGCGCCGCGGGGCACTCAAGAGGCTTAAATGCAGCCCGGGCGCTGCAATGACGTCAGCAGTGAGCGCCCGGGACCAGGGACACTGGGAATTGAAGTTCCAAGAGCCGTTCCCCTCACGGCGGTGATGACGGTGATGTCGGCGAGTGCAGGTAGCAAACAGGTAAGCCCGTGACGCAAGCCGTTCCCCTCACGGCGAACTTGGAGGTAGAACTTTTGCACCAGGGCTGGAAGAGCGTCCCAAGTAAAGTATCAATGTAATGAACGCCCCTAATAGAAAAAGTGTTTTTGAACGGACAACTGAGATATGAAGTGCATTTTCTTTATTGTATTTGTGTTTAAATAGTGCTTACTATCCCTGAGGTGTTGAAGGGACAGGTATGGAAAACTATTGCATTATGTACAGTGTGGGTATTCCTAAAATCTATATTTTGGGAGCCCAATTTAATTTGTAAAACGTATTGCGCATTTTGCAGCAGCTTATCTTATACTGTGGTTAATGCAAATATAAAATAATGACCTACATATATGCTTTCTGTCACAGGCTGTGACCTCGTAGCTAAAACAATACACAAATCACCCTCCAAGCATGACTGTAGCCAACAACAGCAGCAACTCATATAACCAGGGGTCAGTTTTTGCAAAAATAAAAGTGTCTTTTTTCATCAGGTTAAAAATAAAAATCTTTTTAGAAAAACAGTGTGAAAGAAGTCTAAGGGATCATTTTCTAAACATTGTTTAATAATATTTCCCCACTGTAAAAATGATTTGCCGTAAGAATTGGGGACGTTTATGGTTTCGATGATGAAGAGGGCCAGGTTCTAGAACATCTTGTCAGGATGGGGTCCTTATGCCTAAAAAGGTTTGACAGGGGGTCTCAGCATCAAAAATTCCAAAGACCTATGTTCTACAGGCAGCCCTTTTAAGTACACAGGTGCCCTGCCTTTCTGGCACTAGCTCTAGATTAATAAAATGGGGTATGCCACGCTTTGTGTGGAGGAAAGACACAGCCTATTAAAGTGTAAGTTGGGCTGGGCCTAGCTCCTCCCTCCAATCCTGCCAGTCATGACCCATCCAGGTACATCTAAGCTTCCATTGTGTGTGGTTGTCTAGGAGAAATACACAAAGCCCAACTGTCAACTGCACCCAGGGACAGGCTTCAGTCACTAAATGACTAAGGCAGGAAAATGCCAACTTTCTAAAAGTGGCATTTTCAAAATTGTAATTTAAAGTCCAGCTGCTCCATAAGCCAGAATTTTTCATTACAATTCCGAGGACACCGAGCATGAACTAGTTACCTGCTCCCCTTTGGAAATTACACTTATTAAATACAAGAAGCTAACTCTAATGCTATCCTATGGGAGAGTTAGGCCTTGCAGTCGTGAAAAACGACTGTAAGAGTTTTTTACTACCAGGACATGTAAAACTTTAAAGTACATGTCCAACGTTTTAAATACACTGTACCCTGCCCTTGGGGTTGTCCAGGGCCTACACTAGGAGAGACGTATATGTATTTAAAATGAAGGTTTGAGCCTCGCAAAAAAATATATTTTGCCAGGTCGAAATTGCAGTTTAAAACTGCATGCATACAAGCTACAATTGCAGGCCTTTGATGTTTAAAGTGCTTCTTAAGTGGGTGGCACAATCAGCAGGCCCATTTGTAGCATTTAATTTACAGGCCCCGGGCACAGGTAATTTCACTTTACCAGGGAATTACAACTAAATAAAATGTGACAATTGGGAATAAGCGAATATTACCATGTTTCAAGGAGCAAGCACAAACACTTTAGCACTGGTTAGCAGTGATAAAGTGTTCTGAGTCACAAGGACAGCAAAAACAAAGTCAGCAAAACAGGAGGTGTGAGGCAAAAAGTTAGGTGGAAACCACACCAAAGATGCCAGGTCTAATAGTATGGTACAGCGATCAAAAATTCAAAAGCATGATGTCAGTGTCATAAAGGCTTTCAGAATAGGGCGTTACAGAATTATGCGCAAATCAGAAAAAATCCAAGTCCCAAGTGAGCAGCAACATAAATATGCAAATGGGCAGCATCCCTAGTAGCATCGACTAATCTTAAGGAAAGTTCTGGCTCGCTTCCAAATCAGGGGCTTACCTTCAATTCTCTTTCATAGAAAATCATATGTTCTTCAGAATCATCATGGTGTGATAAAAGAATGTATCGGCCAATTGTAGGTCCCTTTCTATACTGTGGTTTGTTGCTAAGGTAGCATACAGTCTAGTTAATGTATAATTATCTTTAGAAGAAAAGAAACTGCTGGACTGCCAAATAAAGCTTCAGACTTGCCACTAGATTAAATCGGTTCTGGTGGCGATGTTAGATGATGTTTACTTGGCCAACAACAAAGACCACACTTCTTATTTAGCTTGAACTGTCAGCAGCATCTGACACTGCATACCATCCTATTACTAGGTAGGGTGGAGGAATTGTGGTTGAGGAGCAGTGCTGTGAGCTGGTTTATATCTTTTCTGCAAGATAAATCACAGTGTGTCCATAGTTTCAAATGGCGTCCCAAAACTCTGCCCTGTAGGGTTCCTAGGCTTCACCTTGTTCAACATTTACATGAGACCTCTTGCCTCCCTGATATTGTCATTTGGCTTCACCTTCCTTTGTCATGCTGATGATACCCAACTGCTGGTGAGGAAGAAGGCGATAACCCCACTGTGACTCCCAGAGGTGTCTATCAGCAGGGCCAGTTTAGAAAAACTTAACCCTTTCGCTGCGGCGGGAATTCCGCCGCAGCGCTGGGGGGGGTTTGGGGGCAGCGCGGTGGCGCGGTGCTCATGACGGAACCACTCCGTCATGAGCCGCGGTTGAGCTGTGCTCATGACGGAGTGGTTCCGTCATGACTCCGCCCACTGCGCTAATCGCCCGCACAGGTGGGGAATTAGCGCCGCGACCGTGGCTCATGACGGAGTGGTTCCGTCATGAGTGGGGAAGGGGTTAAAGTGAGGAAAAACAATAATAAGGCCTTCTCTGTACACACCGTCTTCCTCTCCATATTGAGGCAGAAGTTGCCCCTGTCACATTTAGGACGCTATAGCATACTGGGCTGTTTGGTTTAGTTTTACATTTTTTCCTGCATGTGTTAGCATGTTAATATTAGTGGAAATGCGTTGCAGATGTAAGTGTAAAGGGAATTTTTTGTCTCTCTGTTCCCTATCTTTTTCTATGTTCACTAGTGCTCGGATGCCCGTCAGGGTCACTGTTGCCCTTAGTAAATTTCATTTAATTTCACATTATGGTGTTTGGTGTATCATTCCACTTCCAATTTGGTGCTGCCATCGCAATACATTGTGTTCAGCCTGTGACAAGGACCATTTTGGCAAATACAGAAGTGATCTTGAAAAACAAGTCCCCTGCAAAAACCCACTCTTTCTGAATTGTAAACAAGTGTTTACCTGGCTGTGGCTCTAAAAATGAAATATGTAGGTGCTTTATACTATGGGGCATATTAGCAACGCTTTGTGATAAATATCGCAAAGCGCGCTTAGCGTCAATATTTTTACCGCCGGCTTTCGCTGGTTTTTATCGCGGAGATAGCGCGTTATTAGCAACGCGTATCTCCAATGTGATAAAAAAAACAGCGATAGCAGTGTAATGACTGCTCATCGCTGGAAATCCAGCGATGAAATTCCTGCGATAGTGAAATCCTTGGTAATAAGCCAAGGAGGCCTCAGCCTGACAATCCACCTCCCATTTAAAAGGTCACTAAGTCAGGTTTCAATCAGGCGTTAGGAACCAGTGATAATCGCGGTTAGAGCGCCTTTTTTTATCGCAACGCGGGCATTGATAATAGGGGGAAGTTGTGTTTACGACTGTTTCCATTTAGTTTTAGTGAGGAACGCCTACTTTGCATGTCATTAGCGATAAATATCGCTGACATGCGAGGCGGCAAAAAAACGGGCGCTATTGCCAGTAAACTGTCGCTAACAGCTGTTAGCGACAGCTTGCAAATAGGGCGATAAAAAAGTCGCTGCTTTAGCGGCAAAAAGTGCCGCTAAAGTGGCGATATTGCCCTTGATAATATGCCCCTATGTGTTATGTTCTTTTTAAAGAAAAAACCTTGTTTAATGTGATAAAAAGGCCACCTAAAAAAATATTTAAAAGAAATTAACACCCAAACCTTTAATGCTGAATTCAAATACTTTGGTTGATGGTCATGTTGTTACTTTACTCAGGCTCCCATTTGGTTCTCAACATCAAATCATCCACTTTTTTCACATTGCAATCATGCCCCTCACAAAGGGGCTTATTTACAATGAATTGGCGTAGGGCGGCACCGCAAGTCAATTTTGCTGCCCTGCCCTATGTCAGTTCAAAAGGACAGAAATGCACTGTGTTTACAAGGTACAGTGCATTCCTGTCACTTCAGCCAGCACCGGTGCAAAAATTGCATCCGTGCACCAACGCAGCCCCCTTGCAACGTGGTGGGGTGTCTGTGTTTTGGCATGATTTTTTGTGCAGGAATGAGCACCTTCCTTTACAAAAAGAATCACACGAGGGATTTTCTTTTTTCTATGTGTGCTGTAGAATGCAGCATACATGGAAAGGGGAAAAAACAGAGAGAAATGTACACATTTCTCCAAGTTACATCTGCTCTGGTGAGACATATGATTATGGCACCGCCCCAGACTCATGCTATGCTGCAAATTTTGGGCAGTGTCAAAATCCTTGTGTGCTGTGGGAACACCCACAGCAACATCCATGGCATGCCTCCCTGCCGCAATGTTAGGCAGCGCAGCGACTTGCGATGTGTGGCCTTCCACCTTATCTACAAGGCCATGAAAAGCCACTTCGGTGGTTTTGCGCGGCCTTGTAGATATGGGCCGGGACTGTGCACCACCGGACCATAGAAAAAATGGACGCTCTGGTGGCGCAGGGGGCTTGTAAATATGCTCCGAACACTCTAAGTGCTATTTTGGTCATCTACTAGCTCTCTAGTTATATGTGCCATTGTGACCATTCTTTAATGTTGTTGTTTTTTGGTACCAATGTAGCACTTTTTCTTTGTTACTGTATTTTTTGCCCTTCTTTCACCGCCGCTCATTCTACAAGCCATTGCTTTGTTTCTCATTTGGCAATGATTCAATGCATTGTGTTTTTTTTCTATGTCTCTAGTAGAATGGGTCATTGTGCAACATCTTCAATGTCGCTAGACCTTTGTGTCACTCCTTTTGTGTGTGATTGGTTTTACTTAGTACATGAAACTGTTTTCCTACTTAAATATAGAACTTTTGAAAAACTAAGGATTTCACTTGTACTGATATTAGTCCTGTTTCCTTTAATAAATATTTTTAAAGTGGTATCACAGTTACTTTTCAATGCCTTGTAATGAACTGCAGCTGCTTGTTTTGCATCTTGGAACACATATTACCAATCTGTCTTTCTGTGACAACTCGTGTGACACATTGGGCCTGAGTCAGGCGGAGTAAAATTCTGAATAGTTAAGGTTTTTAGCACCACCCGTTTTTCCAGGTGTGGAAGAACCTGACACAACCAGCTGTTGAAATCCTGTTTTCTTTTCCCCCGCCAGAAAATACTTCCCCCTACCCACTCCCACTTCCTTTACCCCCTTCAGCATCCTCCATGCCACCCATTGGCCCCACATGGATTTGTCGCTGCACAGAACTGGTTGTAAATATCCGCAGTGAAACCCCTTACAATGGCGAAATCCACATCATATTACGACATGAACACGCGGTCTCGTGCTATAATTCCCCATCCCATGGGGAAATACTCATAATTGCACTGTAGTGATGGTAAATGACTCTCTACTACAGAGAAGTGTGTGCCTTATTTACAAGGAATTAACGCTGCGCTGCATTAATTCCAAAGCAAAGGAATGCATCATATCTACAGCGATATGACGGACCCCTTTGCGCTCCCCTGTGCTGGTACACAATTAGCTGCCATATGCCGACAGAAGCACACTTGCACCATGGTGCAAGGGTGCCTGCGTCACAGGGATGATTGTGTATGTGCAGGAAGGGACACCTTCCTGCACAAAAACAATCACAAGAGGTGTTTTCCTCTTCCTATGTGTGCTACAGAATGCAGCACACATAGAGAGGGGAAAAAACGAGAGAAATGAAAACATTTCTCCTGGTTGCGCCTCCCTACCCCTCTCCTGGGGAGGCTTAGCATTGTGATGCATTTCCAGGTTTACGATTTCTGGTAATCTGGAAATGCGGCAGAAGCCATGGGTGCTGCTTGTAAAGGGGCCATATTTATAAGGACACAAAAAGGCATGTGTGTCCTTGTAAAAATGGGGCAGCAGGTTGCTCTGTGATGCACTAGAAGCGCAAGGGGGTTGTAAAGAAGCCCCTAAATATCTACTTAAAGTTGCATAAAAAATCTTGGAAGTTTGACACTGCTAGTCATAACGTGTGATTTGATCATTTTGATTGAAGGGTGTGGGTGTTTGCATAATTCTGCTGAGTAATCCAGCAACCTGCTGTTACCCACTCTGTGATTTTTTTGGTTTCTTGCTGTTGCTGCCAATTTTTGTCTAACCACACCCTGCGCTGCACCAAGGAGAAATATTGCACTGGAAATTTCCATGTCTGCAGTTTCTCCAGATCCATTCACATTATGTGTATTGTACATAATTTACATCACATCCTAGGTCATCTAGGAGATTAGGTTCCTCATCTTTCATCGAAAGCCGCTGTCCACCTGGACATGCTCACGGTGGGATAGACACTGACACACACTCCTGATTGGTGTTGAACCTGCAGTGGTTTTGCTACTCATATTGCATCCCACAACTCCTTCATCTCATTGCTTACCTTGCCATTGTTACCAGAATCTGTTTCTTCTCTGGGGAATAGAGGCTCTTCAGTATGGTGGCTGAAGGTGGTCAGAGCACACCCAGAACCAATTTATTTTCTGCTTTCAAGCCTCCCTTTACTCCTATCATTCAATCTTACCACCAACTTGCCTTCTCCTTTTCAAAAGGGGGGAGTTGCCCATTTTGCCCATTTCACTGTGATAATTTCCCCATTGGTGCTTGCTGCACAGCATTAAGCTGCATCATAACACAGGTGGGGAAATGTTAGTGCTGTACTGTGTGCGGCAAAACGGCTGCATACCGGTCTTCACAATCCAGTCACTCAGTACAAGTGTGCATCTCAGCCATCATATTTCTCCCCAGTCCCTCACCTGCCAAATTTGGCCATAGGTCACTAGACTTCACTCCATTCGTCTTGATTGTACTACTGAATATCGACAAGCAGAATATCGACAAATATCGAAAGACAAGCGCATATTGGGAACTATAGATGCATTATTCCTAATCCCACATCTGCATACCTTAGAGATATTTATACCACTATATATGTGGAGTTAGCGAAAGAAAATCTAGACTTAACTGTCAACATTTTTAAAATAAATATATATGTTCTTGATATTTAGTACCCTTGATATTCTGACTTCGATGTTTGTTTATAATTAATTTATTTATAATCTTATAAAGCAGCCACCCAAAAATGGTTTCCAAGTGCTGAGCAAAAGTAAGGATGTCAGATAACAGCATAAAATAGCCAATCCTTCAGGCCTTTCAGCAGAGCAAGTAGAGGGGTGCAATTTCTCAGATGCTCTGGAAAGAAATTCCGCATTTTCAGACCCAGAACTGAGAAGGAGGGCCCTCTCATATTCGCCAACGAAACCTAGGCACAGTGCACAAGTTCAGTGATCGCAGCATGTGTGGGCTGAGAGGGCACCACGAGCTCCTGAATGTAGCGTGGACCTACTCCGGCTTTGAACATATATCACTGAGGTTTGAATTGAATATGATTTGTAACCATGAGCCAATGAAGCTCTTGGAAAAGGTGAGAGGTTGAAGCGTACTTCAGAAGCGGTTACAGAAGTCTGACATCTGAGTTCTGAACTATCTGTCTATTTATTTAGTATTCACATCATTTATCTCCAGAGTTCAAATAATTCTAAAGAGGTACAGAACATGTGTATGTGTCTGCATTGCACAATTTGTACAAGTGTTCACCATCACAGCCTTAATTTTGTGTAATCTCTGTGGCGTCAGATAGGCCCTGTGTAGTATGTTTATTTGGATAAATTTAACCCTAGCACTCTTCAATACGTTTTTGTAAAGTGCAGTCACTGTAGCCCATTATGCATTTATTAGTTATCTCCCTTGGTCTGTGCCTCATCTTTGTTAAGTGATCCCAGACTGCCACTCGACTTTATGAGTGTACAACGGTGTGTATATATGTTATCAACCTTCCTTCATTTAAGTGAGTTAGAAGTGTGTGGCGTGTTGTGTGGGTTTGGGGTTTAATGCCCTTGCTTCCCCAGGATGGCAAAGTTACTTTGTGTAGTTGTGGTGTGCTGTAGGTGCCTTGTGTCATTCTCACCAAGGATGTAATGTAGATGGGGGCTTTGATGTTTTTCAGTAGTGAGCTGGCTAATCATTTAACTACCCATTGTAGTTAGACCGATATGTAGTAATCATTGTCCGGGGCTCCTGCTTCCCCTTGTGGTTGTTCGTTGTAGTTTTTGTAAATCTACGATGTGTCTGCCTGTTCCCTAAACTCGTTCACTCGGGTGTGTATTTACCAACCTGAATATCTTCCTGGAGACTTTCATGGGCATGGTCTTGAAGAAGTGCACACAATACGGTAACACTGTTATTTTTGAGTGTGCAACTTGCTTATAGCCAAGAGTGGTATATTTAAAAAAAAAAGCTGCTCCTTCTGACAGCTAATATTATTTTACCAAGGCTTCCCTCAATGATCTCAGCATCACCATGGTTTACCGTGATTTCTAAGTACTGGGAAGTGTGCATTTCCAAATTCAAATGGAAGATGGGCAGGTTGTCCTCACCTTGCAGAATCTAAAGCTAGAGGAACCAGTCATCACTTGTTCTTGTTTAATCTGAAGCCTGTTCTGTTGCCCTACTTTTGAATTTGAGATAGTATTGGCATGGGATTTGTGCCTGATAGACCTGGTACCATTGGCGTGAGTCGCGGTTCCATTTTTTCTGATTGCCTCCTCTGTTTTTGATATGCTTTGCTGGTTTAGATGCTTTGGGCACTGTGCCACGGCTATTTAGTGCCACAGTGCAAGTGCTCCCTATGTTAAATTGATGTATTGATTAGTGACTCCATGATTGGGTTATTTGATTTACTTGTCAGACCCTAGTACAGTGCACCATGTATGCCCAGGGCTTGTAAATCAAATGGTGCTGGTGGGCTTGCAGCACTGCTTGTGCCACCCACAGAAGCAGCTTGTAAAGTGTGTCTCAGGTCTGCCATTGCAGAACCTATGTGCAGTCAGGTACTGCCATGCTGACTGACCAAGTGCACCCACTTGCCAGTCCCTAAACCTTCCCTTATCTTCATATCAGACACCCCTATGGTAGGCCAAAGGGCAGGGTGCATTGTAAGTATAAGGTAGGACATGCCTGGGTGTGTGTGGCATGTCCTAATAGTGAATTACAGCCATTTTCATTTTTTACTATTGCAAGGCTACCTATAGGCTAGAATGGACAGTTTGATTATTACATCTTATAATCCTAACTGACTCAGGGAACATAGTTGAAATTCGAATTTAGTATGCCTAAATGATAAAATACCTCTTTTAGTAAATTTGGTTTTAACATTCTGTGTTTGAAAATACCACTTTTAGAAAGTAGGTATTTTCTTGCTTAACTGTCCAACCCTACCTCTGCTAGGTTGTATATTGTGTGTCTGGTTCTGTGAGTGACAGGGGCTGGGGATTCCAGGGGAGAGGGTGAGTCAGCACAGGGCTGAATATGAAGATCTGCATGTAGATGGGTGGGAGGAGTTGCACCTGGGACCTGAATAGGGCTGTGCCTTCCCTCCACAATGCTGGCTCCACCTCCTGTGTTGTGTCTGATGTCTCTGCCCTGCACTCTGAAAGGAAAGAAGGAGTCAGGTCAACAAAGGGCTCCAGGACTGACCAGAACTCATTTGGACTAGGCAAAGGCCTCTCTGTCTTCAGAGAACAAAGAGAAAAGTAGTATAAATATAGGGACCCAAACCCCAAGACTTTAGATCACTTCTGGAACAACAAGAAGAAACCTCTGCCAAGGAGAAGAACCAAAGGAAGCTGTAGGAGTTGGACAGCCCCCCTGCCAGTGTGCTGTGTTGTTGGGTTGGCCTGCAGTGGTATCTTCATTGCCAAGGAGAGGAGAAGGAACTTTTACAGAACTTTCATCATCTTGCAGAATATTTCTCCAAGTGCTTGAACTTGTGCTTGCCTCCTGCTGAAGTCTCAGGGACAACAGACTTCACCACCAGCTCCCGTCTGAATATCCTTGCTGGGAATTCTATCTACAGAATCCTGCGTGTCGCTGGGAGCTGGAAGCACGACGCAACGAGAAGAAGCATGTCGCCGCCGCAGCTGTAGTCATCGCATTGCCGGAGAAGCGTGCCGCCGCCGCATCTCCCAGAGCGTGTCTTCGTCGCAGCTGTCTGCTGTCGCATCACTGGAGAAGCGCGTCGCAACCGTGAGGGTCGCCGTCGCATCACCGGAGAAGCGTGTCTCAGGGCCTGTCACGGCTCCAAAGTACAGAGTCGCCAATTCTTACTGCCATGAGTAGACTAGCATCTGTTGCATCTATGGATCTAGATTTTAAGGAAGATAGATTGGAAAACTCCACTTTGAAACAGCTCAAGCATCTCTGCAAGAAATTGAAAGTAGCTACACCAGGCATTTCTAAAAAGGATGACTACCAAAAGGTGCTGAGGTCCTGGGTAGAAGCAAGAAATGCCCCTGAGTCAGTGGTGGAGCCACCTGGGGATGCAAATGGGCAAGTGGATAGGCCAGTTTTTCCATCCAGGGGAGGGGTGCCGTTCCCACCTGGCAGTAGTGTCTCTTCCAAAGACCTGTCCCCCAGAGAGTTGGAAGACAGGGAGAGAAATAGGGCACACAAGCTGGAGATGGCTAAGCTTAGGATGGAGGGTCAGAGGGAAATGGAGAATAACAAGTTGTCCTTGTAGAGAGAGAGAATGAGAAAGGAGCATGAGAGGATGTTGAGGGAGTTAGAGATCAAGGCAAAGGGCTTAGAGATCAATCCCTCTGGTGGCAGCGCACCATTTGTGCCTTTAGAAAGCAGAGTGTACATTCCCAAGGATGTCATCAAAGATTTCCACAAGCATGAGGATATTGGGCAGTGGTTTGCAGCTTGTGAGATAGCAATGTTGGCCCACCGTGTCCCTGAGAATGATTGGGGAGCTGGGCTGTTGGCCGCTTTGTGAGTAAGGGAAGGGATACTTTGTTAGACCTGCCCAGTGAACATAGGATGTCTTATGCCCACATGAAGGAAGCACTGATGACAAGCTATGGTTTGACCCCAGAACTATATAGACAGAAATTCAGGAATTGTAAGAAACTGGAGGGAATCACTTGGGTAGAATATGTGTCTTTCTTTTGCAGAGCTATGGATGGCTGGGCGAAGGGTAGCAAAGTGGATACTTTTGAAGCGCTCTTTGATTTATTTGCCAGGGAGCACTTATCTGCTTATTGTTTTCCAGAGCTATGCCAGCACCTTATTGATAGCAAGTTAACAAACCCTAGGAAGCTTGCTGAGGAGGCGGACCGGTGGGTCAGTACCAGGGTCCACAAGGGTCATGTGGGAGATTCCTCCAAAGATGGGCAGGGTCCCCAGCAGAAGAGTGGGGGGACAAGGGTAAACAGAGGGAATTCCAGGAAGGGCCCCAAAGTAATTCCCAAGGGAGCCAAGGGAAGGGCTCCCAGCCTCCCCCTGAGAAGAAGTCAGAGCCCGCGACAGATAAACCTGTTCAAAGGGGGCTAGTTACCTGCTTTCAGTGTAAACAGGTGGGACACTGTTGGTATGATCCCCAGTGTCCTCAAAAGGGTCAGCATGTGCCACCCCATGCACTCCCCCATCAGATGGCCAGTGTAGCCCTGGGAGTGGAGGAGAAGGGTGCCCAAGGTGGGTGAGGTCCCGCAGAAATGTCCCTTGTCTCTTTAGGAGACTTTGAGATGGTTCCTCAAACTCAGGTGCCTGATAACACTAAGAAATACAGGCAGTGGGTGACCATCAAATGCCATAGAGTGGAGACTCTTAGAGACACAGGCCTTTTACCCAATTGTTGCTGCTGACAACACAGAGAGCCACTGCAAGGTGGCACAGGTTCCTTTTGAGTGGGTTGGGATCTCTGCTACTCTTCAGGTATCTGTGAGGCCAGCCATGCCTGTGGATTGTCTGTTGGGCAATGATTTGGAGAGCTCCCCTTGGGCTAAAGTGGAGAAGAAGGCTCATTTGGAGATGTTGGGTCTGCCTGAGTGGGCGTGTGTTACCACTCGGTCTATGGCAGCCAGTAAGGGTGTTGAAGAGGTCCTGGAGCCTGAAAGTATGGCCCAGGGACCTGCCTTAAAGAGAAGAGGTGGGGGCACGGGAAACCAGCCCCCATTGTTCCCAAGGTCCAGGAGGAGGCAGACCTTGAGGAGGATGCCCTGGAACCGCCAGGGGAGCAAGTTGCTGAACTGGAGGACCTGCCTGAGCTGACCCATTGGCAGCAAAAAGGAGGACCCTCCAGGGAGGAATTTTGTGCAGAACATTAGAAGTGCCCTTCTCTTGTGGGTTGGCTGCAACAGGCCACAAACCAAGCAGCAGGTGATCAGTCTGGATCACATTGGATCTACTGGGAGAACGACCTCCTGTATACAGAGCCTAAGGTTGCTGAACCTGGGTCAGCGCATATGCTGGTGGTACCCCAACGCTTCAGAGCCTTCCTACTGGGGTTGACTCATGATGTACCTTTAGCTGGACATTTGGGGCAGGACAAGACCTTTGAAAGGCTTGTCACCCAGTTTTATTGGCCCCGGATGCGGCAGAGTTCAGATACTCATTGTAGGACCTGTCAAACTTGCCAGGCAAGTGGGAAAAGTGTAGGAAGCAAAAGACTCCTTTCCAACCTTTCCCGGTAGTCAGTACCCCCTTTGAACGGGTGGGCATTGACATTGTGGGGCCACTGGACCCCAAGATAGCCATGGGCAACAGGTTTATCCTGGTCTTGGTGGACCATGCTACCCTGTACCCAGAAGCCATCCCGCTCAGGACAGTGACGGCCCCCGTGGTGGGACGTGCACTGATGGGGATTTTCTCCCGTGTGGGGTTCCCCAGATAGGTGGTGTCAGACCGTGATACCAATTTCATATCCGGTTATATGAAGTCCCTGTGGAAGGAGTGTGGTGTTACCTACAAGTTCACCACTCCTTACCACCCCCAAGGTAATGGGCTGGTTGAAAGATTCAACCGGACCCTTAAAGGCATGATCATGGGACTTGAAGAACCAATGAGGCGTAAGCGGGACGTCCTCTTGCCATGCCTTCTGTTTGCTTACCGTGAGGTGCCACAAAAGTCCCTAGGGTTCAGTGCCATTGAACTGTTGTATGGACACCCGGTAAGAGGAACTTTGAGTCTGGTCAAGGAAGGCTTGGAGCAATATCCCAGGAAACCTCCCCAGGATGTATACAGTTACATGCTGGCCTTCAGGAACCAGACTCGGCGATTCAGAGAGCTAGTTCAGGCGTATCTGGAAGCCAGCCAGGAAGAGATAAAGTGGTGGTACAATCAGAATGCCACTCTGATTGAGCTTCAACCTGGACAGAAAGTTTGGGTTATGGCCGCTGTAGATCCTTGCGTGCTCCAGGACGGGTGGACCGGTCCATTTGAGGTGGTGGAGCACAAGGGTGATGTCACCTACCTGGTGAACTTGCGGTCTCCAAGCTACCCTTTGCGGTTTCTACATGTTAACCACCTGAAGCCCCACTTAGAAAGGTCCGAAGTGGGCATGCTCCTAGCAAAGGATGATGGAATGGAGGAGGAGACTGAGGCTCTTCCTGACCTCCTGTCTGCAACAGAGCAAGGTCGGTCAGTGGATGGTGTCAGCCTCTCTGCCACACTGACCCCTGATCAGCAGCCAGATTGTCGCCAACTGTTGAGACAATTCTCTGATTTGTTTTCCTTGGTTCCTGGTGTCACTGAGTGGTGCGTCCATGATGTGGACACTGGGGACAGTCCTCCTGTGAAGCACAAGGCATACAGAGTGACTGACAAGGTCAGGACTTATATCAAGGAGGAAGTCTTCAAGATGTTTGCCTTAGGGGTGATTGATTCCTCCAACAGTCCTTGGGCCAGCCCAGTGGTCTTGGTCCCAAAGGCAGCCTTGCCTGGTGCCACACCTGAACTCAGGTTCTGTGTGGACTACCGAGGACTCAATTCAGTCACCAGGACTGACGCGCACCCCATCCGCAGAGCTGATGAGCTCATTGATCGGTTAGGGGCTTCCTGGTACCTCAGCACATTTGATTTGACATCTGGGTACTGGCAGATCGCCTTAACTGATGGGGCCAAAGAGAGGTCAGCATTCTCCACACCAGATGGGCACTACCAATTCCGGGTTATGCCCTTGGGGATGAAGAATGCCCCTGCCACCTTTCAGAGGTTGGTCAACCAGGTTTTGGCTGGACTGGAAGATTTCAGTGCCGCCTACCTGGATGACATTGCAGTGTTCAGCGCCAGTTGGAAAGAACATCTGCGCCACCTCCGGGAAGTGTTGATGGCACTGCACAAGGCAGGCCTCACGATCAAGGCGAGTAAGTGCCAGATCGGGCAGGATTCCATGGTGTACTTGGGGCACCAGGTAGGGAGCGGCCAGGTGGCGCCCCTGCAAACCAAGATTGATACCATCCTGGCGTGGGAACCCCCAAAGACTCAGACACAGGTGAGACCCTTGTTAGGACTCACGGGATACTACAGGAGGTTTGTCAAGGGGTATGGCAACATTGTTGCACCCTTGGCTGAGCTGACTCCCAGGCAGCAGCCCAAGAAAGTGAACTGGACTGACACCTGTCAGAAGGCTTTTGACGCCCTGAAGACTGTCATGTGCACAGCACCCGTGCTTCAGGCGCCACACTTCTCAAAATAATTCATTGTTCAAACCGACGCTTCAGAGCATGGTGGGGAGGGCTGTTCTATCACAGATTAATGAAGAGGGCCTAGACCAACCTATAGCCTTCATCAGTAAGAGGTTACTTCCACGGGAACAGAGGAGGAGTGCAATTGAGCGTGAGGCATTTGCTGTGGTCTGGGCACTGAATAAGTTGAGACCATACCTGTTTGGGACTCACTTCCGGGTTCAGACAGACCCCATGCCCCTCAGATGGTTGATGCAGATGAGGGGTGAAAACCCAAAGTTGTTGAGGTGGTCCATTTCCCTACAGGGGACAGACTTTACGGTGGAACACCGCCCTGGTACAGAACAAGCCAACGCTGATATTCTGTTCAGATTTTTCCGCCTTAGTGAAGAGAACTCCTAAGGGGAAGGGTAGTTCTCCCCACATTTCAGCTGGAGGGGACACGTGTTAGACCTGGTACCATAGTTGTGAGTCTCCCTTCCATTTTTTCTGATTGCCGCCTCTGTTTTTGATATGTTTTGCAGGTTTAGATGCTTTGGGCACTGTGCCACGGCTATCCAGTGCCACAGTGCAAGTGCTCCCTACGTTAAATTGATGTATTGATTAGTGACTCCATGATTGGGTTATTTGATTTACTTGTCAGACCCTAGTACAGTGCACCAAGTGTGACCAGGGCTTGTAAATCAAATGGTGCTGGTGGGCTTGCAGCACTGGTTGTGCCACCCACAGAAGCAGCTTGTAAAGTGTGTCTCAGGTCTGCCATTGCAGACCCTATGTGCAGTCTGGTACTGCCATGCTGACTGACCAAGTCCACTCACTTGCCAGTCCCTAAACCTTCCCTTATCTTCATATCAGACACACCTATGGTAGGCCCAAGGGCAGGGTGCATTGTAAGTATAAGGTAGGACATTACCTGCTGTGTGTGGCATGTCCTAATAGTGAATTACAGCCATTTTCATTTTTTACTATTGCAAGGCTACCTGTTCCCCATAGGCTATAATGGGCAGTTTGATTATTACATCTTATAATCCTAACTGACTCAGGGAACATGGAAATTCGAATTTAGTATGCCTAAATGATAAAATACATCTTTTAGTAAAGTTAGTTTTAATATTCTGGTGCCGATCACGATCCGGTAAAAAATTCCCCCGTGCGACTCGTATCGGGTCTTTTTACCGTACGAATCGTACAAGTGCCGTACGAACTGGCAATCACGATTCGCATGGTAAAAAGTCCATACGACCCGCACCGGGAATCATTCCCCACACGTCCTCGGGTCGGAAAATGTGTCCGACACGTCCTCGGACGATTTACCTTACAAACGTAAAAATCCAAGTCCGACCGAGGAATCACAATCCATCCCGTGCGTCCGAGCCTACAACCGTATGGAAAAAACACCGTCCGCACCGAACACCAATAGCAACCATGGAGACATGTGCCCGCATACGCGCCCAACACTCCCCCCAGCCCCCGTACGTCCGACACGTACCCCCCGTATATGTATACCCCCACCCGTCTATGTACACCCCAGTACGTTCCAGTCGTACCCCCACCCCAGTACGTGTCGTACCACCGTCAATGTAAACCCCCCCACCCCTGTACGTGTCGTACCACCGTCTATGTACACCCCAGTACGTTCCAGTCGCACCCCCACCCCAGTACGTGTCGTACCCCCCGTGTACCTACACCCCAGTACGTTCGAGCCACACCCCCACCCCAGTACGTGTCACAGCCCCGTCTACCTACACCCCAGTACGTTCCAGTCGTACCCCCACCCCAGTACGTGTCGTACCACCGTCCATGTACACCCCAGTACGTTCCAGTCGTACCCCCACCCCAGTACGTGTCGTACCACCGTCAATGTACACCCCCCCACCCCTGTACGTGTCGTACCACCGTCAATGTACACCCCCCCACCCCTGTACGTGTCGTACCACCGTCTATGTACACCCCAGTACGTTCCAGTCGTACCCCCACCCCAGTACGTGTCGTACCACCGTCAATGTACACCCCCCCACCCCTGTACGTGTCGTACCACCGTCAATGTACACCCCCCCACCCCTGTACGTGTCGTACCACCGTCTATGTACACCCCAGTACGTTCCAGTCGTACCCCCACCCCAGTACGTGTCGTACCACCGTCAATGTACACCCCCCCACCCCTGTACGTGTCGTACCACCGTCAATGTACACCCCCCCACCCCTGTACGTGTCGTACCACCGTCTATGTACACCCCAGTACGTTCCAGTCATACCCCCACCCCAGTACGTGTCGTACCACCGTGAACCTACACCCCAGTACGTTCCAGTCGTACCCCCACCCCAGTACGTGTCGTACCACCGTCAATGTACACCCCCCCACCCCTGTACGTGTCGTACCACCGTCAATGTACACCCCCCACCCCTGTACGTGTCGTACCACCGTCTATGTACACCCCCCCACCCCTGTACGTGTCGTACCACTGTCTATGTACACCCCAGTACGTTCCAGTCGTACCCCCACCCCAGTACGTGTCGTACCACCGTCAATGTACACCCCCCCACCCCTGTACGTGTCGTACCACCGTCAATGTACACCCCCCCACCCCTGTACGTGTCGTACCACCGTCTATGTACACCCCAGTACGTTCCAGTCGTACCCCCACCCCAGTACGTGTCGTACCACCGTCAATGTACACCCCCCCACCCCTGTACGTGTCGTACCACCGTCAATGTACACCCCCCCACCCCTGTACGTGTCGTACCACCGTCTATGTACACCCCAGTACGTTCCAGTCGTACCCCCACCCCAGTACGTGTCGTACCACCGTCAATGTACACCCCCCCACCCCTGTACGTGTCGTACCACCGTCAATGTACACCCCCCACCCCTGTACGTGTCGTACCACCGTCTATGTACACCCCCCCACCCCTGTACGTGTCGTACCACCGTCTATGTACACCCCAGTACGTTCCAGTCGTACCCCCACCCCAGTACGTTCCTGGCGCACCCCCAACACAACCTCCTAAGTACGGAGCGCACCCCATGCCCCAACATCACAACCGCATGTACGAGTCGTACAAAGCCACACACAAGGACCAAATCGTACAACCAAATGGCCCATGTACACACCGTACACACGCTCAAAACGCACGTACACAACAAGGACAAAACAAAACAACTCAACAATACACCATTCGAAAGGCACACAGCCACTAAACATGGCCAACAACCACTAAAATAACACAATCACTGACCTGCAACTGTCAAAAACAAACAGAGGCCCAATACACCACCACTCCTTATAACACACCCACCCAAAATTCAAACACTGCCACACCCACCCATGGACCAATAAAAAGGGCCCACACACACAAACCATGAGCCTTTGCAACAGACCCACTGCTGCCAGACACCACAGAACCAGACTACAAGCGACACCACATCTTACACTTGCACACCTTCACACGACCACCCTCACAAACACCCTCTCATCACATTCACACACACACACAACCATCCACACCCCCCCCAACATCCACACACCCCCCACACCCACACCATCCCCACCCACACCCCTCACCATGCCCACTACCAAGAATCCAAAGTTCAGTCACCGAGAGTTGGAGGTCCTTGTTGATCAAATCCTCAGAGTCGAGCCACAGATCTTTGGAACATTGGTCAGAAGCACCAGCCAGGCAGCCAAAACAGCCATGTGGCAGACCATCGTCGATGCTGTGAATGCTGTTGCGGACACCAGGAGGACCAAGCAGGATTGCCAGAACAGGTGGTACGATCTGCGGAGGAGGGTCAGAGCCAAGAGACAGGAGGAACACGACCAGGCCAACGCCACCGGAGGAGGGCCCTCCCGCAGACCCGTACAGTACCATCCCTGGGAGGAGAGGGTGATGGCCATACTGCCGGTGGAGGCAGTTGAAGGAGTAGAAGGACTCCGAGACCCGGGTGAGTACACAAACAACGCACCTCACATGGGGGGAACTGCAACCACAACCAAAATTAATAACAGGCACGCAACCACCACAAGCCATCGCATTACTCAACCACACTCCATGAGCAGGCACATGCCACTGCTGCCACCATGCCCCATGCACCCAGCTGGACAATGTCAAGTCACAGGCCACAGAAGACAACAACACATGACACGGTAACCCGGATGGCGGGAGGCTGGGCACCAAGAATCACATAGTGCGACTCCAAAGCAGACAACAATGCCCTCTGCCCATATGGCCTAGGTCACAGCCAGACAAACACTGTGTCCCAACACAGGAATGACTTGCCAGCAAATGGCGGATGCCTTGCATCAACACATGGGGGTGAAGGCACTGTTTTGCACATGCCAGCAGCTAATGAACAGCCAACAGTGTGAAAGAGTGGCAGCACACACCACCACAGCAGCAGCGCACAGACACACAGCAGACAAAATGGGTGCCTGGAGATCAGAAACAAACTCACATCAACAGGCCAAGGGCCACTCAAAGATCTGCCAACAGTGTGTGCCCAGGAAGCTGGGCCAAGGTGACAGAGGGTGACACACGGAGGGAGGGAGAGGGGGACACAGAGGGAGGGAGAGGGGGACTGAGAGGGAGGGAGACGGACAGAGGGAGGAGGCTGACACACAGAGGGAGGGAGAGGGGGACAGAGAGGGAGGGAGAGGGGGACACAGAGGGAGGGAGAGGGGGACTGAGAGGGAGGGAGACGGACAGAGGGAGGAGGCTGACACACAGAGGGAGGGAGAGGGGGACAGAGAGGGAGGGAGAGGGGGACAGAGAGGGAGGGAGACACAGGAAGATGGACAGAGGGAGGAGGCTGACACACAGAGGGAGGGAGAGGGGGACAGAGAGGGAGGGAGAGGGGGACACAGAGGGAGGGAGACACAGGAAGATGGACAGAGGGAGGAGGCTGACACACAGAGGGAGGGAGAGGGGGACACAGAGGGAGGGAGAGGGGGACACAGAGGGAGGGAGAGGGGGACACAGGGGGAGGGAGAGGGGGACAGAGAGGGAGGGAGAGGGGGACAGAGAAGGAGGGAGACACAGGGAGAGCAAATCAGTCCTTTGGTGTGTGGGAATGTCTGCTCGTCAGCAGGTGGACTGCGTGCATGTAGACAAGGGTGCCCAGTGCCAGAACCCCCCCTCTTCATCATGGCAAAACGCAGGGCCATGTTACAACCTGTACACGAGCACAAGGACAGCCACCTGCATCATATGAGTGTGTGGATCCACTCCATGTGCACATGTACAGTGCTACAAGGAATGCGCAAACGCATAGCTCGGCACACATGCACACTCCACTGCTGACTGCAGTCACACTTGACGCAGCAAGTAAGACTGTGCCACACATAGTTAAAGGGGCCAAATTGGTGCCCAAGGGACACACACATGCACAAGTGCACTGTGAGTGGAATGCAAGACAGATCCTAATTCCAAGAGGAAATGTGCCAACTTTGTAACGGATGCAACATGGATGTTGCATGGATCAAAAGTAACATTGTCTCTCTCACACACAGGTCAACGTCGTGCTGCACCCCCCAACACTGGGGGGGAACACTCACAGGACCCGGATCTGCAGGAGACCGATCCCACCGGCAGCGACCACTCTCACCACTCTGCGGACGACCCCGACCGACCTGGCCCCTCTGGTGTCCAACCACCTGCAGCACCTGCGTCAGGTACAACCGTGCCAACCACCACCCCCACTCCTGCCACATCCCAGGAGACACCCAGGATCCCTGCCCCAACACCACAATGCAGCCAGGCTCGCCAGGAGGGACACGGTGTCCCGGGCACCCAGGAGGAGGCAGGCGACAACGCCAATGCCACCCCTCAGGGGTCCCGGAGACCCCATGTGCCCACAAGTGCAGGCCAGACGCAAGTGGGCAGGGGTGGTGGGAGTGGAGAGCGGCGGAGGCGCGAGCCTGACCAGTTGGCTGGGGATCCGGTATTTTCCCATGTCCGTAACATCCTGGACTCATACCGGCAGGACACCACGGGCATGGCCCAGGTTGTGTCCGTCCTCGAGGGGATCAAGGTCCAGCAGGCCCAGCAACATGCGGAGCTAATAGCCTGTCTACAGCTACACCAACGGAGGATGGAGGACAGACAGGCTGAGCAAGTGACGGCGTCCCAGGGGATTCACGCTGAACTCCGTCGGATGGCCGACACCATGGCCGACCCTCCCTGTGCCAGAAGGCGGAGAACATCACCACCCACAGGGAGGGATCATGAGGAGGAGGAGGAAACATCCGACGGAGCATCCCAGACGTCGTCACGGCCTGCTGCTGAGGTTCCCCGCAGGAAGCCGGGTCGTCCACGGAAAGGACCGTGAGGGTGGCTGCTACATCACCATCTCCCAGGACACCTGGCCTGGCACCTGGCCCACTGGAGCAACAGCATCACAGCATCAAGAGACATTCTCTGCCACATGGCCCTGCTGGTCACTGGCTGACCAATGTTGACAAAGACTGTGGCATGGACTCTGAGGATTTCCAATGGCAAGGACACCAACTCCCCTACTGAACTTTGGATTCCCTAATCCCGGAAAGGCCCTCACTTGGCCCCCCCCCCCAATAATAAATCACACTATTAAGAGTAGATGCCTGCTGGTAGCATTATTACCTAACATGTGTCTTGTACAGTCTAAACATGCCTGAGTCATCTGTTCACTTCAACCATCCACACCCTGGGGCCTGAGTCTGGCACAGGACACATGGGTCACAGTTTTCTAGGCAAGACAGACATGGAGCACCATACACACCCGTGATGGTCAGAACCAGCTGAGGGGGTGGCCGAACAACCGTGCTGACAGACACATTGAGTACAGCAACAGTCATGCGCAGAGGTCAGGGATCCTGGCCCGTGTCCTGGGGGGCACCCAGGTACGTGTAGACAGGTGGCAGAACCATGTCCTGCAAGCTTGAGTCCGGTGGATGCAGAGAATGGGGTCATGGACAACGTTGGATGCATGGGGATGGCACATGTCACAATACCCACACAGTCATGGACATCATGCCCATTACACAGTCTCAGCACACACACACAGCTTGCATCTTGCCACTCGACACATTGACACATAGCCACAATCAGGGAATACCATGCCAGACATGCAGGATGCACCGTGCCAACACACCAGCATTGACTGAGAAGAGGCACCTTGGAGGCATAGGGACACCTTTAATAGTCATGTGTTTGGGATTGCAGAGGCAACTTGAAGTACACATGAACACATCATGTGGAGTAACATGTGGATCCAACACTGGCACCCCCCTTCTGCAGCACAAATGCGTGATAGCCATGGAACTGGCACACAAGTGTCGGATAATAGCTAAATACCCACAGCTGCTCACGGAGAGCCTGCCATACACCATACATCCGCTGATGTGGAAGTCCCACGCCATGTCAAGACAATGTTAACCGTATGTGTCCGAGGGCAGTGTCACACACATTGATGCCTTCATCACAATCCACCATCCCATCACTGATGACTGACAACCAGGCAGCCCATCTATTCAGGTGTACCCAGCTGCATGTCGTGTCCCATGGGGATGCCACATGTCTGCAGAGGACCCAAACCCCGACCGGGGCAGTGTGCACACATCGTGAACAACTGCCACACCCAATACACCCCAGATGCATCCCTTACCCCATGGAGACTTCCAAACGTGTCCGTGCCTGTAACGCTGAGTCAGCCCACGATGCCATGTCCATGAGGAATAGCAGTGCCACAACAATGCAACCAGCAAACGGCATGCGCAGGTACCTGGGGAAGAGAGACACACAAGAAGTCAGCCACAAGAAGCACAGCCACTTGCATGTGCATGTACTCGACACATGTATGTATGACAACATGCTAGGTCACAATTATGTCTGGGGAAATACTACCATCACTGCCACCATCACTCCAGTGACACACCCACACACACCTCTGACCCACGTGCCATACATGCAGGTGGAGACACACATCACAACGCATGCCACACGGGGACCAATGCGTGCACACTCAGACCCTGGTACTCACCACTAAGCAAAGAAGTCGCGTATGAGCCGAGTCCGGATGTCCTCTTGCGGCTCCACATCCTCCACATCACTAGCCC
The DNA here is from genome assembly GCF_964204655.1 of Triturus cristatus. NCBI lineage: Eukaryota > Metazoa > Chordata > Amphibia > Caudata > Salamandridae > Triturus > Triturus cristatus. The sequence continues at coordinate 93,419,050 of NC_140583.1, forward strand.
CATTGCCAAGCCCTTCGTCCTCCACGGGTGGATGGTCCTCGTCATCTTGATCCAGGATGAGGGGCACAGCTCTTTCAACTGCCATGTTGTGCAGCATGCAGCAGACCATGAAGATCTTGCAGACCTTCGCCGGGGCATATGGGAGTGCGCCGCCGGTCTTGTGGAGGCACCGGAATCGGCTCTTCAGCATGCCAAACGTCCTCTCTATCACTCGCCTTGTCCGGCCATGGGCGGTGTTGTAGCGGAGCTGGGCCGGCGTGATGGGGTTGCGGAGAGGTGTCAGCAGCCAAGGCATGTTGGGATAGCCAGCGTCCCCTAAATGGAAAGCACATGGATATCGTTAGAACAGGCGAAGCGGTAGTGCTGCTCGGCCAAACAGAATACAGGACAGACAGACTGTACCCACCAACAACACATGCACGTTCGTTGCGCAGCTGCATCATCATATCAGGCATCCCGCTACGCCTCATGATGTAGGCATCGTGTGCTGATCCTGGAAAACGAGCACAGACATGTGAAATCACCATGTTGGACAGACACACCACAAGGGCATTGATGGAGTGGTAGTGCTTCCGATTGCGGTACGCCACCTCCCGTGCGTGTGGTGGTACCAAACCTACATGTGTCCCATCTATGGACCCAATGACATGGGGCATCCCTCCCAGGGCATAGAAACCACGTTTGACCTCAGTCATCTGTTCAGGGGTTGGGAACTTGATGAAGTCATCCAGGTGAATCAACATGGCCTCCAAGAAATCATGCAGCACACCGCTGAACATGCTCTGGGACATGCCACCAACATGAGCTATGGTATATTGGAAGGTACCCGTGGCAAGGAAATGTAGGGCAGCCATTACCTTCAGCTGGGGTGTCAGTGCCGTAGGATACCTGTGCTGCGGTTGCAGGTGTGGTGCCAGTCTCGCCGTCAGCTCCAGAATCAACGGTTGGGTGAAGCGGTAGAGCCGGATCCTGTCATTCTCCTGCATGGTGGCCAAGTCTGGAAGTCTTCGGGCAACAGGAGGCGCTCTGCAGTAATTTGGAAGTGACAAGGAAGAGTGAGTGCACTACGAGAACAACTCATGTCTACTGAGCACATGTAAATCTGCCAATACACACATGCCACATAGGGAGTCAGGCATGTGCTACATGCCCAGGACACGTATGGATGCAAGGTGACACTCCTTCCAAGACCCAGCTACACACGGTGATTGAGAACCTCCCCATGCCACGCCATGGGAATAGCTGTGTCCCAGTGCAAGTGAACAGCCCGACGCAAGACAGAAGTGACATACACCCACACATCAGCAGAAGTAGGATGCCGATTGTAGAGACTGGTAGCGGAACACCGGAGCCACAGGTCACATGACATTACACTAGGCCTGCCCACACACCTTGCCATGAAGGTGCACATGTCATGACTCACCACACATTCCTTGTGAGGATGCTGACATGGCCTTGTCACGCTACTCCGTGTCCCATGCATACATGTGCACCTCACATCAGATACCACATGTGGCATGGTGTGCGGAACAGTGTGCAATGACAATCTACACACAGACACATGTTGGTTGCTGCAACGGCTGCAGCTTTTGAGGGTGCTACAACATCAACCTGATGTAAATCCCGGACACATAAATGACATAGTCACATTGTGCACTGTGGGTAGTGACAAGTCAGGTGTCATGACCCCTGTACCGGGCATCATGGGACACTTCCGTGTGTTGGTGTCCGTGCCATGCCAGTGACGCTCACCCCAAGTGCGCAGTACGACATGCACACATGTCAAAGGAGTCAAGGGCATGCCTGGCACACATTGCACCCTCACACAGTACACCTGTACACATCTCATCATACATCTGGTGCCTCCTCCACTCAGGAGGCATGTTCCACATCACAGCCTGTCACACCTGTGCCCCACACATGTAGTAATGCACAGACGATGCCTTGATGTCCATTCCTGGACAAGTATGTCCATCCATGGACAAGTATGTCCGCCCTATTCCTACCTGTGTGTCGACTATCACCACAGTGATGTGTACAAACCGGCGTACTGCTGCTAAGAGGGCCTGTGTATGTTCCCCAATCACTGTGGGAGTGCTGCCGTATGTGTACCCATCGTGATGGCGAGCGTACAGGCATTTGTACGGTCCGTACCACAACGAGTACGCATACGCGTGCAGACCCATAGTGATAGTGAGCGTACATGCGAGTGTACGGCCCTCTCACTATGGGTCTGCACGCGTATGCGTACACGTAGTGGTACGGACCGTACACTCGCATCTACGCTCACTATCACTATGGTTCTGCACGCGTATGCGTACACGTAGTGGTACGGACCGTACACTCGCATGTACGCTCACTATCACTACGGGTACACAGACCCATAGTGATAGTGAGCGTACAGGCATTTGTACGGTCCGTACCACAACGAGTACGCATACGCGTGCAGAACCATAGTGATAGTGAGCGTACAGGCATTTGTACGGTCCGTACCACAACGAGTACGCATACGCGTGCAGACCCATAGTGATAGTGAGCGTACATGCGAGTGTACGGCCCTCTCACTATGGGTCTGCACGCGTATGCGTACTCGTTGTGGTACGGACCGTACAAATGCCTGTACGCTCACTATCACTATGGTTCTGCACGCGTATGCGTACTCGTTGTGGTACGGACCGTACAAATGCCTGTACGCTCACTATCACTATGGTTCTGCACGCGTATGCGTACACGTAGTGGTACGGACCGTACACTCGCATCTACGCTCACTATCACTATGGTTCTGCACGCGTATGCGTACACGTAGTGGTACGGACCGTACACTCGCATGTACGCTCACTATCACTACGGGTACACAGACCCATAGTGATAGTGAGCGTACAGGCATTTGTACGGTCCGTACCACTACGTGTACGCATACGCGTGCAGACCCATAGTGATAGTGAGCGTACATGCGTGTGTACGGTCCGTACCACTACGTGTACGCATACGCGTGCAGAACCATAGTGATTTTGAACGTAGGCATGCATGTACGGGCCGTTGCCATGCATTTGGGGTGCCCTAGGGCCGGGAAACGCACCGTACCTGTGTGTGATTCTCCTAATTACATAGGGGACAAGTATTAAGGCCTACATGCATGCTGGTTGTCATGGCGACCAGGTTCAAATTTCGATTTCGTTCTGGAAGGTGCACAGCAGAAGTCAGTTGGAATTCTTCTACTTTGTTGCAATGTGTTTGTGGGGCTGACATCATGCAGGAGAATGAAACCGATAGAGAACCCACAGACTGCTAGGTTTGAAGGGATTGGTGGAAACATAGGATGCAAATGTGAGTGACCAATCACTCTGTACTCCTGTGCATGAGACTGGGCAGAAGGCCACATATAAGCCAGCCAGGTCCCATGAGGGATTACTTGCCTGCACATCTTTGCATTTGTCGACCAAGCTGCTGCTACTGATTCCCTGGAACCATGTCAAGGGCTGTGGAGAGGACACAGCCATTCACCCTGGAGGAGAACATGGCTCTGCTGGATGTGATCCTCCCACAGTACCCCATGCTGTATGGGCGACCAGGGTATCAGGTGAGTGCATAGGCCACTGCCACAGACTGTCCCTATGTTGTGACTGTGTCTTCAGGCATTGTGACCCGGTGTGACACACATGCCATGTACTGTCGGGGGGGTACCAGGGGGGGGTGCCTGATGTCTCCCAGCAGTGCCCTGAGACAGGAGGGGTGTGTGCAGAGTCCTCCCAGCAGTGCCCTGAGACAGGAGGTGTGTGTGCAGAGTCCTCCCAGCAGTGCCCTGAGACAGGAGGTGTGGGTGTGATGCACAGTGTGAGCCTTGCTCATTGATTGTGACATTGCCATCATCCCACCTGAGTACCCACTGTGGCACGTACTGCCTTTTCCCTCACCAGAGGATGATGTCCCTATGACAGAGGTGCAATGCGTTGGCTGCATTACATGCCATGTAGTAACCAGCTATTATGTTCACATATGTCTCTCTGTGACATGTGGCTGGTGTATTGATGTGGTGTCACTTGTACTTCCTCACAGGTAGGCGCCACTGCCAAGGAGCAGATCTGGCTGACCGCCGTCAGTGCCGTGAGGCGTGTGGATGGTCGGAGGCGGAGCCTGTCCCAGGTGAGGAAACGCTGGCAGGATATCCGGTGCTGGACGCGGAGGATTGCACGGCTCCTGCTGGGGGACTCACCTGAGAGCCACAAGAACCGCGGCCGCCGCCGTCTGACCCACCTCCACAGGCGTGTGCTGCCGGTGGTCTTTCCAGACCTGGAGAGGCGCTTACAGGCGATGCAGCAGGCGGAAGGGGGTAGGTACATGTGCGTTTGTTGTGTGTCACCGGCATTTGTAAGGGCACAGTGGCATTAATTCACTGGCAGGGTTTAAAGGTGCTGTGCCCATCCAGTTTGCCCAAGTGTAGCGCTGCGCCCCTGCCACCCTTCCCCTCCTTGCAATGTGTTCCCTGGTCTGTGTGTAGTCACTCCTTCACAAGGTAATGTAGGCTGGCGCTTTGTCCACGAGAACAATGACTGTAGCATCATGGGTGGTGGTGGTGGGTAACAGGTTGTGGGACCTTGCCTGTGAACTGTCAAGTTCACTGCATGTGGGTTCCATGTCAGTTGGCACTGATGCTGGCTCCAGACATGGGGGTTGGTCTCTCATGTGTCATGCCTTACAGCGCGCATGTCCTATGTAGTGGCCTGTGACATGATGTGCATGAGTGTGCGCTACGCATAGTGCAGGGATGGTGACGTGTGTAGCAGTCATTCCCATTCAGTAGCATGTAGTTGCGTGCCCAATACTGTCCCCTGGGGCACCTTATCCTCAGTGTTGTTTGTGTCATCATCAACGTGGACACTCTCACTGTCTACAGCGTAGGTTGTGCTCTGTGCCATTGTCCCCTGTCACCATGTATATAGACGTGCTATTATGTACAGGTGTCCACTGTGCAGCCTGACCTGATTGTCCCTCTTCATACTCACAGTTGCCAGTGCCTGTGTGTCTTGTTATACTCATCTGAGGATGGGCACTGGTACCTCATTATTTGTACAGGCGCACCTTTGCTGTTTTGCGTCCAATCTTGCCTTTTGCCTGCCACTGTGTTTATCACCCAGACTATGAGATGTTGGTGCCACCTGTGTCTCAGCAATTAGCATCGTGTGGGGGTTGCTTGGGGCGGGCAATGCCTATGTGTCAAATCCTGATTCCTAATTGCTGGGTCTGGACAGTGTGTGATGTTACTGGACACACACGCAAGGTGCAGTGACCGAGTTATGTTGGGCATGTTTGCAGCATTACCTATGCAGCATGTGTCTCAAGTTCATGGATATTGTCCCTGGTCATAGGTATTTTCACAAACGCTGTGTGGTGCAGAGGCAGTGCAGGATTGTCCCCAGGGCCTGGGTGCTATGTCAGACTCCGTTTCCTGTCATCAGCTATTGTCTCATGCTCTCCATGGTATTTCAGTGGCATGGTGGCTCAACCAACTGTGTTTCATGCCCTACATCGGTACCTTGTTTTGCAGATGTTAGGGATCTGCCTCTTCAGGCTATGCAATGTTGACTATGTAGATTGGACTCATGTGACAGATGTGTACAGGTGTCTGATTAATTTCTGTCTCTCCACCCTGCCCACAGCATCGTTGGGGGACACAGAGGGAGACATGGACACGGACCAGGCGGAGGGACCGAGCACCAGTGGCAGCCGTGACATCGGGGCTGGCACATCGAGTGGGACAGAGGCGGAGGATAGTGTGGCCGAGGACCTGTCGACTGGCACATCAGACTACGAAGCTGACAGGTCCGAGGAGGATGTCTCAGGGTTGGCGGAGGCTGCACCAGCAGCTGACAGTGGAACAACACCTGCCACCGCCCCCTCAGTTCCCACCAACCGCCTCCCACTTGCTCGTGTCCCTTCCCAGCGTGCCCGGTCACCGCATGTCTCCTTCCTGCCAGGCACCGCACCCCCTGCCCCTGTCTCCACTGCTGCCGCCAATGCTGAGTCTATGGACATCCAGCGGCAAATGCAGGTTGGTCAGGCTGCGATCCTGAATGTCCTCCATTCCCACGGGAAAACCCTCACCAACATCGAGGCATTCTTGGAGGGCATTCATTCTTTGCAGGCTGACCAACGCAACTTGCTGAGGTCCCTAGACTCCACACTGACTGCAGCAGTGGGTCTCCTGCAGCGCGACCTCCCCCCACCTACCCCTGCCCCATCCACACTTCCCACTTCCATGCCTGTCCCACGTACACCCAGACGACGGCATGCACCCACCACAACAGACACAGGCACCACACCAGCAGGGAAGGTCCACCGCACTCCTCCTGACACGCACACACAGGGTGAGATAGGCACACCCACTGGGTCGGGGGGCAAACGTGTGACACGCAGCCAGAGTGGGAGTCCGCATTCCACACAATCCACTCCCTCCAAATCCCCTCCCCTCAGCTCTCCTGGCCACATCTCCCCCAAGGACTCCTTCATGGCCGCTCTGTCCCTGAGCCCCACAGTTACGCCACCACGCAAGCGGTCAAGGAAGTCCTCGGTCAGGGTGGTTGAGTCTCCCCCCCTGTCTCCACCCTCCCCCGGTGGCGCTGCAACCCATCCCTCTGAACCCCCCCCCTCCTTGGGGCCTGAGGTCACTTCGGGTGCAGGGGACTCCCTGGAGGACCTTGCTAAGGTGTGTAGTGCCATCCTGGCCTCCGCCTTTGGCCATGACACACCCCCTGTGGTTGAGTCCTCCATCCCTGCACCCACAACGCCGCCCCTTTGCCCTGATGTCCCTGCGGTGCCTGTTGCTTCCCCCCCCCCTGATGCCCTCACCAGTATGGAAGACGATGGCATTTGACTGTGCAGGCAAGGTAGGGGACACACATCCCACTGTGTCCCCCATGCAGCTGGGAATAATTGACTGCCCTATGGCCTTTGTTGACTTTGAACTGCCGTTGATCCACGGACATTGTGCTCATGCTGATTAAAGCTTATTTTTTTTTTCATTATCACACTCCTGCTATGGTGGTATTGGTGTTGGTGGGGCTGCTACATTGTTTTGGGTGGTGTTTAAGGCTTTGGGTGTGTGGGATTTGTAGTAGTGTTCTGCTCTTTGGGGCCACCCTAGGATCTGTGTGCCATCACAAGGTGTTGGCTAACTTCCTTAGGTCATGTCAGCAGTTACTGCATGGTTCAATTGTCCCAGGGTGTATTCCTTCCTCTGTGTACCCAGTTTCTTCCCTGCAGGGTGTTCCCAATGTTTAGCGCAGAGCTGTGTGTACATGAGCTGTGTGTGTGACGGAGCCCTTCTACTTTGGCCATGCATGCATGGCCATGTCTCCACCTGCAACAATCGTGGCATCCTTGGTGATCACTGTACTTGTGTGTGGAGTCAGTTGACATGAGTTCATGGGGACATGTTCCCTTGTAGGCAGTATGGATGTGGGTAATTGTGGCATCACACACATGTGTTACACCCCTCCTGGGTGTGGACACTGCTGGGAGGACTCTGCACCCACCCCTCCTGGGTCTGGACACTGCTGGGAGGACTCTGCACACACCCCTCCTGGGTCTGGACACTGCTGGGAGGACTCTGCACACACCCCTCCTGTCTCTGGGCACTGCTGGGAGGACTCTGCACCCACCCCTCCTGGGTCTGGACACTGCTGGGAGGACTCTGCACACACCCCTCCTGTCTCTGGGCACTGCTGGGAGGACTCACCACCCACCCCTCCTGGGTGTGGACACTGCTGGGAGGACTCTGCACCCACCCCTCCTGGGTGTGGACACTGCTGGGAGGACTCTGCACCCACCCCTCCTGGGTCTGGACACTGCTGGGAGGACTCTGCACACACCCCTCCTGGGTCTGGACACTGCTGGGAGGACTCTGCACACACCCCTCCTGTCTCTGGGCACTGCTGGGAGGACTCTGCACCCACCCCTCCTGTCTCAGGGCACTGCTGGGAGGACTCTGCACACACCCCTCCTGTCTCTGGGCACTGCTGGGAGTGATGGGCACCCACCCCTCCTGTCTCAGGGCACTGCTGGGAGGACTCCACACCCACCACTCCTGTCTCAGGGCACTGCTGGGTGGACTCTGCACACACACCTCCGATTTCTGGATATGTGCGCTTGGCACATACACGGTGGGGTTACGCACACTGCATTAGAGGTGAGGGTACGTGTCTACTGACACTGGTGTGGTGGGGGTACGCTCCGTACGTCCGCGGGTGTGGGTACGGGTCGTACTTACACTGTTGGGCAGGGGGGTACGCTCCTTGCATTCGTGGGTGGGGGTTCAAGTCGTACTTACACTGTTGGCATGGGGGGTACGCTCCATGCATACGCGGGTGGGGGTACGGGTCGTACTTACACTGTTGGGCAGGGGGGTACGCTCCTTGCATTCGCGGGTGGGGGTACGGGTCGTACTTACACTGTTGGGCTGGGGGTACGCTCCGTACGTCCGCGGGTGGGGGTACGGGTCGTACTTACACTGTTGGGCTGGGGGTACGCTCCGTGCGTCCGCGGGTGGGGGTACGGGTCGTACTTACACTGTTGGGCTGGGGGTACGCTCCGTACGTCCTCGGGTGGGGGTACGGGTCGTACTTACACTGTTGGGCTGGGGGTACGCTCCGTACGTCCGCGGGTGGGGGCACGGGTCGTACTTACACTGTTGGGCTGGGGGTACGCTCCGTACGTCCGCGGGTGTGGGTACGGGTCGTACTTACACTGTTGGGCAGGGGGGTACGCTCCTTGCATTCGTGGGTGGGGGTTCGAGTCATACTTACACTGTTGGCATGGGGGGTACGCTCCATGCATACGCGGGTGGGGGTACGGGTCGTACTTACACTGTTGGGCAGGGGGGTACGCTCCTTGCATTCGCGGGTGGGGGTACGGGTCGTACTTACACTGTTGGGCAGGGGGGTACGCTCCTTGCATTCGCGGGTGGGGGTACGGGTCGTACTTACACTGTTGGGCAGGGGGGTACGCTCCTTGCATTCGCGGGTGGGGGTACGGGTCGTACTTACACTGTTGGGCTGGGGGTACGCTCCGTACGTCCGCGGGTGGGGGTACGGGTCATACTTACACTGTTGGGCTGGGGGTACGCTCCGTGCGTCCGCGGGTGGGGGTACGGGTCGTACTTACACTGTTGGGCTGGGGGTACGCTCCGTACGTCCGCGGGTGGGGGTACGGGTCGTACTTACACTGTTGGGCTGGGGGTACGCTCCGTACGTCCGCGGGTGGGGGTACGGGTCGTACTTACACTGTTGGGCTGGGGGTACGCTCCGTACGTCCGCGGGTGTGGGTACGGGTCGTACTTACACTGTTGGGCAGGGGGGTACGCTCCTTGCATTCGTGGGTGGGGGTTCGAGTCGTACTTACACTGTTGGCATGGGGGGTACGCTCCATGCATACGCGGGTGGGGGTACGGGTCGTACTTACACTGTTGGGCTGGGGGTACGCTCCGTACGTCCGCGGGTGGGGGTACGGGTCGTACTTACACTGTTGGGCAGGGGGGTACGCTCCTTGCATTCGTGGGTGGGGGTTCGAGTCGTACTTACACTGTTGGCATGGGGGGTACGCTCCATGCATACGCGGGTGGGGGTACGGATCGTACTTACACTGTTGGGCAGGGGGGTACGCTCCTTGCATTCGCGGGTGGGGGTACGGGTCGTACTTACACTGTTGGGCTGGGGGTACGCTCCGTACGTCCGCGGGTGGGGGTACGGGTCGTACTTACACTGTTGGGCTGGGGGTACGCTCCGTACGTCCGCGGGTGGGGGTACGGGTCGTACTTGCACTGTTGGGCTGGGGGTACGCTCCTTGCATACGGGGTGGGGGTAGGGTCCGTACATATCCGTCCCCACGCTATGTGATGTTTGTGCGGCCCGTACCCAGGCCTTTGCCACGTGGGTGCGATCCGTCCCGCCATTGTTGGGGTGACGTGTGTGGGCGTGGTCCGACTCGTACCCACGCTCTTCAGGCGTGGGTACGGGACGTACCTGTCTGGTTGTGTTGCCGGTTCGCGTGGTGACGGACTTCCGTTGTGGCGGTCGCTGGATTATCAGGACACGCCCCCACCCCCTCGTGGTGACCAGGGCATGGGAGTCAGGTATGTCCAGGCCATGTGTAGTGTGTCACTCATGTGGTTGTTTTGTGGCCTGCCCTGGTCGTGCCACCCCCACCCCACTTTCCCCCCTCCCTTAGTTATTCTGACCTTCTGCGGCGTCTGCGTCGTAACCTGTAGAGGAGGTGTACTGCTATGAGGGCAGGGATGACTCGTAGGTTCGGGTCCATGTCTGTCCGTCGCGTACTGGTACTCCTTGCTCGCGTCGTCCTGTCGCGTACGGGTCCTCCTTGATCGCGTCGTCCTGTCGCGTACGGGTCCTCCTTGGTGGCGTCGTCCTGTGTGTCCGTCACGTACTGGTCCTCCTTGTTCGCGTCGCCGTCTGTCCGTCGCGTACTGGTGGTCCTTGTTCGCGTCGTCCTGATTTCCCGGCAGTTTTTGGCTGCCGCAAAATATTCACCGTGCGGGGTGACGTCGGTGCGAATCGTGATTCCTGGGTCGTGAATGGCTGGCTGCGTGCGTCCCGACGTCAGGTCGGCGCTTTCCCGGATCGCATTGGTAGGTGTTTTTTGTTCGGTCGGTCTTTTTTACGATTCGTACGGTAATGGTGTACCCGTGCGAATCGTAATTCCATGTTTGTATATTTTGACGACCGGGTACGCGTCGGACGGAGAATATGCTCCGTCCGACGGTTCGTACCCGGTTTTTACCGGATTGTGATCGGCACCTCTGTGTTTGAAACTACCACTTTTAGAAAGTAGGTATTTTCTTGCTTAACTGTCCAACCCTGCCTCTGCTAGGTTGTGCATTGTGTGTATGGTTCTGTGAGTGACAGGGGCTGGGGATTCCAGGGGAGAAGGTGAGTCAGCACAGGGCTGAATAGGAGAATAGGAAGATCTGCATGTAGATGGGTGGGAGGAGTTGCACCTGGGACCTGAATAGGGCTGTGCCTTCCCTCCACAATGCTGGCTCCACCTCCTGTGTTGTGTCTGATGTCTCTGCCCTGCACCCTGAAAGGAAAGAAGGAATCAGGTAAACAAAGTGCTCCAGGACTGACAGGACTAGGCAAAGGCCTCTCTGCCTTCAGAGACCAAAGAGAAAAGTAGTATAAATATGGGGTCCCAAACCCCAAGACTTTAGATGACTTCTGGAACAACAAGAAGAAGCCTCTGCCAAGGAGAAGAACCAAAGGAAGCTGTAGGAGTTGGACTGCCCCCCTGCCAGTGTGCTGTGTTGTTGGGTTGGCCTGCAGTGGTGTCTTCATTGCCAAGGAGAGGAGAAGGAACTTTTACAGAACTTTCATCATCTTTCAGAATATTTCTCCAAGGGCTTGAACTTGTGCTTGCCTCCTGCTGAAGTCTCAGGGACAACAGACTTCATCACCAGCTCCCCTCTGAATTTCCTGGCCGGGAATTCTATCTGCAGAAGCCTGCGTGTCGCTGGGAGCTGGAAGCGCAACACAACGAGAAGAAGCATGTCGCCACCGCAGCTGTAGTCATCGCATCGCCGGAGAAGCATGCCGACGCATCTCCCAGAAGCGTGTCTTCGTCGCAGCTGTCTGCTGTCGCATCACCGGAGAAGCGTGTCGCAACCGTGAGGGTCGCCGTCGCATCACCGGAGAAGCGTGCCACAGGGCCTGTCACAGCTCCAAAGTACAGAGTCGCCGCAAGGCTGCCAGGGCGTGTCGCTTCGTCTCAACGTCGTCGCATCAAGGGCACCATCTTATCGCATCGCACCGGATTGTCGCATTGCATCGAGGCGCCAACTTGCCGCATCGCAACCGGGCTGCAGCACGAGAATCTACGCATCACCTCCTCTCCAGTAAGGATCAAGACGCATCCCCTACTCTGCGCAAGCATTGAGGCACGACGCATCGTCTCCCCTGAAGCAAGGAACCAATGCATCTCCAACACTGCAAGCCTTTTGTTTATTTTGCTTTACGCATCCAGGTACTTTTGTGAGAACTGTGTCGCATTTACCAACAACTTGAACTACGCTAATTCTACCATCCTTAAGTCAATTTTGAGTGCAGTATTGTGGATTTTTGTCGTTTGTGGTCTTGTGTTAAATCTATATAAAGAATACTTATTTTTTATATAACCTGGTGGTGTACATCAGTAGTGTTTTCACTGTATTACTGTATGTGTTCACAAATGCTTAACACACTGCCTCTGTGATAAGCCTGTCTGCTCGTGCCAAGCTACCAAGGGGGTGAGCAGGGGTTATCCAGTAGTGTAATCCCATTTCCCTGACTTAGAATCAAGGGTCCCTACTTGGTCAAAGGTACCTACCTCTGCCAACTAGAGACCCCCAGTTCTAACAGTGCCTGTTTTGAGAATACAGTAAAACATCATGTGCGTAGAGGGATGTAATACTATGGTGATTGTTCAACGTGGGTACATTAAGAGGTAAACAGACATAATATCGAATTCAAAATATCAACAGGACAGAATATCGAGTTTTTAATAGAGAATGGACAGAATATCGAATTGGCAAAATATAGTGGTGAAGAATATAGAAAATCAGGTAAGAAATAAAATATTGATTTAAATAATATAGAAGTAAGTGATATCGACAGTCATAATATAGTTGTTAAAAATATCGAATTTTTTTTATAGTGTTTTAAGTGTTAGTATATGTGTTAAAAGTATGTATAAATTTTGGAATGTATGTTTGAATATTTTTAAAGTAATGAATTTTATGTTATTTAATTTTTGTGTAATTTAATTCCGTAGCGGGTTGTGGGTTTATAGGGGATTAGGGTGGGAAGTAATTTAATTATAGTACATTAAATATTAATTTTTAGGAATTAATAATTATTTTTAATTTTGCGTTTTACCTCTGTAGCAGGTTGTGGGTTTATAGGGGAATAGGGTGGGAAGTAATTTAATTGTTATTAGGTAATTATTAATTGGTATTGAAAATTAATTGGTTGTTGATTAATTATTAATTGGTAAATAATTTGTATTAATTGGTAATTATTTAGTATTAATTGTGTAATTGATAATTATGTTAATTGTATTAATGTATTATTTGTAGAGGGTTGTGGGTTTATATGGGAATATGGTGGGAATTAATTTAATTGAAAATAATTAATTGTTGAAATACATTTTGTATATTGCTAATTAATTTATTCTTAATTAATTATCAATTGGTATTAATTTTATTTATTAATTTTTGGTATTGAAACTTAATTGGTTGTTAATTAATTATTAATAGGTCATTAATAATAAAAAAACATTGGTATTTATAATAACGTAAATATTAAATATTGTTTGATTGGTAATTCATTTTAATATTTTTATTTGGTATTAATAATTTATTTATTTTTAATAAAATATTAAATTATTATTTTCCCTACTATTGCACTCACTGCAGTAGGAATAGTAATTTTTACCCCTACGCTATCCAACGCTTTTCCTACTATCGCACTCACTGGAGTGGGAATAATAATTTTTACCCATACGGTATCCAACGCTTACCCTAGAGTTGGTCTCACTGGAGTGGGAATAGTAAATTTTACCCTCCCGCTATCCAGCGCTTTCCCTACTGTTGCACTCTCTGGAGTGGGAATAGTAATTTTTACCCCACGCTATCCAACGCTTTCCCTACTGTTGCACTCTTTGGAGTGGGAATAGTAATTTTTACCCCTACGCCATCTGACGTTTTCCCTACTGTTGCACTCACTGGAGTGGGAATAGTAAATTTTGCCCTCCCGCTATCCAACGCTTTCCCTACTGTTGCACTCTCTGAAGAGGGAATAGTAATTTTTACCCCTACGCTATCCAACGCTTTCCCTACTGTTGCACTCTCTGGAGTGGGAATAGTAATTTTTACCCCTACGCTATCCAATGCTTTCCCTACTGTTGAACATTACTGGAGTGGGAATAGTAAATTTTACCCTCCCGCTATCCAACGCTTTCCCTACTGTTGCACTCTCTGGAGTGTGAATATTCATTTTTACCCCTACGCTATCCAATGCTTTCCCTATTATTGCACTGTCTGGAGTGGGAATACTAATTTTTACCCTCCCGCTATCCAACGCTTTCCCTACTGTTGCACTCTCTGGAGTGGGAATAGTAATTTTTACCCTCCCGCTATCCAACGGTTTCCCTACTATTGCACTTACTGGAGTGGTAATAGTAAATTTTACCCGCCCGCTATCTTACGCAAAAAATATTGCATTTTTTTAAATTAATATGGCGTTAATATATATGTATTATTAATTTGTTTTTACTTACATTAATTATTTATTAATTTTAAAGTAATTTAAGTATTTTTAAGTATGTTTCAGTTAAATACATGTTTTATTTAATTAATTTTACATTAATTTTAAGACATTTACAATAATTGGATATTGTGACTAACTATATTTTTTACAACAATATTTTGGATTCTATATTTTTGTACTTACCTGTTTGGAGATAGGGCCTCAATATTTTGGCATTCTATATTTTTCCTTCGATATGTTGGCAATTCGATATTCTTCTTCTCGATATTTCGTCAGTGATCCACATTAAGAATGGCTATTCTGAATGCCAATACTTCGCCTAGTCTCTTGCTGTTGCATCAGAATCAAGATGTAACTGCTGTGTCTAGCAAGTCGTTGAGTGGTTTCAGTACTCTACTATTATTGGTTACCTGGTGGCAGGGGCAGTTTCCTGATCTCCTTTACCACATGGTTGGTACATTTCTAATAGACGTGGGGGTAGTATGGGCCGGTAGGTCACAGAGAATTTGGTCGGAAGACCATTGCAACCAGTTTTTTTTATCACCTAAACTTTCTTTAATTGAGGTTTTTATTTCATTTGTTGAAAGGGAGCATAGACTGCTCTACTTGTCAACTTTTTAACTGCCTCCCCGCACATACACCTTTTGTTGTGCAGTTGGTAGGTAGTGATTGATTTCTACAGGCCATTAAAGTACGCCAATAATGGATTGTTTATGGCTTCATGTACGAAGACTAGTGTAAGAAACTGGGTTATTAGTTGTGCAGGATTTGAGAGCTGCAGAAGTAAAAGTTCCACAATTTCCACTTACTGGGAATTTCCACTTACACAGGAAGATTTGGTACATTACAGAAACATATGTTACGAGCAAGTAGTCTGATCAATCAACAGGGTTAGAGGTTGGGCTCACAAGCAGGTCTCTCTGGTCAAATAGATGGGCAAGAACTGAGCACTGTCATGTATGGGTGTAGAAGAAAATGGTTTGAAGTCATTTTTAAGCAGAAATAGCAACAACTGCAAGGACGTTGTCTTAATCAATATCAAAAAAATTAAAGTTGGTGCCCAAAAAAGTTGCTTTTAGAGCTGGAACTGTATCTTTCAGCTATGAGTTCTAATGTTCGACGAAGGAAGATTTTTGTTAGAAGAAGAATAAATTATATTAAATATTGTGGGCTCCGATACAGATGTATGTATTTCAACAGAAAGATATTTGAAAGAGAAAAACATATTTTCAAGTGTTTGCCTTGTATTAAAAATCTGAGGATAACTGCAGCCTCTTTGTTTAGGTACCTCTGTCAGTTACGAGAAGTGATCACATATTCTTGGGGAATATGTGACGATGCAACGTGTGGTGTTACCACGCGGTAGGTAACAACGCGGTCGTTACAACAACCGCGTTGTTACCATGCGTGGCTTTACATCTCAAGTCGATTCTACAACTTGCGCTAGATGGCGCACTGGATTTAGGAATAGTATAAATTACTATTCCTACTCCAGTTGGAGCAACAGCAGGGAATGTGTTAGATTTAAAATCCAACACATTCCCTGGTGTTGCACGCCACCTAGCACAAGTCGTAGAAACGTCTTGCGATGTAAAGCCACGCATGGTAACAACGTGGTCGGTGTAATGACCGCATTGTTACTTACCTGCATGGTAACACCTGCGATGTAACCTCTGTTTCCCATTTTGGGGGGGTTTTAGGAGGTCAAGTGCTGGCCTTATGAACAATTTTCTGTCAGGTTATAGTAAGTTTATTATATGTTATTATATAAAAGGATTGTTTTCACAAAGTTGGTGTTTGAAGGTCAGTCTACAGCAGTTGAAGGCACAATGATCGATAGTCATACTAGAGGTAAGGGAAATCAGAAACTGGATGATGTTCCAGGAGCTATTGTGGTTTCTGCTGGCACATGCAATGCAGCATGATCCTTATGAAGACTGGAATGCCAGAGAAGTGGGAAACATCGTTTACATTGCATTCAGCACACCGCGATGCTGTTACATCGCGGTCGTTACAACGAACGCGATGTAACCACGCGATGCCATTACAACGCAAGTCTTTACATCGACTTGCGCTAGATGGCGTGCTAACATTACAAATAGTGTAGTTTACTATCCCAACACCTTCCCTACTGTTAAGTGGACTGGAGTTGGAATAGTAAATTACGCTTTTCTAATGTTAGCACGCCATCTAGCGCAAGTCGATGTAAAGACTTGCGTTGTAATGGCATAGCGTAGTAACATCGCAGTCGTTGTAACGACCGCGATGTAACTGCACGCGTTGTAATGACTCGCGTTGTTACGTCATACATCCCAGAGAAGTTGTTTTTGGTTCTGAAGATCTGAGAGTCTTGCTTAAATATCAGGTTTTAATGTCACCCTTAGATAATACTGGGCGAGAAAATGTGGTAGTTCAAGGGATAACAGTGAATTTGACATTAGTTGATGCTCTTTTCTTGAGCAGACACTGTATTTTCAAAAGTAGAAGGGAGGCTGAAACCGATTTACCTTTTGATAGAAGAGAGCATAGTTTTTTGGTCCTGGAAATAATGTTGCAAGCTGTTAGAGCTGTTCTATTCCCTGATGTGGTGAGCATACATTATTTTTTAGGTGCTTAGGAGGATGGGTAGGGATGCACAGAGTCCAGAGTCCAACAGCAAAAAACCCACTCTTCTCCCTTGTGAAAGCGTTTTTAAATGAGGGTGGAAGTGTCTAAAATCCAATCACCCCAGGCCAGCTGAGGAACAATGTAATTAATTCTGCCCAGCAGGATGGCCAAAGGTCAGGGTTCTGATTCTGAGCCGAGAAATATTAAAAGTGCTGAATGACCCATAATGTGTACACACATTTGCTTGGTATGTGCATAACTGAACTGGGTGCGGGATTGAAGTCTAAGGCAGATTTTCCCCAGAGGTAGTCTCACACGCGAGCCCGCACACACAGATGCATACGTATTCATATGTAACTAGCCAATTGGCCCAGAACCTTGCTATGTCGCTGCAGCCTTATCTTAATAGGCAGTTACTAGCAGTAAACATGCACAGTCCATTTACCATGCAATTATCGAGACAGAAGTAGTGAGACTCATTCACAGTAAAAAGTCCAAAAGCAGGTGACAAAAGAAAGCCAACAATCCTGGCGTACTAAATGGACAGAACCGTTTTTGCAACAAGTAGATTTGCAAAAAGTGGTTGCAAATCGCTCACATTTGCAACATTTGCGAATGGTTGTAATTCTGCGAACTAACCTATGTATTATTAGGTCGGTTTATAAAATGGCCATTCACAGAAAGTCACAGAACAGCCCTCCTAATGAATATTAATTAGGCAAGTTGCAATTGGCAACTCCCAATGATTGGATGGTGCTCTGCAAGAGATGGCAGATCACTATCCCTATGTTTGAGGGAAGGTTTATTTTTAAAAGCAATCCAATTTCCTTCGCAAAACTGAAGCTGCTTTAAAACATTTTTTTTAAGGTTTCCAATTTGGAAAACCCCCAGTGAAAGAAGACAGTGGTCCATTGGACCACTTCCTACTTTTCCCTGAAGTAGCCAATACGACTCCCAAAGTGGATAGCGTCCCAGTAGCAGCAGCAGGTCAATCATTTGTGTCCAGAAACACATGGTCATACAATACCATACCTATTCACAATATGGAAGGAATGCCCCTTCCATGGGCCTTCCAAACTGGAATTTGGTGAAGTTGCAAAACCCAGTTCAGGAGTCAGAAAAAAACTGTCCTGACCCATAAAATTGGTGTTTTTCACTGAAAATATTCATTTTGCAGTCACAAACAATATTGGATCCCTTCACGGCGGTCTGTAACCCTACTCTCTCCAAATCCTTCAAGACATTCTTGAGTTCTGTGGTGTCTTTGTTGAGCAATATTTTAACCTTGTGTGTCATCACAAGAAAGGTTTCCCTTATGCAGACTTTGAATCCCTCCATCTCAGTTAGCACACTGCAAACTGTTTTCTGATGCTGCATTACCAGTGAAATTTGATGTATCAAGTGTATTAGTGTTTCTCTATATATGATACCCTGATGAGCCTCTTACTGCAGCCACTGCGTACATGTCAGTGTCAGACATCTGTCTTCTACTGTAAAATCATTAGAAAGGAGTAGTAGTCCCATATCATTTTGGACAAGTACTCTGTTGCCAGTATTGTAGAATTAAAATTGTATGGTGTGTAAGAACATGTCTTTCTTGGTATGAAGGAAGTGCACGTGGGAGTAGGAGTAATTCTTTTCTACCGGGTGCTTGTATCACAATGCATCCATCAGTCCCCAATTACATCGCAAATTGTCGAGTCTAATCAGTGTTATTCTGACTACTATCCTAGGTTGGGGTGTGTACGACCTGTACAGTTCTGTGTCTAATACACAGTGTAATCCCCCATATCATATTGAGATGACGCAAATGTGTTGTTCATGCCTGTTAGAAATGGGGGTCTCTAGTTGGCAAAGGTTAGCACCATTGTCCAAGTAGGGACCTTTCTTCCTAGTCAGGGTAAGAGGGATACACTTCTAAAATAACCCCTGCTCACCCCCTTCATAGCTTGGCACGAGCAGACAGACTTATCTCAGAGGGAGTGTGTAAAGCATTTGTGTCTGCATACAATAACGCAGTGAAAACACTACAAATGATCACCACATCAGTTTAGAAAAATAGGCAAACTTTATCTAAACCAACAAGACCAAATACAACAAAAATCCAACATACAACTGTACAAAATAACCTCTAAATTGCAGGAAAAACGTGAAAATACGGTTTCTCTGACTCAGTAGCTCTGCCCGGAGCTACCGCAATACTGAATATGACAGAGTCTAACAATTCCAGCCAACCACATCGATACGGGTTAGCTAAAGTGTCAACAGACTCGGAGACAGTACCTTTTGTTGTTGCGGTCAACACGATGGTACGAGCAGGTCTGGGGCAACCGTTGCGTTTGCAATGTGAGATGGAAGCGTTGCAGCCTGCGGTGTCCTCACGACTTGGTGCAGGCAGCGGTTTGTTGACTGAGTCGGTGAGACCAAGGCTTGCGAGACGGTGCTCGATGCGGTGCTGGCAGGTCACTATGCGGTGACAGAGCTGGTTGATGTTCGAATTTCGCGGCGATGGAGTAGATGACGTCAGTTCAGCCTGTAGCAAAGCGGTGCAGAGTGCAATGCCCACAGGATGCGGTGCAAGCAGCACCTCGTTGATGGAGTCGATGAGACCAGGGTTGCGTTGCGAAATGAGGCAGTGCTCTCTACGGTGCCTTCAGGACACAGAATCCTGTGACGGACTCGGTGACAGAGTCAGTTACCCTTTTCTTCTGTGGCAACTAAAATCAGTGATTCCTCTCTATGGTGCCTTCAGGACATGGAATCCTGCAACGGACTCGGTGACAGAGTTGGTTACCATTTTCTTCTGTGACAACTCAAACCAGTGGTTCCAGAGACGGTGTCCAGAAGCTTTGTGCGGTCTTTGATGTTCCTGAGACCTCATGAACAGGGGGCAAGCTCCACTTCAAGCCCTTGGAGATCTTCATCAAGCAGGGGACACAGCACACAGCAAAGTCCTTCTCCTTTCCTTGGCAGAAACAGCCACTGCATGCCAATCCCACACAGCACACAGCAAAGGGGCAGCACTCCGCCTCCAGTTTCTCCAGCTCTTCTCTTTAGCAAAGGTTCCTCTTGATTTCCCAGAAACGATCTAAAAGTCTGGGTTCTGGGCCAGCAAAATCCTTTGTTCTCAGGTGCCAGAGAAGATCTTGCCTAGCCAAAACCAGTTCTGTCCTCTATAGTGCAGCTTCCTGGCAGGAGTTTGAGACAACATTATCCTTGGCAGACCAGGCCCATTCAAGTGAAAGGAAATCTCCTCCCCCTACTCTAAATGCAGCCCAGATCTATTCAGCCCAGCCCTGACTCATCCAGACTTTCTGCAGCCACTGCTCATCCCCAGCCCGTGTTACTCCAAAGCCAGACAGTCAATACACATCCTAGCATAGACACACTGGAAGGCTAAGCAAGAAAATACCTACTTTCTAAAGTGTTATTTTCAAAGACAGAATGTAAAAATCACCCTCACTAAAAGATGCATTGTAAGATTCTGAGTTTAGGCATACTAAACTTTATTTTCCTATCTTGTTCCCAGGGGTAGTTAGCCGTGCATTAGTGAAAAACGAAATTGGCAGTATTTCAATATGAAGACATGCCACATGCTCCAGGGCATGTCCTACCTTTCACATAAACTGCACCGTGCCCACAGGGGTACCTTGGGCCTATCTCAGGGGTGACTAACATGCAAGAAAAGGGAAGGTCAGGGCCTGGCAAGTGGGTGCACTTGCCAAGTCGACATGGCAGTACTAGACTGCACATAAGCTATGAGATGGCAGATCTGAGTTACATTTACAGGCTGCTTATGTGAGTGGCACAATCAGTGCTGCAGGCCAACTAGCAGCATTTGATTTACAGGCCCTGGAAACACACAGTGCACTGTACTAGGAACTGACTAGTAAATCAAATATACCAAACAGGGAATCACTAGTCCATAACAATACTTGCACTGGCACTGACCAGCAGTGACAAAGTGCCCAAAGCATCTAGGCCAGTAAAAATGTACTCCAACACAGAGCACAAACACAGGAGGAAAAGGCAAAAATACAGGGGAAACCCATGCCAATGGTGCCAGGTCTAACAATGCCATAAGCAGGTCCTCATGCCTGCTTCCCCTGCAACAGTTCCCTTGTCCAACTTGCCCGCAGTCCACTACCTGCTGCTGCCTAGCTACCTGCTGCTCTCTCTTCGTGCCTCCTCTGCTTATTTTTTGCTCCGTTTAGCCTTATCTGCTCATTTTCATGCCCTCTTTTTTGCCTTTTCTACTTGTTTTTTAGCCCTCTGTTTTGCCTTTCCTATTCATTTTTCAGTCCTCCATTTTTCCTTTTCTGCTGATTTTTCTACCCTCTATTCTGACATCTTCTGCTCTGTTCTGCCGTTCCTGCTTATTTTCTGCCATCTGATTTGCTTTCCTGCTCCTTTTTATGTCCTCTGTATTTACCACTTTACTATGTTTTGCCTTTTTGCTAGATTTTCTGCCATCAGATTTGTCTTTTCATGCTTATTTCTTCACGCCGTTTCCCTCCTCATGCTGTTTCCCTCCACACACCACCCAGCGACCCTCCCTCCCTCCCGCCAGAACCTCCTTAATGGATGCCACAGCGTGACCCCATTGAGCAGGTTCTTGTATCATATTGAGATGCCACAAATGTGTTATTCATGCCATAAGCCTGTCCTCATGCCAGCTCCCCCTCCATCAGTTCTGCTGTCCAGCTTGCCCGCAGTCCGCTACCCTCTGTTGCCTGTCTACCTGCAGCCCTCTGTTTGTGCTTTCTATGCTCGTTTATTGCTCTGTTTTGCCTTTTATGTAAATGTTTCTGCCCTCTGTTTTGTGTTTTTTGCTAATTATTCTGCTTTTTGTTTTGCTTTTTTCTGCTAGTTTTCCTGCCCTCAGTTTTTCCTCTTTAGATCGTTTTCTGTCCACTGTTTTACCTTTTCTACTACTCTTTCCAGCCTCTATTTTGCGGTTATCTGCTTGTATTCTGCCCTCTGGTTTGCCTTTTCTTCTTATTTTTCGCCCCTCTGTAATGCCCTCTTCGGCTCTGTTTTGCCTTTTCTGCTCATTTTCTGCCCTCTGTTTTGCCTTTTCTGCTCATTTTTCTGCCCTCTGTTCTGCCATCTTTGTTTTGTTTTGCTTTAGAGTTTCATATAGCGCGAACTAGACCCGAGACATCGGGTATCAGAGCGCTTTACATGAGCACCAGTTTGGTTACAGAAGGACACATCTTCTGCTCTGTTTTGCCTTTTCTGCCCGTTTTTCTGCCCACTTTTTTTGCCATGTTTTGCCCTCTGTTTGTCCTTTTTTGCTTGTTTTTCTGCCTTCTCATATGCCCTCTTCTGCTCTGTTTTGCCGCTTCTGCTCATTTTTCTGCCATCTATTTTGCCTTTTATGCACATCGGCTGCCCTTTGGTTTGCCTTTTTCTGCTTGTTTCTTCCTTCTGCCCAACCTTTCTTCAAGACCTGCCTTTTCGACTGCGACTTCGCACCTCAGTACCCAGATACCCCCTGGGGTGACAGTGCCGCGCTCTACAAATGCTGATCAGGTTTCTGGCAGGTGAGTGTTGCACAGCATTCTCTAATACTGAAGGAATGCCTGGAGTGATATACGGCAAAGCACACTTTGCATAGGAAGAAAAGGATGTGTAAAATAGTTGTTGTCTCCAGTTTCGATAACCTCTCTCCTTCCCCCTTAGGAAAGTGTGTTTGCTACAGGAATGGAACATATCTCCATGCCATCTTATGTATGTGTAAACATAGGATGCATGGACACATTGCCCATAGCAGTCTCATTTTTTTCTATCAATGTGCACAACATGTCTTGGAAGTGCAAAAGGGGTCTGGTCTGTTGCACTGTAGACAGTCCTTCAAGTACGCTGAATAGGAAATGTCTGGTTAAGTTGCGAGCTCTCTGTGTTGTCATTATGACCTAATTTCCTTCCATTTTGGACATGTTGTGTAATTTTGAAACTATGGCTTCGATTAAACTTCCCATTATCAGCTACAATCGCTGGCAAAGAGTTCAAGTACCCTTGCCAAGTAGGATAAAAAACTGTCTGGAAGGATCCTTCATCTCTGTCTTGCGGGTAGGTGTGTGTGGGTAGTGTGGTGAGGTTGAGACAATTCTTGTCTATATCAACCTACTAAAACCTATCTTTAGTAGATCTGATGTGATTCACCTGGGATGGCTGTCTGAGACTTTTTTATTCCACGTTCTACTGGCCACTACTCTACCCAGTTCTACCCCATTTAAGGGTCTGTAAAAAGCATGATTAACATATATCCGTGATGTTCTAATTGACTGGGAACTGCATATTATATTTAAAGCACTGATGTCTAACATTTTGTTTCACTTCCATAAAAGAGTGGTGCTTGAGTTATATTGCTGCAATGCAGTGAAGAAATAGGAACATCTTGTTCCTGTCTACCTGTCTACCAACAGACCCCTATTGCCCCCTGGCAAAAACATTTCAGGCAAATCTGTACATCAGCAACTTATTCTGGAAACCTGCTGATCACTGCTAACTTGCTCGTAGTAGCAAAAAGTGATTAATACTTTTTCTGATTCATACCTGATCTAACTCAGCTACTCTTGACCCTCAAATTCCTAATAAAAAAAGTAAGCGTTTTGAATGGAGCTCTATTCACAGTCACCAGGCTTAATAAAGTATTGTTTTTATCATACCATCTACTACATTTATGCATCATCATCATCATCTAGAAGAATCTTACATCTTGGACAGTTGTTATTTGAGGATTCTTAATGGTCTGCTACTTGAAAGATGATATCTTCATTTAGGACAGGTTCATTGCTGATCATATGGGTAAAATGACTTCTTAGTTCTATGCAAACGTTTGCCAAATGTCCGCGTTTGTTGCATTTTCTACATATAACAGTCTTAGCTGGACATATGACATTATTAGCTAAGTGATTTGGATTACCACACCTAAAGCATTTTAGTTTGGTACCCTCTATTTTCTGTTAGTGAGATAAGCTGAGAATGATCTGGTCTTTTCATCTTTTGCAGACACCTTATGTACACCTTTGTCTATGGTTTGCTAAACCTCAACAGCATCCTTCATTTCATTCATACAAAAAGATAGACTTTCTTTTCTTTGTCTATAACTATCTTCAAACTCTATTTTCTGCTGACATCTGTGACTTTGCTCAATTACCCTGTTTCACAATGTTTGTAGCTGCTTGTGTTCCTAAGCACTCTTTGGAAAACCCACACCTGAAACTCACTTTGGATTCTTAAATCATTACCCTGTACTTTTAATTCTGCTATGTCAAGCAACAACATGCATGTTACTTCTCACCACCTGCACCATTTCTACTCACCTTCCTTCTGCTCCTCATCAAGCTTTTTTTAATTTCAGAGTTTATTACTTGTATCTATAATCACAATGTGTACTATATTATAGCAAAACGTCCTATTCTCATATTCTCAGTGTGTAATCAGAAATGATCAAGAGATGGTACATTTACGGCCGTGTTGAGAAGATGGTCAGTTAGGACTCTGTGAAAGATTTGACTCACCAAAACGCAATCAGTTCCAATCGAGATATGTTTGTTAATATTGTAACCAGTAGTGGCTGGTGTGGGAGCGACGTGGCAGGGCGGGGGGAGTGGAGCGATGGGGAGGGGGCGAAACAGCCAATAATATACATTTAAAAGAAAACAAAGTGGCAGATTTACAAGCCCCTTGCACCACTTTTGTGTCACTTTTAACATGGGAAAAGTTAGGCAAAATTGGCGCAAGAGGCTTGTAAATAAGCCCCAAAGAACTTACCCGCCGCCTGATGCTCATTTCTGTGTCCTCGTTGCCTCAGGCTCTGGGTGCAGTCTCCTTCCTACCAACGTTCTCCTCGGCTCGAGCGGGAAGGGAAGGACTTCCACCTTAGAATGCGAAACCAGCCGATCCTGATTTGCTGGAGCAGGCTAACCCAGCGCTCATTTTTAGGCTCGGGTCCGCCGCTGCAATCCCTCAGCTGCTTCTCAGCTTTAGGATTGCAGGCTTTGAAGTACTCATGTGAGAATGGTTGGCTGTAGGCAGCCGGCCAATCTGACCTGCACACTAGCAGGGGGCTGCATTACTAGTGCAATCGCACAGATCATCCCCGCCCCTGCCATCGCGCTGAGCCTTGGACACATCAATAAAATAGTATTTAATACCATTTTATTAATGTGTGTGCCTCCTGCACTTGCAGCAGGCAGGGCGACTCTCTTCCGCCATAATGGAGAAGCCACCCCTGATAGTAATACCTTTGACACATGCTGGAGGGCATGAACCCAACATAAGTGATGCATAGTGTGAAGAGTGCACTAGTTTTTGGCGGATTAGCATCCCTAGAAACATCATAAAACCTAGTCACAGATCTGGTTTCAATCCATTGTTATTTTGCTCACCATGCCATTCTAGT
This sequence comes from Triturus cristatus, assembly GCF_964204655.1. Taxonomy (NCBI): domain Eukaryota; kingdom Metazoa; phylum Chordata; class Amphibia; order Caudata; family Salamandridae; genus Triturus; species Triturus cristatus. Next base: position 93,444,382 of record NC_140583.1, read on the forward strand.
TTAGACCCAGCCATATGCAAATCAGTCTTGACCCTGCTCCTCATGAGAACAGTCCAGCCCGAACTACCAGGACTCCCAGGACCGGAAACAAACATCCTGGAACCGTTTTCAGGGTATCACCCCTCATTAGCCAGGCTAGATTGAATCCAGTGTTGTAGCGAGTGAGGGACCCACGTCTGAGCCTACCATTGGCCACTTAGGGTGCACATGATTAGCACCTCTATTCAGTAACCCCCAGAGCAGGGCTCATGACAGTGCGCATGAATGAGCACTAAATTGAAATATTGTATCGTCTAATAGCGCTGAATTAGTACAGGAGCATAGCAGGTGTTAGAGAGGGGTTTGTCTTGAAGTAAGTGGTCAGAAGTTTATAAGGCACAATGATGCACTTTAGGATATGCACTTTACACTAAGCTAAAATAGGTATGTTCGAAGAGGCAGTATGACCCCAATGCTTGGCAATATCACCTCAAGGATTCCTGTCCCGGTGGTCCCTTTAATAAGGAAATCCAAACATCAGAAAAGCAAAATCATGGTGAGGAACAGCGACAGAAGGTTCCACCATTGATTAGGAGTTTGTACAAGTGGGATATTTGAGGGACCCTTAGGCCCTGTAAAGGATTAGCAGTGGGTCCTGACAGCTGAGCAGCTCTGCCATGACCGGTGTCCTGAGCTGAATGTATGTATCTCTGTTGTTTGTTTGTTTTGTTGGGGTGGGGTAACAGCTTGTCATGCCTTGAAATAATCCCATAATGTAGCAGAGTAGACCTCAAGGAGGGATATATTGTTATTTTGCTAAAATAAGTCCCTGAGCAACAGCTGGATTCTAGCCTCCTGATGCTAGAATCTGGGTACTATACCTGAGGGGGTGGGGCGCTTATACATACATAGGCAGGATGTTAGAGACGAGACATACACACAATTCACTGGAGGTGAACACTTACTTGTCTGTGCATTCCTACAAAGGTTTCTATCCAGGTCAACATTCAATATGGCGGCACTATAGGGAAGCCAAAATATTTGTGGCAGATGCGGGGACAGGAACTGTATAGCGCAAAGAAGCCCTGAGCCTTGCTCACTGGTTTGCAGAAGTTGTTTCTCCACAGAAGTACATTTTATGGATACGTTTTTTTGGGAAAGATTACTAAAAAGGTTATTTTAATGTATAAATGCCATTGCACACAGGAGATATATTTATTAATTTGCAGTGCTACAGTACCATTTCCTGAGGTTTCTCCACAGAAGTAAATTAATGAATATGTTTTTTGGGGAAAGGTTAGTAAAAAGGTAATTTTAACGTACAAATGCCATTGCGCACAGGAAATATATTTATTCTTTTACAGTGCTAGGATAACATTTTCGGAGGCAGAAGATATTTTACTCAGCAAGTTCTTCCACAAGGAATTCCAAGAGCTGCTCAAATACGGCCGCAGAAAATTGAAACACACTTGTTTAAGCATTTTCAATATGATACAAGTAGCTGGGGACTCCGAGCTCAGCTGCCGGTCCAATAAACACAAAACCTTCTGCGCAGAAAGTTGTGCTTTAAAGTTACCAAAATGCATGTAGTTTTGTTGCACTTTGACCTTTGACAGTACACGCCGTGCATTTGATTTCAGTCTGGAAGGCATCAATGTAATTCGTGCAGAAAGCAAAGAATATATCTGTGCTGATCCAAAATACACAAAGGAAATCAAGAGACCGCATGCAGTGCATGGTACGGCCAAGCCTGTTTCTAAGGAAAACATAACAAGCAACGGCTAAGCCAACATCTCCGGCCGTGGCAGGCTGATACAGCTGTTTTGGTCACTTTTTTTATTGCAAGCGTATGCCAAAAATAGTCATGTCATGAATTATGTAATATGTGACATAATCAGCAGTGCATTGTGGGGGCGCGAGTAATAGTTAGCTCAACTAACTATAACGCCCGAATTTCTCTGGTTTTGTACAAGTGAAATGTCCAACTAACTATAACGTCCCTGAAACCTGTGGTTTTTTCAGTGAATTTCAAAGGTTTTTTAAATGCTAATTTCTAACTATAATGGCCCTGAAACCTATGTTTTTTCCAGTGAATTTTGAAGGTTTTTTCAATGCTAATTTCTAACTATGCCTACAGAGGTAAGACATTTGAAGAAAGAGGACGAAAGGTGTAGAAAGAAGCAAGAGAAATGCAGAAAAAGGCATCAGTTGTCCAGAAAGACAAAGAAAAGTGCAGAAAGAAGTAAGAGATATGCAGAAAGAACCAACAGAGGTGCAGAAAGAGGCCTTGTTTCAAAGTCATCCTGGTCCCCCAACGTTTTACTGACTGATACTGGTGGTAACTGACTCTGACTAACCAGGCCCAGAGCCAGTGCTATGCTGAAAGACACTTATAATACAGTGAAAACACCTACATACACTAGGGTACACTATGGGTTGGGGTATCTCTGTGATTGGCATGACCTCCCCTGTAAGGCCCTAGTACATAATATGGCAGGGGGGTTAAAACTACCTCTAACTCAGACGTGCAGAAAGCGGCAAGAGAGGTGCAGAAACAGGCAAGAAAGGTGCAGAAACAGGGAACAGGGGTGCAAAAAGAGTCAAGTTAGGAGCAGTAAGAAGTAAGAGCAGTGCAGAAAGAACCAACAGAGGTGCAAAAAGAGGCAATAGGTGTACAGAAAATGTAGGAGGAGTGCACAAAGAGGTAAGAGTGTTACAGAAAGAGGCAGGAGTGGTGCAGAAAGAAGGAAAAGAAGTGCAGAAAGAGGCAAAAGAATTGATGAAAGAAGCAACAGAGGTGTAGAAAGAAGCAAGAGAAGTGCAGAGAGAGGCAAGTGAGGTGCAGAAAAAAGCAGCAGCTGTGCAGACGAACCAACAGAGGTACTGACACAGGCATGAAGGGTGCAGAAAAAGCAAGAGAAGTGCAGGAAGAGGCAAGAGATGTACAGAAAGAGGCAAGAGAGGTGCAGGAACAGGGCGGAAAGGTGCAGAAACAGAGAACAGGGATGCAGAAAGAGACAAAATATCTGCAGAAAAAAGCAACAGAGGTGTTAAAAGACCCCAGTGAGGTGCAGAAATAGGCAAGAGATCAGCGGAAATAAGCAACAGAGGTGCTGAAAGAGACAAGAGCAGTGCAGAAAGAACCAAGAGAAGTGCAGAAAGAAGCAACAGAGGTGCAAACGGAGGCACGAGGGGTGCAGAAAGAAGGAAGAGAAGTGCAGAAAGAAGCAACAAAGGTGCTGAAAGAGGCACAAAGGGTCCAGAAAGAGGCAAGAGAAGTGCAGAAAGAAGCAACAGAGATACAGAAAGAGGCAAGAGTGGTACAGAAAGAGGGAAGAGAGGTGTAGAAAGAGGCATGAGAAATGCACAAATAGGGAAGAGGGGTGCAGAAAGAAGCAATAGAGGTTCTTAAAGAGGCAAGAGAAGTGCAGAAAGAGGCAAGACAATTGCTGAAAGAAGCAACAGAGGTTTCGAAAGAAGCAAGAGAACTGCAGAAAGACGCAAGTGAGGTGCAGAAAAAAGCAAGAGCAGTGCATTAAGAACCAACAGAGGGTTACAGAAAGAGGTAAGAGAGGTGCCCAAAGAGGCAAGAGAGGTACAGAAAGAGGTAGGAGGGGTGCAAAAAGAAGGAAGAGAAGTGCAGAAAGAGGCTAGAGAATTACTGAAAGAAGAAACAGAGGTGTAGAAAGAAGCAAGAGCAGGTGCAGAAAGAACCAACAGAGGTGCAGAAAGAGGCAATAGAGGTGCAGAAGGAGGCAAAAGGGGTGCAGAAAAATGGAAGAGGAGTGCAGAAAGAAGCCACAGAGGTGCTGAAAGAGGCACGAGGGGTGCAGAAAGAAGGAAGAGAAGTGAAGAAAGAAGCAACAAAAGTGCTGAAAGAACAACGAAGGGTGCAGAAAGAACCAACAGAGGTACAGAAAGAACCAACAGAGGTACAGAAAGAGGCAAGAGTGGTGCAGAAAGAGAGAAGAGAGGTGTAAAAAGAGGCAAGAGAGTTGCACAAATAGGGAAGAGGGTGCAGAAAGAGACAGGAGGGGTGCAGAAAGAATTAACAGAGGTGCCAAAAGAGGCAAGAGAGGTGCAGAAAGAAGCAAGTAAAGTGCAGAAAGAGGCAAGAGAGGTGCAGAAAGATGCATGAGAGGTGCAGAAACAAGCAAGATAAGTGCAGAAGGAGCTAAGAGAATTGCTGAAAGAAGCAACAGAGGTTTGGAAAGAAGCAAGAGAACTGCAGAAAGAGGTAAGTGAGGTGCAGAAAAAAGCAAGAGCAGTGCATTAAGAGCCAACAGAGGTGCAAAAAGAAGCAAGAGGGTTGCACAAAGAGGTAAGATAGGAGCCCAAAGAGGCAAGAGAGGTACAGAAAGAGGCAGAAGGGGTGCAAAAAGAAGGAACAGAAGTGCAGAAAGAGGCTAGAGAATTGCTGAAAGAACCAACAGAGGTGCAGAAAGAGGCAACAGAGGTGCAGAAGGAGGCAAAAGGGGTACAGAAAGAAGGAAGAGGAGTGAAGAAAGAAGCAACAAAGGTGCTGAAAGAACAACAAAGGGTGCAGAAAGAGGCAAGAGAAGTACAGAAAGAAGCAACAGAGGTATAGAAAGAGGCAAGAGTGGTGCAGAAAGAGAGAAGAGAGGTGTAGAAAGAGGCAAGAGAGTTGCACAAATAGGAAGAGTGTGCAGAAAGAGGCAGGAGGGGTGCAGAAAGAATTAACAGAGGTGCCAAAAGAGGCAAGAGAGGTGCAGAAAGACGCAAGAGAGGTGCAGAAACAAGCAAGAGAAGTGCAGAAGGAAAAAAGAGAATTGCTGAAAGAAGCAACAGAGGTTTAGAAAGAAGCAAGAGAAGTGCAGAAAGAGGCAAGTGAGGTGCAGAAAGAAGCAAGAGCAGTGCAGAAATAACCAACATAGGTGCAAATAAAGGCAAGAGGGGTGCAGAAAGAGGTAGGAGAGGTGTACAAAGAGGCAAGAGAATAATAGAAAGAGGCAGGAGGCAAAAAGAAGGAGAGAAGTGCAGAAAGAGGCAAGAGGATTGCTGAAATAAGCAACAGAGGTGTAGAAAGAAGCAAGAGAAGTGCAGAAAGAGACAAGTGGGGTGCAGAAAGAAGCAAGAGCAGTGCAGAAAGAACCAACAGTGGTGCAAAAAGAGGCAAGAGGGGTGCAGAAATACCTAGGTGGGCTGCACAAAGTAGCACGAGAGGTACAGAAAGAGGCCAGAGGGGTGCAGAAAGAAGGAAGAGAAGTGCAGAAAGAGGCAAGAGAATTGCTGAAAGAAGCAACAGAGATGCAAAAAGAGGCAAGAAGGGTGCAGAAAAAGGTAGGAGGGGTACACAAAGAGGCAAGAGAGGTACAGAAAGAGGCCGGAGGGATGTAGAAAGTAGAAAGAGAAGTACAGAAAGAGGCATGTGAGGTGCAGAAAAAAGCAAGAGCAGTGCATTAAGAACCAACAGAGGTGTAAAAAGAAGCAAGAGGGTTGCATACAGAGGTAAGAGTGGTGCCCAAAGAGGCAAGAGATGTAGAGAAAGAGGCAGGAGGGGTGCAAAAAGAAGGAAGAGAAGTGCAGAAAGAGGCTGCAGAATTGCTGAAAGAAGAAACAGAGGTTTAGAAAGAAGCAAGAGCAGGTGCAGAAAGAACCAACAGAGGTGCAGAAAGAGGCAACAGAGGTGCAGAAGGAGGCAAAAGGGGTGCAGGAAGAAGGAAGAGGAGTGCAGAAAGAAGCCACAGGGGTGCTGAAAGAGGCACAAGGGGTGCAGAAAGAAGGAAGAGAAGTGAAGAAAGAAGCAACAAAAGTGCTGAAAGACCAACGAAGGGTGCAGAAAGAGGCAAGAGAAGTACAGAAAGAAGCAACAGAGGTACAGAAAGAGGCAAGAGTGGTGCAGAAAGAGAGAAGAGAGGTGTAAAAAGAGGCAAGAGAGTTGCACAAATAGGGAAGAGGGTGCAGAAAGAGACAGGAGGAGTGCAGAAAGAATTAACAGAGGTGCCAAAAGAGGCAAGAGAGGTGCAGAAAGAAGCAAGTAAAGTGGAGAAAGAGGCAAGAGAGGTGCAGAAATATGCATGAGAGGTGTAGAAACAAGCAAGATAAGTGCAGAAGGAGCTAAGAGAATTGCTGTAAGAAGCAACAGAGGTTTGGAAAGAAGCAAGAGAACTGCAGAAAGAGGTAAGTGTGGTGCAGAAAAAAGCAAGAGCAGTGCATTAAGAGCCAACAGAGGTGTAAAAAGAAGCAAGAGGGTTGCAGAAAGAGGTAAGATAGGAGCCCAAAGAGGCAAGAGAGGTACAGAAAGAGGAAGGAGGGGTGCAAAAAGAAGGAAGAGTAGTGCAGAAAGAGGCTAGAGAATTGCTGAAAGAAGCAACAGGGGTGTAGAAAGAAGCAAGAGCAGTGCAGAAAGAACCAACAGAGGTTCAGAAAGAGGCAACAGAGGTGCAGAAGGAGGCAAAAGGGGTACAGAAAGAAGGAAGAGGAGTGAAGAAAAAAGCAACAAAGGTGCTGAAAGAACAACAAAGGGTGCAGAAAGAGGCAAGAGAAGTACAGAAAGAAGCAACAGAGGTATAGAAAGAGGCAAGAGTGGTGCAGAAAGAGAGAAGAGAGGTGTAGAAAGAGGCAAGAGAGTTGCACAAATAGGAAGAGTGTGCAGAAAGAGGCAGGAGGGGTGCAGAAAGAATTAACAGAGGTGCCAAAAGAGGCAAGAGAGGTGCAGAAAGACACAAGAGAGGTGCAGAAACAAGCAAGAGAAGTGCAGAAGGAGCAAAGAGAATTGCTGAAAGAAGCAACAGAGGTTTAGAAAGAAGCAAGAGAAGTGCAGAAAGAGGCAAGTGAGGTGCAGAAAGAAGCAAGAGCAGTGCAGAAAGAACCAACATAGGTGCAAATAAAGGCAAGAGGGGTGCAGAAAGAGGTAGGAGAGGTGTACAAAGAGGCAAGAGAAATATAGAAAGAGGCAGGAGGCAAAAAGAAGGAAGAGAAGTGCAGAAAGAGGCAAGAGGATTGCTGAAATAAGCAACAGAGGTGTAGAAAGAAGCAAGAGAAGTGCAGAAAGAGACAAGTGGGGTGCAGAAAGAAGCAAGAGCAGTGCAGAAAGAACCAACAGTGGTGCAAAAAGAGGCAAGAGGGGTGCAGAAATACCTAGGTGGGCTGCACAAAGTAGCATGAGAGGTACAGAAAGAGGCCAGAGGGGTGCAGAAAGAAGGAAGAGAAGTGCAGAAAGAGGCAAGAGAATTGCTGAAAGAAGCAACAGAGATGCAAAAAGAGGCAAGAAGGGTGCAGAAAAAGGTAGGAGGGGTACACAAAGAGGCAAGAGAGGTACAGAAAGAGGCCGGAGGGATGTAGAAAGAAGCAAGAGAAGTACAGAAAGAGGCATGTGAGGTGCAGAAAAAAGCAAGAGCAGTGCATTAAGAACCAACAGAGGTGTAAAAAGAAGCAAGAGGGTTCCATACAGAGGTAAGAGAGGTACCCAAAGAGGCAAGAGATGTACAGAAAGAGGCAGGAGGGGTGCAAAAAGAAGGAAGAGAAGTGCAGAAAGAGGCTGCAGAATTTCTGAAAGAAGAAACAGAGGTGTAGAAAGAAGCAAGAGCAGGTGCAGAAAGAACCAACAGAGGTGCAGAAAGAGGCAACAGAGGTGCAGAAGGAGGCAAAAGGGGTGCTGAAAGAAGGAAGAGGAGTGCAGAAAGAAGCCACAGAGGTGCTGAAAGAGGCACAAGGGGTGCAGAAAGAAGGAAGAGAAGTGAAGAAAGAAGAAACAAAGGTGCTGAAAGAACAACGAATTGTGCAGAAAGAGGCAAGAGAAGTACAGAAAGAAGCAACAGAGGTACAGAAAGAGGCAAGAGTAGTGCAGAAAGAGAGAAGAGAGGTGTAAAAAGAGGCAAGAGAGTTGCACAAATAGTGAAGAGGGTGCAGAAAGAGACAGGAGGAGTGCAGAAAGAATTAACAGAGGTGCCAAAAAAGGCAAGAGAGGTGCAGAAAGAAGCAAGTAAAGTGCAGAAAGAGGCAAGAGAGGTACAGAAATATGCATGAGAGGTGCAGAAACAAGCAAGATAAGTGCAGAAGGAGCTAAGAGAATTGCTGTAAGAAGCAACAGAGGTTTGGAAAGAAGCAAGAGAACTGCAGAAAGAGGTAAGTGAGGTGCAGAAAAAAGCAAGAGCAGTGCATTAAGAGCCAACAGAGGTGCAAAAAGAAGCAAGAGGGTTGTAGAAAGAGGTAAGATAGGAGCCCAAAGAGGCAAGAGAGGTACAGAAAGAGGCAGGAGGGGTGCAAAAAGAAGGAAGAGAAGTACAGAAAGAGGCTAGAGAATTGCTGAAAGAAGCAACAGAGGTGTAGAAAGAAGCAAGAGCAGTGCAGAAAGAACCAACAGAGGTGCAGAAAGAGGCAACAGAGGTGCAGAAGGAGGCAAAAGGGGTACAGAAAGAAGGAAGAGGAGTGAAGAAAGAAGCAACAAAGGTTCTGAAAGAACAACAAAGGGTGCAGAAAGAGGCAAGAGAAGTACAGAAAGAAGCAACAGAGGTACAGAAAGAGGCAAGAGTGGTGCAGAAAGAGAGAAGAGAGGTGTAGAAAGAGGCAAGAGAGTTGCACAAATAGGAAGAGTGTGCAGAAAGAGGCAGGAGGGGTGCAGAAAGAATTAACAGAGGTGCCAAAAGAGGCAAGAGAGGTGCAGAAAGACGCAAGAGAGGTGCAGAAACAAGCAAGAGAAGTGCAGAAGGAAAAAAGAGAATTGCTGAAAGAAGCAACAGAGGTTTAGAAAGAAGCAAGAGAAGTGCAGAAAGAGGCAAGTGAGGTGCAGAAAGAAGCAAGAGCAGTGCAGAAAGAACCAACATAGGTGCAAATAAAGGCAAGAGGGGTGCAGAAAGAGGTAGAAGAGGTGTACAAAGAGGCAAGAGAAATATACAAAGAGGCAGGAGGCAAAAAGAAGGAAGGGAAGTGCAGAAAGAGGCAAGAGGATTGCTGAAATAAGCAACAGAGGTGTAGAAAGAAACAAGAGAAGTGCAAAAAGAGACAAGTGGGGTGCAGAAAGAAGCAAGAGCAGTGCAGAAAGAACCAACAGTGGGGCAAAAAGAGGCAAGAGGGGTGCAGAAATACCTAGGTGGGCTGCACAAAGTAGCAAGAGAGGTACAGAAAGAGGCCAGAGGGGTGCAGAAAGAAGGAAGAGAAGTGCAGAAAGAGGCAAGAGAATTGCTGAAAGAAGCAACAGAGATGCAAAAAGAGGCAAGAAGGGTGCAGAGAAAGGTAGGAGGGGTACACAAAGAGGCAAGAGAGGTACAGAAAGAGGCCAGAGGGATGTAGAAAGAAGCAAGAGAAGTACAGAAAGAGGCACGTGAGGTGCAAAAAAAAGCAAGAGCAGTGCATTAAGAACCAACAGAGGTGTAAAAAGAAGCAAGAGGGTTGCATAAAGAGGTAAGAGAGGTGCCCAAAGAGGCAAGGGATATACAGAAAGAGGCAGGAGGGGTGCAAAAAGAAGGAAGAGAAGTGCAGAAAGAGGCTAGAGAATTGCTGAAAGAAGAAACAGAGGTGTAGAAAGAAGCAAGAGCAGGTGCAGAAAGAACCAACAGAGGTGCAGAAAGAGGCAACAGAGGTCTAGAAGGAGGCAAAAGGGGTGCAGAAAGAAGGAAGAGGAGTCCAGAAAGAAGCCACAGAGGTGCTAAAAGAGGCACGAGAGGTGCAGAAAGAAGGAAGAGAAGTGAATAAAGAAGCAACAAAAGTGCTGAAAGACCAACGAAGGGTGCAGAAAGAGGCAAGAGAAGTACAGAAAGAAGCAACAGAGGTACAGAAAGAGGCAAGAGTGGTGCAGAAAGAGAGAAGAGAGGTGTAGAAAGAGGCAAGAGAGTTGCACAAATAGGAAGAGTGTGCAGAAAGAGGCAGGAGGGGTGCAGAAAGAATTAACAGAGGTGCCAAAAGAGGCAAGAGAGGTGCAGAAAGACGCAAGAGAGGTGCAGAAACAAGCAAGAGAAGTGCAGAAGGAAAAAAGAGAATTGCTGAAAGAAGCAACAGAGGTTTAGAAAGAAGCAAGAGAAGTGCAGAAAGAGGCAAGTGAGGTGCAGAAAGAAGCAAGAGCAGTGCAGAAAGAACCAACATAGGTGCAAATAAAGGCAAGAGGGGTGCAGAAAGAGGTAGAAGAGGTGTACAAAGAGGCAAGAGAAATATACAAAGAGGCAGGAGGCAAAAAGAAGGAAGGGAAGTGCAGAAAGAGGCAAGAGGATTGCTGAAATAAGCAACAGAGGTGTAGAAAGAAGCAAGAGAAGTGCAAAAAGAGACAAGTGGGGTGCAGAAAGAAGCAAGAGCAGTGCAGAAAGAACCAACAGTGGGGCAAAAAGAGGCAAGAGGGGTGCAAAAATACCTAGGTGGGCTGCACAAAGTAGCAAGAGAGGTACAGAAAGAGGCCAGAGAGGTGCATAAAGAAGGAAGAGAAGTGCAGAAAGAGGCAAGAGAATTGCTGAAAGAAGCAACAGAGACGCAAAAAGAGGCAAGAAGGGTGCAGCACAAGGTAGGAGGGGTACACAAAGAGGCAAGAGAGGTACAGAAAGAGGCCGGAGGGATGTAGAAAGAAGCAAGAGAAGTACAGAAAGAGGCACGTGAGGTGCAGAAAAAAGCAAGAGCAGTGCATTAAGAACCAACAGAGGTGTAAAAAGAAGCAAGAGGGTTGCATAAAGAGGTAAGAGAGGTGCCCAAAGAGGCAAGAGATATACAGAAAGAGGCAGGAGGGGTGCAAAAAGAAGGAAGAGAAGTGCAGAAAGAGGCTAGAGAATTGCTGAAAGAAGAAACAGAGGTGTAGAAAGAAGCAAGAGCAGGTGCAGAAAGAACCAACAGAGGTGCAGAAAGAGGCAACAGAGGTGCAGAAGGAGGCAAAAGGGGTGCAGAAAGAAGGAAGAGGAGTCCAGAAAGAAGCCACAGAGGTGCTAAAAGAGGCACGAGGGGTGCAGAAAGAAGGAAGAGAAGTGAAGAAAGAAGCAACAAAAGTGCTGAAAGACCAACGAAGGGTGCAGAAAGAGGCAAGAGAGGTACAGAAAGAAGCAACAGAGGTACAGAAAGAGGCAAGAGTGGTACAGAACGAGAGAAGAGAGGTGTAAAAAGAGGCAAGAGAGTTGCACAAACAGGGAAGAGGGTGCAGAAAGAGACAGGAGGGGTGCAGAAAGAATTAACAGAGGTGCCAAAAGAGGCACAAGAGGTGCAGAAAGAAGCAAGTAAAGTGCAGAAAGAGGCAAGAGAGGTGCAGAAATATACATGAGAGGTGCAGAAACAAGCAAGGTAAGTGCAGAAGGAGCTAAGAGAATTGCTGTAAGAAGCAACAGATATTTGGAAAGAAGCAAGAGAACTGCAGAAAGAGGTAAGTGAGGTGCAGAAAAAAGAAAGAGCAGTGCATTAAGAGCCAACAGAGGTGCAAAAAGAAGCAAGAGGGTTGCAGAAAGAGGTAAGATAGAAGCCCAAAGAGGCAAGAGAGGTACAGAAAGAGGCAGGAGGGGTGCACAAAGAAGGAAGAGAAGTGCAGAAAGAGGCTAGAGAATTGCTGAAAGAAGCAACAGAGGTGTAGAAAGAAGCAAGAGCAGTGCAGAAAGAACCAACAGAGGTGCAGAAAGAGGCAACAGAACTGCAGAAGGAGGCAAAAGGGGTACAGAAAGAAGGAAGAGGAGTGAAGAAAGAAGCAACAAAGGTGCTGAAAGAACAACAAAGGGTGCAGAAAGAGGCAAGAGAAGTACAGAAAGAAGCAACAGAGGTACAGAAAGAGGCAAGAGTGGTGCAGAAAGAGAGAAGAGAGGTGTAGAAAGAGGCAAGAGAGTTGCACAAATAGGGAAGAGTGTGTAGAAAGAGGCAAGAGGGGTGCAGAAAGAATTAACAGAGGTGCCAAAAGAGGCAAGAGAGGTGCAGAAAGATGCAAGAGAGGTGCAGAAACAAGCAAGAGAAGTGCAGAAGGAGCAAAGAGAATTGCTGAAAGAAGCAACAGAGGTTTAGAAAGAAGCAAGAGAAGTGCAGAAAGAGGCAAGTGAGGTGCAGAAAGAAGCAAGAGCAGTACAGAAAGAACCAACGTAGGTGCAAATAAAGGCAAGAGGGGTGCAGAAAGAGGTAGGAGAGGTGTACAAAGAGGCAAGAGAAATATAGAAATAGGCAGGAGGCAAAAAGAAGGAACAGAAGTGCAGAAAGAGGCAAGAGAATTGCTGAAATAAGCAACAGAGGTGTAGAAAGAAGCAAGAGAAGTGCAGAAAGAGACAAGTGGGGTGCAGAAAGAAGCAAGAGCAGTGCAGAAAGAACCAACAGAGGTTCAAAAAGAGGCAAGAGGGGTACAGAAATACCTAGGTGGGCTGCACAAAGTAGCAAGAGAGGTACCGAAAGAGGCCAGAGGGGTGCAGAAAGAAGGAAGAGAAGTGCAGAAAGAGGCAAGAGAATTGCTAAAAGAAGAAACAGAGATGCATAAAGAGGAAAGAGGGGTGCAGAAAAAGGTAGGAGGGGTACACAAAGAGGCAAGAGAGGTACAAAAGAGGCCGGAGGGATGTAGAAAGAAGCAAGAGAAGTACAGAAAGAGGCACGTGAGGTGCAGAAAAAAGCAAGATCAGTGCAGAAAGAACCAACAGAGGTGCTGAAAGAGACGCCAAGGGTGTAGAAACAACAAGAGAAGTGCAGAAAGAAGCAATAGAGGTACCGAAAGAGGCAAGAGAGTTCTAGAAAGAAGCATGAGAGGTGTAGAAAGAAGCAAGAGCAGTGCAGAAAGAACCAACAGAGGTGCAGAAAGAGGCAACAGAGGTGCACAAGGAGGCAAAAGGGGTACAGAAAGAAGGAAGAGGCGTGCAGAAAGAAGCCACAGAGGTGCTGAAAGAGGCCGGAGGGGTGCAGAAAGAAGGAAGAGAAGTGAAGAAAGAAGAAACAAAGGTGCTGAAAGAACAACGAAGGGTGCAGAAAGAGGCAAGAGAAGTACAGAAAGAAGCAACAGGGGTACAGAAAGAGGCAAGAGTGGTGCAGAAAGAGAGAAGAGAGGTGTAGAAAGAGGCAAGAGAGTTGCACAAATAGGGAAGAGTGTGCAGAAAGAGGCAGGAGGGGTGCAGAACGAATTAACAGAGGTGCCAAAAGAGGCAAGAGAGGTGCAGAAAGACGCAAGAGAGGTGCAGAAACAAGCAGGAGAAGTGCAGAAGGAGCAAAGAGAATTGCTGAAAGAAACAACAGAGGTTTAGAAAGAAGCAAGAGAAGTGCAGAAAGAGGCAAGTGAGGTGCAGAAAGAAGCAAGAGCAGTGCAGAAAGAACCAACATATGTGCAAATAAAGGCAAGAGGGGTGCAAAAAGAGGTAGGAGAGGTGTACAAAGAGGCAAGAGAAATATAGAAAGAGGCAGGAGGCAAAAAAAGGAAGAGAAGTGCAGAAAGAGGCAAGAGAATTGCTGAAAAAAGCAACAGAGGTGTAGAAAGAAGCAAGAAAAGTGCAGAAAGAGACAAGTGGGGTGCAGAAAGGATCAAGAGCAGTGCAGAAAGAGCCAACAGAGGTGAAAAAAGAGGCAAAAGGGGTGCAGAAATACCTAGGTGGGCTGCACAAAGTAGCAAGAGAGGTACAGAAAGAGGCCAGAGGGGTGCAGAAAGAAGGAAGAGAAGTGCAGAAAGAAGCCACAGAGGTGCTGAAAGAGGCACGAGGGGTGCAGAAAAAAGGAAGAGAAGTGAAGAAAGAAGAAACAAAGGTGCTGAAAGAACAACAAATTGTGCAGAAAGAGGCAAGAGAAGTACAGAAAGAAGCAACAGAGGTACAGAAAGAGGCAAGAGTGGTGCAGAAAGAGAGAAGAGAGGTGTAGAAAGAGGCAAGAGAGTTGCACAAATAGGGAAGAGTGTGCAGAAAGAGGCAGGAGGGGTGCAGAAAGAATAAACCGAGGTGCCAAAAGAGGCAAGAGAGGTGCAGAAAGACGCAAGAGAGGTGCAGAAACAAGCAAGAGAAGTGCAGAAGGAGCAAAGAGAATTGCTGAAAGAAGCAACAGAGGTTTAGAAAGAAGCAAGAGAAGTGCAGAAAGAGGCAAGTGAGGTGCAGAGAGAAGCAAGAGCAGTGCAGAAAGAACCAACATAGGTGCAAATAAAGGCAAGAGGGGTGCAGAAAGAGGTAGGAGAGGTGTACAAAGAGGCAAGGGAAATATAGAAAGAGGCAGGAGGCAAAAAGAAGGAAGAGAAGTGCAGACGGAGGCAAGAGAATTGCTGAAAGAAGCAACAGAGGTGTAGAAAGAAGCAAGAGCAGTGCAGAAAGAACCAACAGAGGTGCAGAAAGAGGCAACAGAACTGCAGAAGGAGGCAAAAGGGGTACAGAAAGAAGGAAGAGGAGTGAAGAAAGAAGCAACAAAGGTGCTGAAAGAACAACAAAGGGTGCAGAAAGAGGCAAGAGAAGTACAGAAAGAAGCAACAGAGGTACAGAAAGAGGCAAGAGTGGTGCAGAAAGAGAGAAGAGAGGTGTAGAAAGAGGCAAGAGAGTTGCACAAATAGGGAAGAGTGTGTAGAAAGAGGCAAGAGGGGTGCAGAAAGAATTAACAGAGGTGCCAAAAGAGGCAAGAGAGGTGCAGAAAGATGCAAGAGAGGTGCAGAAACAAGCAAGAGAAGTGCAGAAGGAGCAAAGAGAATTGCTGAAAGAAGCAACAGAGGTTTAGAAAGAAGCAAGAGAAGTGCAGAAAGAGGCAAGTGAGGTGCAGAAAGAAGCAAGAGCAGTGCAGAAAGAACCAACGTAGGTGCAAATAAAGGCAAGAGGGGTGCAGAAAGAGGTAGGAGAGGTGTACAAAGAGGCAAGAGAAATATAGAAATAGGCAGGAGGCAAAAAGAAGGAACAGAAGTGCAGAAAGAGGCAAGAGAATTGCTGAAATAAGCAACAGAGGTGTAGAAAGAAGCAAGAGAAGTGCAGAAAGAGACAAGTGGGGTGCAGAAAGAAGCAAGAGCAGTGCAGAAAGAACCAACAGAGGTTCAAAAAGAGGCAAGAGGGGTACAGAAATACCTAGGTGGGCTGCACAAAGTAGCAAGAGAGGTACCGAAAGAGGCCAGAGGGGTGCAGAAAGAAGGAAGAGAAGTGCAGAAAGAGGCAAGAGAATTGCTAAAAGAAGAAACAGAGATGCATAAAGAGGAAAGAGGGGTGCAGAAAAAGGTAGGAGGGGTACACAAAGAGGCAAGAGAGGTACAAAAGAGGCCGGAGGGATGTAGAAAGAAGCAAGAGAAGTACAGAAAGAGGCACGTGAGGTGCAGAAAAAAGCAAGATCAGTGCAGAAAGAACCAACAGAGGTGCTGAAAGAGACGCCAAGGGTGTAGAAACAACAAGAGAAGTGCAGAAAGAAGCAATAGAGGTACCGAAAGAGGCAAGAGAGGTCTAGAAAGAAGCATGAGAGGTGTAGAAAGAAGCAAGAGCAATGCAGAAAGAACCAACAGAGGTGCAGAAAGAGGCAACAGAGGTGCACAAGGAGGCAAAAGGGGTACAGAAAGAAGGAAGAGGCGTGCAGAAAGAAGCCACAGAGGTGCTGAAAGAGGCCGGAGGGGTGCAGAAAGAAGGAAGAGAAGTGAAGAAAGAAGAAACAAAGGTGCTGAAAGATAGAAGCCCAAAGAGGCAAGAGAGGTACAGAAAGAGGCAGGAGGGGTGCACAAAGAAGGAAGAGAAGTGCAGAAAGAGGCTAGAGAATTGCTGAAAGAAGCAACAGAGGTGTAGAAAGAAGCAAGAGCAGTGCAGAAAGAACCAACAGAGGTGCAGAAAGAGGCAACAGAACTGCAGAAGGAGGCAAAAGGGGTACAGAAAGAAGGAAGAGGAGTGAAGAAAGAAGCAACAAAGGTGCTGAAAGAACAACAAAGGGTGCAGAAAGAGGCAAGAGAAGTACAGAAAGAAGCAACAGAGGTACAGAAAGAGGCAAGAGTGGTGCAGAAAGAGAGAAGAGAGGTGTAGAAAGAGGCAAGAGAGTTGCACAAATAGGGAAGAGTGTGTAGAAAGAGGCAAGAGGGGTGCAGAAAGAATTAACAGAGGTGCCAAAAGAGGCAAGAGAGGTGCAGAAAGATGCAAGAGAGGTGCAGAAACAAGCAAGAGAAGTGCAGAAGGAGCAAAGAGAATTGCTGAAAGAAGCAACAGAGGTTTAGAAAGAAGCAAGAGAAGTGCAGAAAGAGGCAAGTGAGGTGCAGAAAGAAGCAAGAGCAGTACAGAAAGAACCAACGTAGGTGCAAATAAAGGCAAGAGGGGTGCAGAAAGAGGTAGGAGAGGTGTACAAAGAGGCAAGAGAAATATAGAAATAGGCAGGAGGCAAAAAGAAGGAACAGAAGTGCAGAAAGAGGCAAGAGAATTGCTGAAATAAGCAACAGAGGTGTAGAAAGAAGCAAGAGAAGTGCAGAAAGAGACAAGTGGGGTGCAGAAAGAAGCAAGAGCAGTGCAGAAAGAACCAACAGAGGTTCAAAAAGAGGCAAGAGGGGTACAGAAATACCTAGGTGGGCTGCACAAAGTAGCAAGAGAGGTACCGAAAGAGGCCAGAGGGGTGCAGAAAGAAGGAAGAGAAGTGCAGAAAGAGGCAAGAGAATTGCTAAAAGAAGAAACAGAGATGCATAAAGAGGAAAGAGGGGTGCAGAAAAAGGTAGGAGGGGTACACAAAGAGGCAAGAGAGGTACAAAAGAGGCCGGAGGGATGTAGAAAGAAGCAAGAGAAGTACAGAAAGAGGCACGTGAGGTGCAGAAAAAAGCAAGATCAGTGCAGAAAGAACCAACAGAGGTGCTGAAAGAGACGCCAAGGGTGTAGAAACAACAAGAGAAGTGCAGAAAGAAGCAATAGAGGTACCGAAAGAGGCAAGAGAGGTCTAGAAAGAAGCATGAGAGGTGTAGAAAGAAGCAAGAGCAGTGCAGAAAGAACCAACAGAGGTGCAGAAAGAGGCAACAGAGGTGCACAAGGAGGCAAAAGGGGTACAGAAAGAAGGAAGAGGCGTGCAGAAAGAAGCCACAGAGGTGCTGAAAGAGGCCGGAGGGGTGCAGAAAGAAGGAAGAGAAGTGAAGAAAGAAGAAACAAAGGTGCTGAAAGAACAACGAAGGGTGCAGAAAGAGGCAAGAGAAGTACAGAAAGAAGCAACAGGGGTACAGAAAGAGGCAAGAGTGGTGCAGAAAGAGAGAAGAGAGGTGTAGAAAGAGGCAAGAGAGTTGCACAAATAGGGAAGAGTGTGCAGAAAGAGGCAGGAGGGGTGCAGAACGAATTAACAGAGGTGCCAAAAGAGGCAAGAGAGGTGCAGAAAGACGCAAGAGAGGTGCAGAAACAAGCAGGAGAAGTGCAGAAGGAGCAAAGAGAATTGCTGAAAGAAACAACAGAGGTTTAGAAAGAAGCAAGAGAAGTGCAGAAAGAGGCAAGTGAGGTGCAGAAAGAAGCAAGAGCAGTGCAGAAAGAACCAACATATGTGCAAATAAAGGCAAGAGGGGTGCAAAAAGAGGTAGGAGAGGTGTACAAAGAGGCAAGAGAAATATAGAAAGAGGCAGGAGGCAAAAAAAGGAAGAGAAGTGCAGAAAGAGGCAAGAGAATTGCTGAAAAAAGCAACAGAGGTGTAGAAAGAAGCAAGAAAAGTGCAGAAAGAGACAAGTGGGGTGCAGAAAGGATCAAGAGCAGTGCAGAAAGAGCCAACAGAGGTGAAAAAAGAGGCAAAAGGGGTGCAGAAATACCTAGGTGGGCTGCACAAAGTAGCAAGAGAGGTACAGAAAGAGGCCAGAGGGGTGCAGAAAGAAGGAAGAGAAGTGCAGAAAGAAGCCACAGAGGTGCTGAAAGAGGCACGAGGGGTGCAGAAAAAAGGAAGAGAAGTGAAGAAAGAAGAAACAAAGGTGCTGAAAGAACAACAAATTGTGCAGAAAGAGGCAAGAGAAGTACAGAAAGAAGCAACAGAGGTACAGAAAGAGGCAAGAGTGGTGCAGAAAGAGAGAAGAGAGGTGTAGAAAGAGGCAAGAGAGTTGCACAAATAGGGAAGAGTGTGCAGAAAGAGGCAGGAGGGGTGCAGAAAGAATAAACCGAGGTGCCAAAAGAGGCAAGAGAGGTGCAGAAAGACGCAAGAGAGGTGCAGAAACAAGCAAGAGAAGTGCAGAAGGAGCAAAGAGAATTGCTGAAAGAAGCAACAGAGGTTTAGAAAGAAGCAAGAGAAGTGCAGAAAGAGGCAAGTGAGGTGCAGAGAGAAGCAAGAGCAGTGCAGAAAGAACCAACATAGGTGCAAATAAAGGCAAGAGGGGTGCAGAAAGAGGTAGGAGAGGTGTACAAAGAGGCAAGGGAAATATAGAAAGAGGCAGGAGGCAAAAAGAAGGAAGAGAAGTGCAGACGGAGGCAAGAGAATTGCTGAAAGAAGCAACAGAGGTGTAGAAAGAAGCAAGAGCAGTGCAGAAAGAACCAACAGAGGTGCAGAAAGAGGCAACAGAACTGCAGAAGGAGGCAAAAGGGGTACAGAAAGAAGGAAGAGGAGTGAAGAAAGAAGCAACAAAGGTGCTGAAAGAACAACAAAGGGTGCAGAAAGAGGCAAGAGAAGTACAGAAAGAAGCAACAGAGGTACAGAAAGAGGCAAGAGTGGTGCAGAAAGAGAGAAGAGAGGTGTAGAAAGAGGCAAGAGAGTTGCACAAATAGGGAAGAGTGTGTAGAAAGAGGCAAGAGGGGTGCAGAAAGAATTAACAGAGGTGCCAAAAGAGGCAAGAGAGGTGCAGAAAGATGCAAGAGAGGTGCAGAAACAAGCAAGAGAAGTGCAGAAGGAGCAAAGAGAATTGCTGAAAGAAGCAACAGAGGTTTAGAAAGAAGCAAGAGAAGTGCAGAAAGAGGCAAGTGAGGTGCAGAAAGAAGCAAGAGCAGTGCAGAAAGAACCAACGTAGGTGCAAATAAAGGCAAGAGGGGTGCAGAAAGAGGTAGGAGAGGTGTACAAAGAGGCAAGAGAAATATAGAAATAGGCAGGAGGCAAAAAGAAGGAACAGAAGTGCAGAAAGAGGCAAGAGAATTGCTGAAATAAGCAACAGAGGTGTAGAAAGAAGCAAGAGAAGTGCAGAAAGAGACAAGTGGGGTGCAGAAAGAAGCAAGAGCAGTGCAGAAAGAACCAACAGAGGTTCAAAAAGAGGCAAGAGGGGTACAGAAATACCTAGGTGGGCTGCACAAAGTAGCAAGAGAGGTACCGAAAGAGGCCAGAGGGGTGCAGAAAGAAGGAAGAGAAGTGCAGAAAGAGGCAAGAGAATTGCTAAAAGAAGAAACAGAGATGCATAAAGAGGAAAGAGGGGTGCAGAAAAAGGTAGGAGGGGTACACAAAGAGGCAAGAGAGGTACAAAAGAGGCCGGAGGGATGTAGAAAGAAGCAAGAGAAGTACAGAAAGAGGCACGTGAGGTGCAGAAAAAAGCAAGATCAGTGCAGAAAGAACCAACAGAGGTGCTGAAAGAGACGCCAAGGGTGTAGAAACAACAAGAGAAGTGCAGAAAGAAGCAATAGAGGTACCGAAAGAGGCAAGAGAGGTCTAGAAAGAAGCATGAGAGGTGTAGAAAGAAGCAAGAGCAATGCAGAAAGAACCAACAGAGGTGCAGAAAGAGGCAACAGAGGTGCACAAGGAGGCAAAAGGGGTACAGAAAGAAGGAAGAGGCGTGCAGAAAGAAGCCACAGAGGTGCTGAAAGAGGCCGGAGGGGTGCAGAAAGAAGGAAGAGAAGTGAAGAAAGAAGAAACAAAGGTGCTGAAAGAACAACGAAGGGTGCAGAAAGAGGCAAGAGAAGTACAGAAAGAAGCAACAGGGGTACAGAAAGAGGCAAGAGTGGTGCAGAAAGAGAGAAGAGAGGTGTAGAAAGAGGCAAGAGAGTTGCACAAATAGGGAAGAGTGTGCAGAAAGAGGCAGGAGGGGTGCAGAACGAATTAACAGAGGTGCCAAAAGAGGCAAGAGAGGTGCAGAAAGACGCAAGAGAGGTGCAGAAACAAGCAGGAGAAGTGCAGAAGGAGCAAAGAGAATTGCTGAAAGAAACAACAGAGGTTTAGAAAGAAGCAAGAGAAGTGCAGAAAGAGGCAAGTGAGGTGCAGAAAGAAGCAAGAGCAGTGCAGAAAGAACCAACATATGTGCAAATAAAGGCAAGAGGGGTGCAAAAAGAGGTAGGAGAGGTGTACAAAGAGGCAAGAGAAATATAGAAAGAGGCAGGAGGCAAAAAAAGGAAGAGAAGTGCAGAAAGAGGCAAGAGAATTGCTGAAAAAAGCAACAGAGGTGTAGAAAGAAGCAAGAAAAGTGCAGAAAGAGACAAGTGGGGTGCAGAAAGGATCAAGAGCAGTGCAGAAAGAGCCAACAGAGGTGAAAAAAGAGGCAAAAGGGGTGCAGAAATACCTAGGTGGGCTGCACAAAGTAGCAAGAGAGGTACAGAAAGAGGCCAGAGGGGTGCAGAAAGAAGGAAGAGAAGTGCAGAAAGAAGCCACAGAGGTGCTGAAAGAGGCACGAGGGGTGCAGAAAAAAGGAAGAGAAGTGAAGAAAGAAGAAACAAAGGTGCTGAAAGAACAACAAATTGTGCAGAAAGAGGCAAGAGAAGTACAGAAAGAAGCAACAGAGGTACAGAAAGAGGCAAGAGTGGTGCAGAAAGAGAGAAGAGAGGTGTAGAAAGAGGCAAGAGAGTTGCACAAATAGGGAAGAGTGTGCAGAAAGAGGCAGGAGGGGTGCAGAAAGAATAAACCGAGGTGCCAAAAGAGGCAAGAGAGGTGCAGAAAGACGCAAGAGAGGTGCAGAAACAAGCAAGAGAAGTGCAGAAGGAGCAAAGAGAATTGCTGAAAGAAGCAACAGAGGTTTAGAAAGAAGCAAGAGAAGTGCAGAAAGAGGCAAGTGAGGTGCAGAGAGAAGCAAGAGCAGTGCAGAAAGAACCAACATAGGTGCAAATAAAGGCAAGAGGGGTGCAGAAAGAGGTAGGAGAGGTGTACAAAGAGGCAAGGGAAATATAGAAAGAGGCAGGAGGCAAAAAGAAGGAAGAGAAGTGCAGACGGAGGCAAGAGAATTGCTGAAATAAGCAACAGAGGTGTAGAAAGAAGCAAGAGAAGTGCAGAAAGAGACAAGTGGGGTGCAGAAAGAAGCAAGAGCAGTGCAGAAAGAACCAACATAGGTGCAAATAAAGGCAAGAGGGGTGCAGAAAGTGGTAGGAGAGGTGTACAAAGAGGCAAGAGAAATATAGAAAGAGGCAGGAGGCAAAAAGGAGGAAGAGAAGTGCAGAAAGAGGCAAGAGGATTGCTGAAATAAGCAACAGAGGTGTAGAAAGAAGCAAGAGAAGTGCACAAAGAGACAAGTGGGGTGCAGAAAGAAGCAAGAGCAGTGCAGAAAGACCCAACAGAGGTGCAAAAAGAGGCAAAAGGGGTGCAGAAATACCTATTTGGGCTGCACAAAGTAGCAAGAGAGGTACAGAAAGAGGCCAGAGGGGTGCAGAAAGAAGGAAGAGAAGTGCAGAAAGAGGCAAGAGAATGGCTGAAAGAAGCAACAGAGATGCAAAAAGAGGTAAGAAGGGTGCAGAAAAAGGTAGTAGGGGTACACAAAGAGCCAAGAGAGGTACAGAAAGAGGCCGGAGGGATGTAGAAAGAAGCAAGAGAAGTATAGAAAGAGGCACGTGAGGTGCAGAAAAAAGCAAGATCAGAGCAGAAAGAACCAACAGAGGTGCTGAAAGAGGCGCAAACGGTGTAGAAACAACAAGAGAAGTGCAGAAAGAAGCAATAGAGGTACCGAAAGAGGCAAGAGAGGTCTAGAAAGAAGCATGAGAGATGTAGAAAGAAGGAAGAGAAGTGCAGAAAGAAGTAAAAGAGGTGCAGAAAGAGACAAAAAGGGTGCAAAAAGACATAAGAGGGATACAGAAAGGCAAGAGAGTTGCAGAAAGAGGGAAGAAGGGTGCAGAAAGAGGCAAATAAGGTGCAGAAAGAAGCAACAGACGTGCAGAAAGAGGGAAGAGAGGTGCAGAAAGTAGAAGAGATGTGCAGAAAGAGGCAAGAGAATTGCAGAAAAAGAAAGAAATGTGCAGAAAGAAGCAACAGAAATGCAGAAGGAGGCAGGAGGGGCACAGAAAGAAGCAAGAGTGGCTTGCACGCCATTAGTACCAATGTAACACCCACACTTAGCAATAAGTACCACGTGACCATTCTAGGATTGCAAAGGGCCTTCCACCACTCTGTAACACTTTTCGCTACATTTTTGGTAATGTTTGAGCCATTTGAGCTAGAAACAAGGCTTTTTTTGTTCAAACCTGCAGATTAGGGAGCAGATGATGGATTATATGGCTAATGCGGAAAATGTATAATTGTGCGAAACTCGGTGCAGCCAAACAGTCACATAATTCCAATGGCCGTGCTCATACCTCTGACTAGGTCCACAAGTGCTCCTCCTGGATTCCTCATTTTTTTTGTCTCACTGAGTTCACAGTTGAGCTTCTATAGAAATGAGGAAGACTAAACCTGAGGTTACCACTCCACAACACAGACTACAATACCACATATTACTCTCCACCACACATAATCCCACTCTACATAATTCCTATACACTAATTACCAAATACTTTCTATCCACATAATTCCACTACACACAAGGTACATCCACTTCACTCCAAAAAACATTGGTGAAAAATGTTTACATTTACAAGGCCAATAGCTCTAACTCTCGTAAATATGAAACCTATTATATTGCAAACACTTCTTTAACTAGTAGTCGCGTTTGCAGAGTGGTAGAGAAAGGATGCTGAGCCTCTGACCAGCGCTCAGGAATTCCACTGTGTAGGATTTACAGGAGGTACCAGAATGGCTTCTTGGCCTCCAAAGTCCCTCAGGAGTAAAGTGGACTCTATCCCATATCCCGTAGTCTGCCAGGAGATGCGTTTGCAGAGTGGTGGAGAAGCTGTGTGGGACTTACTGGAGGGACAAGAGCGGTAGTTGGCCCCCAAGGACATCTTTGGGGCCAACTACCCCTCCTATTACCTCCAGTAAGTACAAACAACAGGATTGCTAAGTTCTCATAACAGGCCACACCCTGCTGTGTTGCATTTACTGGAGGTACCTGGTGGGCTAGTTGGCCCCCAGGGACCCTCAGTATTCAAGGGAATTAATCCCCCAACATAGAATGCGCCAGGAGGCCCAGGGACCCTCAGTATTCAAGGGTACTTAATTCCCCAACTTAGAACGTGCCAGGGGGTGCGTTTGCAGAGTGGTGCAGGGAGGAGGTGGGGCCACCGGCGAGATGCCAGATTTTCTTTGTTTTTAAATATTTGTAGAAGGGGGGCTGTGTGGCCCCTATTCTTTAACTATTTTTTGGGCCCTGGGGACCCCATACCCCAGGGCCTGAGCATTTGGTTTTTTTTTAAACGAGAAGGGGGCCATCTGACCTCCCTTCCCTGGGCCGCTATTGAGCCCGGGGACCCCACCCCAAAGGCCTGGTCAGCATTTTTTAAAAAAGTTTTGGGGAGGGAGGCCACGTGGCCCCCCTCCTGAGGCCTATATTGGTCCCGGGGACCCCATCCCTCCGGGGCATTGCCTCGTTTAAAAAAAAATAGTATGGGAGGGGGGCCACGTGGCCCCCCCTTTTCTTGGCCACTTCTGGCCCCGGGTACCCCTTTCACCGGGGCCAGACCAGGCTGTGTTTTTTTTTTGGAGGGTGGCCGCATGTCCCCCCTTCCTTAGGCCAAACATGGCCATGGAGACGATGATGATGATGATAGAGAATTTATATTGCGCAAGACAATAACCCGCAGGTATCAAGGCACCTAACAAAACAGAGATAAAAAGAATGAGTAACCTTACACATAGGCTTGCAAGAAGAGGCGAGTTTTAAGGGCACTTCGGAATATCTGTAGGGAGGGTAGGGACCTGAGATCCAAAGGAAGATCATTCCACCATTTAGGCGCCAGAGTGGAGAAAGCCCTACCACCCCACTTGGCTCTTCGTACACGGGGGACTGTCAGGAGCAATTTCCTGGAGGAACGCAAGTCCCTTCCAGGTATATAGTGGGAAATGATAGAACCAACTCCCATGTCGCTATTCCTTGCAATGGCTGTGTAAGTCATACATAAGACTTTGAACCGTACTCGGTGCTCTACCGGTAGCCAATGCAGCGCTTTCCTGGCCAACGTGGCCGAGAAGCGTCTCGGAGCATCCAGAACAAATCTGGCTGCGGCATTCTGGACTACTTGCAAGCGCTGTAGTAGGCTCCTATTTAGACCCGCATACTGCGCATTACAGTAGTCCAGTCGCGAGCCGATAAGAGCGACAACTATCTGCTTTCTGGACTGCAGGGAAAGATATTTCCTAATTCTTCGCAGGGTGTGAATTAAGCCCCAACAGGTAGAGATGGTTCTACTAACCTGACCGCCCATGTCCAGGGCAGGGTCTATCATCACCCCTAGATTCCTAGCAGATGTCGTGGGGGAAGGGCACACTCCGAGCGAGTCAGGCCACCAGCTGGCTGACCAGATGTTCTCATTCCCTCCAAACACCATCACCTGAGTCTTCTCCCCATTCAGTTTAAGTGAGTTCTGAACCATCCACTGACCAACTGCCTCCATACAAGATCTAAAATTGGAGGCAGTAGGTACATCTGAATGGGAAAGAGAGACGAGGATTTGGGTGTCATCTGCATAGGAGACTACCTCCATCCCGAAAGATCTAATTAATCTGGCCAGTGGGGTCATGTAGATGTTAAATAGGGTCGGACTGAGAGCCGACCCCTGCGGGACCCCACATAGCACCGGTCGGGATGGAGATAGGAACTCCCCCAGCTTGACTCTTTGTTCCCTTCCTTCAAGGAAGGAGGTTAGTAGATCTAAAGCTGCGTCCCTCACCCCCACTTCCCTCAGACGATATGTAAGTACTGAGGGGGAGAGGGTATCAAAGGCCGCAGTTAGATCTAACAGGACCAGGAGGGTGGTCTGGGCCCCATCCACTCTAGTGCGGATCTTATCAAGCACAATAGTGAGGGCCGACTCAGTACTGTATTCCCTCCTGAATCCATGCTGGGAGAAGTCCAAGCAGCCCGAGCCTTCCACAAAGGCGGCGAGATGCTTGTTTAGATGTGCCTCAAGCATCTTCGAAGGGGCTGGAAGCAGTGAGATAGGACAGAAGTTTTTTAGAACCTCTGGATCAAGGGAAGGCTTCTTTAGCAAGGGTTTGACTACTGCACTCTTCCATTCCAGGGGGAAGACACTGTCCCTCATAACTAGATTCATAATTTCTAGTAGAGGCGGTAAGAGGGTTTCCCTACACTGCTTAATAATCTTCAAAGGACAGGTATCTAGGGGGGAGCCAGATTTGGTTTTATTAAGCAAGATCTCCAGATCTTGTAAGGCCAGCGGGGGAAAGGAATTCAAAGTGCTCGATGGGGAGCTGTCTGAGGTGGTCCTATTCATCTCAGCCGGAGCAGAGGACCCACTGATCGAGGCTCTTTGTATCTCAAGAGCCCGGTAGATATCCTGTATTTTGGTGTGAAA
This sequence comes from Triturus cristatus, assembly GCF_964204655.1. NCBI lineage: Eukaryota > Metazoa > Chordata > Amphibia > Caudata > Salamandridae > Triturus > Triturus cristatus. Next base: position 93,469,683 of record NC_140583.1, read on the forward strand.
AAAGAAAGCGATTTTATCACATAGATCTTGTGAAGGTACAACAGGGTCAGGTGTTTGTAGGTAGACTAAAGAGTCGACGATTCTAAAAAGCTCCTTCGACGAGGAGAGCGAAGTTGTCGTGGCCACAAAGTAATCTTGTTTGGCCTGCACAATCTCAGCCTTATATTTCCTGACCAAGAGTTTGTGAGCTTCCTTGTTCTTGAGATCCCAACTTGCATGCCAGAGCCTCTCCATCCTCCTCACTTCTTGCCTGAGGAGTCTGAGGGATTCCGAATACCAGGGGGCAGAGGGTCTCTTCCTAGCTCGACGGCGGGTCTGTAACGGGGCCAATTCATTCAGGGCCTCGGTGATGACCTGTTCAAAATGACCAACCGCGGTCTGGACGCTATCCAAGCCCGTAGTGGAAAGGCTGACAGCCCATGGTGAAAGGGAGTCATTACTAATATTCCTAAAATTTCTGCCAGCTCCCACTGTATGTTTCCCTATTTTACTTCCATCCATCAGAGGGCATTCTAAAAGAAATGGGACCGCAAGGTGATCGGACCATGACACATGTACCGGATCCTTGACGGTCAAACGATGGTCATTAGAAAAAATGCCATCTAGAATGTGACCTCCACGGTGGGTAGCCCCGCGGACTCGCTGCGTGAGTCCACAGGACGCCAGGGCATCAGTAAGACACGAAGTATCAGATAAGTGAGGCCGTTCTAAATGATAGTTGAAGTCCCCTAGAATGGAGAAGTTTTCTCGACCAAAGTAGGGTTCCAAAAGCTGGAGGAGATTATGTGTAAAATCAGTCCTCGGGCCAGGAGGTCGATACAGGAGCATTCCATTAAAGAGAGGGCATTGCCCTTCCTTTACCATAAAGTAAAAAGCCTGAACGCCATCCGGAAAATCGAGTATAGGTACTGTGTGACAATGCAGGTGGTCTTTAAAGAGGATAGCTATCCCCCACATCCCCCAGGGCCCCAATTTAAAAGGGAGGGGGCTGCGTGGCCCGCCTCCCAGGCCATGTCTGGCCCCGGGAACCCCAGCCCCAAGGGGCGGCCCTCAAGTTGGGGACCGTGGGGGGAGCCCCAATGCCCCCATGGTCTCGCCGGCTCATCACCTCCTGCGGGAGCCAGCATTGCTTTTGCACATGGGGAACTGCTGACATGCAGCTCCCCTTGTGCAAAAGCAATCTGCTTTGGTTTTTGGAAGCGAGAGCAGGTTTCATGAAGGACCGTGGGGGCAATGGGGCTCCCCTCACGGTCCCAAATGGTGAGGCCATGCCCTGGGGGATGGGGTCCCTGGGGCCAGAAGTGGCCTAGGAGGGGGCCACGCGGCCCCCCTCCCATGTGATCTATAAAAAAAATGAAAAAAAACGGCAGGCCGGCACTTAGGGATGGGTCCCTGGGGCCAATAATGGCCTAGGGAAGGGGGGCTGCGTGGCCCCCTTCCCATTAAATATCAAAACAAAAAAAGGCCATGCCCCGGGGGATGGGGTCCCTGGGGCCAAAAGTGGCCTAGGGAAGGGGGACCATGTGGCCCCCCTTCCCTAGAAATAAATACAAAAAAAAGTATTCATTCCCCTTGAATACTGAGGGTCCCTGCAGCCCAACTAGCCCACCAGGTACCTTCAGGTAGTACCACAGAGCTGGATTACTGAGAGGTGGTCAGAGGCCACGCCCCTTTTTACAACACTCTGCAAACACACCTCTTGGTGCACTTCTGGTGGGACAATGAGGTCCTCTTGTGTCCTAAAGACCTCAGGACACAAGAGGACTTTATCCCCCGAGCAGCAGTGCACCACGAGTCACGTTTGCAGAGTCGTGTGAAAAGGGGGCAGGACCTTTGAGCACACTCAGCAATCTAGCTGTATGGCGCTTACTGGAGGTAACAAGTGGGCTAGTTGTCCCCCAGGGGCCCTCAGTATTCAAGGGGATTTAATCCCCCAACTTAGAATGTGCCAGGAGGGGCCTTGCAGAGTGGTTGAGAAAGGGGGCGTGGCCTGTGTCCAGCTTTCAGCAGTCCCACTATCTGGACATACTGGAGGTATCAGGTAGGTTACTTGGCTCCTAAGGAGCCCCAGCAGCGAAGGGGACTTCAATCCCCATCCAAGTCCACTCCAGGAAGTGCGTTTGCAGAGTGGTGGGGAAAGGGGTGTGGCCTGCTATGACAATTTAGCAATCCTGCTGTGTGGGAGTTACTGGAGGTAAGAGGAGGAGTAGTTGGCCCCGAAAGATGTCCTTTGGGGCCAACTACCCGTTTTGTTACGTCCAGTATGTCCCACACAGTGGGATTGCTAAGACATTTTGGAGGCCATGCCCTCCTTTCTCCACCACTCTGCAAATGCGCCTCCTGTCAGAGTATGGGATGGGGAAGTAGTCCTATTTACTGCTGAGGGACTTTAGGGGCTAAGACGCCCTCCTGGTACCTCCTGTAAGTCCCACGTAGCGGAATTCTTGAGTGCTGGTGGGAGGCCCAGCACCCTTTCTGCACCACTCTGCTAACGCGACTACTAGTTAAAGAAGTGTTTGCAATGTTATAGGTTTCGCATTTGCGAGAGTTAGCGCTATTGGCAATGTAAATGTAAATGTTTTTTAATGTTTTTCGGAGTGGAGTGGATGTACGTTGTGTTTAGTGGAATTATGTGGTAAGTTGTGCAGTGAAAATATGTGGATAGAAAGTACGTGGTATTTATTTCATAGGAATTATGTAGAGGGGGATTATGTGTTATGGAGAGTAATTATGTGGTATGGTATTCTATATTGTGGAGTGGGGATGTCAGGTTTAGTCTTCCTGATTTCCATAGAAGCGCAACTATGAATTCAATGAGACAAAAAATGAAGGAATCACTGAGGAGCACTTGTGGACCTAGTCAGAGGTATGAGCGTGGCCACTGGAATTATGCGAGTGTTTGGCTGCACCGACTTTCGCACAAATATACATTTTCCGTATTAGCCTCATAATTCATCATCTGCTCCCTATTGGTAGATTTGGTAGATTTGAACAAAAAAGCCTTGTTTATAGCTCAAACGGCTCAAACGTTACCAAAAATGCAGCGAAAAGTGTTACAGCATGTTCGAAGACCCTTTGCAAACCTAGAATGGTCACCTGTTACATATTGCTAAATGTGGGTGTTAAATTGGTACTAATGGTGTGCAAGCCACTCTTGTTTCCTTCTGCGTCTCTCTTGCCTCTTTCTGCATTTCTGTTGCTTTTTCTACAGTTCTCTTGCCTCTTTCTGCAAATCTCTTCTACGTTCTGCATCTCTCTTGCCTCTGTCTGCATGTCTGTTCCCTCTTTCTCACCTTATTTGCTTCTTTATGTACAATCTTGCCTCTTTTTGTACCCTTTTTCCCTCTTTCTGCACCTCTCTTGCCCTTTTGTGTACCCCTCTTATGTCTTTCTGCACCTTTTTTGCCTCTTTGTGCACCTCTGTTCCTTCTCTCTGCACTTCTTTTGTTTATTCCTGCACCTGAATTGCTTCTTTCTGTAGCCCTCTTGCCTCTCTTTCCACCCCTCTTCCCTCTTTCTGCACTTCTGTTGCTTCTTTCTGCACTCTTCTTGCTTCTTTCTGCACTTATCGTGCTTCTTTCTGCACCCCACTTGCCTCTTTCTGCACCTCTATTGCCTCTTTCAGCATTTCTCTTGCCTCCTTCTGCACTTCACTTGCCTCTTTCTAAAACTCTCTTGCCTCTTTGTGTACCTCTCTTGCCTCTTTCTGCACCTCACTTGCGTCTTTCTGCACCCCTTTTGCCTGTTTTTGCACCCCTCTTCCCTCTTTGTGCAACTCTCTTGCCTCTTTCTACACCTCTCTTCCCTCTTTCTACACCTCTCTTCCCTCTTTCTACATCACTCTTGCCTCTTTCTGTAGCTCTATTCCTTCTTTCTTCACCTGTCTTGTCTCTTTCTGCACCCTTCATGCCTCTTTCAGCACCTCTGTCTTGTCTCTTTCTGCACCCTTCATGCCTCTTTCAGCACCTCTGTTGCTTCTTTCTGTAGTTGACTTCCTCTCTGTACCCCTCATGCCTCTCTTGATACCCCTCTTTCCTCTTTTTGCACTTCTCCTAGCCCTTTCTGTACCCCTCTTGCCTCTTTTTCCTCCTTTGTTGGTTCTTTCTGCACCTCTTTTTCTTCGTTCTGCACTTCACTTGACTCTTTCTGTTCCCCTCTTGCCACTTCCTGCACCTCTGTTCCAAATTTCCGCATCCCTCTTGCCTTTTCCTGCACCCCTCTTCCCTCTTTCTACACCTCTCTTGCCTCAGTCTGCCCACATGTTTCCTCTTTCTGCACCCCTTTTGCATCTTTCTGCAGTTATGTTGCTTCCTTCTGCACCTCACTTGCCTCTTTTTGCACCTCTGCTGGTTCTTTTGCACTGCTCCTGCTTCTTTCTGCACCTCTCTTGCAAATTTCTGCACCCCTCTTGCCTCTTTCTGCACCGCTTTTACCTGTTTTGCACCTCTCTTGCCTCTGTCTGCACCTCTGTTCCATCTTTCTGTACCTCTTTTGCTTGTTTCTGCAACTCTCTTGCCTCTTTCTGCACCTCTGTTGCCTCTTTCTGCACTTCACTTGCTTCTTTCTACATCTCTCTTGCCTCTTTCTACACCTCTGTTACTTCTTTCTGCACCCCTCCTGCCTCTTTCTGCACCCCTCTTCCCTCTTTGTTCAACTCTCTTGCCTCATTCTACACCTATCTTTCCTCTTTCTGCACCACTCTTGCCTCTTTCTGTACCTCTGTTGCTTCTTTCTGCACTTTTCTTGCTTCTTTCTGCACCCCTCGTGCCTCTTTCAGCACCTCTGTTGCTTCTTTCTGCACGCCTCTTCCTTCTTTCTACATCCCTTGTGCCTCCTTCTGCACCTCTGTTGCTTCTTTCAGCAATTCTCTTGACTCTTTCTGCACTTCTCTTGCTTGTTTCTGCACCTCTCTTGCGTCTTTCTGCACCTCTGTTGCCTCTTTCTGAACTTCACTTGCTTCTTTCTGCACCTCTCTTGCCTCTTTCGGCACCACTGTTGCTTCTTTATGCACCCCTCCTGCCTCTTTCCTCACCACTCTTCTCTATTTGTCCAACTCTCTTGCCTCTTTCTATACCTCTCTTCCCTCTTTCTTCACCACTCTTGCCTCTTTCTGTACCTCTGTTGCTTCTTTCTGCACTTCTCTTGCCTCTTTCTGCAACCTTTGTGCCTCTTTCAGCACCTCTGTTGCTTCTTTCTGCACTTCTCTTCCTTCTTTCTGTACCTTTCTTGCCTCTTTCAGCACCTCTGTTACTTTTTTCTGCATATCTTTTGCCTCATTCTGCAACTCACTTGCCTTTTTCAGCACCCCTGTTTCTGTACCTTTCATACTTGTTTCTGCACCTCTCTTGCCTCTTTCTGTACATCTGTTGCCTCTTTCTAACTTCTCTTGCTCTTTCTGTAACCATCACACCTTTCAGCACCTCTGTTGGTTGTTTCCGCACTGCTCTTGCCTTTGTCTGCACCTCACTTTCCTCAACCTGCACTTCTCTTTCTTCTTTCAGCACCCTCCTACCTCTTTCTGTACCTCTCTTGCCTCTTGGTGCACCCCTCCTACCTTTTTTTACACCCCTCTTGCCTCTTTTTGCACCTCTGTTGGTTCTTTCTGCACGTATCCTGCTTCTCTCTACACCTCTTTTGCTTTTTTAAGCAATTCTCTCGCCTCTTTCTGCACTTCTCTTCCTTCATTTCTGCACCCCTCTTGCCTCTTTTTGCACCTCTGTTGGTTCATTCTGCACTGCTCTTGCTTCTTTCTGCACCTCACTTGCCTCTTTCAGTAATTCTCTTGCTTCTTTCTACACCACTGTTGCTTCTTTCAGCAATTCTGTTGCCTCTTTCTGCATTTCTCTTGCTTGTTTCTGCACCTCTTTTGCAAATTTCTGTATCCCTCTTGCCTCTTTCTGCACCTTCTTCCCTATATTTCCACCTCTTTTGATTCTTTCTGTACTTCTCTTGCTTCTTTCTGCACTGCTCTTGCCTCTTTCTGTACCTCTGTTGCAAATATCTGTATCCCTCTTGGCTTTTGCCTCTATCTGCACCCCTGTACCCTCTTTCTGTACCTTTCTTGCCTGTTTCTGCACCTCTCTTGACTCTTTCGGCACCTCTGTTGCTTCTTTCTGCACTTCTCTTGCCTCTTTCTGCACTTCTGACTTTGGGGTGGTTTTAATCGCCCTGCCAAATTATGTACTAGGGCCTTACATGGGAAGTCATTGCTAATCACAGGAGTACCCCAACCCATAGGGTACCCTAGTGTATGTAGATGGTTTCACTGTATTCTAAGTGTCTCTCAGGATAGCACTTGCTCCGGGCCTGGTTAGTCAGAGTCAGTTACCACCAGTACCAGTACAATGTCATCCAGTGTGACCACCGGATGACATTGCAACAAGCCCTCTTTCTGCACCTCTGTTGGTTATTTGTGCATTTCTCTTGCTTTCTCTACCATAGGTTTCAGGGACGTTATAGTTAGAAATTAGCATTTGAAAAACCATAGAAATTCACTGAAAAAAAACACAGGTTTCAGGCCCGTTATAGTTAGTTGGACATTTCACTCGTACAAAACCAGAGAAATTTGTCCGTTATAGTTAATGGAGCTAACTATAACCCGCAACCCTGCAATGCACTGCTGATGATGTCACATATTACATCATTCATGACATGGTCAGTGACATCTCAAATGACATCACTGATGACATCATCCACATGATAATCTGATGCACCTCCTCACACCCTAATACAGAGGTCTTCAAACTGTGGGGCGTGACCCCCAGGGGGGTCATGGAGTCCTAGGAAGGGGGTCGCAGATTGCCCAGCTTCACTTGTCCCTGTAAAAAGACAGCCGACCTGGGACAGCTAATTGAGATCGTTATCAGCTACTTGCCTGAATGAAAGGCAAATACGCTGGTAATCTGCAAGTGTAAAGGATGCTTGGGAGCATTTCTGGCTCTTTGTGAATACAAAGATATGTGTTTTTTTTAGTTGAAGTGCAAAGAGTTAACTACTGGGCTGGGAAGTTCTTGCTTTTAATTTCAACTGCATTTACACATCCCTTAGTGCCCCTAAAGAGGTGTTAAAGGGACAGATATGTAAAAAACAGAAAACTGTATTATATATGCTCTGGTATTATTAAAACCTACATTTTGAAAGCACCATTTTATTGTAAAACTATTCACACATTTTGCAGCATTGTATCTTACCCTGTGTGTAATGCAAGTATAAAAATGTACCTACATATTCACACTGCTTTCCGTCACAGGCTGTGACTTCGTAGCACTAAAATTACACATCACGACTCTCCACTGCACCAATCAAGATTTAATTCTGTAGTTCTCTGGTTACACACAGGCCGCTGCAGTGCAATAACTAATAGATGTTTCATAATGTACTACAGTCCATTTACCACTGAGCAATAACTTATTTTATTTATTTTTCATTTACACTGCCCATTATTTTATATGTAGATACCTAAAAGTGAAAGACCTAAAAAAGGTACAGAATATTTTGCGCTTATTTATGAGAAGCTTGCATTGCCAGAGCATCACTTTTTTTGATGCTCCGGTCGCGCAACCATCTCAACCATACCTATGAGGCAGTGCAAAGTCACCATGCATGGCTTTGCATTGCCTCATAGATATAGAGTAATCAGTAAGACATAGCAGCGCAAGTCACTGTGTTGCCTTACTTTGCGTCAAGGAGGTGTTCCATGGGCTTTGCGTGGGGTTCCCATTCAAAGCCTATGGATGTTGATGCTGCCCCATATTTACAAAATCACGTAAACCTGTGGCAGCTCCAAAAACTGACACGGACAGATTGAACTCCTGAGGCGGAAGCTGGGAGCCACGAGCATTTATTTAAAAAAATTGTATATTTGTGTGTGTTGTTACTTCATACCTTGCCGCTGCATCTTGCCACCAGTCTTGCCGGTAATTCTCCCGTGTAGACATCCCGGGGAAGCCCTCCTGCTCAGGCCACGCCCCTCTGTGCTAGGCCACACCCCCTCATACTATATCATGTGTCTCTCCCGGACGCGCAGCGGATGAGCGCAGCGGGCGCGCCGACAGCGCACCGAAGGCGCGCTTAAGGCAAGCCCGTCTGCGCCCGTTCGCGATCGTACGCGGTCTAGGGCTATACCTTCTGTCCCACGGGAGAAACATATACGTTGGAGCAGGCAGGAACTGCTGACTCTTTGCGTGTCTACCCCATGTCTACATAAATGTAGAGTGGACGACAATACTGGCTGTGAATACTGTCATTTCTCTTTTGATCCTGGCAGGGATGTGGCTCCCTGAACGCCGCCACCGCCAAGAGTCCATACAGATCACGCGCTTGTGCCGCCACCGCCAGGAGTCATCGCCAGCCAGATCCCGCGCCGCCGCACGGGACTACGAATCCCGGCAGCACTTGCGGCGGCGCACAGCACGCACGCATCAACGGCGCCAGGAGGCGCATAAAAGCAGCGTCAGGCCGGCGGAGCGGGGGGAACCGTACTCACCTGAACGCCGCCACCGCCAAGAGTCCATACAGATCACGCGCTTGTGCCGCCACCGCCAGGAGTCATCGCCAGCCAGATCCCGCGCCGCCGCACGGGACTACGAATCCCGGCAGCACTTGCGGCGGCGCACAGCACGCACGCATCAACGGCGCCAGGAGGCGCATAAAAGCAGCGTCAGGCCGGCGGAGCGGGGGGAACCGTACTCACCTGAACGCCGCCACCGCCAAGAGTCCATACAGATCACGCGCTTGTGCCGCCACCGCCAGGAGTCATCGCCAGCCAGATCCCGCGCCGCCGCACGGGACTACGAATCCCGGCAGCACTTGCGGCGGCGCACAGCACGCACGCATCAACGGCGCCAGGAGGCGCATAAAAGCAGCGTCAGGCCCGCTTCGCGGGACGCCCGGAGCGAAGCCCGGGCAAAGGGCGGGCCCTCTACGGCCCTCATCGGCAGGAAGAGGCAGGGGCAGGGCCACACATGCTGCAGGAGTCACATCGGACACCTTTGCGCAAGTAAGTAGAGCACACAGATTTCCCCAAAATCATTACTTCGCACGTTCTGCAGTTACAGTATAAGTCATGCCTAAAAAAGCAGTCACAGTTCAAAATAACAAGATGAACAATTATTTGGTTCAGACTGTACAGAAGATCAATACGCAAAGGAGGGAGTCATTGGGGCTGAGCCAATCACCGGACTTACTTTGTTTGTCCCCACCCACTTCTGCTATTACTTCGTCTGATGAAATTAACACTCAAGATGTTTTTAGCGCCACCATGTCAGCTGACACTGTTGCACAAGTCACACCTGATATTCCGGACAATGTAATTCCAGCCTCTGAAGATTCGTTTATTGAGGGTGATATAAATATTTCGATTGATATTAATTCTGACCAAGACACACAGTCTCAGACATCCCAGGTGCCTATTCTTGACTTAACTCCTACAGTTCATGAAGTTAGACCCAAACGTCAATGCACCAAGATCCCTCTTAAGCGGGGTGGTCTACGCTCTGGGGCTAAATGGAAGAGGGTTAATACCTCAAAATCTACACAAATGAATCATGTTGAGGATCCCTCTATTTGTTCTATTGAAGAAGCCCTCTTAGACAAAATTGCGGACTTTATTGAGACTAAAATCAATTTTATTATCAAACCCCTCATTTCTAAGATAGACAAATTACAAGCAGAGGTCAAGAAGCTGGGTGGTTATCAAAATACAGTTGCAAGTGGTATTGAAAATTTAACCACGATAGTTACTCTTCTGAACAATAAACATGGGGAAGCCGCTGATGGAACTATTCTGGGTGCCGGAAAGGGAACAGAGCCCTCTGAGGAGAATCCATCGTCACTGATTCCCAACGCTGTTGTTGGGTCTTCTACGTCCCAGTGTCCCCCAGCAAATCCAATTCCTGCGGCCAATGTTACCCACATACAAACATTACAACCCCATACTTCTACGACGGATTCCCTGCAATTTATTGTTGAAGCCACACCCGTGGTGTTAGTTCTTGCAAATGTTCCTCCATTAGAAAGAGGCTCGGTGGAAAGTTCTAACTCACTGTGTAGCAAAGCTTTACACTGGTTAACCAGTAATGTGCGGCTAGCTCCAGGAGGACAGCAACATCTCGCAAGTGTAATCAAAACAGCATCTAGGGTTCCTTGGCTGGGAAATCGCCCAAAAAAATTCAAAGGTGATTGTGTGGCCGTGAGCTTTTCAAACCAAAATGTTCTTCCTAATATTCTTGCAAATATCCTTCCCCCCCAACGAAGACAAGGCACTGTGGTTCCCCTTACTCTGAAATTCTTTTATGGGGAACAGCAGAATGTATCAATCCCAAAGACTCCTGTTTTAGGATGGAATACAAATTGGGATTTTCACTCTAGATGGGGTCAAGATATAAGGAATAACGCACCAGCCTACCGACAACAACCCTTTGAATTTAACCCTGTTACACAACCTTTGGAACTGTTTAACCGTTTTGCGCCACTTTCTTTTATGGATCAAAATGATTGACTTTTGCCAAGTCAAATTAATGATGTTGAGGAACCACAGCCGGCTCTTGTTTTACCTCTCCAGTTCTCTGCAGGCAATAGAGCCTGTAGAATTTTGAGCTGGAACATTGCTGGACTTAGAACTAAATTTAAAGACAAAATGTGGCTGGACAAAATCAGTAGTTATGACATTCTCGCCTTCCAGGAAACTTGGGACACGTCAGAGTGTTTGCCCCTAGATGGATACTCTCATTTCTCAGTGCCTGCAGTCCCTAGTAAAGCAGGAAGAGCTAGGGGTGGGCTAGTTGTGTATATTTCTCTTGACGTTAAAGGTAAACCCAGATATATCCAGTCTAAATCCAAAAACTGCTTAATGGTTGAATTGACCTTATCAAACTGTAACCCTATTTTATTCGTAAATTTTTATAATTCCTCGACCAGTCAATTTCCTAACGAGCATTTGTTAGCCTTACAGGATCTCTTATCTACTCATATTGAGAATAGCTGTTGTGAACCTGAGGTAATCCTTATGGGAGATTTTAATATCCATCCCTGTTTGGCAGGTTGTCAGAGGGAAACTGAGATACTTCCTTTTCATCCTTCATCTCCGCATTTTGAACACACTCCATGCGGAGAGATCTTGGAATCATTTTTGGCTACCCTCAACCTTTACGAATCTTGTCCCTGCTCAAACGATTTGAGGCTACCAACATATGTGGGTCATGATTCTGGTACAATTATAGATTATATTTTTGTTTCTTTAAGTATTCTACCTAAAATATTCATTTATACGGTAGAAACTTCTGTTTTTAGTGATCACAATCCTGTGATTTTAGAGGTTTTAGCATTTGGAGCCCTGGAAAACAGGAAGATTGACACATTGTGCGCACCAGGTCTTGAGCTTAAAGATCAAAATCGTAGGTTAAAATGGGACCAAGTTATCCCAACATCTTTTTTACAGGAGACATTGGCCAAAGTTGCTGATGAAATTGCCATTTGTCTTGATAACGAAAACCCGAGTGCCAAAGTGGTTGATGCCTTTGGTGCTATATGTCATCAAGTTAATTTAGATCTGACCATAAAGGCAAAATCAAACAAACCAATTGGCCCTAGATGGTTTGACTCAAACTGTTCTAGGGCCCATTCAGCCCTTCTTAAAGCTCTAAAGTGTAAACCTAGAAATAGAGTACTGATAGCTTCATTGAGGAAACAATACAATCTTGCTATTAGGAAGAGGAAATCTGAGATTAAAAACGAGGCTTGGAATGATTTGTTACTGCCCGAGACACAGAAAGATAGTGCGAAATTCTGGGCAGTCATAAACCATCCATATTTTGTGGGTTTAGATAATCAAAGAGCTGACTGTATTATCCCAGACGAACAATGGGTGTCACACTTTAGTAACATTTATAGTCAAACTCACACCACAACAGATTGCGAAACAACAGCACTAAAATCACTCACTCAAATTCCTCCTTTCACCCAGGAAGAGGTGATACTTGCACTAAAAGATACACTTTGTAAAAAGGCACCGGGGCCAGATGGGGTCCCTGCAGACTTCTTTAAGACCGCCCCTCAATTTAGCTCAAAAATTTTAACTAACATTTTTAACGCCACTAGGGACTTTATTTTCCCCTCCAGTTGGGCAACCTCGACCATTGTGCCAATCTTCAAAAAGGGCCAGAGGACAGATCCGGCCTGTTACAGGCCCATCTCTCTTATTGATTCAAGTGTCAAAATCTTGGGGAGAGTCCTGTTAGGCAGATTGTCCACGATTTTAGATAGCAAGGGTATTTTATCTAATGCACAATATGGCTTTAGAGCCAAAAGAGGAACTTTAGATCAATGCCTAAACCTAGAGCTTATTATAAACAAATATGTGGTCGCTAGGGGTGGTTCACTGTACATGGCCTTTATGGACCTCTCCTCAGCTTTTGACCTAGTTAACAGGTCGAGGCTGTGGGGGATCCTGTTGGCCATGGGCCTTGACCCACCCTTAGTTGATTACTTAGCTGAGCTACATAAGGATCTTATAACTTCTGTTAGAGTCACTAGGGAAGGAAGATGCACCTGTCTCTTTAAGTCTGAGAGGGGGGTTAGACAAGGGTGTATACTCGCCCCCCTATTATTTACTCTATACATCAATGACCTTGAGACAGTAATGCAAACATCACACAGTGATATTCCGCGAGCAGGGGAGACAAAGATACCTGTCCTCCTGTACGCGGATGACGCTGTTCTTCTTGCACGTTCTGGAGTTGCATTGAATAAACTCCTTTTATCCTTTGGAGCTTTTATGGCATCTTTGGACATGAAAATTAATACAGATAAATCACATGTAATGATCTCTGGACACGCAGGCAGAAAAAAAAAGATGCTAACATTTTACTGCACAGGGAAGGAGGTAAAGAGAGTTCCTCCTTTCCCATATTTAGGTGTGACTTTTGATGAAAAGGGCTCCTGGGGCCCTCAGCTTCTGGTTAAAAGTAATGCTGTCGCTAGAGCAACCGCAGGGCTGCTGGGTTTTGCCAAAAAACTGGGCGCCCGTCCTATGGAAAGCATAATTAAAGTTTATAAAGCAAAATGCATGTCAGTCGCCCAGTATGGCTCCATTATTTGGGGATATACTAACCCCATTAAAATACAGAATGTAGAAAATAAATTCTTAAGATCTCTTCTTTCTGTTCCACAATCAACCCCGATATTTGCATTACACACAGAGGCAGGATTGGGCTATATAGCTGATACCTTGAAATTAGCACCAGTGATTGGCTGGTTAAAAATCTGGCTTAACCAGGAGCTTACATTAAATCACATCATTTTAAAAGATTGTTTAGCCCTGGACAGAGCACTTAAAATCCCATGGGTAGGATATGTGAGAACTCAGCTGTCCTTAGCAGGCCGACCGGAGCTCTTTTCATCTCCGGATGAAATAACTCCCGAAGACTTAAAATCAGTTAAAATTACCCTGTTAAATCTATACGCTCTGGAAAGGGAAGCACAAGAGTTAAAAAAACCCACGGTAAGGAAACACTTTTTGCTCACCTCTGTTCCTGGAATGGAACCATACCTTGTGTGGGTAACAAACCCTTACCATCGTTTTCTCTTAACGAGATTTCGTTTCGATTTAATCCACCTTATCTTGGGTAACTTTGGAACTTGGGCCAGACCTGATGACGCTGAACCCTGTGATTGCGATTGTTTTTCGGTTCAGGATACGATGCATTTTATTATGTTCTGCGGTCATTACATTGAGATTAGAAAAAGGTACTTGCTCCCTATTTTACGTTCTCAGGGCTTTATTCAGGTAAAACCAGCTCTGCTTTTCTTGCAACTTCTTCCTAATATAAAAGTAGCCTTCGCTGTCGCCAGTTTTCTAGTGGCAGGAGCACGTTTGAATAAGTCCAAATTAAGGCACAGGCACTTTATCTGTGAAAAATGAACTTCCTCTCTTTTATAACATACCCTTCTTTTTATTCTTTTTAAAATATTTATGCATGTTTTAAATGTACAAATTTACTTGTTTCTTTTTTCTGATAATTGTATGCAAATTTAATGATCTGATGAAATGTTGTTATGTATTTTCTTGCTCGTTCTTTTATGATTTTCAATAATCGAATAAAGATAATTGACTGACTGGCTCCCAGAGACTATATCCTGGATTGTGGCCTACTTAACGTACGTTCTCTGCTGAAACACAAATTAGATCTTTACGAACTACTCACTGAGAAACAATGGGATCTTGTGTTTCTTACTGAGACATGGCTAGATGAAGGCTCTACCCCTGATGCCTTAGAGGCACTTTCAGAAGGCTATACTATGCTTAGGCAAGACAGACTCACCGGAAGAGGAGGGGGCATTGCTATTATAGCACAGAAAAATCTACGTTGTCAATTAGACCACTCCTCTATCCTGGACAGTGAAGCAGGGAGCTTCACTGTCAAAGTGAATGAGAGCTGTACGCTGAAGGGCATGCTAATTTATAGACCCCCAGGCCCTATAGCCAGGTTTGGGGAGAGTCTGGTGGAAGGCATAATGGAGGCTGTGTTATGCACAGACAAATTTTTGGTACTAGGGGATCTTAACCTACATCTAAACAGTCCCACAGATAATGTTAGTAGGGACTTCTGCCAGGCATTGGGAGCCCTCCAATTGAATCAAATAGTAAGTGGTCCAACTCACCAGTTGGGACACTTACTGGACCCCATATTCGTCAATTGGGGGGAAGTAGAAGCAAGGACCCCTATTCCCATCCCTTGGTCGGATCATCACCTGGTACCATTCTTCATACGAATTTCCGGGGTTAAACCCCCGGAGCCAGCTATACTGTACCATCCCAGGAGGAGATGGGCTACCTTCTCTCAGGCTAAATTTAGTGCGGCACTGACCAAAGGGGGAAACCCTGTGGGGGATGATGCGGATACGGCTAATTTCAATCTATGCAAGCGTATCAACGAGGCGCTTGACTGCACAGCCCCACTTTCGCATGCCAGATTGGGTGGCCGCCTTCAAAAACCTGCCCCGTGGTTCAGTGATGAACTACGGGTCACGAAAACAGCACTGAAGCGAGCCGAAGACAGTGGCGTGGGGCTCCGTCTAAGGAAACTAGGGAGGCCTACCTAACGAAGAGGCGAATTTATCACAGGCTTATCAGGAAGTCCAAAGCAGCATACTACACCATTAGAGTTAGCGAAGCTGGCAACTCGACGAGGGAGCTCTTCTTGCTCTATAAAACCCTCTCGAGTGGGAAACCAGCCATGGTTCCTGATGACTGTTCGGTAGAATCCTGTGATATGATTGCTGAATTTTTTTCCAAAAAGTTAGCAAATATCTACTCGGCATTTCCCAGTCATCCCATTGCCGGAACCGATTTTGCGGAAAGCCCGAGGGAATGTAGGGATAGACATACTTTGACCAACTTTGTCACCCCGCCCTCGGAGGATCTACTAAAAATCTGTTTATCCGTCAAATCAGGCTCCCCGAGGGATCCCACCACGCCGAAACGGCTAGTGGATAGTCTATCGGTGCTAGAACCGTATATAAGACGCCTATTGGATGTGTCTTTTAGCACCAAGACCGTGCCCAAAGCCTGGAAACAGGTGGTGGTTCTACCTCTTAGAAAGAAATCTAACATCAGCTTTGAGAAACTAGAGAACCTTCGGCCGATCTCCCTTTTGCCCTATCTGGCTAAAGTGGCGGAAAAAACGGAAAATATGCAACTGATGGATTTCGTGGATGAGGCAGCTCTATTGCACGATACCCAGTTTGGTTTCTGTCCCCGCCATTCTACGGACTCAGCGCTTTTGATGGCTGTGGAGACCTTGCGCCAGGGGGTGGATGAGGGTCATACTATGGCCCTCATCCTATTGGACCTGAGTGCAGCATTCGACACTGTAGCTCATTCCACCCTGCTAGGGTGTCTGAATAATGGCGGAATAACTGGAGCTGCCCTTGCATGGATCCAGTCCTTTCTCACGGGGAGAAGCTTTCAGGTCCGCCAGAGCGAGTGTTATTCCAGGGATATTGGATTGGACCAGGGCGTACCCCTGGGATCGGCCCTGAGCCCCACCCTATTTAATCTTTATGTCTCCCCAGTGGCCCGTATTGCTGTGGGCCATGGTCTGTACATCGTGTCCTACGCCGACGACACGCAGCTGGTTATCTCCCTCTCGCGAGCGCCGGGTCTTGCGGCGGACAGTTTCAGAGTCTGCATGCAAGACCTTGCAGCCTGGATGTCCACCAACTGCCATAAACTAAATGGCAGCAAGACTGAGGTACTCGTAGTGGGGGGAAACCCATCTGTCTGGTCGTCGGCGTGGTGGCCTCCATGCTTGGGAGAGGCTCCAACACCTTGCCAAGAAGTTCGGAACCTTGGAGTCTGGTTAGATGCTGACCTGTCTTTTGGGCCGCAGATAGGACGTGTGGCGGGCGTCTGCTTCAGCGTCCTGAAAAGTTTACGGAAGATTTTAGTTCTCCTCCGTACGTCAGCCCGCAGAACGTTGGTGCACGCCCTCTTCACATCACGCCTGGATTATGGCAATTTGCTGTACCTAGGAGCAACCAACAAGGCCTTAAATCGCCTTCAGGTGCTGCAGAATGCGGCAGCTCGCCTCATTTTAAAATTTCCCAGAAGAGTGGCCTCTAATACCGCCCTTTGGACTCTTCACTGGTTGCCAGTGAGGAGCAGGGTGGAGTTTAAGGCCCTCTGTACCTGCCATCTCATCCTTACTGGGAAAGCGCCAATACCGCTCCAGAACTTGATCACCAGGTATGAACCAACACGCTCCCTTCGCTCCTCCCACGGAGGCCTTTTAAAGGTCCCGAGGATAAGGCGGGCTCACATGGGAGGTAGATCTTTCCGCTACCTGGCGGCTAAGAGCTGGAATGCTCTACCTTTGAACCTCCGTCTTGAGTCATCTGAACTGGGCTTTAGGAGGAAGTTAAAAACATATCTATATACTCTCTAGCTTGCACAGTCTCATTGGTTGTGTCAGTGGGAGTCAATCTGTTTTAGCGCGGGGACACGCTTTGAGCGTAACCAAGCGCTTTATAAAATTCCCTTATTATTATTTCTAAAAGTGGTATTTTCAAACACAGAACATAAAAATCATCCTTACTAAAAGATGCATTTTTATATTCTGAGTTCAGGCATGCTAAACCCCATTTCTCTATCTTGTCCCAATGGGAAGATATGCTCATAAGATGTTATAAGTAAACTCCCATTATACTATGAGACACATAGCCTTTCCATAGTGAAAAATGAAACACACTGTAATTCACTACCAGGACATGTCACACACACCAGTACATGCCATTCCCTTAATATACACGGCACCCTGCCCACAGGGGTACCTTGGTCCTACCTTAGGGGTGAATTACATGTAAGAAAAGTGAAGATTAGGGCTTGGCAAGTGTGTGCACTTGCCAGGTCGACATGGCAGTTACAAACCGCTCAGACTATGCAATGGCAGGTCTGATAACCCTTTTCAGGGCTGTATGGGTGAGTGGCACAATCAGTACTGCAGGCTCACCAGCAGCATTTGATTTACAGGCCCCGGCACCCTCAGTGCATGTTACTAGGGACTTACTAGAAAGTCAAACATGCCAATCATGGAAACACCAATCCATAATACAATTTACAATAGGAGCACTTGCACTTTAACACTGAACAGCAGTGAGAAAGTGCGCAGAGACACTGTACCAGCAAAAACAGAGTCAGAACTAGGTCAGAAAGGAAAAGAACAGGGGAAACATGCCAAAAGATGGCAGGTATAACAGGGGCAGTCATAGTTATCGATAGATGTTGTTGATGAGGAGAACCAGTTTCTAGAAAATATTGTCCAAAGGGGTCCTTACACCTAAGAAGGTTTGACAAGGGGGTCTCGACATCAAAAAGTTTGAAGACCACTGCCCTAATATAACCTTTGATACACCCACTCTAAAATACAGACTACCATTTTCGAAACCATAGACACACCAACACCAGTTACTACATACCCACTCACTGATTCCTAGGTCTACACACACGTCCACTCATTCACCCATACAGCCACTCATACATGCAGTCACTGAGCAATACAGCACTATCATTTGCACTCATACACCGAGACAGACACTCACACATCGCCACTCATCCATAGAGTTACTCACACACCTAGTCAATCATGCAGAGAATCATTCACATTCCCATTTACTCACCTGTACAGTTATACACACACCACCTCACTTATTCATACAGATACTAGCAAACTTGCTCTCTTATACAATCACTGATACAAGCACACACTCATTCATACAGCCACTCTCATAATCACTCACTCTCACATATAGTGATTTATATACCCCAACACTCACATTTGCTGCCTTTCACATATACAGTTACTCATACATGTACCACTGAGACAACCATTCACTCACCAACCCACCCATACACATACTCACCCACCCCTACAGCCCTTCACAGATGCACTCTTGAACCCATACACCCAGTGAATTACCCACTCACACATCTATTCACAGAGTCACACACCCACACCCACCCACACAGACACTTAGGCACCCATACAGATACTCAGACAACAATCAATAACCCATATAGAAACTCATGTAGCTACTCACCAAGCCATGCAGCCGCTTACATACCAACTAACAGACTGATTCAGACATTCACACATTCACTGCATTCAGTATGACACGTTTAATTACTCACTTATACAGTCAGTCACCCACCTATTAAATCATCCATTCAGAGAGTCATACACCCACTCATTCTTCAATACACCTTGGCCTATATATAAATATAAA